>NC_084848.1:18426067-19676067 GCF_033115175.1 Lepus europaeus
CAGTCTTGGTAGCTCTAGTTTCATGACCAAATACAATTTAATAAGTCTGAAAGGCCCCACCTCTAAATATCATAATTTTAGTACTATTAACATAATACCTTTGGGATTAAATCCTGGGAGTTCCTGGGAATGGGCAAATGATCAAATCATGATATTGCCCTACATTTGACTTGAAAATCTAAGTATAAATAGCATACTAAAAAAGGAAAGTCTATATTATTATTGATCTTACACTACTCTCAAAAGCAATTTAATATTGATTACTCACAAACTCTTTATTTAACAAGAGAAGCAAAGTCATCAGCTCCAGTTGAAAATTACATCACAATCACATAACTTTGGACCTGGAAGATGTCTTAGAGATAGAATGAGGATTGGATTTAATTATTACAAATAAGGAAAGTCAAGATCAGAGAGGTGGAATTGAGGATTTCGGCTGTTTCTGAAAGAATCCTAGGGGTAAAACAATTTTTGCACAAATCCCTGAGCATTACAAACCCCAGTCAAAGTCCAATTGGCTTGTTTGGGAATGTTTTCTGAAAGGTCTCATTGTCTAACAACAAAATACATTTAACTTCTATATAATTTCATTCCAAGAAACTTTCTTAAAAAGAATGGAGTCTGTTTAATATTCTTGAAATACCTTCTTGGGGAATCTATATTGCATTCTAGAACTACGTTTAATTTCTCTTTATTTATGAGAACCTCCGTAGGCTTATCTAGGTTTAGAGAAATAATTGCTAAGGATTGTCCTAAAAATGATTCTCTTCAAAATCACTCTTGAGAGATCGATGTGGTTCAGCAGATTAAGCTGCCATTTTGGACATGCACATACATCCCTGTTAGAGCGCTTGGTTCAAGTTCTGGCTACGGCACTTCCAGTACATCTTCTGCTAATGCACCTGGGAAGCAGAAAATGGTGGCTCAATACTTGAGTCTTTGCCGAGCAAAAAAGAATTCCTGGCTCCTGAAGTCAGTCTGGCCCATTTCCAGGTGTGGCAGCCATTTGGGGAGTTAATCAGCAGATGGAAGATCTCTGTCTCTTCTGGCTACGTCTCCTCTGTCACTCTGCCTTTCAAATAGATAAATAGCTTTAAAAAAATCGAGTATGTGCCTCAGCAGTTGGCTGCCTTGCATTACCACATTTCTGAAAATCAGTCTCCTCTAGCGTGTTGTGCCACCTCATTTCTGTTCCGCCTTTAATGGTTTCAGTAACACCAGGATTTTACATTATTCATAGATTGTCAGAATCTGTGGATAATTCATTTCCAGCTTCACTTTACTCATTATAGATCTCAAAATCCACCTAATGTGTTATCTTGCACATCTTTTTAGGTCAAAGTAATTTCAGTCAATTTCTTTTTCTCTGTCTCCTTCTCATCCTAACACCCTTGACTAGAGTTATTTTATTCCTTCAAACATATAGTCATATTGATGTTCGTCAGGCTTAATAAAAAGCTGTTTTCAAGGCTATGAACTTAATTTATCGTGATTTATTTGTCAGTGCTGTTAATATTTCCCATGCTTAATGTCATTGATTTTTATTGCTACAAACTTAGTTTGCAATGAAAAGAAAAATGCTGACACAAATGAGTGTATGTATATGTGTGTGTGTGGATACTTAACACATTTCCTTTGTATCAGTATATCACCAAATGTGGCAGGTTGTGATGAAAAGAAAATAAGACATCAAGAAGGATGTCTACATTATCTTTGCAACATTTGTCTTCATCAGTGAATAAACTGTTAATGAAAGTGTGCAGTAATATCCCTGGAAAATGTCATGTGCATTTTTCAGGACATAGAGCAGTCTGTGAGTTGCAAAATACATGTTTCAATTGACAACAACGCAAAGGAGTCATGCTTGTTTCTTTGATTGTGGAATACAAGTTTGTAATATATGAACTAATTTAGAACTTTCTTAGGTTTTTGTTTAAACATTCAACCTTCCCTTGGAAAGGAGAAGCACAAATGTTCTTTTGTTTCTCAATTTAAACACCAACATAAAAATCAATAGAAGTGCATAATGGAGAAAAAACTGTGGAAAATTTTTTCTCTTTCACCTGGAAATTTACTGCTTGATCCCAAAGTGCCCTAATGGGAAGCAAAAATGGCTCAATGGAGTAAACAGAGACTGGTAAATTACCTTTTGGGCAGAAACAGGCCTAATTAAAGGAATTGGTCAATAAAGCAATAAAAAGCTTAAAAATATTTTTTTGAAAAAACCATTAAAGAATAAGAATTTGATTTATTATCCTCTCAAAATGAGAGGATTATTTGAAGAGAATCATGGAGCTTGAAAGAACAAGAGAGACCAAAATTATGGGGCATTTCAAAGAAGCAAATTTCTTGAGGTAGAAGACAAAAGCCTGCATTCACTGATCTTAAAAAGTAGAAGGGACCTTTCCAGACCCTCTGTTTCATTTTTATATAAACTTGTTTTTAGCTTCAAAATTCATTTTCTCCTAAATGAACTCATATGGGTAAAAGCAATGTTTCAAGTGAAAGACAGAATTGTTCTTATTGAAATAGACACAGAGGGCCAGAACTCTATCTGTTCAGCTGCTCCTTCCATCTCCAAGGTGTAACTCATTCTTTTTCATAGAGAAATTTGAAAACTGCTAATCCAGACCACTATCTTCATTTTACAAAGAAAACAAGCCCAATAAATATTAAATGATGAGATCAAGATTACATACATAGAGGCGGACTCAGTACTAGAACCATTGTTACAATGGCTATCATCCAAAAATCAAAAATAATAAATGCTGGCAAGGATGTGGAGAAAAGCATGCCCTAATCCATAGTTGGTGGGAATGTAAAGCAGTACAACCATTACAGAAGACAGTATTGTGATTCCTCAGAAATCTGAAAATAGATATACCATTTTGACCCAGCTATCCCACTCCTGGGAATTTACCCAGATGAGATGATATGAAAAAATTATCTGCACTCCCACATTCATTGCAGTTCAGTTGACAATAGCTAACATGTGGACTCAACCCAGATGTCCACAACTGATGACTGGATAAGGAAAATATGACATATATACACTTTATGGAATACAACTCAGTCATAAAAGAGAATGAGATTCTATTTGTTGAAACAAAATAGATGCAACTGAAAGCCATTATGCTTAGTGGAATAAACAAGTCCCCAAAAGAAAAATATCATGTTTTCCTGATACATGGAGGTTAATACAGAATACCAAAAAAAAAATATGTATAGGGATGAAATGGATATCTTGTGATATAATTGTTGTTTTTAGTCTTTGTTTATACCCCTGTGGAACTGTAGTCTTCATACTTTTTACTTGTTAAATATTATGGTTAGTGGTTAATTAAGCCTGTGATTATAGAGTAATTGAAAGTATGTTTTTGCAAAAATTAAAGAAAAAGGAGAAGGGAGGGAAAGAGGGGGATTGAGGGATGGAGAGGAAAAGGGGGAGTACGGTTGTCTTGTTAAAACTGTACCTCTGATATACATGAAACATGTCCTCTTTATATTAATACAGATTTTAAATACTAAAAAAAAAGGAAAACCAGGAGCTTATGTGCAATTCTATAATAAAATGAAAACTATTTACTAAGCAAAATTTGTTCATAACTCCTTAGAAGTAGGAGGAAATCTTGAATATATTCACTATCATAAGACTTCATATGCATTTTAAATCATTATTTTTCACATGGGATTTAATTATGATTTCTAATGATGGTTCATTTGCAACATAAGAAAATTTAAAGGAGCTTGGGTGTTGAATAGGGCATATATGATGATTCAATTACATATTTAATGTAACAGGTACCACTAGCCATCCAGTACTAAATCCGAAGATCCTTTTCCTCAAGAACTTACCTTACATAGGGAGGCATAAACAATATTATATGAGAGAGTAATACAAAATTTTGTGGTCATCAAGCTGAATTTTTACAGAATGTCATTATGATAGGATTGGATTGAAGAGACTGTTGGATAAGAGAAGGTAGGCTCAATATTAAATGCCATACCTACATTAGGCTTTGAAGATGAAATGAGAACAAAACAAAAGAAAATAAAATGTTATCATTTTGCCTTTGAAGATCATCTTAAATATGAAACAGTAAGTGTAGAAATGTTCCACAGAACAAAATACAGAGCATTTTGAAGATGTAAATTGGTAAGTTCTCCGATTTTTCTGCATGGTATTAATTTCAACTAATGCTAATCAGTTCCCATTGATTCTCTTTCACAACTATGAAAACTGTTCATTGGTAATTCTACTATGTTGAATTATTCTACTTGGCTGAAAATACCTGCATCTATTTCTCATCAATACTAATATTTAAGAAGATATTTTACCAACTTCAAAAGGACATAAATTTATTTTTAATTAAATTCTTCCAATTAAATGCAGAAGTTTTAAGTTGAAGTGCCTGGTACTTGGCAAAAACATAATATATGCTCTTAGAAAAGTAGCATATAAAAAAGGTTCTTTATACAATCCATTAAAGATTTTTTGAAATTCAAGTGCATTTAACAAAATAGCATCTTTATTATTTCCACATAAATAAATGACAAATTAGAGCACTAACTTTCCTTCAAAAATACAATTTTGAAAATTCAAAGCAAAAGCACTTCAAGGATAAATATATTTTGAGTAAAAGAGATAATGGGTTTTTTTTTGTTTTTGTTGTTTTTTGAGTTTTGACTTTTTTTTTTTTTTTTTTTTTAGTAACAAGCAATTTTGAACACCAATTCAGTAAGATTTGGCAATTTTTAATTTATTTAGAATTGAAGTTTAAATTTTCCCTGCTGTCCCTTCCTTGAACCTCAATATAAACACACATGGAGACAAAGTGCAACCAACATACTACCCCCCCTTTATCTCTAAGATAATTTAATCAATGTAGAAAGGCAAAATGAGCAATTCAGAACCACTTACCCTATTCAAAAAACATATTACTTTAATTGCTTACTGTGAGTTATTTAGGTAATTTCTATACTTTTTCAAGGTAAAAACTGTCCTTTTTCTTCAATGGTTTTTTTCATTAAATATAATTGTCCCATTAGTGGTTTATGACCGAGAAGTGCATCTAAAACTTGTATCCAAAAATCATAGAGTCATCCTTACGTATGATTTCCCAGTTTTCAAAGTGCATCTGTCATTTTCCAAGCACCACAAAGCAGACTTGTTGACATTTGCTTCTTCTCTACAAAAAATTTGGAAATGCTCTTGGTACTAGAATTCCTTACATTAGGGCTATTATATGAATTTTTAATCCAACAAAAGATGAAAGGAGAAAGGTCTCTACAATAATTGTTATCCACATGTAGTTAAGCAGGTTCTACCATAAAAGTTTCTTTAAATTTTATCTTTGTAGACATTTACTAACAAGCCCAAATACATCAAATTCTAATTTTATTTTACAAATAACTTAGTATTTTTTAGTCTTGTAAGGTTCAATTTATAAACTAAATCCCCATATTTCTTTTCTTTCCTTATTTTTAATAAATTTACTTGAAACATAAATTACAGTAATTGTTTTTAAAGTTAACATGCTTTCCAAAATAAAAAGATAAGCGTATTCAAATTCCTACACTAGGTCTAAGTTATTTATTTGAAATATTCACCAGGCTAAATATTTAAGAAAACATACATAATAAATAGAGAAATAAGGAGTAGAGATTAGATGAAATCCATAAATTTATTGATAGATAATTAGTATACTAAAATTTGATAAATATATCAATTCAACATATTTTTAGAGTTTCTCATTATACTTCCCCAACTGAAATACACAAAAAATTCCTATTAGATAGAAGTAAAATAGAAGCGTAGTTCATCCTTTGAAAATTCATTGTACTCCTGACATGATTAGAAGTTTTAATTTCAGCAACTTAAAACAGTTATCATTTTTAAAACAGCCACTTCATAAGACTTTGGAGCATATAACAGGAACTTGCATATATATATCACTATTGAAGCAGGTTTTGGTCATTAACATTTCATGCCATGCCAGTTTCTTTGTGATCTGTAACAAGGCTGCTACCATGAATGACAAAGCACCTGACCATCTTTGATACCATTTACGACCATGTTATATATAAGCTCCTGCAGTTGAAAAGGTTAGTGGAAAGCTGTAAACTGAAAGGTCATACCTGATATGACTCAGAGAATGAAAATATTCAGTTGTTGCTAACTAAGTTATCTCCCATCTTGTCAAAACTACATGCACTTTGAGAATTATTTTGGACTTAAATCTTGAGCAGAGTCTTTGACTTGGGTCTGAGTTATACCTACCCAGGTCTGGGAAGTTAGTAGTGCAGATACCTTATGGCTCTTCAAATATTCAACAGATGTCCAGGAATACTTCTGGTAAGTTAGAAAAATATTCTAGGAATGATTTTGTCATTCCAGTTGTCTCCTGTCTTAGCAAATATTCATTTCTGATTCCCAAGGGAATGGAAAGTTTATCTGAGAAATACAAAAGGAATTAGCAAAATAAACGTTTTACTAAAATGGCTGACATTGGAGACAACAGCTCAGGACCTGGAAGTTATAGCTCTGTTCACTAACAAAAATGTAGTTAGTAACTTTGAGGTCACACACAATAGCATTGATACTTTGGCTTGGGCATCAGTAATTCAGAAAGTGAAAATAGGTATGGAAAAAATCGTAACTTGTAAAGAAATAGCTTTCAAAAGATTGCTAGAAATTTTTAAGCAAAACAGTCATTGTAGCACATTTGGAATAAGAGCCATAGAGGTGTGCACATAGAAAATAAAATGTTTGTTTAAAAGAAGAACTCCAAACATATAGAAATATTTATATATCTAGAGGTTATGGACTTTTGGACTCCTAAAATGATGAAAGCAATCTTAAAAATGATTCAAATCAGCTTCTTCATATTGGAGACAGGGAAACAAAAGGGGTCCACTTAGAACTGCCACTGGAATCTAACTCCCTTCTCCTATCCCTGAGTGTCTTCCATATGTACCATTCTCTCTAATAGAAGATTCAATTTAACAGAGACTTGTTAAGTATTCTTGCATGAAAAGCATTAAGCCTTTGAACATAAACTATGTTTCTGCATAAAATGGTACAATTTTATAAACATAAACTTACAAACTTCAAATTGTCCTGGTGTGCAGAATGGCTTTCTATAGCACTCTGTATTCCTGAAACAATGAAATCAGAGTCTTATGTTATTGACTCTTTTCCAATAAGTGATTAAAGTATAATGAAATTCTAGAGAAAAAATGCACAATGAAAAAAGATAAGTAACAAGAATGTGTTTGTATTTCAGCAGTAGAGAGCACCAGTGCAGGAAATGGCCTTATAAAACACATCCTAGGACAGCAGCAGACATTGCCCTGGAATGTGAATTTGCTTCCCTTTTGAAATGCACTTTTCATTTTCATCATGCACTTGCTAAATAAGAAATAGCCTTAATGCTAAAATATAAATTGTTAATTCTGCCTTGGAAAACAGATAACATTTAAATATTTATCGCAACACTAGTCTCCAATTTGCACTGTTGGATGGATAATCAGTTCAGAGAAACAACTATGAAAATGGCACATTAAAACTTTAATTTTTGTAGAGTTATATATCACCTTACTAATTTAAAAAATTTGATGTTCCAAAAGCTTAACTATTAAGGATCCTAAAATTTAAATAATATAGGCCGGCGCCACGGCTTACTAGGCTAATCCTCTGCCTTGCGGCGCTGGCACACCGGGTTCTAGTCCCAGTCGGGGCTCCGGTTCTGTCCCGGTTGCCCCTCTTCCAGGACAGCTCTCTGCTGTGGCCAGGGAGTGCAGTGGAGGATGGCCCAAGTGCTTGGGCCCTGCACCCCATGGGAGACCAGGATAGGCACCTGGCTCCTGCCATCGGATCAGCGCGGTGCGCCAGCTGCAGTGCACCAGCCGCAGCGGCCATTGGAGGGTGAACCAACGGCAAAGGGAAGACCTTTCTCTCTGTCTCTCTCTCTCACTGTCCACTCTGCCTGTCAAAAAATAATAATAATAAAATTAAATAATATAGATTAAATAAGCATCCATTTGAACATATTTCTTAGACTAGGCTTTTATTCTTGTTAATCCTTGTTTTTAATTCTATCTCAACTATGAGATATACTCATTTAGACATCTCTAAATTTATTCTCCTAAATGATCACTCAGTTTTATGTCTTAGTTCATGATTTCCTTAGTAATGTCATTACTTTTCTCTGGGTAACCTAACCTTCATTTTCAACCGACTCATTGCTCCATCGCCTTAGATTAGATGCTACAAAAGACATGCTGCATAATTCTTGAAAGTAAGATAAAATATAAAGTCAACTTGAGGATTTTGTAGTAAATGTTACTGATAATATTTTAGTGCATAAGAATTTCAGAAAATAGCTATAAAGTAAACCTCTATCACCTCTTTAGAACTGATGCTTTAAAACACAATTAAAGATAATCATCCTTTTGGCCACAGAGGTACCAGACTAAGACTTACCCTTGCACATTATAGAGCAGCATGATATTTAAGCAACAGCTTGTAGACATTTAGCAAACAGGTAATGTATAACTGAGACATCTGAGAAAAGGAAAGCATACTGAAATGAGCCTAACAATTCTTTCAGTTTTTAGCGTAAAGTCCACTTTCTAGGTCAAGGAATAAAACAGAAACCTAACCAGGGCCACCACAAATCTACTGAATCAAGGAGACCAAGACCAAAGGGTAGGGAGGCCAAGGCACCTAGAATTCACAGAGTAGACTACCAAAGAGGAAAGAGCTGAATGGAAAGACACAGAGAGATTTCCAGAAGAGAACTCCTGGAGGCTTTGGTTGGATGATGAGCTATACATGCATGAAATTAAACATCTGACATAAGGAAAAGAACAACTGGAAAACAGTTGAGAAAAATGCCCATGGTCCACACTGGACTGGAAATATTTTGTATTCTAATCAGTCAGAGCTGAAAGATTTCCAGCCTCTGGAACTGCATCATAGTAATTGTTTTTAACTTTTATTTAATAAATATAAATTTCCAAAGTACAGCTTATGGATGACAATGGCTTTCCTCCCATAACTTCCCTCTCACCCGCAACCCTCCTATCTCCTGCTCCCTCTCCCATTCCATTCGCATCAAGATTCATTTTCAATTATCTTTAGAAGATCAATTTAGTATATATTAAGTAACGATTTCAACAGTTTGCACCCACACTGAAACATAAAGTGTAAAGTACTGATTGAGTACTAGTTATAGTATTAATTCACAGTGAACAACACATTAAGGACAGAGATCCTACATGAGGAATAAGTGCACAGTGACTCCTGTTGTTGACTTAACAAATTGACATTCTTGTTTATGGCATCAGTAATCTCCCTAGGCTCTTGTCATGAGTTGCCAAGGCTATGGGAGCCTTTTGAGTTCACCGACTACAATCTTATTTAGACAAGGTCATAGTCAAAGTGGAAGTTCTCTCCTCCCTTCAGAGAAAGGTACCTCCTTCTTTGATGGCCCGTTCTTTCCACTGGGATCTCACTCGCAGAGATCTTTCATTTAGTTGTTGTTGGTTTTTTGTTGTTGTTGTTGTTGTTTTTTGTTTTTTTGTTTTTTGGGTTTTTTTTTTTTGCCAGAGTGTCTTGGCTTTCCATGCCTATAATACTCTCATGGGCTCTTCAGCCAGATCCGAATGCCTTAAGGGCTGATTCTGAGGCCAGAGTGCTGTTTAGGACATCTGCCATTCTGAGTCTGCTGTGTGTCCCGCTTCCCATGTTGGATCATTCTCTCCCTTTTTGATTCTATCAGTTAGTATTAGCAGACACTTGTCTTGTTTGTGTGATCCCTTTGACTCTTAGACCTATCAGTATGATCAATTGTGAACTGAAATTGATCACTTGGACAATTGAGATGGCATTGGTACATGCCACCTTGATGGGATTGTATTGGAATCCCCTGGCACATTTCTAACTCTACCCTTTGGGGCAAGTTGGATTGAGCATGTCCCAAATTGTACATCTCCTCTCTCTCTTATTCCTACTCTTATATTTAACAGAGATCACTTTTCAGTTAAATTTAAACACCTAAGAATAATTGTGTGTTAATTACAGAGTTCAACCACTAGTATTAAGTAGAAAAAAATACTAAAAGGGATAAAGTATTAAGTTGTACATCAATAGTCAGGACAAGGGCTGATCAAGTCACTGTTTCTCATAATGCCCAAAAACATTCTCATGATCCATAAGGAAATTTTTTTTCTATAAAAAAGCTCAAGAACACCAAACTGTCTCCAAGTAATATAAGTGTGTCTAAATTGCAGACCAATAATATTTAAAGTAATGTGACAAATTTCAACATCCATCTATGTAAATTTCACAACAGCTGGGTTCATTCAAAAGTTTCCAGACATACAAAGAATACAGATGAGGCAACTGACATGCAGGAAGATGAATAGAATAGAATAGAATAGAATAGAATAGAATAGAATAGAATAATAAAACCAGGTTTTGTGGTTTGATAGGTTTAGCTCTCACTTGGAAAGCCCACATCCCATATCAGAGTCTCTAGATTTGAGTTAGTTCCACCTCCAATTCAGCTTCCTGCTAATAAGCCTGCTGGGAAGCAGCAAAGGATGTATTTGGGTCCCTGCTAGAATGGAGTTTCATGCTTCTGGCTTCAGCCTGGCCCAACTCTGGCTCTGGAGTATAGTTAAGAAGTGAACCAGGGGATAGAAATAATCTCTCCTTCTCTCTCTCTCTCTCTCTCTCTCTCACTCTCTCACTCTCTCTCTCTCCTTTTCAAATATAAAAACAAAAACATTAAAAATAAGTAACAAAATTATTCACTGTAATAATAAAGTACAACTTTAGGATCATCTCAAAAGATACAAAAATAAAAGAGTTAATATGCATTTACAATAAAACTCTCAGAAAACTTAGAGGAGACAGCATTTCCATAACCTATTAAAGGCATCTTTAAAATATATAGAGTCAACATCAAACTTTGTGGTAAAAGAATAAATTTCTTCATTTGGAAATTTGGAAGAAGTCATGTTCTTCTACGTCCACATAACACTTCTATTCACTATTGTAACTGGAGATTCCAGCAATTAAATGAAGAAATTAAAAATATGTATCCATAGACTATTAAAAGGAAATAAAATTGATTGTTTGCAAATGACCTATTAATGACTGATGAAAACTTAAAAAAATGTCCTTAACATTAGTAAAAAAGTTTGCAAAGGTCATAGTATATGACTATTATATAAAACCTAAATGTATTATTATGCAATAATAAATCACACTTGGAAATTTAGATTTAAAAACAAAATATAGCACAAAAATTTGGGATATTTAGGAATAAATTAAATAAAAAATTAGGAAGTCCTATTAGAGAATAGAGACAACTGAAAACTGGAAAACACTATTAGGTGCAATCAGTGATCTTAGTAACCACAGTAGTTTTTTTTTTTTTAAACTGCTCCTCCATCAAAACAATGACAACACTACAGAAAAGCACAAAAATTGAAATTTTTAGGTATTCTGGAATGTAAGTAATCACTCATGAGAATTTATTCAAGAAAAACAGCTGAATTTCAGTAAGAAAAGTTCCATTTCAATGAGAAAACACAGTGTTTTAGTGAATTCTTTCCTTGCTTCTTTCCCCCCAACTCCAGAGTTCTGGAAACACAATAGACTATGTTTCTATAGTGTCCACACAATGACAGCAAAAACCTGGATGTCTATAATCAGTCAAGTAGAAAACACAGGTTTGGAACTTCTCTCACATAGCATTTGCAGGTTATCATCTTCAACATCAAATATCTAGTAATTCTTGGTGCTGTATTCACAGGTTTTTATCATTGGATCTTAAGTAGACTTGTCTCAGTGTAAGACGCCTTTTACACATAGGTGCTTTTCAAAAACAATCAATGACAACTATTTGTCAATGATAATAATCATTGGCTTAAACAAGAAACAGACCAAAAACCTTAAAAATGAAGAGTTTAAAATGAAATGTCCCTGGGGCATTAAAATTTCTGGGAACCTAGAGGTCCACATACATATATAGAATCATACTCAATATCAGGGCTAAAGGCATTCACTGGAAAGACTTCAGAAGGACTTATAAATCAGAATTATAAAGCTCTTGCCCATGTATTGGTGATATGATCCAACAAACAGAGTCCCTCTACAAAACCTAATAGATTTGTTGGTTTGGGGAACTCTGCAAATTTTTTGTTCAGTTATTTTCCTGCTCACTAGACTAACCATGCACAAATATGAACATAGGGATGCAAGAAGCATTAATAAATATGGTAACATTGTACCTCTACAGAAATACAAGAATTCTAGCAACAGACCTCAAAGAGAATGAATTCATTGAAAAATAATTTAAAATATGATTTTATGGAAACCTAGTGAGTTAAAACAGAGAATTTAAAAAGTTAGGAACACAATTTGTGATATGAATGAGTTTAACACATAAAAAGAAATGAAAAAGAATCAAAGAAATTTTCATGACAAAGAAATCAATAAATGAAAACATATAATTGAGAACTTGAACAGCAAGGCCGATGAAGCAGAAGACTGAATTCTTGAAATTGGAGATAGATCATTTGAAACAACCCAATCTGACAAGAGAAAATTAAAAGCAATAAAAGAATAAAGACTATAAGACCCATGAGACACTACTAAGTGAGCATGTATTTGCATTTTTGGTATTCTTAAAGGAGAAGAAAAGGTAAAAGACATAAAAATATATTCAAAGAAATAATTGCTGAAAATTTTCTAAATCTAGCAAATGATATGGACATCCAAATCCTAAAAACTCAAGGGACTCTTAATAGAATCTACCAAAAGAGATCTTCTCTGAGGCATATTATATTCAAACTGTCGAAAGTCTAAGACAAAGAGAGGATTCTAGTCTACTCATTATAAACATGCAAATAAATACCATTATGATATTTATCATTATGAGAAACCTCCATAAGGAGTAGTTTTGGAAACTTAAAGAAAAGAAACTCTAGAATATTTAAAGACCTGATACCTAATTTTAAGAATTATCATAATTTCATGATAGAATAATGAGAGAAATTTTGAAAAATAAGAGAATAATATAATGAACTTTGGCAGATATTAAAACACCACATTAAACACAGCTTAGTGATGAGACAGAAAGAGAGAGAGAGAACAAGAATGAATATAAATGAGAATTCTAAAAACAGCAAGAGAAACATATCAGATCATGTGTAAAGGAATCCCCACTAAACAAACATCAGACTTCTCAGGAATACATCACCTCGAGATCAGCACTCTAGGAAATGTGAGATCAGCACTCTAGGAAATGTTCAAGGTGTTCTACACTAGAGCTAAAGAAAAATAACAACCATGATGCAAGCACATAAATGTACAAAATTAATTGAGAGATCTGACACTCAACAGAGAAAGAAGGGATTTTTCAAATCTTATCAATACAGAAAACCACCAAGCTGAAAATGTGAACAAAAAGAGAAATAAGGCCCCGAAGTGTAAAACTAGCAGAAAGAAAACTTGACAGTGTGGAACTATGTCTTTATCAATAATAATAATGTAAATATATGAAAATATTCTTTTAAAGCATTTTTTAAAATATTTTTATTTATTTATTTGAGAGATAAGAAAAGGAGTTCCCATCTGCTGTTTCATTACCCAGATGCTCACAACAATTGGGGTTAGGCCAGGCTAAAGCCAGCAGCCAGGAACAAAACCCAGATCTCCCACATGAGTACCAGGAAGCTATCCACGTAAGCCTTCACTACCACCTTCTCCGGTCTACATTAGCAGGAAGCTGGAGTCAGGAGCCAGAGATAGGGGTCAAACCCAAGTACTCCAATATGGGATACTTGCATTTTACCTGCTAGGATAATATTGCTCACCATTTCAAGGAGTTATACCAGGTGAATGAATTTTTAAAAATCCAACAATATGTTGCCTTTAAGAAATTCACTTCACAAATAAAGATATTTGTAGACTGAAAGTGAATTGATAGAAAAGTTAAACCATAAAAAGTGAAAACAAATGTGAAAAAGAAAGATATACTCATAGTAGATAACACAGATTCTAAATAAGAGATAAAGAAAACCATTTTACAGTGCTCAATGAATCAATACAGGAGGAGGTAATAGCAATTGTAAATATATAATGCAGCCAACACTGGAACATCCAGTCATATAAAACAAACATCATTATTTTAAAAAAAAGAGATTCGGGGCCGGTGCTGTGGCGTAGTGGGTAAAGCCGCTGCCTGTAGTGCCAGCATCCCATATGGGCACCAGCTTGAGACACGGCTGCTACACTTCCGATCCAGCTCTCTGCTATGGCCTGGGAAAGCAGTAGGAGATGGCCCAAGTCCTTGGGCCCCTGCACCCGCGTGGGAGACCCAAAAACAACTCCTGGCTCCTGGCTTCGGATCGGTGCAGCTCCAGCCGTTACGGTTAACTGGGGAGTAAACCAGTGCATCGAAGACCTCTCTCTCTGCCTCTGCCTCTCTATGGCTTTCAAATAAATAGATAAAACTTTAAAAGAGAGAGAGAGAGATTAGGGCCTGCACTGTTGTATAGCAGTTTAAGCTGTAGCCTGTGACACCAGCATCCCATACAGGCATCCATTCGTGTCCCAACTGCTCCACTTCCCATCCAGCTCCCTGCTAATTTACTTGGGAAGGTGATGAAGGATGGACTGGATGCTTGGATCCTTGCCACCCATGTGTGAGAACTGGAAGAAACTCCTGGCTCACGGTTCTCTCTCTCTCTCCCTCTCTCTCTCTCTCTAACTGCCTATCAAATAAATAAATAAATAAATCTTTAAACTAAATAAATAAATAAAATTAAAAGAAGAGATGGACTCTAGACTTTTGGATCTGATATAGAATGTGTTTCTAGATAAAGGACCTCTAATGCTAAAAAAAATAGACAAAAATTACACATTTCAGAGACCAAAATATACCATTGGCAAATAATCATATGAGAAGAGACTCATTTCTCATTCAAGAAATGAAAATTAGCATCAGATTTTGATAACAGTGCTAAGTCACTAGAACTTACATAATTAAGACTTTCATGAACAAATGGAGACAATCATGGGAAACAACTAGAACTCTCATACCTTATCAGCAGAATACAAAATACTACAATTTGGAAAATCATTTCTTTGTTTCTTAATCTTTCAATGTGATCAAGATATTTCATTCATATATATTTCTTCAAATTACATGAAATGTATATTCACACAAAGATATTTACCATAATGTACATATCAACTTTATCCACATTAGCCCCAAACTAGACATAACCCCTATGATCATTAAGTTGTGAATGCATAAACAGTATCACTAACCAGTAAAAATGAATTAACTAATAAAAGAATTATTAAACCATGGTACCCATGTTAGGCAAAGTAATTGCAGTCAGACAAAAAGACTACATACCTGCTTATAGAAAATTTTAGAAAAATCAAAAGTAAAGACAGCAAGTAAATTTGGGGTTGTTACAGACAGAAAATTTAAATGAAAAAAGGAACAGGGAAATTTGTATGGATGAAAATATTCTACCTCTATGTCTCACATGGAAATATAACACATGTCACATATACAGCTTAAAAATTATGGTAGTCACATTAAAAAGTAATGAGAGCACAGCAATTAATTTTAATTAAAGCATATATTTAATAGAATGAATTGCTATCATTCACCACATTGAAATAGTCATATTTCAAATGTCAAACACCATGCATGACTGGTTGCTGGTGTATTTAATAGTTTAGTGTGCAACATTATGATATTGGTGTTTTGATTATACAGATTGTGATAGACTTGACAAATCTTGTAGAATTATGTACTTAAACTCATATGTTTTATAGAATGTAACTTGTACATAAAATGGTATAAAGAATAAAACAGCACAAGCAGTGATGAGAAAGATTTATTTGCACACTTCGATAATATATGCATCATAATATATACATATAAGTAACACATCTATCTCTAATATCTGTCATCTATTTATCTATCATCTAATCTCTATCTTGCATTTGTAGAGATTAAGGACCAATCAAGTGTTTTAGAAAATAGTATATTCTATATACAGTCAGTGTAAAATTATGTGCTTTGAGCAATTTTTTCACAAATGGAAACATGCTGTGTACATTCATTTTTACTCTACTTCCTTTATTTTATATTAAAAAAAAAACAGTGTCTAAAACACTTGGCTAACTCTCGAGTGCTCAAAAATGCAAGACTTTAATATGATGTATGTATGCCAGAAAGCAGATAGTCAAAGGACACTGTCATTCCCTTAAGGTATACACATCCCATTAATCAATATGAATGGCAGCAAAGAAAAACTCCAAGTGGAAAGAACTAAGTCCCTTTATTATGGATTCATTTTTCCACACAATGTTCCACTGGTTGCTAATTTGAATTTGAAGGAAAAATAGATAATAGCATTTTATATAGAGATAGATAGATAGATAGATAGATAGATAGATAGATGTGAGTCTGGAATTCATTACTCTGAGATCTTCCTGTCCTTTATGTCAGTGACCTTCTGGAATAATTATGGTCCCATTTACAGTGTATTGATTAAACAATTAATAAATGATGATAAACCTGGGCATCACCAAGTATGTGCACTGTGGCAGCAGCAGCAGAGCAGGGGTTGAATACTAAGTTCTAACTGTGTAATGGAAGAATCGGAAGAATATGTAGGAAGCACCAATGTTCCAAGAATCTATGGCTATCGTAAGGAGACTTGAAGAATTACAGACATTTATTTCCATCTGCTCTTAGTTTTCAACATTCCAAAGTACTGTCCAAAAATGACATTAAAAAAAAAATAACTACTTATGGCAAATAAATGGTAGAATTGGAATGCTCAGTTCCCATACAGTTTCACACAGAATTTCCACATCTTTTTTTTTTTACCTTTATTGTTTTTGTACTATGTACATTGTTGGAAATCGTTATTTTCCTAAAAGTACGCAAAGTGAAATATTCTTAAAAGGAAGCTTTGTATTTGACCTCAAGAAGAATATTTTAAGATTTTATATAACAACACATTTTTTAAATACAACTTAAGGGTTTGTTTCTATGTCCAATTGCATATATAGTAAACATGTTTATTTACACAGGAAAGACTACAGTATATGTATTTAGCATTTATTATGATTAGCTTAAATATTATTATTATTTTAATTTCAGAGGCAAAGAACAGGGAAAGGAAGAGAAAGGGGTTGATAGAGAATTCCTATCTGATGGTTCACTTCCCGAATGCCTACAATGGCCATGGCTGGACCAAACCCAGGAGCCAAGCCCATAGTACATGTCTCCCACATGGGTGGCAGGGATCCAACCACTTGAGCCTGTGCCTCAGAGGATGTGCCCTGGCAGGGAACTTCAGACAGAAGCCTAAGTTGCACATCAAACCCAGGTACCCTGATAAAATAAACTGAACTGTTGTCTGGTGAAGACTATAAAGTAAAACTATATATGTCAAAAATTCTTTGATGTTAAAAATATTTTGATTTATTAAAATGGTCATGATTAATAGATTTGGAAATCTTATTCATAGTATTATTTTTCATAATAGATATGATTCATCATAGATGTGCTTAAGTTATAAGTTTTTTTTTGACAGGCAGAGTGGACAGTGAGAGAGAAAGACAGAGAAAGGTCTTCCTTTTGCCGTTGGTTCACCCTCCAATGACCGCCGCGGCTGGTGCGCTGCGGCCGGCGCACCACACTGATCCAAAGGCAGGAGCCAAGTGCTTATCCTGGTCTCCCATGCAGGTGCAGGGCCCAAGCACTTGCGCCATCCACCACTGCACTCCCGGGCCACAGCAGAGAGCTGGCCTGGAAGAGGGGCAACCAGGACAGAATCCAGTGCCCCGACTGGGACTAGAACCCAGTGTGCCGGCAACACAAGGTGCAGGATTAGCCTACTGAGCCATGGCACTGGCCCAAGTTATAAATTTTAAGGTCATTTATTCTGTTAGTAAACAATAAATATAATTATTGAAAATTATGTTTTTCAAAATAACATTATGCACAATAAACACACAGTTTTGCTAACTAATTACATCTATGCATAATTAAGTTCTTAGGTCATATGCATATTGATAGTTTTTCTAAACACTATATAGTTTTCAAATGAAAGATTATCATGAATTGGTATATTTTATATTATTATTATTATTTTATTTTTTAATTTTTTTAATTTTTTTTTTTATTTTTGACAGGCAGAGTGGACAGTGAGAGACAGAGAGAAAGGTCTTCCTTTTTGCCGTTGGTTCACCCTCCAATGGCCGCCGTGGTAGGCGCGCTGCGGCCGGCGCACCGCGCTGATCCGATGGCAGTAGCCAGGTGCTTCTCCTGGTCTCCCATGGGGTGCAGGGCCCAAGCACTTGGGCCATCCTCCACTGCACTCCCTGGCCACAGCAGAGAGCTGGCCTGGAAGAGGTGCAACCGGGACAGGATCGGTGCCCCGACCGGAACTAGAACCCTGTGTGCCGGTGCCGCAAGGTGGAGGATTAGCCTAGTGAGCCGCAGCGCCGGCTATATAATTATTATTAAAGCCATGACCAGTCAATAGACATGACTCAATTTTTAAAAATTCTGTTATCAGAAAAATAATTCATGCTTGTTTATTGAATTATACACTTTATCTCTCAACTTTTATGAATACTATATTTATTCTTTGTCTTGCATTATTTTGTTCTTTAAATAATTTTAGAAGCAAAAACAGTCAAATAACATGTATATGTGTATATATGTGTATTGTGTGTGTATATGTATATAGATTTATATATATATATATTTATAGCGATTAAGATGCCAGTTGGGGGCTGGCATTGTGGTGCAGTGATTAAGCCATAGCTTGTATAGCTTGTGTTGCTGGCGTCCCATATTAGAGTGCTGGTTTGAGTCCTGGTTACCCTGCTTCTGCTCCAGCTTCCTGCTAGTGCACCTGGATGTCAGTGAATGATGGTTTAAGTGCTTGGGCCCCTGCCATCAATGAGGAGACAGAGTTCCTAGCTTCTTGCTTTTGCCTGGCCTAGCTTTGGCTGTTACAGCCATTTGGGTAGTAAACCAGCAGATGGAAGATATCTCTGTCTCTCTAACTCTCTGTCTCTGTCTCTCTCTCTCTCTCTCTTATCTTTTGTATCACTCTGCCTCTCAAATAAGTAAATCAGTCTTAAAAACAAAAAAGAGGCCAGTTAAGATGTCCACATTCTAAATTGTAGTACCTGGATTCAATCCGTGGCAACGTTCCTGACTCCAGTTTCATGGTAATGTGGACCCTGGGACACAGTGTGAATAGCTTATGTAATTGCTTTCCTGCCACTCATGTGGAAGACTTAGACTGAGTTCCTGAGTTCCTAGTCCTGGCTTCAGCCACATGAAGACGTTTGGAGAATAAATCAGTGGATTGGTTAGCTCGTTCTCTCTTTCTCTAAAAAAAATGTGTGTTGCTTTTCCTGACTTCCTGACACTTCATTAATATTATTGGGAGAGAACGGAATATTTCTTCAGTTTCCTCTATCAGGATATATCTGAGTAAAAAACACAATAATACCCAACCTGACAAGCAATCAGTTGACCCTACAGAGTTGAGAGTATAGCTGTGTCTGAAGGCTTGAGACTCAGGCGAGCCTGTGGTGTAAGTTGCAGTCCAAATTGTAGGAGACTGATACAACAGCTCAAAAACTGTCAGGTGGGAAGTAAAGTCTTGCTACTCTGCCTTTTGTTTTGCTCAGGCCTCTAATGGGTTGCGGGATCTCATGGCAAGATAAGAAGCAAAAGACCAGTGAGAGGGTCAGACTCACTCTCTTGTAGCAACTTATTCTTGAAGAAACTAAGTGGGGTTCCATGAGCACTACATTAACCACTTCTGAGGATGTACTGGGTGTCCTACTAGACAACTTATAAAGGTCCTACCTCCTCAACATTGCCATATTTGAAAACCAAGACTCCAAGACTTAAACCTTTTGGGGACAAATCATATATGAATCATAGCAAGGTGTTAATCCAATCACAACAGGTGTTAATGTTTATAGTATAAACTGTCCCAGACAAGCAAAAATGTATTATCACCTTTTGTCCAAGAAATAAGAAAGAACAACTATAAAAAATTGTCATGTTTTGAGTTGATTGAAGTAGACTTTGTAAAAAAGATTAGACTGATCGCTACAAACTTGTTCTCAAATATCACTTATTTATTAGGTACATATAAGCAGAAAAAAGGACATGGACAAAAGTTTGTGGCAATAGCCACTTATCCTTTTAAGTGTCAAATAAAAAAATCAGACTTAGATAAGTGGAGACTCTACTCAAAGACTATAATAATGGAGAGAACTATTTAATCTCAGGATATGGAAGCATGTCAAACCTAAAGATTAAAAGTGTTTCTTGGCCGGCGCCGCGGCTCACTAGGCTAATCCTCCGCCTTGCGGCGCCGGCACACCGGGTTCTAGTCCCGGTCGGGGCACTGATCCTGTCCCGGTTGCCCCTCTTCCAGGCCAGCTCTCTGCTGTGGCCAGGGAGTGCAGTGGAGGATGGCCCAAGTGCTTGGGCCCTGCACCCCATGGGAGACCAGGAGAAGCACCTGGCTCCTGCCATCGGATCAGTGCGGTACGCCGGCCGCAGCGCGCTACCGCGGCGGCCATTGGAGGGTGAACCAACGGCAAAAAGGAAGACCTTTCTCTCTGTCTCTCTCTCACTGTCCACTCTGCCTGTCAAAAAAAAAAAATTAAAAAAAAAAGTGTTTCTTTTTGGAGAAAGGGGAAGCAAAGTCAGCAAAAACTTTCAAGAGAACATGAAGAGGTAAATGGACAAAATGATGAAGGTTTGGTGGATTCTCAAAATGAGCTGTTCTACACTTGCCTGGATAAAGGAGAATATCAAAGCTTGAAGGTGTAGAACAATGAGGTCCAGCCATGGCAGAGGGAAAAAGAATGGGCAACTGTGGGCACTGGGCCAAACCATACAAGATGGCATCATCCACAGTCAGGGTAACCTTCTCTCCATCTTTAACTGTGTCTTCAGTCATTTCTCTTTATCTTAATAAATATTTCATTCCTACAGAAAACTAAAGAGATAAAAATGAGAACCAACCATGCACCCCTCCATCTAGTTTAATAAGTCTTCATGTTGCATTTGGTTCAAGTATTTTTATTTTGTGCTATTTTTAAGGAATAGAAATCGTATTAGTATCATTACAGACTTCAGAAAACAATTCCCCAACCTACTCCTGAGAAATGTAACTGCTGTTTTAATTTGTTGTGCTTTAATCCTTGAATGCAAATGTATAATCAGCAATATTGCTTGCATGTTTTAAAATTTTTTGTAAATGTTCCCATACCCTTGTAGTTATCGTACTGCAAACTGCTTGTTTTCATGCTACATTGTTCCATAATTTTATACTTTTGATTTATGCAGTGCTAGTTCATTAAATTCAACTGCTGATTACAGTTGTACCTACCTCATGAACATTTTGTAATATTTATGAGTACTTTAGTAAGGATTTTTTAGTAAATATTTTATTTCTGCTGTTTTCCAGCTTATAATAGTTTGATACATGACTTCTTGATGATGTTGAAAAAACATATGCATTCATAGAAACCGTATCTTCAAATTTTAATTTTTGTATTTTTCTCCTGCTATAGTGTAGACAAATAAAACTCATATTGATTTTTAAACTTTTATTTATTTATGATTATTTATTTGAAATGCAGAGAGGCAAGAGAAAGGCAGACAGGTATTTTCCATATGCTGGTTCCCTTTCTAAATGACACAATAGCAGGGACTGGACCAGGCTGAAGCCAGGATCTAGGTACTCTACCCAGACTCCCACATGGGTAGGATCCAAGTACCTGAGCCATTATCTGCTGCTTCCCAGGAAGCTGTGATAGGAGTGTGCCAAGACTCAGACCCATTTACTATGATATAGAATACAGGTGTCCCAACTGTCATTTTAAGTGCTACACCAAATACTTACCCGCTGTGTTGAAATTTAATGTTCATTGTGACGGTATTAGGCAGTGGGGCCCTTAAAAGGTGTGTAGGTCCTGAGGACACACGCCTCAAGTTCAGCTCCCATGGCTTTCTCTTGCTCCTGCCCTCTTGCTCCTTTTTGTGACCTGTGACCAGGAGTTTCCCTCTGTGATGCTTGATGAAGTAAGAAAGCCCCCGTCAGATGCCAGTACTTTGATACTGGGCTTCCCAGAGTTCCAGACGGTGAGCCAAATGAATTATGTGGCTTATAAACCACTGTTGGCACTGTTCATTATAGAAGCATAAAATACTGAGACACCTTGGCTGGTGACATGCAGTACGATATTCCTCTCCAAGGTTGGACAGCAGCAGTGAGCCACAGCTCCCAGCAAGTCGCGTGATATGATGGCAAGCAACAAACACTCTACGTAGTACAGTGTTGCCAGGTTTGTTTTTTGCAAATATTTAATAACTTTCATGAGATATTCAACAACAATTTGTTATTAAATAGGCTTTGTATTAGATTATTTTTCCCAACTGTAGGTTATGTAAGTGCTATGAGCATATTTAACATAAACTAGACTAAGCTATAATGTTTGGTAGGGTAGTCAATATTAAATAAATTTTTACATACAATATTTCAAATTTATAATGGTTTTATCAGTTCTCAGCCCCATTATAAGTTGAATAACATCTGCATTTCAAATAAGACTAACTGAATTTTCTTTCAGATTTATTGCAGAGCACCTGTGTAAGAGGTTCTGTGGCCACTATATCCATATTTTGTGGTGTGGTGTGCATAGCTTTAGCTTTACCAAGTATGATCATTCACATTTGTTCTCCACAGTGATAATGATTCATCATGGTTACATTATCTGTGTATGTCAGTACTCTTGCCCCAGAGCTCTCCAATAGTTGATATTATAATACCATTTGATAAATTATGCATGTGAAAATCTCTGTTTCACTTGAGAATGAGAGAGGGAGGGAGGGCGAAAGAGAGAGAGAGAAGCAGAGGAACAGACACGCACACACACAACACATGCAGAGAGCAAGCTTCTGTCCATTGGTTGACCCTCCAAATGTCTGCAATGGTTAGGGCAGAGTCAGGCAACAGCCAGGAGCCAGGAAGTCAATCTAGATCTCCCACAGGGATAGCAGGGAGACAACAATTTGAGGAATCATCTGCTGACTCCCAGGATCCACATAAATATGAAGCTGGAATCAGGAGAGGATCCAGAAATTGAACACAAATAGTCCAATCCCTGATATCGTAACTGCTAGGATAAGGACTCACTCCAAGATTTTAATTTTTAGAAATTTTGCTATTTTCTGTTAATTTTTATTCAGCTGTTTTGCCCAAAAGATTATTTTAGTTATTTTTTTCTTTAGTAGTATGTCATCTTTCTGTATATATCTAATTCTAAATATATTTAATTCATGTATTTATTTCTACTTAGAGATAGTTTTATAATCATTGAATCTTATTACCTAATTTAATTACTTTAAAATCAGAGTTCAAATGCATTATAATAATGTTCTTTTAAACTTATTTGAGTTAGTTTATAGACAATATTTGTAAATTTTAATCTATCAGTGAAATATTTTGCAATCTAATTGGATAAATTATATAAATCTTAGTGAGAATTATCTATCTCTGTCCAGCTACTACCCATCTATCATTTTCTGTATCATGTATCCATCATGTATCTGTCTACCTCTATGTAAGAAAATATTTTAATTTAACTTTTCATATTTATTATACCTACCAGACTGTGTTAGAATCATCCGTTTCTGACAGGAACAAATTGAGATTTTATATGTTTATAAATTTTATTGTTTTCTACTTATGGATTCAATATTTTTATTCATATCTTTGAAGCTGTGCTTTTATATCAAAAATATTAGTGATGTTCATATTTACTTGATGGATGAATTTTGAATGTTTATCTATTTCTATTAAGCCTTATTGAATTACCTTTTATTTTATCTACTATTGACTGTATTATAGTAGCTTTTGTTTGGTTAGTGATTGCTTGGCATATGTCTTTTGATTAAACTATTTTTAGAGTATTGTGTGTATTTGTTTTAGAATGTTTTAAAGTGGCATATGATTTAAATATTATGTCAATAATTATAAATCCCATCTTTAATTGATTATTTTCATCTGTGTACTGTTATTGTGATTATAGATATATTTTGACTCACTAATCATATCATGTGTTTCTACCTAACCTATTAAGGTATTAATTTGAAATCATTACTGCCTCTCCTTGTAGCACCTCTCACCATGGTTTCCCTTTTTACAAGATAGTCTTGTTCCACCAATGTCACTCTAGATGTATCATTTGCCTTTTCCAATGAAATTTGGATGGAATTAACATCCATCATTTTTTTTTTTAACAGACACGTTAGACCCCTTGTGTGATTTTCCATAATCTCTTTTTTCTCTAACACTAGATTAGAGATTCTTCAATAGAAACTTCTCCATGAGCCTGTTACCAAATGAAAATTTTATGGTGTCAAGCCGAATCAACCTAGGGTGGACATTTTGTAGGGGCAAAAGCCATACCTTTACTAGTATGTCCCTGAATGTTGAGGTAGTATTTTAATATAGCAGAACTTTCTAATCTAATGGCAAAAAGGTTCCTTGTGCTTCACTTTAGTCCCATCTTTTCTGTACCTGATTTGGTCACACTTGAATACATAAGGTTTCTGTTTTCCCTTTCATTCCCTCTGCTTGTTGAGAAGCTTCAAATTACATTCACAGCTTTTCCAATGGATACCCTTCAATTTTCAGTGCACTAGGAGTTCAGCAAACATTAACTACTATTGATCAGTCTCTTCAAACTATTGTTATAGTCCTGACCTGAATTATAAATTCACATTTATTTTAAGCGATATGTAATTATCTTTATATTCTTTTTATGTTCAAGAACATTAACTTTCTCTAGATATTTTACTCACTTTTTAGGAGTCTTACTCTTTTCACTTTTAATATTCTCTCTCTCAATCTGTTTTAATGCTCCTTATCTAGTGATTTTGTGGTGTTTTTAAACTTGCCCCAGGCTCTTTGTGTAAAATCAGGTCTTGTAATGACAGGTTGTGGCTCCTGCCCAATCCTGATATTGAGAATATTGAAGTGCCAGTCCAGAGCAAGGAGACAGCTTTGTTCAGCTCTTGATTTGCATGCATGTCTTTTGTTCTACTCATTAGGATGAACTCCAAGTTGAGGATAATAGCTTATTTTGCCATAGACATAGCCACTCTGAACACTGAACAGCTGTGTATTTTGTGCAGGAAGAAAAATATTCAAACCTTATACCTACACAGAAAGAAATATGTATTTTTTTTTACCTTGTAAAGACACTACCCACATCATACAATAAAACTTATACCTATAAGCTTTTTCTGATTTACAGTTTCCATACAGCTTAATAGTCCCCAGTTCAAACCTCCTGTTACCAATTTTCACTTTGATTATTCCTCAAGACCTAAACTCAGAGCTGCCATTCTCTGTAGCTTTATTTATCTTGGTTTTCTTGCCTCTCAGACAAGCATAGCTTTTGTTACTTGGCTTTCACTTTGTAAATACTACCCGTCATTCAAATATGCTTAGAGCAGAGTAGGTCTTCAAGGCGTATACTTCCTATACCATAATGAATGGCATTATCATTCATGCATAATTCCTATTTTAAGCAATACTGCTAAGTCCTTTTTTATTTGATGTCCACATCATCCTATTTTGGGATACATCATTTATATTACAGAAGTTAGGATTATTGATATTTTGCATATTTTATAACTTGATATGTAGCTAATTTTTCTATAGCCAGATGTCAACAGGGCCTTGTCTAAGGTAATGGAACTATTGTACCAACTTTGTTTGAGAACTAGTTGGATTTTCATTCTGATAAACAGGGAGTGACAGATCAAAATCTAGTTAATTTTATTCTCTGGTAATGATCTTGGGTTTCTTTTTTCATCTTAACTAAACAAACACAACCATATGGGAAATATTTTCTTCTAACGATGATATAAATTTCTTACATGATGTAAGTCCATTACTCTAATTAACCTATCTTGTTTATTATTTATCTCTCTTTCTTTCTCTCTTTAGCTCTGTCCCCCAGCTTTCTCCTTCCCTCCATCATTCTGCTCTTTATTCTAATGTGTGTGCCTGCATCTTTATAACAATGCTAGTATTATTGAAACTGAGGGATATTTCTATCCTTCAGTGTTTGTGTCCATTCCAACGTCCCATATTATCTAAAAATATTTGTCTTTAGTAGACTTGCCTCATACATGTTCAAAACATCATTCCTAGAACTTAGGATTTTTGATGGTCCAATGCACCTTACCCTTTGTGGGTGGTACTACATATTTCTTCAAAGCAAATAAGGAGCTTACTATATACACCTGAATGTCCATAGTTTTCATAGTTCTGTAATAAACACCATTTCTTCTCTATCCAATCTATTTTAGAAACTATTATAGCTCCTTTACTCCAAAGCTCCAAGCAGATAGTATTTCAATTGCTTATTTAAAAATTCAGAATAAACAGGCCAGATGTTACATTTGTGAATTATCATCCAAAAATTAGTTATTAATAATACAAATTTGTCAAGTTTATCTTATATTTAGTTCTGTATTCCCACAATCTTGCTAAACTTCTCTTGTGCCTTGACCTTTTGATTTTGCTCTTGGCAACACAATGTTGTACTTTTATTTAGAGTAGATCAGTTTTCAACAGCATTACAGCTTTCTCATAATTGCAGCCTAGTGACATAATACCAAAGTCCATTTCCTATGTTTATTTCAGTTAGAAGAGCACTTGCCTACTTCCTGGCTACCCCAAATGCTTTCTAAACTAAAAATAGTGGGTTTTCTGCATGTTAAGTCAAGTCACTTTCTTGGACATGGGCTTGTCAATGTGCCTGTGTGAGCACAAGGGAGTAGCATAAGGATTTATGATTCTGCAGTCAGAGGAATAGTGGAAGAAATTCTCTTCCAATTATACTTATTAATTAAATGAAAGGTGAGCATAGACCTAAAGAAAGGTGGGATCTAAATCTAACAGTGTGGGCTGAATTCTTCCCTCTTGAGTTTTTTAATTTAGTAGAGCTGCAACTCAAACTGTTGCAAAAAGGATTTGTTCACCATACAAAAATAGGAACAGAGTCCTGGGAATTTAATTATTCCTACAATAAAATTCCTGTTTTATTAAATATAAATAGGTATGCCTAGTTATGTTAGTGATTTTATAGTACTTAAATACCAATAATTATTCAAACAGATTTATTGAAGTTTAATGGCAATGTAATAATAATGTCGGTATGTTTTATATGCAATAGCTGTTACACCTCATTAACCAGGTTGGTAAATGATCCATTGCTGTTTAATTAACATGCAATGACTGTGTTATTAAATCTTAAACTGTAAATTAAATCCTGATTTGAGACACTTAATTTTAAAGTGTGATTGAAAACTTCTTTGAGCATGAGCCTCCAGAGTCCCTTTTATTTTCCATGGCTCCTTCCTGCCCTGATCGTATCCCACAATATATGTCTGGTATTGGAAAAATGGGCTGCACTTAATTTGTGTGGTTGAACTTTCTCTTAATGGAGAAAAATATGTCTCTATAGTAGGTGCACAAATTTTGAATGGAGAACTCTTTTAAATTTCAGGTTCTTTTTTTTTTTTTTAAACAGATAGAAGATTCCTTTTTATTAACTTTTAGGGAAAGAAATAGCCTCAAGCCTCCAATCTCCACTCGTACTTTCATAGCAGAATATTGTACATGTTTGGCTAGCTTTCTCTAGTTAATCCACAGCTCAACACACACTGTTTGCCAACAGAAAGATCCATGACACAGACATTCTTCAGTGAATCAGCTGTGTATAAAAACAGCATTTTGATGTTAAGTGTGCAGGGACAGTTAATGAGAATCAAATCCTGTTAAATAGCACATAAATTTTAGAATCATAAAAAGGTAAAATTTCCTGAGTATTCATTAGAGCTTGTGTGATAGTAGTCCAAAGAAAAGCAATAAAATATTATTTTTCAGATATTTAAAATTTTCACATTATTTCATGTGTTTGGCATAGTTTAGTAAGCAAAAAATATATCCAGTGTTGAAATCTATATTCTATGTGAATTTTCTCCATTGCTAACGCATGGTATCTTTCAATAACACTGTAGCTTTCTGTAATACAAAACATCCAGAGATTGGGGACAATTATTTTTATAATTTTATATAATTTCCAAAATCCTTGGTAGAATCAGTTTATGTCATTTTACCATGATTTTGGATAATATTAATAATGCTAGAAGACATATGACTTTTAAATTTAAGAAAATATTTAAAATATTTTTAAAGATCTTTAACAAATATTAGTGAGCATACTTTATATAAAATGTAGCCTTCCCTTCCGTATCTGTGGATTGAGGAAAACAAGTTATTTCAGAGTGTTAACCAGAACATTCAGTACATCAGCACAATAAAAACATGTTTTCATAGAATTTTGTAAACCTAAAAGTAAAGGTGGTTCCTCAGTTCTTCCTTCTCGAAATTATTTTTGCCCATTTGTTCACATTTGTCTCCTTTTGTCTAGCAAACATTTACCTATACTCCTACCATTATTACTACCTTATAGCCCCTATTGTCTCTCGAGTCAACATTTCTTTGAAGTTCACTTTGAGCAGCACTTCCTTTCTTATAGTCATTCCTGTTCACCTGATATTATTCTACAACTACTTATGTATTTCCAGGGTTGCTTGTTCCTAAGTGACTGTAGGCGACTTGCAGGCACAGTTCATGCCTTATTCATCTTGAATCATCAGCCAAAGTAGAGTGCTGTACACAAGAGCCCAATATTTCTACTGAATAAAAAACATTTAGCTCTATGAGACTACGTGAAAGTGTCCACAGAGACTACCATGACTACATTCTGCTTCCTTCCCTGTACTCGCCTGTAGCTCTGTCTGTGCAAGTATGCATGGTGTTCATGTTGCCTCCAACTTCTCCTTTACCAAAACCTCCTCACACACAGAAGAAAAAGAGTCCCACTGTTCATTTTACTTTGCCATGATCTGTCAGTCTCTGCTATGAGAGGTGTTTGACATCTCTTCAGGAAGTATGGGGCAAGACTTCATTCAAGCAGTTCTGAAATTATTCTACTTTTTCCAAACAAAGTCTTCCTAATGCTGGAAGTCAATAAATACTTATGAAATGTAGATAGATTCTAATTCTCCTTAAAATAAAACATTATTTCATCAGAACATGAACAAAAGTGGTCCAACTAAATTATAAACCACTCAAAATAGTGCAACAATGTCTTCAGACAAAGATGTCTAAGAAAATTCTCTTTTACGTGCCTTCCTTCAGAGAAAGGTACCTCCTTCTTTGATGGCCCCGTTCTCTCCACTGGGATCTCACTCACAGAGATCTTT
Source organism: Lepus europaeus (assembly GCF_033115175.1). Classification (NCBI taxonomy): domain Eukaryota; kingdom Metazoa; phylum Chordata; class Mammalia; order Lagomorpha; family Leporidae; genus Lepus; species Lepus europaeus. Next base: position 18,455,524 of record NC_084848.1, read on the forward strand.
CATTTAGGTCTTCTTCTTCTTCTTCTTTTTTTTTTTCCATGGTATCTTGGCTTTCCATGCCTACAATACTCTCTTGGGCTCTTCAGCCAGATCCGAATGCCTTAAGGGCTGATTCTGAGGCCAGAGCACTGTTTAGGACATCTGCCATTCTATGAGTCTGCTGTGTATCCCGCTTCCCATGTTGGATCGTTCTCTCCCTTTTTGATTCTATCAGTTAGTATTAGCAGACACTTGTCTTGTTTGTGTGATCCCTTTGACTCTTAGACCTATCAGCGTGATCAATTGTGAACTGAAATTGATCACTTGGACAATTGAGATGGCATTGGTACATGCCACCTTGATGGGATTGTATTGGAATCCCCTGGCACATTTCTAACTCTACCCTTTGGGGCAAGTTGGATTGAGCATGTCCCAAATTGTACATCCCCTCCCTCTCTTTTTCCACTCTTAAATTTAACAGGGATCACTTTTCAGTTAAAATTTAAACACCTAAGAATAATTGTGTGTTAATTACAGAGTTCAACCACACTTTGACTATGACCCTATCGGAATAAGATCAAAGTCAGCGAACTCTAAAGGCTTCCATAGCCCTGGCAACTCATGACTAGAGCCTAGGGAGATTACTGACGCCATGAACAGAAGTGTCAAATTGTTAAGTCAGCAACAGAAGTCACTGTGTACTTACATCCCATGTGGGAACTGTCCTTAATGTGTTGTCTAATGTGCAGTGATGCTATAACTAGTACTGAAACAGTATTTTTACACTTTGTGTTTCTGCATGGGTACAAACTGATGAGATCTTTACTAATTATATACTGAATCGATCTTCTGTATATAAAGATAATTGGAAATGAAAAAAAAAACCTGGTGTTAAATTGGAAATGGCATAGAAAATTAATTAATTTTTAAAAAATATTATGTAGGATTTCTGTCTTTAATGTGCTGTACACTTATTTAATGCTATAACTAGTACTCCAACAGTATTTTTTTTTTCACATTGTGTTGCTATATGGGGGCAAACTGTTGAAATCGTTACCTAATATATACTAAACTGATCTTTTCTGTATATAAAGAGAATTGAAAATGAATCTTGATGTGATTGGAAGGGGAGTGGGAGTGGGAAAGGGGAGGGTTGTGGGTGGGAGGGAAGTTTTGGGAGGGGGGAAGCCATTGTAATCCATAAGCTGTACTTTGGAAACTTATATTCATTAAATAAAAGGTTAATAATAAAAAAAAGACAAAAAAAAAGAAAATTCTCTTTTACATGCAATGTCCCCAAGAAGAGGAAAGAATCACCATAGAAATGTGATTGGTTACAGATTGGAGAGAGGGAGGATGCTGCCACTTTCACAGCCATTGCAGTACATTGAGCTCCATAGAGACAATGCCAGGGGAAGTGAGAGCTGGATGGGCATTGGGTGGCTCTATGCCTCGCTGAAGAAAAATAAATAAACATGGGCAAAGGGGATCTAAGAAACCAAGAGACAGAATGTAGTCATAGGTATTCTTTGTCAAAGCTGCTGGAAGGAGCACACTAAGAAGCACCCAGATACTTATATCCACTTCTGAGAGTTTTCTGAAAGTCCTCAAAGAAGTGGAACCATATCCGTTGAAGAGAAGAGAACATCTGAAGGCATGGCAAAGGCAGACAAGGCTCATTATGAAAGAGCAAGGAAAACCTGTATGCCTCCTAAAGGAGAATCGAAAAGTTCAAGAATCCCAATGTACCCAAGAAGACTCCTTTGGCCTTTTCTTGTCCTAAGTATCGCCCTCAAATTAAAGGAGAATATCCTGCACTATCTATTGACAATGTTGCAAAGAAACTGAGAGATGTGGAGTGATAATGGGCAGATGACAAGAGCCTTAAGAAGGCTGCTAAGCTGTAGGAAGAATATGAGGATATTGCAATATACTGAGCTAAAGGAAAACCTTGTGCAGGAAAAATGGAGTTATCAAGGCTGAAAAGAGCAAGACAAAGAAGGAAGAAGAGAAAGATGAAGAAGATAAAGAGGAGGAGGACGAGGTAGGTGAAAATGCAGGTGATGAAGATATGATGATGCATAAGTTGCTTCTAGTGCAGTTTTTTTTTCCTTGTCTTTAAAGCACTTAACCCTCCTGTATCTAACTCATTCCCTTTAAGTAAAATATTGAAACATGAGCTATGTAAGATTTGTTTTTTAAACTGTACAGTTTCTTGTGTGTGTGTGTGTGAACACAATACCAAATATGTTTAGATAGCCTGTCCAGGTGGTATTTTCAGTAGCCACTAACCTTGCCTGGTAGGGTGTGGGGGTTGTAAATTTGCATGGATATTTAAAGCAGGTCTTGTTGGTGCACAGCACAAATTAGTTGTATATGGGGATGGTAGCTTTTCATCCTCAGTTGTCTCTGATGAAGCTTACACAAAACAATTGTTGTTCTGTTAATTGAATATCACTCAGTAATTGCAAAAGAAAAAGCTCTGCAGCCGTTTTGTTATTCTGAATGCTTCTAAGTAAATACATTTTTTTATTTAAAAATGTGATCATATGAGTGCCATTTCTTTTTAAAATAAAACTTGAAATGGAATTTAAATCATATTTTGTTGTATAAAACTATAATAATTTTCATGTATTTATTTATTTTCTGTATCCACCAAGAAAGATAAATTCCTTGAAAATCTGGTTTTTCACTGCTGAATCCTGTCTTCCTAGAATAGTGGTTGTGCAGCAAACACGTGGGGGAACCCATGAAGATTTGTTTGCTCTGTTTATGCATTCTACTTAAATACCAGATTGTGTGGCACTTTGCATTTATATAGTAGTTTTACAGTATTTATTTCAATCCTGTAATGGCTTTGTATGGTATATAATTAATATTTAATTAATCTAATTTTACACACAAGGAAGCAGATGAATATTAGTATTCTTGCCTGAATTAGTGGGGCTATTTAGTTGCAAAGCTCACCATAAAGCCAATGTTCTATTACTCCCAATTCAAAACCATTTCTATCTTACCATGGCAAATAATTTCAACTATGCTTAAATTCAGAAAAATATGATTTTCTGAATTACTCAAGTATATAACTCAAGTACAATACTCAAGTATATAACTTCATTCAGAGATTCTAAATTTTAGACACATGGTAAAACGTTTTTCTATTCACTGTCCTTTGTGATCTTCCAATGTGTTCTCCCTAATTAATTCATAGACACATGAAACATATATATGAATTAAATAAAGTATATGTTGTTGTACTTTGGTAAATTCCTTCTTCCTCTGACAAAAGCACATACCTCTCTTCCCCTAGCTATGAGGTAAAGGGCTTTATTCTTGAGAGAAAGCAAACCTCAGTGTTTTTCATCCTGCCTTCAGTTCCTCTTGCTGAGGTTAAGTTCCAGGTATGTGTAGATGAGAAGCTGCAAGTTCTCTTCTCTCATCCAACCTAACTCACGAAACAGAGACATGTCTTGGGTGGGCAATAAATGCCTAGGCACCTATTGCTTACCCTGGCTTATGAGGCAGTGTTTCGATTTCAACAAAGCAAAGCTAAGAAGACATCAGGCATTGGATTTCATAAAACAAGTGACCTCTTAGAGAAAGATTCTCACTGAGAAGTGTGTGGTTGTCTTACTCCCAGGGGCCTCAGATCAGTGATTATTGTCTGTGTCAATGAGAAGAAAGCCATAAAGCCACTGATCCTGTCTCCTCCCCAAAGAAGTGACCTTATCTGCAACAGAGCATGGAGAAGTTCAAGTCCGTGGTGATGCTCACGAACAATATAGGCTGTGGTGAAAAGAAAATGTGAGGAGATTCTTGAATTTGATGACACACTAGATTGTTGACAGTTTACAGGATAGAATTGGGAATAATGAAGTGAGAGCAGACAAAGGAGCCACAATTTCATTGCATTTGCAGAGCGATTGGTGCTACAAATTTGCAAAAAAAACAAAAGAACAATCATCATATGCTGAGTAGAATTTAGCAATTAATGTGGTCAGAGAAAGCCCTACAAATACCACTGTCATTTAAAGTGTGAGCATAGCTTCTTGAGGAACAACACAGGAGATTCAACACTGGGGAGCAGGATGGTGGGGGACAATTTCCACTAAAATAATCCAGTTGCAAAAATGAATCAAGAAATAATAATGGATAGTCCAAGAGGGGAAGTGCCAAGAGATATTTTGATATTTTAACTGAAGAGCCAATTGCAGTCAGAACATTGGAAGGTAAAACCCATACACAAGAAATTTGAAGATAGATCTATAGAGATTAACTAAGTTGAAAGAAAAAAAATTGTGGAAAAAAGAACAAAGGTTCAAAGAAATATGCTATGTCATTAAGCATACTAACCAAAGCATAATGGGATTGCTAGGAAGAGAAGAGACAGAGAAAAGACTAGAAAAGATAGTTGAAGAAATAATGGCTGAATTTTTCCCATTTTAAACCATTAGGCTCTACACATGAGAAGCACAAGCTCTAGCATAAATTCATAGAGAGCCACAGAAAACACAGTTTAAATCACAGGAAATGCAGAGTGAAATGTTGGAAGTCCAAGACAAGCAGAAAAATTCACAAAGTAGTAAAAAAAATGATTCATCACTTGCAATACAATAAGATTCCTAGTTAAGTCTCAGCAGAAATAATGCAGGCTATAAAGTAGTGGGAACATGTGTAAGTGTTTCAAACACCAAAACTACCAAGAATTCTATATTCATGCTAGTTAGCTTTCAAAATGGAAGACAAAATTAAGACATATATGATAAAGCCTAAAGGAACCACTGAAAAATATTTACAAATACATAGTGGAAAAATCAGTCATTGAAATGGACCTAAGTGTAAATTGAAAAACATGGAAAAATTTCTATATGACCTTGGGTATGACAATCTTTTTAACATACAACACCAAAGACAGGATACCTGAGAGAAACAATTGATTAATTGGACTTCACTAAAATTAACAACTTTTACTGTTCAAAAGACAATGTCAAGGGAAAGAGAAGACAAGCAATAGACTGGGGGAAAATATTTGCAAAAGATTCTTGTGAAAGGGGACTATTACCTAAAAATATACAATGACTTCAAAAAATCAACAATAAGAAAATCAGTAATCTGAATACAAAATGAGCATATAAAAGATCCCTCAACTACTGCTTGGCCATGCACCTCTAGACCCCTCTCTGCAACTACTGTCTTCTGGAAGGGCCTTTTGTCTTTCTCCATGCCCTACACCTTTCCCAGCAAGCTTTGAAGACTGTGCTGTGAGAAGAGGTCTGGGTGAGGGCTGTCCACAGGGTCTTCACATACCTTTATTCCCCCACTGCCAGATATATACAGCTTCCCAGTTGTGGTTGCGGGAAGGAAAGAGGTGGTGCCTCGCCAGTCTTTTTTCCTGCAACATCAGCTCCATCTCCTTCAGAGTAGGGGATTAGCCTTGCCTGGACTTTAGGAAATGTTGTGGGGGGAAAAGAGATTTGCAGAGAGGAGGAGGACTTTTAGAGAGAGGCAAAAATTAACCCTGAGAGGAAGAAAGGGAAGAGGAGGGTTGGCTGCATGTTGCCCTTCCCCACCTCTCCCTCAATGGAGGTTGTAACAGTTACAAAGGAGAGAGTCAATTGCTGTTCAGCCTCAGGATAAAGGCACCATGACATTTACCCAAATGAAATAAATATGTGATGTCCACAGAAAAACCTGCATAGCAATGTTACAATAGCTTTATTATCAAAAGCATAACTTGGAAGCAACCAAGATGTTCCTCAGTAGGTGAATGAATGAATAAACAAATTCCAGTATACCTATACAATAATATATTATTTATTGTTAAAAAGGAACAAGGAATCAAGTCATGAAAAGACATGGGGAAGAGCTATGCATATTGGTAAGCAAAGAAACCTAATTATAATGCTGACTGCATGACATTCTAAAAAAGGCAAAACTATGAGGGCAGTAAAAATGTAAGTGGTTGTGTCTAAGGTTGTGGTATGGGGGTGAATAAAGTGGAGGAGTATGAAATACTTTTAGGGCATTGAAACTACCTTGTGTGATAGCATAATGGTAGATATATGACATTTTACATTTGTCCAAATTCATAGAATGTGCAACACTAAAAGTGAACTCTCATGTAAATTATGTATTCTGGGTGATAATAACAGGAGAGGCTGTGCCTAAATGTAGGCAGGAAGAAAATGGGAATTCTGTACTTTCCATTCAATTTTTCTACTAATCTAAAAGTACTCTAAAACATCAAGTCTATTAAAAATCATTAGAGAAATTAAAATGCCATAAAAGAGTAGCATTATAAAAACAAGCATAAAGCTTCTTTTGCAATTCCCTCATTAAAACATGTTGAGTGCCAAATATATGCATCCATTCTGCTCTTTGTGTTAGTGACTTAAATTTGAAGTATATACAAAATTTTTCTGCAAAATATATGCTTTTTTGGCAAGATGAATCGTACACACATATAATAATTAATCCAGGCCATTGAATGGTGACTAACATAATTAATACGTAGATAAAATTCTTCGGGAATTTAAAAGCAGCACCACTTACTTCTTGGTAAAGATTGGGGGTAAATGGCATTACCGTTGGTCTTCAAAAGAACAAAGGACTCAATAACTCTATGATGAAAGGCTCTCCAAGTAGGTGGAACAACAAAAATAAAGACATGGGGTTTAGAGTGGAAGTTTGAGAACATGGCAAACAAAAATTAGTGATTCAATATTGAGGAAAACCTCGAACATGCAAAACTGAGAGGGAAGACTGGAATATGTGGAGGGTGATGGAGAGAATAGTTCTGGACCCCAGGAGAGCTATTCACTCCCTGAGACAGGAGGATGGGCAAATATAAATCAGGTATTTTAAAATACTCTATCTTACTAAAAAAAAAAATCAACCAAATCCTTGGAAAAGGATCAGAGTGTTATGGAAATAAATGAAGTTTGAACTCAGTCAATTGTGCAGGACATAACGTGACAATATAAAATTGGAGATAATAGAAGACACGGGCTGTCACAAATAGCTGAGCAGGTCGTAGCTTCAAAACAGTGTCCAGATGAGACTAGAAAGTGTGGGTGGGGTTTCTAACACTGACTGTGGGTCCACTCCAAGGAGCACACTTCTCTAATTCACACAAAAGTGTCAAATGCACAAGAAATGACCTTGAAATTGATGTTTAGTTTTATTAAAAACCAATAGTCTTAACTGAAACTAGAGTAGTCAACTTAAAAGAAATGAGTGCCTTTGTGTTAAAAAATAAAGAAAACCTTACCCAAAATTTTTTTTAATTAAACTTTTATTTAATGAATATAAATTTCCAAAGTACAGCTTATGGGTTACAATGGCTTCCCCCCTCCCAAAACTTCCCTCCCACCCACAACCCTCCCCTTTCCCGCTCCCTCTCCCCTTCCAATCACATCATGATTCATTTTCAATTCTCTTTATATACAAAAGATCACTTTAGTATATATTAGGTAACGATTTCAACAGTTTGCCCCCATATAGCAACACAAAGTGAAAAAAAAATACTGTTGGAGTACTAGTTATAGCATTAAATAAGAGTGTACAGCACATTAAAGACAGAGATCCTACATAATATTTTTTAAAAATTAATTAATTTTCTATGCCATTTCCAATTTAACACCAGGGTTGTTTTTTTTTTTTTCATTTCCAATTATCTTTATATACAGAAGATCGATTCAGTATATAATTAGTAAAGATTTCATCAGTTTGTACCCACGCAGAAACACAAAGTGTAAAAATACTGTTTCAGTACTAGTTGTAGCATCACTGCACATTAGACAACACATTAAGGACAGTTCCCACATGGGATGTAAGTACACAGTGACTTCTGTTGCTGACTTAACAATTTGACACTCCTGTTCATGGCGTCAGTAATCTCCCTAGGCTCTAGTCATGAGTTGCCAGGGTTATGGAAGCCTTTAGAGTTCGCTGACTTTGATCTTATTCCGATAGGGTCATAGTCAAAGTGGAAGTTCTCTCCTCCCTTCAGAGAAAGGTACCTCCTTCTTTGATGGCCCCGTTCTTTCCACTGGGATCTCCCTCACAGAGATCTTTCATTTAGGTCTTCTTCTTTTTTTCTTTTCCATGGTATCTTGGCTTTCCATGCCTACAATACTCTCATGGGCTCTTCAGCCAGATCCGAATGCCTTAAGGGCTGATTCTGAGGCCAGAGTGTTGTTTAGGACATCTGCCATTCTATGAGTCTGCTGTGTATCCCACTTCCCATGTTGGATCTTTCTCTCCCTTTTTGATTCTATCAGTTAGTATTAGCAGACACTTGTCTTGTTTGTGTGATCCCTTTGATTCTTAGACCTATCCGAGCCATCGAATGTGAACTGAAATTGATCACTTGGACTAGTGAGATGGCATTGGTACATGCCACCTTGATGGGATTGTATTGGAATCCCCTGGCACATTTCTAACTCCATCATTTGGGGCAAGTCTGATTGTGCATGTCCCAAATTGTACATCTCCTCCCTCTCTTTTTCCACTCTGAAATTTAACAGGGATCACTATAAGAAACAATGACCTGATCAGCTCTTGTCCTGACTTTAGATTTACAATGTGATACTTTATCCTTTTTAGTATTTTTTGTTGTTGTTGTTGTTCTAGTACTAGTGGTTGAACTCTGTAATTAACACACAATTATTCTTAGGTGTTTAAATTTTAACTGAAAAGTGATCCCTTACCCAAAATTTAAAGAGGGCACACAGGACGGCGCCGCGGCTCACCTGGCTAATCCTCCGCCTGCGGCGCCGGTACCCCAGGTTCTGGTCCCGGTTGGGGCACCGGATTCTGTCCCGGTTGCTCCTCTTCCAGTCCAGCTCTCTGCTGTGGCCCGGGAAGGCAGTGGAGGATGGTGCAAGTGCTTGGGCCCTGCACCTGCATGGGAGACCAGGAGGAAGCACCTGGCTTTTGGCTTCAGATTGGCTCAGCGCGCCAGCTGTAGCAGCCATTTGAGGGATGAACCAACGGAAAAGGAAGACCTTTCTCTCTGTCTCTCCCACTAACTCTGTCTGTCAAAAATAAATAAATAAATAAAGAGGGCACAGCTTATGTTCCCTGAACTTCGAGAGTAATAAGGCATTCCAGAATTATGATGCTTAAATTCTGTAGTGGGTGAAGAAGTCACATTTGAAAAGCAGAACTCTCTTCCATCTTAGTTCTGTTGGCAAATGTCCCAAAGCCATGGAACAGATGAAATAATTTGCCAATATATTTACTGCATGGATTTAATTGCATAAAATTTTACTTTAGCCAAATGGCTTTTCTGAATCATAATTTACTTCGGACTTCCTATTTTGAAAATCTAGCTAGCATTTTCTGGAAATTCTTAATGACTTGTCTGGTAGGCAAATTGTAAATAAAAGACATGCCTCCATATGCTTAGGTATTTAGGTAAATTGCTCCATGAAAGGAGCAATTTGTTGTTTAAACATAAAAGACAATATTGTATTTAGATTGGCATAATTTCAACTTTGAGGACAATTCTTTTAGCCATCCAGTGTATAAAATTTACAAATTAAAGAAGAGCAGAATCAACCTCATCCAGTTTGTTGGAGGATATAGCTAGAATATGTAAATATGAGGGGAATAATAGCAACATCTTGATTTTTTATACTTCTCTCTTTGCTACAATTAAATTTCAAACTATACACATTTACTATTTCACTCTTGAATTTTAGAATTCCTAGATTAATAAAGCTTACGTATTTTTGAATTACTATAGATTCAGAGGAATTTAGGTCAGCTGCATGAATAACTCTTTCCTGTCTGGTCTGCCTTGTAATGGCTGCATATTATTCCTGAAGCAGAAGATAAAGCAAATACTTTGGATAATATAGCACAGCATGAAGCACCACCAAATTGATTTTCAACTGTTACCAATCAACTGAAATGAATGCAATTTTTAGTTTGGAATGGTTTATTTTTGCATATTAGGACAATTGATCTTATTCAATCATTGATTTTTCTCTCTTGTGAATGCTACCCGTGACGGACTTATTATTTCTATTTTCTGATGAATAAACAGCTTTGCACTTTCCATGTGGCCAAATTGCATGTATCAGTGATGCTCGGTAGACTTTTTGCATGTCTATGAATGCTGACAATTTTACACTTTTCAGACAAGACATGCTGCAGACATTGATACAGATGCATGAGATTCTAGAAGCTTCCTAAGTAGCATTTAGTTAAGTGCACCTATTCTCAGGCCTCATGGTACTTTATTTCTTTACAACAGTTAATGCTGTTGAGTGAATACTTATTATTATTTTTTATGTCATATGTAGAAATAAAACCACTTGTTCTACTTAAATATGTTCCTCAGATAAATGCATAATATAAAACCTAAGTATTATGATCTCTATAAATCTATATTTATTAAAATGTAGTCTTATAGACTTTGACTTTTTTGATTCTAAGAAAAGCTCTGAAATATAAATTTTAATTTAGCTATGCTGATTCCAGAACCTTTTTAACAGTAACCCAATTAAGATAGTTGCGTTTATTTTTCCACTTTTAATATCCATCTCTAAGTTTTTGTATTATTACAAACACAAATAAACTTTGTACCCTTTACAATCAAACTGATTAATTTTCATTTCATAACACTAATACCATTTCAACTTGGAGGACTTTTTTCCAGCAAAAATGATAATGTTCTCTGTTATAACTCAAGGTATTTTCTTGAAAAAAAAAATCAAAGTAGTTGCAAAGAAAATAACAAATAGATACCCATTCTCCCTTCCTTTGTCCCAACATACTCTTCAGGCTACAGAACTGTCAGCCACAGCATGGTTTCTACTAAAATTGAGTTCAACTCAGCATCTTGTCAGATGTATCCTATGTTTTGTATTCTCTGATTGTCTGAAAGGAACAAACAAACGGAAGGAGTAGGGAGGTATTTAGAGAGCTTCTAGGGAAGCTGTCATTCCATTGTAGCTTTGTTCCTCACTACAGAGAGAGGTTGATACTAAAATTGCTGGAGGAAAAGAGAAAAAGAAAATAGCATCCACAGCGTGTTGATGAATGTCAAGTAGAGAAAGATATGTGACCACAAAGCAATTCCAGTCATGAGTGCTGACACAGAATGAGAGAAGAATACTTAAATATTTCAGTGAATACTCAAGAAGAAAAGGGTGTGAACAGAATAATGCTATAAATTCTTCATTAGTGAGAATTATACTTAATTATCTGTAGCACTCTGGCTATAAAATTTCCAAATATTTATCTAAAATATCGCCTCTAGATTAATTAGATAAGGGAGACTCAGTTAAAATTTCAATGTGAGTGTGTGTGAGCCTTACATTCACTATGTGAATTATGAAGGGAGCAAAGATGCTAAGGTGTGGAATAATGTACAGAAATCTATCTTCTACAAGCTAATTGAGCACATGTATGTAGAAAGAAACTCATGGCAACATCGCCTGTGAAATGAAGAGACATCAAAGGAAGAGAACATGTGTGTGTGTTTTGGGCGTGTGTGGCAAAAGGAGAGAGAGAATTACACTGTATTCAAAAAAAGAAAACTGTATAGCTATTAAAATAATTGAGTACATTCTGATCTAGAAAAACATACACTACACACTATAAATAAAATAGGGAGCTACAGTACAATATAAAGAGTCACATCATTTGTTTTTCCTGATTTTCTTTTTTTATTATTATTTATCTTTTGAGAAGAGAGAAAGGGAAATCTCCTGTTTGATGATTCATTCCCCAAATGTCCAAACAGCCAAGTCGGGGCCAAGAATTCAATCTCGGTGTCCTTTGTGGGTGGCAAGGGACCAAGCCATCACCAGCTGTCTCCTAGGATGTTCACTAACAAGAAGCTGGAACCAGAGACTAAGCCAGAACTCGAACCCAGGCACTCTGATATGGTGTGTGGAAACCCCAAAAGGTACATTAATCACTGGAAAAAACCCTAATTGAAAAGATATATTAATCACTAGGCACTAACCCCAATTGAAATTTGTTTAAAAGAAGAAAAAAAATTGTAGTTGAACATACAAGTTGTATATTTACATGTAGAAATTATCAAAACTAAAGAAGCGCAAAGACAGAAGTGTATATGCTTTTTACCACACACAAATATGTTTTTTCCTGTTTAAACAATATAAAAAAAGATTTTAAATGCACAGTTTTCTTGGAGTAAGTACACATTTGAAAATTTTACAGATGTGTGGGTGGGAGAGTCAGACTTCCTGTTAGTCACTTCATTTCAGTGCCCAGCACCTCTATAGCCATTTTTATAAAACAATAAATACAGGTAAATGCAGTTGATTGCTACAGAATGACCAATTCATTTTGTTCCATTCTCATATGCCTCCTCCCTGCATCCCATTTTACCACGTGGTCTGTTATTAAAACATCTTGGGATCACAATTCAAACTGCCAAGCAGGTGTCTTTTGACTTTCAACTCTATGATTAAAAGGAGAGTGGAATTATAGTAGAGAACAGTGTCCAAGGTATGTACATGTGGAACAGCCAGTTCAGATGGGATGCAGAGAGAGCTCCGGCAAAGTGCAGCTCCAGAGCACACAGAGGAAGCAAATGCTAAGTGAATTAATTTAATCAAAAGAGTTATGGGAAAAGCATTAATCTTTATTGAGAAGACAGTAACAAAGTAGGAGGGGGAAATTGGCACCTGGACACCATTGGATACATAAATCTTTGATGATCTCCCCATTTTATCAAAATGTCTTAAATAACAAATAATGCAGCCATCACCAGTATCTGGAGAGGCAGAACACTACAGATGTTAGTTGCCATATGGAAGAAGAATGTTTAAGCAAACTCAGACTTGTTAAAAAGCCCATTTTGTGAAAGGGAATCTAAGGCAGAGTAACCAAACTTTTAAACACACATTGGTTTGACTTATGTGTTACAGCAGGTATTGCCTTTGTAATAAATGCACATAGAGTTTCCCAAATGCATCCACATGGCACTTTTGAATGTGTTTTGCAACTTGTTCCATATGCTTGGCAGTTTCTGGGCAGGAATAACTCACTACCCATGTGTTTGGCATACCATTACATATCATAGTTATGTGATTACAGGAAACAAATGAGTATTTCCTGTACTATTTTCAGAGTGATTACATCCAGCCATTGCATATAAAAATATTAAAATGTACATAGTATTAGTATAGATTTTAGCTACCCTGTGTTTTAAATCATGTCTGAAGTGTTCTAATGCCCCTATAGTAAGTATTTTATCCACTACTTTTCTTCTTCAAGTGGAGGTACTACCTAGTACTTCAATTTGGGACTTAAGAGTATTGCTATGACTTAAAATGTTGGAATAATAACATGGTTCACCTCCCTTCTTCCAGCCACTCTTTATTCTAATACATTCGATGTCTACTACTGATAGATTTAGTTCATTTTTGCCCAGTTTTGGTAGATTTCTAATGTATTCCATGCCTCCCGCTTGCTTGCTGGATTAAGACTAAACTCTATAGCCTACTCCTGGAAGCTTTTTGCAAAGCTGAATTTACCATTTCTGACTCATGTCCCTCTAATAGCTTTGTTTTTTGCTTCTTGTTTCTTAATGCAACCTACACTTTCTTCTATTTTAACTTGACTCAATATCTTCCACCTGAATTCCAGAGTGCCCTTCCCAACCCCTGTCTTTGCAAGTTCAACCAACTCTTAATTACTATTTAAGGGCACTAAAATGTATTTAAAGTTCTGATATTCACATATGTAAAGTGGCAATAAAATATTCACATTTCTGCACAGAGAAGGGCACTTAACGCATTGTAATTGGTAAATAACTGATGTTTGCCTCATTTTTTCCACTAGTGGCCATTAAATGACTATTTTACCTTCATATTTTTCACTTTTTACTATTATGCATCTTTCTCATTCTCCCACTAGTTCCCCAACGTAGAAATGTTATGAATAGGAAAATACATGTTTGTGTATTGAGTTTCAGTTCAACATTAATGTAACCTGGATCTGGTTGCAGACCACACTGGCTTCAGTCTCATGTACTCTCACCATATATGAATCTGACAAAATATAGAGTATCGGGCTTAGCTTATTGTGCTCTTAGGTAAATCAAAGAGGTAATCTGTGTAAAATGCCTGTAGTTTGTCAGTGGTTATCTGTCAAAAATAATTAATGACAGGAAAAGTTGATAGCTGTATCAATCATGACTCGGGATTTTTATGTAATTTTCCTACAGTGTTGACCCGTACTGGAAAAAATGAGTGCAATTTAACAGAAAAGTAGATGAACTTGTGCCTAAACCGTTTAAGTTTTAGATATCCTTCTTGCATATTTGCCAATGTTTCTCCAAGCATATACCTTAATTCCTGTTCCTTCATTTCATCACATATTAGTCAAGGAAGTTATTAAATTGTCCCCAAGATCTCTTATGATACTAAAACTCTGCAATCATTGTTTACATGTATAGCCTCATTAACTTCAGAAAAGATCTGAGGCAGCAAATATTTAGGAGCTAATATATCAAGATAATAGAAAAGCATAGAAAATATAGTAATCAATGTACCCAGATGGGATTTATCTAACTTGTTGCCTTATTTGCAGTGATCCTTTTACCCTTTGACTCAACTTTTATAAACATCTACTCTTTGTCAGATACTTTGACAGGTACTGAAGTTGAAATAAACGACACACAGTTCCTGACCTTAAGGAGCTCACACTAAGTGAGTGAGAAAATCTCCAAACATGATCATTGTAATGACTAAATGAGGTAAACATTGGAAAGAAGCCAGTAATTCACATTGGGAAAGAATGTTCAGGAAGAATTTCTTGGAAAAGATATCCTAAGCTAAATCTTAAAAGATGAAGAAGGAATGTTAGAAAGATGTTTTATAAGGATGCACAACTTCAGTTAGAGTAAGAATAAGTTCAAGAGACCTATGAAACAACAGGATGACTATAGTTAATGTAATATATTTTGAAAAGCGCTGAGAGTTGATTTCAAGTGTTGTCAGTACCAAAACCTGCTGAATATTTGAACTAATGAATATGTTAATTAGTTGGATTGAGCCAATCCACAACATACATATTTCAAAACATCATGTTGTATATAAAACATGTATATAAAAGTACACAATTTTATTTGTGATAGAAAAAAGTTTTAAAAAGATGGAAGGGATATACCTAAATAATATAGCTAATGTGAGGTGGATGTTACAATCAGCCGGAAAAAGAAAGGACCAGGTCTCACAGGAATCTATTAGCCAGGTAAACAAAAGAGGAATTTAAGGATTTCATGCTAAGTAGAAGAAAGAGCAAATGGTGCCTCAAGAGGCTGCAGAGTTAGTCACTAGCCTGGAAATAAAGGCCTTGTCATCTTGACAAAGAGAGCTTTTAGTGGGATCTGGTTTGTATTTTAAGAACAATGGATCTAAGGGGAAATGAGCAGGATGTAAAGAAATGGATAAAACTACAGGACTGGAAACTGCTGCAACCATTTTGTAAAATCATCAACACAAAAGTAATACATAATATTTCACTATCATTAAATATGTTTGGGCTCTTTTTTTAAGTGGTGTGTGTGTGTGTGTGTAAAACCTGTTTACAAGTAAGGGATGTGGAAGAGAAATGTGCATTTGTAAATGGAACATGTTTCCAACATAACATGACAGTATTAAAGAAATTCTAACAGCAGAGAAGGTAGTCAAGATGACATTCATTAGCTTGATAATTCAGCCTCCCTGAGAGACAAGTCCTTGGCCTTCCATGGAGAGAAATGAATGAATAACTGCCCATGAGGTCAGCAATGCTTTGCCCCTTCTCTGGCAGTGCCTCAGTTCCTGATTATATTTTAGCTTCATTTTATGTTCATAGATATATTCCAAAACACCATTTTTCTTTAATATGATCAAAATAACAGAGAAAATCATATTTTGCCTCTTTCAAATGATCTGTACATTGTATCCCTCACGTTTTATGAGTTATCTTCCAGTTTAATTCCTAATGAATGTTCTTATTTCCCCCATTTCTCAGTTCACAGGGACACTTCAACTCATGCCTCCAAGAAATGAAAACTCTAGAAATGTATTTCTTGGATCTTAATGGAAGAGATTACACATTGATAAATTGCAGAATTTTTTTCATAGAAAGACCAGGGATATCACACTCTTTAATTTTGTGAAAAAATAAAGAACTGCTTTTTATATATCTGATTCAACAACAACGAAACTCAGTGGTAATAGCAGTAACAATGGAAGGGGAATTCAAGATAATGAGATCCAAGATTTCTATGGTGCCTTTTATATATATAAAAGTGTAGAGCTTAAAATTTCTGGAACCGTGGCTAAATTGCATGTATCAATAATGTTAGGTAGACTTTTTGCATGTCTATGAATGTTGACAATTTTATATTTTCAGACAAGACATTGATGCAGAAGCATAAGATCCTGGAAGCTTCCTAAGTAGCATTTAGTTAAGTGTACCTAGTCTCAGGCCTCATGGTACTTTATTTCTTTACAACAGTTAATGCTGTTGAATGAATACTTATTATTATTTTTTGTCTATATATTTTCATCTATTGAAAGGGCAGAGTGACAGAAACACACACACACACACACACAGAGAATCTTCCATCTGCTAGTTCACTCACCAAATACCTGCAACAGTCAGGGCCAGGACAAGTCAAAGCCAGAGGCCAGGAATTCCATCCAGGTCTCCCATGTGGATGGTTGGGTACCTAGCTCTGGACCCATCCTCTATGCCTCTCAGGATGAATTAGCAGCAAGCTAAATCAGAAGCAATGTGTCTAGAACTACAATTGCATGATGATACAGGATGTGGATATTTCAAGTGGAGGCCCAACCTCCTGCAGCACCAATAACCATATCTGAATACTTATTCTTGTAAAAACTCTTCTTCTGGGTTTCAGTAATATATTTTAATTTTTTGCTTTGTCTTCCCTCTTAACCTGTGTCTTTCTTTTCTTTTGTTAAAAAAATTCTTTATTGAAACAAGACCCCTACCTTACACTCTATACAAAATCAACTCACAATGGATTGAAGTGCAAATGAAAACCAGAATGAGTTATCACCTCACCCCCATTAGAATTGCTTTTATTTTATTTTTTCTGTACTTTATAATTATTATTTTTTGAGATTCTTAATGTTAAAAATTTTTAGTTTTGAACATACTCAATATGGCTTGTAGATACAATTTGAAGACCATAATGATATTCCCTTCCTCCCTCCCCACTTCACCCTCCCACCTTCCTTTCTTTCCCCTTTCTGTCTTTATTAGTTTTTGAAATAAAATATCTTAAATTTTCATTATAGTAAGAAGGTTTAATACTGCACCAAATAAGAAGCCTAACAAGTAAAAAGCAAAAAAAAAAAAAAAAACAAACAAACAAACAAACAAAAAAAAAACCAAAAAACAAAAACAAAAAAACTCTAGTTTAGTGGGAATATAGACAATGGCTATAAATGATAATTGAATGGATAAGTGACCATTTTTCTAAAACTCAAAAAATGAAAAATGCTGGTAAAGATGTGGTGAAAAACATACCCTAATACACTGTTGTTGGGAATGTAAGCCAGTATAACCATTATGGGAGACAGTATGGCGATTCCTCAGAAATATGAAAATAAATCTCCCTATGACCCAGTCATCCCACTCCTGGGAATATACCCAAAGGAAATGAACAGAATATGAAGGAGTCATCTATATTCCCATGTATATCACAGCTCAATTCACAATAACTAAGATATGGAATCAATCCAGAGGCCCATCAACTCATGACTAGAAAAAGAAAATGTGGAATATATACATCATGGGATATTCAGTTTCCTACTTTTCCTCATCTCTGAATTGCTCATTTCAAACATCATTTATCTCAAAAGCTTCATGGTCACTTCTTTTTACATCAGTGAAAATATGCTAAGGTTTGCCATGGAAATAACCCAAATTGATAGTGGTCCATACCAACATAGGTCTGCTTCTCTCATAATACCTGCCCAACCACTGTTCTTGGAAGTGGCTGTTTTGTTGGCAGGGGCAGTAAGTGATGAGGTGCAGGGAGAGGTTATGTGCGCCGTTTGAAAAAATTGTCTACAATGTAATACTCAGACCTATCTTGGGGCGGGGCATATTACTGTTGATGAGTAGCACAACAGATTGTGACCTAATATACAAAGACTCTCAAAGCACTTCCAGCAATGGCACATTACTCCACTCACATTGCGTTAACTAAAACAAGTCATTTAACCAATCCTGCTATCAGTGGGTTTAAGAACTATTGTTTTACTTAGCAAACATATAATACAATTTACTTATATTTTAGTGTCACTCGAATTTGTTTTCAAACCCAGTTTGATCTTTTCAATTTGTCACTGAATACTTACATTTCAGTGTATCCAGGCGCCGGCGCTGTGGCAGTGGGTTAATCCTCAACTTGCGATGCAGGCATCCCATATGGGTGCCAGTTCTAGTCACAACTGCTCCTCTTCTGGTGCAGCTCTCTGCTATGGCCTGAGAAAGTGATAGAGGATGGCCCGAGCGCTTGGGCCACTGCACCCATATGGGGAATCCGGAGGAAGTTCCTGGCTCCTGGCTTTGGATCGGCCCAGCTCCGGCCGTTGTGGCCATTTTGGAGTGAACCAGTGGTTGGAAGGCCTTTTCTCTCTGTCCCTCCCTCTCACTGTCTGTAACTCTACCTCTCAAATGAATAAGCAAAATCTTTAATAAAACAATAGTATATCAATGCCTCAAGCATTCATATGTCAGCGTGAGAATTCATAATCTCTCAAAGTTGGCTGGTCTCCCGCTCCATATGTTCAGTAATCTCAGAATAATTTTGAAGTCCTTAACCATGTTTCATCTAATCCCTTGGAAGCACTTTTGGTCCTGGCATTGAAATTTTTTTCATATAGAGATACTTATCTATATTGGTTCCTCATCTCCATGCATCACCCTCCTATCTGGTCTGCTAGTCTCCATTTAATAATATAAAATACAGCTACTTTAAGTATGTTTTGATGCTGTCATTTTCTACTCAAAAATATCTGTTGACTCTTCATCACCAAAAAACTATGGTCAAAACTTCTTAATCTGTAATTTAAGATGATTCATTGTATACTACTCCCAACCTTAATTGTTTATTACTTCTGGACACTCATACTTTATTCCATACCAATTGGAAAAGCCTTCAACTTCTGAACAGAAAAATACAATTCATAATTTCTTCATCTTGTCTCTTACTCTCTCTTGTTAATGTAGTTTTTGTAATTATTTTTATCATTCGGAAGATTCCTATACATAGTGGGTTTTTAATGTGTTCTTAAGAACAAGAAGGAAAGGAAAAACTCTATAATTTAATAATGTGAGCATAAAAGTACTTTCAAAACATTGTCTCATGTATTCCTCGCTTCAGTGTTTCGAATGGGTACAGTTATTGTTTTATGCATGAAGAAAATGGTAGATTAAAATGGTTAAGAAGGACTAGAATCTAAGTTTATTCATTCTTAGTCAGTCTGTACTTTCCTATGTAATATTTGTAACTGTATTGGTGTCAGATATTCTGTTGAGTCTATTACATTGATCAGAGACTTGGTTCTATCAGATTTTACTAATTATCAGCCTTTAAAATTAATTTCAAAAACAAATGCTAAGATTATTCCTTTTTTTAAAAAAAATTATTAACTGGAAAGCTAGAGTAACAGAAACAGGGAGAAAGACACAAAGGATCAATCTTCAATTTGCTTGTTCATTCTCCAGATGCCCCAACAGCCAAGGCTGGGCAAGGCCAAAGCCAGGACCCACGAATGTCATATGGATCTCTCCCACGGGTGGCAGGGCCCCCAGTACATGGGCCATTATCTCCTGCCCTCACAGACGCCTTAGCAGGAAGCTGATTAAGAAGCCTGATCTCAAATTGGCACTCTGATATGGGATGCTGGCATCACAAGTGGCAGCTTAACCTGCTGTGTCACAGTGCCAGCTCCAGGGAGGTGAGCGCTAAACTCCTTGTCTTAAGCATGTGGATCTCACAGGTCTATGTAGTCTTCTAATGGCAATGTTCCCCAATTTATGTCATAGTTCTCAGCATCAACCATGATAACAATCTCACAACATTATGGCATTTCATCATCTGCTTATAACGTTTTATATTTATAAAGATCCTTGGTGACTAAAGATTATTTGAACTAAGTAATAAAAAAAAAGAGTTGAGTACAAGTTCATCATATTACTTGATAATGAAAAATACATAGAAACAGTTTATACTGAGATAAAAGGCTATCTTTCAATTGATTAAAATACTCTGATTCTCTCTCTCTTTCTCTTTCTCTCCCCTTCTCTATATTAGTTACTTTGAAAATATCCAAAAAAATCAAAATGCAGCAATTGAATCAAGATTTCCCTTTTCTCAGCTAGAGTAGGTAAATTTCTACTGGAAAAAATGTAGTATCACTTAAGATAACAAGGAATTTTTCACAAATATTGTTATTCTGTGAAGGAAGATTAGTATGAGAGAAGTTTAAAGCAAAACCTTTTCATGTCAAGCCAGAAATACACAAAATGCCCAATACAGGAGGTTAAGAAAGTTATATTTTCAAATATATATACATATATATTTGGTTTTATATATGTATTATATAAATAGCTATCTTTATATATATTATATATTATACATTATTATATATATATTTATATATATATAAAGTTATTCATTACATAAAGCCTGGTGCTTTTATTGGGCTGTTTCCATGGAGCAAGCTAAGTGTTTCAATTCTCTTCTGTGTATTGATCAGAGCCCACAGAGTTGCGAATTTTTTTTCAAATCAAGGTCATGTTATCATTGGTAATCAAAAGCAACATTCCAAATATTTAAAACTCTACTCAAATATAACATTAAAATATGATTATGACCTATTTGCAAAGCCTTTTAACTACAAATGAAATATTATTCAGGAATAAGTCACATTTGAATTGTGAGTAAATTTTAGAATCTCTCTTAGTCTAAGTATAGGGAAAATACAATTTATGAACTTTTATTGAAGAAAGTCAATGCTTAGTACATACCGGAAATTCAGTCAGTACTCATTAATGTAATTTGCAATAATAGCTAAACAGAATAAAAGACACACATTTTAATTGGGATTCTCTATTAATAAAACAGCCTGTGCACTATAGCCCCTAATTGGCACAGTCTTCTTTATGTTTTTAATGGCTAAATGGCCTAGAGCAGAAAGAACAGGTGGTAAAAGGAATTATTTTAATAGCAGTCGAAAGAAAGTAAAGAAACAAAAAGTCAGATCCATCTGAAGAATGAACTATTAGTATAAAGTTGGGCCTTGCTCAGTTTTAAGATGGTGCTATGTCTTCTAAATGTTTCAATATCCCCCACAATGATTAGAGTGCTCTTCACAATTTTAAAGCTAACACAGGGGCACTGCATATATTCTTAACTCACTATCTCTATTGCCTCATCTAACAGACACAGCAAAGAAAGGATACATTCCTTGGCTCTAGATTTGGAGGACATGTCTTTGTAGAGACCAAAGGGAGCTATTCCTTTTGAATTTTGTTACTTTTAGTAAGCTCTATTCTACATGTTACTAAAATTGTAAAATAAAGTGCATTCATTTGTCCACAAGAAAATGATCAGTGACAGCATTTTTCAAAGTGAATGCAAAAGAAATGTAAATAGAAAACATTAAGCAACTCTTCAAGTATCTTGCAGTTATTCTTTTAAGTATGTAATGAATATATTTAATTCTGGAGATATATATGGGGGGAGGGAGAGAAGAATCCCATAATTGAGTTGTGATTTGGGTATCTAATATTTCTCTAATTCTGTTCAAGAACCAAAACAAATTATAAATGCACTATAAGATACCATTATACCTTCCATTTATCGGTTATCTGAATTATAGACAAATCAGAAGAAGCCTCGATAGACCAGCCATTCAATAGACACAATGGAGCCATTTTAATGTCAGCCACCTTGGCAAGAGGAAACGAATCATAATATTCACTGAAAATTGTAACATAGCTTCCAGCTGGTGCTCCCCAGAAATTTCACAAAGGTTAGAGTAACATCTTTTATGAATAAAGAGGGAGCTAAAGTATGAGAAAAGATGTAGATGCAGACTGGGAGAGAGAAGAAATCATACAGAAGCAAAGAAATGTGCATAAACTAGGTACAGGCCCCACACCTGTGTAAATATGTGAGGTTCTGTTACGTAAAAAAATTCTCCTCAGCCTTGCCCCAAAGCAAAAGAAAATTACTTTAGCAACTATCACCCAAGCACACAAGGAATCCTTTTATAACTAAGTCGATTGTGAGTTATATTAATCACCATGTATGAAACCTTTCAGGCTGAAAGGTAAATTTCAAGGTGTTGAAGTAACTTCAGTATGGACGGTGTTGCTTTTGGAGGAAAGCTGTCAGTTCTTTCATGGGTGCTGTCAAGTAGAAGTTGTCGATATGAATAAGAGACCATGGGGAAACTAATACGAGAGAGCATGAGGATAAATTTTTGATGAAGGAACATGGGGTTAAATTGCAAGGAACCCTATATGGTTTTTCATTAGAAATTCCATCTAGCAGTCTGTAGCCCACAGGCACTCTGAGACCAAATCTAAAGGAATGTATTTACAGAACGACTAAATCCTGTAGTCAAGCCCATAGCAATATCAATACTTTTTTTTTTTTTAAGAATAGTTCAACCTAAAATTAACGTCATTAATGATGTTTTAAACGTTGACATCTTCTGAGGGTTTCTCACCCTTAAGAGTTTTCCTCTGCACTCGTACTTTTCTAGTTAAAGAGTGGTTAACACATAACTGCAAAAGCCAACTGTGTTAGAGACCTAAATGACTATACTTGTTAATGGGGAATAGGTGTTTGGTCTGTGTGGGGGAATGTGCCAGTCAGACAAGCTCACACTACCTAAATGAAGCCATTGGAGCCATCTCAGTTCATAACTTTCACACTGCTCTGTGTTTTTCTTTGGGTTCTCTTAATTCAAAACCTGTGATCTTTGGAAATGGTTTTGTTTTCCCATGATCTTAGTTGGGCTTCCTAGAGAGAAGGGGCTGGCAACAACTCTTTCTCAGCCTTGCTGGAGTTCTAACAACAAACCTCTTGTAATGATGCCAGTTCGAGGGTGGGATTAGGATATTTGTCCAGGAGAGCTGGACTTTCTCAGTCTCACACCTTTGGTTTTAAAAACAGCAAATGTGTTCTTGAGTTTTAGAGAAGATAAGACATGTTTATTTTCCTGTTGACCTGAGGCCTAGACCCTGGAGATAGCAAGGTCGTTTTTTAAATGCTGAAATGTTCCAGCACATGGAAACAGCTTCATCTTTCAACTCCCATCAGTTCAAATTGGCCAAGATAATAACATTACACATTTAAAGCTGTATATGTGTTAGAAAGTCAAGACTCACCAACCAAAGGACCCACCTAGAAACCCTGTCAAGGAATCCTCACATTATATGTTATTTTCTAAACATGATGAGGTCTATTATTAGGTCCCTGGAATCAATTAGGAACATACAATGACAAGGCACACCAGAGAACAGCAAACACGTTGTCAACTTGGAACCTTTTGAATGAGGCATGAACAATGTAGCTACCTATACACAGAATGCCCTGCCACAATTTCATCAAATTGGTCATCCAGGAAATCTGTGAACTTAAACTGGAGAATATATAAATGATCATTAGCACCAATAACTATTTGTTAATCATTATAGAGATAAAAAATAATTTGGCCCATTTCATTTTTCAACAATTGAGTACTCTTCAATGAAATGACAATGTTAATTATGATCCTGTGACTCGTGATTGTAAGGAGTTAAATTCTGTGTAATCCATAGACTACCAAAATTTACTAAGTGCATTTTCAGAGTGAAAATAAGTATTTCCCTGTTTTTAAGTGATGACTCAAAATTTGAAATGTAATAATTTAAACTAATAGTATCACATTAGAATATTTGAATTAGATATCCAAACAATGGATTTATAGTCAAGAATTATTGCACTCTACTCTAATTGATAGGAAATACGTAATCCGAAACAGTCATGTGTGATTTTTTTCTATCTCTTTTCTTATTTGGAAGTCAGAGTGATAGAGAAAGACAGAGAAAGGGTGATCCTCTATCCACTGGTTCACTCTCCAAATGGCTACAATAGGCAGACCTGGGCCAGGCTGAAACCAGGAGCCAGAGATTCCATTCTGCTCTCTGACATGAGTGGCAGGGGCCCAAGCACTTAGGCCATCAGCTGTTGCCATCACAGGCACATTATCAGGGAACCTAATCAGAAGTGGAATGGCCAGGAGTTGAACAAGCCCTCAGTGTGCAATGCTGAAGTAGTGAATGATAGCTTGCCCACTGAGCCACAACACCAGCACCATGTATGTTCTCTCATAATCAGTGTATGTATTCTGTGAATTTGCCAATGCCAAACAAATGAAGCAGAACTGGTTAATCCTTTTGGAAAATGAGTCATGGGCATCAATTAAATTTGAATAATCTCCAGGTATATCAATATATGTATACATATATATTAATTCTCTGCTGATGGAAGTTATTCTATATCAAACTAGATGATGCTTATGTCTGTTAAAGAGAGGAATCTCATACATTTCTCTAGATTTTAATTAGAAACTAAAGTCTGTAAATCATACCTTAACTATTCCAAGCAGTTTTTTCTCTTATTTTTATTTATAAATATATGAGTGTTATCTAACATTTTTGTAAAATAATTGAAAGAAGTACTTGAAATGCATACATGTGGTATAAGGTTAACAGTACATTTTCCATTTTCAGTGACCCACTTGGCAAAAATTAGACGTTTGTTCATATATGTGAGTGAAAGCTGTATGTGCATACATGTATAGGTCTATCTTTTTTGATATACAACATCATATCAGTTTGTCAACATATGCTGTCACTTCTAAAAGATGATATAATTTAGTATAGACCTTATTAATAGCAAGATATTGGATATCTGGTTTAGGGTATTTGCTGAAAAATGCTAATTTGAGAACACAATCAAATATTTTTTTAAAAATAAACATGTTTTACAAGTTTTTATTATTACAGAGATCGGTAGAGACAGAGAGAGAGAGATGTCTTCCATCTGCTGGTTCACTCTCCAAGTGGCAGTAACTGAGACTGGGCTGGGTCAGGCTGAGTAAAGCCAGGAGCCAGGAGCTTCTCCTTGGTCTCCCATGTGGGTGCGGGGGACTATGCACTTGGGCCAGCCTCTATTGCTTTCCCAGGCACATTAGCAGAGAGCTGGATCAAAAGTGGAACAGCGGGCCGGTGTCGTGGCTTAACAGGCTAGTCCTCCGCCTTGCGGCGCCGGCACACCGGGTTCTAGTCCCGGTCAGGGTGCCGGATTCTGTCCCGGTTGCCCCTCTTCCAGGCCAGCTCTCTGCTGTGGCCAGGGAGTGCAGTGGAGGATGGCCCAAGTGCTTGGGCCCTGCACCCCATGGGAGACCAGGAGAAGCACCTGGCTCCCGCCTCCAGATCAGCGCGGTGTGCTGGCCGCAGCACGCCGGCCGCGGCGGCCATTGGAGGGTGAACCAACGGCAAAGGAAGACCTTTCTCTCTGTCTCTCTCTCTCACCGTCCACTCTGCCTGTCAAAAAAAAAAAAATGTGGAACAGCTGGGACTTGAACTGGTACCCATATGGCATGCTGGCACTGCAGGCTGGGGCTTTAAAATCACTGCACCACAGCACTGGCTCCTTACAAGTGATTTTTAATAATTGTTTGTAATTTACTTACCTTGAAATTATTGTCTTTGGCTTAAAATATCAAATCACATATAAGCTATATATTAAATACATATAAGATTATGTCTAATGGAAGGATAAGCACTTGGCTCCTGCCTTTGGATCATCACGGTGCGCCGGCCGCAGCGCGCCAGCCATGGCAGCCATTGGAGGGTGAACCAATGGCAAAGGAAGACCTTTCTCTCTGTCTCTCTCTCTCTCTCACTGTCCACTCTGCCTGTCAAAAAAAAAAAAAAAGAATTTTCTACCATTAAATTAGGCCTGCATTTGGGCCAGCATTGTGGCATAGCAGGTTTAGCTTCTGCCTGTGGTACTGGCATCCCATATGGATACTGGTTCCAATCCCAGCTGCTACAATTCCAATCCAGTTCCATGCTAATGTGTCTGAGAAAGTAGTGGAAGATGGCCCAAATGCTTGGACCCATGCACCCCTATGAAACACCTGGATGAAACTGCGGGCTCCTGGCTTTGGACTAGTCCAGCATTAGGGAGGTGAGCCTGCTGATGGAAGATCTCTGTATCTCCTCTCTGTAACTCCTTCAAAGAAATAAATAAAAATCTTAATGGTTAAAACTAGGGAAGCTTAATGACTAAAGCTTACTTGTAATATCTGTTTTATACTTCCTTGCAGCCAAGATAAAAATATAAACACATAGTGTCAAATGACAACAGTAACATTTAAAACACATTAAAGAACAAATTGTTAGCCTAGCAACTAAGATGCCCATGTCCTGTATCACGCTACCTGAGTCTGAAACCTGGCTCCAGCTTCCTAGTCATGCAGACCCTGGAAGGCAGCAGCGATGGCTCATGTGACTGGATTCCTGCCACTTATGTGAGACGTCAGGATTTTGAGTGCCCAGCTCCTGACGGTCCAGCACAGCCCCAGCATTGAAGGGATTTGGGCGGTGAACTAGCAAATGGGGCTCTCAGCCTCTTTCTGTTCATATCTCTCTCTCTGTACCTGTACACTCCTGGTTTTAAATAAAGTATAGCAATTGAGATATTAATTACTTCAGCTTTCTTTGCTCCATTCTTCTTCTGGTACCCCGATGGCATGTATATAAGACTGCTTGGTATTTTCTAGAAGGTCCTTCAGACCATTTCAATTGTTCATCATTATTATTTCTTAATTGTCTTCACATTGGATAATTTCTCTTAATTTACTTTCTAGTCCACTGAATAATCTGTAAACTGTTGTATTCATGTTAGATATATAAAGTAATAAATTTCATAGTTTCAGAGTTTCCACTTGTTTCTTTTTGTTACCTATATTTTTCTGCTGAGATTTTCTCTATTTTCAAGGATGTGAGCATATTTTTCTTTACTTCATTAAAAGGAACTATAACAAAGGTTTAACATCCCTAGTTGGAAATTACAAACTTTCCCAAATATGAAAGTCTTTGAGCATCAACGTAACACCACAAATGAAAAATTATACACCTCAGTTCATGTGGTGGGTCATGTCAAAACACAGAAACAATACTGAAAATATTGTATAAGATTACCTTCAACTAAAAGAAACATAAATAATTTTGTAATTAGATTTGGGACCTATCTCAAGATATCTCATTATGTATATGCAAATATTCCTAAAATTGAAAAAAAAAGTCCCAAATCCAAAACACTTTGGGTCCCAAGTACTTTGTGTAAGAAATATCTAACAGTGGCCCCTTTAAAATTCCTGTCTTCTAATTCCAACATCTTTTGAATATCAGAGTCAGGTGGTTTTCTCTTGAAAATGTGTTCCATTTTTCTTACACTGAGTAATTTTTAATGCAGTCAGTATTATGATTATTAAGTTGTGCAGAATCTATTATTTTCTGGGGTTAAGGTTACTTGCTTTAGCAGGCCAGCGGGAGAGGATGAAGAAGAGAGAAAACCTGGACCAGAAAGCAGACCTTGTTACAGACTCCCAGCAGTGAATCCCGTTAGAGCAGAGGTGGGGTTGCCACTTATGGTTGGGCATTTGGTCACCTGACTCTTAGCAGGCCAGACTGGGTCCTGGAGAGTACAAGATGGAGTTGGTGCTGGAGATGGTTCCTTCAGTTAAGATAGCACCATTTCACTAACAGTTTGTACCGTATGCTCATCCTTCTGGGTCTATGATAGAATATGAGGTTTACTGTCTGGTTCTTTCCCTTTCAGGAACTCCCCTACTCTCCTAAGTGGCTACTGCCTCCCTGACTTTATTTTCTGGTGCAGATATTGCAGGTGTTCTATCACCAGCACCACACGCTCTGCTTGTGCCTTACTAATGATTCCACATTTAATCACAGGCTTAGGAACTCAATTTCCCTTCTCCCACTGTGTGTGCTACCCCCATCCACCCCCATGTGTTTGTGGTGATCACTAATGTAGTTGCTTTGGTGTTAAGTCCAGATTTCATAGTTCGCTTTGGACAGGGAGGAGGGTATATTCTGATTGTTAGGCCATCACAAAACACACCAAACACTGGAGTAAGAGAAAGGGTTTATTGGGGAAAACCCAGCAGACCGGAGGGAAGGGGCGAAGAAGGAAAAAAAAGAGAGCGCGTGTCCGGGAAGTGGGTCTAATATCCCTTTTCCAGGGGGCGGGAAGGGAAGTAGAAACAGCGAATCCCATTAGGTTGGGGGTGGAACTTGACACCAGTGGTTGGGCCATGTGGCCACCTGGCTTTCAGCAATGGTGGCCGGGGGCTAGGGCCTTGGATGTAGATCAGGGTGTAGATCATGCCATAGATAAGACTGTGCCATTTTCCTAACACTGATGGCACCCAACAATTGAAGTACTGAAACACAACAACTAAATTATTGAAGCACAATTCACATTTTGTAGTGAGGAAACTAATACTATATAAATTTGCATAAATAACAAGAAATAGCTGATTCAGTTCTTAACATGGTACATCTTATGGTATTGTTCATTTTCATCTGAGGATATACATTTTAAATTCAATATTTACTAATTCAATATTTACTATTTATTCAGTATTTACAATTTATATATATATATAATTTGTATGTTTATTTATATAAAATATTTACAATTTATTCAATATTTACTAATATTCTGAAAATTAGCAGTTACACTGAGAGCCTGTAGTTAATTCTACAGTTGCTAATAAACTCACTATTAATTTAGAAATAAAAGTGTTAACAATCAGAACTTAATATTTCCTCTTTATCCATGTGTTCATTCCAACAAACAAGTTCAATATGAAAATAGAATCCAACTGTGTGCTTACGAGTAATTCCACATAATAGTTTTGATGAGAACAGCAAACTTATTATTATTTATTAATCAATAAAGACTAATTTTAAAAACCTTGCTAAAACAAAGATGGACCTTGTGATTACCTATGCTGATATATGTCCCCACAACTAGCTGGATCAGCACAACACACTCACCTTTATGTTTATAAGAAATGAAGTTTATATAAGTATGGCTTACACATTTGGAAGTTCACATTTGATGATTAAACCCTAGCTTTACAGCGAAATATTATCTTGGGTCAGTATTGATCTATTAAATTACTTTTAATTCCAAACTTATACTCCCTTCTATAATGTTATCACTTTTTAATATATGCAAGTTGGCCATATCAGGGAGAATTTACTAAATACTAAATATGACTACTTTATATTCAGAAACAATGAATGTTCCTGAATAAACAGGATGGAAGTAGCGTTCTCTGTTCTCTGCACTCTCTTCGTTGTTTTTCTGGAAGAATTCAAAACTGCTCAGTAAATTTAACTGTAGTCACTGACTGTGATGGAAAGTAATTAGCATTGCATGCATATTCAAATCTGTGTATTTAACCCAGGAGGTAGCAGACAAGGTTATTTAAAATAAAGCTTCTGGCATACCATGTGATGGCTTTAATGATCATTATGCTGGAAAACAGGTGTCAGACTGTTTCCCTTTCATTTTCTTCCACTCGTTCCTCTTCTTTTTCCATCTGTTTTCCCTTTTCTCCAACATCACGTGTTCATGTTTTGGTCTGTGAACAGTAATTTGCTGTTTTCAGTTTTAGGGGAAGTGATGCCCAGAAACACTGGAAATCAAGGATGACAAAAAACTTAACTGTTCCCACGACTACTCTGTTCTGTCTCATAAAACCAAAGTCCCTGCTATTTTATGTATAGATGAGATGAATCTAAGTGTCATTACTATGCACACTAAGGTGGTGTATCCCACAGATTATATTCTCCAAAGGGTGAGAGACCTGGATTGAGTTCTCACTTTGACCTTGGTTATCGTAAGCGTTAGGGGAATGAATCAACAGATGGGAGAGAGTCATTCATTCTCTCTCTCACTCTCTCTCATTCTCTAGTTCTCTCTCTCTTTCCCTTTCTCTCTGATATTTAATAAAAGAAAACTTTTAAAATTGGTAGCAAACACATTATTATTTATTTGTATAGCTTAGGCAATTTTCATTACTGCAAGACAACTTCTGGAATGCATGTTTGCCACCCTCACCAATGCTACACTCAGATACCATGGATATCATTAAATACCCTTTGGTGATTCAATTTCAATTTGGGATTTCTTACACAAAGATAAATACTTAAAAATAAAAAAAACGTGAAAGACAAACTGAAACAAAAAAAGTAGGAAATCCTTATTGAAATGTTCAAGATCGATGTGTCAATAACCATAACCTATTTGTTAAACAGATTATTATTACATTGCTACTGTATAATCTGCTTCTAGTCTAACTTCAAGCAGGCCATTTCATATAATTTTTTTAAAAGATTTATTTATTTATCAGAGTTACACAGAGAGGCAGAGAGAGAAAAAGAGAGAGAGAGAGGTCTTCCAAATGCTGATTCATTCTCCAATTGGCAGCAACAGCTGGAGCTGCACCGATCAGAAGCCAGGAGCCTCCTCCGGGTCTCCCACAGAGGTGCAGGGGCCCAAGGACATGGGCCGTCTTCCGCTGCTTTCCAGGCCATAGCAGAGAGCTGGATCAGAAGTGGATCAGCCAGGTCTCAAACCGGAGCCCATCTGGGATGCCAGCACTGCAGGTGGCGGCTTTACCTGCCACGCCACAGTGCTGGTCCCTGTATAGTGTTTTAAAAATCATCTTCCATAAAGAAAAACTTCATGATGTTGCTTGACTAATCAAAATTTTATACCAACTTTCTACTATTCTTATGAACAAAACAATAATTAAGGACCTTGATACTTCTGTCTCTAAATTCCTATCTGCAAGCATGCAGGAATTATAAATTATTCATTCGTTTATTCATTTATGAATGCACCATAAAAGTATCAAGAGCAACAATATTCTATGCATTGTTTAGATTTTGGAATAAAGAACCATATGCAACCAAACCAGATACAAATTTCTGACTTTTTGAATGTGTGAGAGGAAAAAATGTAACGAAGAAATAATCAGGCTGATTTTTAGTATTTTAGAAGATGATAATATTACGCAGAAACATCCAACTAAGGGGAGACGATATGCTGTAGAACTTAAGGAATTAATTTTAAATAAGATTATCAGGAATTCTCACTGAGCTGCTGCTGTTTATGAGCAAATTGCCTAAAGACGAGGTGAAAAACGATGTGGGTATCTTACAAAATGTTTTACAAGAAAAGAGACTCAGGTAAGAGGTTTTCAATGCAGGAATCTTGTTTTCATTTTCCCAGAGCAGTAAAAGTATCATCATTACTGAAGCTGAGTGAGCAAGAAGAGAAGGAGAGCAGATAAGGTCAGACAATTAAGTAGGGCAACAGTTAGGCCACTGCTGAGGACTTTGGCCTTGACTCAGAGTAAGACAGGACGTGATTGGCAGGTTTAAAGCAGAGGAAGGGCATGACCTGGATTACTGTGTAAAATGGCCATCCTTTTGTGAACTGAGTGGAGCAAAGATGGGGCAAATCGGGGAGTTTAGGATTCTCCTGAGTTAATCCATGTGAGAGTTTATGGACAAGGATTAAGGAGAAAGGAATGCCCAGAAGCAGATGTGGGTTTTACAGGGACATCTTAAAATGCACAAAATTATCACTACAAAGTTAGGCATAGAAGAAAGAGTAAAGCTTATTTAGGATAACCAAAGACTTTACAAAGGATAAAAATACTGATAAATAACAGAGATCACATAAAAATCTCAGAACCTATAAAACATTAGTGTTAGTATTCTTATTGCTTGCTTGCTATATCTCTATGCTTTTTTCCCTACACTTCTAGATGCATTTTGCTAATAATTTCTATGGATGCCAATTTTACAGTACAGACAATAGAAACAAAATTCTCTTGTTGAAAAAATAAAAATTTGTTCAATTTTTCAGCAGAATTTGTCTTTATTTTTCATAGTTTAGAAAAAAATCCTTTATTTTTCACAACTTCCTCTGCAGTTTTTGGACAAGCTGTGCCTGCAAGGAAACCCTCTAAAACTGCAATTCTTTAATCTTGTATCTTTAATCCTCAGAAAAGCCACTGTCCCAAATAGTGGTTGAGTTTGACCTAATTCCTGTCGTCTTGGGTTATTCAATCCCAACTACCTTGGCTACCATGGGCTGATCTTCTGGGACTGGATTAGCAGGGTGTTCATGGTCCTTATATAGAGAGAAGAAACCATTTTTGCCTTCAGATCCTTTCACTTGGAGTGAATGGTTCAAGGTCAACTAGAAGCTAGTATTGCTCTGAACTTGGAGGTGGTAGAGGCCGCATTGCTGCTCTCTTATTCCAGCCTTAGGTCCATTACTAGGTGGTATCACAGTGAAGACTGTGCTCTAACTCATGACTACATGACTTTATCTTGACTCCTTAGGAGCCTATACTAGCTTAGGAGCTGTTGATGTTCAGTTAAACTACTTTTATTAGTAGAGATGGTGGGCTGGCATTGTGACATAGCAGGTTAAGCTATCCCTATGGGTGCTAGTTTGTGTGCTAGCAGATCCAGCTCCCTTTTAATATACCTGGGAAAGTAGCAGAAGATGGCTCAAGTGCTAGGGCCCCGAACACCCATGTGGGAGACCCAGAAGAGCTCCTGGATCCTGGCTTTGGCCTGGGCCAACATTGGCCATTGGTGTCATTTGCTAAGTGAACCATTTACTAAGTGATCTCTCTGTTTGTCTCTCCCTCTCTCTCTGTAACTCTGCTTTTCAAGTAATAAATAAATCTTTGAAAAAACAGGTAGAGATGGGAAGAAATAGTCTATTTTTTAATATTGACATTAACACCAATATTTTATGATAAATTGGATTTGGCTGCGAGAGAAGAACAAACAAGAAAAGCGCCACAGTTTTAATGTGTGTTACTAGAAGACACAATTGTTATTTTTCACATGGTAAAGTACATAAGAGGAAAACATTTAAGGATAAGAACAAAAATTAATTTTGGACATGTGATTTTGATATGGGCATTGATATACAAATACAGATGTCAAGAAAGGCAGTCTGACATATGGCTCTGGGGATTAAGAGGGAGGAATGTAAGGAAGATGTAAATTTTGGGATCCTAAGCATATACATGGGATTTAAAATCATGAGATTACAATGGGATAAGAGAGACAAATTCCAAGAATTAAGTTTTTGTTGTAGTACTATCTAAACAGGCCTGTGAGCCGAGACAGAATTATATAAAGAAGGGAAAAAGTAGTGACCCATGAAGTAAGGGGAAAGGAAAGAGACACACAAAGAGAAAGGCTGCTTAAGAATCCACATGCGGGAAGTAGTTAAAAGAAAAGATATCCATGGATCAAATAGTAGTAGCACTGAGAGCTGATCATTTAATTCTTTAATATAGATTTAATTGATGGTCTTGATAAGTAGATGTGAACAAATGTCTCTCTGAAACAAAAGAAAAGAAGAATTAAGCAGCTAGCTTGGATTCTTGTTTCTTCCTTTACCCCTGCACAGGCCTGCTGCTGTTCATGGGCTCTATGCCTTGGGCTTCAGTGGGTCTGTGGGTGACAACCCCACTCTCTGTTCCCACACGCTCCCCATCAGATGGCCATAATTTTGGGGGTGACCTACATCAGCCAGTCTGACTCCACAGGTTGCCATGCGAATTTCTCCATCCCACATTCTGGCCAACCCTCCTCTCAGGTGTCTCCTATCTGGACAATCAGTTCACGCTTGACTCTGTGCTATTGAAGATCTTTATCACTCTTGTGAGCATTCAGGAAAGTGGAAGAAAATTTCTTATGTCTAAGCTTTCTCCTATCTCAACTCTAAAGCTTCTCTGGCTCAAATTCTCTTAACTTCCAAAGCTCTCACTAAAAAGTCAAAAGCCCTTTCAGCTCTCACTGTTTCATTCACTTTCCCTCCCTCTCCTGCCCAGGAATTCCAACCTTATTTCAGAACCCAGCCCTTGTGTAAAGTATACTCCCCTTGCCTTATCTATTATTCTTTCTAGCACCTCCTCCCAGAGAAGTAAAGGAGAGTTTGGGAATAGGCCTGTTTCCATGCCCTCACCCTCTGGCCCTCATTTTCCAACTGGTCTTTGCCTCTCACCCTCCTGTTCCACTTTTACCATAAGAACAGCAAGGGAGTGGCGATTCTAGCCTCCTGAGCTCTCAAGTCACCTATTCCACACTTTTGATAGCTCTTTTGTTTTATCTTGAGCAAGCCAGACAGGATAATCAGGTCATTTGATGGGTTTTGTCCCCACCTTGTAACTAAATATCAAGCTGACCTCACCAGGTCTCCTCAATTCCTACAAACTTGATTTCTAGGCCCCATTAGTGAGCATTTCCTAGATATCTCCCTCCCAACCTATGTGAAATAATGATCAAGGCTCCTGGCCCTTCAAACCAGCAGGCTCACTGGGTTAATTACTATTTCCAGACAAATCTCCTTTTCCCTAATTGCCCCTTACTTTGTCACTTATCAGATTCTCCTCCTTAAAAATCTCTCCAACCAGAGGTGTCCGTCTACTCTGATGGATGCTCTCCCCCATTAAACCTAACATAATGGTGAAATCTCCCGTGGACTTCTTGTCCCTGGCACATCAGCTCCTCGCCTACAATCACCTTTGGGACCTGTCTTCCAGCTGCCTGAACTTTTGTTTCAGAGGCAGTCTGAAGTGGCTGACTATTGACTAGGGTCTCATTGGCCTAAGGTGTTCTTTTAGTAAAAAATAAAAGTAGACCAAATTCAATTAAAATCTTAAAAGATGTCTTTGGTGAATAACAATCTCATTCATGAAAATTTGGTTCAGCTGTAGCTGGACATCTGGTTTAAAGGAATTTCTCTCTTTGAATCTAGGAAGATCACTGCCTTTAAAAATATTCTTTTGTAACTTACCGAACTTGTTTTGCCTATTTGTTTTAGCAGGTTTCCAATGATATAGCAAATGGCTGATCAGTACTTGATAGAGCCCCTAAGGTGGATTTTGCAGTCTCTGGTTTAATGTCACTGATTTATAGCTACAGTTTTATAAGAGGAGGAGAATTCCATATGAATGCAATTTTGGCTTTAATTCAGATACAAGTACAATATAATACCAGCATCCTCAGTCATCCAGGTGTAATTGCTAAATGTAAATTCAGTAAAGGCAAATGTAAAGATAAGTATGTCTAAATGTAAACTTTGGTATTCTTAGCACATTCTAACATGTTTTCATAAATTGTCCATATGAAAATAGTTCAACACTTCTTAAAAGTAACTAAAGTTGAAATTCCATGTGCTATCTTACTTAGAAAATGTCTTATTTTGGAGACTTCTAAAGGATTATTTCAAACGAAAATCAAGGAAATCAGCAGATGGAAAGCAAAAGCTATTTGTCTATTTGACATACAACTAGAATCCAATCCTCCACTAAAGCAATGAGGTTTTTGCAACACATATGTTAGTAAAAATTTTGAAATCGTCTTAAATATCTGTTTAAAACCTGCAGCATCTCCTTTTGATAATTTTGTATAATTTGTGACTCTCTGTCAGTTTTATAGCCAGCTCCCATAAGCTATTTTCTCTTCCCTACTTCTAACTCTGTTAAAACTGTTGCAAGTTATGGGATATGATTCCAGGTACTAGCTCTTGAATTTGAGGTTTTATTTCTGATTTTTGGAATGACCAAGGAGACACAGATTTTTTATTCTGTTGAAGTAATCTGTTGTGTTCTCTTAATGTCTGTTAGTTTCTAATTATTTAAAACAGCTTAGTTTTATTTTTTTATTAAGAATTATGGTTTATTTGAATATATACTCATTTTGAAACATTTGAGTAACCACTTTGTAACAGTGATCAAATCTGGTCTATATTATGTCATGATGTTAAGGAATCTTATTTCAACTAGATAAATTAAGCCTTCTTGGCATCCTTGATAGGCATTCAAAAATCAAAGTTCCAAATCTTTGGACTTTTGATATTTCCAGTTGGGCCCCTGGGAATATTAAAGGATATATGTCTCTCATCTTGTAGAGACATCAAATAATCAGGCTATTTGTATTATATTACAAGTACTGTCAAGATGTGAAATTATTAGATAGGAAGTCAGAAATGAGCTTATGTGTGTGCATCCAGGTCCAGCATCTGCATCTCAAAGTCATCACAATAACCTTCCAGGTGTAGTCCAGTATCTGCACTTCAAATGTCCTGCCCCTTCTGCCCGTCCTGCTCCTTCTACCTGATAACCTGCTCCTTCTACCAGATAACCATCCTTTCTCTAACCATCCTTCCTCTAACCAGGGGCGATGCCAGCCAGGCTTCCCCCTTCTGATAACTTCAGGGGGGAGACTCAGAAAGGAATTTTTCACATTTACATCCATTTACATCTCCTTTGTTCCAGGAGAAGAAGAGATGGAAGGCAAGACCCATCCCCTTAAAAACTCCAGCCCCCCAGCCTCAACTGGACTGCGTGCTCAGCCCGCTGCATTTCTGCTGAGCCACCTGCCTGGCCTGCCCAGGTGTACTCTCTCCACTCAACCAGGTAACCTCGCTCTCCCCCAGTCTGAGCTTCTGCGCATTCTCTCTCAGGTCCTGTCTGGAGAGGTGCCCCCCCCCCCCCCCCCCCGTTCTAATGGATGTCCCTACCCTAACAAACCTTGCTATATTGCTTTCTGCTACTCTCTGTCTCACACAAGAATTCTTTCTTGCGTGAAGACAAGGACCCTTTGCTTCTCTGGTAACAAAATGGTGCTAAATTTAAAGTTATGATAATATAAAATGCTACTGATACAAACGTCCGAAAGTTAAAAAGTCTAATGTCTTGTGTTACCAGACATATTGGTTATCTTAATGAGAAAGGCCCAGAGGCTTAAAAGGTATGTTTTATAAAATCCTACAGGTGCTTTCAAAAATATTGTGTGGAGTAAGCAAGTGTCTCTTCTTGTTGGTTAGTGAGTTTATAATTTTAAACTTGGCTACTTAAAGTCTTTTGTTATCCACAGTTTTGTATATCAGATTTCCTGCTCAGAAAACTAAAACATTGTTGGTTCCATGTTTAACTCTCCTCCAATAGGTTCTGAAGGTTTTTTTCCAGTGAACTCTATTATATGCCGTACTTTGGGATAACTTTGTAAGCAAATGAAGCCAATAATGCACTACAGGTTCCAACTGAGAGAAAGTATGGTTAATTGAGGTTATTAAGAGTGGAAATTAATTTGTAACTTAAAAAAACAGTTAAAGATTTTAAGAAGCTATTATTGGAACTATTATTGGAACTATTATTGGAAGCTATTATTGTTCTATCTTGTATGTTATGTTTTACATGTGTACATATTGTATGTCTACATGGATAAATGTATCAAGAACTCTGTTTTTAATTGACTTATAGATAAAAAAATTGCTCACAAATTTAAACTTCTAAGTAAATTGAAGAAACATTTTGGTTCATGTGACCTGAATCTCTGTATCAGGTGTTTTAAATTTGTTGGTAGAAAGAAACTAAAACTGCTAAGGTCGTTGACATATTTGTACTTGAGTTTGCTGGTCAAACAAGTTACACCATGTTATATATTTAAGAGATGTTTCCAAATACATGTATTCTTGTCTTAAAATTTATAGAAGGCATTGAAATGTTTCCATAAGTTGTTATTTAACAGTTGAAATTGCTTGCTAAGTTTTCATTTGATATCATTACAGTCAGTAAGTGACCTGGGAAGTCTGACTTGTTCCCTCATTTCTCTATTCTCTTCAAGATGGGAAACTGACTCTATACTGCAGGACCCCCCAGGATGTACAGTTTGATCTTTAGACCTTATAAAACGGATGGCTAACATTTTTCTGTAATAAGAATATAGCAAAGATGAGAGCTTAAATTACTATTTCATGGCTAGATTTATACCATGTATGTTTCTTTAATAGTGTTATGGCAAATGGTGGCAGAGAACATTATTACCTTGGTTCTTTGTCTCGTATGGAAAAAGAATTTCCAAGCAGAAGAGCAGAGAGATTTAAAGGAAAGATTTATTAGAGTCAAAGACCTCTGGTCAGAGCAGCATGGAGGGGGCTTCCAAGAGAGGACGAAACCCAAAATGGTCCCTGGCAGTTGAATTTTTAAGCACAATTTTGGAAAAAAAAAACAAACTTGCCAATCAGATTGACATTCATTTACAAAGTGGGGACAAAGCCCGTTTTGCAGTCCTTTATCCTGTCTGGCTTGCTCTTGATAAAATGAAAAGAGCCATCACAAGGGTGGGGTACCTACTTTGTTTTCACAAGAAACTGGGAGCTCAGAAGGGTGGAGTCACTGCTCCCTTGCTGTGGTCTCATGATAAGATTGGAAGCTCCCAAGTAGTGGGCAGGCAGGCAGGCACTTCTGAGCTTGCTTAGGGTAACTTTTGGAGGAAAGCGAGCACTCTACACCCCGAATTTCCACTGGGACCACATTGACTGCCTATTAACCCATCTGACTCCTCACAATAATTTTCAGTCTCTGAGGGAAAGCCACAATTCTTATCAATAATTAAGACAATTATAGTCTACGAATAGCTTTGCTAGTATTATAACCATGTATAGAAATTTTAAAAAGTAATAAATAAGAATACATAATCCCAACAAGTCACTGGAATTCCCTGAAAAATATTTTAACTTTGAGGCTTTGTATAAATAGAACTCCGTGCCAAATTCCACAAAGCAAAAACTTTGTGGAATAACTACTTTCCTTAAGTGAAATGTCCACTTTATTATTCCAGAATGTCAGCAATTTGCAATGCCATACTGACCTCTCCAGTTTATCTGTTTTTCTACCATTGTAGGAGCACAAGAGATTGGGAACCTTTGTCATAATAATATTAATGTTATTGTTATTCTTAGAAGAACCCCAGAAGGTTGGGGAAGTCCATTTTTATTTTCAGCTTCTTTCCCTCAGGATATTGGAAAGTTCATATTAGACTAGGATCAGAGCCTACGGGGCTCAGCAAAGCGCCCAGTATTTCGTTAGTGCTGGCCGTGATAGAATGTGGATTGTTCTCTCATCAACTATCGTTTTCCAATTGCCTTGTGAGATTGTATGTGTTTAGCAGGGAGCTGGATGGCAGTGGGGCAGCCAAGACTCACACTGGTGCTCTGATACGGGATGCTGGTGTGTTACAGCCAAGGGCTTTAACCTGCTGCTCAACAAGGCCATAGCCCCAGAGAGTTTATCTTTAGCCTTTGTTTCCAAGTCTTTTAAACAGTGAGTTGTATTTGTTTAGCAGGACTACTAAAACAAAATATTACAAACCTAATGGCAAGAACAACAGAAATTTACTGTCACAATTTTGGAGCCTCGAAGTTTGAAATGAAGGTGTTGGCAGGGCTGCTTCCTTGTGAGAGAAGGATCTACTTCAGGCATCTCTCATTGGCTCATAGACAGTCATCTTCATGTTCACATGGCATTTCTCCCTGGAGGAGTATTTGTCTCCAAATTTGTCTCCTAATTAAGAGTAACCCTCCGGGGACAGACACTGTGACTTGCATCCCATGTGAGTGCCAGTTCACGTCTCAGCTACTCCGCTTCCAAAACAGCTCCATGCTAATACACTTGGGAAAGCAGCAGAGGATGATAGCCCAAGTCTTTGTGCCCCTGCACCCCAGTGAGGCTCCTGGCTCCTGGCTTCAGCCTGGCCCAGCCCCAGCCATTGCAGCCATTTGGGAGGTGAATCAGTGGATGAAAGATCTCTCTGTCTCTCTTTTCTCTCTCTGTAACTCTGATTTTCAAATAAATAAATTAATCTTTTTAAGGAAACACACTTTTTAAGGAAGACACTGAAGTATCATTTTTAGTAACTATTTCCTGACCCTTTTTCATTTCTCTTTTAATTTTTGTTTTTTTATTTGACAGATAGAGTTAGACAGTGAGAGAGAGAGACAGAGAGAAACATCTTCCTTCCGTTGGTTCACCCCCCAAATGGACGCTATGGCCGGAACTATGCTGATCTGGAGCCAGGAGTCAGGTGCTTCCTCCTGGTCTCCCATGTGGGTGCAGGGCCCAAGCACTTGGGCCATCCTCCACTGCCTTCCCAGGCCACAGCAGAGAGCTGGACTGGAAGAGGAGCAACTGGAACTAGAACCCAGCGCCCATATGGGATGCCTGCGCTGCAGGCAGAGGATTAACCAAGTGAGCCATGGTGCTGGCCCCTCATTTCTCTTAACATTTAATTTGCATTATAAAATCTTGAGTGTTCCTGTTTTCCTAGCTTATTTTCTAATTGGGAAGTTTCCTAGAATATATACTCTTTTTTTTTGTAAATATTTATTTGTTTATTTGAAAGACAGAGTTACAGAGAGGCAGAGGCAATGGCAGAGAGAGAGAGAGAGAGAGAGAGAGAGAGAGAGAGAGATTTCTATCTCCTGGGTTACTCCCCAAAGGTTGCAATGGCCAAAACTGGGCTTATCCAAAGCCAGGATCTTGGAGCTTCTTCCAGGTCTCCCATGTGGAGACTTATGTGCCTGGAAAAGCAGTGGAAGATTCAAGTCCTTGGGCCCCTGCATCCACATGGGATGTCTTCCATCAAGTCTTTGGGCCCCTGCACCCATGTGGAAGACCAGGAAGAAGCTCCTGGCTCCTGGCTTTGGATAAGCCCAGTTTTGGCCCTTGCAACCTTTGGGGAGTGACCCAGGAGATGGAAGACACCTTTCTCTCTCTCTCTTTCTCTCACTCTCTGTAATTCTTCCTTTCAAATAAATAAATTTTTATTTTTTTAAAAAAAGAAGAAGAATGGTCCAGCAGGGACTTGGACCAATGCCCATATGGAATGCCAGCACTGCAAGTGGTGGCTTTACCTGCTAAGCCACAGCACCAGCTCCATAGAACATAAGCTCTTGAGGGCAATGTGGCTTAAGGGTGAGTCAGATTTAGGAGCTCCTGACAAGTAATGGGACAATTGACTAATAATGGAGCTCTCAATTTGTATAGCAGCCACTACAGTGTATTGCTCCCTCTACCTTCATTGGATGTTAGATCAGATTATTTTGTAGACCCTCAAAACTTGTTCTTTAAATAAGCTGTAGAAATCTTGTTGGTCCATTGAGAAAAAATTTTATTCACTTTTTTTTATTACAAGCAACAATTATACATATTTATGGGATACAATGCAATATTTTGATACATACATACATTTTAATGGTCATATTAGGATAATTAGCACCCATCACTTTAGATACTCAAGGTTACTTTGTAATGT
Source organism: Lepus europaeus (assembly GCF_033115175.1). Classification (NCBI taxonomy): domain Eukaryota; kingdom Metazoa; phylum Chordata; class Mammalia; order Lagomorpha; family Leporidae; genus Lepus; species Lepus europaeus. Next base: position 18,496,828 of record NC_084848.1, read on the forward strand.
GAACATTCAGAAGTCTTTCTTCTAGTTATTTAGAAAATTACAGTATGGGCACCAGCGCTGTGGTGTAGTCGGTAAAGCCCCCACCTGCAGTGCCGGCACCCCCATGTGAGCAGCAGTTTGAGTTCCAGGTGCTCCACTTCTGATATAGCTCTCTACTATGGCCTGGGAAAGCAGTGGAAGATGGCACAAATTCTTGGGTTGCCCCTGCACCCCCATGGGAGGCCAGGAAGAAGCTCCTGGCTACTGTCTTTGGATCGGCACAGCTCTGACATTTGCAGCCATTTGGAGAGTGAATCAGTGGATGAAAGACTCTCTCTGCTTCTGCCTCTCCTTAACTCTGCCTTTCAAATAAATAAATAAATCTTTAAAAAAAACAAAACAAAACAAAACAAAGGAATAGGGCCAGTGCTGTGGCTCACTTGGTTAATCCTCCGCCTGAGGCACCGGCATCCCATATGGGTGCCAGGTTCTAGTCCCGGTTGCTCCTCTTCCAACCCAGCTCTCTGCTGTGGCCCGGGAGGACAGTGGAGGATGGCCCAGGTGCTTGGGTCCCTGCACCCTCATGGCACACCAAGAAGCACCTGGCTCCTGGCTTCAGATCAGCACAGCACACCGGCTGTAGCAGCCATTTGGGGAGTGAACCAACAGAGGGAAGACCTTTCTGTCTGTCTCTCTCTCTCACTGTCTATAACTCTATCTGTCAAATAAATAAATAAATAAAAGAATAATGCAGTATGTTATCATTAACTATTATTACCCTACTGTGCAGCAGAACACCAACAGGATTGGTTTTCCAATAAGAAAAAAAAGTACTTTTCAAATCAATAAAAGTAAACCTTTCTGAGGTTTGATCTATCTATCTATCTATCTATCTATCTATTTTGAGAGAGTTAACTTTGGACAAGAACCCAAGAATGGTGCATCTTTTGTGGACACTTAGAACTTGGACATTACTATGGCTTATGAGACATAGATAATGTCCTCCACTTAATACATTAAAACGAGGTAAATCTTTTTGATCAAATTTTACTATTAACTCTCATAATCCAATTCTTTTAAACACTAAACTTCACAGTCAATGGAATTAGTTGGGAACTCCTTGTCTTAAGCACAGGAATCCTTAGATTTAGTATTTTCTTAGTTTTCTGTATATAACAATCTGCTTGATACCTCTGATGTACATACAGCATTCCTCATGTCTATGACTGCATCTCTAGTATATATTGCTATTCTTATAATTCGTTAGAGCCAACATTTCTTTGCGGGTGGCACTCAGAATAAATAACAGATTACCTTTTTTAATTTTTAATAAGAAAATTAAGGGATACATAAATACCAATATGTTCTTGAAGGCACAGATCTTCTATTTGGCATTTTTTAATGTGAATACTGATTTATAAGCCAAAGCTCATTTCATAGTCATTTGTGAGTTTAAAAACAAAATTAACCTACCAATTACAGTGCAATAGAATTGCCCAGTGGTAAAAACAAGCTTTGCCAAATCAAAAGATGTCCAGTCAGTTGAACTGCACATTCACATACACATGTGTGTTCATATGGGTACAAAGACACCACTTCTAGTTTTAACTTAAACGACTGCAAGGTAAGACAAGTTATGTCAGTGACTGATTTAAAATATATGTAGCATGTAAATGTGATCAAATAAAATTTCAGATGTTCATTTTAATCCATCCACATCCAATGATTCCCTGACAAATCTAAACAGTTGAGAGAAAACTAACAACTTGTGTTCTATTAGGTTGGTAGTAATATTTCACAGACACCTACACTGGGTTTGGAGTGAAAAACAGTACCAGCATACTATAATGACTTACTATGTTATTTAGTGATGGTTTCAACAAATGTTTGTTGAATCCTTTTTAATTTCCACACATTATACTAGTGTCAATTTAAAGTGAAAGTGTAAATCATATATATGCTTACACACACACACACACACACATATATATATATATATACACCTATGTATATCCAAAATTTCACGTCTATTTTCATTAAAAGTATGGGTGTTATCACAGTTCTACATCCAGTTAGTAATTATTATCACCACTCCCAATCTAGCTTTGCTTACTTTTACACTATTCTCTGATAGATTTAATTGAGAATTTATGAACTATCAAAGCAATTGAAATAATAGAGAGGAAGTGGGCATATATCATGCATCCAATATCTTTGACTTAATTCATATGTTCATTTTCTTTTGAATTACAAATCTTCAGGCTTCCTAATCTCCTCATCCGTCAAGATTGACTTTATTACAACAAAGCATGTTCTTGTAACAATAGCCCCAGTGAATTTATGCCTTTCCCAGAAAATGCCTTCTTTCTAAGAAGATCATTTTATTTGGATTGCAGAAAATTTAATTATCTCTGATATCTTGGTAATTTGCATATTTTACCCACAATGCACTATAACACATTTTCCATTTAAATTAACATGACCTATAGATGAGTCATTTTTATCCTTATGGCTACTCTTGGATACAGTGATGGACAGACAGAGAAAGTTCTGCAATTACTGTTTCAGTCATATCTAACTGAATATATAAATGTTATGGGGGAATGCCAGCCATGAGATTTCAACTGTCATGATCTGATTCTTTTATTTTTCTCTCTCCACATCTGTCAGTGTCTGTAATAGCACTGATACAATCTCTGAGCTGCTTGTCTACCATGACTTACATGTTTTAAATTTATACTACTTCCTTTTTTTGTGTGTATCTCGTATTTCCTAAAGCAGCAGAATTGTAAACAGAAGATGCACACCATGAAATGGGTGGGTAATTCTTTCCTCATAAATATCTTGAAAGATGAAGTGGGAAAATAAACAATACCAAAAACAACTGAGTGAAAAGAAACAAACAAAAATCAACCACTGTGATATTAGGATGGCAAACTTACTGGGCCTGTATAAACACAGTGTATTTTGCATTACATTGTGCTTAGAATATCAGTTTAAGTAGGTTTTCATTAATGAGAAACTCAAGAGGTTAATTTGAGTGAAGTTTGACCTGCCTTTTCTTCTAAGGCTAATAATACAGTTTGAATAACTCAATTTATAGCCTTAGAAACCATCATCACTTTAGAGCTCTTTTTTTTTTTTGACATTTTTTAAAATTCACGGTTATTACATTTTTGTTTTGCTTGTTTTAGGATGAGAGCATTTAGTTCAGAGTGAATAGCCCACACTTGAATGATGAAGAAAAACCTATAAAAAAGACCCCGTCATAGAATTCTGACAGCACTAACCTTTATTAAAAGTAACTATGTAATTTATGAGCACGTGAAATAAACATATCTAAAACTTGACCGAATAATACGTTCTTTCTTTCAAGTATATCAATAAAAGACAGCCACCTCTGATGTTATCCACATAAACCTATTTCAGGAGACTAACACTGTGGTTAAAGCCCTGGCCTGCAGAGCCAGCGTCCCTTATGGGTGCTGGTTCAAGTCCCAGCTACTCCACTTCCCATCTAGCTCCCTGCTAATGTGCTTGTGAAAGCAGCAGATGATGGCCCAGGTCCTTAGGCCCCTGTACCCATGTAGGAGATCAGGAAGAAGCTCCTGGATCCTGGCTTAGGATCAATCAACTCAGCTGTAGCTGTTGTGGCCACTTGGGGAGTACATCAGCGGATGGAAGACTCTCTCTCTCTCTGTCACTCTCCCTCTCTTGCTCTCTCTCTCTCTGTGGCTCTACTTCTCTCTATAACTCTGTCTTTCAAATACATAAAATAAATCTTTTTTAAAAAAGGAAAAAACTATTAAAAAAACTCATTACAGTAACAGAAGAGGGGACCCTTACATATGTTCAATATTTTGAAATACGTCAGTTTTTTTTTTCCTAAGAATGAGAATCATTTTTTCAGAGTCTGTGGCTATTTAAGCAAGTTTAAAGAATCTTTTTTTGTTGTTGTTTTCTAATTTTGAAGTAGATTAGCATCATTGTTCTGATAATAAATTTCAGAATTTATTGGGGTCAAAATGATAGTCAAATAAATGTCTTAAAACTATAGGAATGTCTATCTTTTCTGATATCAAGATTTCAGAGAAGATAGTATAGTATTTCTTTTGTTTTTATCTCTCTATTCTTAGCTCTCTGGAGGGTGATAATAAATATATATCAAATGAAATTTTAATTATTTAATATTATTGATTCTTACTATTTAATTTATCCTGTGCTAAAAAACACTTTAATGTTCATCATTCCATTACAGATAAAAAAAAAATCCTATGAAGCACATAAAACTGTATTACTTTTTAGATTAAATATAAATGTTATATAATTTACTCAAGTAAACAACAGAGTCCTGACAAAACCTCACTAAATTTGTTAAGCTCCAAAATCTATACTGTTAGCCATTATCCAATTACCATTAGAAATAACTCTATTTCATACCAAATATGTTATGTGTTTTTCTCTAGTTTTCAGTCTCCCTTGTACATACCAAGTTGAATTGGATCGTGAGAGACATTCTGCTTACGGAGCTATGCATGAGAAGTGCCAGGTGTCATTTTCAGTCTGTGGTAATTTATACTGGGTCTGAACTTTTCTCCTTTTCTATTTCTTTGCTATGACAACTCTAAGAGCTACAATATTGCTGATACCCTAAGTGACAGAAGCCTTGAACAGCCCAAGTCCTTCAGTATTTATGTAGAACACAGTCAGCCTCCACACCCAAAGCACACTTTAGATTTGCATGAATATAATGAGATTTGGGTGGTTATTAGTTACATCAACAAAATCCAACCTATTGTGATTAATATAGCATCCTATTAAAAAGAAATAAAAATGAATGCTTGTTACAAAGTGAACAAGTGACATTGACTCTGAGTATATATTATACAAAGAAGGATGCATATCATTCACAATTGTCAGCAGATGATATCAAACTTGAAACTTTATATAAAGGCTCATATTTCTTTTTCTAAAATTTATTTTATTTGAAAGGCAGAGCTACAAAGAGAAGGAAAAACAGAAGGAAAGAGAGATAGAGACAGAACAGAAACACACATACACACAAATACAAACACAGGGGTAGGGGATGGGGCAGCTTTCCATCTGCTCCTTACTCCCTAAATGGCTGGAAGAGCTGGGTCAGGGCCAGGTTAAAGCCAGGAGCCCTGAGTTTTACCCAGGTCTCCCATGTGGTGCAGGGGCCCAAGCATTTGGGTTGTTCCACTGCTTTCCCAGGCACGTTAGCAAGGAGCTGGATTGGAAGTGGAGCTCCTGGAAATGGATGCTGACTTTGCAGGTGGGGGCTTAATCCACACTGCCAGCCCAGAGGCTCAGATTTCTTAGTGAATGAATAATATTTTTTATAAAAATATAGTAAAAGTATGTGAATATTCAATTTTGAGCATGTTTGCTCAAATATTTTCTCCTTTAAGATGACTAAAACTAATTTTGTCGCACTTTTAACTTAGGAAGGGAGGTAATATGATATTATGAACTTCTTGTGCTTTTGTTAATCTTTCTGATTGAAGTCATTTCTAAGTCAAGTGTAAGACCCACAAGTTCAAATGCCCAGGACTGGTAGAGATGGAGTAGGGGGAGGAAGCAACCTGATTAGAGCTCTCACGTGACACTTTATTCTCCTTCAGTAAAGATTTCAAGATGAACAGAAATCAGAGTTTCAACCAGTTTGAGTCTTCACACAGTATGACTAACATAAAATGGGGCATTTATTCAAAGTAGAGAAAAGATTGTTCACCATAGAATAATTTTTAAGTAGATGTCAGAGAAAAGTGCCATTAGAAATTTTACTTTGAAAGTAGAGAGGTTACACGTATCTCAATAAGGAATAACCCAAACTATGGTCTATCACAACATTCAACTATATGGATAGGCAAATTAGTAAACTCATGTTGCTAAAGCTTCCTTTTACATAGGGTAGACAGTCAAGAAGAAAAGCTGTCTATATGACCTTAGGCAAACCTTTAATATGCTGGGCTCAGTTTTTGTGTAATTTGGAGAGAAAATACTTGAAGTATCTCTTAGCCATATTATTCTGAAAAAAACAAACAAAAAAACAAACAACTAAACTTCCTTATAGCATGGTGGTTAAAAATTTTGTAGGCTTCAGGATGATGTAACCTGGGAAACATTATTTCATCTTTTTGCAATTCAATTTCTTTATCTGTAAAATGAGGATAATATTAAGATCTATCTCAGCTGGCACCGCGGCTCACTAGGCTAATCCTCTGCCTGCAGCGCTGGCACACCGGGTTCTAGACCTGGACAGGACACTGGATTCTGTCCCGGTTGCTCCTCTTTCAGTCCAGCTCTCTGCTGTGGCCCAGGAGTGCAGTAGAGGATGGCCCAAGTGCTTGGGCCCTGCACCCGCATGGGAGACCAGGAGAAGCACCTGGCTCCTAGCTTTGGATCAGCACTGTGCACTGGCCACAGTGGCCATTGGAGGGTGAACCAACGGAAAAGGAAGAACTTTCTCTCTGTCTCTCTCTCTCACTGTCCATTCTGCCTGTCCAAAAAAAAAAAAAAAAAAAAGAAAAATCTATCTCATCAGGTTGTTGTGTGAATTAAATTAAATAATATACACAAGTGATTAGAATTCTCTCTGACATCTAGCAACCACTAGACAGATGGGGAATGTCTGGACTATGAGCTGGATAAGGCCCACAAAATTACTTGGTCTGGGTCTAAAGCAATTCAGTAAATCTATGGCAGGCTAATTTTTAAGTTGATAATTTCATATGCCCTTGAACGATGTTATAAATATCCAAATGGCCCTTGGTGGGGAAAAGCTCCCCCAAGATAATAGTTATTTTTGATATAAATCTGGAGGGAGTGAGCGGCAAGATGGCGGAATAGGAAGGAAGCACATTGATAGTTCGTCAAGACACACGTTAATATAAGTGGAGATACTGCAGGGTCAAGGAAGAGTAGGGGAAGAAACAGCAGAGGAAACTCTTCCGGAACTAGTGATTCACAGTGGACCTGCGTGGAGAGCGTGGGAGCCCAAGTTCGGGACAGCAGCGGCAGACTCAACGCACCAGCGCTGGAACGCGAGGTGAGCCGAACCTCCATAGCCCGAGACACCAGCGGGCAAGCGGAAAGAGGAGGCTAGAGGGAACGAGGCTTGAAACTCCGTGGGGAAAAGTTCACCAGGCTAACTAGAAGAGAGAGAGGAAAAAAAAAAGTGACCGATACGGACACGAGTCTCTCTCTCTCTGCTCACCTCTCAAAGGCGAGCAAGACAAAGAGCAGGCGCCATTTTGGACATACGTCATAAGCAGGGCGACCTCAGGTCTGCACCAGCCCTGAGGCTAGCAGAAAAACCTGACTCTGGGGGGAGGGGTGAAATAACTGGAGATTAGCATCTAACTTGGCAACCCAGTGGGAGACTGCAGGAGAATTGGAGCCCACACTGAGGGCAGCAGAGATTCCTTGTGTGGTCCTTGGGAAAGAGCTTCCGATCTCTGGCTCCTGTGGGTATATCATTTGCCTGCTAATTACTACCTCCAATTACGTTCAGCTGTGCGGAATTACTTCCCTTTTGAATCAAAAAAAGAAAGAGAGATTTACCACGCCTAACCTGGGAGTGTCATCTTTGACACACCCTCAGCCCTGAGGAACCAAACACAGCTCTCAGTCCACACTCATCTCAAGCCTCTAAGGCTCCACCGAAAGCAGACAGTCCACTTAATATAGAGCCATAGTGTAACAAGAAAAAACACCACAGTGAAGAAACCAAATATCTCCAACATGCCAAACAACAAACGCAAAAACCAAGCTAACAAGAACAAGGAAGACACTATGACGCCCCGAAATGAAAAAGACACCCCAATTCAAGATTATGAAGATGATGAGATCGAAGAAATGCAAGAAGCGGATCTCAAAAAATTGCTAAGAACATTAAGAAGTTCTCAAAAACAAATTCTTGAACTACAGAAATCCTTCATGGACAAGATAGAAAATCTCTCTCGTGAAAATGAAATATTAAGGAGGAATCAAAATGAAATGAAACAACTAGTGGAACAAGAAACTCTGATAGTGACGAGAAATCATAATGAAATGAAGAATTCAATAGATCAAATGACAAACACATTAGAGAGCCTTAAAAACAGAATGGGCGAAGCAGAAGAGAGAATATCGGACTTAGAAGACAGAGAACAGGAAAGGAAACAGGCAAACCAAAGAAAAGAAGAAGAAATCAGAAATCTAAAAAATATTGTCGGGAATCTACAGGATACTATTAAAAAACCCAACATTCGGGTTCTAGGAGTTCCTGAAGGCATGGAGAGGGAGAAAGGATTAGAAGGCATTTTCAGTGAGATACTAGCAGAAAATTTCCCAGGTTTGGAGAAGGACAGAGGCATCTTAGTACAGGAAGCTTATAGAACCCCTAATAAACATGACCAAAAGAGATCCTCACCACGACATGTTGTAATCAAACTCACCACAGTGAAACACAAAGAAAAGATCCTAAAAGATGCAAGAGAGAAACGTCAGATTACTCTTAGAGGATCTCCAATTAGACTCACAGCAGACTTCTCATCAGAAACCCTACAAGCTAGAAGGGAATGGCGAGACATAGCCCAGGTACTAAGAGAGAAAAACTGCCAGCCCAGAATACTATATCCTGCAAAGCTCTCATTTGTGAATGAAGGTGAAATTAAGACTTTTCATAGCAAACAGAAACTGAAAGAATTTGTTGCCACTCATCCTGCCCTGCAAAAGATGCTTAAAGATGTGTTACACACAGAAACACAGAAACATGGTCACCAATATGAAAGAAGGTAAAGGAAGGAAACCTCACAGCAAAAGATCACAGGAAGCTCAATTTATCTTTGACATAGAATTAAACTCTGATGCTCTGTTAAAGCAATGTGTTAAAGTAATCTATTGTGTTCTCTTGGTGTCTGTTAAATTCTAATTGTTCAAAAACAGCTGAATTTTTATTAAGATCTATGGGTTATGTAAATATGTGCTTATTTTCAAAGATTTGAATAATCACCTTGTAACAAGATCAAATTTGGTCTATGAGTTTATAATTTTAAACATGGCGACTTAAAGTCTTTTGTCATCCACAGTTATATATGATTTGCTGCTCATAAAACTAAAGCGTTGTTGGTTCTGTGTGTAGCTGTCCTCCTATGGGTTCCTATGGACTTTTTCCAGCCACTTCTATTGTATTCAGTACTTTGGGATGGCTCTGTAAACAGATGAAGCCAATAATGTATTAACAGTACCAACTGAGAGAAAGTATGGTTAACTGAGGTTACTAAAAAAGCAATTCAAATCAATTGGCAATCTACAAAAAGAGTTAAAGATTTTAAAAGCTATTATTAAAATTGCTATATTGGTCTATTATGCTATGTTAAATGTGTGTACATATTGTATGTCCACATGGGGAAATTTTATTAAGAGTCTTATTTTAAATGGCTTATAGATAAGATTGTCCATAAATTTAAGCTGCTAAAATCAATCAAAGATACATTTTAATTTGAGTGACCTGAATCTATGTATCATATGTTTTAAACTTGTAGGTAGAAAGAAACTAAAAACATTTTATATGGTTGTGCTTAAGTTTGCTGGTTAAACAAACTACACCATGTTAGATATTTAAGAGGTGTTTTCAAATACATGATTCTTAAAATTTATAGAAGGCATTGGACCTTCTGGTAAATGTTTTCTTAAGTTGTTATCTAATGGTTGAAATGGTTTGCTAAGTATTCATGTGATATTGCTATTGTCAGCAAGCGATCTAGGACTTGCTCCCTCATTTCTCTATTCTAAGCCCAACTTGTTCTTTCATTTCTCTATTCTCTTCAAGATAGGAAACTAAATCTATTATGAAGGAATCTGTAGGACGCACAATTTAATCTTTAGACCTTATAAAAGAGATGGCTAACATTTTTCTGTAATAGCATAGCCAAAATAAGAACTTAAATAATAATCTCATAGCTAGATTCACTTCGCCATCAGCAAAGTATACAGTAAGTAGAAAAAACCTCCCTTTCAGACCAAAGGGAAAGAAAGTTTTAAAGTGAGAATATAATTTTCCTCATGGGCATTGTCTACCTTAGAAAAACTACTACAGAACATGCCTGTGACTATAGACTTGTAGTTCAGGCCACCGAAGATTAGAGATGGGACACGGGCACTCCCTTGACTTGCATCCTCTGGTCTGCTTTAACACAAACCAGGAGGAAAAGAAAGCTAGGCATCAGAAGCAATGGGTGGCAGGCCTATTAATGGCTGATCTATACAGTGATCTGCCCTCAAGGAGACCCAACAGGCCAGTCCACTGCAGTGGCTTTCAATGTGGTAAGCCTGGGCTTCAGCAGAAGTCAGCTTGTGAAGAGCCCTGGCAGCTCTGCCAAGAGTTGGATCACTGGAAAAGGACCTGCCCTGGAGTCAAAGGATGCCCAGGTCAGAGCCACAGATCTTATTGGCTCTAAGCTGAAAAGCCCTTCACTCAGCCCAGCTTCCAAAGTGACCACTGCAGCTGAGGGGATGGTCAAGTAGGGTCAGCAACATTAAAGGCAGAACTGTAAATTTCTTGTTAGAGTTGCCACCTGCCTTTACCTGGCCAGCTCTCCTCCCAGGCCAGCCAAGTAATGAAAGTCAACAGAGTGCCTTCCCCTAGGAGGTTCACACCTCCCTTAGGATATACCCCATGTGAGGAGATAGATAGGTCTGGGCCTCTGAATTTACAAGGCCTAAAGCCCAACAGATTATTATCAAGCCCCTTCTATCAGATTCTATTTGCCTCTCAATCAGAAAAATTACTTGTAGCTTAGACAGCACCTTTCTTAGCTCCTCTAATAAAGACTCTGTCCTTTGTTCTAGACCCTGTCTAGCGTACTTGGGCCTCATTCCTTTGTAATCATAACCTCTACTCTACCTCCAATGGCTCTACTCCCAACCTGTGTGTACTGATGGTCCTCTTCCCCACTTAATGCTATATAATTGTTCAAACCTGGTTAATGCCACTCTTCGGATCATTGGTTACTATTCTCACTCTGTCTTTTATGACCTTGTCTAAATATGATCAGAGTCGGCAAACTTGGAAGGCTTCCATAGCCTTGGCAACTCATGACGACAGCCTAGGGTGGTTACTGGTGCCATAAACTAGAGTGTCAATTTGTTGGGTCAACAACAGGAGCCACTGTGCACTTGCTCCTCATGTGGGATCTCTGTCCTTAATGTGCTGTACATTTTGATTTGATGCTATAACTAGTACTCAAACAGTATGTTTCACTTTGTGTGTCTCTGTGGGTGCAAACTGTTGAAACCTTTATACTAAATTGATCTTCTGTATATAAAGAGAATTGAAAATGAATCTTGATGCAAATGGAAGGGGAGAGGGAGCGGGAGAGGGGAGGGTTGCGGGTGGGAGGGAAGTTATGGGAGGGGGAAGCCATTGTAATCCATAAGCTGTACACTGAAAATTTATATTCATTAAATAAAAGTTAAAAAAAAAATAAAAAAAAAATAAATCTGGAGGGAGCAAACATAAACCAAACTTGAAATGGGATTTGATCAAATCGTGATCTATTTTTAGGGAGCAAAAAGGGTGATAAAAATAAAACGTGGAGAGTAGAAGACCTCATCAAGCACTAAGTAGAAGACAGCTTTTCCAAAATCCTTGCCTTTCTAAGATAACTGAAAGTTATTCCAGTAAGGAATAACTGGGCTGATGTTTAAAGAGAAAAATAATCAAGCATGATGATAGCAACAGAAAAATACTGAGAAGTCTCACAGAGAAGTGAATGTCATTAGGACATTCTTTCCCCATCTCTTAGTAGACACAATCTTATCTAACTCTGTGTTCAACATGAATGATCTTCCACTCATGAACACAGAGTAAACAAGTATTTTATTTAACATCAAAGATTTTTCTCCTATGTATTCAGTTGTACCTTGTGTTTTCGGTCCTCAAATACCTTGTATTTTTGGTCTAGGTTAGACTGAAGAAATATACTTATATTCTAACATTATTCTTCATTTTTTCTGTATCATGAAAGGAGAAAACATTTCAGTGAAAAATTAAAGAAGAAGATGTGTATTGAAAAACAAACAACAAACACAGATGCCCTATGGCTGAAAAGCTTTATGTCTATAAACCTATGGGATTCTGTCAGTGCTCAGTTCAACAAGATTTTAACCCTCACCCTGAGATCCCTTTCTCCTGTTACCTAACAGTGGAATTCATTAGTATCTGGAAAAGTCATGCTGAGGTTTCATTAATTGTTCAACTACTTACTGAGTCTGTAGTCTTTTTAGGAAGGAAAAATGGTGCAGTGCTGACAATGTCATAGGGAAGCTTTGTTTAAATACTCTCATATGAACCATGAGACAAAGAAGTAACCCCTGTAAGGAATTTTGCATAAAAGTTTTAACCTCCAATGTTGCTTCCTTTCCAGAACGCTGCAATCACCAAGCTCAGACTGATCAAGCTGAGGCCTGCCTGCCTCTTTCACAGTGGCACCAGCACTTGACACATTCAGAGAGCGTGAGGCTATCATCTGAGCCAAGATACTAATTATAAAGAACATGAAAGGATGCTAAATTTGGCTTGAGAACAAAAGCAAATGGCTGTTATTTTAAAAATCACTTCCAACATTTGATCTTAATCATTTTTGGTGATTGTAATAAAAATGAAAAATAACAACACATAAAAGATTGGTAAATACTGCTAAGAAGGAATTGGCTCAAGGATAGTAAGATTACATTTGGTTAAGAAAACTGGATCCCTCTTCATTTATTCAAAACTTTTGTGTATTTTGCAGTTGAAGCCATCTATGGTTTGCCAAATCTCTGCCTGATTTAATTATTCATAATAATTATCCTTAATAATATGTACATAATTATTTCATAATTGATTTTGTTTGACTGGATTAGAATTCTTTTTCTTTTTTAAGATTCATTTTATTTATTTGAAAGACAGAGTTACAGAGAGAGATAGAGACAGAAAGAGGTCTTCCATCAGCTGGTTCACTCCCCAGATGGCCACAAAAGCTGGAGCTGCGCTGATCTGAAGCCAGGAGCCAGGAGCTTCCTCTGGGTCTCCCATGTGGGTGCAGGGGCCCAAGTACTTGGGCCATCTTCTATTGCTCTCCCAGACCACAGCAGAGAGCTGGATCAGAAGAGGAGCAGCTGGGACTAGAACCAGCGCCCTTATGGGAAGCTAGTGCCTCAGGCCAGGGCTTTAACCCGCTGTGCCACAGCGCCGGCCCCCTAGGATTCTTTCGCTTGCAGTGATACCCACATGATTAAATGTAGTGTTTAGACAGTTGCCACATGCAAAGTGCTTGTTCCTGGCCAGGGATGCCCACTCTGCCCTGCTGTTTTCCTCCTCCATGATGACTTAATGGAAACGTGCACTCTACTTCCTCATCCCTTCCTTTCTCACAGCTTCACAAACCAAATTCCATTTCAACCGTGGCATACATATCTCCCGTCTGAAGACAAATTGGTTTTAGCTTTAGCATTCCCTCTTTACCACTGCAATTCTCATTCAAGGCTGAGAAACTCTCTTCAACAATAGAAGGAAATCATGCACTGGTTGTCTCATTTGTCCAACACAATCCAAACACTGTCAACTCTTAAAGCCTACAGCATTTATGGTACAGACACAGGAATTAGTAACAAAAACACTTGGGGTACATTTTTCTCCCTCAAAGCTTAGGTAAAGTTAACTCTTACAAAGAACATGAAACCCTGATCCTCCAAGGTGTAGAGGTAGAATTGCTGCAAAGAAAACTCCTGCCCGGGGGAGAGACGTGGATTTTAAACCTCACCAGATGTATCCAGTGCCTAACATGCTCTAAAATGCTCCAGGGAGAGTCCCCATTGTTTCCATTCTCTGAACTTTCTTCCTGAATAAATCCAGGCAGTTTTCCAATTCAAGAATGTTCCCCTCCAGCAAGGTCTGATCATTGTAAATGTATTGCTAGAATGGCAGGCTCTCTTCTTTGGCAGAAACCCCAGAGTTAACAAATATGTGCCTGGGAAACCAAGTTCCCAATCTGGGAAGGTCAAATCGAGATGAGTTGCAGGAAAGTCACTTTTCAATCATGCTGATTTCTTCTAAATTAAGCAATGCTGGAGAGCTCAGACACTGGCAACAGTGCTGTTATGATAAGTTGAACTCATTTAACAGCAGTAGCAAACCTGGGAAGCTGACTTAAATGAGCAAATGTCAGTAATGCTGGTAAACAAGTGTTCACACCTGTCAGCAGCTGTGTGGGCTTGCTACACCAGGTGTGCTATGTAAACTCAACGCAAGCCACATTTATCACTTATTAAGAGTTATCAAAATGCATCGTGTGGACTACCCTTCTGGCAATTGTCACAGATGAAGCTGGGTGTCATTTTTCAGGGGCTTCAATTGAGTGGATTCACAAGTACAACGTACATTAGACATCATATCAAGTAGGGCCCAATAAAACTTCTGTGTTGTGAAATACAAGTCAGGAAAACTGCAAAACTGCAGCCATGGGTGACTATCACAAACCAATCATGGATATTTCCACAAAGCCAAAGAAAAATGTTTTCAGTGATTTTTTTTTTTTTTAATTACAATGATGGGAAGGTTACAATCATGCTCAAAAACTGTAGTGAAGAGGCACGGGCATTTGACCTAGTGGTTGAGACACGGTTGGGATGCCTATACTCCAACCTGAGATCAAGCACAGCTCAGCTCCTGATTCCAGCTCTGGCTAATACACACCCTGGGGGCAGCAGGTGATGGTTCAAGGACTTGGGTCCACACCACACATGCGAGTCCAGGATTCAGTTTCCAACTTCCAGTTTTGGCCTAGCTCAGCCTGGGCAGTTACTGGCATTTGGGAAATGAACCAGTGTATGCCTGTCTGTCTCTGCCTCATAAATAAATAAAATACATTTTTTAAATTGACATGAAGGGAGAGAAATTGCTGACTAAGCTGGTGCAAAGCAAGTCAACCTAAACCTGACAATTTGCATATTTTATATTTTGTCCTAATAATGGGTGGGACTAAGCTGCAGAATGTGCTCTTTAGTTAGCAATTGTTTTGATTATAAGATTATCCTACTGCTGTACAACATCTTAATAAGCTAAATACTCCTATCATACATTTGAGTCTCTCAAATACTAAACTCTAAACTTATAAGTCAGGAAGCATCCTGGAAGTAACTTTTCTCATATATTCTCTCTCATGTTTCCAAGAAAACCTCTTTATAAAATCACTGATGAGCTTCTACTCAAATCTATCTAGTGAGAAGAAACTTAGTGCTTCCTAAGAAATGTTTCATTTCTGAATGACCACAATTCTCCGTGGAGCTACGTTACTATTCCCCATAATTTTAGTCCATTTGATCCTGCTGCTTCCCACAACAATGTGGTTTTCAGCAGGCAGAGGCTGTGTTGGACTTGTGCGTGCTCTAAACCATATCATTCATTCATGGCCCATAGAGGACAGCATAGATTATGACATTTACTGAATGAGATAAACAGCAGAAAATAGGCCTCCTCTTTAGATCTTGATAATCATAAAAATGTTCAGGAATAGTTATAAGATCCTTTAATTCATTCCTTTCAATATTTACTCAAGTATTTCCCCATTCTATTTGTATTCATGGGTTTATACAAGCATGTGTATGTGTGGAGCTTCGTGTGTTCTGCATCCATGGTTTCAACAAACCCAAGAATCAAAATATATTTGAAACAGGAATCAGGCCTGCACTGAATAAGTACAGGCTTGTACAGACTTTACTCTTGCAATTATTCCTTAAATAACACAACATAACTATTTCCCTAGTATTTGCATGACATTGGGTATTGTAAGCAACCTTGAGCTGAAGGGTGGGTTGTAAGTAAACACTACTCCATCTTATAGAAGAGATTCGCGTATCCATGGATTTTTGTATCTTCAGGGGGTTCTGGAGCCAGTATGTCACAGATACCAAGGGATGATTGCATATCAAAATCATGGGTTTTGGATGTAAGTAGGACAATATCCATACTGTTCTTTCCAAATCTTTCTATTTCTTTCATAGATTCGCGTAAAAACAATGTTGAGAATAATACCCATTCCCTCATTTTATCAGTTTCATATGTGCTCCTTGAAACATCGATAAAGTAGTCTCCATGACAAGGAAGAAAACTGACTTCTAATTTCTGATAGGGAAGTGCATAAACATTCCTAAATTTTTAAATTATAGTAAAATCAAATTACTTTGCTTTAATTTTCTTTAAAATTGGAGACTTCAGAAAGTAGAAACATTCAATTTCTTATCTGTCTTTTCTGACTTATGTTGTTTTGCTAATTCCCTGGTTTGATATCAGCTAAAACTGACATCTTAGCCAGTCATTACAAAAAGATTATGAGGCTGTCGCCATGGCTCACTAGGCTAATCCTCCACCTGCGGCACCAGCACTCCAGGTTCTAGTTCCGGTTGGGGCGCCGGATTCTGTCCCAGTTGCTCCTCTTCCAGGCCAGCTCTCTGCTGTGGCCCGGGAGTGCAGTGGAGGATGGCCCAAGTGCTTGGGCCCTGAACCCTCATGGGAGACCAGAATGAAGCACCTGGCTCCTGGCTTCGGATCAGCGCAGCGCGCCAGCTGTAGCAGCCATTTGGGGGAGTGAACCAACGAAAGGAAGACGTTTCTCTCTTTCTCTCTCTCTCTCTCTCTCTCACTGTTTAACTCTGCCTGTCAAAAAAAAAAAAAGATTATGAAATCTTCCTGAGATAAATATATTCTAACAAAAATAGTTCATGTATCAAATATGTATTCATTACCTACCGTGTACATTTAACTATTTAAGTATCATATCTTATAGAGATTATATTTGTGGTGGAGGGAATTAAACAACAGGTAAAAAAAAGTGCAAACATATTATCAGCTGAGAGTAATGAAAAAAATAAAGCAGGCTAGAGTGTCTTGACCAGGGGTATGGGGTGACAATTCGCTGCTCAAAAGTAACATTTGAGTAAAAAGGTAATGGGAAAAGAGTGAGAACTATGAAGAAAATTGAGGGAAGCAGACAAAACAAGTTATTGAAATGCTATTTAAACATTTCTGTGCTTGTGAATGAAGAAAAGTGACACAAAGATACATATATATATACACATATATATATAATGCCAATTGTAGAAAAAAATTATTGTTATAGTCTGATGATAAGAAAGCCAAATAAAAGAGGAAAGATTTATTTAAGAAAAAATCAGTTTAATTTTTTTCTATAAAATAGACAACATACAAAATGTTCAACATAATGTTCAACATTCACGATTTCATTTATGTTAGTATTTGAAGTTATTTTTACCATACTTTCTCATTTCATGTACTGTCTCACTTTTGGAGTCTATTAGGTGTTAAATGTGTAACTGCCAATAATATCACTTGGGAGCTTGCTTCGCCTAAGGATTCTGGAGTCAATTTTGCATACAGAAATGGATGGGAAAGGTTTCAGGAAAGCTATTGAATTTTCATATGGGTGCTCAAATGAAACCTCAAAGCTGTGTGAATTTATTCTGTTGCTATACAAATATCATGTAATTTTGCATTACCTTTTATAGATTAGGAGGGCAACTAGGACTCATTGAAATTCTAATTATCCAAAGTGAAAATCTTGTATGATTTTTGTAATAGATGGAACATATGTGTTTGAGCGTTCTCTTACACACACCAGCCCTCAAGCTGATCTGGAAAACAGTTAAACCAACTGTGTGAGAAAGAAAAAAGCCCATTAGAGATAGCATCACATCTTTCACACAGGATCTTCTTCTTTCCTTCTCTTGCCTGGGTAACATCATTCAGTTCTGTGTTGGCCACTCACTGGCAGAAAACGTTGAGGTAGTGATTCTGAGGAGGGATTAACTTTGATAAAATAATTTCAAACTTTGGATATCTTGGCTTCACATATTTATCATCATTTACCAAGGGGTAGAAATGTTCCTTTAAGAAGGGGACTCGCTGAGACTGAATAAAGGCTAAATGGCTTTGCTTACGGGTTGAGCATAAAATGGATCTCAGGAAACCTATTTTTCTTTCTGCACAGAGCTATTCAACATTTATCCATTATCATAGAAACAATTCAATTAGCAGCTCTTGTGGACCAGAATATAGACCCACACTACCTACACCTTAATAGCATCTATGTATCATTGCAATCTAATTTCCACATTGAACTGAATGTCAATGGCAGCTTCCCATAGATTTTTTTTTAAGTTTGTGTACTATTCTTTTAGTTCCATTCTCATAATGCTCTCTTGGTATACATTTTCAGTGTTTTCCTTTAATTCATGCCTTGAGTTCTTTAATTCCCATATTTTGATTTGAGTTAGACTTTTTAATTTTCAGACACATCATTAGGATGAAAGGGAATTGTTTGTCAGTTAGAGCCTTTTGCACTGTCATTAGTGAATTATTCAACAGGATTCTCCCACTGGCATTCAGAATATCAGCCATGATTTTCCCCTTCACCTCCTGTGTTCTTCCTTTCCTCAGAACTGCTGTGAGCAGATCAAAGAATGCTGAGGTCGTATAGAAGGAGGGATCCATTCATGCGGGTAGGGTGTCATGCAGGGAGGACTTCTGTTTTACAGCTCCACTTGAAAGACACAGGTCTTGCAACTACATTGGTCTACTGTCTGCTGACCTGATGGTCCAAGCATAGAGGGATGTGCTTGGATCATCCCCTTCAACACAGTAAGTGAACATGAAATGACCTTTCTCAGTACCTCCTTCCCAATCTATGTGGCTATAGTGAAGCTCTTCTTCCTGGGTTGACTGGTGTCATTTTCTGAAAATACAAGATCTAGCTGAAGTGTATTGTGGAGAAAAGTGTGTACACATTGCACAGTGCACATGTATAAAATAACTGCTAACCATACCTGAGATCCATCCTATACCAGCACTAGAGGGAACTATACTATACTATACTATACTAGAGCTAGAGGGAACTTCAGTTAGTGGAGGAGTTGAAAAATAAGGAGTTATACTATATATTTTCCTTATGGCCATTACGTGATCTTATTTCCTCTGACAATACTCTCATTGCAGTCCTTATCACTTTAGATTGGAAGGAATAACTTGTTCTCAGGCACTGACCGACTCCCATGCATCCCTCTAAGCTATCACACACTGTCAGATTAATCTTCCTGCAAGAAGACTTTACATAAGTCCACCCTCTGCTTTATGCCTGCAATTGACTCCTCTGTGACTCCCTGTGCAATAAAGCTCATACTCCCTACGTACAGCATTCGAGATGTCCCGCTCTATTCATCACTTCCTATCCAAAGCAAAGTTTCTCTTGGAATCTCACTGCTAGGCCATCCGCCCCACCACACACACACCCCAAAATATATTTTCTTTATATGTGTGAAAAGGACATGCCCCCTTGGAAGCTTATGTCTTACCACTTCTCCTTATACACTCTCTATAATATGATGACTGTGTGTCTTCTTCAAAACAATATTATGCAATGCTTATTGATACCTTAGGTCATATGATCATGAAGACTACATGGTATGTTAAGGATAACATCCTGGGCCTGGTGCTGTGGCTTAGAAGGTTAAGCCTGTGCTTACAGTGCCAGCATCCCACATGGGCACTGGTTCCAGTCCCAGTTGCTCCACTTCTGATCCAGCTGCCTGCTAATGCACCTGGGAAGAAAGTAGGAATTGACCCAAATAGTTGGGCCCCTGCACCCATGTGGGAGACCCAGAAGAAGCTCCTGGCTTTTGGCTTCAGATGTCCAAGCTCTGGTCTTTGCAGCCATTTGGGGAGTGAACCATGGGGTAGAAGATTCTCTCTCTCTCTTTTTCAAATAAATAAGTAAATCTTTAAAAGCAGGATAGCATCCTCCCCTTTCCCCATTATCCTCTTTGTTCCATATCAGACTAGCAAACTGTTCATATTCTTAAAGTCCAGCTCAATTATTTGCCCTTTTTCCTCAGATTTGCTGAGCACAAGTCCTACAAAGAATTAACCCTCATCCATCTTCAGTTCTATGAATCTTTACCTGTACATACATTACATATTTTCTGAGGTAATGTCCACAGGTTTGTCTCTTCTACTTCATAGACCAACCTGCTCTTTGAGGGAGAAGATGAGCTACATTTACTCTCATATACATGTCCTCAAACCTTACCATGGTAATCAATACATATTTGGTACTTAGTGGAGGGTTTGCTGTTAATTACAGCTGCCCATAGCTTCTTTTTTCATAAAATTGACATTGAAGCAAATTTCTATGTTCAAGTAATCAATTTTTTACCTTTATAAACAATAGCAATAGTCTTAATAAGCACTACCCTTATGCTTAAAACAGATAGCTTTGTTTCTAAGGATCTCTAAGAATGGAGAGGCTGGACATTAAAGAGGTTACCTTCCAGGTTAATTTGAATATGAAATAGTGAACACTAGAGGCTGGGAAGGGCCAGAGTAGGAAGGATAGAAAGAGGTTGGATGACAGGAACCGAAACACATTCAGGAGTTCTCCTGTTCTACTGCACAATGGTGTGACTGCTACTCATGATAATGTAGGATTTACTGTATAAAAAAACAAAAACAGGAGCTCCCAGGATGCAAAGTTAAAGAAGTCCCTAATTTGATTAGTTTACACTACATGCATGTACTAAAATACTGTACTACACCCCATAAAATGTAAAGTATTGCATGTTAACCAAAAATTTAAAAAAAAATTTCTTACTAGGAAGAGTTGAACAATATGCAGAGATCTCTTGAAGCAATTCAGTAAGCAGAGAAGAAAAACCTCTGTTTTAATAAAGAGCAGGTTGAAGTCATGGGGACAGATTTTGATATTGACCTCTCTGTAGTCATCCTGGAAATAAACGCTTTGTTAAACAAAGACTGCATTAAAATATATTTTTAATAACCTAATAACAATAGCTGTAACTATGGGAACTCTTCACTCCTCCAGTTTTGAATTTAAAAGAAAAACACAATAGGATTTATTATTTCATCCCTCGCAAAAGGTGCTGCTTCGAAAAAAGAAACGACAGCTTCTTAGTTAAGACACTCATATGATGCAGGCCTGTCAGTCAGGCAGCCCCTCCATCAAGAAGAAAGATGTGTAATGAAACTCTGGGATCAGCGAGAAAACTCAGGAAATGGAAACTCCAACAGCCATTACTATGGCCCTGCTATTGTCCTCTCTCTCTCTCTCTCTCCTCCCATCCCCCTCATACTTATTCCAAAGACAACATGGGGGGGGGGGGAGAGCGAGAGAGCGAGAGAGCGAGAGAGAGAGAGAGAGAGAGAGAGAGAGAGACATTTACTTGCTCGTCCACTCCGAGAGACATCTATCTGCTGGTCCACCTCCCAGATGGCTACAAGAGGTTAAGGCTGGGCCAGGTCAAAGTCAGGAGCCAGGAACTCCATTAGGTGTACCACCTGAGTGGCAGGGAGCTGGACTGTAAACCAGAACATCTCAAGTGTTGGTTTAACTCTCTGAGCCACAGTGCTGGCCCCTGCACTGTTCTCTTAAAATCCACTTCATCCCAAACATTGAAAAAGTTAACAAATACTAATAATACACATTTCTATTCTCTGCTGTTCCTTAGGTAGAAGTGAAAGAGTTATAATATTGTGCAAGATGTTATTCTGCACTAATTTGCATTCCAAATGGGAGCAGAATGTTATGGGGAAAATTATATCCCCTTTGGCATGCATTCAGCCTAAATTTGGGAGACCAGACAAATCTGAATAAATTATCAAGCCTACACCAAATCTCTTAGAAAGTGACTTAAACTAAACCCAATATCTTTAATGTTCCCAAATGACTATTTGACATCTTGACTTTTGTTTATTAACAACATTCAATATTCTTTTTAAATACTAAGTTTCTCTCTATTTAAATGATACCATAAATATTTTTCTAAAAGGGAAAGGATAAGTCAAAAGATTAAGCCAAGGCAGGGAATCTCAGAAAGGATAATTTACAGAGCAATTATAATCTTTTGAACCATTTTGACTCCAAGATACCTCATTATTCTTTTTCTCTTTCCTGAAAACAGGGCCTTGAAAGTACGGATATTCTTCTTATTCCAGAAATACTTATTGTTTGCTCTAAATTTCCTGAACTCTTCATTACATAAGTTATTGTAGAAGTCACAGAATAAAACAAAGCAGAAAAACATGATGAGGGTTAGAAAGAGGAGGAAAAGAGGAAGGAGGAGGAGAAGAAGAAACAATGAGAGCATGACACTTAGATAAAACCTGGATTAATAACAGTCAGCAAGATGGGTAAGTCCTGTGCTGCCAAGGGTATGGCAATTTTTAAATAACTAATTTAAATAACTAATTATTTTTAAATAATTAGGACAGCAGGACCATGGGCCTTGTTTGTCCCATGGTTTCAGGTACCTTATGGCAATGCCTCCTACCTCTAATATGAAAGTAATTTCATGTGAAACATTTGTAGCCCGGGTCAAGTACCTGTACTGCCTCTTCTGTCTGCTTCCCCTTCTCTGAGCTCCATAGTGACCAGCTTTTTTGCATCTTAATTTTAAAGCAGATATCATTGGTATGAACTGTGAAATCCCACTCAGCAAAAAAGGACTTCCCTGAACTCTGTGTTAAGAGACTGAACAAGTTTTTACCTGGCTCATTCCTGCATTAGAGCACACCACTAAAGGTGACCACAGCTCCTGTGCTGCCTCTTGGCTTTAAAAATTGCAGTTCTCTCAAACTGCAGAGTATACCTTGTCCCAACCCACACATCCTACCATTTTCAATCATTTTCTGCTCACCACCTATAATTTCCCATTTGTTCACAGTCCCCTTTTGTTTCTCCATAATCCTTCTAGCTTCTTCTGGTTCCAGCTTTTATGTTTTCCATAACCTCAGTCACCTATGTCTTGGTTGGAGTTGAACTCAGTTTGTATTGGAGTCTCTCTTCCCTACCGCAATAGTCTGAGTGAGATCTATCTTGCCAAGTTCAACAACCGTCCAGTGCTACTGCTTTTTGACAGAGGCCATATTGACTATGGAGGGAGCAGTGAATTAGTGAACACTGTAAAAAAAGGAGATGTTATTCACCCATCATGCAGGGTATAATTGAAAAACAGGACGAAGTACTTATCCGAGGAAGCAAGCACAAATCGGTTCTGCCCATTGTCATTTGTACGTGTTGGTCCACTGTTCCTAAATATTCTATCTATTTATTAATTTGATTTGAAGGATAAAAAGAGAAGGAGAGACAGAGAGAGTGGGGGGTATGGGAGACAGAGAGAGTGAATGAGTGCACCCTATCTTCTGCTGTATGCCCCCAAATGCCTGCAATGGCTGGAGATGAACTTGGAGTCAAAACCAGGAGCCTAGAATTCAATCCAGGTTTCTCACGTGGTTGGCAGGGATCCAATTACTAGACCACTCCATTGCTGACCCCCAGCATCTGCACTAGCAGGAGCCAAAGCAGGGACTCAAGCCCTGCTTTGACGTGAGAGGCAAATGCCTTAATCAATGTCATAACTAACAAAGACAAATCACCCACCTTTCAAACATTCTGATTTTAACCAAAATCTGATATCAAGGTTTTTAAGTAAAATTTCCGCACTTTTAAAAAGACTTAAATGATCAAATTTTGTACTTACCAAATAAACAAATAGTATATACACACAAACAGTTTTCTCACATAGTCTAGCAGGTTAAGAATGAAAACCTGGGTATATATTTCAAAGTCATCCTGCATTATAAGCAGGGAGGATAAGAAAAATGTTTTCCATCATTTAATGTAAATTGCTAAGCTCACTGTTACATTCTCTGAGACAATATTATAGCCTGAATAACATAGATGAGGTACCTGTTCTGTAAACTAATGGATGGATTCTATCTCTGGGGCTGTCAATTACCTTCAGTCCTGCTAAATTCATTTGAAAACCAATCTGTTTCTGAGGCATGGATTATTTGTCTGAATGAACAGAACTGTTATGATCAACAGTAACCATTCTTATTATAGATGCCACTTCTATAATAGATGCCACTTTCTCTATTCATCTATATCTATCTATCTATCTATCTATCTATCTATCTTTCTATCTTTCTATCTTTCTATCTATCATCTGTCTGTCTGTCTATACTAGCTACAGTGTCATACTTTACAATACAGCCACAGAGTTTCAGTTTGGTTACATTTCACTAAAACTAGATTGCTATGATTACTTTATGTTAAAAATTTTACATGTCGTTTCATCACCAACTAAAGGTGAGTCACATTTAATTAGGCATTTCAGAAAAATTGCAACCCAGACAATATTTGTCTTGAATTTTTTTCCATCTTCTCAGAAAATTCCCTTGCCTTTCTTGCCTTCCTCTACTTCAAAAGTAAAGTACTCTTCCTTTCTTTTTTTCTCTTTTCTTTCTCTGCTTACTTTCTACATTCTTGTACATCTTTCTCCTGTGCACTTCCATTGGAAATTATTAGAACTTTAATTATTTTTTAGAGATTTACTTATTTGAAAGGCAGAGTGATGAGGGAGAGTGAGAAATGGAGAAAGATAGAAAAAAAATGAATGTGAATAAATATCTTCCATCTGCTGGTTGACTCCCTACACGACTTCAACTACTGGGGCTGAGCCAGGCCAAAGCCAGGGGTCAAGAACCCTACATGTGTCTCCCCGGTGGGTGGCAGGAACCCAAGCATCTGAGCCATCTTCTGCTATTAGCAGGGAGCTGGATCAGAAGCAGAGTAGCTATAATTCAAATTGGCCCTCTAATTATGGGATGCATGCACCACAAAAATTGCAGCTCAACCCACTGGGTTTTTTTTTATTTTTTTTAATTTAGTAAATATAAATTTCCAAAGTACAGTTTATGGATTACAATGGCTTCTCCCCCTCCATAATTTCCCTCCCACTCGTGCCCCTACCATCTCCCGTTCCCTCTCCCATTCCGTTCACATCAAGATTCATTTTCAGTTCTGTTTATATACAGAAGATCGATTTAGTATATATTAAGTAAAGATTGCATCAGTTTGCACCCACACAGAAACACAAAGTGTAAAATACTGTTTCGGTACTAGTTATAGCATTACTTCACATTGGACAACACATTAAGGACAGATCCCACATGAGAAGTAAGTACACAGAGACTCCTGTTGTTGACTTAACAATTTGACACTCTTGTTTATGGCGTCAGTAATCTTCCTAGGCTCTAGTCATGAGTTGCCAAGGCTATGGAAGCCTTTTGAGTTTGCCGACTTCGATCTTATTCCAACAGGGTCATAGTCAAAGTGGAAGTTCTCTCCTCCCTTCAGAGAAAGGTACCTCCTTCTTTGATGGCCCCGTTCTTTCCACTAGGATCTCACTCACAGAGATCTTTCATTTAGGTCTTCTTCTTTTTTTTTTCTTTTCCATGGTGTCTTGGCTTTCCATGCCTAAAATACTCTCCTGGGCTCTTGAGCCAGATCCGAATGCCTTAAGGGCTGATTCTGAGGCCAGAGTGCTGTTTAGGACATCTGCCATTCTATGAGTCTGCTGTGTATCCTGCTTCCCATGTTGGATCATTCTCTCCCTTTTTGATTCTATCAGTTAGTATTAGCAGACACTAGTCTTGTTTGTGTGATCCCTCTGACTCTTAGACCTATCAGTGTGATCAATTGTGAACTGAAATTGATCACTTGGACTAGTGAGATGGTATTGGTACATGCCACCTTGATGGGATTATATTGGAATCCCCCGGCATGTTTCTAACTCCACCATTTGGGGCAAGTCCGATTGAGCATGTCCCAAATTGTACATCTCCTCCCTCTCTTTTTCCCACTCTTATATTTAACAACGATCACTTTTCAGTTAAAATTTAAACACCTAAAAATAATTGTGTGTTAATTACAGAGTTCAACCACTAGTACTAGAACAACAACAACAACAAAATGCTAAAAAGGATAAAGTATTACATTGTACATCAACAGTCAGGACAAGAGCTGATCAGGTCACTGTTTCTTATAGTGCCCATTTCACTTCAACAGGTTTCCCCTTTGGTGCTCAGTTAGTTGTCACTGATCAGGGAAAACAAATGATATTTGTCTCTTTGGGACTGGCTTAATTCACTCAGCATGATGTTTTCCAGATTCCTCCATCTTGTTGCAAATGACCAGGTTTCATTGTTTTGACTGGTGAATAGTATTTTATAGAGTACATGTCCCATAATTTCTTTCTCCAGTCTACTGTTGATGGGCATTTGGGTTGGTTCCAGGTCTTAACTATTGTGAATTGAGCTGCAATAAACATTAATGTGCAGACAGCTTTTGTTTGCCAATTTAATTTCCTTTGGGTAAATTCCAAGGAGTGGGATGGCTGGGTTGTATGGTAGGGTTATATTCAGGTTTCTGAGGAATCTCCAGACTGACTTCCATAGTGGCTTAACCAGTTTGCATTCCCACCAACAGTGGGTTAGGGTCCCTTTTTCCCCACATCCTCTCCAGCATCTATTGTTGGTAGATTTCATAATGTGAGCCATTCTCACCGGGGTGAGGTGAAACCTCATTGTGGTTTTGATTTGCATTTCCCTGATTGGTAGTGATGTTGAAGATTTTTTCATGTGTCTGTTGGCCATTTGGATTTCTTCTTTTGAAAAATGTCTATTGAGGTCCTTGGCCCATCTCTTAAGTGGGTTGTTTGTTTTGTTGTTGTGGAGTTTCTTGATTTCTTTGTAGATTCTGGTTATCAATCCTTTATCTGTTGCATAGTTTGCAAATATTTTTTCCCATTCTGTCGGTTTCCTCTTCACTCTCCTGACTGTTTCTTTTGCAGTACAGAAACTACTCAATTTGATGCAATCCCAATAGTTAATTTTGGCTTTGACTGCCTGCACCTCCAGGGTCTTTTCTAGGAAGTCTTTGCTGGTACCTATATCTTGCAGGGTTTCTCCAATGCTCTCTAATAATTTGATGGTGTCAGGTCGTAGAGTTAAGTCTCTAATACATGTTGAGTGAATTTTTGTGTAAGGTGAAAGGTAGGGGTCTTGCTTCATGATTCTGCACATGGAAATCCAATTTTCCCAGCACCATTTATTGAATAGACTGTCCTTACTCCAGGGATTGGTTTTGGATCCTTGTTCAAATATGAGTTGCCTGTAGATGTTTGGATTGATTTCTGGTGTTTCTATTCTGTTCCATTGGTCTATCCATCTGCTTCTGTACCAGTACCATGCTGTTTTGATATCAACTGCCCTGTAGTATGTCCTGAAATCTGGTATTGTGATGCTTCCGGCTTTGTTTTTGTTGTACAACATTGCTTTAGCTATTCAAGGTCTCCTGTGTCTCCATATGAATTTCAGCATCATTTTTTCCAGATCTGAGAAGAATGTATTTGGTGTTTTGATTTTATTGCATTGAATCTGTAAATTGCTTTTGGGAGAATGGTCATTCTGAAGATATTGATTCTTCCAATCCATGAGCATGGAAGATTTTTCCATTTTTTGGTATCCTCTTCTATTTCTTCCTGTAAGGTTTTGTAATTTTCATCATAGAGATCTTTAATGTCCTTAGTTAAGTTTATCCCAAGGTATTTGATTGTATTTGTAGCTATTGTGAATGGGATTGATCTTAGAAGTTCTTCCTCAGCCATGGCATTGCCTGTGTATACAAAGGCTGTTGATTTTTGTGCATTGATTTTATATCCTGCTACTTCAAATAGTCTCTTTGTAGAGTTCTTTGGATCCCCTAAATAAAGAATCATATCATCTGCAAAGAGGGATAGTTTGAGTTCTTCCTTCCTAATTTTATCTCTTTAATTTCTTTTTCCTGCCTAATAGCTAAACCTTAGAGAACTATATTGAAGAGCAATGGTGAGAATGGGCATCCCTGTCTGGTACCAGATCTCAGTGGAAATGCTTCTAACTTTTCCCCATTCAATAGGATGCTGGCCATGGGCTTTTCATAAATTGCTTTGATTGTATTGAGGAATGTTCCTTCCATACCCAGTTTGCTTAGAGTTTTCATCAAGAAAGGGTGTAGTATTTTATCAAATGCTTTCTCTGTGTCTATTGAGAGAATCATATGGTTTTTCTTCTGCAGTCTGTTAATGTGGTGTATCACGTTGATTGTTTTGCGAATGTTGAACCATCCCTGCATACCAGGGATAAATCCCACTTGGTCTGGGTGGATGATCTTTCTGATGTGTTGTTGCTTGCTATTGGCCAGAATTTTATTGAGTATTTTTGCATCTATGTTCATCAGGGATATTGGTCTGTAATTCTCTTTCAATGTTGCATCTTTTTCTGGCTTAGGAATTAAGGTGATGCTGGCTTCATAAAAAGAATTTGGGAGGATTCCCTCTTTTTCGATTGCTCTGAATAGTTTGAGAAGAATTGGAGTTAGTTCTTCTCTAAATGTCTGGTAGAACTCAGCAGTGAATCCATCTGGTCCTGGGCTTTTCTTTGTTGGGAGGGCCTTTATTACTGTTTCAATTTCTGTGTCAGTTATGGGTCTGTTTAGGTTTTCTATGTCTTCCTGGGTCAATTTAGGTAGGTTGCATGTGTCCAGGAATCTATCCATTTCTGATAGATTTCCCTAGTAATTTCTGATGATTCTTTTTATTTCTGTGGTGTCTGTTGTTAAGTTTCCTTTTTTATCTCTGATTTTATTGATTTAGGTCTTTTCTATTCTTTTTTTATTTAGTTGGGCCAATGGGGTGTCAATTTTGTTTATTTTTTCAAAAAACAGCTCCTCGATTGGCTGATTTTTTGTAATTTTTTTGGATTCAATCCTGTTGATTTCTTCTCTGATTTTAATTATTTCTCTTCTCCTACTAGATTTGGGTTTGGTTTGCTACAGATTTTCTAGTTCCTTGAGATGAACTGAAATCTCATCTATTTGGTGCCTTTCCAATTTCTTGATGTAGGCACCTATTGATATAAACTTTCCTCTTAACACTGCTTTGGCTGTATCCCATAAGTTTTGGTATGTTTCACTGTTATCCTTGGCAAGATGGCGGAATAGGAAGGGATCACACTGATAGTCCGGGAAGAGATGGTTTAATAAAAGTGGAGATACTGCAGGTTCAAGGAAGAGGAGGAGAAGCAACAGCAGAGGAAACTCTTCAGGAACTAATGATTCATGGTGGACCTGCGTGGAGAGTGTGGGAGCCCACAATTTGGGACACCAGCGGCAGAAGCAACATACCAGTGCTGGAACACAAACTGTGCGGAATTACTTCCCTTTTGAATTAAAGAAAGAAAGAAAGAAAGAAAGAAAGAAAGAAAGAAAGAAAGAAAGAAAGAAAGAAAGAAAGAGAGAGAGAGATTTACCATGCCTAACCTGAGAGTGTCACCTTTCGCACACCCTTAACACTGAGGAACCAAACAGAGCTCTCAGGCCACACCCATCTCATGCCTCTAAGGCTCCATCAAAAGCAGATAGTCCACTTAATACAGTCATAGTATAACAAGAAAAAACACCACAGCGAGGGCAGAAAAATCCAAAGACATCTCCACAATGCCAAGCAACAAACGCAAAAGTCGAGGAAACAAAACAAGGAAGACATTATGACACCCCCAAATGAACAAGACACCCAAGCCAAGATTATGAAAATGATGAGATGGAAGAAATGCAAGATACGGATTTCAAAAAATTTATGATAAGAACAATTGCAAGTTTTCCAAATCACATGCTTGAGCTATGGAATTCCTTACTGGACAGGATAGAAAATCTCCTTCGAGAAAATGAAATCTTAAGGAGGAATCAAAATGAAATGCAGAAACTAGTAGAACAGGAAAGTGTGATAGTGAAGAGAAATCAAAATGAAATGAAAAACTCAATAGATCAAATGACAAACACACTAGAGAGCCTTAAAAACAGTGTCAGTGAAACAGAAGAGAGAATATTGGACTTAGAAGACAGAGCACAGGAAAGTATACAGTCAAACCAAAGGAAAGAAGAGGAAATTAGAAATTTAAAAAATATTGTTGGGAATCTACAGGATACTATTAAAAAACCCAACGTTCGGGTTCTAGGAGTTCCTGAAGGCATGGAGAGAGAGAAAGGATTAGAAGGTCTTTTTAGTGAGATACTTGCAGAGAATTTCCTGGGTTTGGAGAAGGACAGAGACATCCTAGTACAGGAAGCTCATAGAACCCTTAGTAAACATGACCAAAAGAGATCCTCACCACGACATGTTGTAATCAAACTCACCACAGTGAAACATAAAGAAAAGATTCTAAAATGTGCAAGAGAGAAACGCCAGATTACTCTCAGGGGATCTCCAATTAGACTCACAGCAGACTTCTCATCAGAAACCCTACAAGCTAGAAGGGAATGGCGAGGCAAAGCCCAAGTACTAAGAGAGAAAAACTGCCAGCCCAGAATATTAAATCCTGCAAAGCTCTCATTTGTGAATGAAGGTGAAAGAAAGACCTTTCATAGCAAACAGAAATTGAAAGAATTTGTTGCCACTCATCCAGCCCTGCAAAAGATGCTTAAAGATGTGTTACACACAGAAACACAGAAACACGGTCATCAATATGAAAGAAGGTAAAGGAAGGAAACCTCACAGCAAAAGATCACAGGAAATTCAAAGCATATATTAGAAAATATCTTTGGCAAATGGCAGGGCAAAATTACTACCTATAAATAGTCACATTGAACGTTAATGGCCTGAACTGTCCAGTTAAAAGACACAGATTGGCTGATTGGGTTAAGGAACAAAACCCATCTATTTGCTGCTTACAAGAAACTCATCTTTCCAACAAAGATGCATACAGACTGAAAGTGAAAGGCTGGAAAAAGATATACCATACCAACAGAAATGAAAAAAGAGCGGGCATAGCCATCTTAATATCATACAACATAAACTTTACCACAAAAACTCTTAAGAGAGACAAAGAGGGGCACTATATAATGATTAAGGGATCCATTCAACAGGAAGATATAATGATTATCAATGTATATGCACCTAATTACAGGGCACCGGTTTATTTAAAAGATTTGTTAAGGGACTTAAAGGGAGACTTAGACTCCAATACAACAGTCCTGGGGGACTTCAATACTCCACTCTCAGAAATAGATCAACAGGACAGAAGATCAACAAGGAGACAGTAGATTTAAATGACACTATAGCCCAAATGGACCTAACAGATATCTACAGAACTTTTCATCCTACACAGAAAGCATTTACATTCTTCTCAGCAGTACATGGAACCTTCTCTAGGATTGACCACATACTAGGCCATAAAGCAAGTCTCAGCAAATTCCAAAGAATTAGAATCATACCATGCAGCTTCTCAGAACATAAAGGAATGAAGTTGGAAATTAGCAACTCAGGAATCCCTAGAGCATGTGCAAACACATGGAGATTGAACAACATGCTCCTGAATGAACACTGCGTCATAGCAGAAATCAAAAGAGAAATCAAAAACTTTCTGGAAGTAAACGAGGATAACAGCACAACATACCAAAACTTATGGGATACAGCAAAATTTTTTGAAAAATACATAAACATGCTAAGCAAGGGCATTGGGAAGGCATCCATTCAACAATATTTATTATACTCTCATTATGTGCTGCACACTATTCAAGATATTGAAGGTAAAACAGGGAACATAATGCACATTTCTGCCTTCATGAATTTTATCCTGTAATCATCAATCAGACAATAAACAAAATATATATGAAATGTATAATATTGATAAAGGTGATAGATACTATGGAGAAAAACAAAGCAGAGAAAAGGAATGGGTAGTTTGTGAAAATGTTTTCCCTTATTTAGTGAAGTGTTTGCTGAGAATGAGAGATTTTCCACAAAAGCTAAATTGTGTGGTAGAGTGAACCCTGCACAAAACTGGGTCAAAAGCATTCAGGCTAAGGGTACAATGTTTAGAAAGAAGCTGGGGCAGGAGCACATCCACAGCTCAAGGAACCCAAGGGGACAACTGAGCAGGCCTGAGGGTGGAAAGAGGTGAGGTCTGAAAGTAATGGTGACAGTGCCAATAGATACAAAGACTCAGATAATCCCCTTTGCTTTGCTACTTAACATTTTCCCTTGCCATTAAAACATATTTTCATTTTGAGATTTTTCAAAGGGAGAACAAGACTTTCTTTCCATATTATCAATTCTTATAGTTCTCATTCTCAGGAAACTCTATTCATAGCTCTTCAGATGGTTACCATCACATCACTAACTGATATTCTTAAAGCATTACTGCATGATTTTGTAAGTGCAGCTGTTAATCCTTTCTTACTGCTCCATTAGATAAAGTTTAGAGCACTTTCTCTGTTCCTAATTCCTTAAAACCCTCAGTACAGTTAGGTCCCATTCATTAAAATCATTTATAATTATATTTTTAAGTGGGAGTAAAATACAAGCATCTTTATCTCTTCCTCCAGAAACTAAATGCATTATTTCTTAACTCTCCACTTTGAAAATCCAGGCTAAAAGTAGTTCTTATCATTCATTCCAAGCTTCAAGCTCCTCCCAACCCTTCCAACTTTGAAATTTCATCATCTGCATATGCTTAGGTCTTTGTCTTCTTTCTTATGCTGAGTTGGCCTCTAAGCTTTCTCTTCTCAACAAATCTTCCTTTTGCCTAGAGTATATCATCAAGAAACTTGTTTCAAAATATTTATATGTAAATTTTCTAACTCCTTATCACTTTGAAACTATCTTTCTTATACTTATATATATGGAGTGCATACTTTTACCTGGTCTAAAATTCCAAGCAGAAAATACATTCTCTTCAAACTTTGGATCCCTCAGGCAATGGAACAACTCTCAATGACTAAGTATGATGTCAGATGTTTATTAGCTATTGGTTATCTATTTTGGCATTTTTCCATTTATCATGCTAATTATTTCTTTTAATTTTTAAGTGAAAACTATTGTGTATAATTTTAATTATCCTAGCATATCTTTTCAGTGTAAACTGTCCTGATTTGGACAGTAGTTCTAGACTCAATCCATTTGTTTTTGTTTTTGTTTTTCAACTTTTATTTAATAAATATAAATTTCTAAAATACAACTTTTGAATTATAGCAGCTTTTCCCCCCATAACCTCCCTCCCACCCGCAACCATCTCATCTCCCACTCCCTCTCCTATCCCATTCTTCATCAAGATTCATTTTCAATTATCTTTATATATAGAAGATCAATTTAGTATATACTAAGTAAAGATTTCAAGTTTGCACCCACACAGACACACAAAGTATAGAATACTGTTTGAGTAGTAGTTTTACTGTTAATTCACATAGTACAAAGCATTAAGGACTGAGATCCTATATGGGGAGTAAGTGCACAGTGACTCCCATTGTTGATTTAACAATTGACACTCTTAATTATGACATCAGTAATCACCAGAGGCTCTTGTCATGAGCCGCCAAGGATATGGAAGCCTCTTGAGTTCACCAACTCCAATCTTATTTAGACAAGGTCATAGTCAAAGTGGAAGTTCTCTCCTACTTTCAGAGAAAGGTGCCTCCTTCTTTGATGGCCCCTTCTTTCCACTGGGATCTCACTCACAGAGATCTTTCATTTAGGTCTTTTTTTGTTTGCCACAGTGTCTTGGCTTTCCATGCCTGAGAAACTCTCATGGGCTTTTTAACCATATCCGAATGCCTTAAAGGGCTGATTCTGAGGCCAGAGTGCTGTTTAGGACATCTGCCATTATATGAGTCTGCTGTGTATCCTGCTTTCCATGTTGGATTGTTCTCTCCTTTTTAATTCTATCAGTTAGTGTTAGCAGACATTAGTCTTGTTTATGTGATTGCTTTGACAATCCTATCTTTATGATCATTTATGAACTTCAACTGATAACTTTGACTCGTGAGATGGCATTGGTACATGCCACCTTGATAGGATTGAATTGGAATTCCCTGGCACGTTCCTAGTTCTACCATTTGGGGTAAGTCTGAGTGAGCATGTGCTGAACTGTACATCTCCTCCTCCTCCAAATACTGTCCAAATTTGGACAGTAGTTCTAGACTCAATCCATTTGTACATGAATTGCTTGCTCCTTGTGCTAGAGTAGGGGTCAGTAAGCGAATGCTTACCTCAGTTCTTTTTCTTCAATCCAAGTCCATGAACCATTTTTATTTTTTAAATGGCTGGAGAATAAAGGAAGCAAAAGAGGAATTATATTTTGTGATATATGCAAGTTACATAACATCCAAATCTGTCCATTACTACAGTCTGACTAGAACATAGCTTGATTGTTAGTTTACTTATTTATCAAGGCTGCTCTGCCACTAAAAATTCAGAGGTGGATAGTTGCAACAGAGATCTTGTGCCATTCAAAACCTAAAACATTTATTATCTGTCTGACCTTTTACAGAAAAGTATTCAGATTCCTGTAACAATGATCATTTACTATGCATTAATAAAGTAATAATATTTTTGTGGCATTGGTTAGTATGACTCTGCCCTGTAGGAACTTGACTGCTACAATGTAAAATTACTGAGATGGCAAATATGAGGGCCAGTATCAGACTCTTCACAGATTTACAACATGAGTATCATTTTGTAAGGCCTTCTGGGATATTGCATGATAGACTTTTCTTGCATTACCCAATGATGCTTTCTATAATTTTTTTATATTTGCTATTTTTTTATTTGACAGAGTTATAGACAGTGAGAGAGAAAGGTCTTCCTTCCTTGGTTCACTCCCCAAATAGCTGCCATGGCTGGCGCTGTGCCGATCCGAAGCCAGGAGCTAGGTGCTTCCTCCTGGTCTCCCTGTGGGTGCAGGGTCCCAAGGACTTGGGCCATCCTCCACTGTCCTCCCGGAGGAGCAACCAGGACTAGAACCTGGCGTCCAATATTTGCTATTTTTCTATTACATGATTTACAGAGCTATTCAAAAGTTCATTATCTAGTTGAAAACTTATAGCTCTGAAATTACTCAGGACAATATGTATGCATATTACCAAGTTTGTGAACAGATGTTATATATGTCACTGCAAGCTTACCTAAGTACCATTATTCATGCACTATTTAAAGCAAGAGTAGAGGAATGAGGTATGCTAGATATTTCATGGGGAAATATTTGTATTTGTTGGAGTAGAGAAGAAACAAAAACAGACTTCTTTTTTATTGTCTTCAATATTTGGGGCACCATGGATTCAATATTATAAATTTTCCATCTGTTTGATTGCAATCCAGCTACTTCATGTTTAGCTAATTAAAATTAAGTGTGAAGTTGTGCCATTATTGTGTAGATATGGCACTATTCAAACAACTGATTTAGATAATTAAGAAAAGCAAAGTTAATTCAAGAAATAATTCTAAGGCCTAATGCTTAGAAATGAACAGGAACAATATTCACTTTAGTCACCAATTATAATACAGGTTTAGTTGTCATCGTATTGTCCAGTTAATAGTAGTTTCAGAGGTTGCCAAAGCCTTAGCTAGGATTTTCTAGTGTATTTGACAAAATATGACCAAAGGGTTATGTTAACTGCAGTATTTCAGGCCAATTTAATTTTTTAAAATTATTTACAAATTGCGGGCTGGCGCCGTGGCTCAATAGGCTAATCCTCCGCCTAGCAGCGCCAGCACCCCGGGTTCTAATCCCGTTTGGGGTGCCAGATTCTGTCCCAGTTGCCCCTCTTCCAGTCTAGCTCTCTGCTGTGGCCTGAAAGTGCAGTGGAGGATGGCCCAAGTGCTTGGGCCATGCACCTGCATGGGAGACCAGGAGAAGCACCTGGCTCCTGGCTTCGGATCAGCACGGTGCGCCGGCCGCGGCGCCCCGGCTGCAGCGGCCATTGGAGGATGAACCAACGGTAAAGGAAGACCTTTCTCTCTCTGTCTCTCTCTCACTGTCCACTCTACCTGTCAAAAAGAGAATAAAATAAAATAAAAAATTATTTGCAAATTGCATTTACTTGTCATTAAAATAAATATTCTCTCTGTAGCTTTTAAATAAATATATAATAATTGTACATATTTGTGGGGCACAGTGTTATATTTAGTTAGCTATATACAATGTATACATTGATCATGATCAAATTAAGGTAATTAGCATTTCTATTACTTTGAACATTTACAATTTCTTTGAGGTGAGAATATTCAAAATCCTTAAAGATGAAATATATTTTCTACCTATTTTAAAATACACAGTGAATTCTTGTTAAATATAATCAATGTATTGTGCTGTTGGATACTAAAACTAATTTCTCCTATCTATCTGTAAGATCATACCTGTTAACCAACCTCTCCCTAATCTTTCCCACTATGTTTCCCACCCTCTGAAATGACCCTTCTACTCTAAACTTCTATGAGATCAACTTTTTTAGAATCCACAATTAAATGGGAACAGGTAGTATTTGTCTTTTTGTGCCTAGCTTATGTAACCTAATATTCTTCAGGATTATCCATGTTGCTACAAGTGATAAGATTTTGCTCCTTTTTATGGCTGGACAATATCCCTTTTTGTATACATATCACATTTTCAGTGTCCATTCATTCACTGATAGACACTTAGGTTGATCTCCTATCTTGGCTTTTACAAATAGTACTGCAATAAACTTGCAATGCAGACATCCTTGGATCTATTGATTTCCTTTCCCTTGGACACTGAGGAATCTGCCCACAATAAATCTGAATAGATAACTTAAGTTTATATGCATGGTGCTTTCTTACATTTATTATGGATATTTAGTGTCTATTCTCTATGTAGTAGATATAAATATGGACTGTGATCCGCAATACTTGAATTTGTTTCTAATCCTTAACTTCTAATGTCTGTGACAACATGTGATAAATCACTTCAAGTATGTATGTGGTAATAGTTTGTAAGATTAATTGAGACAATACAGGGTAAAAGCTCAGAAAATTATACCATAATCAGCATTATTACTGTAGTTTTTATCTTCATTATAA
The DNA here is from genome assembly GCF_033115175.1 of Lepus europaeus. Classification (NCBI taxonomy): domain Eukaryota; kingdom Metazoa; phylum Chordata; class Mammalia; order Lagomorpha; family Leporidae; genus Lepus; species Lepus europaeus. The sequence goes on from NC_084848.1 coordinate 18,533,632, forward strand.
CTCATCAACATGGGAACATTATTTAATTAAGAGAAGAAACTGATAGGAGAAATAAGGGCGCTACAGAAATGCAGGAGACATGCTGCGGATTCAACAGGACTCTGTGCCTATGAAATCCCCATTGGTTCTTCTTATCTCAGTCCATTGATTGTTTTATAGATTCATCCATTTATACAAACCCTAATGCCCACCACTCACACATCAAAGATTTACAGTATGTAACATGGTTTGTAAGTTCCCTCAAACTTGGTTCATTTAAATTCTGGCTTTAACAACTTATCTGACAAATTTTATGTTATCAGAGAGAGAGTTGAAATTTATACCCACTGAAAAAGTGTTTGCAAAGGAATCAGGTATTATATAATTGTGTACAAATGGGGTTATTTTTGGTCAAGGCAGCTCCCAGAACTTTTTAAACTACACACACTACAAATGAAAAAAAAAATCCATATATCTCCCTGTTAGAGGAAGGAACAAAAAACAGAATTAGAATAAATTCTTAGGAATATTTTAACTGAAGCCTTACTTGGAATTCAAGAAGCAAGTGAAGCATTTAGATGCATTTTAAGAGATAATTGCTACCAAATAATTTATGGGTACAGAGCAATACCCAAGAAGAAAATACCACTAGTTACAACCTAGTAAATTAAACCCAAATAGTCTACACGCCTGGTATCGTGCTTAAAATTAATTGGATCATAGCAGAAAGTGCAGATTAGGAAGACTAAACACAAGGGAAAAAGTCATAAAGTTTGAAAACACATCAGTGCATCTTCATCCCTGCAGATGCCTTTTATTTATTGTCAATGTATGCAGATGTTTACAACATTGTAAGAGCTTTTGAGAGAGGAAGAGAGACAGAGACTGAGACTATTTCTCTGGAGATGGAGAAGAATGAAGAAAGACAAAAATCCTATACTTCCGCATCAAAAGCATATTTTCTAACCTAAAATCAAAATTTGTTTTTCCCGAGTCAGGTCTAAAATTCACTCCAAACACTGAAGACAAAGGCTTAGGATGGGTGAGAAGGGAAAGCTTGCTGGGTGTGATTTGGATTATTGCATATATTTGTTAGCTAACAATGTTACATTTAGTTGGCTAAAGAGTACACATTTCTTAAATTATGCTAAACAACGCTGCTTTAATGAGGTTTGCTATAAAATATTGATGTAAAGAATGGACAAAATACTATTTAACTTTTGACTCCTGATTATTTCCTTTTTATTTTCCAAGAATATTGTTTTCTACCTGCACTGCAGCTACCATGATTCTTATTCACAATGAGTTATTTAGGTAGAGCATGTCTGTCTCATTCCAGGCAATAATGTCTATGCAAATAGGAACCAGGCATGTTCTTTGTCCAGGACATATCATTAATGTTGAAGATATATTTGACGAAGATAAAATGCTAAAAATGTATGAGAATATCCATGAGTCTCTTATAGGAGGGCTGCTCAACCTTGGCACTTACCCAGTGCCTATGGTAAGTCTTTGTCTTGGTGGCAGCCGTCTGAATTATGGTATGTTCAGCATCATCCTTTACCTTCACCCACGAGATGCCAATAGTAACCTCTTCTAGTCATGACTATTAAAAATGTCTCCAGATACTGCTATGTGTCCTCTGGAAGGTAAAAGACCACCCTTTGTGAATTTATGCCCTAGAGAATTAATTTGCTTTTTAATATAGATTTGGATGTTTGTTTTATGCACTTACATCATACACACACACACACACACACGCACATACAGTCTTATCACTGAAATCCACCATAGCACACCATGATGCCCTGGCTGAGTAGAAATGAAATCGTTAGCATTTCATTTCATGGAAGTTTAGATAACTCTTTTCCTCATTTAGGAAGCTTTCAGTGAAATACAAACATTAATATAGGAAAGAAAACCTATTAGAAATAATTTACTCTTTATACATACTTAACACACATAAAAATCTCTTTGATAAACTGGCATGACTGGACTTGGGTAACAAGCTTATCACAAATAGGTAGAGGGCCAGCGCCACGGCTCACTCGGCTAATCCTCTGCTTGCGGCTCCAGCACCCCGGGTTCTAGTCCCAGTGGGGCTCTGGATTCTGTCCCGGTTGCTCCTCTTCCAGGCCAGCTCTCTGCTGTGGCCAGGAAGTGCAGTGGAGGATGGCCCAAGTCCTTGGGCCCTGCACCCGCATGGGAGACCAGGAGAAGCACCTAGCTCCTGGCTTCGGATCAGCGCAGCACACCGGCCGTGGCAGCCATTTGGGGGGTGAACCAATGGAAAAAGGAAGACCTTTCTCTCTGTCTCTCTTTCACTGTCTAACTCTGCCTGTCAAAAAAAAAAAAAAAAAAGGTAGACGAGGTAGACAATAGGGTGCTCTCTATAATCAGACTACACAATAATATTGGAGGCTCTGAGTCAGCTACTTGATCCACTATTGAGCTCAAGATCCTGGAGAGTTTTGTAGAACCTAAGAAGGCATTTGTATAATATAAAACAACAGACCTTTAATTTTAAGGCACCTAAGATTTTTGGGGGGAGGTGAAATTCGACCAAAAGACCAAAATATAAAGAAATCCTTTCTCTATCTTTAGAGAAACTGTGAAGACATTGTTTCAGCAGATCAGGAAACATCTTTTGGTGATTGAGAACATAATGACTGACCCACAGAATTACCAAGAAAAGGTTTGATGGTATAGTTAAGGGACCCTGGAGAATGTGAGGCACAAGGAGCCACCAGGGATCTGAGATCCAGGAATACAGGGACAGAAAACCACAGGCTTAAAGGCAGCAGGGGAACAGGAAGCCAGATGAGTACAGATGGTCTACATAGTTGAATATATCAGAAATCTCACAGTTTCAAGAGTGAGATCCGGGGGACCAGTGGTGCTAGTGCAAGGAAGGGCTCTAGGGCTGGAAAGAAAATTTAGACACCACTTGAAGTCCTTCCAGGAAGACAGAAGGAAATGAAATCAAAATAAAGGGGTTAATGGAAGTTAATTCCTTTTTATTCACAGCTGAAGATGAAAAAAAGCAGAATTTCATATAATTCCATATAAGATTTATCTCAATAATGCAGTCTATTAAATATTTAGTAATATATTAATATACTTAATTATGTTAATACTCTAGTGTAATTTTATCATAGAAATAGTGATATGTTTTGTGATTTAACACTCATTCATGATTAAAACAAAAGTATTATTCTATTCTAAGTCATTATCCCAGCAACAGTATAAGCTGGAACCCACGATACAATACTACATTGCTGGGAGAGTTGTTTCTATCCATTACTGACTTGTTCACAATTTTAAAAAAAAAGTTACTGGCTCTTCTTGCATGTTTTTTTTCTCAAATGTTTTATTTTACTGTCTTTCTTTCTTATAATAATCTTAGAACCACGTGGTTGTTAAAAAAACATTGTTTGAAATGAAAAATGAAATGTGATGCTTTTTAAAAATTATGTAGTTTCATCAAAACTTACATTCAGACAAAGTAGATGGTCTTTGTAGTTGGAAATGTGGTTTTCTAATAAAATTTCAAATAACAAAATTGTACATGTAATTCGAAGGCCATTTTTGTGTAATTCAGTAGGAGGATAGCCAAAATCTAGAGAAATTTTGTCACACTGAACAGTACAGTGTTGGCAGCTCGCTGGCCAGGACATGTGGCTGGGTGCATTTGGAGGAAGCATGCAGAATGCTTCAATGTATAGGTAAGTATGCTCATTACTTTTGTTCACTGATTTCTTAGCTGGAGCAGGACAATTAGAAGGGAAGAGAAGAACAATCTATACCATCCCTTTTAAAAATTTTCTCTTTAATTGGAAGAGCTATAGAGAGAGAAGAGAGAGGGCGATATCTTCCATCCACTGGTGCACTCCCCAAATGGCTCAACAGCTGGGGCTGGGCCAGGCTGAATCCAGGAACCAGGAGCTTCATTCTGATCTCCCATTTGGCTGCAGGGACCCATGTCCTTGTGCCATCTTCTGCTGCTTTCCCAGGCTCATTAGCAGGGAGCTGGATTGGAAATGGAGCAGCCAGAACTTGAGTCAGCACCCATGTGGGAATGCCAGGATTGCAGGTGGCAGCTTAACCTGTTAAGTCACAATGCTGGCCCCAAGAAAACAATTTTTAAAACAACTCCTGAAAAAAAGAGCAAATTGTAACAAAATCGTATTATTGAAATGGCCTGTCAGTAGGCAGTGGTGTGTCAGGATCCTGACATGGGCCATTTTCATTAAACTGTTATTCACAACAGAGCGCTCAGTGTGAATCTAATGGCTTTAGTAAATCAGTGGCACCAGTCTTATGACAACTGTGAAAAATTGTATGTTTCTTTTATTAAAAAGCTCACAGAAAAATGTGAACAGCTGGCAAATTAAAAAATACAGTTGCAAATCAAATTCTAACAAACTTCATCAATTTGACCATTCCTTCCTCATTCCTTTGCCACTTCAGACTGCTAAAACAAGCAAATACATAAAGAAAAACTCATCAAGACCACGTTAAGGAGAAGGGACTTTCCTCACCTCTTAGGAGTCTCAAGAAAGTCCTTATGTTGATCGCACAATCAATGAAGTACCAGCTTTTTCCAGCTAGTCAATTTCCCTTAGTCATATTTCATTCAAAGCCCAGATGGCTGACATTATTTTCCTTAAGAAGGTTACCTTTATCATCTTTCATTTTAAGCACCATTGCTATGAAAAAAGGGATTGTAAATTACTACCTTGGAGTATATGAATTAATAGAGTGCTGTACTATAAATGCTGTTGTCGAGTGTTTCTTTTATAATTGTTGCATTCCATAGCGAACTTAAGTAAGTGAATCATTTATGAGAAAGACAAACTCAATTTGTCTACTCAACAATAAATTTAATTTTGAAGAATAAAGTATTCTTTTTAAAACTTGTAATGAGAAATCACCACATTCCAGAGACAGTACTGACAGCATGAAGATAAATAAAACACAGATTCTTCTCTTCACTAACACAGTACAAAATAAAAGAGAAATAAATGTGTCTAATCAGAATACATGTAATAATATGTAATGTGTTTATTAACACAACATGGGCAAGGTCGAGTAGAGGATATCTGAAGCTAGCTGCCAGAGGGGAATGAGAAATTTAAAAAGCAGACATTGGTTAGAATACAATACAGGTAGGGTAAATTATAAGAGAGCCACACAGTAACTTGAGCATAATTTATAAGATGGTCAGCAACAGCAGAGGAAAGCAGCTAACTTTTACTAATCCTTCCAAGTCTCAAAAGGAACATTTTTACACCAGAAACCTTGACCCCTTTATTTAAGTCCTACACACATGACCCTCCTACGTCACCTTGAATCACAAGATAATAACTTTTTAATTGTCCATCTACATGAAACTATAGTTCTAATGAGCAAAGGGAATTTGCTATCTTGCTCACAGCATCTGGTAGGAGTACAATAATTTGTTTTGCATTCTTTTTTTAATTAATTAATTTATTTTTGACAGGCAGAGTAGACAGTGAGAGAGAGAGAGAGACAGAGAGAAAGGTCTTCCTTTTTCCGTTGGTTTGCCCTCCAATGGCCGCTGGGCCGGCACGCTGCGGCTGGCGCACCTTGCTGATCCGACGCCAGGAGCCAGGTGCTTATCCTGGTCTCCCATGCGGGTGCAGGGTCCAAGGACCTGGGCCATCCTCTACTACACTCCCGGACCACAGCAGAGAGCTGGACTGGAAGAGGAGCAACCAGGACAGAACCCGGTCCTGACAACCGGGACTAGAACCCGGTGTGACGGCGCAGCAGGCGGAGGATTAGCCTAGTGAGCTGCGGCGCCGGCCGGGAGTACAATAATTTTTATTAACAAAAAGCAGAATGAAAAAGTCTTGTAGGAACAAAGTTACAAAGAGAAGTTTTCTCAAAGTGATGGGGTGGTAGCTGAGGATATGTTTAAAATACGTGTTTAGATTTGCTTTATGAGCAAATCAGTATTGTGGAAGAGAACACAGTAGAAAGAGGTTGATGGGTAGAATGTTAAAGCAGAGTTGGGGAATCCAGTTAATATGCCAGAAGAATGCAATTAAAGTTAATAAACTAACACTAGAACCAAACAAGCAAGTACAGAGTGTTTGTGCTGCTACTGAGCCCCAGGGGTCTCAGGTGGTCAGCTTTGTATTCAGGGTATTCACAGGAGCTATTCAAATGGAAGCCCCAAGCATTCTTTCAGTTAATTTCTGGAGTTGGTAGAATATCATTTCTGCTGTAGTCCAAGTTTAAAACATGTACTTAATGGGCCACTTTCACCTAGCTCAGATGACTAAGATCTTCATCTATATGGTATTGTTATTAAGCTGGAAAGTAATTAATAAACTCATCCAGGAAAATATGCTTCATAGGAATTTGGTTATTGAGACTTTATCTCAATAAAACAAATACAAAAATATTTCATCAATTCTTGATGATAATATTCCTCAATTCATAACTTAAGAATATTTTAAAAAATTAAGTTAGGGATATGAGCATAGAACAGCTAATATTCAACTCCGCTGATAATAGATTAAAATAAATTAAAAATTTATTCAAAACTAATTTCATCCTCATCTGTGTCTTTAAAGTGATAACGCAAACCTAATTTAATCTTCATTTTGTATCTTTAACTCACATTTCTATTATTAATAATTGAAATATGCAATACATGTGTAAAGTATTATGTACATCAGAATAAGTATGAAACAATAGCCAAATCTTACCAAATTAAAAAAAAATTTCAGAATGTTTTTAAAATACTCAACTATAAAAACAATAACAACTAAGTTTATTTTTGCTTTCTCATAGCACATTTCATTATACTTTTTACAAAAATGATGATTGACAAAATTTGTACATGTGAAAATGTCACTTTGATTCTATTTAAAAATTGTACTACAGCACAGATTCTTAAGAATTCACATGAGCAATGAAGCATATATTCAGAACATCTATTTCTTTCACAATCCAGATATTTGACAATGTCTTTCTAAAGTATATTAAGCTATTAACCTATTGAGCTTATTCTACAGGCCTTCTGTAAGGATCATAGTTCAAATGCCTTGTTCTTTGATCCTTTTTAACTTGGGTGAAAATTTATAACTTAGATAACTATCAATTTCCTCTGATTTCTGAATAGTTTTCCATGCCAACTCACAGGTTTATAGCCTCTGTAATAATTTTTCTTTCATATATAGCACCACCAATTATACAAGAACTGGTTACTGGAAGTATATTAACTGGAATAAAATCTGACAATTCCTAGGCCACCATGGAGTCTGATCTCCTTTTTATACCTTCTCATCCCACATTGTGGAAGCCTTTTCTTATTACTTGGTCTAAAAGACATTGATGGGTCCAAGTTTCCTGACTGCTTCAAGAACCTGGTCTCACAGGCCAGGGCGGCATTGTATTCTACACTTCTCCATCAACTTCAGTACATTGATTATCATAATACATACTCCTTCACCTCAGTCACTTCATTTGTACTTCCCTCTTTGTAAAATATGTTTCTAGATGAAGTTACTGCAACTAGGAGAGAAACTGGCAAGTGTACCCCCAACCAAAGTAATCTTCTGGGTACATGGTTTATACTTCCCAGAATTCTTAGAGATATGAGTAGCCATACATAAAATTCCAACTAATGAAAAGAGGAAGGAATGAATGCCAGTTTCAGCCTTGATCTATGAACATCTCCAAATGAGATTTTCTTCTTTGCTTAGATACTGAGTGGTTGCACCTGAGAAACCTAGGAAGTACGTGAAGATGGCACAGGCTCTGTCATCTTGGAATACTGAGTGACGACAATCCTTGCAGCAGATAAACACCATTCCCCTGAATGAATTTAACATAAATAAGAAATAAACTTCTCTGTGTTAAACATGGCATTCTCTTATTTAGAAGATAAAAAAGCATTATTTTAATTTATTAAGAGTCTTAAATTTTTTCCTTCTAACATCAGCTTAGGAACATATTAATTGGTAAACACTCATCACTAAATTAATCATACGTCTGAATAAATAATTAACCGTAGGCTGATTTATATTGCTTTTCAATCTGGTTTAATATTAAGATATACAATAATTATAAAATTTGCAGATAAATTACACATTTAATGCTTCTGATTGGATAAAATATTTTTACAATACCAAGACATATATCCTGTGTGAGAAGTATATTTTGTTATTAAAAATGTGAAGATATATACAACTATATATATAATTTCTCAACTATAAATGGTAACTGTAACTTTTTTAATATTACATTGAAGTGCTCTACCAGGCTTTGTTCTAGGTCCTGGAAATGTAACAGGACACTAACCAGAAAGTTAATGCTTCATGGACATTACATTCTAGTGATAGGAAAAGACAACTGTCTGTATGTATCAAAGAAATACGTAACATTTTTATCAACTACCCAAATAATTATTATCTTTAAAATCTTTAGTTACATTTTCAGATCTCATTTACAACATTTGAAAAAAATCAAGAGGGCCAGCACGGTGTCACAGCAGGTTAAAGCCCTGGCCTGAAGCGCCGGCATCCCATATGGGTGCCAGTTCTAGTCCTGGGTGCTCCTCTTCTTATCCAGTTCTCTGCTATGGCCTGGGATAGCAGTAGAAGATGGCCCAAGTCCTTGGGCCCCTGCAACCACGTGGGAGACCTGGAAAAAGCTCCTGGCTCCTGGCTTCGGATTGGCACAGCTCCAGCCGTTGTGGCCACGTGGCGAATGAACCAGCAGACCTCTCTGTCTGTCTCTCTCTCTCTCTCTTTTTCTCTGCCTCTACTCTCTCTGTGTTACTCTGACTTTCAAATAAATAAATAAATCTTTAAAAAAAAGAAAAAGAAAAAATCAAATGGATGGCACCAAATACACTTTAATAACAAATATAAGCATCATATATATTCAAATAAATTTAATTTTATTCACAATAGTCACAGTTCAAGAACGATATTTGAAACAGATCACATTACTTATTGGGAAATATATGGAAGCGGTTGTATTATATTATATTATGTTAACTTTATTGAAGTCAATATATGTTGAGCATCTCCAACCCAAATTTTGACACCTGAAATTCCCCCACATCTAAAAGTTTTGTGCACCAACATGAAGCTACTAGTGGAAAATTCCATACCTGAATATATGTGACAAGTGGTAGTCAAAATGCAGGTACACTAAAAATATTAGATAACATTACCTTCAAACTGTATGTATAAGGTACATATGAAACAAGTGAATTTCATGTTTACTTTTGGGTCCCAAGATATCTCATTATGTTTATGCAATATTCTGAAATATAAAAAATGTAAGTCATATGTTTCCCAGTACTTCAGATAAGGGATACTCAATAATTTCCACAGGTAACTTTATACAACACCTTCTTATATGAAGAAAAAATTGATGATTCAGTAGGTAAAGAAGGAATTGATTAATTCTCTAAATCAGCCCATGTTTCCACATAACATATATATGTAACTTTATCAAGGACCATAAATTCCGAGTAAATACCATTGAAATGACTTGAACAATTATCCTTGTCTCTTCATTCATATGGAAATCCAATATACACTTTAAGTCCTGATGTGAAACTCCAATCACCTCTCTTAAGTATAACTGAATGACGTATCTCCTCTGAATATTCATGAAAAGGGTTATCCATTACCAAAACATGAGTATTTGTTTTCACTTCCAACTATAGCAAATAGTAGTATGACTGTTCTGTTGTCATATTTTGTTAAAAAATCAAATTACTAAAGTTAAATATAATAATAAATATTATTGTGTAATGAGTGCTTCATATCTTCAAATATGCTAATAAATGTTAAGGGTTAACTCATTGATTAAAATAACTTCAAAGGTATTTACATGAGTTGTGAAGTACTTACTTTAGTAATAATAATGTGAGATTACCAGTGCTTTAGAGAAAAGACAATAAAGCCTCTTCGATACATCAGGAGACACATCGAGGCATTCATACCATGAGAAGTTACTTCTCAAGCAAAGAAAAGCTAGAATTAAAAGAATAAACTCTCACTAGGCAATGAGATTCCCTGAGACTGCTTGCTGGAATTTACTGTAAGCAATCCCCCTTATTTTTCATATCAGTGTGTGTTGTTATTTTTAAGTGTTCAGAGCCCTTAGGCACATTTTGGGCAATTCTCAGATATAACATATAGGGTTTATATCTTTCCAGCTAAAAAAGGAAACAATTTTTAAGGAATGTGCTAGTATATTTTTGAAAGCGTCTAAGTACTTCATTTGTTCTTATTTCTACAGTTGCTTTTTATGCAAATGTACCTATTCTCTTCTTTTGTGTAAATGCAAGTACTAATTAGTTCTCAGAAAGATGTTACAATTTTCAAATTCAGTTCCCACATTTCATCCATCCACACAATCCTACCAGTAAGGTAACCTGGACAGTAGATTGCCTTATATGACATATATATTTCTTTCATAAAGAGCTAAAGTTGACCCAGTTATTTCAAATTGTGTTTTTGAAATATCTCTCTCATAAAAATTGCATAAAGGCCCATGAGCATAGTTTAAGAAATAAAGCATTATAATGAGTTGGGTCAAAAAGGTAATCTCCTATAAGTTAAATGTGTAATGGTGGATACCATAGGCTAGGGAGGGAAATGGAGAGAAGCAATGAGGAAAGGTTGGTTAATGTGTACTAAAGTAGAGATAGAGACGTTTAGGAGTTCTATTGCCATGGAGAATGATTATAGATAATGCCAATGCACTTTATAGTTCTCTATTAAAACAAAACCTAGAAGATGGGATTTTGAATGTTTTCATCGTAAAGAATTTTGAGTGTTCTAGGACAGAGACATATCTATCCTTATTGAACATTACACAATGTGTACATGCATGAAAACAGCACATAGTACCTCATAATTATGCAGACATTTAGCAGTATATATATATTTTTTTAAGAAATTAAATAAGGGTCCAGCGCTGTGGCACAGCGGGTTAAAGCCCTGGCCTGAAGTGCCGGCATTCCATATGGGTGCCGGTTCTAGTCGCAGCTGCTCCTCTTCTGATTCAGCTCTCTGCTATGGCCTGGGATAGCAGTAGAAGATGGCCCAAGTCCTTGGGCCCCTGCACCCACGTGGGAGACCTGGAAGATGCTCCTGGCTCCTGGCTTCGGATTGGCGCAGCTCTGGCCATTGCGGCCAATTGGGGAGTGAACCGTTGGATGGAAGACCTCTCTCTCTCTCTGTCTCTAGCTCTCTCTGAAACTCCGTTTTTCAAATAAATAAAATAAATAAATAAATATTGTTTAAAGTGCTGTGCCTCCGTATACTCTTTCCCCAAACACAACCACATGCATTACACTGAATGTAACTACATTCCTTATCTTGGGATTTATGATTTCCATGGATTTCCTTACATGTTTTACACGCATATGTTTCTCAACATTGTATTACCTGCATTGTTGCATTTAAATTTTGTGTGAGGGATTTCATACTAGTCATATCCCTTTTCACTTTTTGTTTTACTCAATATTATCTTTTTTTTATTGAACTTCTATTTAATGAATATAAATTTCCAAAGTATAGCTTATGGGTTACAATGGCTTCCCCCCTCCCATAACTTCCCTCCCGCCCGCAACCCTCCCCTTTCCCGCTCTCTTTCCCCTTCCATTCATGTAAAGATTCATTTTCAATTCTCTTTGTATACAGAAGATCAGTTTAGTATATATTAGGTAAAGATTTCAACATTTTGCCCATATAGCAACATCAAGTGAAAAAACTACCATTGGATTACTAATTATAGCATTAAATAGCAATGTACAGCACATTAAAGACAGAGATCCTACATAATTTTTTTTTCAAATTAATTAATTTTCTATGCCATTTCCATTTTAACACCAGGTTTTTTTTTTTTCATTTCCAATTCTCTTTATATACAGAAGATCACTTCAGTATATAATTAGCAAAGACCTCATCAGTCTGCGCCCACACAGAAACGCAAAGTATAAAAATACTGTTTCAGTACCAGTCATAGCATCACTTGGCTTTAGACAACACATTAGGGACAGATCCCACATGGGGTGTAAGTACACAGTGACTCCTGTTGCTGACTTAACAATTTGACACTCCTGTTCATGGCGTCAGTAATCTCCCTAGGCTCTAGTCATGAGTTGCCAGGGCTATGGAAGCCTTTAGAGTTCGCTGACTTTGATCTTATTCCGATAGGGTCATAGTCAAAGTGGAGGTTCTCTCCTCCCTTCGGAGAAGGGTACCTCCTTCTTTGATGGCCCCGTTCTTTCCACTGGGATCTCACTCACAGAGATCATTCATTTAGGTCTTTTTTTTTTTTCCATGATATCTTGGCTTTCCATGCCTGCTATACTCTCATGGGCTCTTCAGCCAGATCTGAATGCCTTGAGGGCTGATTCTGAGGCCAGAGTGTTGTTTAGGACATCTGCCATTCTATGAGTCTGCTGTGTATCCCACTTCCCATGTTGTATCTTTCTCTCCATTTTTGATTCTATCAGTTAGTATTAGCAGATACTTGTCTTGTTTGTGTGATCTCTTTGACTCTTAGACCTATCAGAGCTATCAATTGTGAGCTGAAATTGATCACTTGGACTAGTGCGATGGCATTGGTACATGCCATCTTGATGGAATTGTGTTGGAATCCCCTGGCACATTTCTACTCAATATTATCTTTTAAGGCTCGCATATGTCTGTATACATTCCTAGTTCTGGTTGGCTTTAGCCTAGTTCAGCCTTGGCTCTTGCAGCCACATTGGAAGTGAACCAGTGGGTAGAGGTAGAAGATTCTCTGTCTCTCTGTCTCTGTCTCTCTCTCTCTCACTTCCTCTTCCTCCCTCTGCTTTTCACACAAATAAACAATTTTTTAAAAAGTCAGGGTCAGGATGTGGGGGAAGTGTCATATAGCTAAATTCTATGTCTTAGCCTTGTTTACAGACAGTTGTGGCCTAATGATTGAATTCTATATACTGAAGTGTCATTAGAAGTTATATAATATTGTTTTTTAAATATATATATTGTTTTTAAATTTGAAAGAGTTACAAAGAAAGAGGAAGAGACAGAAAGCAAGAGTGAGAGAGGGAGAGAGGTGGATGGGGAGAGATTGATCGATCCGTATTCCAATCTTCTGTTCATTCCCCAAATGACTGCAAAGCCAGGAGCCAGGAGCTCCATCCTGATCTCCCACATGAGTGGCAGGGGCCCAAGCACTTGTCTGCGGCTTTCCCAGGCACATTAATAGGGAGCTAGCTAGTAAGTGGACCGAGGAGAACTCAACCCAGGGCTTATATGAGATGCAGGCATTGCAGACATCAGCTTAACCTGCTACAACACAATGTTCTCCCTTGATCCAATATTTCTGGTCCAATGATTTTAACTAACAAGTAGACTCCCAGGATATTCCATTCTATTTGTGGAATGAAGATGTTGTTAAAGTCCTAGAGGATGGTGGAACCACAACATGGAAAACCTTGATCTCTAAATTACCATTTTCAGAAAAGCTGACACTTTCTCAGTGTTTTGGTGACTAAAAACATAAACTTTTATATTATTTGAGCTATCTTGCACAGCAGCTACTGTTTTTCCAACACAATATTTAAAGTTCTAGTTCATTCATTCTTATGTTCTATTTCAAGTTCACATGTACTAAATCTACCATTCTTATCTAAACACACATTTTTGTTTTTCTATAAATTTTAATTCTTATGAAAAATGCTGCAGAACATAATGTCACATATATCTCAATGCACACACAGAGAGAGATTTTTACTAGGATATACATGTTTGGATAAAATATTGGGTATGGTTTGCTTGGCACAGCAGTTAAGATGCTGTTTGGAATACTTGCATCCTGTATCAGAGTGCCTGGGTTTTAGTCCCAGCTCCACTTCTGATTTAGGTTTCTGATAATGTGCACCTTGGAAGGCAGTAGCTGATGACTAGAGCACTTGTCTCTGCTGCCTACATGGGAGACTCTGATTGAGTTCTGGGCTCCTGACTTCAATGTGGATCAGTTCCAGTTTGGGGGGACATTTGGGAACAAACTAACAGGTGGGGAGACCTCTGTCTCTTTGCCTTTCAAGTAAAGTAAAATTAAAACTTATGAATGGAATATTAGTTGAAACTAAATTTTCCTGCATTTATAGTGTTACTAGGTTTTCTCATAGTTGAGCTCCATAGTGCTTTAATTTTAAATGCTGCTCTATAATTTTAACTAAGAATGGTTTCAGAATTTCAAAATGTCTGAGATATTATTTTGAAGTATAGTATCCAATTTTTGTATCTTATTAGTGCATTGATTGTAGAATGTGATAGGCAGCCCCTAACATTGATTGATAATTTATTATTCACAAGTCATTTATCTTTTTTTATGTCACCTAATAATCTTATCAACTCTGGAAGGTAGTCAGTAGGTCATAAAATATTTACCTCAGAAACAAGGAAAGTGATTTAAGAAGTTAGGTCAGAGACTATACATGAATTAATAAATAAAGGAACTCATACACATATGTATATACATGTCCACTAAATAAAATTATTCATATTACACTGCTCATATTAACTTACGTAAATGAAAATGAAAATGGAAGCCTTTTGAGTTCGCTGACTTCGATCTTATTCCGACAGGGTCATAGTCAAAGTGGAAGTTCTCTCCTCCCTTCAGAGGAAGGTACTTCCTTCTTTGATGGCCCCGTTCTTTCCACTAGGATCTCACTCACAGAGATCTTTCATTTAGGTCTTCTTTTTTTCTTTTCCATGGTATCTTGGCTTTCCATGCCTACAATACTCTCATGGGCTTTTGAGCCAGATCCGAATGCCTTAAGGGCTGATTCTGAGGCCAGAGTGTTGTATAGGACATCTGCCATTCTATGAGTCTGCTGTGTATCCCGCTTCCCATGTTGTATCTTTCTCTCCATTTTTGATTCTATCAGTTAGTATTAGCAGACTTGTTTGTGTGATCCCTTTGACTCTTAGACCTATCAGAGCCATCAATTGTGAACTGAAATTGATCACTTGGACTAGTGAGATGGCATTGTTAGATGCCACCTTGATGGGATTGTATTGGAATCCCCTGCACATTTCTAACTCCACCATTTGGGGCAAGTCCGATTGAGCATGTGTTAGGTCAGTCTCAGTGTGACTAAAGACATAAATAAAAAAGAAAAATCAGAGTATAACACGCATACTCAGTAAGTGTGTTTCATAAAACACTTGTTTTATCCTTTCTGTGAAGGGACAGATTTTCAGATTTGATTGCTTTCAATTTGAATATTTGTCCAGAAGAGTATGTACCAAAAAGTAAGTCAAGCACAAATCACAAAATTAAAAAAACATTACATTTAAACCTTTATAAGAGATAATATCTTAGCATTAGTAATATACTAATGGTTTCCATAGATATACTAGAACATGATGAATTACTGAATAAAAATGGACAAGGAAAATAAGCAGCTGATTCATAGAAGAAGGAGCAATCCAGTTACAGCTGAGCAAATGGAAGCATCCTAATCTCATTGATTTTTAAAAGAAATTTATTGACACATTAGATTTTCAGGTTCACAATAAACGCAGGATTACTACAATACAATTCTATGTTAATGTGATATTAATTTGGAGAACAGATTCAATGTACTTCATAGACAAAACTAAGAATATGACACATTTCTCCCTCCTCCTCAATAGAATACTATTGCTGTATAGCGAATTATCACTACCTGAGTGATTAAAGTTTTTATAACACCAGCAAAGCTTAATTGGGTCCTCTCAAGATGTTGATTGAGCTATGTTCACATCTGGATGTTCAACTGGGGAAAAAATCTACTTCAGAGTTTATTCAGACTGTTGGCAGAATTGATTTCCTTGACGTGATAGTCTTGAGATCCTCAGTTTCTTGCTGACTGTCGCCTGGCAGCCAGCCACCCCTAGCTCCTAGATACCACTCACGTTTCTTTGACAGGATAGTTTACTTCGTCAAGCCCCAAAGAGAATCTCCAAACTGAGTTTAAGAGGGCTGGGGATCAGGACTTGATACTCCAAAGTACAGCATCCCCTACCCTTACGTGCTGAGTACTTTCAGCTACAGGAGACTGAAAAACCTTAGACACAACCTCTGTCTGACCTTCTCTTTCCCTGCTCTATCCTGATCCTCTTTCTCACCCAAAATAAGTAATAGAAACAACTGTACCTCTTTCTCAGTGTAAGCCATAGAAACTAGAACTTCTCCCCCAATCAAGTGATAACACCTGGAAGCACTATTCTAGCCATCCTCCATCTTCGTAGGAACTGAACAAAAAGAAATTCTCTGAGCTACCTTGTCTGATAGTAGATGATAAGACCCTTGTTCCAGAGCAGTCATACACTAGACCCAGGGAAGGAATGACACACAGAGAAAGGTCATCAAAAATCTGAACAGGGCTGGCGCTGTGGCATAACAGGTAAAGCTGGCGCCTGTAGTGTCAGCATCCTATATAGGCTCTGGTTCGTGTCCTGGCTACTCCACTTCCAGTGCAGTTCTCCGCTATGGCCTGGGAAAGCAGTGGAGGATGGCCCAAGTCCTTGGGCCCCTGCACCCATGTGGGAGACCCACAAGAAGCTCCAGGCTCCTGGGTTTGGATTAGCCCAGCACCAGCCATTGCAGCCATCTGGGGAGTGAACCAGTGGATGGAAGACCTCTCTCTCTCTCTGCATTTGCCTCTGTAACTCTGCCTTTCAAATACATAAATAAATCTTCAAAAAAAAAAGAATATGAACAGATAGAACTTTTTGGGTTTCCCTTCCTTGGGATATCATTATTACATCATATCCCTTATTTCAATCAAATTTCTACATGACTATTAATTCTTTATTGAATCTGACTATAAAAATAGTCTTTTGTTTGTCATTTCTGAATGCTCCTATGTTACATAAAATTTTGATTAAATAAGTTTGTTATGCATTTCTGTTGTGAGCTTGCCTTGTTCCAAGAATTTTGAACACGACCCCTATGATGGGCTAAGAAAGGTATCACTTTTTTCTGCACTAAGAAGAGTCTTAGAGATTGCTAACAAGATGAAATTTTATACAATATAAAGTCATTATAGGAAGGACATACGATGAGCTATTGTGTAGAAGCAAGTCGCAGATTTTTTTACATCTGGTGGGAGGGCAATAGAACCAGTTATGAAAGCCTGGATTAGATTCACCACATCAATAGAATGTTTAATATTTAATAGAAAAAATTTAAGGACTGGCTTACACCATAACTATCTTAAATAATAAGAAAGCAAAAGGAAAACAAAATTCAAAAATAGCTTAAGATTTCTTTGAAAAAATATTTATTTTATTTATTTGAACGATAGAATGACAGAGAGAGGGAGACACACACACACACAGAGAGAGAGAGAGAGAGAGAGCTTCTAACAAGCTGGTTCACTCCCCAAATGTCTACAACACCCAAGGTTGAGCCTGGCTGAAGCTAGGATTCAGCAGTTCCATTCAGGGCTCTTACACTGGGGCAGGGGTCCAAGTCACTACTGCTTTCCCAGGCACATTAGCAGGAGGCAAAGCAGCCTGGACTCCAACTGGCATCCTGATATAGCATGCTGCTGTCACAGCAGTAGTGACTTAACCTGTTGTTCCACAGTGCTGGCCCCACATTAAGATTTCTGATATGTAGAATCATATATATATATATATATATGTATATACATATATAATGACATTTTTATATATAGCATTTATGTGTTATATCCTTTACATAAGTTATTTAGATGATTTCAAGATGATCTAAAGTTTCTTTGTTTATAAGATAGTCAAGTTTTAAAATATGATCTGGTTCTTCAAATATTTAGATACTATTCATCCGATGTTCATGAAAATTTGAATACATTTCTCGTTGCTTCCTTTCTAATTATCGATATAATTCTCAAATGTGACAGAGAAGAAAGTTTAGCTTTTTTGAATTTAAGTTGTGTTGAGATAAATTCCAAGCCAGTATGAGCTATAACTCAGAGAGGTTATGTAAATAATTAACCTTTGGAAATAACACTTGCTATGCAAATACACATATCAATAAAAATAATTACCAGATTCTATTCACCTTTAACCGAAGATTGCAGTGGGTAATTTAGAAAACATTTGACATATTTGCATACCATTAAGGGTGTTATATTTTCTCTTGTTCTCAGTATTAATAAGCTAAACTAGAAAGTTCCTATGTCATTATGTCAGAATAGGCACAATGCTTATTTGAATGACAGGCAGTAACAGACTTCTTGTTAGAAAACCAGTATTGGGCTTTATTTGGGGAAGGTTTAGGACAATAAATTCATTTCATGCAGTGCTACTGTTCTCTCTCAAATGTTAAAAAGAATTTTCAAATAAAAAATCTGATGAAGAAATAGTTTTACAAGTATATATTTTTCACAAATTTGTTTATTTGTTTAGCAATACATGGTTTTAAGAAAGGAATAATATATACCAATATAAAGAATAAATTATTTTTGTTGTGAAACATTTAAACACTCCTTTAACACTCCAACTTCTGTCTCAGGCACAGTTGGAATTCTCTTTGCTTTGATTCTTTATAGCAAATAAATAATAGTTATCTTCATACACATAAATGTGCCTTAAATGAGAATATGATTCTTTCAGTGTTTAGGGTAACCTCCAGTCTCCATGATCAAAGGAAAATATAACATAATTTTATTGGAATAAGGCATCAAAGTTTCCTGTGTTTTCTCTTTTAAATTAAAAAAAAACATTTATTGATTCTTTTGCAAGACAAAGAAACAGAGATGGGTGCAGGGGGAGAGAGAGAAAAAGAAATGATAGAGGGAGAGAAAGAGAATTCCCTATTCACTGATTCACAACCCAAATGCACTCAGTTGTAGGGAGGCCAAAGTCCAGGTCTCCTACATGGGCAGCAATAATCCAATCAAATGAAGCATCACTGCTGCCTCCCAAGGTCTGCGCCAGCAGGACATTAAGATTAGGAGCCAGAGCTGAAGATTAAACTTGGACACTTTGATATAATACCAACCTACCTGGAGTTTCAACCACTAGGCTGCATGCCTATCTGTACTTTGAGATTTTGATTGTAACTTTTATATCCAAAGGTTTATTATTTCTTATTTATTTTTTTCACATTCCATTGCAGTATTTAGACACAATTTTTTTCCTGCTTTTACAGGTTATTTCAATTATACATTGCAATAAGAAAGGAAGTAACTCCTATTTGATGTAGGTGTAGGATGTTTTCCTCACTCCTATCCCCAATCCAATCTCATCTGTCTCACTTTCCAGGCTCACAGCTTGCTACCCTTCATTCTGGAATGGATTCTGTAAGACACTCTGATTACATACAAACTTAGCCTTTGGGAAGGCTGCCATGCACCTCATGTTATGGTGTTAGGTACAATACACTTGAGTTCTGGAATGGATATAGGAAATAGTGGAGTTTGCAAAAAAATACTAATGGGAGGTTTTCTTGAACTGATAGCAGTATAAGAGCATTATAAGATTATATCCCAGAAATTACCTGATTTATCAAAATAAAATAAAATAAAAATAGGAAATATTTTGTCACCAAAGAAATATGGGCCAAGATACACAATACACAATTTGAGGAATTTCTGTTGAACATTATGTAGGAGGAATTCTATTGCATGAGGTAACAAGGAACCTATTTACAACTCTAATAAAAAGTAATAAATTAATTATAGTTCAAAGTCATTAAATGAAAAGGAGGTGAAACCCAGGAACAAGCTAAAATTTAAAGAAATGGACAAGTAAAACCAATTCCAAGAGGAATCCAGGCTACCATTCCTGGAGAATATTCCCATTCCAGGATCATGAAGCATTTGAGAAACTGTTGTGGGCCTCCATGATAACATAATGATCAAATAATTTCACTTTCATAGCCAGTCATATATCAACTATTATTTCTTCATTTTCATTGTATTTTGTTTATATAAGATATTAATAATTGACAAGCCTGGGAGCAAGCTTATATGCGAGTTCTTTGTGTTATTTTATAACTTCTTTATTAAAAAGGGATGTGAATAGATATGACATTACATACATAAGAAAATCCCATTTTCTAAGCCACAAAATTCTTCAAAGAAAGAGATTATTTTCTTTGGTAAATATTTTCCTTAACTACTTTGCATGGGAGATAAATTTCCTAAAAACTCCTTAAATAATGGAAGAGAATCAATGAGCTGCTTTGTAAATTAAAGTGTGGGGTATCTACCTTCTTGGCTTTCTTTACACAATTGAGCATACAAGTGATGGAGCGCTAAGTATTCAGATTAGGGATTAGAGGTTGTGTTGGGAAAGAGAGGACAGGAGAGTCACAAACAAAAGGGGCCTTTAATAGTCAGCTTTTCAACAGTATCATGAAACACCCCAGGCAAGCTAACTTTATGAAGAAGAGACGTGCCGTTTGGTGGACAGTTCCGGAGGCTCATATTCCAACATTAGAACGATACCATTGCTTCTGCCTCTAATGATGGTATTCTTGCTGGCAGAGTCTTACTGCGATTCAACATACAGCATGGCCAGAGAAGAAGATGCCTGTCTATGTCTAAGTGATCTCTTATTAAACAACCAGGGCTCAAGCAAAGAGGCTTCACCCTAATGAATTAATCAAATTTAATAATTTCCCAAAGGCCCCACCTCTGGAATGTGTAGTTGGATTAAGTCCCTCCTCCCCCACTCCCGCTCAGTAAAATTAACAGAAGATTTTGTGGACTAAACCACTGAATTCAGAGCAACAAATATTCAAATGATAGCAGTGTGTTTGGATGAATAATAGTGATGCCTCAATGAGAACTTGTTTCAGGTTTCCTCTGCAGTGTGATATGACTTCTCTTGCACATCTCTCTATGACAGTCTCGATAATATCTATTTTCCTTGCTTATATATTGAGAAAATGTATGTGGCTTTGTGTGTGTAGGATGAAGCATTAAGTGGGTTCCCAAAACTGTCTCCGTAAAGCCCTCCAACCTCTGTGTACAACTCAGGAGATGTTTTCATTTAGCTCTTATTGAAAGAGAAAGGACAAATATGTTCCAAGCAAAGCTCTAGCATAGATTACAGATGTCAGAGCAGCATCCGTGTTGGTGAGTTGTGCTACCTGACGATAGTTGAGTGGATACAGAGCTGACTACTCAAATGTATATGGATACAGAGACTGTTTTCTATGAAACCAGACATAGAAATTCCAAAAGACCTATTCTTCTAGAGACATAATGAACTCTCTTTTAGTAGATTTCATGGGTGCACACAAACTTCAATAGCTTTGTCCGAATCTTTCTTTCACTCTCTACCTGTCGTAAGAGAAACCAGAAATTCTACATGATCCATGGCCCCATTCATGCTGACTCTCTGAGGCAGCAAGCTCTTCAGTGTTTAATTCAAAACAATACACCTTTGTCAAATACCCAGCATGTGCTATAAACATTAATTTGAGTTAAATAATGCAAGAAATACAGATATATCTTCCTTTTGTGTTTTCTTTTCTTTTTCTTTTTCTTTTTTTCTTTGACAGGCAGAGTGGACAGTGAGAGAGAGAGAGACAGAGAGAAAGGTCTTCCTTTTGCCGTTGGTTCACCCACCGATGGCCGCTGCGGCCAGCGCGCTGAGGCCGGCACACCGCGCTGATCCGAAGCCAGGAGCCAGGTGCTTATCCTGGTCTCCCATGTGGGTGCAGGGGCCAAGCACTTGGACCATCCTCCACTGCACTCCCGGGCCACAGAAGAGAGCTGGCCTGGAAGAGGGGCAACCGGGACAGAATCTGGCACCCCGACTGGGATTAGAACCCGGGGTGCCAGTGCTGCAGGCAGAGGATTAGCCTATTGAGCCGCGGCGCTGGCCCTTTTGTGTTGTGATATAATTGTTCTACATATTTCACCCTCTGGGCTCACAAGAATTTTTCTTTTTTTTTTTTTTAAGATTTTATTTATTTATTTGATAGGTAGAGTTACAGACAGTGAGAGAGAGAGAGAGAGAGAAAGGTCTTCCTTCCGTTGGTTCACTCCCCAAATGGCCTCAACGGCCGAAGCTGCATGGAGCTGCCGTTATCTGAAGCCAGGAGCGAGGTGCTTCTCCCTGGTCTCTCATGCGGGTGCAGGGGCCCAAGCACTTGGGCCATCCTCCACTGCCCTCCCAGGCCACAGCAGAGAGTTGGAATGGAAAAGGGGCAACTGGGATTAGAACCTGCGCCCATGTGGGATGCCAGTGCCGCAGGCAGAGGATTAACCTAGTGCGCCACGGCGCCAACCCCACAATAATTTTTCTTTAAATTTTTATTTGACTTTCTGAGTTGTTTTGAATTTAAATTGTTTGTTTTTTCTTTATTTAACTTTCGTACTTTGTCCTTATTATAGATCTGCTATTCCTTTGAATCCTATCACAGTCTCAAATCCATTCTTCTAGTATCCTGACCCTTGTAAGTCCTTCATCTTCCTGGTAACCAGGTCCTTAACTGACCCCAAGAGGAGGCTTAATATACTCCTTTATTCAATCACTGTTTACTGAATGGGAAAAAGGAAGGAGGAATATCCTCATTTGTTTTCTTTTTCTTTTTCTCTCCTTTCTTTCTTTCTTTCTCTCCTTTCTTTCTTTCTTTCTTTCTTTCTTTCTTTCTTTCTTTCTTTCTTTCTTTCTTTCTTTCTTTCTTTCTCTCTCTCTCTCTCTCTCTCTCTCTCTCTCTTTCTTTCTTTCTTTCTTTCTTTCTTTCTTTCTTTCTTTCTTTATTTCTTTCTTATTTTACTAGGAGTTCTTGTATACATTTACCTCCTTCGGAATCTTCCCTCTGTTTTGTCCTCCTGAATACAATACAAGGATAAAGTAAACAGAGCAGTGTGTACCTCTCTGCCAGAACACATAAGGACTCCTTTTGGCCAGTCTGGTTGATAGCATGTACAAGAACATTTGAGCTTGGAAAAGTCACTAACAGTATGGAAAATGAAACTCAGGTTTTCCTTCTTCTTTTAAGGCAATGAGAATAAATTTGGCCCAAATGTGTTCCTGCTGTGTGGTTTATTTTAGAGAAATTTAATAAATAATTATCCAGTGTAAGGCTCATGTTCAACTTTGAAGCTGTCAGTTTAGCAATGTTGAGCTGTTACCGGCAAGTTAATTCAGATTCAATTTCAGTGGCTAAAGATACGAAATAACTTAAATTGGCATCTTCCTGTTTCAGAGATAATTCTTGAGAAATTGGAGCCTAGTTGACAGAAGAAAATTTTCTTTAAAGCTGATTTAAATTAACAGATTCAATTTTCTATGTGTTATGAGCTACCTGAATCTCCAGATGGGGACTGTAACATTTAAACAGAAATCCCACTCAGAAGTCATTTCCTACACTGGCATGCAATTTTTTAAAGCCATCTTTCAGACACACATCCACACAGGTGCAATGGAAAAAGATCACAATTTTCTGTGACAGATGTGACTTTGTTAGGAATGTAAGAAAAAGAAAAATTACTGAAGATTTCAAAGGTATCATAATTCAAGCAAAGTCATTTCAGACAGTAATACTTCCTAATATTAATATTGGAAGAAATTAAATACATTACTAAGAAAGACTAAAACCAAAATTCCAATGCATAATGAGGAATGTAAAAAAATCACTGACATATTTATAAGTAACATTTAAATGATAGCTTCTTGGGCATTTTATTTACCTCACCTTCTGATCTATGTTGTCATTTTGAAGTAGCAATATTTTCAATGATAGAGTTGGGGAACTCTTAATCTGAAGATGTTTTGTGATCTTGTGATAATTAAGATTTGAGTAGCAGTGATTAAAAAGGAAAATTCCTTTTCAGAGAATATAAAATATGAGTTGATTATATGTGTGCTAAGGTATATGTATTCACTGATTATGCTTCTCCATTTCTTAAATTGTGTTATAAACTAAATTTTGTAATTAGGATCAATTAGATCATACATTAATCTAATAAAATATGTATTGGGAATTTACAAATAAAGTGATTATCATTTAAATACTTGATGTGTGACAATTTCACATACATTTTCAAATCAAAGTCCAAATTGATATTTTGTCATTAACATGTGTTTTTAAAATTTGTTTAATTTAGAAGCAGCAAAAGAGAAGGAAAGAGACTATATATAAATATATATATATATATATATATATATGTAGGTAAGTAGATAGATAGATAATGCTCATCTGGTGGTTTATTCTGCAAATGCCCAAAGAGCTTGGGCTGTGTCAGCACTGAAACTGTGAGCCAAGAACTCTATCCAAGTCTCCTTGAGTGGCAGGAACCTAATCATTTGAATTATCATGGCTACCTTTCAGTGTCTGCATTATCAGGAAACTGGAGCCAGAAATAGGTATCTAACCAAAGTGCCTAAGTGTCGAACATGGGCATTTTCAGCAGTATGCTAAAAATTAGCCAGTCATTGACATCTTTGAAGCCACATGTCATAATATTTAATGTCTATCTTTAATCTTATGAGTAATATAGAATTTATTCCCAAAAGTAATTTCCTTTGGTATATAGAAACTATTTACTGACTCTTCTCTTTGTGTTCATACAAGTCATGAGTCTTTCTTCATAATATTTCACTGGAAGTTCCATAGACCAAAGGGCTGTACACTGCAGAGCTCTTACTGAACTATATTTGTTGACTTCCAATCTGCTTAACACCAGACACTTGTGTCAACATTTCCACCAGTGGTATGTTTATTAACTGTCTCATGAGCAAGCTAATAGGCTAACATTCAGCACATCTCTCACAAAGGGTTTTTATTTATGAATTTCTCATAAAATCTTCTAGCATCCCTAATGCATCATGTATTATGATCCTGCATAGCATCTGGTTTCCAAAAAGAGGCTGCACAGTGAATTGTTCTATGCAGCATTCCAACATTACTATGCTTTTGTCTTCTTGATTCTTGGTTGCCCATGAATTAGGAACCAAGAAAGCACAAACTTTGACATTTGGGAATTTCGCAGGACAAGTCAGAAGACTTGAGTTTCCCAACTCAATTCCCTTGAATTATTCCCCTTGGGGTCATCTTGGACACCAGCCTCCAAGCTCTGAGCATCCCAACCTTCAGGGAGAGACCAAGTATACGCAGTGTGGTAAACATTCCTAGTTGAGGAACCAGCTAACAAACACACGACTGAGCCATCTTGGACATCCTCAGATGAGCACCTGACTGTAATCACATGACAGACCGAAGTGAAAATTGCTAGCTAAGCCCAGTCAGTAATAAATTATTATTATTACAGGCACACCGTCACTTGGATCATCATCACTGCCTCCAGTGTCTGCATTAGCAGGAGGCTGGAGGCAGAAGCCTGAGCCTTGAATGGAACTCAGGTTCTTTGACATGGGATGTGGATGTCTTAACTGATGTCTTAAGTGCTTGGCCAAGTGCTTGCTCCTGTTAACGATTTCTACAAATGAGTGAGGAATCCTGTCTTTCCTCAGTACCTTGAAAAATACAAAATTCACACTGAAGCAGCCTTGCCACTACACAAACATCCTTTCCCTACAATGTTTCTCTGAATTTTAAAATGAGATAGGAAAAGGTATAAGGTTGTTGCACTCATGATTAGCCTCAATGCCTTATAGTGAGTTTCACCTGGTTCAGGTACTACAATCCATTAAAATGCTACATCTGGCAATTCTCTGTAAATTATTAGCTCTCAAGGTGTCATGAGCAGTCCCTTACCACTAAAGCTTATGAGACAATGAAACAGGAACTCCGATGTGGTACCTATGGTAAAATGACAATTTCATGAAAGTGAGGTATTTGTGTGGAGTAGAATGCCGGGTAGAGAATCAGCTGAAAGGATGTGGAGGACAAAGTAAAGCAAGGACGGTAGAAAAAGATGTGGGGAATAAATGGTAGGTGTTTCATACATGTCTATTCCCTTCCCTATACTTTGTAGTTTTGATTGAAGTCAGCAACAAGGAAGATCAACATCCTTTTTATGCATGTGCTAGGAAGTTTTCATGAAAATGAGTGAAAAACCTTTGAAAAATGAATGTTGCTTAATAATGCTCATAACATGGTGTAACCCAGGAATACAGCGTCCTTGGAGTCAACGTTATATACTCAAGTTCATCTTATCTTGCTGCATTCTACATATTCATAGTCCTTTTGGTACATACTCACCACTGACAGCTCAACTCATTATAGCAATCCGAAGCCGACAGAAAACATAGTGCAAACATATATCTCAGGCCCCGCATTGTCAGTGAAGGACAAAGTAATAACACAGGGAAATTTCTCCTTGCTCAAGTTGGGCAAAATTCAGCCCTATGTGTCTAATTCTGTTACATATCAGCACATAGCACTCTGTAGTTTTACATCTGAAATTAAAATAATTCTGTACAACACATAGAAAGGTGAATAGAAAGAAAAGGTGAAATGGAAGGAGGCAAAAGGCAAAGGAGAATTTTTTCATTTAAAAGGAATTTTAACTCGGTCTTGTTTTTGGAAAGTTAAACACAGATAGTTGGAGTTCATCACAGTAAGATAACTGATAAAACAACTAATGAAATTTAATAATAGGTACTGCTACTATCTCCTTTATGGTTCATCATAAGCATATTAACTATAAGTGTTAAGCAAGGGGTGATAGAGTCACATTCCACTGTGTCAAATGCTGAGAAAAAAAGAGTTTCTTGGAGGAAAAAAACACTTCTAACCATAGAACTGGCAATATGTAGTTTTTTTGCATTCACAATCAAGCTGCTGGTGTCCTGATACTATAGCTTAAATGAAGAGTTCCGGATAAAATATTTGGAGGGGACCGTGCTGTAACGTAGTGGGTAAAGCCACTGCCTGTCATGCCAGCATCCTAGTGGGCGCTGATTGGAATCCTAGCTGCTCCGCTTCCTATCCAGCTCTCTGCTAGGACCAGGAAAGCAGTGGAACATGGCCCAAGTCCTTAGGCCCCTGCAACCATGTGGGAGACCTGGAAGAAGTGCCTGGTTCCTGGCTTTGGATCAGCACAGCTCTGGCCATTGTAGCCATCTGGGAAGTGAACCAGCAGATAGAAGACCTCTCTCTGTCTGTGTCTCTGCCTCTCTGTAACTCTGCCTTTTAAATAAATAAATCAATCTTAAAAAAAATTGGAAAGAGTACAAAGATAGCTGTGTGCCTTTTCTTTTTTTTTTTAAATCGTGAATTGGGATTAGCAAAGTCCCATCTCAGAGGTTCACTGTTACTAAGTGAGCATTAGCTGACTGGGTCCTCCAACGTGAGCCAGAACAGACATCTCTCCAGTCAAGTAAGCACACAGTGGTTCCTCTCTTCCTCACTTGGTGGAGGTGCATATGAGCAATAACTGAAATGACACCAGAAGAAAAGCAAGGGAATAAAAGCTCCTATTGGTTCCAGACTATCTCCTGTAAAACAGAAAGCCTCATCAGGCCCTGAAAGGCACAAAGCCGAAGTGGGCACTTTTGGTAAAGGTAGGAAAGGAAAGGGTTCAGCTTTAAGTGGCTGGCATCATTCATACATGATTCCAGGACCAAGGATACGAAGGAGCACAGTCCAGACGATGAGAAATGAAACCTCATGCCTGGGGAGTGCCGGATGAACATTTTTTGGCCATTGGTTCACAGCTGCAGAGGATTAATGTGAGGCGTTTACTGGTGTAGAGGACAATTACAAGGCTTCACCTGAAGAAAAGGTTCAGTGGTTTCTTTGTCAAGGTAACCTGCAGACCTAAAAAATGCTGTGTGCAGTGCAACTTACATGATCTAGAGATTTGCAAATCAAAAGTTTGTCCATCCATATCTGAAGTATGTCTGCCCGGGAACTCATCTTGAACCAGACAAGCAGAGATCAACAATAAGACCATCACTTTAACAGCGCAATGATTGAGGAGCACCTGGGGAGGTTTATTTATTTATTTATTTGTTTGTTGGAAAACCTCATTCTTGAAATTGTCTTCCCAGGGAAGTATTTCAAGATATCATGATTCTTGCTCTCTCTTCACCTTTCTCATCATGCCACCAAGAATAAAATCAGCTACAAGGAGATGGACTCACCTGGATGTTGTGGGTATCAATCAAATCGTATACCAGCTAATTAAGACCTAAAGTATCTGAAGCACAGCGCATTGAAAGCATGTGTTTTTGTTTCAGGGATTGCTATTAAGCGCTTTCAGAGAAAGTTGTTTTCTACCTAACTGGAAGGGAAGAATCAGGGAATAGATAGGAGCTTATGATCATGGCAGGCACCTTAGTACAACCCAGTTCCAAGGCAAAGTTCCATTCTTCTGGGATTGTAGGGTTCATCGTTTCCTTTCCGCAGGGCCCTCTGCATCTCCTATGAGGAAGTACAATTCTGATCAGGTGTAGGCACCTAGGTCCTGATCTTGCTGGTCTTCTGCTTCCACAGCCTATGGAAGACCAACATTTGCAAATATAGCTTTTACCCTTCAGAGTAAAAGGGTGTTTCCTTTTAAGAACATAGTGGCAAATTATGTCACCTCTTGCACCATCTGTAACTCTGGAAATGTCCACCGTTTCATCCTGGGCTTTGGAATAGAATTTCCGATTTTCCTGAAGTTATGCTGTCTCTGTAAAACCCAGATCAGGAAGGAGTGGCCTATCCAATTTCTCGGTTGGGTATGAATGATATTAGTACTACTTGACATCTTTTTTTTATTTTTTAAGAAACCCAAATGAAGACAGCTCCCCTTTGCTGGCTTGCTTTTCAAATACCTACCATGGTCAAATCTAGGTTGGTGCTGAAGTTGGCAGCCAGGTCTCTTATGTTCTGGGCAGGAACACAGTCATTTGAGCTATTTATTCTCCCTCTGAGGGTCTCTATTAGGAAACCGGAGTCAGGAACTGGGAATTGAACACAGTACTCCAATATAGGATGTGGGCATCTTTTTTTTTTTAAGATTATTTATTTATTTGAATGAGTTACATACAGAGGGAGGAGGGGGGAGAGGGAGAGGGAGAGCTTCCATCCGCTGGTTCACTCCCCAATTGGCCTCAATGGCCGGAACTGCGTCAATCCAAAGCCAGAGGTCTCCTCTGAGTCTTCCACATGGGCCTAGGGGCCCAAGGAGTTGGACCATCTTTCCCAGGCCATAGCAGAGAGCTGGATCGGAAGAGGAGCATCCGGGACTCGAACCAGAGCCCATATGGGATGCCAGTACTGCAGGCGGTGTTCCACCTGCTCCACCACAGCGCCGGCCCCAGATGTGGGCATCTTAACTGTTAAGCTGAACAGTCACTCAACTAGCTGGCTTTTTAGGCCCACATTGTGCAGGTTCGTCACCTTTCCCTTGCATATGCTGCTCTCAAGAAATACTGCCCTTTGTCACGCTGGCAATGATGTAGCAGACCAGCTACCGTGCTGCGGAGGATGTTAATCCAGGAAAGGCCTGTATGAAGTTGCGTCTGGGCTTTTTGTCTGTTTTTCAGTCCTTCAGTGTCTCCTCCTGAATGGGCCTTTGCTTGCTCCTTCCGCTCAGTTGCTCCAGCAGTTGCTGAGAACGTGCCAGATCAGCTCACACAGGAAAACGTGCTTAGCCAGTATGCTAATCCGTGTTTCCGACCAAGATGTCTGCAGTTTTGTAACAGTGCCTTGAATATGCTGGGTTATGAGGTAATTAGGTTGATTGGCATCAGAGCTAACTTGTTAGGCATAGGTGTTACAGATGTTTTTCTTACACTGTAAATCATTGTGATATCTGCTTACATAAAATGTTGTATCAGAAAGGCGTGGAAAAAATTGTCAGTATGGAAGCCCAGGATTTATTTTCTCCATCTGTCTTATACTAAATATGAGAACGGTGTTCACACTCTTGGCTGTGAAATGGAGCTAGTGCCTTCCAGTCTCTGTCCCACAGTGTTCTTAAAAGAATTAAGCAAAATAATAATTCTTACAATTATTTATACATAAGAGATTACCATAAAAAGTAGAGCACGCATACTAGATGAACAGAATACCGGGCACAGAGAGTCTTAGGATGGGAAAAGGCAGTCTGCTCTTGCATTGGCCACGGTTTTAATAAAGAGGGTCCTTGGTCTGTGCTTCGAGGGATGCATCAAGGAACTGTAGAGTGAGTATAGGTGGATCAAGCTCCTTGATCAAGGTCAGGGCATCATAAGAAAGGTGTTGGGAGCTCCTTTCACCAGACTAACTCAGGCCTGGTGATTGTTGCTGGCCAAAGGAGAAGAGGAGTCTTCAGGCTGTTTGAATTACGGAAGCTGTAAATGTAAACACTAAACCTTAAGAGAAGAACTCCAATTCTGTTTGACCTATTTTTAAAAACAGTTAATTGGGAGATCTTCAGGCTGAGATGGCTCATGTGCCAGGGGCTTCTAGACTAGCAAACTGAAGAAAAAAATAAATGGTAAAATGAAACTTAAGTTTAACCACTCAGAAATACCAACTAACCTCTGACTAAGGACTTCTCACATGATCACACCCAAATAAGGGAGATGCCTAGGTGTAGCCAATCCAGCAATCTTTACCTTTAAAAACATTCAGCTTTTAAAAATGCTACTTGTCAGTCGGCTAAAGTGGAGCTATCTGAACTTTGGAGTCTGACTCAATTCATGAATCATTTATGATAAAATAAATTGTCAAAATTTTATTAAGATTTATTTAACTATTTGAAATGCAGAGCAATGATAGAAAGGGAGAGAGAGGAGAGCGAGAGAGAGGGACATGTATCTGCTGGCTCACTCCTCAGCCATGTCTGAGCCGTGCTGAAGCCAGGACACAGGTACTCCATCCTGGTCTCTCACATGGATAGCAGGGACTCAAGCATTTGGGCCATTTACTGCTGCCTTTGCATTAGGTGGTTTAGCAAGAAGCTGAGTCAGAAGCAGAGCAAGCTGGTTCTCAAACTGCTGGTCTGATATGGGGTACTGATGTTGCAAGTGCAGGCTTAACCAGTGCTCCACAATGCTGGCCCCTGTTAATTTTATTTTGTCTAAAGTTTTATTTTTTTTTTTTGACACACCAGAAGCACAATTAGTATAATTATTTTTTAATGATTTACTTTATTTGTTTGAAAGACAGTTACAGAGAGAGGTGGAGGAAGAGTCAGTCTTCTATTAGCTGGTTCACTCCCCAAATGGCTGAAACAGCCAGAGCTGGGCAAATCTGAAGCCGGGTGCCTGGAGCTTCTTCACACCTGGGTGCAGGGCCCAAGGATTTGGGCCATCCTCCACTGCTTTCCCAGGCACATTAGCAGTGGATCCGAAGTGGAGCATCTGGAACTCAAACCAGTGCCCATAATGGGATGCCAGGGCTTTAACCTGCTGTGCCACAATGCCAGTCCCCATAGTTTTTTTTTTTTTGTTTTTTTTTTTTTTTGTTTTTTTGTTTTTTTTTTTTTTTTTTTTACTGTGTGAAAATATTACCCTTTATTGTTATTCTAAGAATTTAGGTGTGTTTTTTTTGTTTGTTTGTTTTTTTGTTCGTTTGTTTTGTTTTTTTTTTTAAAGATTATTTGAAAGGCAGAGTTAACAGAGCGAGAGAGCCTGCAAGCCAGCCAGTCTGGTGCCAGGAGCTTTTTCCCGGTCTCCCACGTGGGTGCAGGGGCACAAGGACTTGGGCCATCTTCTGCTTTCCCAAGCCATAGCAGAGAGCTGGATCAGAAGTGGAACAACCAGGACTTGAACCAGTGCCCATATGGGATGCCGGTACTGTAGGTGGGGGCTTTAGCCTTCTGTGCCACAGCACCAGTCCTGACACATTTTTGATATATGTTGTTTGTGTTCACTGATGGGAATTGAAAATAGTATTTGCAGGTCATGAAGGAATAAATGTTTTCAACTGAGCAATTTGAGAACAGAATTATTGCTCTGAAAAGCTTAATCTGAGTATATGATAATTAAGATATTTTGGGCCAAAATTAACATTTGAAGTTGGCAATGATTGCGGTCATTTCTGCCAAACCTGACTGGACAAGTGAGCAGGGGGAGAGGGGACTATATCAATGTAAATTTTGGCTCCATTTTCGGAGAATCAAATTCAGTATATCTGAGGTATAGTATGTGAGTATGTGTGTGTGTATGTATACATATTTAATTAAACATCTAGATTGACTAGAGAAAACATTGAATATTGTATTTTATTTTGAATACTTAAAAAATTCATGCCATGCCTTGCCTTGCTTGGCCTTTGTCTTCAAAGGCAGAGAGACTAGAGGGAGAGGTAAAGAGACAAAGAGAAATTTCCCAATCATCGGTTCATTCCCTAAATGCCTACAACAGCTGGAGCTGTACTGGAGCCAGCATCTGCTGCTTCTTAAGGGTGTGCATTAGCAGGAATCTGGAGTCAGAAGTAGAGCTGAAGCTCAAACCCAGGCACTCTGATATGGGATGCCTGCATCACAAATGGTGCTTCAACTGCTGTGCTGAATTCTCAGCCCTGGAGGCTTATTTGAATACTTATGTTTAAAGGTAGTACTTAAGTCACCAATGGGCAAGCTCCTGCTAATAGGCTTGGTGGTGATTTTTTTTTTTTTAATGCAGCTAAATTTGTTGGTTTAAGTATTGGCTATGCCCTGACTTCATGCTGCAGTACCAGATTCAAAAAGTTGAGACAGAGACCATATGGCCAAAAGCCTAAAATATTTACTGTTTGGCTATGAAGAAACATTTTTTGACTTTGATTAGATTATGCTCTCCATAAAAGACTTACTATATTTATGTGGTAAAGAAACTGGGTTATTTTGTATAATTCAGTATAAGAAATAAGGATCTAAAGTTGAATAGTTGATTTGCTGGATGATTTTATCTAATTTAATGCAATTTTAGAAATGTATATTCAGCTACTTTGTACTTGGTTTTCTGTCGGTTGGTCTTAACTTATGAGACAACATGGTTTAGTTTGTACACTGAACTCTAGGGTGCCATTTGCATAACAGTATAATGTAATTCATGTTCATTGGTTTTATATAACCTGTGGCCCCGAATCAACTGTTCCTTACTTAATTGGGTGTATCAACTCAACATTTGTGAAATAAATTTGTTTCTGGATGACTTCTGCATGCAAGCTTGTTTTTAATACCACCCAGAAAGTTTCATGAAATAACAGTATTTGAGTCTATGGTTGGCATTTTTATAGTACTGGCAGAATGGGCTAGCATTAGAATGTTTTTTATGATATAGAAAATTTCTAATCTCTGGTGTTTTGCTTAGTCTGTAGCTCTATACTGACAAGAAAACTGGCTACTTTTTCCCAACACAATCCGATCACTTACAAAGTAGTTCACCAAAGCAGCTTTATCCTATGGAAGAAAGTTGCAAAAAAATGAAATTTAATGAATAACTTTTAGATTTCTCAAGATAGTTTATACCATACTTGTCAATAAGGGGAATTTTTCTTTCTTTTTTTTTAACTTTTATTTAATGAATATAAATTTCCAGTGTACAGCTTATGGATTACAATGGCTTCCCCCTCCCATAACTTCCCTCCCACCCGCAACCCTCCCCTCTCCCGCTCCCTCTCCCCTTCCATTTGCATCAAGATTCATTTTCAATTCTCTTTATATACAGAAGATCAATTTAGTATAAAGATTTCAACAGTTTGCACCCACATAGAAACACAAAGTGAAACATACTGTTTGAGTACTAGTTATAGCATTAAATCAAAATGGACAGCACATTAAGGACAGAGATCCCACATGAGGAGCAAGTGCACAGTGGCTCCTGTTGTTGACCCAACAAATTGACACTCTAGTTTATGGTGCCAGTAACCAACCTAGGCTGTCGTCATGAGTTGCCAAGGCGATGGAAGCCTTCCAAGTTTGCCGACTCTGATCATATTTAGACAAGGTCATAAAAGACAGAGTGAGGATAGTAACCAATGATCCTAAGAGTGGCATTTACCAGGTTTGAACAATTATACAGCATTAAGTGGGGAAGAGGACCATCAGTACACACAGGTTGGGAGTAGAGCCATTGGTGGTAGAGTAGAGGTTATGATTACAAAGGAATGAGGCCCAAGTGTGCTAGACAGGGTCTAGAACAAAGGACAGAGTCATTATTAGAGGAGCTAAGAAAGGTGCTGTCTAAGC
This sequence comes from Lepus europaeus, assembly GCF_033115175.1. Taxonomy (NCBI): domain Eukaryota; kingdom Metazoa; phylum Chordata; class Mammalia; order Lagomorpha; family Leporidae; genus Lepus; species Lepus europaeus. Next base: position 18,567,671 of record NC_084848.1, read on the forward strand.
TACAATTAAGTTTTCTGATTGAGAGGCAAATAGAACCTGATAGAAGGGGCTTGATAATAATCTGGTGGGCTTTAGGCCTTGTAAGTTAAGAGGCCCAGACCTAATTATCTCTTCAAATGGGGTATATCCTAAGGGAGGTGTGAACCTCCTAGGGGAAGGCACTCTGTTGACTTTCATTACTTGGCTGGGCTGGGAGGAGAGCTGGCCAGGTAAAGGCAGGGGGCATCTCTAACAAGAAATTTACAGTTCTGCCTGCAATGTTGCTGACCCTACTTGACCATCCCCTCAGCTGCAGTGGTCACTTTGGAAGTTGGGCTGAGTGAAGGGCTTTTCAGCTTGGAGCCAATAAGATCTGTGGCTCTGACCTGGGCATCCTTCGACTCCAGGGCAGGTCCATTTCCAGTGATCCAACTCTTGGCAGAGCTGCCAGGGCTTTTCACAAGCTGACTTCTGCTGAAGCCCAGGCTTACCACATTGAAAGCCACTGCAGTAGACTGGCCTGTTGGGTCTCCTTGAGGGCAGATCACTGTACAGATCAGCCATTAATAGGCCTGCCACCCATTGCTTCTGATGCCTAGCTTTCTTTTCCTCCTTGTTTGTGTTAAAGCAGACCAGAGGATGCAAGTCAAGGGAGTGCCCGTGTCCCATCTCTAATCTTCGGTGGCCTGAACTACAAGTCTATAGTCACAGGCATGTTCTGTAGCAGTTTTTCTAAGATAGACAATGCTCATGAGGAAAATTATATTCTCACTTTAAAACTTTCTTTCCCTTTGGTCTGAAAGGGAGGTTTTTTCTACTTACTGTATACTTCGCTGATGGCGAAGTGAATCTAGCTATGAGATTATTATTTAAGTTCTTATTTTGGCTATGCTATTACAGAAAAATGTTAGCCATCTCTTTTATAAGGTCTAAAGATTAAATTGTGCGTCCTACAGATTCCTTCATAATAGAATTAGTTTCCTACCTTGAAGAGAATAGAGAAATGTAAGAAGACGTTGGGCTTAGAATAGAGAAATGAGGGAGCAAGTCCTAGATCCCTAGATCGCTTGCTGACAATAGCAATATCACATGAATACTTAGCAAACCGTTTCAACCATTAGATAACAACTTAAGAAAACATTTACCAGAAGGTCCAATGCCTTCTATAAATTTTAAGAATCATGTATTTGAAAACACCTCTTAAATATCTAACATGGTGTAGTTTGTTTAACCAGTAAACTTAAGCACAACCATATAAAATGTTTTTAGTTTCTTTCTACCAACAAGTTTAAAACATGATACACAGATTCAGGTCACACAAATTAAAATGTATCTTTGATTGATTTTAGCAGCTTAAATTTATGGACAATCTTATCTATAAGCCATTTAAAATAAAACTCAATAAAATTTCCTATGTGGACATACAATATGTACACACATATAACATAGCATAATAGACCAATATAGCAATTTTAATAATAGCTTTTAAAATCTTTAACTCTTTTTGTAGATTGCCAATTGATTTGAATTGCTTTTTTGTTTTTAGATTACTTTAACACATTGCTTTAACAGAGCATCAGAGTTTAATTCTATGTCAAAGAGAAATTGAGCTTCCTGTGATCTTTTGCTGTGAGGTTTCCTTCCTTTACCTTCTTTCATATTGGTGACCATGTTTCTGTGTTTCTGTGTGTAACACATCTTTAAGCATCTTTTGCAGGGCAGGATGAGTGGCAACAAATTCTTTCAATTTCTGTTTGCTATGAAAAGTCTTAATTTCACCTTCATTCACAAATGAGAGCTTTGCAGGATATAATATTCTGGGCTGGCAGTTTTTCTCTCTTAGTACCTGGGCTATATCTTGCCATTCCCTTCTAGCTTGTAGGGTTTCTGATGAGAAGTCTGCTGTGAGTCTAATTGGAGATCCTCTAAGAGTAATCTGACGTTTCTCTCTTGCACCTTTTAGAATCTTTTCTTTATGTTTCACTGTGGTGAGTTTGATTACAACATGTCGTGGTGAGGATCTCTTTTGGTCATGTTTATTAGGGGTTCTATAAGCTTCCTGTACTAAGATGCCTCTGTCCTTCTCCAAACCTGGGACATTTTCTGCTAGTATCTCACTGAAAATGCCTTCTAATCCTTTCTCCCTCTCCATGCCTTCAGGAACTCCTAGAAACCGAATGTTGGGTTTTTTAATAGTATCCTGTAGATTCCCGACAATATTTTTTAGATTTCTAATTTCTTCTTCTTTTCTTTGGTTTGCCTGCTTCCTTTCCTGTTCTCTGTCTTCTAAGTCTGATATTCTCTCTTCTGCTTCGCCCATTCTGTTTTTAAGGCTCTCTAATGTGTTTGTCATTTGATCTATTGAATTCTTCATTTCATTATGATTTCTCGTCACTATCACAGTTTCTTGTTCCACCAGTTGTTTCATTTCATTTTGATTCCTCCTTAATATTTCATTTTCATGAGAGAGATTTTCTATCTTGTCCATTAAGGATTTCTGTAGTTCAAGAATTTGTTTTTGAGAACTTCTTAATGTTCTTATCAATTTTTTGAGATCCGCTTCTTGCATTTCTTCAATCTCATCATCTTCATAATCTTGAATTGGGGTGTCTTTTTCATTTGGGGGCGTCATAGTGTCTTCCTTGTTCTTGTTAGCTTGGTTTTTGCGTTTGTTGTATGGCATGTTGGAGATAATTGGTTTCTTCACTGTGGGGTTTTTTCTTGTTACACTATGGCTCTATATTAAGTGGACTGTCTGCTTTCAGTGGAGCCTTAGAGGCTTGAGATAAGTGTGGACTGAGAGCTGTGTTTGGTTCCTCAGGGTTGAGGGTGTGTCAAAGATGACACTCCCAGGTTAGGTGTGGTAAATCTCTCTGTCTCTCTTTTTTTTTTTTTTTTTTTTGATTCAAAGGGGAAGTAATTCCGCACAGCTGAACGTAATTGGAGGTAGTTAGCAGGCGAATGATATACCCACAGGAGCCAGAGATTGGAAGCTCTTTCCCAAGGACCACACAGGGAATCTCTGCTGCCCTCAGTGTGGGCTCCAATTCTCCTGCAGTCTCCCACAGGGTTGCCAAGTTAGATGCTAATCTCCTGTTATTTCACCCCTCCCCCCAGAGTCAGGTTTTTCTGCTAGGCTCAGGGCCGGTGCAGACCTGAGGTCGCCCTGCTTATGACGTATGTCCAAAATGGCGCCTGCTCTTTGTCTTGCTCGCCTTTGAGGGGTGAGCGGAGAGAGAGAAACTTGTGTCCGTATCGGTCACTTTTTTTTTTTTTTCCTCTCTCTCTTCTAGTTAGCCTGGTGAAAATATTTCAGGAGGAGCGGCAAGATGGCGGAATAGGAAGGGAGCACATTGATAGTTCAGCAAGACACACAGGTTAATAAAAGTGGAGATACTGCAGGGTCAAGGAAGAGTAGGGGAAGAAACAGCAGCAGAAACTCTTCCGGAACTAGTGATTCACAGTGGACCTGCGTGGAGAGCGTGGGAGCCCAAGTTCGGGACACCAGCGGCAGACTCAACACACCAGCGCTGGAACGCGAGGTGAGCCGAACCTCCATAGCCCGAGACACCGGCGGGCAAGCGGAAAGAGGAGGCTAGAGGGAACGAGGCTTGACACTCCGTGGGGAAAAATAAGGGGAATTTTTCTAATGTCGTCAATTAGGTGTCTGTTGTTATTCAGCATTCATGATTGATATGTTCTAGAGTAGGTGTAAAGAAAGACATGTAAATTGGAAGTGTAAGCAGTACCAGATGCTGCTCTATCCTGAAAGCTATATGAACACATATGAAGTTCTAAGCCTTCATCACTTAATGAAAGTAGTTAATATTTACTTTCTCTTCACTTAGATACACATACCTGAAATGCATACTATTAAGTGACCTTTTCTTTGGATATGTAGACAAAAGAACTTATCAAGAAATGATCAAAACCAAATATGCCAACAAGTACAGTCTAACAGCTCTACTTGAAATGCTGCCTGCCTCCTTGTCACTGAAAGCCGGCCAGGTGACCTACAGCAGATGTGTCATTCAAGGTTCCTCTAGTAAGATGATTCATACTCAGTTGATACCTAAGACTAACAGAGGATCTTATTACAGAGATATGACGGGGTTGAGGTATCTAATGAGAGATTGAGGCAAGGCACTTTATGATGAGCAATTGTCATTACCATTTCTGGGCCGAAGGCATGAAAAGAGAAAATGGAAATATGGAAGTACTGCCTTTGGAGAATACAATTGGAGGGATACAGCCACTGCCATCAACTTGGCACTTCATTGGGATGGGTCAACTGCCTCATTTCCCAGCCTCTGAAAACCTGATGCCACATGTTTGGCAAACACAAACAGAAATCTGACTAGGTAGCTCAGGGATGAAGTCCAGGACAAAAGCCAGTCTAAAGAATGGCGAGAAATGGATTTGGGATGATGAGGGGGTAAAGCAATTGGAGAATAAATAGCACATTAGGGGAAAACAGCAGATCAACACAATTCTCCAGCCTAAGGGTTTCTTGGTTTGTCCTGTGCAGATTTTTAGGTCCTGTATTTCTCTATTCTACAACATGCATTTTAAATTTTGAAGAAAAGATAACAAAATGTTAAGAATTCATTTAGCTTCTTTTCAAAATGTCATTTCTTAGACAAAATCAACAAGTGTGACATTTAAAACTGACTAGTTTCTCCCTACAGTACAGCAGGAAGCCTGTGAAATGAAATATTCCCAGTGAAAAGTATCATGAGTAGAGTCTAGAAAATCTTGCACTAACAGCCAGTTGAAATTGGAAGACCCACTGAGCCCTGATGCAAGACAGTCTAATTCACTGGCACAATTGTCCTAAGAATTCATCCTTGGGAAAAAAATCATACTCTTTTGATGACACCAAGACCATTGCGCAAGGCAGATACTGACTGTGCAGAAGCCAGTATCAAATAAAATACACCAGGAGACCAAAGATGAAGAAACAAATAGGTGTTTAAATAAAACACAGGGACATGAAAAGGCTCACGTCTGTCCTGCTTGTCTTATCTCAGAGACGTGGCATACCTGTGATCTGCCTTGGTTGGCATCCTGAAACACCATTTCCAGATATATTTAAGAGATAGCTTCAGAGGATTTCCTCCATTTTAATTAATAATGTATCCTAGGGTAAATCATCTTAGAAGCTTACAAAAGGCTTATAAAGAACAATAGTGGCTAAAAAAAAATTATTGAAGTTCAGAGGACAGAGCTTACCAGAGTCTTGGAGAGAAAGTCTTCTTGCCCTTTGCTTCATTTGGTGAACAACTTTTAAAAATAATGTAATAAAACACTTTATAAAATTGTGGTTCATTTGGGTTACTCCCATTACATATAAAGTGAAATATAAAACATTAATTTTCTGGGTGACTCAAATAAAAGAAATGTAATGAAAATAATTTTTCTTTCGGTGGGGGAGGCCTGCCTTTGAAGGAATTGGGTATACCTATAATCACTGACTCATTTAAATACTCAAACTTCAATTTAGCTTATATACAGTTTTAGGATGTGAACTTTGCAAAAGTCAAGGAATTATTAACTTTATATTAAGTAGAAAATTGCAGTAAGCCTCTGGATATCATCAGTGAAAATATCCAAATGAAATTAAAAAGTTTATTTTGGTGCGAAAATTTTGAAATTCATGCAGTTTTTTCATTATACACATTTTCCATTAGCTTTTTGAAGAACTCTCATATGTTGGGATTTATTTTTTTTTGCACCAATATAAAGGTATCTTTTATTTCTGTTTTCCATGAACTTTGTGAAGCCCCTTGTATTTGTTAAAGTGGATTTTTTCATAAACTTGTGGGTTCATCCTCTGTATATGATTAATTCATCTCATTTGAAAAGGGGAAAGGACTCAGAATTTTCTAGCTTGAGAGACTGCCTACAACACCCTCTTGGGGGCTTGTTCAGTGCTATAGTCTGTCAAACTCCATAGTGGTCTCAAAGTTGTATACTGGTCTCACTTCCTTAACACCACTGCAACACCATCTTGGAAAGTGTTTTTGGCCAATAGATTGGCAGATGGGGAGGTAAAAATAGGATTTTTCAACCTTGATTTCTAGCCCTACTTCTCTCACAGAATGTATATGTCCTATCCAGGACAACTTATTTCAGCCATTGATGCCTCATTTACATATCTGGACATATATTTCTCTAACCAATCACTGTGGTAAGACTATACATATATGCTATGAAAACAAATGGTCTTTATAAAAAAGTCTAGATCATTTGTGTTAATAAGGAATAGTCAAAATCTCTAAAGGTCGTTGACCATTTATAGTAATGTAACATCTAACGTTTTGGTCAATGATGCATTGTTTATTCAGTGATACATCCCAAATAACCTAGATGTGTAATCGAATCTATCATTTAGGTTTGTATAAGTGATCGTCATAATGTTCACACAAGGACACAATGCCTAACAATTCATTTCTCAGAGCATACCCATGTCATTAATTGATATGTGATGTAGTTACTACTAAGTAATAGTATCTGTTAAAAATACATGTCCATCTGAAAATTGTTCAAATGAGGAAGAAAATGAAAATTATAGGTATTCACAATTTATGAATACATATATCTAACAGATAATATTTCATCCTTTTTCTAAACATAACATTCTGATAAGTTACATATTTCAATAGGATGTAATATTTAATATTAGCACTATATCATAAGCATTTTGATCCATTAAAAGTTGAAAGATTATTTCAATAATGACCTAAAGTGTCATGCTATTGCCATGTTATAATTGAGTAAATCATCTCCATATTTTATGAGTTTTTTTTCATGCTTACTTTTTCCTGGAAGTAATAGCTTGATGAATGTCAACAGAAGCACATCCATACGGACATCTCTAATAATTATTGGGTCAGTGTTTTGAAGTGAGTGTGTAGGGTAAATATTTATAATCCTTTATGAGTTTAGATGCAGAGAACCAAATTTCATTCCAAACAATTTTCACTAGTTTATACTTCCACCTGCATGAAATATTTGCTAAGATTTCATCCAGTTATACATACTTTTCTATGTTAATATGCCAAAAAATTTCACCAAAGATAGTTGATGAGTAGATGATTTCACAAATTAATGCATTGTGTTGGATTTTGAGAGACTCCAGGAAGCATTTCATAAAAACACAGGGAAACATACAATATACATGCAATCACACATGAATCAAGTTTTTACCTCATTTGGTATCAATACCTGAGACATTATTCAACACAAACAAATATGGTTAAGACTTAAAAAAATAAACTTCCTACTATCCTGTAGGTAGATTTATTTTTTGAAGGATAATTATATGTTCTATCAGCCTAACTTCAGGACTATGACCACCACATTTAACCTAGCAAGTATTTTGCAATTATTTTGCAGCGCTAACAAGTGTTGACATAGATGCGGAGCAACCTGAATTCCCACGCACAACTGGAAAATAGAAGCACAGACGGTAAAGAAATATACCACTTTAGATTTCTTTGTCAGTAACTGAAAAGATGAGCACACACAAATTATTTGATTCAGTAATCTCTTTCTTAAATATCTTTCCTGAAGAGATTAATTGTTTACACAAGGACATGGACAAGAATTTCCAGCACAGAACTAAAATTTCACATTCAAGAGAAAATAAGTTAATGTGTTCATGTATGTGTACAATTCTAAACTTGGAGCACTATGTAACAATAAATTTGTGTAATCTGATAGTTGATTATTGGTATAGGTGATAGATAACAGATACTTTTACAATTATACATTGTCATTGATATAAATATTAATTTTTTAAAATAGCTTGAAATGGGGACCGGCGCCGTGGCTCATTTGGTTAATCCTCTTCCTGCGGCGCCAGCATCCCATATGGGTTCAGGCTTCTAGCCCTGGTTGCTCCTCTTCCAGTTCAACTCTCTGCTGTGGCCCAGGAGGGCAGTGGAAGATTGCCCAAGTCCTTGGGCCCCTACACCCACAAGGGAGACCAGGAAGAGACGCCTGGCTCCTGACTTCAGATGGGGGCAGCACAGGCCTTTGCAGCCATTTGGGGAGTGAGCCAACAGAAGGAAGACCTTTCTGTCTCTCACTGTCTATAACTCTACCTGTCACATAGATTAACAAAAATAGCATGAGATGAATAAAATAAGTTGGAGTAGTTTCAGTGAGAGGGAAGAGAATAAAATTAAGTAGGGATACAAAGAGGAGCAGAACTCCATCTTTACAGTTTTAAAACTTTAAACACAATGGAAGTAAAATACAGCAAAATATTCAGATTTGATAAGATAAAATGAGTACAAGTATTGCTTAGCATAACCACTTATTCTATATGTTTGAAATATTTATTTTGCATAGCTTGTTGACAAGTCCTGTTACATTAACAGATGTATCAGTGTTTGAGTCCCTGATATCTTTTCTCTGTTCATCTAAACACACTTCATACATCTTTTCCACTCTTCAATATTCTTTGGGGAGGAGTCAATTATGAACTCTTTCACTTGTTGTGACTTAATTTTTCTCAGGGCTACTTTCCTGCCAGACATTCCTCAAAGCTCCCTTCCTATGCCTAACCCTCATTTCCTACCATTCTTCCCTCAACCTCTCATTCTGTCTAAATGATTTCTCTGCTTTTTACTTCCATACTGAGTGTCTTCCCAACTTGCCAATCCACTGATCCTTTCTTGGTCTCATGAGCTTTCTTGGTGAATAAAACTATTTTCAACTGGTCTTCCTATATTCACTTACTCCACTGTCTTCTAGGAGGCGTATTTCCCCCAGTACCTGCAATGATTTTTTTTTTCAGATTTATTTTCTTTAGATGCATAGTTACAGAGGGAGAGACAAAAAGGGAGCTCCTCCATGCAGTGGTTCACTCCCCAAATGGCCGCAACAGCTGGAACTGGACCAATCCAAAGCCAGGAGTCAGGAGCTTCTTCAGGGTCTTCCATGTGGGTGCAAGGGCCCACACATTTGGGCCATCTTCTACTACTTTCCCAGGCCATGGCAGAGAGCTGTATTGGAAGTGGAGCAGCCAGGACCCGAATGTCAAAGTTACTTCTATTTCCTAGAATGAAATCCAAACTTTCCATGACCCACTGAGTACTACAGGATCTGGCTTATCTGACTTAATTCTGTTCTTCCTGCTTTCACTAAATGCCAGGTAAATTTTTCCCTTCTCTGGATTGAAAAGGTGAATTTTTTTTCCAATGAACTTTGTACTTATCGCTTACTTTGCTTATTATATTCCTCTGCTAGGTCTTCATATGAAAGATTTGTCAATTTGTTCCATTAAAAGTCACCTCCTAACCACTTGAGGAATCTTTTTTTTCCCCACTACCACCATCTTCTATTATCCTTATGGTCTTTACTATTACCCAAACATTGTTTTTGTTTTTGTTTTTTAAATTTGGTGCCAGCATTGAGCCCCAGCAGGTTAAGCTGCAACTGGCAGAACTACCATCCCATATTGGAGTGTTGGTTTGCATTCTGGCTACTCTGCTTATGATCCATCTTCCTGCTAATGTGTCTGGGAAGACAGCAGAAGGTAGCCTAATTCTTTGAGTCCCTGGATCTCATGTGGGAGACCTAGATGGAGTTCTGGACTTCTTTATTTGACATGGCCCAGACATGGCTGTTGCAGCCATTTGGGGAATAAACCAGTGGATAGAATCTCGCTCTCGCTCTCGCTCTCTCATTGCTGCTCTGCCTTTCAAATACATATATAAATCTTTAAAATAATTTTTTAAACTTTTATTTAATGAATATAAATTTCCAAAGTACAGTTTATGGATTACAATGCCCCCCCCCATAACTTCCCTCCCACTCGCAACCCTCCCCTTTCCCACTCCCTCTCCCCTTCCATTCACATCAAGATTTATTTTCAATTCTCTTTATATACAGAAGATCAGTTTAGTATATATTAAGTAAAGATTTCAATAGTTTGCACACACATAGCAACATAAAGTGAAAAATACTGTTGGAGTACTAGTTATAGCATTAAATCACAATGTACAGCACATTAAGGACAGAGATCCTACATGATATTTTTAAAAAATTGATTAATTTTCTATGCAATTTCCAATTTAAAACCAAGTTTTTTTTTTCATCTTCAATTATCTTCATATACAGAAGATCGATTCAGTATATACTAAGTAAAGATTTCATCAGTTTGCACCCACACAGAAACACAAAGTGTAAAATACTGTTTCAGTACTAGTTATAGCATTACTTCACATTGGACAACACATTAAGGATAGATCCCACATGAGACGTAAGTACACAGTGACTCCTGTTGCTGACTTAATAATTTGACACTCTTTTTTATGGCGTCCGTAATCTCCCTAGGCTCTAGTCATGAGTTGTCAAGGCTATGGAAGCCTTTAGGGTTCGCCGACTTCGATCTTATTCGGACAGGGTCATAGTCAAAGTGTTTTTAAGAAGACCTAAATGAAAGATCTCTGTGAGTGAGATCCCAGTGGAAAGAACGGGGCCATCAAAGAAGGAGGTACCTTTCTCTGAAGGGAGGAGAGAACTTCCACTTTGATTATGACCCTGTCGGAATAAAATAAAAAATTTTAAAAAATGATTTTCAATTTAAATGAAAAGCAAACAGAAAGACATATCTTCCACCAGCTGGCTTGCTCCTGAAATATAAAACAGCCGGGGCTAGGCCACGCCAAAGCCAGGAGTCTGGGACTCCATGGGTGATGGGGACTCAAGTATTTGAGCTATCACTGCTGCCTCCCAATGTGCATATTAGCAGGAAGCCAAACAGGCAGCAGGAGAGTAGAGACTCAAATCAAGCTCTCGGATACAGGGATACAGGATGTGTATCACCCCAAGTGGTTTAACTGCTATATCAAACCCATTCTTATTTTGATACTTGGTATTTGCTTGTCTTTGCAGTAGAATATACAAAAAAGGAAACCACACCTTTTTCTCTTTTTTTGAAAAATCACAACCACAGTACCAAGACTAAAAAACAAAGTCTTCCATATTATATACAATACTTATTGGATGAACATATGAACAAATTATGTGTGTACCGTCAGGGCCACCAAACAATGCACTACTTCTTTTTTCTGTTTTTTTTTTTTTTTTTTTCCCCTGTATAATTTACCACAGGAGCTTCTTCAACCCTTTTCTGGCTCTCAGAGCCTACAGGCACAACTTTACTTGCTACTACTGTACTGTAAAAATCAGACCACTTAGTATTTTCTCCCTTTCGCTTTAAATTGATTTACCCTGTTGTATTGTCCATCTTCCTCAATCCCGTTTCTTCCTCAGGATGTCAACTACATTTTCTCCACCCTGTTAAGGTTAATCCTTCCATCTTCTGCATGACATTGTAAATCACTCCTACTGGTCAGTGTCTTCAGACGATCCTTTCTCTGTGGTGAATGTGCTCTAATGTGGCTATGTTCCAAACACAACAAAATAAAACATAGTAACAACTAAGCCTCCCTGAACTCTATCATCCCCTCAAAATAATATTATCTTTTCTTCCATTCACCAGCACATTTCTTAAGTGAATGATTGTCTCAAGTGGTGTTCACTTTATCTTTTCTCATCCATTTATCTTTCCCTTGCAATGTGAATTATCTCTATGTACTCTACTGTCTTGAAAATCAGCTCTCAAGGCTTACCAGTTACTCAACAGTCACCAAATCCACTGACATTACTGCGGATATTGGTTATTAAATACTAAGTGCCTTCCCTACTCTTAAGTAATTGTGCAACTCAGGGGCTAAAGATCTGTTGAGTAGACTTTCAGATTCCTTTACCAGTAGGATTCTTGCTCAGTTCTATAAAGCAGAGACAATATCATGAGCCTGGGATTGTAGAGATAAAGACAAAACATGATTTCCTGCAGCATCTGTGGAAGCTAGAATGAGAATTTGTGCTCTTGCTTCAGGTTGAACAACCTCTTGAGATTCACCCACATCCATGCTATGGCCAGTTGGCCTGTAGAAACTCTGGTATCCACTTAAATCACTCCAGCTTTTGCCATCTTTCAAAGTATGACAGGTATCTGCAATGTTCTTAGGCTCTGTGGTACTCCAGGAATTCATGTAATTTTCTTTGGACTGAACCTTATGGATAATGCTCCCATTTTACATTTGCAGTTACCGTCTTTTTAGATTTCTCTAGAGCATTAGAGAGCTTGTTTTTTGTCTTTCAAACTGTCTTCCTTTGATTTCTGAGCCTTGTTACGCCTGCTTATTCTGCTTCTTGGTCTTCATGTCATTCTTTCTCACTAGCTTCTAGTCTCATGAGAATTATTTCTACAATAATTTCCTCTATCACATTTTCTTTTTAATGTTTGAGCATTGCCTACTTAATGTAAGTAAGTCCATGGCATCATTTCTAAACTAGGTATCCAAAACGTAGAGCTCTAAGCCTCTTACCCATCTGAATCGTCACCTATAACTGTTACACGCTATTAAATACCTAAGTATGTCTTGCAAGCCTTTAAATTCTGACATCCCCACCAAGCTTTACTAACTCGTCCCAAGCTTGCCAAGTTAGTTAATAACAGACATTCACTCAATTATTCAGTTTTTTAAATTGTTTATTTCAGATTCCTTATATTAATTTTTTCCTTTTTCATACATCTTATCTTTACCTCTTCATTTTCTCCTTATTTTACATAGAGTGTATGTCCTGTTTCTCTATTACTAGTTAAGCTGTTTCTCATCACCTCTTACCACACAATGCTCCAGGGACCCTTCTCAAAACACTTATCAGATGATGGACCTAAAAGTCTGAAAAGATTATGAATATAAATACAAATCAAGAATCACATGTCTTCTGCCTGGAATTTAATATCTTCTTCCATTAAACTCAACTATTCAGTTAGACTTCACATATGGCAACCTTCCCAGTTACTAGATATTCACCAGTTTGCATTCTATCTTTGCATATCAAAGGATTATTTCCCATTCTCCCAAAAATTACCAATCATGCCCTTATCAATTGTGTGATCTAATCTGAAACATTTCCTTCCTTCTGTTCTGAATTCTAAGTCAAATTCAAAGCTCGCTTTCCATATAAACTTTTAACCACTCTCACCCTAAGAACTAGTTTGTACTCTTTTGCTGGAGTCTGAAACCAACAGATTCCTTTGGAGAACCCATCCCATTTATTTCCCTAAATCTAAGAATCTTGCCTATCTTTATAAACATATTGTGAAAGTCAAAAAGCTGTAACTGATTCATCTTAGTTTGTTTTCTCCACACCTGAAAGGGTATTTCAGGGCACTGCACACACTCCATATTATATCCTGGATTGAAATGTGATCCACTGAAACCCTCATCAATGTCCACCCTGTGGGACAGAGATGCCATGCACCTCTTTCCTCCGGACAGCCTCTCAACAGCCATGCCTTGAAGCACATTTCCTGGGTTAGACCTGAATAAAGCAGCAAAAAACAGAAAGGAAGCAAAGGGCTTTCCTAAGTGGCAGAGGCAGCAGACTGAGAGCAAATATGTGCCCAGGGGTTGTGCTCCTTGCATTAGAGTAGCTTTTTCAGCACTTGAGAGCCAGAGGCAGGTGTGAAATTAGCAGTATTCATGGATTTCAGCATGCTGGGCTGCAGCCTGCTTTGATACCCAACTGTTTAGGTGATTTTTTTTTTCCTGGGAGGGAAGAACCAGGAATAACTATATTGACACTGGAAGGCGTAAAGTTAGAAGTCAGGGTTGGGATACGGAACTAACATAAGCCATTCTGACAGATGTCCTTCACATCACACAGTGACACTACTATTTGTAACCTCATCTTCTGTATCTTCTCTCTTCTCTTTATTTTGCTTCAATTCCATGTGTATGCCTGTATGAATATGAGCTTGTGTACACCTGTGTGTGTAGGGGTAGTGAGTGTGATAATGATCATGATTGAAGATACAGAAGGTTAAGAAATATAAAGGATGTTTTTCTGGAGTTGTAACAATATTTTTCCTTAATGCATCTTCATTGATTCCTCTACTTCCCCTTTCCCTTTTTTTCTGTCTATCTTCTAAGAGCCAACATGATTTTTTCTCATAATCATAGTGAGAGGTAAAAAAATGTTGAGACAAAGACATGTCATTTTCTTTTTCCTTCAAAAAGCAGATAATTCCAGTGAGTGATTTTCAGGTATCATTGGGGAAACCACTTATTTCAGCTTCTATTTTCTTGGATCAGAATTGTTTCAGTGGAAAGAGCTGGTTGGTGTGATGGAGAATATGAATGACACTTTTTAAATATTTGTATAATGTAAAAACAAGTCCATGGACCATGTTTAGAGGGAATCATAGGCATTAGGGAAGAAGTTAAGCCATAGGACAACAACAGGAGCCAGGAGTAGAGGATAACAAATCTTCTACATTCAGAATGGAATCTCTATTGACACACTTTTGAGGGTCAAGCTCAGTACTGGAACTGCCTCAATGAAGCTTGCGACACTATATTGTTGTCAATATGTTGCACGAGTCTCTATAAGAATGACCAGAAGGTAGAAGTCAGCTTTGTCATGGGATTTGTCTTACCAAGGGCAAGAAGGCCTCTGATAATATCCACAGATATATTGTCTAAATTAATCTGTAATGAGACTTAGTTTCATGTTCATTTTTCTGCAAATGTTGTTAGAAAAAATGGAAACAGAAAAAAACAGGGACAGAGAACAAATACAAACATGCCCTTAGTCAAAAAAGATTTTGATTAGACATTTTGATTAAAGATGTAATAAACAGGCAGTAGAATCCATATACTGGTGAATTCTCATTGAGGACCAACAGAATGACTGTAGGGCACATATTTATGAAGTAATATAGTAAAACATTGTTCAATGTCATCTTTCCTGATCAGAGAGGAGCAGCACTCTCATCACCATGGCAATTTAAAGAGGGTAGAAGTATAGGAAAAAAAAAAAACTAAGATATGTATCAAATGTTTTGATTGCCAGAATGAGAAAGCTGAGATGAGTCACCCAAATCTTAAGAGAAAATTTCTAAGAATGAGTTATTGAGGGGTTGTGGAAAGACAGTTTAGATGAAAGCCAGGTATTTTCCAACTTTTCCCAGTAAGATGGTTAAGCCAAGTACATTTGAAAATTAAAATGATGGCTCAAATTGTTCGCAGTAATAATAAATCCACATTTGAAAACATGAGTAAAGAAATGTCATTTTATAATGCAAAATGAGAAACTCAATGCCTAACTCTGAATGTGTTTCTCAGTACACTTGAAAATCTCAATGGAGGGCAACATATCAAAATATGAAACTTGGCATAAATATACAATAAAATATCTACAAAAATCTAATGGAATTGTTCCCCTTGAACAGCCTATGTAACACTACCAAATTCTTCTTTATTTCTCTGAAAGAGCTACGGGAGGAGAAAGGAGGAGAGAGAGCTAGGGATATGTTTCATCCAATGGTTCACTCCTCAAAAGCCCCAGTGGCCGGGAGCTTTGGCTGGGACTTCCACATGGATAAAAGGGCTCAGAGACTTGGACCATCTTCCATTGCTTTCCCAGGAAGAGTAGTGGGGAGCTGGATTGGAAGTGGAGCAGCCAGGACTTGAACCAGCACCCATATGGGATGACAGTATGGCAGGCAATGGTTTAACCCGCTATGCCACAACGTTGGTCCTGACACTACTTTTTATTTTAACCTCATTCGAAGGATACATTTTATAGGAAGCAGGATCTGAGTTCTGTGGTTTAGTTAAAAATTCTTATAAGAAAGCAAATTTAAAAAAGCTTTAGTATTTTATTAAATCTTTTTTTTTCTACAATTAAGAAACATCTTTATTAGCACTTCTTTAAGCCAATCAATGACTTGGTAAGTAATACTTTTTTTTCAATTAGCAATAATCGCGCCTCGGATAAACCTCATTGGCTACGATACTGCCACTGCGCAAAGCTAATACTTTTTTTTTAATGTTGGTTCCCAGTGTTCACTCATTTATTTAAAAGATTTTTTTATATATTTGAAAGGCTGGGGCCAGCAGCGTGGCTCACTAGGTTAATCGTCCGCCTGTGGCGCCGGCACCCCATATGGGTGCCAGGTTCTAGTCCCGGCTGCTCCTCTTCAAGTCCAGCTCTCTGCTGTGGTCCAGGAGGGCAGTGGAGGATGGCCCAGGTGCTGGGCCCCTGTACCCTCATGGGAGACCAGGAAGAAGCACCTGGCTCCTGGCTTCGGATTGGCGTAGCTCCGGTAGTAGCGGCCATTTGGGGGGTGAACCAACGGAAGGAAGACCTTTAACTCTCTCTCACTGTCTAACTCTATCTGTCAAATAAAAGAAAATTTTAAAAAAAGGCTCTGTGTGTGTGTGTGTATGTGTGTATGAGAGAGGGAGAGGGAGAAAGAATGAATCTCCCATCCATTCACTGGTTCACTTCCCAAATGGCTGCAACGCGCAGACCTGGACTCATTCGGAGCCCAGAACCAGGAGCTTCTTCAGGATCTTCAACGTGGGTGCTGGGACTCAAGCTCTTGGGCCATCCTCTGCTGCTCTTCCAGATGCATTACCAGGGAGCCGGATTGGAAGTGGAGCAGCCAGGACCTGAATCAGTGTCTGCACGGGATGCCATCAATGCAGTCTAGGCGGCAGCTTAATCTGTTGCACTATGGCACCTGCTGCAAAAGGGGAAGCCTTTTTTTTTTTTTTTCAAAGATTTATTTATTTATTTATTTGAAAGGCAGAGTTACTGAGAGGAAGAGGGAGAGAGGTCTTCCTGCCACTGGTTCACTCCCCATATGGCCTCAATGGCCAGAGCTGTGCTGATCCGAAGCCAGGAGCTTCTTCTGGGTCTCCCACATGAATGCAGGGTCCCAAGGACTTGGGCCATATTCTACTGCTTTCCTAGGCCACAGCAGAGAGCTGGATCAAAAGTGGAGCAGCTGGGACTCCAACCAGCACCCATATATGATGCTGGCACTGCAGGCTGGGGCCTTAACCCACTGCACCACAGGGCTGGCCCCAAGGGGAAGTTTTAAAATAGATATTTTGGCTCCCCGTGAGATATAGCTAACTTTACCAAATGTTATCAATGAACATTTTTTTCCTACAGTCTATCAAATCACTAAATCATGGCAAAAATAAAATCCCTAATTCAAAGGTACTTTTGAATTAAATTACAGTATTTTTCTTTAATATCTCTCTCCACACACACAGACACACACACATACACACACATTTTTCATTTATTCCCATTAAATTTATAAACCATTTAATGGAAATATTTGATAATAGGGATTATGGCAAAGAGTTCAAGATTAAAATCACATTGCTGACAGTGTAGAACAATAAAATTCATTCCCCTTCATAGTCATTTAAGTGGCCACCTTTTTTTTGTTAACAGATACCTATGCCTTTTTAGACTTACTACAGTCATGAGCACCTGCTATAGCCTAGGTTCTTGGTGTTAGTTACATGTGTTATTAAACCTTACCACACTTCTTCACAGCATGTAATTTAATCAAATCTTCCAGGTTTAAAATAAATAATGTCTGAAGCTAAATGCTCAATATCTGTAGTTAAGTAACTGAATAAAGTGTTATTTAAGGTTTTTTTTTTTTTTTTCCTAATCACAGAAGATGTGGGACTGCAAAGATTGAGACTGGTGCTTCCTAGGAAAGTGCTGGAGTGTCTAGTTGCAGTAGATTAAAAAGATAAAGAGAAGTTAAGTGCAATGAAACAAGATAGGAGACATGACTAATCAAGGCTATGTTTTGCAGGAATTTTACAAACAGAAAATAAACAAGTGAGATAATAATAAAAAGCCATATGGGTGTGCACGAGGTACAGCAGTTAAGTTGTTACTTAGGAAACCTGCATCCCGTATCCAAGAACCTCCTTTACGTTCCAGCTCCCCTGCTTCTGATCCAACTTACTGCTGATGGGCACTCTGAGAAACAGCAGGTGACGGCTCAAGAATTTTGGTCTCTGCCACTCATGTGGAAGACACAGACTGAGTTTTGGGTTCCTGGATTTGGTCTGGCCCAGCTCCTGAAAGTAGCTGGCATTTGGAGAGTAAAGATCTCTTTCTATAACCTTCAACTAGAGCAAAAATAAATAAGTAATCAAAGTAATACTGGGAGGTATTTCCATAGATAATGACAGGCAGGAGTTTTATATTGGAAGCATCGATCAGATGCCAAATAAGATAACTGGAGAAAGATTACAACTTCAGAATAGAAAAAGGTAAAGCAGAGTCTAAAAAGCTACAAGGGGTCTGTGTTGTGCCACAGTGAGTTAAGCCGCCATCTGAGATGCTGGCATCCTATAGGACACCAGTTTGAGACGCAGCTACCCCGCATCCATCCAGCTCCCTGCTAGTGGCCTGGGAAAGCAGCAAAAGATGACCCAAGTACTTGGGCCCCTGCATCCACATGGGAGACCGTGGAGAAGCTCTAAGCTCCTGGCTTCCACCTGGCACAGTCCTGGGGAGTAAACAAGTGGATGGAAAAAGATTTATTTATTTATTTATTTGAAAGACAGATACAGAGAGAGGTAGAGACACAGAGAGATTCTATCCTCTGGTTCACTCCTCAGATGGCTGCAAAGGCTGGAGCTGCGCTGATCTGGAGCCAGGAGCTTTTTCTAGGTCTCCCACGCAGGTGCAGAGGCCCAAGAACTTAGGTCGTTATCTACTGCTATCCCAGGCAATAGCAGAGAGCTGGATGGGAAGAGGAGCAGCCGGGACTAGAACCAGTGCCTATAAGGGATGCTGGCACTGCAGGCCAGGGAAATAACCCGCTGTGCCACCACACCTGCCCTAGATGGATGACTCTTGCTTTTGCTCTCTCTCACTCTTGTTCTTCGTAACTCTTTTTTTTTTTTTTTTGACAGAGTGCACAGTGAGAGAGAGAGAGAGAGAGAGAGAGAGAGAGAGAGAGAAAGGTCTTCCTTTGCCATTGGTTCACCCTCCAATGGCCGCCGTGGCTGGCGCGCTGTGGCACACTGCGCTGATCCGAAGGCAGGAGCCAGGTGCTTTTCCTGGTCTCCCATGGGGTGCAGGGCCCAAGCACTTGGGCCATCCTCCACTGCACTCCTGGGCCACAGCAGAGAGCTGGCCTGGAAGAGGGGCAACCGGGACTAGAACCTGGTGTGCCGGTGCCGCTAGGCGGAAGATTAGCCTGTTGAGCCACGGCACCGGCCCCTTCGTAACTCTTAATTAAGATTTATTTATTTTATTTAAGCCATGAGAAAGAAACAATTTGAAGAAAATGAGAGAAGCTTCAGTTTTGTTATCATTAAAAATGAAAATTGAGCCGGCGCCGCGGCTCACTAGGCTAATCCTCCGCCTTGCGGCGCCGGCACACCAGGTTCTAGTCCCGGTCGGGGCACCGATCCTGTCCCGGTTGCCCCTTTTCCAGGCCAGCTCTCTGCTGTGGCCAGGGAGTGCAGTGGAGGATGGCCCAAGTCCTTGGGCACTGCACCCCATGGGAGACCAGGATAAGCACCTGGCTCCTGCCATCGGATCAGCGCGGTGTGCCGGCCGCAGCGCGCTACCGCGGCGGCCATTGGAGGGTGAACCAACGGCAAAAAGGAAGACCTTTCTCTCTGTCTCTCTCTCTCTCACTATCCACTCTGCCTGTCAAAAATAAAAAAATAAATAAAGAAAGAAAGAAAGAAAATTGGAGAAAAACAGGGTCTTTAAAATTTTGAGGCTATGTCATTTTGGATCCATATTTCTACAGTATGCTAGATGATCAGTCAAGGATGGTCGCAAAGCAGGTGTTTTCGTATAGAAAACAACGTAGTCTTAGACTTAAGAAAATGTTTATGGAATCACTACTAAACTCCAGGGGTTTTTCTAGCCTGTGATGATAGAGTAGTGAATAAGACAGGCAGGGTTCCAGCTAAATCAATCATATATTCTAGAGATAGGAGACAGGAAAAAAAAATACATACAGGAAAGATGTACAAATAAAATAGAGAACATTCTCCTCAGGTTCTGTCTTGGATTATTATTCTCTGAATCAAAACGTCAAACCAAATGCCTTTCCTCAAATCATGACTGTTTACCATAGTAATTCACTTTATAGATATGTGACACCAGACAAGACAAAACTGTTAGACTGACAAAGCGCATAGATGTGTCTCCCCTCCACTTTGCTGCTTTTATCCTGGTCCATATCCCTGACTCTGTGATAGCTGAAGTACTATAAAATCTGTCTTAAATTACTCATTTCATGTGTGGTCAAGCATCTGCAGTAGACTCTGCTACTTTCTTTTTGGAACAAGTTCTCTGGTAACAAGTGACTTTGTAACTAACCTAGTTTGTGTTACTATGTCTCTCGCTGAATTTCTCAGTTGCTGAAACTACAAGGTTTACTTTATTATTTCATCTTTAAAATGATTTGTGGCCTATTATTTTCCTTTAAAAAATTAGTCTCTCTTTCTTGCTTCTCACACTAATTATCCTCCCTCCACCTCGACTTTGGGTCTGTTTGCTATTTCGGGTAACACATGGCTTTCTGTTCCCTGCTGGGATTCATAATTGTTACTTGGCAGATGAATCCTGGCATGCACAATCATTACTCTGAACTTTCCACCAGCTCAATTAGCAGACAGCAGTAGTGCAGGGCTTGCTCCTCAAGTAAACCTGGGAGCCACCCTCCACACGTTTTTAAATTTCTGGTGAGCCCACGATAATTACAGCTTTTCCTAGTTATAAATCATTTGTGTCTATGGAAATTTTAATCATGATATTATATTATTGTTAAATCTCTGAACATACATGAGGCTAGTGGTTATTGAGGAGCCCTGACATCAGGAGATATTTGCCTGAGACTAAGTGATAGAATTCTTAATATTCTGAGTCAAGATATCTTTGCATCAAGGAAGCTAGACACAGCAGACAGTGAACATTTGCCAAAAAAAAGTCTAAATAAATCTTAATAAAGTATCTCACTAAATGAAGAAGGCAACAATGAAATTTTTTGTACCTGTCTAGTCCTGATCCTCATGTTGTCAATATGTGAGGTTTTCTGCTTTAAAAATAACGACTGTACCTGCTATGTCTTTCTCAGGCTATCCTAAGGTTTATACAACATGATTGTATGTTCAGGGGGATGGAAGGATAGTTTAATTTCCCTGTTAAGGTGTTACTCTTTGCTCTTTAGATGCTCTATCTGGCAAAGACTGTATGTTGTGGGTGCAGTGTAAACTCTCATACTAGAAGATGAGGGAGAGAGAAGGAGAGGCCAGCCTAACTGGCCTCCTGACTGTGTCATTGGCAGTTGTAGACCTAACTATTGGACCGATTACCGGTGTAAATCAACCTCAGGTACCCAGCATAGGAGTGATAATGTCTGCACTACAGTACTTTAATGAGGGTTGAAGATAATTTGAGTAAAGCTGCATGATGCCGTTAAGTATTTAAGTTTAAATAAGTAGATATTTTCATTTGAGTTCATACTAGTTACCATATGGATGTGATTGGACTGACATAGATAAACTGGATAGCTCTGTATATTTCATGCAGCAGACACTGGCATATACGTTTTTATGTGTTTCTTCATTTAAGATGAGCTGTGAGTTAGGTAAAATTATCATCTTCAGGGGCCGGTGCTGTGGTGTAGTGGGTTAAAGCCCTGGCCTGAAGCATCGGCATCCCATATGCGCACTGGTTGGAGACCTGGCTGCTCCACTTCTGATCTAGCTCTCTGCTATGGCCTGGGAAAGCAGTAGAAGATGGCCCTAGTCCCTGGGCCCCTGCACTGTGTGGGAGACCTGGAAGGAGCTCCTGGCTTCGGATTGGCACAGCTCTGGCCATTGCAGCCAATTGGGGACTGAACCAACAGATGAAGATCTCTCTCTCTCTTGCTCTCTCTCTCTCTCTGTCTCTCTCTGTCTCTCTGCCTCTCCTCTTTCTGTGTAACTCTGATATTCAAATAAATAAATCTTTTAAAAAATTATTTTCATTGTATGGAATATCAAAAAACAAGAAACCAGAGACTTGTTCCCATATGACTAAGCTGCTGTATGATTTAGTTACATTTTCCTCCTTTTACAGCACTGTAAGTACCATGAGAGCAGGCACCATATTTCTTCTTATTCATCACTAGTTCCAGCACGTATTCCAGTGCCACAGATGTAGTATATGTTCAAAATACATTTGCTAAGAAATTTATTTCTCATATAGTGTCAGCAATTTTAATTATGAATTCATTGGGGTTAATGGTTTAATGTTACTATTGAATATATAATCACCTCCTCTCAAAAGATAAACTAGCCCCTTAACAAAAGGTTGGTAATTTTGGAAGCTATGTTAATTTTTTAGGGTTACAGGGTACTATTTATTGACTTGAATGAGTCATTTAATTAGAGGAGCTTAGTTTGTATTCATAGCCCTTGATGGGTTTTAGTGTTTTTTTTTTTATTTTAAAGATTTTATTTATTTATTTAAGAGGTAGAGTTACAGACAATGAGAGAGAGAAACAAGAGAGAAAGGTCTTCCTTCCGTTGTTTCACCCCCAAATGGCCGCTACTGCTGGAGCTACGCCAATCCAAAGCCAGGAGCCAGGTGCTTCTCCTGGTCTCCCATGTGGGTGCAGGAGCCCAAGCACTTGGGCCATCCTCCACTGCCTTCCCATGCCACAGCAGAGAGCCGGACTGGAAGAGGAGCAGCCGGAGCCCATATGGGCTAGAACCCGGAGCCCATATGGGATGCCGGTGCCTCAGGCGGACGATTAGTCAAGTGAGCCATGGCACCAACCCCCAGTGTTTTTTTTTTTTTCTTTACAGTATAGTACATACATATCCATATCTCCCTTTATCTCTGCAATATATATATATATATATATATATATATATATATATATATATAATCTGGCATTGTGTATCTATAACATACTTGGTGGCCTAGAGGGTCTGGATGAATTTACCTTGATTAGAATAAACAGGTACCTTGCTTTCTTGGGGGAAGGTAGGCAACCAGAAGGGCTGGAGCGAACAAAGTTTCAGACCATGGTAATGACGCTTGGCTCCACTCTCACAGGTGCTGAGTGTTACGAAGTGCACTGATGATAGGCCAGATGTCCTGGGAATGCTGTCAGTGTTGAAAGCAGGGAGCATTCATCTTTAGGACACAGCATCCCAAGTCCAACTAAAGGGCTTGATTCTGACAGTGAATAAGTTGGTCTCTGTGATTCTGCTTCAACTTCAAGGATACACATAAAGTAGCTTAGTGATATGGAGAGATGTAAAACCGAATTCAGAGCAGGGTTTCTTACCTAATCTGGTACTGAGTATTTGTGTGGTCATGAAGGAGGATACTCGTTTCTATATCTGAATAGGAAAAGTTTTCTCTTGAACATCTACAGGTTTATTGTGAACATTGAAAAAACTGCTGTCTTTGTATTTTACATATTATCTAAAGATAAGACGCTTCTCAATTGTTCAAGAATACAGAAAATAGGCCTACACACAGAAATGTGGACAAGAAAAAAGGGTATCAGGGTTGGCAGGTGGGATAGGGAAGAAAGAATGGGCATACTTAGCTAGCGCTGGATACCATACCACAGGCTTCAATTCCTTTCTATAAATATATGCAGTGCTTTATTAACCATTTAGTGAGAACTAGTGGTTTGCAAAAAAGGAATCAAAATCCTGGTGATGCCTCTTTCATCATTTCTTTTTGTCTTCAGATATCACTTCTTAAGTGTTCACCCAGCAACATTTTAAGTGACCAATATTTTCCTTCCTATAATTAACCCTGAAGTTTTCAAAGGCAGAGCCTTTGGAAGAGAAGTTAAATACTAGAGAACTTTCTAAGGTTAATTGCCAATTACTGAAGATGCTCTTACAAAAAAAAAAAACTTAAAAAGCAGTCTATTTCTCATTTCTAAAGCTATTTGAACATAGCTCAGTCAGGTCAGGATCTGTTGACCTAAATTCAGGATATTCTCTGAAGATAGAAACAATGGCAGTTACCCTGCAGAGAATAAATCAAGAGAAGTGTCACATTTTCAAGGAGAAAATGAGTTGTGTTTTTCCACTCAGCTGATTGTTATAACTCTGGCTGTGGCAAGGTGGAAGAGACAAGTTGACAGCGAATATGTATCTAACACCATTCTTCAGTGATTCTTATTTTAAATGCTGTAAGTGTCCTTAGTCAATGTGTTTAATTCTTATTTTTAAAAAAACTAACGTCCACTGTTAAGGTTTTCTTATGTTTGTTGAATACTAAGACATTACATGGGAGAAATCAGCGTTATTCCTTTTTTTATTTTAACATAAATATTTATTTTCATCCACTTGAAATGTTTGGTAATGGTGAGAGAGAGAGAGAGATCCATCTTTGCCCATCTGCTAGTTCACTCTCCAAATACTTTCAGCAGCCAGTGCTAAGCTAAACTGAAATCAGGTAGCTGGAACTCCATTCGGGTCTCCATTGTGAGTGGCAGGACACAAATCATAGACCGTCTGTGTTGCTTACCAGGTACATCAGCAAAAAACTGATCAGAAGCATGAAGTAGCAAGGGCTCAAAGTGGCACTCTGATATGGAATGTGGATATCCCACAAGGTGGCATAACCAGCTGCACTATAATGCCCCCTAAGTACTCTTCTTTTCCTATTGATCAAAATATTCTCTCCTCAAATCTCATTTCACAAGTTTAGGTTCTCACAAAATGTAGCTTTATTTTCTACATTTCTACTTAAGCCTTATTTTTAGGACATTCATTCTTTGTTGCGGCAGTGAAGAAAATCTCAGTAAACTAAGGATTTCTCTCCTTTCCCATGAATAGGCATTTTAGGGTTCAGCCTGAGAGGTGGGGATGGGCAGCCTCTTGACACTTTTCATCCTGTGTGTACTGTGATCTGAGCTCTGAACACCTGAGACCAGCTGTCTCCCATGGCTGTCTGCCAGGTCTCCGTCACTCGTTCTCTATATACCTCCCAGCACATTGGAATCATTGGTCTGCTTGACCTCCTACCTTGGGTTTGTCTTATGCTCCCTAGTGCTGTCCAATTTTTCTTCCTGCCCTGGGCTACTCTTGAACACACAAGGAATTATCTAGGGTCAAGCGTTGTGGCATAACTGGTTAAGCTGCTGCCTGTACTGCTGGCATCCCATCTGGGCGCTGGTTCAGGTCCTGCCTATTCTATTTCTGATCCAGCTCCCTGCTAATGCACCTGGGAAAGCAGCAGATCATGGCCCATAGGCTTGGGTCACAGCCACCCACTGGGAGACCCAGATGAAGCTCTTGGATTTGGCCTGGCCTACCCCCTCTCTGTTGCAGGGAACCAGTGGATGGAAGGTGTTTTCTCTCTCTCTCTCTCATTCTGCTTCTCAAATTTAAAAAAAAAAAAAATCTCATTCATTCTATATGCTGCTGGAGACTCCCAGAGGTTTGCCTCAGAAACCTGTGTCTGCTCTCCTACTGCTGCTTGGTCATCGTGGTTGAGCAAATGCAGGTGGGGTGGACAGCATTAGACTGCTGTTTCCAGGTTTTACTTGGGAACTGACACTTGGGTCTTTTCTTGTTGAGAACCAGTCATCTCAGGGTTTTGTTGTCCCATGACTGAAACAGAGTCCAGTAGATTGGAGGAATAGTGGAGTCTTTATAACGCTAATTAATTTGCATATTTCATTATGCATATTGCTCTTGGGAAGAGGTCTCAGCATTTTAATTGACTTCTTGGTTCTGTGTGTTCTCCTTTCCCAGGTATCCTTTAAGATAGAATTTGTGTAGGGCACAGGAAATAGGAACTATGGGGTGGGGACGTGAGCATGGGTAGATGTACCAGAAAAACGTGTCCCCAATTCCATATTGTAGAGTCTTTCATAGATACACTGTGTTTAAGTAGTGAATAACACTACATTACATGTATATACTATTTGTGCATACTATATTGAGAGATATTTACTTTTTTTTCTTTTTGTCATTACCAATAATGTCACTAGAAACAGCTATGTACATTCATCATTATTCATGTATATGAGTACATACTTTTAGTTAAATTTCTGGAAATGGAATTCCTGAGCAAACAAAAGCATTTTGCATTTTGAAAGTCATTGCCAAAATGTCCTCCAGCATGGTTGCAATGATTTAAAATCCCATTAACAAAGTTTCAGCTGATATTATTCCTATGTATAATTAAATTCACATATCACAATTTTGACTTTACAGAAAGAGCATATTGTAATTTGGAGGATAAGTTTGACATATATACTACCCAGAGTTATTTAAAGTAGTAGTGATAGAATAATCACCATATTTTGTTTGCATTTTGTAATTTCTTTCCATGATCTCTTTTTTTATTAAACAACACACTCTTTTTTGTATTTATTTGAAAGGCAGAGATACACAGGCACACACAGAAGGAGAGGGAATGGGAACGGGGGGTGGGTGGGGAGAGAGGGAGAGAGAAAGAATATCTCATCCACTGGTTTATTCCCCAAATGCATGCAGCATTCAGACCTGGAACAGGCTTAAGCCAGCAGTCAGGAATTCAGTCCAAGTGTTTACATTGGTTGGCCGAGATTCCACCACCAAGGTTATCAGTGCTGCCTCCCAGAGTGTGCATTGTCAGGAAACTGGAATTGAGGTGGAGCTGGGACTGAAACCCAATTACTCTGAAATAGAATTCTGTTATCCCAAGCAACACCTTAATTACTCGGTCAAATGCCTGTCATAATTTTCTTTCTTATGTTAGAAAATACATGCAATTATTTTTGAAAATTTACTTGAATAATAGCTCAACAAGGCAGAGTTAGTTGCCCCACCAATCCAAAATAAATTCTTAGGATGTGGGTTCAACACGTACTTGTTGAATAAATAAATGCGTGAGTAAATATAAGTATACAAATATGAAACTAATAAAGAAAAAAACTGGTCTCCAGAAATATTATACAAACTAAACCACTTGATTCACTCCAGCAGAGAACAACGCAGACATAATTGTCTAAGCAATGACCTCTTTACAGTGCTCTAGTAGCCGTTACTGGCCTGAATAAAGGTGAAAACCAACCGCACATTGTGGTGAGAAAGAGGAAATGTTGCTGGGATGTCAGTGTTTCCCCCCAGTTCATGTGTTGGCAATGTGATCCCCACTGCAGCAACATTCAGAGGTGGAAGCTTTAATGTGCAAGCAGGTTGTGGGAGAGCTGAATGGCTGATGGCTGCTAAGCAGGACTAAGTTTCTGATAGAAAATGAGTTTAACAAACTTTTCTTTGTTGCATGTGCTCACTTGTTCCATGTTATAACACATGACAAAGTCCCTCAGCAGATGTCAGCCCCACGCAATTGGACTTCCTTGCCTCCAGAACCATGGACCAAATAACTTTCTATCAGACGCTTCAAGAAGTTTATGTAAAGTGGAATTAAAAATTTGGGCACAAGCAATTTTTGAAATTGATGTTTACTTTTTTCATAATGCACATATTGTTTATACTTTATAGAGACTATAGTATTCTGTTAGAGCTGCTGGAAAGGGTCTGAACCCGATGGAAAGTGAAGAACTAAAAGCACAGAACTAAATGTCTCAAGTAATGTCCCCTCCACAACTTGAGTAGATTCTATTCAGACCCCTACAAATCACAGACAAAATGCCCTGGCTTATTTTAAATATTTATCTTAAATATTTGGGATAATAAAATGTATCAACTATAAATCTAAATTGGTCTTCTCATTGACCCAGATTCCTTGTAAAGAGTGTCTACATGGTAGACTTTAGATGTTGAAGGCATATGTACGTTTCCCAGGTTTTCCTCTGGATATCATCCAAATTAAATAATTCCATATCATTTCTTTTACCATAGTTTAACTTACGCTATCTTTTTCCTGATTTTACTCTTCATTTATCATCCTAAATTCATAAGAAAGAATCTCTCACAGAAATAAAATTTGGGATCCGTGTTGTGGTCCAATGACAGATTAAGCCACCACTTGTGACAAAGGCATCACATATGTGAGTGCAGGTTTGAGTCCAGGATGCTACGCTTCCAATGTAGCTTCCTGCTAATGGATCACAGAGGATGGTCCATGTACTTGGGCCTCTGAATCTCATGTGGGAGACCCCAGTGTAGTAGCTGGGACTTTTGTCGGATCCAGCCCTGGCAATTTGGGGAGTAAACAAATGGATGGGAGATCTCCGTTTCTGACTCTCCATATTTTCTGTCATTCAAATATTTTTAAGGATGGCAAACAGAAAATAAATACATAGTTATATCTGGATGCTCACTGAATGTTCAAAGTAAACATGGTTATTAACCTGATGCAGGTCAAAATAAAGGAAAATAAAATATAAAAACAAGAGCAAAGAATAGAGGGAGGGCTCAAAGTAAGACTTTCTAAGGTGCTAGCATAATTTGTAAATAACTAATGATTTTGAACATTTTTGACATAACTAGCTTAGTGAGTTAGTTCAAACAGAATAACTGGGTTAGGAAGGTCTAACCTACAGACCATACCAGTCTCACAAAATCATTGAGTCTGACACTGCCAACTAACTGCAGGTGGGACTCAAAATTCAACAAATTTGTTTCAGGCTAATTTCTTTATTTTTAAAGATTTTATTTATTTGATAGGTAGAATTACAGACAGGGAGGGGGAGAGACGGAGAGAAAGGTCTTCCATTCACTGATCCACTCCCCAATTGTCTACAATGGCCAGAGCTGGCTGATCTGAAGCTAGAAGCCAGGGGCTTTTTCTGGGTCTCCTACGCAGGTGCAGGGGCACAAGACTTGGGCCATGTGCCACTACTTTCCCAGGCCACAGCAGAGAGCTGGATGGGAAAAGCAGCAAGGACTGGAAACTCTGCCCACTGGGATGCAGGCGCCACAGGCCTGGAGGCTTAAATCACTACGCCACAGCACCAGCTCCAGGCTAATTTTTAAGTTGATAATATTTTTTATGGCCTGCAAACATGATATAAATATCCAAATGGCCCTTGATGTAAACAGGTTCCCTATTTCTGGTAGAAGTAAAAAGAAGTAGTATTCCTGTTTATTGAAAACGAAGGCAACATAAACAAAACCATACTTAATTATTGTGGTTAGAAAATACATAAGATTGAGGAAACAAATATTAATATGTAATTATGCTAATCAATGCGAATTGACTAAAACTACAGATTGAAAAAAATGTGTCTAGGGCTCTAGCAGTGGCATAGTGGGTAAAGTTGCCTCCTACACTGCTGGCATCCCATATGGGCACCAGTTCAGGTACGGGCTGCTTCACTTCCAATCCTGCTCTCTGCTATGGCCTGGGAAAGCAGTAGAAGATGGCCCCAACACCTTGGGCCCCTGCACCCCCGTGGGAGACTGGGAAGAAGTTCCTGGCTTCAGATCAGTGCAGCTCCGGCCATTGTGGCCACCTGGGGAGTGAACCAGTGGATTTAAGACCCTCCCCCCCTTTCATTCTGTCTCTGTGTAACCCTGACTTCCAAATAAATAAATCTTTAAAGAACAATAATGTGTCATGAAATGGGCAATCTGTTTTTATTGTTGCAACTAGAACCAAAGGCCAGAGAAGAAATGATGGAAGAGATAGAATAAGTACACATTAAGCAATATAAAGCTGGGCAAATAGTGATGATATAAGAAATAAATTGACTTTAAATCAGAAGTCTTATTTGTCAAAAGATGATTATGATAAGATTGTAAAACGTTCAATCCATTAGGTAGATATAAAATCTCCAATGTATATTATGCATGTAAATAATCTCAAATAAAAAGCTTAAACATTTTTCAGTTACCAAGGAAAATTAACATTTTCAAATATTAGCAATTTTATCAACTTTGTTACTCATAGAACTAATAGAAAAAATTTAATAAAGCTACAGAATATTTGAACAAAATAATTAAGAATTTTAACAATTGTAGACTTTAGCCTTGAGAAATATGGGTTATGTTTTATTAAGCTAAACTTTGATATCTTTCCAAAAATTGAACAAGGGCGGTGTAGTGCATTGTGGTGCAGTGGGTAAAGCTGCTGCTTGCAATACAGAGATGCCATATAGGCACTAGTTTGAGTCTCAACTGCTCCACTTCCAATCCAGCTCCATGCTGCTGTACCTGGGAAAAGAGGAAGGTGGTCCAAGTCCTTGGTTCCCTGAATAAACATGGGAGACTTGGATGAAGCCAGGAGCTGGCCATTGCAGCCCTTTGGAGAGTGAACCGGCTGATAGAAGGTCTCTCTTTCTGGCTCTCCCTCTCTGTAACACTGGTTTTCAAGTAAGTACTTAAAAAAAAATCAGTATCATAGCATACTGAAAATATCAATAGGTATAAAAAAGATTATATATATTCTCTGCAACAAATTCAACCCAGTATGAAATTAATAATAATGCAAGAATTATCAAAGATTGCATATATGTATATACAAATATGTGTAACATATACATACTTTAAAGTGATAATATATTAAGACATATCTTAAAGTCTTATATTATGCATTCTGGTTTTTTTAATTAATTTATTTATTTTTACTTTTGACTGGTAGAGTGGACAGTGAAAGAGAGAGACAGAGACAAAGGTCTTCTTTTTTTTCCGTTGGTTCACCCCCCAATGACTGCTGTGGCTGGCACACCGTGCTGCTCTGAAGCCAGGAGCCAGGTGCTTCTCCTGGTCTCCCATGTGGGTGCAGGGCCCAAGGACTTGGGCCATCCTCCACTGCACTGCCGGGTCATAGCAGAGAGCTGGACTGGAAGAGGAGCAACCGGGACAGAATCCGGCACCCCGACCGGGACTAGAACCCGGTGTGCCGGCGCCGCAGGCGAAGGATTAGCCTATTGAGCTATAGTGGTTCTGGCTCATGCATTCTGTTTTAGAATAAAGCTAGACAAAAGAAAAAAAAAAACCTTGATATGTGATAAATGGGAAATTTAAATTGATAGGAAAAGAAAACATGGTGAGGAGAAAACTATTTTTCAATATGACAAATATACAAAGAAACAACCAAAAAATATTCTCAAGTCAGCAGAAATAAGTTATTTCCAGATGAAATGAAGGCATAAAAATCTGAAATGAAAACTTGGTACTTTGAGTGGAAACAAGAAATTATGTTAGCAGTCTTATGGTAGTTAGGGATTTTTACACAAAGTGAATAAAGGAAAAATGGAAACTTGTTTTAAATACTGTTGTGAGAAATGGTAACATAAATAAGAGGGAAGGGAGATATTGCAAGGTGGTAAGAGTAATTGTGAATTTGTATAGAAAAAGAACATTACTTTTATGGTCTACTTGCATAAGCTTCTATGAGTTAATTAGAAAAAGAAAAACAATTAAAAATACAGAGTAAAAATAGCAGGAATTATATGTAAATGAAAATCCAAACAGAAGGAAGCAAATTTATACACAAAAATACAACTATTTCATTTCCCTTAATACTTACAGGAATGCAGTTTGAAACTGCAATGAAATATCATTATATCCAATAAGATTGTAAAACATGCTGCGCATGTGTATCAGGGCTGTTTTTCTGTATTGTTTGTAATAAAGCTTTAAAAAGTTATAGTAAAAGTTGCAGTGGAAACTTTAGAAAACTATAGTGCAAACTATTTTTTGCTTTGTTGTATAAATGACGATTGGCATTAAAGACTGATTCAACCAATTTGGAGTTGAAATGCACAAATTACACATATCTAAGATCCCCAGAATCACTAGATAGTACATTTGGTGAATTGTGAGATGTTCACATGATCACTCAATTGTAGTAGAATATAAGGTTTATAAGCTCATTTGGCAGAATTTTATTCACATTTGATATAGTCACTACTTATGTTGGACTTTATAGTACACATTCCAATTTGATAGCATTCTGAAGTCATTTACCATTTTGTTGAAGTGTTATATTTACTTTCTTGAGGATTTTTCCCTTTCGTTTTCACATGCCTTTTATTTCTTCTTCTTCTTTTTTTAAGATTTATTTATTAACTGAAAGGCAGAGTTGCAGAGAGGCAGAGGCAGACAGAATTCTTCCATCCACTGGTTCACTCCCCAAATGGCCACAACGGCCAGAACTGGGCCAATTTGAAGCCAGGAGCTTCTTTCAAGTCTCCCACATGGATGCAAGGGCCAAAGACTAGGGTCACTCTTTACTGCTTTCCTAGGCCATGAAAGCGAGCTAGATCAGAAGTAGAGCAGCCGAATCTCAAACGGGCACCCATTTTGGATGCCGGTACTGCAGGCAGTGTTTACCCACTACACCACGGTACTGGCCCA
This sequence comes from Lepus europaeus, assembly GCF_033115175.1. NCBI lineage: Eukaryota > Metazoa > Chordata > Mammalia > Lagomorpha > Leporidae > Lepus > Lepus europaeus. The sequence goes on from NC_084848.1 coordinate 18,599,818, forward strand.
TGCCTTATGTTACTATTTATTCTTACAAATCAGTAAAGGGCTTGCTCTCAGATTTTTATGTATTTTCCAAAGCCTCTCCAGTAGACACTTTAAAATGCTTTTGGATTGTTTGTAAGTGAATACCTTTAAGTGGTATGGAATACTTTTTTTAATGTAGGTAATAAAGAAAAACCCAATCAAATACCATATCCATAACTCAAGTGCTGTGGAAATAGTGAAAATAGTGGAGGCCCAATTTCTAATCAAAGTGGAATCATAAAGGGCTTTCTTAGTTTCTTCCTACCCATCTCACTTCAAGATTTATCACTATGGAGATTTTGATTATCATCTCTGCCTTGCTAATATGCCCTTATCTTTTTCTCAACCAACTGCACACGTTATTTATGATTCATAAAATTTCCACTTGAGAATTTTTAAATGATTTAAAATAGCTTTCATAACAGAATTCTGGGGAAATGTTATACTGTTAAAGTGTTCTGAAGATTGTGAAGTGATGAAAAGTAGTTTGATAAATCTATTATTTGACTCTCTTAATCTCTTTCCAGTAAGACTCAGAGAAGGGGAGGGGTTGCTTTGTAAATTTTCTCTTAATTAGATTAAATAAAACTTTAAAAGTATCTTTCGTACTAAACAAATGAGAAGACTTTAAAAAGGACAAAATTAATGCATGCTGTGCCACAAGGTAAAACACTGCTCTTTTTCTCTTGAGTTTATAATCACTGTAGACTGAAGTAAGCATGTTTAGGGCTATGTTCACAAATTTGCTAAGTCCTTTTTCTTCAATCTAATCTTGGCTTCATCCCCGTCTTATCCCATCTCTGTCCATGGGAATGGAGCACAGGCAAACGTATTTTCTTTCTGTCAACACTGGTCCTTGCCTTACTTGTTTCAGGTGTGAATCGCTGACTCACACAGTGTCACTCTTACACATAGTCCAAGAATTAGGTCTAGGAGACAATACATATTGGATTCTCCATGTAGTTACAGAGTAAATTAATGCGGTATGCATTATGTATTATACAGCTATAAAAATGAAATTCCACCATTTTCAGCAAAATGAATGCAACTGGAGGACATCATGTTGAGTGAAATAAAGTTGACTCAAAGACAAATACTGCATGTTCTCTCTTACATGTGGGAGCTAAAATTAATAAAAAACCACAAGCAAAGAAGAAAGGAATGTCTATAACAGCATTGCTGCAAATATAGCTTTGTAAAGCTTTGTTTTATACCTTTGTCAAACCAATGGTTAAGAACGTTATACTACTATAGTTTTAACGATCTGTGAGCACTTTAAAATTTACTGTGTATGGGTGAAATGGTTATTTTTCCATTCAATTATTGTTTATAGTCTTTGCCTATATTCCCACTAAACTAGGGTCTTTTTGCTTTTTAGTTGTTGAACTTCTTATTATGTACAGTATTAAGCCTTTTTTTACTGTAATGTAATTTTAAAATATGTTATCTGAAAAACTGAAAAAGAAGGAAAGAGGGTGGGAGGGAGGGAATATCATTATGTTATTGGGATTGTATCTACAAATCACCTTGAATCTATTAAAAACTAAAATGAAAATGGAAAGTAAAGAGAAGTTTTATGGCTTTTTTTTCATGGATTCTCCAAATGAATCTCAGAAAACAAGTCTGGAATTGTAAGATTAGAAAGATAAGTAGAAAAAGAAATGGAAATGAGAGATGAATAAGCGGTCCTGGTAGATCTGTAATCTTTGGTTTTTGTCCCCAGGCTTCCACAAGGTGTGGTCAGCAGAACAGATATTGGGAAATCCAATGGGACCCATGTCCTGGTTTCTTCAAGAGGTAAGAGAAAGAGGGTGATACTAATGTATGAAAAGATTTGTTCACATAAAACTGGAAGAAAGTAATACTGAGCTGTAAGGTTGAGATATACTTGAGTGACAAGGGATAGAGAATGTTGTGAGAATGATTGTTGTACAGGTCAGGGTAGTGATTTCTCTGGATAACAAGGATGGTTTGTGCTTAGCAGTGCTTTGTAGGGGTGTCTGATAACTGGCAAAGTCCTATATCTTGATATAGTGGTAGTTGAGTTTTTTTAAAAAAAATTAGTAATTCATTAAGCTGTACATTTCTTTTGTGTTTCTCTTTAACAAGGAAATGTATAATGCAGTAAAGAACATACTTTACAGTATTTTTGTTTGAAGGTTTAGATAACATGGACCATGTCCTAGCAGAGATACACTTAATAAAAACTAAAATAAAACAAATTCTGAATATTTCTGGTAAAGAAATTATAACAAACTAAATTATTTGCATAAATTTCAACATCTTGATGATTTCCTCACTGAACTGAACATTTAATGACAAAGTAATTTCATTTTTCTCACAATTTTCTCGTTAAGACATAATACAACTCAATATTTTATGAGAACTGTGTATCTTTGATTTAACAAAATGAAAATAACCTTTCAAAAAGCAACAAAATACAATTACAGATCAACTGCTTCTATGAATATAGAAGCAAAGCAAGCCTACACATAATTGTAGCAAACCAAATTGAGGGATCAATAGGGCACATACATATGTTCTGAAAAAGAATGCAAAATTGAGTCAAAAATCAATATCTCTCAAGTAATTTATTTTAAGATTCACCAAAATAACAGGATGATGTAGGAGAATTTTTTATTGAAATATATATATATATATATATATATATATATATATATATTTTGACAGGCAGAGTGGACAGTGAGAGAGAGAGACAGAGAGAAAGGTCTTCCTTTTTGCCATTGGTTCACCCTCCAATGGCCGCCGCGGTAGCGCACTGTGGCCGGCGCACCGCGCTGATCCGATGGCAGGAGCCAGGTGCTTCTCCTGGTCTCCTATGGGGTGCAGGGCCCAAGTACTTGGGCCATCCTCCACTGCACTCCCTGGCCACAGCAGAGAGCTGGCCTGGAAGAGGGGCAACCGGGACAGGATCGGTGCCCCGACCGGGACTAGAACCTGGTGTGCCGGCGCCACAAGGCGGAGGATTAGCCTAGTGAGCCGCGGCGCCGGCTATTATTGAAATATTTTTAATAAATACTCCCATATAGATAAGCTATTATTGAAAACAAAAGTTATAAGACCTAAATAAATTGACATATATACCATGTTCTCACATTAGAAAGTCAATATTGATAGACATGCTCCTCTCCAAATCATCTTGTGAATTTTTTGCAGTCTGAATTTTAAAACCCCCATGATCTTTCTCCTTTCTCTTTGGTGAGAATTGAGAAGATTTTTTAAAATTATGTGGAAGTGGCTAAGGTTTCATATATTCTTGGTGACAAAGAGCGAAGATGGGATATACTTTCACAAAGGAACATCTGGGAGACACAATCTATATCTAAGCCATAACAAGTAGACATATTGATTATGTGATCCTTAAATTTATTATTCGTGCATTTTTATTTATGTATTGTACTTCAAATAAGAGGGAAGAAAACATATTAAGCATTCTGTATCTCTAGGCCTCTCTGTTTTGAAGTCTTCATTCAAAATGAGGGTGTAAATACCATTTAAACTGTAAGAAGCATGTCTGTATGGAGACACCGATACTTGAAGCATATAGAGAAAAATATATACCACACTTTGAAGGTCAGCAGCTAAGAAATAGCTATGTAGAAAAATGACTAGAAAGTGTATCATTTATGGACTCAGTTGTGTGATTGCCTTTTTCCTTGATTTAGCACTCATGCCTGCCGTAACTGAGTGGAAAGGTAAGAACAGACTCACCTCTAATCCCAATCCCAGAGAGCTTGAAAGGCTCCAACGGTGATCAAATCATTATTTGTTGGGGATGAGTGACAAAAATGTCTTTTGTCCACATTGCACATTCAGGCACACTAGACTAATTTAACCAAAACCAGGAGGATTGGCTTCACAAATTTCTTGATTCCTATCAGAACAGCTGTATACATAGAACACCAGACCTACAAGATCAGCATGTCTCCTCCTCCATCCCTTCCTCCTTCCTTCTCCTCCTCCATCCCTTTCTCCTTCCTTATTCATTCGCTCATTTATTTGTTTGTTTGGCTGTCTTACTGTTTTGCCTGATAGCTTGTTTTCTACTTGCAGATCCTAGATGCACTGTCAAGGGTTTGCATCAAGTTTTTTTGTTCCAGGAAAAGAGTATACTGATCTTACAAAAATGAGACTAAGCTTACACAGTTGAAAGGAAAGAATCTATCAAGTAAATAGTTTCACTTTTCACAAGATAATGTCACACAATTTTGAATAGCATGTGCCCCTTCTCAGTTACTCTGGCATGTCTACATCTGGAACAGGTGTCTCAGAACCCTGCCATCTACTTTTTACATGCAGTTAAAGGGAGAAAGGAACAAAAATGACCACTGATTTATTCATGAATAAAGAGGCTCTGACTTCCCACACATATGTTTAAAAATAGGGAAAGACACTGATAGGCAAGGTAGTAAATCAAGAAGTACCCAAGTATAAGGGGCTTTCATAAAGCCCTCCATTTACTCTCACCCACACCTGCTGTTGGCAAAGAATACAAACCTGCCATTGGCAGATTAATCACACTACTGACTTTCTATCAAGTGAAGCGCTATCTTAATAACCGATTGTAAGCAACAAGCTTATGTTTGCACAGTTTCTCACCAATAAAAGCTAAATATTCAACTACTACATAAATTAACATGTCAAACACAGGTGGTAGAGGTAGCAATAATATATAATCATATCTGATGCTCTGATTTTACAGGAATTACTTTCGAAGCATATAAATTTTATATCTCTATTAACATATAAAATTAGCAATTACATAAATTCTCTAATGATTTATAGTTAAGGGACAAAAATCAAATATTTCCAAGACAATTGTTTGAAAACATTAAAAAAAAGCACATTCATGAGAACTGAATCCCAAGGAGAAATTAAAAGTACATTGCTATCCAAGCTTTACACTCATCCAGTGTTTGGCAAGGATCAAGTATTTAACCTATTAATTTTAAAAGCAATATTAACACAGTCTCTATAAATATCACAATTTTCTGCACCAGGAGTCTAAGAATGTCACTTAAATATAGTTTAACTTAACACCAATGTAATGAAGCACAGCATGTTCTCTCAATTATGTGCTTTTCCCAGTTAAAGTCTTGGAGTTGTCTCTGATTCCTACTTTATATCATCCATCAACACTGGTTTATTTCCAAATTCTATCAGTTTGGATTTCAGAATAGTTTAACCAAAACCAGGAGGAGCTATCATAGTACAAACCTTAGAATTCATAAGAAAGCATTCCACTTTCCTTTCTCTAAAGCTTTTCTTTAATTTTTATAATTAGGTTATTCTGCATCTAAGGGATAATTTATTGGGAAATTATTGTAAACCAGAAATTAAAATATTTATTAAAAATATCACTTACTCCACAGTCCTTTGGAAGTTGGCACTAAAATTACTGCCATCCTTTAATATTATTAAAATTGGAAATAGAGACGTGAAGGAGACTCGAGCCCATACCATTTGCTGTCACAGAATACAGGCTTGCTCCTTCTGTTGTGGATCGCCTCTTAAGCACCTTTCTGCAAAAGTCCCAGTAGCTTAGCAGCTTTGTTTCAACTTTTTATTTTAAAATTTAAAATTGATGTAAAACTAGTGTAAAACAAATTTCCATGTATCTATCACAAACTTAAAACATCAGCTCATGGTCAGTCTAATGTAATCTATAGTCAAACCGCTTCTCTGTTTTTAACTTATTTTTAGTAAAATAACAAATCATTTCATCTGAGAATATTGAAATATGACTTATACTATTTCATGTTATAATAAGTTATTTTAAGCAAAACACCATTTTGACAAAATTTTCTTAGAAATAGCAAATATTCACTTTTTATTTCATTCAGATGCAAATAAACTCCATAAGTTACAGGTGAGTGTCTTTATTGATAGATTCCCTTGTAAATATCCTCTCTCTCTCTTTCTCTCTCTCAATGGTTCAATTTTTTTTCAAGTATTTCTGTTGTGACCCTATTCTATCTCCTCTACTTTGTTGACTGTAATTACATGAGTATTAAATAAATTGAAACTCCCACTGGTTAAACATTTGATTGTCTTCTAATTGTATTGAATATTTATCTTATATTACTTTTGAGTAGTTATTTTTGTGATTTATAAGTCCACTACTATTTAGTGACTAATCCGTATTCTCATTCTTGTAGTCTTATTTCATATTTCCTCATTCATTTCTCTAGGATTTTATTTGTATCTTTATTATACTACCAGTTTATCTATTTCCATTCTATAATAACTTAATTGTATCACAAAGACTATATTAATTTTGTATTTTCTAATTCTAACAGACATGTTAATTCTGTGTCATTTTAAATTGATTTATTCTCAGTATCAATTTAGTTTTTCTCTTTGCATTCCTTGTTATCTTTGTTTAAATCACAAATATTGCAAATAAAAAAAAACTTTGCATAGATTTCAAATATTTGGCACAGATGTATACTTATTTTATTTTATTTATTTTTTGCCAGGTAGTTAGACAGTGAGAGAGACAGAGAGTTATAGACAGTGAGAGAAAGACAGAGAGAAAGGTCTTCCTTCCATTGGTTCACTCCCCTAATGGCTGCCATGGCAGGCGCTGCGCCTATCCAAAGCCAGGAGCCGGGTACTTCCTCCTGGTCTTCCATGCAGGTACAGGGACCCAAGCACTTGGGCCATCCTCCACTGCCTTCCCGGGCCACAGCAGAGAACTAGACTGGAAGAGGAGTCCTGTGCCCCAACTAGGACTAGAACCCAGGGTGCTGGCACTGCAGGCAGAGGATTAGCCAAGTGAGCCATGGCACCGGCCCGGTGTATACATACTTTTTAAGTTTATGCTTTCCATAAACTGTTTGGAGTTTTCTCAGTTTCATAGATCTCTGTCTGAGATGTCCTGCCCCTCAGCTTGAAAACACAAGGCAGTGAACTGGAGCATGTTGGGACTCAGATTATTTGTTTCCTATCTTTTAGGAACTCTCATTATTTGTTGCCTGATGTTCAGTGTTTTGAATATTTGTATGGTAGTCTTTAGGATATAAGTGAGAGGGTAATCTTCCTCCATCTTACGCCATCCTAGTTAAAAATAGAAGATTTTAAATTAATTGGTGTTGGCAACTTGACTGTGCCTTATTTTCAAGGCAGCAGAATGTTATGCATTAAATTCATTTTATTTTACTTAATTTGGACTTTGTTCAAACGGTTGTACATTGAACTCTCTTCATGATGCTTGCTTTTAAAACAAAAACAAATCTAATTAGGGGAAGGTGGTAAGGAGGGAGAGAAAGAGGGATAGCTAGAGAGGGAGAGAGAGAAACAGAACACTGGAAAGGATATTTATCCAACACAATTTCTAACACACACAGGTGCTCGAAAAAGTTCAGTTATTGAGCTTCAAGGATTTCATAATCATCCTAGTAATTCAAACATGCCACTTAAACTTTCCTCTTCCCAAGCTGCCAAAACGTGTTGTGTATTCTTATAATTTTGCTTTGGATCCCATTTAACAAAGGCAATCTATTTTCTTTGCTAATTAGGTCTACAAAAAGGTCTAGTTGTACATAATTACTTTACTCTTTTTCTTTCTTTTCTTTCACTTTCTAAAGCACATATATAGCTGAGGAATTCATCAAAAAATACATTTGTGGGTTAGTAAAATTGTCTAAGTTAAATCACCATGTCCATTTCTACTAAAATACTGGTTTATTTTTTAATCCATTTTTGAAATATGCTTGAATACTTTCATACGCCAGACTTTCTGGCTTCTAAGACAAAAATTTTTCTGGCTTCTAAGACAAAAATTATCCTAAAAAATAAAAGTAATTATCCTATAGATTATAATTTACTTCTGCTATAACCTTTGTTGGTACACATAGATGTATTGTTTAAAATAAATTTCAACCCATCTTCTCATCTCCAGAATTCTAAGAGCCTTCACCGAAACATCACATTACCATTCATTGATAAGAACAGTATTTCCCTTATTTAAAAGACTTGTTGGTTTTCATTTATTCAATATCATCTTACTGTGTCATATATTTAAGTTATCATAAAATATATATTTTGAAATCAGCATTTATTTTCAGTGTTTCTGAAACTCATTTCTTGGACTATGTTCTTTGCCAGCATGTTCTATACTATATTTTTCTTTGTGACACCTAGTCAATAAGATATGAATACAAATATGTCCAAAGTATTTGTATTTCAGTCAACAACAGACTGTATATACAAAGTTGGTTCTATATTAGTATAATCGAACTGAAAATTTTTATAACATGGTCATGCTGTAGCCTTTTCAACATTGTAACATAATGTATTACTCCCATGTTTGTGCTGATGCAGGTGAAAATTTAGCACATAGAATTATGTAGAATACATAACACTTGATGACAATAAATTTGTTATTAAGTACATTTGCATACTTTAGAGTGCACATTTCTATTCATAAAAAAGCTTACTATATTTTTAAAGACATTTATTTATTTATTTGAAAGTGTGAAAGAGAGGTGGAGATTTTCTGGTTCACTCTCAAATTGGCTGCAGTGATTGGGACTACACTAGGCTGAAGCTAATTATCAGGAACTCCATCCTGTTTTCCTATATAGGTGGCAAGGGCCTAGTTACTTGGGTGATCATCTGCTGCTTTGCAAGGTGCATGAGTAGGGAGCTGTGTTGGAAGTACAGCAGTGGAGATTCAGCCGGGAGCTATAAACAATGGTAGCCGTGGCAAGCCGCAGATTAACCTACTGTACTACAGAATGTTACTATAAAGTGGGATGACACATTATGACTGCAACAGCCTCATACATCCTGTGTTTTCCATAATTTCTTGATTGCATCAACAGGTTATGTTGAATGATTGACTTATTATTTTTATTTAATAAATGTGAATTCACAAAGTGCAACTTTTGTATTGTTGTGGCTCCCCCCCCAACCTCCCTCCCTCCCGCGACCCTCCCCTCTCCCACTCCCTCTCCCATCCCACCCTTCATTGGGTTTCATTTTCAATTACCTTCATATACAGAAGATCAACTTAGTATATACTAAGCAAGGATTTTTCAACAGGCTGCACTCACACAACCGCACAAGGTATAGGGTATTGTTCGACTAGTAGTGTTGTCTTTAAGTTTCATACTAAAACACATTAAGGGCAGAGATCCTACATGGGGAGCATGTGCCCAGTGACTCCCGTTGTTGATTTAACAACTGGCACTCTTTTTTATGACGTCAGCAATCACCCGAGGCTCTTGTCTTGAGCTGTCTAGGCTATGGAAGCCCCTTGAATTCACCAACTCTGAACTTGTTTAGTCAAGGCCGTATCACAGTGGAGGGTCCTTCCTCTGGAGAAAGGTGCCTCCCTCCTTGATGGCCTGTTCCTTCTGCTGGGGTCTTGTTCACCAGGATCTTTCATTTAGGTTGTTTTTACCACCGTGTCATGGCTTTCCATGCCCGTGAGACTCTCATGGGCCTTTAACCAGATCTGAATGCCCCAAGGGTTGATTCTGAGGCTGGAGTGCTGTTTGGGGCGTTTGTCATTCTATGAGTCTGCTGTGTGTCCTGCTTCCCCCACAGGATCACTGAATGATTGACTTATACATCTGGTTTGTGTAAATCCACTCAGGTTGAGTTTGATGTCCACACAACCAGGGAATTTCTTACCAATACGATTCCCAGAACATATACTTGTTGTTACAAAGTGTGTGACTGAATAAGTTAAATGTTGGATGAATACATAATTCAGATTCTTATAGTGATCATATTTCAATAATATCAGGCAGTTATAATTCATTCTGTTGACTCTGCCACATAAAATTAAGCTATATTCATTTTTCTATCAAGAAATATGTAGCGCTATGAAATGAAATACTGATATTTTCATAGTTTCAAAAAATATAATCACAGTTTATAGTCCTAAAGGAGGGAAATAAGCAAAGGAAATGGAGCACTTTGTATGTCTATGTCTGTTATCAGTGTCTTATGGTAGCATAAAATGTAGAAATAAATTATATTCAGATTATTTCCTAGAAATAATTGTGTAAGTATTTCTAAATGAATAAATTATATGTGGCTAAAATCTGAAGGGATATTTTGATCAATATTATGTTTATGTGCACAAATGCGTATTAAATCCTAAGAAAATATTTTACTCCTTCAAAAATATGTACTGTAATTCACCAATAATAAAACCTAAGGTTTTTAATACAGCAGCTTTTTTCTTCTTTAAATCAAGACTATACATTCACTGCTTACAGATTTGTTATTCTCTTCTTTATAATATTGCAAAACATAAAAAAAGTTTCCAGAAGAACTTAATTACAACTGAGAGATTACAAATAGAAACTGAACTTTGAGAAAAACCCCAGAAGAGGGCAATTAAATTATCTGTTTAAGTTCTAGTGTAGAAGCAAAATTTCTTTTTCTTCATGAAATAAAACAAAATGACAAATACTAGCACTATAATTTTGAACTAAATGGAAAAGAACTACAAATACTATAAAATATATCTTGATAAACAAGCATGAAGAACATAAGTTGAATCTGTGAATCAGAAGGAAATTTTCCATCAACTTATTAGGAGAATGCTCATAGAGACTACCAAAGAAATGAGAAAAAAAGGATCTTAAATATCTGATGCAGTTGTTTTTTTCTTTATTAAGAAGATGCATTTGGGCTGAGAGTGTATTAAATAATTTCAAAAAATATATATATGCACACACCAGCACTAATTCCCACTGACCTTTGAACATGATGAGCTTTTCCCTATCTCCCATTGGAGTGCAACTCCACACTCAAGACAAATACACATCTAAGGTTGAATGCCAATGATAGGGTCACAACTTAAGAGTGCAACTTCCTTTGAATAATATTTTTCAGATAAAATCAGCTTTACAACTCAGAATGAGATGAATGAAATTGCATTTTAAGCCTGTATTGCTCTGTTCCATTGAAGACCATCTTTGAAAGTCCAAATTACTTTTACAATGAGAAGTTTGGAACTCTAGATTTCAGCCTTAGATTAAGTTATACTTGTTTACAATATATTTAGATTTATCATCTGAAATATTTTCAAAATACTTGGCCTTGAATTAAACTTCCTTGGCAACCTTTTTCACTCCACAGTTCCTTCTCATTCAATAACTCCTTTTACATTTTTCACTTGCATTTGTTGGTCCCACATATTTTTTATAATCACTTGGTTGTTTAAGGCAAATAGGTCAACATTACATTAACCAGGGGGGAGTAGAAATAGTCAATACTCTATTTGACAACAAACAATCCAAAGAAAGGTTATTTTGCAAAATATGATATGCTACATTTTGTCATTCTATATTCTTATTACTGTTATGATCAGTGGTACCAGCTGTGGTCAATCCCAACTATGCCAATTCATGGCTGGATGACATTAGAAAACATATCTTATATCACAGTTTTTTTTATTTCTAAAATAGATATAGTGATTATGTCATTATGCTATTTTCAGGGATAAATAAGTTAATACATGTGAAACACTGTGAATAGTGATTGTTATAGAATAATCTCTTAATATGTCTTTGCTACTATTAGGCTCCATTTGTTCTGGGAACCTCTGCTGCATGCATGCCCAGAGTGACACAGCATCATGTTTTAGCTACTCAGAAACTGGATTTGTAGTTTTTTGTTTCTGTTGAAGGAAACCAGTGCCTGGGTGCTAGCCCCAATGAATATATTATTTGTTCTCTCTGCCACAAGAACCACACAAAGGATCTGTGCAGTTCTCAGCATAAGATCAGATTCCTGAGCAATGTCTCTCACCAGGGAACCCTGTGTCCCAACCACACCCTGAGTCCTCCCATGCAGCCTCAGTGCTTTCACAGCCCTGGCACACAAGCTTCTCACAGTCACAAGCCCCCAGCCCCCAGTCTATTCTCCCCACCAGACTCAGGAGTCTTTGGCTGGTTGTTGGGTGCAGACACAAGCTGATGCAGTGGTTACATATGTCCAAAATGGCGCCTGATCTCTGTCAGCTTGTTACAGGCTACCTTTTCAGGATGATTGTGGAGAGAGAAAACATGCCCCTGCTTTGTTTCTTCTCTAGTTTGGCAGGCACCCTATCTCCCAGCAAGTTCCAAACTGGATTGCATTGTGGCTTTTCTTGCAGCTGTTTCACCAGTGGCTTTGGCTGCTGCTGTCTGGTCTCACTTTGCCCTCCAATGCTGTTGTGGAGGCTCTCAGCTCGTGGGTACCTAAGTTGTGCCCATCTTCAACCTCCATGTAGGTCCACTGGGCTCCTCCAATTTGCATAGAGTTTCCTCTGCTGTTTTCTCTCTAACTCTTCCGTGAGAGTGCACTCTTCCCACTTTTTTAAAATTATCTTTTCCTAGACTCAAACAGCAAGCTTCCTTCCTACTCCGCCATCCCCACCAAGTCTTAAGAAGTTTATCTTTTATTTTGTAATGATGGGGCAAGAATATCCATAGATAAGAGTTCTAGGAATAAAATGAGACATTCCTGGAATAGAGGTGCCCCCTATTTTTTTTCCTGATAAAGTCCTTTCACATTAGTGAAGTAAGTGATATTATAATAAGCCTAGGTTTAATTAAGGTAAATACATGCCTGACAATGTAGCTACCTTTTCTGAGACATTTGTCCTGTAGATTTTGAGTTGTTCTGATATGGAAAGTCTTTGGGACTTTCTGGGACACCTGGGCTCTGCTGATACCTGGTTGTCTGCCTACTCTAACCTTCCCATCTGCAGATTTACTCCCAGGTTCTTCTAACAAAGTACCCACTTCTCACAACATGGCAACGTACTCTTTCAAGGCCCTCGGGTAAGTGCTAGCTGCTGCATCTTGTCTCTTTTAAGGGCTCAATGAAATAGATAGGGTCCATCTTATATCAACTTAACACTTTTTGATTAACTTAAAGCCAGCTGATTAAAGACCTTCATTATATCTTCAAGATCTTTCTTAGTTAACATGATGTAGCTGTGGGAGTGACACCCTGTTTGATTTACAGGTCAAGTCTACATTCAAATGGACGGGACTACATTCAGTGTACAATCTTGAAAATCTTATATTTCTCTATCATACAAGTTAATGAAATACAGGCATCATATTTAATTTTTATATATCCCATCATCTAGTACAATACCCAGTCAATGTCTATTGAACAAAAAATCAAAGTGGATGTGATATTTATGGCCATTTGCCAATGCTAAAGAAATATATAGTAGGAATCTGAGTTACATTTTGCCCAAATACATTAAAAGCACAAGTTTGGACAAAATTTTGAATTTTTAATATTCTGGTGGAATGGATCATTTTGGTGTTTTGTTTTTGTAAAACTTTTTTCATATAATTCAAAATTATAATTCTGTGGCTTTCTGAAATTGAGCAAGGTTTTAAAGCCATTTGTCATACTATTATTGATGCTTGAAAATGCATTTTAAGGCAGGCTAAAAACATTTTTGATTGGTTCTTCCAGTTTGTCGATACTTAACTGGTTTAAATCAATCAGTGTGAGAAGACATCAATGGAGTTTGATAGATATGTTTACAGAACTAAGTACATATTTATTTAATATATTTCTTTTCTTTCTTTTTTTTTTTTTTTTTGACAGGCAGAGTCGACAGTGAGAGAGAGAGAGAGACAGAGAGAAAGGTCTTCCTTTTGCCGTTGGTTTACCCTCCAATGGCCGCTGCGGCCGGTGTGCTGCGGCCGGCGCACCACGCTCATCCGAAGGCAGGAGCCAGGTGCTTATCCTGGTCTCCCATGGGGTGCAGGGCCCAAGCACTTGGGCCATCCTCCACTGCACTCCCAGGCCATAGCAGAGAGCTGGCCTGGAAGAGGGGCAACCGGGACAGAATCTAGTGCCCCGACCGGGACTAGAACCCGGTGTGCTGGCGCCACGGCACCGGCTGTATTTAATATATTTCTTAAGGAGTATCTGAATGGAACATAATTCAGTGCTGCTTGATTGAAAACAAAGTGTAGAAGTCCAGTTAAACCATTTATGATGTAAACATCTCATATTTTATCTGGGTTATAGGGCAAATAATTGGAATAAAACTTAATAGTTTTAATGTTTCCTAAACTCAAAACAGCCGTTTTAAAATTTTTACCTCAAAATAGAATAGCATTTATACACAAAATATAATATTTTAATTTTCTGGTGTTTCTAATCCATGTCAGGTTAATTTAGAAAAATACTAACTCCATTTTCATTTTGTCCTCCTCTCTGAGACACTTATTTTGATCGAATTCATAGGTCATAATCACTATTCTATATTTTAGGGAATTTTCTAAATCTAAACACTTGTTACGTAGACTAAACTAATTTGGAACAATGGCAAACACACACACCAACACTATAACACAAAAAGAAAGGGATATAGTGCTAGAGTTTTTATTCTTTTGCATATTTTTCTATGTAATTGACACTTGACCTTCAGTATCCCTTAAGCCTTTTACCTCCAAACTGATTTTCTTTCTAAAGGAGGTAGACTATTTTGTAAAGTACCTACCTTCCTTTTGATATTTTTAACTTTTCCCAGTAAGAATAATTAGTATATTCACTGAAAAATACATATTACTGTTTCATTCATGTTAATTCACATTTAGAAAAATTCACTTTAGTAAAAATCAAGTTGCTTCAGGAGCATGGGTTAGTCTATATTTCAGTCTTCTCCCCAAGGAATTTAAGGAGCAGCAGCCAAAAATTTGCCTCAATACTTCCTAAATTGTGGATATGTAGAAAGATCTAGAATCTTCATTTTCTTATCTACCCTTAGTTATTTGAAAACTTTGCTTCCTGTAAACTTAACACTATAGTTCAATAAAAGTACATCCGCTTCTTGAGATTCATGCTATGTTACTTTATTTCCTAGCCCTTCCTTTGAAACTTTAGGAAATAGGATTTCTGATATATTTTAAAATAATCTTGGAAGCTTGAAGAAGTAATTTTTAGTTATCTCAATACATATACTGGGTTAATCCCATTTCCAAGTGATTCTTGGAAATGATTACTTAATCTATATTTTCAAACTGCTTTGGCAAACAGAAAAATAAAATGTTGGAGACATATGATGACTTAGAGACTTCTTACTAATAATATAACTTGTGATGTTAGGTCTTTTTCTTCTCTCTCTTCTAGAATTTATATAAGTAAAATAGTACTTCTGAATGCTGGCTGCACATTGGAATCACATTTATTATTGTTAACAATGTCTATGTGATCTTAGCATACTGATTGCATAAGAAATTCTGCATAAATGGCCCAGTTGTTCTTTTTTCTTATTTAGAATACAGAACATAATTCTGACATGAATGATCCGTACTTCAAAATTACGTTACAATCTGTATGTAAACTTTTAAGTAATAGTTTTATGAAAGATTAAATATGTAGATAATCAATAAAATATATTAGGGAATCTGAGAAGGCACTAGAAGAATTGTTGTGAAAATTAACAAAATATTGATTTATGACTATAGCTCATTGTGGCAGAGTACTGATTTAAGAGCTTCCTCTTTCATTCCCTGCCTCCATGAACAATTCACCAGCTCAGAGACACTGTGGTATCTGGGAGACCTATCAAAATCCATCAGTGAAGGTGTCAGTATTACTCCATTTTTTCTGGTTACTGTAATGAAATACCTGAAGCAGGGTAATTTATAGAGTACAGGGTTTTATTTATTTTACAGTTTGGGAAACTGAAAAATCGAAACAGTATGGTGACAGGAGTGTATGTGGGACTGAGAGATCACATTACCAAACAAGAAGCCAGAGAGTGATTCAGAGACTGGGTCAGCTCCTTAACTCCTTCTTGCAAAGGCTCAGGGGGCATGGGAGACCTATCCTAATTCTTTCCAAGGGCAGCTCCCCAGATAATCTATGTGCATCCCAGTTGCTATGAATTCCCACAGCCCTCTCTGTTTATTTTAAACAATTCTTTACCTTTTTCTGGTTACCTGCCAATGTATCCAATAAGCTTCAATGCATTCATATGTAACATACTTCCCCTTTATGTTTTACCCTCTCACCACTGCTAGTACAGAAACCCAACAACCTCTCACAAATTCCTGTCCCTCTTCCCTTCTAAGAATTCCTGTAAGTAGTCAGGTGTCTCTCAGGTGCTTTAAATGTCTGGCTACTAATTCCACCGTTCAGTTAGACTCAGGGAATACTACCACATGTACAGGGTATCACTTGCACTCACTGGAAAACACCCATTTAACAGGTATGGTTTCTATATCTGCTTTGGAAATGGCAGCTACACTCATAAACATTGGACTGTAAGGCTCTGTTCCAATAGGGAAATGCTGAGACTTCCATTGGGAAATTGCCCTCTGTTGCTTCTGCTATCTCTTGCTCCACACTTCTGTGCTGAAGAGATGAAGAGCCAGTGCTGGGAATTACCCAAAAGCTCAGCAAATTTTTCTCTTCTATGTTAAAACTGTTTCCCATATACTTGGACAGTTTTAGATACATAGTACTTCGCTTTTATTTACTTTCTTCTCCTTTTCACAGTCTCTGTGGCTGGGCCAAGATTCCCATTTCAGTAATAAACACCAAGTTTTATTCAGAATAATTCCTGCTCTCCAGAGGTTCCTAAGAATGAATTTTCTGCTTCAGCTTTCTCAATCCTTGCAAACTGGCTCACAGGTGAAGCCTGGCTGCCAGAACACTGATACACAGATTCATCTGAATCTCAGTGATAGACACAAATTGGGTATAAGTTGGGAGTCCTATGACAATCACAAAGAATTAGAACAATTCCTAGAGTACAGGCTCAACAAAATTGAATTTATTTACTTCTTCATTTCACATTTTTATTACAAATTCAAAGATATTCTAAACAGATTTTCAAAATGAATCATGTATATATTATTTTGAACCATAAATATATGCAACAATATATATGCAACAGCAACAGGATGGTTAATTTTGACAAGACATAACAAAATGCATCTTTTAAAATGATATACACTCATTGTTTAATGATAGGGAAATACATAGACAATACTTCCAAGTAATAAAGTTGAACACTGATTTATACATTTGTTACAGTGTCAGTGTGTATGTAAAGAAAAGCCTGGATGGAAACACATTTCAATTATTAACCAGTTTTTCTCTCATCTGGGAGATTTTTCTGCTGTTTTCTTCTTTGTAATTGAGAATATTTTCCAATAATTCCAAAAGTTTGGTCTATTATTCCTAAATTGGGGGAATTAATAGTTTGATTAAGCAAATATACCCAAAGCAACTTATTTGCTGGTATTCTCTAGAAGGGGAGTTTTCCTCACAAGTTCCTAAGAAGTCTTCCTCTGATTTAGTCACATTTACCAGGCCTCTCCTGCTATTGCTCCTGGGCCAGTTTTAGGACAAGCAGGGTAGACATAGAGTAATCTCCTATTATTCATAGGAACCTTGAAAGTTGGTGTGATTTTTGCTTACGGTAATGAAGGCGAGAGCATCTGAGGCTAATGCTGTTGCAAACATATTACAATATATCTATTGCATAAACAGACAAGATGTGGTGGTCAGGGCACCACATAGACCCAGAGAACACAGCAGAAAAAGGCAGAACTGATGAAGTAACCTATATCTCCATGGCTTCAGTTCTGAATCCCTCAATTTTCATTTAGTAATTTATCTTTTACTTAAGTCATCTCTTGTTTATGTGTTTGATTTTGTGAGAAATAAATGATATGACCTCATAAAATAAGGAAACTAAAGCTATTTACAGGTTAGATAAATGTGTAATCAATCCTTAAGGCTAATCTCACCATAATTGCTGGTGAGCCTAATTGTTAAGTACTTTGGATCAGTGGTCGCCGTGCTCATATAATTTAATTTAGTACTTCCACTTCAACCTGCATGGTTTGGAATGGAGAATTTGTAATTTTTAAAAGGTTTTTGTTTAATTTCTTAACTAAATGTATTACTGCCAATATGTAAAATATTTGAGGAGTATTTTAAACTTTTCATTGAAATTCTATATCTTAAATGCGCCAATATCTTCTGCTTGACAAATGTTCACGTGGAACTCTTATGAGAAAGCATTCTCCCTACTCAAAGAATAAGACAATGATATATAGGATTATAGTATCTGTCAAGGCAGATGTGGAGAAAATGTTTTCAACTTAAATCCATATACTAGAAAATTTATATGCACACACACACACACATATATATATATACTATGTACATATACATTGAGGTGCTTCAAAAAGTTCACGGAAAGTGGAATTAAAAGGTAAGGTTTCATGGCAGAAAATTATTGGAATTATAGATGAGAGGTGGGTCGGTGCCGTGGCACAGTAGGTTAATCCTCGGCCTGCAGCACCGGCATCCCATATGGGGGCTGGTTCGGGTCCTGGCTGCTCCTCTTCCAATCCGGCGCTTTGTTGTGGCCTGGGAAAGCAGTAGAAGATGGCCCAAGTGCTTGGGCCCCTGCATCCGCATGGGAGACCAGGAGGAAGCACCTGGCTCCTTGCTTTGGATCAGCACAGCTCTGGCTGTTTCAGCCATTTGGAGAGTGAATCAATGGAAGGAAGACCTTTCTCTCTGTCTCTCCCTCTGACTGTCTGTAACTCTACCTCTCAAATAAATAAATAAAATCTTTTTTTTAAATGGGAGTCTTTCAAAATGTTCTTGGGAATTATTACTGCGCAAATAGCTATGAATTTCAAAACTTTTTACACTAACATCTTTTATTCCACTTTCCACCAACTTTTTGAAGTACCCTTGTGTGTGTATGTGTGTTTGTGTGCACACATACACAGTATGTTTGGTTGAGATTTTATAGATGGAGATTCTAAAGACAAAAGCAAGTACTGTATAACCAAATACACTTCAGGTCCGTCTTGTGGAATATATCCAGCTGGATGGGAAATGGAATAACCTGGACTCAAATTGAATTTCTGATATGGGATGTGATCATCCCAGTATATCTTTTATGTCTTCTACATCTTCCCTCCTGGTCCTCCATTTCTCTCCTTTTAAAGATGTACTGCTGTGGCATCACCAAATACCTCACTGGTTTTACATCCTTTAGGAGATATGTTCTTGCTTTTGCAAGATGGAGATTAAACAAAATGAAATGTCATATTTTGTCTCTGATGTTTTTTTCTTTCTTCCTATATGTATGTACTTCAAAAATTTAAAGGAAAATTGGCATTATGAGAAAGGTGTTTGCTCTCTGCAAACATTTTCCTAGGAGTTACCATGAAAAAAAGCAGTTGGAAAGGACAGACTACAGGATTCCTGAATGGCATAGAGTGATGATGGACTATCTTAATGTTGTCCCTGTAGTATTTAGAACATACCACCATATCTACATAAAGATGCACACTGTTTCAATAAGGAATTATTTACAACAAACCATGGTTTGCCTAAAGTTTTGCACGTTCCATTCCTTCTGCATAGAACAGCCTCCACATCCCAACTCTTTAGGCAAGTGATTATTTGTCCTTTAAAATTTTGTGCAGCTTTAAACTCTCCTACAGCAACTTTCTGAACATAACTGAATGGGTTTGATGGTCTGTAACTATTGCGAAAACACCATGAACTCCAAACCTCCGATGTGAATGTATTGTTGCATCTTTTTACTCTGTGTTTTCTGCTAGACTCAGAAATATTTACTGAGTCATTTTCCTACATTTACAATCTCTGACACCAAGCCTGCATTCCTGAGATGAAAGTTTTTTTTTTCTTTTTTTTTTAACTTTTATTTAATGAATATAAATTTCCAGTGTACAGCTTATAGATTACAATGGCTTCCCCCTCCCATAACTTCCCTCCCACCCACAACCCTCCCCTCTCCCGCTCCCTCTCCCCTTCCATTTGCATCAAGATTCATTTTCAATTCTCTTTATATACAGAAGATCAATTTAGTATAAAGATTTCAACAGTTTGCACCCACATAGAAACACAAAGTGAAACATACTGTTTGAGTACTAGTTATAGCATTAAATCAAAATGGACAGCACATTAAGGACAGAGATCCCACATGAGGAGCAAGTGCACAGTGGCTCCTGTTGTTGACCCAACAAATTGACACTCTAGTTTATGGTGCCAGTAACCACCCTAGGCTGTCGTCATGAGTTGCCAAGGCGATGGAAGCCTTCCAAGTTTGCCGACTCTGATCATATTTAGACAAGGTCATAAAAGACAGAGTGAGGATAGTAACCAATGATCCTAAGAGTGGCATTTACCAGGTTTGAACAATTATACAGCATTAAGTGGGGAAGAGGACCATCAGTACACACAGGTTGGGAGTAGAGCCATTGGTGGTAGAGTAGAGGTTATGATTACAAAGGAATGAGGCCCAAGTGCACTAGACAGGGTCTAGAACAAAGGACAGAGTCATTATTAGAGGAGCTAAGAAAGGTGCTGTCTAAGCTACAAGTAATTTTTCTGATTGAGAGGCAAATAGAACCTGATAGAAGGGGCTTGATAATAATCTGGTGGGCTTTAGGCCTTGTAAATTCAGAGGCCCAGGCTTATCTATCTCTTCACATGGGGTATATCCTAGGATATACCTAAGGGAGGTGTGAACCTCCTAGGGGAAGGCACTCTGTTGACTTTCATTACTTGGCTGGCCTGGAAGGAGAGCTGGCCAGGTAAAGGCAGGGGGCATCTCTAACAAGAAATTTACAGTTCTGCCTGCAATGTTGCTGACCCTACTTGACCATCCTCTCAGCTGCAGTGGTCACTTTGGAAGCTGGGCTGAGTGAAGGGCTTTTCAGCTTAGAGCCAATAAGATCTGTGGCTCTGACCTGGGCATCCTTCGACTCCAGGGCAGGTCCATTTCCAGTGATCCAACTCTTGGCAGAGCTGCCAGGGCTCTTCACAAGCTGATTTCTGCTGAAGCCCAGGCTTACCACATTGAAAGCCACTGCAGTGGACTGGCCTGTTGGGTCTCCTTGAGGGCAGATCACTGTACAGATCAGCCATTAATAGGCCTGCCACCCATTGCTTCTGATGCTGAGCTTTCTTTTCCTCCTGGTTTGTGTTAAAGCAGACCAGAGGATGCAAGTCAAGGGGGTGCTCAAGTCCCATCTCTAATCTTCGGTGGCCTGAACTACAAGTCTATAGTCACAGGCATGTTCTGTAGTAGTTTTTCTAAGGTAGACAATGCCCATGAGGAAAATTATATTCTCACTTTAAAACTTTCTTTCCCTTTGGTCTGAAAGGGAGGTTTTTTCTACTTACTGTATACTTCGCTGATGGCGAAGTGACTCTAGCTATGAGATTATTATTTAAGTTCTTATTTTGGCTATGCTATTACAGAAAAATGTTAGCCATCTCTTTTATAAGGTCTAAAGATTAAATTGTGCGTCCTACAGATTCCTTCATAATAGAATTAGTTTCCTACCTTGAAGAGAATAGAGAAATAAAAGAACAAGTTGGGCTTAGAATAGAGGAATATGGGAGCAAGTCCTAGATCGCTTGCTGACAATAGCAATATTACATGAATACTTAGCAAACCGTTTCAACCATTAGATAACAACTTAAGAAAACATTTACCAGAAGGTCCAATGCCTTCTATAAATTTTAAGAATCATGTATTTGAAGACACCTCTTAAATATCTAACATGGTGTAGTTTGTTTAACCAGTAAACTTAAGGACAACCATCTAAAATGTTTTTAGTTTCTTTCTACCAACACGTTTAAAACATATGATACACAGATTCAGGTCACACAAATTAAAATGTATCTTTGATTGATTTTAGCAGCTTAAATTTATGGACAATCTTATCTATAAGCCATTTAAAATAAAACTCTTAATAAAATTTCCCCATGTGGACATACAATATGTACACACATATAACATAGCATAATAGACCAATATAGCAATTTTAATAATAGCTTTTAAAATCTTTAACACTTTTTTGTAGATTGCCAATTGATTTGAATTGCTTTTTGTTTTTAGTAACCTCAGTTAACCATACTTTCTCTCAGTTGGTACTGTTAATACATTATTGGCTTCATCTGTTTACAGAGCCATCCCGAAGTACTGAATACAATAGAAGTGGCTGGAAAAAGTCCATAGGAATCTATAGGAGGACAGCTAAACACAGAACCAACAACTCTTTAGTTTTATGAGCAGCACATCATATATAACTATGGATGACAAAAGACTAAGTCGCCATGTTTAAAATTAAAAACTCATCAACCAACAAGAGGCATTTGCTTACTTCACAGTATTTTTGAAGGCACCTGTAGGATTTTACAAGTATTTAACCCTTTAGGCCTCTGGGGCTTTCTCATTAAGATAACTATCATGTCTAGTAACACAAGATCATTAGACTTTTTAATTCTCAAACATTTGTATTAATAGCATTTTCCATTATAGAAACTTAAAGTTTGGTACCACATCACATCTTGACAGTTTGATTCCTCCTTAATATTTCATTTTCATGAGAGAGATTTTCTATCTTGTCCATGAAGGATTTCTGTAGTTCAAGAATTTGTTTTTGAGAACTTCTTAATGTTCTTATCAATTTTTTGAGATCCGCTTCTTGCATTTCTTCAATCTCATCATCTTCATAATCTTGAATTGGGGTGTCTTTTTCATTTGGGGGCATCATAGTGTATTCCTTGTTCTTGTTAGCTTGGTTTTTGCGTTTGTTGTTTGGCATGTTGGAGATATTTGGTTTCTTCACTGTGGTGTTTTTTCTTGTTACACTATGGCTCTATATTAAGTGGACTGTCTGCTTTCAGTGGAGCCTTAGAGGCTTGAGATGAGTGTGGACTGATAGCTGTGTTTGGTTCCTCAGGGTTGAGAGTGTGTCAAAGATGACACTCCCAGGTTAGGTGTGGTAAATCTCTCTTTCTTTTTTTTGATTCAAAAGGGAAGTAATTCCGCACAGCTGAACGTAATTGGAGGTAGTTAGCAGGCAAATGATATACCCACAGGAGCCAGAGATCCGAAGCTCTTTCCCAAGGACCACACAGGGAATCTCTGCTGCCCTCAGTGTGGGCTCCAATTCTCCTGCAGTCTCCCACTGGGTTGCCAATTTAGATCCTAATCTCCTGTTATTTCACCCCTCCCCCCAGAGTCAGGTGTTTCTGCTAGGCTCAGGGCCGGTGCATACCTGAGGTCGCCCTGCTTATGACGTATGTCCAAAATG
Organism: Lepus europaeus; assembly: GCF_033115175.1. Lineage (NCBI taxonomy): Eukaryota > Metazoa > Chordata > Mammalia > Lagomorpha > Leporidae > Lepus > Lepus europaeus. The sequence goes on from NC_084848.1 coordinate 18,622,956, forward strand.
GCGCCTGCTCTGTCTTGCTCGCCTTTGAGAGGTGAGCGGAGAGAGAGAAACTTGTGTCTGTGTCGGTCACTTTTTTAAATTTTTTTCCTCTCTCTCTTCTAGTTAGCCGGCAAGATGGCGGAATAGGCAGGGAGCACACTATTAGTCCAGGGGGTGGGGGAGAGAGTGTAATATGAGTGGAGATACTGCAGGGTCAAGGAAGAGTAGGGGAAGAAACAGCAGAGGAAACTCTTCCGGAACTAGTGATTCACAGTGTACCTGCGTGGAGAGCGTGGGAGCCCAGGTTCGGGACACCAGCGGCAGACTCAACGCACCAGCGCTGGAACGTGAGGTGAGCCGAGCCTCAATAGCCTGAGACACCAGCGGGCAAGCAGAAAGAGGAGGCTAGAGGGAACGAGGCTTGAAACTCCGTGGAGATGAAAGTTTTGTGAGATTCCTACCTGCTTCTCCTCAGGTGCTTCCCATAGAGTTCTGGGGTTTCTATAGATATTGTATGTAATGTGTTCTCTTGCTAAGTGCTCTAGATATCAGTTCTTTATTATTAAATCATTTTATGCCCTTAAACTCTTGTATTCTTTTTTTTTTTTTTTTTTTTTTTTCTTTTTTTTTTTTTTTTTTTTTATTAAACTTTTATTTAATGAATATAGATTTCCAAAGTATAGCTTATGGGTTACAATGGCTTCCCCCCTCCCATAACTTCCCTCCCGCCCGCCACCCTCCCCTTTCCCCTTCCATTCATGTAAAGATTCATTTTCAATTCTCTTTGTATACAGAAGATCAGTTTAGTATATATTAGGTAAAGATTTCAACTTTTTGCCCATATAGCAACATCAAGTGAAAAAACTACCATTGGATTACTAATTATAGCATTAAATAGCAATGTACAGCACATTAAAGACAGAGATCCTACAGAATTTTTTTTTTCAAATTAATTAATTTTCTATGCCATTTCCATTTTAACACCAGGTTATTTTTTTTTTCATTTCCAATTCTCTTTATATACAGAAGATCACTTCAGTATTTAATTAGCAAAGACCTCATCAGTCTGCGCCCACACAGAAACGCAAAGTATAAAAATACCGTTTCAGTACCAGTCGTAGCATCACTTGGCTTTAGACGACACATTAGGGACAGATCCCACATGGGGTGTAAGTACACAGTGACTCCTGTTGCTGACTTAACAATTTGACACTCCTGTTCATGGCGTCAGTAATCTCCCTAGGCTCTAGTCATGAGTTGCCAGGGCTATGGAAGCCTTTAGAGTTCGCTGACTTTGATCTTATTCCGATAGGGTCATAGTCAAAGTGGAGGTTCTCTCCTCCCTTCGGAGAAGGGTACCTCCTTCTTTGATGGCCCCGTTCTTTCCACTGGGATCTCACTCACAGAGATCATTCATTTAGGTCTTTTTTTTTTTTTTTTCCCATGATATCTTGGCTTTCCATGCCTGCTATACTCCCATGGGCTCTTCAGCCAGATCCGAATGCCCTGAGGGCTGATTCTGAGGCCAGAGTGTTGTTTAGGACATCTGCCATCCTATGAGTCTGCTGTGTATCCCACTTCCCATGTTGGATCTTTCTCTCCCTGTTTGATTCTATCAGTCAGTATCAGCAGATACTTGTCTTGTTTGTGTGATCTCTTTGAGTCTTAGACCTGTCAGAGCTATCAATTGTGAGCTGAAATTGGTCACCTGGACCAGTGCGATGGCATTGGTACATGCCATCTTGATGGAATTGTGTTGGAATCCCCTGGCACGTTTCTAACTCCACCATTTGCGGCCAGACCGATTGAGCATGTTCCAAATTGTTCATCTCCTCCCTCTCTTTTTCCACTCTTAGATTTAACAGGGATCACTTTTCAGTTAAAATTTAAACACCTAAGAATAATTGTGTGTTAATTACTGAGTTCAACCAATAGTACTAGAACAACAACAATAACAACAAATACTAAAATGGATAAAGTATTACATTGTACATCTAAAGTCAGGACAGGAGCTGATCAGTTCATTGTTGCTTATAGTGTCCGTTTCACTTAACAGGTTTCCCCTTTGGTGCTCAGTTGTCACCGATCAGGGAAAACAAATGATATTTTTCTCTTTGGGTCTGGCTTAATTCACTCAGCATGATGTTTTCCAGATTGCTCCATCTTGTTGCAAATGACTGGGTTTCGTTGTTTCTTACTGCTGTATAGTATTCTATGGAGTACATGTCCCATAATTTCTTTATCCAGTCTACTGTTGATGGGCATTTGGGTTGGTTCCAGGTCTTAGCTATTGTGAATTGAGCTGCAATAAACATTAACGTGCAGATGGCTTTTTTATTAGCCAAATTAATTTCCTTTGGGTAAATTCCAAGGAGTGGGATGGCTGGGTTGTATGGTAGGGTTATGTTCAGGTTTCTGAGGAATCTCCAGACAGACTTCCATAGTGGCTTAACCAGTTTGCATTCCCACCAACAGTGGGTTAGTGTCCCTTTTTCCCCACATCCTCTCCAGCATCTGTTGTTGGTAGATTTCTGAATGTGAGCCATTCTCACCGGGGTGAGATGGAACCTCATTGTGGTTTTGATTTGCATTTCTCTGATTGCTAGTGATCTTGAACATTTTTTCATGTGTCTGTTGGCCATTTGTATTTCCTCTTTCGAAAAATGTCTATTGAGGTCTTTGGCCCATCTCTTTAGTGGGTTGTTTGTTTTGTTGTTGTGGATTTTCTTGATTTCTTTGTAGATTCTGGTTATCAATCCTTTATCTGTAGTATAGTTTGCAAATATTTTTTCCCATTCTGTTGGTTGCCTCTTCACTTTCCTGACTGTTTCTTTTGAAGTACAGAAACTTCTCAATTTGATGCAATCCCAAATGTTAATTTTGGTTTTGACTGCCTGTGCTGTTGGAGTATTTTCCAGGAAGTCTTTGCCTGTGCCTATATCTTGCAGGGTTTCTCCAATGCTCTCTAATAATTTGATGGTTTCGGGTCGTAGATTTAAGTCTTTAATCCATGTTGAGTGGATTTTTGTGTAAGGTGATAGGTATGGGTCTTGCTTCAAGGTTCTGCACGTGGAAATCCAATTTTCCCAGCACCATTTATTGAATAGACTGTCCTTATTCCAGGGATTAGATTTGGATCTTTGGTCAAATATAAGTTGGCTGTAGATGTTTGGATTGATTTCTGGTGTTTCTATTCTGTTCCATTGGTCTATCCATCTGTTTCTGTACCAGTACCATGCTGTTTTGATAACAACTGCCCTGTAGTATGTCCTAAAATCAGGTATTGTGATGCCTCCGGCTTTGTTTTTGTTGTACAGGATTGCTTTGGCTATTCGAGGTCTTCTGTGTCTCCATATGAATTTCAGCATCGTTTTTTCTAGATCTGAGAAGAAGGTCTTCGGGATCTTAATGGGTATTGCATTGAATGTATAAATTGCTTTTGGGAGGATAGACATTTTGATGATATTGATTCTTCCAATCCATGAGCATGGAAGATTTCTCCATTTTTTGGTATCCTCTTCTATTTCTTTCTTTAAGTTTTTGTAGTTTTCATCGTAGAGATCCTTAACGTCTTTGGTTAAGTTTATTCCAAGGTATTTGATTGTTTTTGTAGCTATTGTGAATGGGATTGATTTTAGAAGTTCTTCCTCAGCCGAAGCATTGCCTGTGTATACAAAGGCTGTTGATTTTTGTGCATTGATTTTATATCCTGCTACTTTGCCAAACTCTTCGATGAGTTCCAGCAGTCTCTTAGTAGAGTTCTTTGGGTCCCCTAAATAAAGAATCATATCATCTGCAAAGAGGGATAGTTTGAGTTCGTCCTTCCCGATTTGTATCCCTTTAATTTCTTTTTCTTGCCTAATAGCTCTGGCCAAAACTTCCAGAACTATATTGAATAGCAGTGGTGAGAGAGGGCATCCCTGTCTGGTACCAGATTTCAGTGGAAATGCTTCCAACTTTTCCCCATTCAATAGGATGTTGGCCGTGGGTTTTTCATATATTGCTTTGATTGTATTAAGGAATGTTCCTTCCATACCCAGTTTGCTTAGAGTTTTCATCATGAAAGGGTGTTGTATTTTATCAAATGCTTTCTCTGCATCTATTGAGAGAATCATATGGTTTTTCTTCTGCAGTCTGTTAATGTAGTGTATTACGTTGATTGTTTTGCGAATGTTGAACCATCCCTGCATACCGGGGATGAATCCCACTTGGTCTGGGTGGATGATCTTTCTGATGTGTTGTTGCATTCTATTGGCCAGAATTTTATTGAGGATCTTTGCATCTATGTTCATCAGGGATATTGGTCTGTAATTCTCTTTCAATGTTGCGTCTCTTTCTGGCTTAGGAATTAAGGTGATGGTGGCTTCATAGAAAGAATTTGGGAGGATTCCCTCTTTTTCGATTGCTCTGAATAGTTTGAGAAGAATTGGAGTTAGTTCTTCTCTAAATATCTGGTAGAACTCAGCAGTGAATCCATCTGGCCCTGGGCTTTTCTTTGTTGGGAGGGCCTTTATTACTGTTTCAATTTCTGTGTCAGTTATTGGTCTGTTTAGGTTTTCTATGTCTTCCTGGCTCAATTTAGGGAGGTTGTATGTGTCCAAGAATCTGTCCATTTCTGATAGATTTCCCTGTTTGCTGGCATACAAGTCCTTGTAGTAATTTCTGATGATTCTTTTTATTTCTGTGGCGTCTGTTGTTACGTTTCCCATTTCATCTCTGATCCTATTGATTTGGGTCTTTTCTCTTTTTTTTTTAGTTAGTTGGGCCAATGGGGTGTCAATTTTGTTTATTTTTTCAAAAAACCAGCTCCTCGTTTGGCTGATTTTTTGTAATGTTTTTTTGGATTCAATCCTGTTGATTTCTTCTCTGATTTTAATTATTTCTCTTCTCCTACTGGGTTTGGGTTTGGCTTGCTGCAGATTTTCTAGATCCTTGAGATGACTTGAAAGCTCATCTATTTGGTGCCTTTCCAATTTCTTGATGTAGGCACCTATTGATATAAACTTTCCTCTTAACACTGCTTTTGTTGTATCCCATAGGTTTTGGTATGTTGTGCTGTTATCCTCATTTACTTCCAGAAAATTTTTGATTTCTCTTTTAATTTCTTCTATGACCCATTGTTCATTCAGGAGCATGTTGTTCAATCTCCATGTGTTTGCACGTGCTCTAGGGATTCCTGAGTTGCCAATTTCCAATTTCATTCCTTTGTGGTCTGAGAAGCTGCATGGTATGATTCTAATTCTTTTGAATTTGCTTAGACTTGCTTTATGGCCTAGTATGTGGTCAATCCTAGAGAGGGTTCCATGTACTGCTGAGAAGAATGTAAAGTCCTTAGATGTCGGATGAAATGTTCTGTAGATATCTGTTAGATCCATTTGGGCTATAGTGTCATTTAAATCTACTGTCTCCTTGTTGATCTTCTGTCCTGTTGATCTGTCTATCTCTGAGAGTGGAGTATTGAAGTCCCCCAGTACTATTGTATTGGGGTCTAAGTCTCCCTTTAAGTCCCTTAACAAGTCTTTTAAATAAGCTGGTGCCCTATGATTAGGTGCATATATGTTGATAATCGTTATATCTTCCTGTTGAATGGATCCCTTAATCATTATATAGTGCCCCTCTTTGTCTCTCCTAACAGTTTTTGTGGTAAAGTTTATGTTGTCCGATATTAAGATGGCTACGCCCGCTCTCTTTTCATTTCTGTTGGCGTGGTATATCTTTTTCCAGCCTTTCACTCTCAGCTTGTATGGATCATTGTTGGATAGATGGGTTTCTTGTAAGCAGCAAAAGGATGGGTTTTGTTCCTTAACCCAGTCAGCCAATCGGTGTCTTTTAACTGGACAGTTCAAGCCATTAACATTCAATGTGACTATTGAGAAGGAGTGACTTTGCCCTGCCATTTGCCAAAGATGTTTTCTAATATCTGGTTTGAGATTCCTGTGATCTTTTGCTGTGAGGTTTCCTTCCTTTAACTTCTTTCATATTGGTGACCGTGTTTCTGTGTTTCTGTATGTAACACATCTTTAAGCATCTTTTGCAGGGCTGGACGAGTGGCGACAAATTCTTTCAATTTCTGTTTGCTGTGAAAGGTCTTAATTTCACCTTCATTCACAAATGAGAGCTTTGCAGGATATAATATTCTGGGCTGGCAGTTTTTCTCTCTTAGTACCTGGGCTATATCTCGCCATTCTCTCCTGGCTTGTAGGGTTTCTGATGAGAAGTCTGCTGTGAGTCTAATTGGAGATCCTCTGAGAGTAATCTGGCGTTTCTCTCTTGCACATTTTAGGATCCTTTCTTTGTGTTTCACTGTGGTGAGTTTGATTACGACGTGTCGTGGTGAGGATCTCTTTTGATCGTGTTTATTAGGGGTTCTCTGAGCTTCCTGTACTAGGATGTCTCTGTCCTTCTCCAAACTTGGGAAATTTTCTGCTAGTATCTCACTAAAAAGGCCTTCTAATCCTTTCTCCCTTTCCATGCCTTCAGGAACTCCTAGAACCCGAATGTTAGGTTTTTTAATAGTATCCTGTAGGTTCCTGACAGTATTTTTTAGATTTCTGATTTCTTCTTCTTTTCTTTGATTTGACTGTTTCCTTTCCTGTTCTCTGTCTTCTAATTCTGATATTCTCTCTTCTGCTTCACCCATTCTGTTTTTAAGGCTCTCTAATGTGTTTGCCATTTGATCTATTGAGTTCTTCATTTCATTGAGGTTTTTTGTCACTATCTCAGATTTATGTTCCACTAGTTTTTTCATTTCATTTTGATTCCTCCTTAATATTTCATTTTCACGGGAGAGATTTTCTATCTTGTCCATTAAGGATTTCTGTAGTTCAAGAATTTGTTTTTGAGAACTTCTTAATGTTCTTATCATAAATTTTTTGAAATCTGTATCTTTCATTTCTTCTATCTCATAATCTTCATAATCTTGCATTGGCGTGTCTTGTTCACTTGGGGGCGTCATAGTGCCTTCCCTGTTCTTGGAACCTCCGCTTCTATGTTTCTTTCTTGGCATGTTAGAGATAATTTGTGGTGTTTTTGTTTTTGTTTTTTTCTCTCGTTATACTATGCCTCTAAGTGAGCTGTCTGCTTTGTTGGAGCCTTAGGGGCTGTGATGGGTGTGGCCAGAGAGCTATGCTTGTTTCTTCAGGTTTAAGGCTGTGTAAAGAGCAACTCTCCCAGATTTCTCACTCACTTGCTCCTTGCTGGCTCGCTCGCTCTCTCTCTCTCTCTCTTTTTTTTTTTTTTTTTTGACTCAGTTGGGAGTGGAGTTGAGTGTAGTTGAAATCTGGCCTTTGTGAGTATTCGTTTGATCTACCCCTGGGACCATACACAGAGATTATGCAGCGCTCAATATGTTCTCCAGTTTCGCTAAAGATACTGAGTTTGGCTGAGCTTTACATATGTAAAATCGCGGTGCTCTTTGTTTTGCTTGGTGAGTGAAGGGAGAGGCCTCTGTTCCCCCTCCCCCCAATGTCTCGGACTTCTCAGGTCTTTGTCTTACCCTCCTCCTCCGTTCCCGCGCTGGCGAGATTCTGAGGCTCTGGCTCCTCTCCCGCCGCTGCCACTCGGCTCGTCTCGGTTGGTTTTCCACGCGGTGGGTTCCCTGTAAGTCCTCTGTGTCTCATCCACGAGATCCGGAAGCGTTTCCTCTGCAGTTTTTTTCTTGAGTCTTTTCCTGAGGCTGCAGTAATTCCACTTTTATGAAAGTTTATTTTCCCAAACTAAGGCACACGTCCTCACTATCCGCCATCTTCTGTTTCCTCCCCAACTCTTGTATTCTTAACTGGATCATTCTACCTTAATTCTAACCTGTAGTTCAGCCAGCATACCTTGTTCTCCAAAACAGTTTCTAAATTTGTAAGTGTTTATTGACAGTCAGGAATTACACTTTACTTTTCTCCTCAATTGACTAGAATTATGATAAAGTCACGGCAGATTTTTTTAACTTGGTAATTGATTCTTGGATTGTATATAATGGAATACATTTAATTTTTCATAAATATAAATATTATGCAAATTATCTGTACCTATATAATCAGAATTCCTATTTTTGTTGTAAACTAAGGGGCAGTGATTTTGACATGAATGTGTGTCTTAGTTTCTAAAATCTCAGTCTATTTCACTGAGACAAAAGAACCATAGACTTGTTACTTTTTACTAAAACTTGACAAATTATTCTTTCCCAGAAAGGTAATGCTTACCTATTTTACTTCGGGTGGAAACCATCTCATTAGTAACAATGTTATTTTGTGATTAGCTGTGAATCTCTTTGAAACCTAAAATGTAGACTTTTTAATCCTTCTAATTTGCTTCCTTAACTGTAATAAATATTGTTAGCTGGACTTTCATACTCAGACCTTTAAAATAATTATATAGAAGCTTGTCTGACCTTTGTTTTAACACTGCTTATTAAGAATCAGTGTACTGAGAAAAATATAGGAGGGACTCCATGCAATTTTATAGACTACACATATATTATGAAAAATATTTTGGAGGTCTTAGAGTGTTCAATTACATTCTTCTTATACAAAGGAGCAGTATTACTATTATACAAATAATGTGGTCCTGGATGAAAGCGAAAGCAGACTTTAAGCAGTCAAGATAGAAGTCACATACTTTTACATTCATAAGACACTTCTTTAAAAGTCTTCGAAGGGATAGTCACACAATTGTTAAAAGCACCATTGTTTCCTATCCCAGTCACAAAAAATAGAGGAGACAAGGGGTAGGAGTACTTTCAGAAATAAGTGGAGCAACAGGAGGAACAATCCTATTTGATTCGTAGATCATAAAATAGGTGAAGAGCAGTCATTTAGTAATGTTACTGTAGAGAATGATAATTTAGAAACATAACTGATTATTTGATAAAATGAAACATTTGCCTCATGGTTACAAATAATTACTAAGAATGGAAAATTGTATTTCAACAAGTGTTCATATACATGCAAATCTAACAGCCAGCACCCTTTCAGATTGGATGCTGCAATTTTTCTGCCAGGCTTTGAAAAATTTTTGTATTATCACTGCATATGTTTCTCTTCTAATCTTCAAGTGAAAAGTGTTATTGTAACAAATTGATTTCTATTGCAAATATAAAGAAATATATAATTAAGGCAATATAATGAAAAATAAGAACTCTGGAATTAGAACATGCTTTAAGAATCCAAGGCTATCTCAGGTGATATTTTGAAAGTTTAAGCAAAATATCTTAGTCCTCAGCTTTTTCTCCATGTCTTCCTGATGGCTGCCATCATTCCTACTTTCACATCAAATGACAGGATAAGCCCCAGTTGGATAGAGAATAGTTTTCCGATGTGTTGTGTCAAGAATAAATGGCTTCCTTCCAAAGACCTGTGCTCCCCATCATCACTAGAGAATGTTTACTCAGCCAAAGACTGTGTCCCTCTTCCCCACCTCCACTGCACCCTTAATATCTAGCTCCATCATCTGTGTTACTTTCTGTCTTAGTGCAAGTCTGTCTTCTCCATTTCTCTATTCTCACTGCCTACTCAGTTGGCTAGAAATGCAAGAGAGAACAGAAGCACATTAATAAATACCTGAGACACACAGAAAGAGACTGAATCACTGAGTATGTGTGTGGGAGACCAGTTGTCACCCAGAAATAGAGGCATTGCACCATTAAATATGAGTGAGCATTACTTACTGTTGGGTCAGCCCAATGTTTGCGATTTATTGCCCCCCCCAAAGGTTTTGTATTTATTGCTAAAACTGAGTGGTGTTTAACTAATATGAATTCTATTTAACTAGGTGGCAAACTCCAGAAGCTGCCCACAGACTTCTCAGAGGCAGTGGGCAAGGGTGGGGTTACATGCTCATGTCCATTGGAAAGTAGATAGGTCTATAAATTTGGAACAATTTATCTAATATGAAGTAATAGGTTAGGGATAACACATTGGTAACAGTCTGTATAGCTTCTAAACCATCTAATGTTAAGTTGAATGTGACCTTACTTTTGAGGGTAGAAAGTCATTCTCGTAGTTTTCAAATTTCTTCATATTAAAACCTGTTCATATTTTAATTGCCCTGCATAGTCTCTCCCTAGTTGTAATCACCAAGAAATAAGAATATCTTCTTCATATTAGCCTTCATTTTTTCTGAATTTCTTATCAATCATGCATTTCTAATATTAAATGCTTTGTTCTCTCTTACTGAAAATTTCAGTATTGTTCCAAAAGTATCATTCTCTAGCTGTGACTTTTTGGACATGACAGTAAGGTTACCAAAGTTCCCAGGCTTTTGTCCCTACCTGTGAAATGAGAGAATTTGATTAATTTTATTAATTGTCTCATATTTATAAATAATTAAGATTGTTTTATGTGCATGTGGTTATGTATAAATATACAGCAACTTTATAAACTGTCCACTTCCCATTTCTTTTCAAGTATTGATAAATGTCATCTACCTATTTAGTAGGGATGTTTTCATCAGTGAATATTATTACATTCTTGTAGGCTGGGTTCTTACCTTTTGTTCCCTTTTCTCTTTCATTGTATTCCAACCTCAGTAGGAGCATCTCTAACAATATAAAATGTTGATCAAGTTTAAGAATAATGTTGGAAACCTACATGCATATTTTCATGGCCCCTTACACCTGCACACTTATATATTCCTTGAAAGTATGAACTATTTCTCTGCTTAGAGTAAAATATTTTTAGAAATATTGAATAACGCTCAAATTTCTCTGTCACAAAAAGATTAAATTATGTTAAACCTCCACCAGAAAATTAAATTAAGCAGAACACCCCATTCTCCAAACAACAAAATACTTTTTAAAGAAAATTGTAATTGGTTTCCAGTTAGCAATACTTAGATCCTTTTATATAGGGCTCTTCAGAAACACTTTGCATTAAAATGACCCAATCCAATAAAGCTCTGCTGTTGAGTTCTTGAGAAAATAAAATCCTTAGCACTTATACGTGGAAATGAATGTACAAATGTTTTCTAAGAAAGAAAAGCTTTCAGCCCCTGACACAAGCTCAGTTAAGCATTGTATTTAATGGGTACCTTGACTAGTACAGAAGTTAAATAGCAACTCAAGGTAAACCATTGTTATAACATCAAGAAATAGCACAAGACAGTTTCAGTCAACAAGATTTCAGTGAATATTCAAGATAAAAAGTGTGAGTGAAGAAAAGAATGAAAAATGTATGAATTGTTTTGTTTGGAAAATTAAAAATGCTTCATTATTTAGTAACTTTCTTAAGGTGGCAGAACAAATGATACTATAAAATTCTATCAACAGTTATGCATCTAACAATGTTCACGGACATTTGGGAGGTGTCACAGGGCCACTGATTTGAGAAAACCTATAAATTACTCTCATTTTATACTCACATGTGCAGGTGGGCTTGATTGAATGGATATATTATTGTAGGAGACAGCATGGATTATGCTACTAGTTTTAAAATCAACATATTTTTATGGTATGATCATTTCATAGTGAGCAAATGGTAAGTCATCAAAAATAAGTTTTATACAATAAAAAATGGGCAGAGAACATACATGTTGTGGCTTATTTGATGACAACATCAGTGCTTCAGCACACAGAAGTCCATACTTTTTTTGTACTTTCTTTTGGCTCAGTTGAAATACTTAGCTTTGATTAGAGATTTGAACACTTGGAAGTAGTATAGGAAAACTGAGAATTACCTCAGATTCTCGCCTCTACTATTACTCTCTTCAGACTTTGACCAGGATAATGAAGCCAGTTTTTGTATTAACTACCTACCATGTCCTAGACACTTTCTAATCACTGCAATTATATTATTTAAGAGAAACCACTGATGAATGGGGTAGTTACCGCTACTAGACCCATTGTAAATATGAGGAGAAAAGCTTAAAGAGATTGTCACTGGTTTCTATGGGATAGCAAGCCAACAAAAACAAAACCAGGGCAGTAGAGGCAATATCAAATTGTCTTCATTTCCTCATATATTATCACTCTGCCAAAAGATCTTCTACCTCTAAACCTCTACTTTCTGTGGTTGTTCTATCCACCTGTAAGCCTCCATTTACCGTGATGGTTCTACATCCTTTTGTATCACTTTCTTTTCCTTTGATGCTCTTAGCATCAGCTCTTGTTTAACGGTTGGTTCTTCTCATCATAAGAATAAAAGCTAAATGGCAGTAGTCAACTTCAGGATTTCCCTTGCTGCACTCCCTGACCCTGGCATGGTGCCTGAAGAATAAGATCTCAATGAGTATTTTTAAAGTAAAGCAATATACTTCCTGTGTTCTAAGTGAAAATAATGAGTCCTCCATCTATCATCATAAAAAGCAGTTTTTAATTGTGGGATTGTGAAAGACACATGAAACTTTCTGGGTGATTGAACAGTTTGCTCTTGCTTATGGTGTTCATTTTATCGGTGTATACATATTTTATTGCTGATTAAATTGTACATATATTTTTTATTTTTTTAAACTTTTATTTAATGAATATAAATTTCCAAAGTACAGCTTATGGATTACAATGGCTTCTCCCCCCCATAACTTCCCTCCCACCCACAACATACATGTCACTTATCGAATCTCAATAGCAATTCAACAAAGCTGTTAAAAATGAGGACAGGCAATATCATAGAATGAAGTATAAATGAGTTAATTTAATTTACTTCAGAAAACTATCACCAAATATTTATTTTTATGTTTCCCTTGCTTACCAAATCATTCTAACAATAATGGAACTCATTGGATTAAATAACAGGTCCTATAATATTGTTTTCAATGAAAGCATACTTCCAAATCAGCTTAATTAATACATGGAAAATTTCTCATCTCTGTGTATCTCAAGTTCATTTTTATAGAATTGATTTTCCTAGAGAATAGAAAAATATTGAAATTACTATAAACACTAGCTCCAGTTCATGTCCTGAATTGTTAAGTATTGATTTACAGTACAGTAGTTAAGCTATGATTCACAATTAAGGAAAAGGAAGGGCTAGTTGTTATGATTTGTTTAGGCTGGTATACCTGTTGAAATATTGCAATGCACTCCATAAAATACACAGATATTTAGTGCTAATCCAAAATTTTAAAAATAATTAAGATAAAAGGAACTCATACACATGAGGACCCTAATGCTTTAGTAAATCTATCTTAAACTAACAGCAGTGCTTTGTGGTAAAACTATGGTCAGGTTCTTAGATACAGATTTGTTACTCCTTTCTGCATTGACACATCACATTTACAACACCATTGTTCTTAATATTCATTATGATAATTGTAGTTGTGCATGGGGTAGATAATCTCAATAATGTAAAAACCACACATTTACGCTTAGACTACTGTCAAATAAGGAAAGTAAGTTTAGATTAAAAATGGAATTCTGTATGTGAACAGTCACAAATATCTCTGATCTTACACAGAGCTTTAACCTAATGGTGGGTTTATTGAGTTCCTAATGAAGGTCTAAGGAGGGAGTCTTAGACTATTTCCCTTGTCTATTTAAGTAGATTATGATGTAGACAAATCTGACACAATTTCACATATTTCTAGAATATCTCCAGTTAATGTTGGCAAACTTTATTAAAGTTTGTTTCATCAATATCACCTTTGAATCCACTCCAAGTCAAATAATTCAGCAAACTTAGAACAAATGATAGTTGATATTTTTGTATTTAATGCTTACTCATTTCAGGCACACTGGTAAGCTCTGGGAATACAAAATTTAGTAATATCTGCTTCCTAACACAATATCCTGGTTGAGCATTGCTGATACTATTAGTTAAGAGAAACAATATAGTAAAATTCAAATTTCTTATCTTTCTATTTTCCCCTTTTTTATAGTTAATAAAATATCTTTTTCTTTCTTAGGAAGGATAATAAATAACTGAACAAGGTCTAGATTGCCTAACTTCTTGAGATTCATGTTCTTCAGTATTTACTGACAATTGTTAGTACAACTTTAATGTTAACAAGATTATTTTTAAAGAAGAAACCAATAATATCTTGGCGTGACAGAAAAGTAACAAAATACAATTAGTATATATACAAATTGATTTTCTTACCCTTTAAAGTCACTGAATATGCAAGTAATAATTGTTTCGAAACTGAAAATAAGAGAAAGGAATAAAATGTCTCTGATTATGCTACAATTCACCTTATGTTCACCCCCAGTCCAGTTTCTCTCCCTCTCTTTTCCCTCTCTCTCCATCATCCTGTCTCTCTCTCTCTCCTCCCTCTCTCTCTCTTTCTGTCTCTCTCTTTCTCACACACACACACTCACACACACACACTTTGTATTGATGAAACAAAACTTTAACTTACCTTGCCAAATTACCCTCTGTACATGCTGCATGGATTTGAACTTCATCTGAAAAACAGAGGGCTGCTTTTCCCAGGTTCTGTGGTTGAACAGGTTATACTTTCAAATTTTAGTTTCTGCAAGCTCATGGGTTGAATAAATATCTTACCATAGATTTAATTTCCATTTTGTCCGAGTAAGAGAGGTTGAGCATCCTTTCATGGAAGGAATGCCATTTCTGTTTTCCTTTGTGTAACAGATCTGTTCAGTTAATCAACAATATTCATATTTTGAATTATCTTTTTAATAGATTTTAAGGATCATTTTTGACTCATGTAAAAGGGATAGTCAATGTCAAATAATGTTGTAGATACTTTTCATAATTTACCTCATACTTTTGACTTTGCTTTTAGAAGTTTTATTATGCCATGTATATTCATGTAATTGTTAGATAATTACATGCATCAGTATTTTCTTTAATTTCTCAATATCGAGTCAGAGCAAAAGTCTTCTTGTATAATACATTAAAGGAATGATTATTATGTTAATATTTATTAATATTTTTAATATTTACCTGTGGTAATCAGATGGATATAGAATTGATCCTGGTACCTTTTAGAGCTTCAAATTTTAAATTTTTATGGCTGTTTAATCATGTAATAAAGAGTTCCTCTTTCTCTTTATTGCTTAACATGCAACAGTTATCACAGAGTGAATTTCCACTTATCTTTGGGTCCATTTTGGACATTTTTATATTTAAAAACATTTTGGTCTTTCTCATGTACAAATTCTACATATTCTATTTATTGCGTTTGTGTGTGTTTAAATATTTGATAGGATTTGTACTCCTGGATTGTTTTCTCCTACTCTAAATCAATTTTCATGACATTTTGGTTATTAGTTTTACATGTAAAGAAAAACATAATTGCTTAATTTGTCATTGAGTTTTATGCTATTTGTGTATCTTCACTTTCATAATGCTATACACAGGAACAATACTCACAGATACGAACAAGGCGTTCTCTACATGCTTCCACTAACATACATAGTGGTCCATGGTTTGTGGACATCAATGATATATTTTTGGTAAGTACATATTCCCAGAGTCCTCGGAATGGCAGGTAGATTTTGGGTTTTCCAAACGTGGAAATAAGCAGTCTTTTCCAGGGTTTAGAAGCAAGGATCAGAAATCAGATCATTCGGTTCAGTTCTAGGATGGCAGTATTCTGGCTTTGTGACTGAGAATAAGTAACCTAATATTTCAAAGTCTCAGTTTTCTCATAAGTAAAATAATCTTCTCTCCTTATAGCGTTGTTAACACAAGTAAATAAGTCTACAAAAATAAAACCCATAGTGATATATCCAGAGTAAGTTTTAGCTCTTCTAGTGGGCACCATAATTTGAAGGGTCCAGCAGTTATAGAAATAGGCAACCACAACATTTCCATTTTCCCAATCGCATTCAGTTTCCTTTGGGGAATACTCTTGATAGTAGCTCTACCAACAAAAATATGAGGAGTCTCTGGTGACCCTTTTCGGTAGATCTCTGTTAAGATTGGCACAACCAAGGGGAAGCAGGCCACATAAGCTGACCAGACAAATTTCCCAGCTTGCTGAGGATGCCAAACAGAGCCGGGGTGGGCAAAGCAGGCCAGAGTGGTGGGATGTTTGGAATCATCGTTCCCAGCGGTGTCCCTAGCTTGAGAACTGTGGAGCAATTTCTGGCACTGAGCACTTACATACCTTCCCCTACTCCACTCTAGGTCCATTGGTCTTCCTTTCATTTTACCTTACAATCTTCACTTGTCTTTCTGTAAAATCTCTTTAGATTCATTTAGCCAAAATTGGTTTCTTTGCAATACAAATACCTGATAATAACTAATAAAAATCAGGTCTAGCAGGCACTAGGCTCTGTGGTTAAGGTGCCACTTGGGGTGCCCGTATATCATACTGGAGTACCTGGTTAGAGTGCAGATACCCTGCATCTGATCCAGCTTCCTTCTAATGTGCATCCTGGGAGGCGACCTGTGTTGGCTCCTATACTTGGATCACTGCCATCCATATGGAAGACCCAGACTGGGTTCTAAGTTGCTGTTGGCTTGACCCAACCCTGGCAGTTGGAGGCATTTGAGGAGTGACCCAGAGGATGGAAGATTTCTGTCTCTCAAGTAAATAAGATGTAATTAAATATATTTTTTTAAAAAAAATAATATGCTCCAGGTCATAAACCTAGGAGTCTTTTATGCACTCTCATTACAGGAACAGAACCTGAGTTTAAACTGGTGGGACCTTACTTTGGTATTTAAAATAGATTTTATTTTTTAAAAAGATTTATTCATTATTTGAAAGAGTTACACAGAGAGAGAAAGAGAGGCAGAGAGAGAGAGAGGTCTTACAACCGCTGGTTCACTCCCCAATTGGCCCCAAGAGCCAGAGTTATGCCGATGAGAAGCCAGGAGCCAGGAGCTTCCTCCAGGTCTTCCCACACAGGAGAAAGGGCCCAAAGACTTGGGCCATCTTCTACTGCTTTCCCAGTCCATAGCAGAGAGCTGGATCAGAAGTAGAGCAGCTGGGACTCGAAACAGCATCCATATGGGATGGCGGGAGCTTTAAACTCTATGCCACAGCGCCGGGCCCTAAAAGAAGCATTTCAAAAATAATTGTGACAGTTAGAGATCTTTTTCACAGGAAATGTTTTTGAACTGAGACTTAAATGCTGTTATAAGTCTTGATGAAATTCTGTTTTTATTATGCACACTTGAAGAATATCACATAATTTTTTTAAAGAAATAATATATGTATTTCTTGTCTCTTGTCAGGAAAACTTTCTTGTGTTCTTTTCAGGGCAACTGACTGTTCGGAAATATTGGTCAGGGCACCTTCCAAGAAAATTCCATCTACTTCTGTTATTGTCATTGGAGCATTGTAACAATATTGAATAGTTGAAGTGGAGCTTCATTAGTGGTATTTTACTATTATTATTATTATTATTATTATTATTGCTCCATCTTCATTAGCCTTTTCCATAGAGGCCATTCATTGTGGCCCAGTTTAAGATTCTATTTACCATGAACTCAGAATCTCATTAATTTGCTATGAACCAATATTGACTTTATTTTCTTTTTTTTTAACTTTTATTTAATGAATATAAATTTCCAGTGTACAGTTTATGGATTACAATGGCTTCCCCCTCCCACAACTTCCCTCCCACCCACAACCCTCCCCTCTCCCGCTCCCTCTCCTCTTCCATTCACATCAAGATTCATTTGCATTTCTCTTTATATACAGAAGATCAATTTAGTATAAAGATTTCAACAGTTTGCACCCACATAGAAACACAAAGTGAAACATACTGTTTGAGTACTAGTTATAGCATTAAATCACAATGTACAGCACATTATGGACAGAGATCCCACATGAGGAGCAAGTGCACAGTGGCTCCTGTTGTTGACCCAACAAATTGACACTCTAGTTTATGGCGCCAGTAACCACCCTAGGCTGTCGTCATGAGTTGCCAAGGCTATGGAAGCCTTCCAAGTTTGCCGACTCTGATCATATTTAGACAAGGTCATAAAAGACAGGGTGAGGATAGTAACCAATGATCCTAAGAGAGGCATTAACCAGGTCTGAACAATTATACAGCATTAAGTGGGGAAGAGGACCATCAGTACACCCAGGTTGGGAGTAGAGCCATTGGTGGTAGAGTAGAGGTTATGATTACAAAGAAATGAGGCCCAAGTACACTAGACAGGGTCTAGAACAAAGGACAGAGTCATTATTAGAGGAGCTAAGAAAGGTGCTGTCTAAGCTACAATTAAGTTTTCTGATTGAGAGGCAAGTAGAACCTGATAGAAGGGGCTTGATAATAATCTGGTGGGCTTTAGGCCTTGTAAATTCAGAGGCCCAGACCTATCTATCTCTTCACTTGGGGTATATCCTAAGGGAGGTGTGAACCTCCTAGGGGAAGGCACTCTGTTGACTTTCATTACTTGGCTGGCCTGGGAGGAGAGCTGGCCAGGTAAAGGCAGGTGGCATCTCTAACAGGAAATTTATAGTTCTGCCTTCAATGTTGCTGACCCTACTTGGCTGTCCCCTCAGCTGCAGTGGTCACTTTGGAAGTTGGGCTGAGTGAAGGGCTTTTCAGCCTAGAGCCAATAAGATCTGTGGCTCTGACCTGGGCATCCTTCGACTCCAGGGCAGGTCCATTTCCAGTGATCCAACTCTTGGCAGAGCTGCCAGGGCTTTTCACAAGCTGACTTCTGCTGAAGCCCAGGCTTACCACATTGAAAGCCACTGCAGTGGACTGGCCTGTTGGGTCTCCTTGAGGGCAGATCACTGTACAGATCAGCCATTTATAGGCCTGCCACCCATTGCTTCTGATGCCTAGCTTTCTTTTCCTCCTGGTTTGTGTTAAAGCAGACCAGAGGATGCAAGTCAAGGGAGTGCCCGTGTCCCATCTCTAATCTTCGGTGGCCTGAACTACAAGTCTATAGTCACAGGCATGTTCTGTAGTAGTTTTTCTAAGGTAGACAATGCCCATGAGGAAAATTATATTCTCACTTTAAAACTTTCTTTCCCTTTGGTCTGAAAGGGAGGTTTTTTCTACTTACTGTATACTTCGCTGATGGCGAAGTGAATCTAGCTATGAGATTATTATTTAAGTTCTTATTTTGGCTATGCTATTACAGAAAAATGTTAGCCATCTCTTTTATAAGGTCTAAAGATTAAATTGTGCGTCCTACAGATTCCTTCATAATAGAATTAGTTTCCTACCTTGAAGAGAATAGAGAAATGAAAGAACAAGTTGGGCTTAGAATAGAGAAATGAGGGAGCAAGTCCTAGATCGCTTGCTGACAATAGCAATATCACATGAATACTTAGCAAACCGTTTCAACCATTAGATAACAACTTAAGAAAACATTTACCAGGAGATCCAATGCCTTCTATAAATTTTAAGAATCATGTATTTGGAAACACCTCTTAAATATCTAACATGGTGTAGTTTGTTTAACCAGTAAACTTAAGCACAACCATATAAAATGATTTTAGTTTCTTTCTACCAACAAGTTTAAAACATATGATACAGAGATTCAGGTCACACAAATTAAAATGTATCTTTGATTAAATTAAGCAGCTTAAATTTATGGGCAACCTAATCATAAGCCAATTAAAATAAAACTCTTAATAAAATTTTCCCATGTGGACATACAATATATACACACATATAACATAGCATAATAGTCCAATATAGCAATTTTAATAATAGCTTTTAAAATCTTTAACTCTTTTTGTAGATTGCCAATTGATTTGAATTGCTTTTTGTTTTTAGTAACCTCAGTTAACCATACTTTCTCTCAGTTGGTACTGTCAATACATTATTGGCTTCATCTGTTTACAGAGCCTTCCCAAAGTACTGACTACAATAGAAGTGGCTGGAAAAAGTCCATAGGAACCTATAGGAGGACAGCTAAACACAGAACCAACAACGCTTTAGTTTTATGAGCA
Organism: Lepus europaeus; assembly: GCF_033115175.1. Taxonomy (NCBI): domain Eukaryota; kingdom Metazoa; phylum Chordata; class Mammalia; order Lagomorpha; family Leporidae; genus Lepus; species Lepus europaeus. Next base: position 18,642,696 of record NC_084848.1, read on the forward strand.
GCAAATCATATATAACTGTGGATGACAAAAGACTTTAAGTTGCCATGTTTAAAATTATAAACTCATCAACCAACAAGAGGCACTTGCTTACTTCACAGTATTTTTGAAAGCACCTGTAGGATTTTACAAGTATTTAACCCTTTAGGCCTCTGGGGCTTTCTCATTAAGATAACTATCATGTCTAGTAACACAAGATCATTAGACTTTTTAATTCTCAATCATTTGTATTAATAGCATTTTCCATTATAGAAACTTAAAATTTGGTACCATGCCACATCTTGACAGTACTTCTAATATAATCCAAATAGCCTGATTAGTTGGTGTCTCTATAAGATGAGAGACATAGGTCCTTCGATTTTTTCAGTTGGGCCCAAACTGGAAAAACCAAAGTCCAAGATTTACTGGAAATTTTTGAGTCCAGATTGTTTGGAACTTTGATTTTTTGAATGCCTGTCAAGAATGCCAAGAAGGCTCAAAATCCAAAATATCTGGTTGAAATAAGATTCCTTAAAATCATGACATAACATAGACCAAATTTGATCATTGTTACAAGGTGATTATTCAAATTTTTGAAAATAAGCACATATTTAAATAACCCATAGCTCTTAATAAAAATTCAGCTGTTTTTGAACAATTAGAATTTAACAGACATCAAGAGAACATAATAGATTACTATAACACATTGCTTTAACAGAGCATCAGAGTTTAATTCTATGTCAAAGAGAAATTGAGCTTCCTGTGATCTTTTGCTGTGAGGTTTCCTTCCTTTACCTTCTTTCATATTGATGACCATGTTTCTGTGTTTCTGTGTGTAACACATCTTTAAGCATCTTTTGCAGGGCAGGATGAGTGGCAACAAATTCTTTCAGTTTCTGTTTGCTATGAAAAGTCTTCAAAGAGGACACTCCCAGGTTAGGCGTGGTAAATATCTCTTTCTTTCTTTCTTTCTTTTTTTTTTGATTCAAAAGAGAAGTAATTCCGCACAGCTGAACGTAATTGGAGGTAGTTAGCAGGTGAATGATATACAGGAGCCAGAGAGCAGAAGCTCTTTCCCAAGAACCACACAGGGAATCTCTGCTGCCCTCAGTGTGGGCTCCAATTCTCCTGCAGTCTCCCACTGGGTTGCCAATTTAGATCCTAATCTCCTGTTATTTCACCCCTCCCCCCAGAGTCAGGTTTTTCTGCTAGGCTCAGGGCCGGTGCAGACCTGAGAGCGGCAAGATGGCGGAATAGGAAGTGAGCACATTGATAGTTTGGAAACACACAGGTTAATAACAGTGGAGATACTGCAGGGTCAAGGAAGAGTAGGGGAAGAAACAGTAGAGGAAACTCTTCTGGAACTAGTGATTCACAGTGGACCTGCGTGGAGAGCGTGGGAGCCCAGGTTCGGGACACCAGCAGCAGAATCAACGCACCAGCGCTGGAACGCGAGGTGAGCAGAACCTCAATAGCCCGAGACACCAGCGGGCAAGCAGAAAGAGGAGACTAGAGGGAATGAGGCTTGAAACCCCATGGGGAAAAGTTCACCAGGCTAACTAGAAGAGAGAGAGGAAACAAAAAAGTGACCGATACGGACACGAGTTTCTCTCTCTCCGCTCACCCCTCAAAGGCTAACAAGACAAAGAGCAGGCGCCATTTTGGACATACGTCATAAGCAGGGCGACCTCAGGTCTGCACCGGCCCTGAGCCTAGCAGACTTTATTTTCTATATGCTGATAATGCTTCTGAAGTTATTGTTTCATCATTTTCAAAATGAGTTCCACTGAATTTCTTGTGCTGCAGAAATTTCAAGAGAAATAGAAGAAAGATAAAAGAAAAGGAAAGGGAAAGAAGAAATCAGTTTAAAAATCTAATTAATATCATCTGGTTTTAAAAATATTAGTCTGCCTCAAGGCCAAATGCTTCAATCCTCTGGCAGTCTGGCTGTGTCCTGGTCTCTGCACAGGACTTCTCCCTACCACAGTAGAGTCGGAGGACCACAAGGAATCAGAGCTTCCCAGTCCTCTTGGAAGGATGCCCCTGCCTCTGCCTTCTTCAGCACTGTTTCAGCTCAATGGATCTTGGTTCTATAGTAGAGTTAAATTGCATATAAACAGATAACTGGGTATTTTTTCCATAAAATATTGACTGATGTCTATTGTGAGTAGTCAGCCAAGCCATCTAGAGCATTACAGTTCTGTGAACATCTCCTGACAGTGTCTTTCTCATTTAATTGCTGTCAGGTGTGTTAACTGGCAAAAAGATACAGAGGAAGATAGAAAGACAGAAAGAAGGTCAAACATCAATCTCTAGAAACGATGCAATTTTCATTTCTGTTGGCTGGTGCTGTGGTGGAGTGGGTAAAGCTGCTGCCTGCAGTGCCAATATCCCATATGGGTGTCGGTCCGAGTCCCGGCTGTTTTACTTCCCATTCAGCTCTCTGCTATGGCCTGAGAAAGCAGTAGAAGATGGCCCAAGTCCTTGGGCCCCTGCCCCCACGTGGGATACCTGGAAGAATCTCCTGGCTCCTGCCTTCAAATTGGTGCAGGTCTGGCTATTGGGGCCAATTGGGGAGTGAACCAGTGGATGGAAGACCTCTCTCTCTCTTTCTCTCTCTGCCTCTCTGCCTCTCCTTCTCTCTCTGTGTAACTCTGACTTTCAAATAATCTTTTTCATTTCTGTTTCATACACATCTGAAGATTCTGTATAGTATTTCTTGATGTCATTTCTTTTGCCATGATGCCTCTTGGTGCTACTGTGGACAACATTCATAGCAAAGGTAAGAATTATTTATTTATTTGAAAGTCATTGTTACAGAGAAGGAGAGGCAGAGATGTGCATGTGTGTGTGTGAAAGAGAGTGAGTGAGTCAGTCAGTCAGTCTGTCTTCCTTCCACTGGTTTACTCCTCAAATAACAGCCAGGGCTGGGCCAGGCTGAAGTCAAGAGCTAGGAGTCAGGAGCTTCATTCAGGTGTCCCCCATGCGCTCAGAGGCCCAAGGACTTGGGCCATTTCCCACTGCTTTTCCAGGCTTATTAGCAAGGAACCTGATTGGGAGTGGAGCAGCCAGGATTCAAGCTGGCATCCATATGTAATGCCAGAACTACAGGTGGCCGCTTTACCAACTACACCACAGCACTGCCCCCTCATTCAGTTTTAATAACCTCCCAGGTGAATCCTCTGACTCTCTTTGATGGAAAAACAACTGGTTAATAAAAAGACAAATTTGATACTCTAGTAAGAGCAACTAGAAGGGAAGTCAAATAAAACCCTGGATATAAACTTCATAGCATGTAACTCAGATCACAACCCTACAACTGAATAACCTTTACTAAATCCCTCTGAGTCTCCATTTTCTCCTATCTAAAGTGGATAATAAGGTCTACTTTGGAGGATATGTCTTTGGATTAAATGAAACATGTGTAAAGGGCCTTAAATTGTCTTTAGTGCTTGTATGTGCTTCAGATCACGTTTCCCACACATTTGTACTTGGAAAATTAAAAAGAAAATGAAATAGTTAAACATTTCAACTATCTAACAATAAGTTCTCTTGGTAATATTCCTAGACTTTTATATCTTTTATTGAGGATCGATGGGCTTTCCAAACTCAAATTTTTAAAAGACCCCAAACTGCAACCCATTACTGAATTAAAATGCAATCTAGTCTTCTGAAGATAGAGATGGGAGAATGGTAATGAAAACTGGCAAGAAGATTATTAACTTGTCAGTCTTCTTTAAAATGGATGTTTGTATATTTTGACAACCAGCAGATATATCATTTTTCTCTGCAAATAATCCATAATTTTGTTGCAAAGAAAATGTGAATCTATAAACTCTTTGTTTAGCTGGATTTAGAAATTAAAATGATTTGAATTATTCAACACCATAGATGTCCTCAAATCATCACAATTATTATAACCCAGAGACCCAAATGCAATGAAAATGAGACCTCAGGTTCCACTGATAAGCCAGAAATATGTAATGGACAGATAACAGAAAAGGAATAGGAGGAATGTGATAGCTGACAGGTGGCAAGGAGAATCTGAGAAATGAGTTCCATTAAAATGAAAGATGGAAAAGGTGATGTATTTATAGTTACCTATTCTTGCTTTGAAGATTGGATAGAGGAAACTCTCATCTTCTTGGTTATGTGAAGAGGGAGTAAATAGATATTCATTTATACATTAATTCAACCATTCATTTAGCAGCCATAAGAAGTGCTGTTGACTAGTAGTTAGGAATTTAATCTCTTGAATGGGAAGAAAATTGTTTTTGAAGCTGTTTTTTCTCCTTCACGCTGTTCAACATGACAATTCCTTTATTTAAGTTTTTTATGTGTAAACTTATGATATCTACTTCCCAAAGTACCACCCTCATAAGATTAAAAGGAATATGGTAAATAAGATGGAAAAGGCTTTTAATGCAGCGTCTGGTACATGATACAATTGCAGTAAACAATTTCTGATTTTCTACTACATGCTAGGTACCATAGCTAACATTTTGTTTGAACTTGAAATATTTGGCTTGGTAGGAAATAATGATTATCCTTCTAAAGGTAAGCAACCCACGACCCAGAGGACTTACATAATTTTCCCAGTTATACTCAGAAGTGATTGATCTCTGAATTGAACCAATGACTTTCTGACCCTGTGTCTTTGCACTACTATTTCTTTTTATTTTTCCTATGACCTTGCTATTATTCCATGCTGCAGTTCTTATTTTAAAGATACAGTTGCTTTCTCTGTTGCCATTATTATAAGTTATTCAAAATTACTTTAAAATACTGTTTTCTTCATGATTGTCTTCTCTAAGAACTTTATTGATTTTCCTGAAGAAATAAAAAAAAAACTCATAACATTCTTATACCACCATTTTAGGACAGAACCAACATACAGATTCATAATGCCTGCTATATAAATGGCAAAGTATGGGACAGGCATTGTGGGATAATGGGTTAAGTCTCCATCTGCAATGCCGGCATCCCTTATGGATGCCGATTGGAGTCCAGGCTGCTCTGTTTGCAATCCAGCCACCCGCTACTGTGCAGGAAGTCAGAAGATGGCCCAAGTCCTTGGGTCCTTGCACCCATGTAGGAGACCTGTATGTATCACATTCATCCCTGGCCCAGCCCTGGACATTGCGGCCATTTGGAGAATGGACCAGTAGATGGAAGATCTCTCTCTCCTCTCTCCTATCTCTTCTCTCCACCCCCCTCATTTCTCTCTCCCCTCCCTCCTCCTCTCTCTCCTTCCCTATCTCTCTGTAATTCTACCTTTAAATAAATAAAATATAAATGTCTAAAAATGGCAAAATAATACATCCTTAGGCTATATTGAGCTACACTGTAATTTAGGGTAAGACTGGCATTTAAAGCGTATTTTTATCCTTAGTATCTAGAATGTCTAAATGAATGAGAAAATTCTCCTAACAACTAAATGAGGGTATTACCTCAATTAATTAGAAAGTATAAAGAATCTCTAATGAAAGAATTATCATACATCCTCTCTCAGTGTCCTTGTTTTTCCAATAACTGATATATAGCTATTTTTAAATCATTGGAACTTCTAGAAATGGAAAAAGAACTATTGCTTCAACCAATACTCGTGCTCTTTCAGGGATAGTGATTCTGACAGTGAGATTGTTTAAACACGCCACCAAAAAGTTGCTAGAATTAATAAGCCAGTTCAGTAAAGTTTCATGCTACAAAATAATAAACAAAGAGCAGTAGTTTTTTAATATACTAATAATACATTGAACTCTTATCTTTGCTAACATACATGGTCTCACCTTCAGTCATGGATATGTGGACAAATGAGGTTTTCTAAGAGCCGAGTCCATCCCTGCTTATGCACAGAGTTTCCAGGCCACTGTGATCATGTGGAAGATTGTCACAGCACCTGTGCCTGCTTTGGTGAGCAGAGTGCCCTGTTAACTTTGACATCATTCTGCCAGTTTGTTTATTTTCTATGTCATGATTACAGCCAGAACGTAGCCCAGCCTTGGGCTTCTCCATTTTCCCTTTGTATTGCTACAGTTTCAAATTTCCAGGAATATGAGAATTTTGCTCTACTTCCATTTAGTCATTCATTTCAAGCAGCAAACCTGTTGGTTTTCATGACATAACTTTACTAAGGTGAATATTTGTTGGGATCTCACCCTGTCTAGAGGTGAGAATATCTAGCAGCAACAGGCCAACTCTGTAGGCTCCCATAATTCTGACCTGGAGATCAATGATTTGTCCTAAATCATTATCTCTCAGTATGTTGTCTATCTCAATTACAAGAACTATTTTTGGTTCTGGCACTCAAAAATTTTCCAAATCAGTCATTTGTCTCTGTTTTCAGATTTCTTTGCTAATATTGTCACACAGGACTTCCCTACATGTCCTCTTTCTTTAGTTAGTATTGACAAAATCTGAGAAAAACCTTAGAAGTCCTTAAAGAAGAAATTCAACCATGAAATTATTTCTAGAAAAGACATTATACTGGGATGGGTATTTGGTATAGCAATTAAGATGTTGCTTGAGATGTCTGCATCCCATGTGGCAGTGCCTGGGTTTAGTTCTGAATCCACTTGAATTGCAGTTTTCTGTTAAAATGCACCCTAAGAAGCAGTGGGAATGGCTCAAGTACACGAGTCCCTGGCAACCATGTGGAAGACTTGGGTTCACTGAGTCACCAGTTCCTAGCTTTGTTATGCGGACCATCCCAGTCATTGGCAAATGGACTGGAGAGTGGAAGATTCATTCATATTTTTCTCTCTCCATCGAACAAATAAAAATAAACATTTTAAAAGAACACTATGGGCCAGCACCGCGGCTCAATAGGCTAATCCTCCGCCTGCGGCACTGGCACCCCGGGTTCTAGTCTCGGTCAGGGCACCGGATTCTGTCCTGGTTGCCCCTCTTCCAGCCCAGCTCTCTGCTGTGGCCTGGGAGTGCAGTAGAGGATGGCCCAGGTCCTTGGGTCCTGAACCTACATGGAAGACCAGGAGAGGCACCTGGTTCCTGGCTTTGGATCAGAGCGGTGTGCTGGCTGCAGTGGCCATTGGAAGGTGAACCAACGGTAAAGGAAGACCTTTCTCTCTGTCTCTTTCTCTCTCTCACTGTCCACTCTGCTTGTCAAAAAAAATTATGAATATTAATTAAAAACATTCTATTGATCATAGATTGGTAGATTTTTAGCCTCAGCGGAATTCCAATATGTGTGGAAATAAGCCAATCATTTATGTCTCCAGGTCTCATTTGCTTTATACATAAAATAAAGTATTTGCCTACTTTTTTAGCCTTCTTTCAGATTTTGTATGGTCTCGAGAAAATAGCTAGTTTGCCTGTTCTTGAAACAAACTGGAAAAATCTAATATAAATAACTTTGGCATATGAATTGTCCCCAACCTAGGGAGGCAGAGAATAGAATTGAAATTCTGATCACTGTATGTGAATATAGATATTGTAATCAATGTTTACTTGGAGATTTATGCTGGTTATGCATGAGAAATCTTAGAAGGTCAATCATGAATAAGACTATACTTGCCAGAAAAAAATTTTTTTTTGACAGGCAGAGTGGACAATGAGAGAGAGACAGAGAGAAAGGTCTTCTTTTTGCTGTTGGTTCACCCTCCAATGGCCGCCGCGGCTGGAGTGCTGTGGCCGGCACACCGCGCTGATCCGATGGCAGGAGCCAGGTGCTTCTCCTGGTCTCCCATGGGGTGCAGGGCCCAAGCACTTGGGCCATCCTCCACTGCACTCCCGGGCCACAGCAGAGAGCTGGCCTGGAAGAGGGACAAACGGGACAGAATCCGGCGCCCCGACCGGGACTAGAACCCGGTGTGCCGGCGCCGCAAGGTGGAGGATTAGCCTATTGAGCCACGACACCAGCCTGCCAGAAAACTTTTTAGTCAAGACATTATAAAGGAAGGAGGGTTGGGTATGAAGAAATACTGAGATTATATGTTAGATGTAATAACATAACACCAGCAGGAAATAAGCTAATATTTCTTGCATTTTGAATCTCAGTGATCTCAGGCTGGTCATTAGTAATACTGGAACATCATTAAACTGAACAATATTCCTTCAAAATTTTCCTTAAATGAATTAAATTCCCTAATTAAAATTATTAAATATAAAATTATATAGTAGTAAAAAGGTTAAATGCTTGTTTTATTTTAAAAATAAAGCTATTCAGGCCGGCGCCATGACTCAACAGGGTAATCCTCCACCTTGTGGCGCCGGCACACTGGGTTGTAGTCCCGGTCGGGGCGCCGGATTCTGTCCTGGTTGCCCCTCTTCCAGGCCAGCTCTCTGCTGTGGCCAGGGAGTGCAGTGGAGGATGGCCCAAGTGCTTGGACCCTGCACCCCATGGGAGACCAGGAGAAGCACCTGGCTCCCACCATCGGATCAGCGTGGTGCGCCGGCTCCAGCGCACCCGCCGCGGTGGCCAATGGAGGGTGAACCAATGGCAAAGAAAAACCCTTCTCTCTGTCTCTCTCTCTCTCTCTCTCACTGTCCACTCTGCCTGTCAAAAAAATAAATAAAAAATAAAAAATAAAAAAATAAAGCTATTCAAACTAAATGATTTATTTTAAAGGAAATTAAATTCCGTTATTCATTTGAGGAAACTGCACAAGTTTATCTTTATTTTTTGTAGTTTCTCTTAAATATTGGAACTTGATACTGAATTTGATCATCGTGGTCCCTGTGTTGCAACATAGATATAATACATGAAAATAATATTGTTCTAAATGATTATGATTGGAAAAGTCAAAGATTCCCAAATCACTCCCAAAAAGTCACAATAATGAAAAATAATAGTTACATATATTTATTCTCTCCACTAATGCTCTAAATACTGCTTTCCACAATAGAGAAGAATCAAGTAACTATGTAAAAATACTGCATACCATAGAATACACATAGGATCAATATAAATCAATAGGAAATGAAAAGATTGTCCAAAGAAATTACTAAAGGAACTAGTCAGAAATTAATCATTGGGTTTCTAACCAGTGTTTACCATTCAGGAAGTTGCTACATACTATCTCTAAAAGGTGAAAAATACCAAGCTTGTGTTGTATACCTGTGACTCAGTTCCCAGATAAGCATATCCGGATTTAGACAGGTCAAAGAATGACTCAGAGCTGTTCATAGGGTTATACCCCCTTTTCTCACTGTGGCAGTGAAAAATACACAACCAACAGCCCATGAGGGCAGTTGAGCCACAGGAGATTATCCATCTTTTTGTCCCTGATGGCAGTTGGACACACAAACAACTAGACATCTACATACATTCACGTATCTGCAGCCAGAAATAGCTACATATTTGCCAACAACTGAATCTAACCATGTCACATAGTTGGTTTTATGGGCTTGCAGAAAGAAGTGGGAGCCAAATAGTTGCGTAACAAAGAGGTGGCAGTTCTGGGTCTACTAGCTACCATGACATCAGTTGCCATGGAGTCATAGAAATAAGAGAATAAAGGCATGGGAACTTGATAAATTCAACTTCTCAGCCTCATCTTCCCAACATAAGCTCTTGTATTTTATAGCTTATTTAAAAATCAAGATAATTCTACAGTTTGTTTCTTTCTCATTACCTTTAATGTGCATACTAATTAACTGGTGATTGGTTGAGATGAGATTCTGACTTACTACAGCTGGAATAGTATCAGAGCTCCAGCATTTCCAACTTGTTACCAGTGAATGCTAATATCTCTGGTTCATGCTTCACATATTGAGTAGCAAGGGCTGAGAACATCTTTCATGTTCTTCCATAAAATGTCTCAAGAAGTCACTTTTATTTTATATATTTGAAAGGCATACTGACAGAGAAAGAGATCTTCCTTCTGCTGATTCACTCCCCAAATGACTGACAGCCAGGGCTGGGCCAGGCTGAAGCCCAAATCCTTGGGCTCCATCCAGGTTTCCCACATGGGTATTAGGAACCAAGGTAATTGAACCATTTCCTGCTTTCCCAGATGCATGAGCAGGGAGCTGGATTTAAAGTAGAGCAGCCAGGACTTGAGCCTACAGTTGAAAATGAAATACCAGCACAGCAACTGATGGCTTACCCCACTGTGCACCACGCCAACCCCAAAAGATCACTTTTAGAATCAGATGTTGCAATATATAAATTGGTAATCATTTTTGTATATAGATATTCTTCTTATTTGTGAATAAGTTTTAATTAGGAAATAATAAGTGAATCTAAGGTATACTTTTGTTATACCATATACTGTTTAGTGTATATGCATTTAGGTCTGATTTTAGTTTGAAAATTAATTGTATTCAGTCATTGTAGAGCATTTTTTCTGTTGCTGAAACAGTTTACTCTTTTGGCTTATACTTAACAGTTATTTGAAGAGGTTGAGCATGCACCAAATACTGAGACATTTACTTTGCTAGAGGGATATGAATAATATGACTTAACTAGAAATGTTGAAAGGAATTTAAATAAGTCAAGTCCAAAGAAGTTATTTTTGAAAAACAAGAAAGTATAATCTAAAAATAATAAAAATGTTTTGTTTTTCTTATCTGAATTTAAAATAATTAAAAAGCTTGAAAAATGTTCTACGTGTGTTCACTTTAGTTTCTTACATGTGTTTTTCATGGTTGACATTTAGCTGAGTCCTGTTTTTTTTTTTCTTTTTTTTTTTTGTTTTTTGCCATATCTTGGATTTTTTCCTTTCTTCTGTCTCTGGGTACATTTTAATAATGATCTGATGCCAATCCCTTGGTATCCACCGTCAACTCCCACCCTTTTGATTTTTTTTTTTTTAGCTAGTTTTGGTGCTTAACCACAGTATGCCAAATCCTTAATATCACCAAATCATTGACAAATGGATTCTCCCATTAGAATTTCACCTTTGTATGAAATATTAGCATAGCAGAGACATTGAAGGAATTTAAAAAAAAAAGTAAATTAAAAATCAGAACTTCCTTAGTGTTTGTTTTTCCTTGGGGATTGGTAATCACCTCAAAATTGGCAATCACTACAAATTGCTAAAAATGATACTCTTAAACAAACTGATTATAAACAACAGGAAGTCTTGGGCAGTTTCCCTAATGAATGAGTTCACCTTACCTCTCATCCAGCAAAGAGGCAGAGGAGCTATGAGGATAGCATTGCCTCCCCCTCTTCCTGGATGATAGAAAGGCTGATTCTTAGGCTCCCTGGAGACTTCAGTAACAGAGACAGATGGTAAGTTCAAAATGCGAAATGATACAACCTGGAGTAGAGTAAGGTGTAAAGGATACTGAGAAAGAAATCTCCTTTAAGAAAAAGATGAAGGAGCATTGCTTGGAAAATAAATTTGTTTTTCTAGCAGCACACACTTTGCTTGTGCTAAGCTTTCAATGGGGTCTCATTAATTCAGATGCCTGCAATTAAAATTTTGTGGTTCAATATTCAAGACAAGGGATGCATAAGAAATGATATGACATAGGACAAGATATTTAGGTCACAAGTAAAGAAAACTCCTTAATGGAGTAGAGATCTGACCATTCACGCTGAGCATTTTTCATTGTATAGATCTAAAAAGGCTAGAAATTCAAGAATGTGTGAAAAATCTGTTTAGTTTAATAAAATTCTAACACATGCTACTAAAAGGTCATGTACAGAGAGAAATTGTTCTGTCAATCACTTGCAACTATATAATGCTATTATCTTCTTTAAAAGGAAAAAAAAAGAGTGAGGGTCAGATCAAAGTGATCCATTTGTGTTACTATTTATACACTAAATGAAAAGGGGTTATAAGAAAAAAAGTAACTGACACTTCAGGTGAAAGCAATGTGTTTTATTCTTATAAACCAAAAGCATACATATAATGGTAGACAGAATTAGGTCAAAAATTGACTCAATTCAAATATTTACGAGGTAATTTAAATGGTGCTAACTAGTAAAGCAGTTCAAATATGTGAACACTTATTTAAATTAGACAATGAGATGTTTAGCCTAAAGACTGAGATGCTTGTAGTATACTATACCAGAGTGCTTACATTAAATCCCATGCTCTGGCTACTGACTGCAGTTTCCTCTGAATGCCTACCAAGGCAGACAGTGATACAGAACACACAAAACTGAGTGGAGGATTTGCTATTGATCCCCCCAAACTGGAGCTGCTTGCCAAATGCAGAGAAAGCCACTGTGGGTGATGGAAAAAAGTAGTAATTTATTAGAAAGTGTGGATTAATTCCAGTTTCCATTTGGAATTAGGGGTGAAGTCCATATAGATTGAGGTTGGGGCTGACACATGCATGTTCAGATGGGTCCAAGTTCCTGGTCCATCTGTGGTGCACCTAAACCTCCATCATGTCCTTTAGGAAATTTCGATGATGGCATAGTGGGCTCCTGTCAATCTGTGGGCTATGTACAAGTGGTAGTGTCTTTTAGCTTAGGGCCTGTGGTTTCTAGAGAAGAAAACCCCTCAAAACAAGATTGAAAATCAAGATATCATCTTTAGGGAAAATAAATGACTTCATGAGTCTAACAGCTGGGGACCTTGTAGAGCAGGTTGTAGTACTCCTTCAATTCAGTGAGCTAAATTTAGTAAGAGGTTGATTTGCGATCATCAAAGCTGAGCATGAAATCTTGAAGCTCACAGAGATAGGTAGGGAGGCCGTGGGAGACTAGGACCTGATAGCATGTGAAGCACTATGTAGGGATTAGGCTTCAGCAGTATGATGGCTCCAGTGCTCAAGTTCTTACCACCTATCTGGGAGACTTGGACTACATTTCCAGTTCCTGGCTTCTTCTAGCTCAGTTCTGGATATTGTAGTCACTTGGGGAGTGAACCAGTAGATAGAAACACACATTCTCTCTGCCTCACAAATACATAAGTTTAAAAACTAGGACTCATTTAAAAAATGAAAATGTGCATATGCATGGTGTACACCGCAGTACTATTCATTCTTTTTAAAGGGTAGATAGAATGTCTAGATGTCCAATATTCCCACAGTTTGATGTGCATAATTGTATAATCTCCTGCATTTGAGTGTGGACAAGATTGTGGACATGATAGATTTCATGCCCATAATTAGTTGATATTTTACATTAAAGGTGAAAGGATTTTAAAAATAAGATTATGGTCTCAATTAAGTTTGTCTCAAGTTAATCAAAACTAAGATTATCTTAAGTGGACTTGACCTAATCAGATGGGCCCTTCAAGAGGACTGTGTCCTTGCTAAAGTCAGATATTTTTTTTTTTTTTTTGACAGGCAAAGTGGATAGTGAGAGAGAGAGAGAGAGAGAGAAAGGTCTTCCTTTTTGCCGTTGGTTCACCCTCCAATGGCCGCCGCGGCCGGTGCATCTCGCTGATCCGAAGCCAGGAACCAGGTGCTTCTCCTGGTCTCCTATGCGGGTGCGGGGCCCAAGTACTTGGGCCATCCTCCACTGCCTTCCTGGGCCATAGCAGAGAGCTGCACTGGAAGAGGAGCAACCGGGATAGAATCCGACGCCCCGACCGGGACTAGAACCCGGTGTGCCGGCACCACGAGGCGGAGGATTAGCCTGTTAAGCCATGGCGTTAGCCTGTTGAGCCAGGCTCATGATTTGAATCCTGAGCAAGAAATTCTCCTGCTGACTTTGAGAAAAGACAGAGCTAAGTTATCAGAGGATCAACAGGGTTAACCATGTGTCACAGTGCTGGGGGCAGGATTTAAGTACTGAAAGTGACCTCTGACCAACAGCCAACAGTCAGAATAGAATCCATGTCCCATGTTACAAGGGATAAAATTTTGCCCACATCTGCATAAGTTTCATGAAACCCTTAGCTTTCATGCTTATATAATACCCTAGCCTGGGTGACACCACCCTAGTGTCAGCCCTGGGAAACCCTGACCACGGATCCAGTTAATAATAGATCTGGAGTCTGGATTGTATATCTGAGATAATAAATTAATATTGTTATTAGCTTTAAAATGGAACAAGTCACGGCCGGCGCCATGGCTTAACAGGCTAATCCTCCGCCTTGTGGCGCCAGCACACCGGGTTCTAGTCCCGGTTGGGGCGCCGGATTCTATCCCGGTTGCCCCTCTTCCAGGACAGCTCTGTGCTATGGCCCGGGAAGGCAGTGGAGGATGGCCCAAGTCCTTGGGCCCTGCACCCGCATGGGAGACCAGGAGAAGCACCTGGCTCCTGGCTTCGGATCAGCGAGATGCGCTGGCCGCGGCGGCCATTGGAGGGTGAACCAGCGGCAAAAAGGAAGACCTTTCTCTTTGTTTCTCTCTCTCACTATCCACTCTGCCTGTCAAAAATAAAATAAAATAAAATGGAACAAGTCTTACCAAACTCTGCTAGTTAATTTTATGGTGTAGCTTGATCGGATTAAAGAATACCTAGACAACAGGAAAATGTTATGGGAGTACTTGTGAGGTTATTTCCAACAGAGATTAACTGAGTAGACTTGGTATGAAGACACAGCCTCCAAATAAGCAGGCACCAATAATTGGCAGAGGATTTGGAGCAAATAAATATAAGAAGCATATGGGTCCCCACCCCACCACACACACTGTGCCCTTCTCCCCACTTCTCTATCTCAGGGTTGAGCCACTCTAGATTCTTGCCTTGGATGTCAGCTGTTTGGACTCTAGAACTTAAATCATAAGCCCCTCAGGCTTTCAGCCTTGAACTGAGAGTAACACCCTCAGCTTCTCTTGTCTGAGGTCTTGGACTAAGGACTCTAGCAACATCCCAGGATCTCCAGCCTGCAATAAACTGTCATGGGATTTCTCAGTTGCCATAATCCTGTGAGAATCCCCCTAATAAATCTGCTTATGCACCAGCGTGCAAGTCCAATGAGTTCAGTCTTTTTATAGAATCTTAACAAATATACTTATAACCCAGCTCCTAATTTATCCACTTAATTTAAATTTTAGTTCACATATTTTCATATAAATGTTCATAGCAGCTTTATTCATAACTGCTAGAAAGTGGAAGCAACGAAGATACCCTTAAGTGTGACTACATGAAGAAACAGGGATACATCTATCTGATGAAATGTTCTTCAACAATTCACGAACAAATAGCAAAGAAGGATCTACCAAGTCTTGAAAAGATACAGAGGAAACTCAAATACATATTACTAAATGAAAGAAGCCAATATTAAAAGGCTATATAATGTATGATTCTAATTATAGAACATTTTGGAAAAGGCGACAGTCTAGACATAGTAAAAAGATGAATGTTTGCCAAAAGTTTGCAGGGAGGGAAGGAGATTTGAATAGGTGAATCATGAGGAATGAGGAATTTTTAGGGTGGTGAAACTATTATGGGTGATACTCCACAGCTGGGCATCTAACCATCATTACACATTTGCAAAAACCATAGAATTGTAAAGTATAAGTGATGAAACTGAAAGGTTTTAGAATTCAATGATAATGTTTCAATACTGATTCATTCATTATAAAAATTGTGCTACCAATGCAAGATAATGATTATGGGAACTATGTGTATAGTGGAGGTTATGCTTAAACTTCCTGTCTTATCTGCTCGGTTCTTCTGTAAAATTATCCTGAAATAACAGTGTATTAATAAAAAAGCATCTCAAATGGAAATGAATTCTTGCCTCAGCAAGAACACGTGGTGAATATGTGACACACTGGAGGCTTTTAGTCTCCAAAAGATGCTGCAACTTAACTCTTAAATTTTTTAAAATGACACCAATGCATTAGAGTATACTATGCTTTTTGTTTGTTTGTTTGTTTGTTTGGTAAAAGTAAAAACAAAAAAAATACAGGACCGCGCTGAGGCTCAATAGGCTAATCCTCCACCTGTAGCGCTGGCACCCCGGGTTCTAGTCCCGGACGGGGCGCTGGATTCTGTCCCGGTTGCCCCTCTTCCAGTCCAGCTCTCTGCTGTGGCCTGGGAGTGCAGTGGGGGATGGCCCAGGTCCTTGGGCCCTGCACCTGCATGGGAGACCAGGAGGAACCACCTGCCTCCTGGCTTCGGATCAGCGCGGTGTGCCAGCTGCAGTGTGCCGGCCGCAGCAGCCATTGTGGGGGTGAACCAACGGAAAAGGAAGACCTTTGTCTCTGTCTCTCTCTCTCACTGTCCACTCTGCCTGTCAAAATAAAGAAAGAAAGAATTATATATACAATGATGTGATCTTGAAATATTGGAAATAAATTCAATTTTAGTATGTCTATGGGGTCAGTGATGTAGCACAGCAGGTTAAGATACTGCTTGTGATACAGGCATCCCATATCAGAGTGCTGATTTCAATTCTGGCTCCTCCACTTCTAACCTGTAACTTCCTGTTAATGTGCGTGGGAAGGCAGCAGAAGATGGCCCAAGTACTTGGGTCCCTACCACTCGCATTGGAAACCAAGGAAGAGTTCCTAGCTCCAGGCTTCAGCCTGGCCCAACCTGAATGTTGCAGTCATCTGGGGAGTGAACCAATGGGTAGAAGATTTTCTCCCTCTATTTCCCTCTCCCTTTTAAATACATACATACATACATACATACATCTTTTCAAAAGTTTAAAATATTGTACAACTAGATTTAGTCCCTAACTAAATATTTTTCACATTTGCTTATAAAAGATTCATTGGTTGATAAAATAACAACTTCACAGACGACTATGACAAATTTCATTGTATTTGATATTATCCACAAATGACAACTTACTGCTAAATAAATCAATGTGTCATGTGTCAGTGTCCTGTCTTACACAGGCCTATTTTCTCAGTGTTGATCACCTTTGGAAGCAGTGATCCAAGGATGTCAGCTGGGGTCATTTTCTTTTTGGGTTGTTCAAGGAACTCTAATTTAGTGGAAATGAACCCATTACTTAAGTGCAGGAAGTGTTCTTCCTCTGTCACAAGAGTTACAAATTACATCATTAAAAAGATCTATTGTGGTTGTACTAGTCAAATGGCGTGTGCACTGCAGACCAAGGAGACGTTTCTAGAGGGAATGGTGGCCTTTAAACCCCATGATGATCATCTTAGGCTCAATAAAGCATTAGCAGTATGTTGTGGCAGACTAACTGCATTTTTCTATCCATGGAAGTAGTGAGAA
This sequence comes from Lepus europaeus, assembly GCF_033115175.1. Taxonomy (NCBI): domain Eukaryota; kingdom Metazoa; phylum Chordata; class Mammalia; order Lagomorpha; family Leporidae; genus Lepus; species Lepus europaeus. The sequence continues at coordinate 18,659,686 of NC_084848.1, forward strand.
AGAAGTTTACTGTGGGTTAGTGGAAAATCCAGCTTACTAATTTAGTGATGATTCAGATGATGACTTTGTGCAGCCCTGGATGAAGCGCCTCAAAAACATCAAGAAATGCCAGTTGCTTAATAAGCAGCACAACTGGCGTGTGGCTAGTTTTAAGATTTGTTTTCCAAAACACTCGTCAGTAATTTAACACCAGAACAAAGAAGAGTCTGTGACCTCTCTGAAAAAAAAATTACAAACTACATTTAAAGAACGAAATTTTACTTCCAAACTTGTCTATGAATTCTACAAAGAAAAGTAGTGCTTAAATGAGTTTCTTAGGCCAGTAGCTATAGTAGAAATATTGACATGCATTATAGAAAGTCATGCAGTGTAACTTGTAGTATTAAATTAATTTTAAAAAATTTAGCTATACACATAAATCTGTATACCTTAAATATGCATTTACCATAAATACAAGTAATTATAAATTTATATTTGACCATCAATCTTAACAACTATGGTTATAATTTAGTGTCAAAGTTATTCTAATTTTTTTTATTTCCATTTTATTTAAAAGGCAGACAAACAGGGAAAGAAAGATCTTCCATTTGCTGATTCACTATCTGATACCTACAACACCCAGAGCTGGGTCAGCTCAAAGCTGAGAGCCCAAAACTCAATCCGGGTCTCCTAATCGGTTGCTGCCTCCCCTAATACCCATTAGCCAGAAGCTGGATCAGAAGTAGAAGGGCTGGGACTTGATTCAGACACTCTGATACAGGATACAGGTATCATAAGCAGCAACTCAACTGTTGTACCAGATGTCCAACCCAAAGAAAATGCTTAGTGAACAATTATTGTGAAAAATGGTTGAATGAGATTTATGGATAATGCAACAGTAGGATTCAGTCCCTTCTCGAAAAGACCTTCATTTTACAGTATAAACAGGCTATATGCACAATTTTATTATGACAGAAGTTGATTAAAAGCCAAGCTTTGCCAACCCTCGAAATGGTAGAACTGATTTCAAAAAAAAAAAAAAAAAGAAAAAAAAAAGAAAAGAAAAAAATGAGAGAAAGCCTCTTGGGAAGAGGTAGGAATGGAGCTTTGTTAAAATGAGTGGTCTTGTCTATACCAGAAGCTCAGGGTCATTAAACCAGGCCCTCCTGGAGAAGGTAAAAAGGCTCTCAGTCTACGGATGCATCATGCATGGGCAAACAGGTACACTGTAAAGGTGGCAGTTTCCATCCTTCCTTGCTGGCTGTAGCATTCAACTGCTAGGATCAGTATAGTCACGAACCCAGACATTTGTGGATTCACACCAAAGAACATCTATTAGGTTATTAAACAGATATATAATGATGAGTAGTTCTTCTGAGGAATCAAATGGATGCAGATAGGGCTTCTAATAGTAAGAATTTTCTATTTAAGTGTCTTGTTTACATTTTACACCCCCTGCATATATGGTTAAATAACATCAAAATGCCACTAAAGGTAATGGTAGTGGCAGAGTATATGAACCTCCTCATCTGTAGAATTGTTTTACAGTGATTCACATAATCAGCACATTTAATTACCAAGCTCAGATTATAGTGATAGAAGGGACAAAGCAATTATTTAGGATTCTACTACTCTAAAACAACCAATATTAAAATGTAGTGGTTATAATTCTAACCAACTGTTGAGGTCAACACATATAAAGAGTGAATGCTGGGAGGATATATATAAAGCAAATTATTATAAAAATTATATTAAATTGTACCTGCTATTGTTAAGACAACAGCTACTTTGTTGAATGAATTATAATTTTATCAAAGGAAAAGAAACTAAAATAAAATGAAAGTAATAACTAAATCTACAGATTTTCATCACACAGTGAATATGGTAGCTAAAAGATCCTTACACTCTTTAAAAGAATACGAAATATTAGCATGTTTTCTTTTTGACCGAATAAATCTTGCTATTCAGAATCAATATGTCCTTTCATAAAATATGATATAATTTTCTTCTATATTTCTTTCTACCTTCTTGCTTCCATCTCCCAATTATTAATGCAGGTAGTGTTTCACTTTGTCATGTAGGTTAACATTTGTTTCTTCTTTAGTTTCATTTTCATTTATTTAACATTTTTATGTTCAAGTAAATTAGATATTTATGCCACTTTTATAAATCACCTTTCACTATACTTTGTTAATTTATTGTTTGCATTCTCAAATAGCTTTTTTAATGATCATATTATCTCAGTGATGCAACATCCTCATACTTTAAGATGATGATCTTAAAATGTCTGGCTATTGCCTTTGGCCTGTAAAGGATGATTGACTGGGCATATTTGTGGGTAACCCATTTCCTCCCACCTATCAGTAGAAATACTGTTGACTCATCGTGATATGTCATTGGGTAATGATATAGAAGAGCAGTGTGAGGTCAGTCTAATTGTTTTTTGCCCTTGCAGTTGACGTGATTTTCCTATCTAGAAACCTGAGAAATGCATGCAGCTATGAATTTCAGAAAGTTAACCGGATTTAACCTTGGTGTTGAGGCTATGTCCTAAAACATTTTATATGTCATCCGATTTCTTTCTTTCTTAATACCTAAACATTATTTTTCATATGTTATTTGTAAAGTTCAGTATCTTTTTTTTTTTTTTTTTGACAGGCAGAGTGGACAGTGAGAGAGACAGAGAGAAAGGTCTTCCTTTGCCATTGGTTCACCCTCCAATGGCCACCGCGGTAGGCGTGCTGCGGCCGGCGCACCACGCTGATCCGATGGCAGGAGCCAGGTGCTTCTCCTGGTCTCCCATGGAGTGCAGGGCCCAAGCACTTGGGCCATCCTCCACTGCACTCCCTGGCCACAGCAGAGAGCTGGCCTGGAAGAGGGACAACCGGGACAGAATCCGGAGCCCTGACCGGGACTAGAACCCAGTGTGCCAGCGCCGCAAGGCGGAGGATTAGCCTGTTGAGCCACAGCGCCGTATCTTAACTACAGGATGTTCTGTTGTTGGGGATTTCAAATCAGTTTTATTGTTTTTAAATATCCCACTGAGTATTGCCAATATTTTATCCCTAATTTGATGACAATTTTTTCTATATTTCTCTGACTGATTTTTCTGTTAAGTGCTATGTTATTGCTTAGTCTGTCAATGAAAACCCAGAGACTAGATGACCTAAGGAACAGAACTTTGTTTTCTCGTAGTTTCAGAGCCTGAGAAGTCCAAGATAAGGTCTGAAATGGTTGGGTTCTGGTCTGGGTTTTTTCCTGGATTGAAGGTAACTCTCTTCCCACTGTGTCCTTACTTGATAGAGGAAGAGAGTGCAGACTCCCAGGTGTCTCTTCTTACATATCATTAATTCCATTAATTGTACCCCATACTCTTGACTATATCTAAACCTAGTTATCTCTCTAAAGCCTCATCTCCAAACACCATCACATTGGGGTTAGGTCTGCATATATGAATTTTGAAGTGAAATAAATATAAAGACCATGACAATTATCTTGAGCTACACACATACACTATGGATACAATACGAACGTACCTCAAGAAGTTTGTGGGAAAATGTAATTACAACTATGAGTTTATTTTTGGGCAGAATATTTTTGAAATCCATGCATAGTTTTTCCATAACACATCATTTTCCATGTGTTATGAAAAAAATGTGCCCTTGTATTTCTCTAGCAAATACATTGTTTTTCAATTTCAGGCAACACGTGCACTAAAGATAACATGTTTTCTATGGCTTTTGTATTTATCTTCATCTCCCCAATTGCTTTATTTTCGCCCCACCCCATATCCTCATGGTAAACATGTCAAGTTGTTCTTCTGTACTATTGATTTTAATTAAATTAATTAATTTTTGGTCATTTCTTTTTTTTTTATTTTTTTTTTAAATTTTTATTTTTGACAGGCAGAGTGGACAGTGAGAGACAGAGACAGAGAGAAAGGTCTTCCTTTTGCCGTTGGTTCACCCTCCAATGGCCGCCGCGGTAGCGCGCTGCGGCCGGCGCACCGCGCTGATCCGATGGCAGGAGCCAGGTGTTTATCCTGGTCTCCCATGGGGTGCAGGGCCCAAGGGCTTGGGCCATCCTCCACTGCACTCCCTGGCCACAGCAGAGAGCTGGCCTGGAAGAGGGGCAACCGGGACAGGATCGGTGCCCCGACCGGGACTAGAACCCGGTGTGCCGGCGCCGCTAGGCGGAGGATTAGCCTATTGAGCCGCAGCGCCGGCCCAATTTTTGGTCATTTCTGTCTCATTCTTTTTTTTTTTTTTCCAATACATGGTTGATTATTTTATGCTCAATATATTCCCTTGGCTCTGGACTTTTAAAAACCTCACTATTTTATAGAGAATTTTTCACTGTACACATTTCACCAAGTTTGCTACTAACAAATTCTATTAAAATGCTACTCAGAGAATTTTTTATCTCTTTAGTTATGTTTGTCTCAGAATAACTCTGAGGAGGTTAGTTTGTACCTTACGCATCATGTGAGCAGCTGAGTGCAGATTAGCTATGTGTTCTGATGCATTTGAACTGGCTTATCTACTAGACCAATAAGGCATAGTCCTAGCACTTCTAATTCTGTGAATTAATATTACTCCCCTTTATTAGTTTGTTACAGATGAAATTATGGCTGTTCTAATATTTAATTTTCCCTCCATTTAATTATTAATTGAAAGTAGAATTATTTGTAAATCAACTTCATTTTAATCCCTTTACTCATCAGCTGCAAGGCCACAAAATTAAAGTGCCATTATTGTGGGGATTCATTTTTTAAGTTAAAACCCCAAACAAGCAGAAGCCAAGAAGAAGTAGCTTGGAGGTGAAAGTGAGTTAACTAAGCTTAAAAGAAAAGAATAAGCCCAAGGTCTTTTTCAAGAACTTGATATAAAGAAAAGGATTTGAAATTTGTTGGCATGGATTCTGCCAGCATTCAAAAACTAGAATAAATGGACAATTAAGTGTATTTCAGCTGTGATTTATAGTGATGGTGCATTACGATTCTTCATATGAACTAACAAGCATGAACAAATAAGGGAGAAATGTTTGATAAAAAAATGAAGGTCCTAAACACATTTTATTTACAAAAAAGAATATATATTAATAAAAACATGATCAACTATATGAAGATTATCTTGAGGATATGTGTGTAATTATTAAAAGAAATGACATTTATGAACTTTGTAAATTGATATTCAATTAATTTCTGTAGCTATATTATTAAATGCCAATTAAGTATATTAATATTCTTATAATTTCATATATCAATATGAATTTAACTTTATTGCCATTATAACTTTGAGTTAATTACATGGTTAGGTGATTTATCTCTTGTGTAATTATTATGCCTTAGCCTCTCTTGTTCAAAAAATATAATTGATAGCTTTATAAACTCTGAAGATAAGTCCCTAAAGTATCACTAAATTTTTAGCTTTGTACAAATCTTTGTATTGGCATAAAATACAGATTTCACATGGTTTGTGGTACCAGGATAGTCATTTTAATTCTTAATTAAAAATAAAATATGAATCACCTACATAATGGATCCCTATAAACATTATTAGTCCTTTTAAATTGTTATCTTTGCTCTTATGATTTGGTTGAGGTTTATCTAATTATAGGAAGACTTTTCTGGCAATTCAGAATTTTCCTAATAAAATTGGATAAAAAGTAACCTAGTGGAACACATATTTTAGATCCTTTTGTTGAAATACGTTTTTCTTTGACAACCCCTTGAACTCCAGGTTGGTAATAGACTTAAGAGTTCTAAAGTAGCTGAAAGCAATGTGGGCTTTACTGTCAGATAATTTGGATATATATTTATATATCCCTGCTTCTATTACTTTGGTGGTAGAAATGGGTGACATTTATGATATTTTAGCCTATTCCTTCAAAAATAAAATGTGGATGATAATTATTGCATATGGTTATCCTGAATAGTAAGTCTAACTGTATGCATGGAAATATAGCACTATGAGTAATGTATATGAAATGTCCACAGTCAGTAAATACTAGCCTTAATTCCTGGGATTTTTGTATTTTCCATTTTGAAAGCACTCTTTATTTTTACATACCATAATGTTCTCTCAAAATTATTGTATATAATATATATGATTTATGAATGAGATGAATCTCAGGACATCTATTAGTCTAGAAAGCATACACGTGAAAAACAAGTTAATTATTCAAACTGGGACATACACCAGATCCTTCATCTCATTAGAATAAGATGTAAATGCTGAGTAATATAAAAGCATACCTCTTAAACATAATGACTGAAGAATTCATCCACTGATGAGTCCAGATCAAAATGGCTGAGAGCTGAATACCTGGATCTGTGCTGACAGGTGCCATACTGCAGTTGTGTAAGTCAATGCGTGTGTGGTGCATTGGATTTTAGTTTTACACTCAGTGATATAAGGGAATGTGGCCTGGTCTTCACCACATTGCTGTGTGATACTTAGATATATGTTTCACAGGAAGAGGCAAAGCCCTTTTAATGGGCCATTCCCATTAACTCTATTCAGTGCAATTTAAAAATGTTTCCTCTGGCTTGTCATTATTTAAAGCACTGTTAATGATGGGGATTCACCCCGAAATTAATGTCTTTGTGATTGCTGATCACTCATGAGGTTCATGTGCATATAAGCACCCCAAAAAGAATGTTTTATACTGTGGTTTGTAGTTGCAGGTCACTGGAGATTGACGTAGAAGGCTGAGGAAGGATTTCACCTGTAGTTTCACAATGGTCTGCTGAGTTTTGGGTCTGACTGATAAGGAGGAACAATTGTGGCCTCTGGAGAAAATTTATGGAAATTAGCTGAACAATTCCAGTGTGACTCTACAATATCAAAATTACAATTTGTACAGATGGTGACTCTTTCCAGTCAGCTAAGCAATGAAAATAAAGCTGCTGCTGGTTGTCAGAATACCAACATTTGGATAAAAAGATCATAGAGCATCCATAGACCACAGGACAGGTTTATTGTAGGTACAAGCCTGAGCTGGGAACTGCTAGATTTTATTTGATAGGAAATAGTAGTCTACAATCAAATTTCATTTTACCCCGAGTTCTTAATTTAGTTAGGAATTTTAAGGATAACTCCCCATTTTATTACCATAAAAGTTCCCCTGAACAGGACATTATTACTCCTAATGATACCTTTTGTGCATTGACTACTAGTTCAGACATAGGATATATTTATAGTTCACAAAACAGTTCTACAATGTAGGCATTTTACAGGGATTTTACATGTGAGAGAAGTGTAACTGAGAGACTTATTATTGAATAAGCTATTATCCAAAGAGATCTATTTTTCCCCCGAGCTCACATTCTTTCAGTTATATCATTCTGCTCATGTGTTTACTGACCAACCTATGAATTCTTTTCTATACCATCACATAGCTCATTCTGGTTAATATATTCTCCCAAATCCCCACAGTTTTCTTGCATTATTTGAAGACATTCTTCTAGAGGGACTTCAATAGATTTAATCACTGAGAAATATTTCTTTCAAGAATATTGTGTATTTGTTTCTGTACTTGATATATGCTCTGGTTATCTAGTTTTGAAGCACTAGTGACTTAATTGTATTTGAAGTTAAATAGAATCAAATTCATGAATCATATGTTGAAATTCATGAAATAAACATTCTGTTTTTCTATAGCCAGAAATCCTTTGTTGCTGTGGTTCAGTTTCTGTTAGAAGCCAATTCCAAGTCATAGGTAACCAAGGAAATAGATAATTGTACATTAATGAAAGTTTCTATTTTAAAAAATTAAAGACAACAGATTTCATGCATTCCAAAGGTACTGTTTCAGGTGGACAATCACACATCCCTCATTCCCTCCTCCTCCCAATGCCCTTCTTCCTTCCACCCTCTTCATCACTTTTTGCAAAGATATAACTTTAATCCACTCTATATCCACAGGCTGAATTTACTATTAATCATAATACTCAACACATAAAAATTAGGAAGAACACAGTTCCACAAGAGTATAAACAAGGGCTAAAAATGATAATCATATAAAAATGTACATTTCATTCCTATACATTTTGTGGTCTATATTAACTGCCACATATCAAAGAAAACATCTGGTATTTATCTTTTGGAGACTGGCTTATTTCATTAAACCTAACAGACTATAGTTGCATCCGTGTTGTTGTAAAAGACAGGATCCCATTCTTTTTTATGGCTGCGTAGTATTCTGTTGTGTGTGTATATATATATATATATATATATATATATATATATATATGTTTGTGAGTGTGTGTGTGTGTGTGTGTTTATGTGGACACACACGCTGCATTTTCTTTATCCAATCATCAGTTGATGGACATTTGGGTTTATTCCATATCTTACTTATTGTGAATTGGGCTGCAATAAACATGGGGTACAAGTAATTCCTTCATATGCTAATTTCATTTCATTTGGGTGAATTCCCAGGAGTGGGATGGCATGGGTCATATGTTAGATCTATTTTCAGATCTCTGAGGAATCTCCATACTGTATTCCATAATGGTTGTATGAGTTTACATTTTCACTAACAGTAGGTTAAGGTAACTTTTTCCCTACTTCCTCTCAAGCACTTATTGGTTTTTTTTTTTTATTTTTGGATGATAATTGGGGTGAGGTGAAATCTCATTGTGGTTTTTATTTGCATTTATTCATGTGTCTATTGGCCATTTATATTTCATCACTTGAAAAATGCCTTCTCACGTCCTTTGCCCATTTCTTAAGTGGATTCCTTGTTCTGTTGTTGTTGTTGAGTTTCTTGAACTCTTTATAGATCCTGGATATTAAACCTATATCAGTTGGTAAGTTTGCAAATATTTTCTCCCATTCTATTGTTTGCCTCTAAACTTTGATGAGTGCTTCCTTTGCTTTGTGGAAGTTTCCTACTTGATATAATTTTATTTGTCTATTTTTGTCTTTATTGCATGAGCCTTTGGGGTCTTTTCCAAATAGTCTTTGCCTATGCCAATGTTTTGCAGAGTTTCCCTGATACTTTCCTCTAGTAATTTTATGGTATCAGGTCATAGATTTAGATGCCTGATCCATTTAGAATTGACTTTTGTATAAGGTATAAGGTATAAGGTATAAGGTATAAGGTATAAGGTATAAGGTATAAGGTATAAGGTATAAGGTAGGGGTCTTGTTTCATATTTCTGAATGTATAGACCATTTTTTCCTAGCACCATTTGTTGAAGAGACTATCCTATCTCCACGGATTGATTTCAGCTTGTTTGTCAAAAATGAGTTGGTTGTAGATGTGTGGATTAATTTCTGGGGTGTCTAGATTGTTCTGTTGGTTTACGGGTCTACTTTTGTGATAGTTTCAGGCTGTTTCAATTAAAAATGCCCTGTAATATGTCTTTAAAATTAATTATTTTTAAAAGACTACAAATTTCATATGTACAATTTCAGGAATATTCTTCCCATCATACCCACCCTCCCACTCATACTCCTACCTCTTCTCCTCCTCCCTTTCCCTGTCCCAGTCCCACTCTCCATTAAGATTCATTTTCAGTTAGCTTTGTACACAGAAGACCAACTCTATACTAAGTAAAAATTTCAACAATTTGCACACATACACACACGCACGCACCCACACACACAAACTGAGAAAAGTATCACAATTAGCTCTCAATAGACAACTCATTGAGGACAGAGGTCCTGCATGGGAGTTAGTGCATAGTGATTGCTGTTGTAAATTTAACAATTAATGCTCTTATGTATGATGTCAGTGATTACCTGAGGCTCTTGACATGAGCTGCCTAAGCTGTGGAAGCCTTTTGAATCCACAAAATCTGTCAGTATTTCCACAAGGCTATATGCAAAGGGGAAGGATGTTGCTGTTGATTTCTTAACAATGGTGTAGTGGATTCGTTTCTGAGAGGAGGAGTGTGGCGGGGGCAAGAGGTGCAGAGTCACCACAGAGACCCCGGGAGCCAGATGAAAGCAGGCCTGAGGCAAGCAGCCAGCAGACTCGTTTATTTCAGTTAATACAACAGCTTATATAGCCAAGACCAGCCAATCCGGTCAAGGGGCAGTCTATGCCCCAACCAATCACAGCCTTTTGCCAGGCAGTTTCCAAAGCCATCCAATCATAGCCTGTTGCCAGTCAGGCTCTTGTTGCCAGGCAGTTTCTGAAACCATCCAATCATGGCCTTCTGTCAGTCAGGCTCTGTTGTCATGTGGTTTCCGAAGCCATCCAATCACAGCCTGTTGCCAGGAAGTTTCTGTTGTCAGCGGCCTTCTTGGCATGACCTTTTCACCTCAGTGGCCATCTTGGCATGAACTTTTCACCTCAGTGGCCATCTTGATATGACCTTTTCACCTCATTCCACCACAGAAGTTCTCTCCTCCCTTCAGTGAAAAGTGCACCCTTCTTTGATGGCCACTTCTTTCTGTTGGGATCTCACTCACAGAGATCCTTCATGTAGAATTTTTTTTTTTTTTTTTTTGCCACAGTGTCTTGACTTTCTATGCTTGAAATGCTCTAACAGGCTTTTCAGACAGACCAGGAATCCTTAACAGCTGATGCTGCGGTCAGAGTGCTACTTAAAGCACTATAGTATTCTATAGAGTACATATCCCATAATTTCTTTATCCAATGTACTGTTGATGGGCATTTGGGTTGGTTCCATGTCTTAGCTATTGTGAATTGAGCTGCAATAAACATTGAGGTGCAGACAGCTCTTTTATTTGCCAATTTAATTTCCTTTGGGTAAATTCCAAGGAGTGGGATGGCTGGGTTGTATGGTAGGATTATATTCAGGTTTCTAAGCAATATCCAAACTGACTTCCATAGTGGCTTTACCAGTTTGCATTCCTACCAACAGTGGATAGGTGTCCCTTTTTCCCCACATCCTCGCCAGCATCTGTTGTTAGTTGATTTCTGCATTTTACTTCTATTTATTGGAAAGCCAGAGAGCTGGAGACATAGATCTTCCATGTGCTGGTTTTGTAGCCAAACATCCAAACAGCCAGAGTGGGCTAAGCTAAAGCCAGAAGCTGGGAACTTAATCTGGTTCTTCCATGGAATGACAGGATCACAACTGCTTGAACTCTCATCTGCTACCTACCAGGCTTGCATTAGCAGGAAGTTGGAATCAAAGCACAGCTAAGACAGGAAGTCAGATACTGCAATATGCTATTTAGGTGTCCCAAGTAGCACCTTCAATTGTGTTTCAAATACCAAAAATAACTTTAGTTATTTTAAAATTCTTTCTAAAGAAACTCATTTGTCAGCACCTTAACTATTTTCCTTAAAAAATTTTCATTTTTAACAATTGTTCGGTATCATTGCCCACGTTCTCAACAATTCTGAGTATGTCCAAAATTTAAGAGAAGCTGTTTTATCATGAAATTATTTTTAGTGTTTAATTTATTAGAAAACATTGTGTACTCAGAAGTATCTCTTCTCATTGAGTATAAATATTGGGTGATTTCATGACAGGATTCAGCTATATAGTGGATGTCATTTTAGCTAGAAGGGAGACTGGAATTTCAGACTGCCTCTTGATTCTGACCATTGTGGAATACCCTAAATGTGTTTTATTTAGGCCTCCTGGAGAAAGCTTATTGTTTCTTGTATCTATATAGACCAGTATCTAATGTTTCCTGTACTGCAGTGACCTATGTAAAATTCCTGTGTATCTTGCCAAAGTCATAAACTATCTTTTAAGGCAATTTTTATTTACTGGAAGACACTGTCACTGAATTTATGAGAAGGTTTCAAGAAGTTTACCTTATTTGCACTAAGACCACCATTTTCTTTTCTAAAAGCCATTTCCTGTGTTCTTTGAGTGATCTAATCATTCCTGTCTTTATTTTGCTATTATAATCTATTCTTGAATTCCAGTCGTCTTATGCTTGTAGACATACAGTATAGAACCAAGGGTTACATTTGACATTATAGTAAAAGTGACTCGAGAAACCTCCTTCCACACTTTTCTTTTAGGGTAGAGAGAGGGCTTTAATTTTCATCAGAGTCTTAAAAGGATTTGTGAACCTAAATAAGACAAAATGATCTTTATACAGATGTTCAGGCATGTTATGAATGGGTGGATTTCTATAGCCACTTAAAATTTAGTAGTGAAAAATTAAAAATTTGTGAAGATGGTACAGGAGGATATCTTCATGACATGGGTGGGCAAATTGATGTTACTTGTAACTAAATTAAAAGTTTAAATTCATCAAAAGAAACTACTAAGAGAAATAAAATAAGGAGTGGGTATCTTAATTTACTTTCTTTTGCTAAGACAAAATACCTGAAACTGGGTACTTTATAAGGAAAGAAGATTTTCTTTTTTTTTTTTTTGGATCATAGTTTTGGAGGATGAAAATCTAGTATTGTTCATCCCCATCTACTTAATTTCTCATAAGAATCTTATGGTGGATGACACCATACTGGCGAGAGTGTGTGCAAAAGAGACTACATGGCTGTACAGGCAGACAAAGAGATGCATGGACCAGGTTTGCTCGTCTTATAACAGACTCCTCTTGCAGTAAGAGCCAGAATTCCTGAGAATTATATTAATCCTTCTCAAGGCTGTATTAATTATATTATCTATATTAATCCCTTAATGATATAATCACCTTCCACTGGCCCCCACCTCCAATACAGTCAACAACCTTTCAACAATGCCCCAATGGAGATGGAACTTCCAGCACAGGTTCATCTGGAGACACACTCAAACTGTACCCCGACAATAGCACTAGGGAAAGAATATGTTTGCAATAAATACTTATGATAAAGTTATAGCCAGGATATATGAAGCCTTTCTTCAGAGCAATATGAAAAATACAATACTTTAGAGGAAAAAAAAAACCAAAACATGGAAAGACCAAAGAAATGCAGACATTGCAAGTTCTGGCTAGAATGTTGAATAAATGCAAACTGTACTATTATGGAAATATTGTTAGAAATATTTCACAAAACTTGTTTGTACTATTAAAATGCCATGCATAACCTGCCATTCTATTGATATACTCACAGGTAGAAATGCTAAATTACAAAGTGCATGTGTTACAACAGACATGATTACTTATGTGTATCAGAAGAAATGTGCAGCAATGTTTATAGCAGTATGATCCATAATAGCCCCAAATTGGATCACAAGTTTCTGTATCACTAATAGATTGGATGCTGTAGTATATTGATGAAAATGGAACACTGTATATTAAAAAAATTACTTCTACTTGCAAATACAGGTGAATAGGACATGATTTTGAGTTAAAAGTCATTGACAAATATTCATATAGATAGAATCAATTTGTATTACCATAAACAGGAAAATTGATCTACAGTAGCCAAAGTCATAATAACAGTTACGTTCAGGTGGGTGGTACTAATTTTGGGGGGATGTGAAGCAGAGTTCTGGGCTATTGCTAGTGGTCTGCATCTTAATACAGATAGAAATTATCTGAGTAATAAAGCTGTACATATTATACTGGTACACCTTATGTGTTATACATCAATACAGTAAAATAAAAATTTTGAAAGCAAGACATAATATGAGAGCTAGTTAAGAGGATAAGAAATTCTTTGTGCTAGAAGATTTTTCTCAGTTTTTAATTGCTATGTGTGCAGATATAGATTAATGTGACTAATGTCACCCTGTATAGTTTATAACTTATAGATGCCATTTTAAGAAAAACATATTCATCTTTGTGCATTCATTTTGCCATTTTTTATTGAACATTAGTAAGTTTTCCATTTATAAAGTCACATACGAGTATCTACTTTATAGGATTATATGAGATATTTAATGAGATAGTGCAATGAACATGCTTGTGATATAGATATAGAAAACATGTTTGAGATACAGAATTCACACATTAGATATCTTCATCATTATCAGCATGAGCGCCATGATTTTTACCTTAGTCCTAAGCATTAAGCTGATTTTTGCCTCATATAAATTGTAAAGATCCATGTCTGTTTTCAATGAAGTGGCTAAAATATCGAAAGCTGTTCTTAGAGAAAAAAGTATCATCAGTTACATTTTCAAGTACTATCTGAGCTTTTGATATATGCAATTTGTCCTTATTTTAGAACTTGTGCATGAATGCATGTTCAGTCTTCCTCATGGGATATTATTATAATGAAGATACTCACCCTAATAAATGATGGTAACTTTCCCAATGAAGTTCTATTTTCTATCGAAGGAAAAAAAAGTGTAAGTTTTTACTTAACTATGTATTTTTTCATTTAAGTGTATTGTGAGAGACAATCAGGAAATTACATTGAATTCTTCAAAACACAATAAGTTAAATGAAATAAAATATTTTGTAACACTCTTTTCATAAATATACACAACCGTAAACATTTCTTATAAGCAAAATCCCAGTATAGTAGTTTGTATAAAACTACAAGTGTACTTGTACTAGGAAAAACCAGCAGTTCAAGCCAACAAATATGGTTTGATTACCTATTTAGAACAGATTTATATCTTAATTACTATAATTTAAAATTTTAATATTTTAACAATAAGTTGTCAATTTTATTTGTATTTGAAAGCCAGAAAGACAGACAGATATCTTTCATCTGCTGGTTCCATGCCCATATGCCTATAACAGCCTGGATTGGGTGAAGCCAGATGCTAGGAATTCCATGTGACTTTCCTACATGGGTGTCAGGGATTCAAGCACTTGGTCCATCACCTGCTATCTGCCAGAAAGTATACATTAGCAGGAACTGGAAGTGGAGCTTGGCCTTCAGGTACTTTCTGGTACACCCCAGGATATGGGATACTCCACCCCAGGATATTGGCATTCCAAGAGACATCTTAAATTTTACACCAAATGCCTATTCCTTTATATCTATTTTAAATGTGTACTCTATGGATCTGGTTTAATTCTCTTTGGCTTTATTAATGCTGACATTTGAATAGTAAAGCAAAATAATGAGTCCAATGTAATAACATAATTCACATCTAGTATCTGGATTTTTTGAGAACCAGTTGTATTTTGTCAAATGGTATGGTCGTTGTACTTTAAGTTGGCAGTCTTTTGTTCATAGAAATATTTGAGGGATTTTAAAGTCAGTAGAAATTGCAATCTATTGTCTTTCCCTCATATCACACAGGAGTAAACTGAGATGCAGAAATGTTAAGAACTTGCTGGGGGTCATTTTGTGTAGGACAAAGGAAAAAGAAAAGGAACCCAGGTCTGTTGACTCCAAATTCTGTCTCTCTTCATTGTATACCATCTCTGAAATGGAATTAACAAGACAAATGTTCAAAGGCTCATCAATAAGTTGCATTCTTCGAAACACACCACCTAACTTTGCTAACAGAGTCATCTGTTAGCAACTGCACCCCTAACACAAATTTGAAGGGTAAAGTGTAATCCACTGTTGTTTAAACCATGAATTAGTGATACAGCTACATAAATGTTAGTTTTGTCAATCACAATGCCCCATCATCACTTCTTGTAATACTATCCTACTGTGATAAGGTTTTTCTAGTGTCAAACTGGATGATGTTTTTCTTTCTGAGAAAATTTCAAAGGCATAGAAAGGGAGTATTTCATACAATGGCCTGAGGTCTGTGTTTGGGGTATTTCAGTGCTAGAGGAGGTACCAAGGATCTGCAGGATAATGCATTATGTAGCAGGCAACTAAGGGTTGAGCCACTTTCTTCTGTAATCACAGTTCTTTCTAAAGTCATATAGTCCGCTTAAATGAGATAATAAAGTAACTCACATTGGCTTCTTCAGTTCTCTGGAGTTTAAAGTGTATTAATGGTTATTGGATTCAGAATAAATAAACTGGATGGAAAAATCATTATGTGAGTTCTATTTTCCAAATATCAATTTGGTTTCTAAGCACTCCAATAAACTTACCCTTAATTTTCAGTTCGAAGCTTCTGAGAAAAATAGTTGAAATTTGGGACATCATTTACTTTTCCCCTTATAATAATGGGATGTGAATTCGGCAGCAGAGTTTATTGAATTTGGCATTAGAAGCTGATTCATCTCTTAAAAAACATGTATTTTAAATATTGAATTTCATCCTTTGGGGGATTGCAAACAATAAAAAACGCATTGAAAAAATTAGTTGGAATGGTTGGATGAATAGACCTTTTCTTCTATTTTTTTTTTTTTTTTAATTCCAGAGTATCATGTGAGCTCCTAGTTTTTCTGCCAAGATTTAACATTGAGAATTAGTGAACAGAGTTGTTAAACAGAATTATATCCTTCCTGGGATGAATGTTTAAATTTCCTTATTTTTAGTTTGCATACACTGGAATCTTTATATTTCACTTTGCCTCAACACAGAAGGGCAGTGTTGGTGGCTCGTAGTGATGGCCAGTTGAATTGTAGTGATATCAGGGGAGTGTGCTACCTAGGTGGCTGAATGTGTATGGATCTTAAGTGTAACCTGCCAACAAAACTGTTTTGTATCACTAAATCTCATTTCCATGGAAATGGAAACAATTAATTGGAAAGAAAGACAAACTCTAGCACACCACAACAGCTTAAAATTCATACTCATGTTCCAAGTAAAGTTGTCAAAATATTCACAAATGTTTATATTTTGCATCCAACAAGGAGTCACTTACCTCCTGCCCCTTGTGTAGCCTTTTTGTTGTTTGTTTTTCTTCCCTAAATCTTTTTCTACTTAGGCAAATCATTAAAAAATCCAGTTGTTTCACTGCCTTCTGCTCTTTTTTAAAAAAATTACTTCAATGGCAGCAAAAATATTATAAAAATTGCAGAATATACACATAATTAAATGATTTTAAGAATGCTACTCTAGGGGACAGCATCGTGGCTTACTTGGTTAGTCCTCTGCCTGTGGTGCCAGCATCCTATATGGGCGCCACTTCTAGTCCTGGTTGCTCCTCTTCCAGTCCAGCTCTCTGCTGTGGCCCAGGAAGGCAGTGGAGGATGGCCCAAGTGTTTTGGCCCCTCCACCCACATGGGAGACCGGGAAGAAGCTCCTGGCTCCTGGCTTCAGATCAGCACAGCGCTGGCCGTAGCTGGGGAGTGAACCAGCAGAAGGAAGACCTTTATCTCTGTCTCTCTGTCTGTCTATAACTCTACCTGTCATTAAAAAAAATGCTGTAATGCTCTAATCTGTATGCTCAATGGCTTCTCCTCCCCCCTCATCCTTGCTTCTTTCCTTCTCTCTCTGTGTCTCTCCCTGCTGCCCTCCCATCTCTGCCCCTCCTTGTTTCCCTTCATCTCTGACTTTAACCCTTATTCCCATGCTTCTCTCTATATTCCCTTCCTCTGTGATTTTTGAAATTGTAACATAATTGTGTAACAATTAAAAAGCTAGAAAAGGTAATTGAATACCAATACCTTCACCTCTCAGAGATAACAGATATTGTTGTCATATGGATACTTCACAAATTTTCTGTGTATGTTAATTACATGTCAACCACAGAAATGTTATAACCTTGAGCTGCTACTAAATTACATTGACTATGATGCAGGTGAAATCTAGATTTGTCTTATTGCTACTGTATTTTTTTTGAGGCAAGCTTCTTCTAATTCTGCCTCCCTCCGTCTTTGCTAAAAAAGACAAATTTATGTTCTGAAACAGGGTTGCTAAAAAACTTTTTAGATGCCTCAAGTTCTTTTTAAATTAGACCATGTAGGGTGGCCATTTAGTTTACCTGTTAAGACAGGTTAAGTTGCCTGCTTAGCAAATCAGGGTTCCTAGGTTTGATACTCCTCTCTGGCTCCTGCCTCCAACTTCTTGCTAATGCAAACCCTATGAGGCATTGCTGATAACTCAAGTAATTGGGCTCCTATCACTCATGTGGGAGACTTAAACTCAGCCCCTAGCTCCCCTAGCTTTGGCTGTGGGCATTTGGGGAGTGAACAATGAATGAGAGTCTCCACCCTTGCTGACTTCTCAAATAAATAAAAATAAGACAATATAGTGTCCACATGAATTATATTGCTTAGTGTTTCTTTATAGTTTAAATCTTTGCTATTTCTTTCTTTCTTACCTACTGAATGCTTCCTAAAGGAAAAGGAAAATGTCCCTATGTTTAAGTAGTATGAAACTACTTATAGTGGCCGGCACTGCAGCTCACTAGGCTAATCCTTCGCCTGCGGCACCGGCACTCCAGGTTCTAGTTCCGGTTGGGGCGCTGGATTCTGTCCCGGTTGCTCCTCTTCCAGTCCAGCTCTCTGCTGTGGCCTAGGAAGGCAGTGGAGGATGGCCCAAGCGCTTGGGCCCTGCACCTGCATGGGAGACCAGGAGGAAGCAGCTGGCTCCTGGCTTCAGATCGGCGCAGCGCGCCAGCTGTAGCAGTCATTTGAGGGGTGAACCAACGGAAGGAAGACCTTTCTCTCTGTCTCCCTCTCTCATTGTCTAACTCTGCCTGTCCAAAAAAAATAAAAAAAAAAAACTACTTATGATTTCCTAAACTGTTTTGTCACAAAAAATATCTGACTCTTTACTCTTCCTTAAATCTTCTAACCCTACACACACAGACACACACACACATTAACTACAGAATTATGTTCCTGTTCAGAGGAATGTGCTCAGCATTCTTCAGAGCTCAAACTGTTCCCATCACATTCCTGGCTGTTCTGCCCATATTCTAAGTAAGAGGAATGGCTCTCTTGGGACGTTCAGTTATTATGTACTAATCACTGCAAATTTGCCACTGTATAATTTGTGCTTTTGGAGGGTAAGAACTGTGCCCTTTTTAAGTTTAAAAATCTACTTTGTTGAGATGTGATTTCCATATCCTAAAAGGAACTGTGTCTTGCTGTGTAACAAGCATTCCAGTAGATTGTAGAAGTGTCACTGAATGAATGAGTGAAATAATGTGATCAATGGTCATATGCAAGATGTAGGAACAAAAACCTTTTCCTCTATATAAGGCAGGAGAACTACTGTGGGTGGATAAAATGATAGAACACACCAAATCAGACTGAGCTGAAAGGAAATATAGGACAATTATGTGAACAATTTGAAAACAGTTTAGCTCATGCACTGGATTCTGTGTGACAGCAATATAACAGAGACTCTCTTGTCCAAGCAGGAGGAGGGCGATGGTGAATATTCTGGTTATCAAGAGGTTAATGAAAAATCATGACCTACAGTTAAATAGCCATAGTTCAACTGCCATCTTAATGTGTCTAAACACCTGAATTCTCCAGGCTCCACTACTCATTCCATCAGCAGATTGCATTTTTAACAAGGAATACTGCTCATTAGAGCTAAGAGATCCTACAATAATACCAGATATTTTTACCAAAATACGTATTCCCTTAAAAAAAGATAAGGCACTGGGTTAAAATAGCTCCTCAGTACCTATAGTTTTTATATTTCAAAATGCTTGTGGTCACTTTCTTAGGAAAAGAAAAGTATCTTTAACAGTAATGAATAAAACTGGAAAGAAGAAAAATAGCTACAAGGTTAAAAAGTTAAGAAAAAGCTGAAGGGAAACCAACCCAGCTGTCCAGAACTATGGAGAAAAGCCTTTTGGGGATCTATAATAAATGAACATAGGTGATTAAATTTAATTCAGTAGTTAATGGCTCCCAGGGGCCAAGCCTGCCTCTCAGTACATAAAATATATAACACTGTGTTGGCTTAAACATCTGCTGCCAGGCTAGAGGAAACACACTTAATTCTACCTCTAACCATCTTTCACATGAGAGGTAATTTATTAAAGCGCGTACCCTTCCCTTTGGTGTACAGCTCAGCTTTCCTGTTTCTCTTCTATCATCATTGTGTTATTTTCTGCTAGGAAGGGTGGTTTTCTCAGGGAACTCTTCATGAGCGAGGGATGATACAGATGCCTTCATCATTCTTTCATGTCTGATGAACTGAGAAAAGCCATTTGTTTCCAAGTTAAAAGTACAAAGAAATAAGAACTATTACTCTGTCATTCAGCCAACAGTTTGAGAGCTCCTACTGTGTGCTAGGCCATAAATATAAGGAGCTGAACAAGGCAGCAATGGTAAGTACCCTGGCCAAAGTTACATTGCCAAGAAAGAGTGATATAGAAAAAAACAGGATAGAGCCAGCGCCATGGCTGAACAGGCTAGTCCTCTGCCTTGCGGCGCCGGCACATCAGGTTCTAGTCCAGGTCGGGGCACTGGATTCTGTCCCGGTTGCCCCTCTTCCAGGACAGCTTCTGCTGTGGCCCAAGAGTGTAGTGGAGGATGACCCAAGTGCTTGGGCCCTGCACCCCATGGGAGACCAGGAGAAGCACCTGGCTCCTGCCTTCGGATCAGCGCAGTGCGCCAGCTGCAGCGGCCATTGGAGGGTGAACCAATGGCAAAGGAAGACCCTTCTCTGTCTCTTTCTCTCACTGTCCACTCTGCCTGTCAAAACAAAACAAAACAAAACAAAACAAACAAAAACAGGATAAACATAATTATAAAGAAAGCAAATATTCTCTATTTGTATGATAATGCTAATTGATCAACCACAAAAAATATCTAGTGCCTAGATATTTGTTTGACTGATTTCTTGTTGAATCTGCATATTTGTGCATACTCGTATTCTCATGGAAGGGGAGAGAAAATGTTAAGAATATTACACTGCCTACGTAAGTAGACAACATAATTAAAAGGACATTGGCTAGTTACTTTTATTGAGAGATAACTATGCATTTCATTCACATGAACTATGAAAACACACCTGCTTTCTTGGGTTTTAAGCTGTTTGTATCCATGATAAGAAACAATGAGCGGTTCTATGCTAAATGATTGAATGGTTGATAACTTCCAAATTGTCTACACACTCCTACATTGGGTCATCCTTTTATTTTAAAAACCTGGAATCAAAATTTCCAAACTGAATTGTTACTCTATAATTTCTGTTGTTGCATACAGTCATGAAAACTGTAATAAAAGTTGCAAATATCTGAATATAAAATGAGTTTATTCTATCCAAATATCAGAATGGCTTCATATTTGGGATTATGTTGATTAAATTGCCTTCCCTTTGGCTGCTGGCTATTTGTTGTAGATATGGCTAAAATTTTCTTTGAATCGTATGCAGTTTGACAGTATTATAAGTTTATCTCAGAAGAACAAATTGTGGCTCTGGGTACACACAATGTCAGCCCTTGTCTGCAGTGCCAGCATTTCTGTATTAAATATGAAAACTCATTTTAAGATGTATTTCAAGAGTGTAAATTCCATATATTTAGGACTTTAAAAAGTAATTATATAAAACTTTAAAATTCCCTGAGGATGTTAATTTTAAGCATGGCCACGATGACATTTAATTTCTCACCCTAGTTGCTCTGTAGAGCAATATATCACATTTCTATATTTATGCCTATAATTGTCATAGAAGATTTGAGCTCAATGCTGTCTTATATTCATGTTGCTTAGTTTAGTTCTCTGTTTCATAAAATTTCTTCCCTCATAACAGAATAAAAGTTAGAACATAAATGTCCTTCAAGAAAGATCCAATATTTTATCTAAAGATCTTTCCTGTCAACTTGTTTTTTCTTGACACCTCTATTAATTCCATTACCTATTATTGCATTTACAAAAATACTGATATATTTTGTTACATGAAAAATAAAATGAGAGACGCATCATTGAGTGATGAATGTAAACTTCTATGATTGTACAGGACACTCAATGCATAATAGAATTAAGGCTGTAGGAAATAAGGTTTAGGGAAAGGAAGACTTTGAGTTGTCCCTATCCCACATTAGGAAGGCAAATCTCCATGTTACCCAGATGCTAGTGATTTCTGGGTGTGTCTGCAGGTGAGCACTGACCTGATGTGATATTCTGTGCTGCATCCACAGTGTGCTATGGCATCTAGGCTTATGGTTTTCCAGCTTTCTGTACCCAAGTGGAGCTCACTTCATGCTGCTGTCAGCAGACTGGATAGCAAGGTTAAGATTGGTCTATTCCTTTTATATGGATTAAATAAAATTTAATTGACCATGTAATTTATCTTATTTCTCATTATACTTTTGTTTTTTACATTCATTCTATTTCCAAATGAAGAAATTTATTGCCATAACTATATGCATTTTAGAAAAATTATTTCAATCCATAACTCTTAGCACACTCTTTTAATGATCACATGAATCTGTAAGCTGCCCTAGCAGGTTTTACTTTATATCCACCATGTAGGATATACAAGAAATTATTAGTTTATTTAACTGTTTTTCCACCCTTTGTTCCAAATGCAGCACCTCCCTGGGTCTCTTCATAGCAGAACAGACCATTAGTTGAGGAAACTGTCAACATTGTCATGTTCAAAACTGTTCTTTCTCCTCCTTTCAGATCTCCAAGACCTGATCATCTCACCATTCCTCCTGTTAAACAGTTCTTATGCCTAATGATGGTAACAGGTACATATTGGCAGATGAAAGCAAGAATAACAGAAACCTGTATACTCTTCTTGAAAAATGCTGAAGTCCGTGGAGCAAAAGACTCAATAAGTCTAAGTCATTACCATATTATTTCCTTGATGAAATGGATTAAGCCTTCTTAAAGTGAATCAGTCCAAAAAAAGTATTAGTGAGAAAGCAGAATCAGGCCGGCGCCGCGGCTCACTAGGCTAATCCTCCGCCTTGCGGCGCCGGCACACCGGGTTCTAGTCCCGGTCGGGGCACCGATCCTGTCCCGGTTGCCCCTCTTCCAGGCCAGCTCTCTGCTGTGGCCAGGGAGTGCAGTGGAGGATGGCCCAAGTCCTTGGGCCCTGCACCACATGGGAGACCAGGAGAAGCACCTGGCTCCTGCCATCGGATCAGCGCGGTGCGCCGGCCGCAGCGCGCCTACCGCGGTGGCCATTGGAGGGTGAACCAACGGCAAAAGGAAGACCTTTCTCTCTGTCTCTCTCTCACTGTCCACTCTGCCTGTCAAAAAAAAAAAAAAAGCAGAATCAAGTAGGTAAACCCAGAACAATATTGAAAAATGACCTCAGCACTTGGAATATTTGATATCTTCCCATGCCTCTATCCAAACTTTCTCTAAACTATTATGTCAAATATTATATTTTGTCTGCGTCTAATCCGTAGTTCCTAACTTCCCATGGCCTGATCTGTCTGAAGCAAAATGCACCAGAAACACTGCACCTAGTTTAACTTTGGTATAAAGTAATCTCAGTTTATCCCAATACCTCCTTTATATTTTTTTTAAGATTTATTTTCTTTATTTGAAAGGCAGAGTGACAGAGACAGACAGAGCTGGTTCACTCCCTAAATTACCATGATGGTGGGGCTGGGCCAGACCTGAAGCCAAGATCCAAGTACTCCCTCCAGATCTCCCACATAGGTTGCAGGGACCCAAGAATTTGGGCCACCATCCACTGCATTCCTAGGCACAATAGCAGGAAGAAGGATGGGGACCGGAGCAGCTGGTTTATTCCAATCAGCACTCCCTATGGGAAGCCAGTGCCACAAGTGGTGGCTTAACCCAGTGCATCACAACACTGCCCTGCCAGTACCTACTTTTCAATCCCTTCTTCGACCTGACCTTGGCACAGCCAAATGTTGACATCAGCTGTTTCCTAGGCCTTTGGGACTGCAGATGAGAAGTCAAGGAAAACAGATACCTAAAATGCAGTGATGCCTTGGGATAGATTTTTTTCTAAATTTACTGTACCGGAATCTTCAAATCTTATTTCACTCATTTTTTTTTTCTTTTTTTCATCAAGGGATGATCAATATTTTGTGGAACTGTGCTTCTGAGGAATATAATTAGGAACACATGATTCTGATGGGCTGTTTCCTATTGATTAAAACATGTTCAGCTCTCTAGTTGCTTTCGTGAATCTTCACTTTTCACAGACCATGTATTACCCTTCTATTAGCCTTTTACTAATCTGTGCTCATTATGATTTGATCTCTTCACACATTCATTAAGTTGTCTTCATTGGTTCCACAGATTACAATAATAGTTTGTCTTATATACTGCTTTTCCAGATGAGCCCCTATCTCAAAACAGGTGCTGTTTCAACTGGTACACACCTAGACTGTCTTTCTCTAGTAAATTACATCTCCCTCTCTTACATATATCTACCCTTGGAGGAAGGCATTTGGCAGCAATTAGCGTTTCACTATTGAATCATCCTGGCTTTAATCAAGGTTGACCAGGAAAGGTTCACATTACATTATAACTGTGCACTAATGTGCTTTTCTGTACTAACGAGCCATTTGTGCTTTAAGAGAAGAAAAAGAAAGTACTGCTGGTTTTGTGCAAGAATGTTCAGCAGTTTCAGCATTCCTTATTTATGGATCAGATAGAAATAGCTCAAATGTGCTCATTTTTGAAATATTTCAGGACGCAAGTTTTTTGTGTGGTGATTTTCTCCTAGTCTAAATCTGTTGGATGTAGATGGGGAAGTCACTTGGGCTTCTGGATCGCAGTGCCATATAACAGCACGTACCCTCCCAGTGTGTTTTGGACTTCTCTATATGATAGAAGTCGAACCAATGAAAGTCCTGGAATTTTGCTGGGAAGTATTTCAAAATGAATGCTCTCTCTTGCTCAAGTCGCTCAGTTGATATTCATGACATATCTTTAATTCATTCTGTGAGGGAACTTGAATCCATGTATAGGCAATCTCTGTGCAGAAGGCATGCAAAAATACTGCGTTTTAAAGATACTGTTTGAACTTCTGCATCAAGTTGTACCTCATAAGAACTGTCCTCTGGATTTATTTTGTAAGGTACCTTTTCACTTCGATTAGTTTTATTTTTTTGTGTGTACTCACAAATAAATGTGTCTACTTTATACCGGTTATATTGCATGTAATGTAGATGAAGCCACTTGACATACGAGGATACTTCAAAAAGTCTATGTAAATTAATATATATATATATATATATATGTATATATGTATGTATAACACTAAATGGATTTCAAGATTTTTTTGCATCAGAATAAGCTTATATTTACATTTCATTTGTCCAATGAAACTTTTTATTCATTTTATTTGAAAAGAAAGAGACAGTGATGGGGAGAGGGGAAAGGTAGCCGAGAGAGAAGGAAATTCTTTGATCTGCTGGATCACTCTTCAAATGCTCACAACAATTGGGGGGAGGCCAGGCCAAAGTCAGGAGGCTGGAACTCCACCCAGGTCTTCCACATGAGTATCAAGGACCAAGGTATTTGAGCCATTGTGTGCTGCCTTCCAAGGTGTGTATTTGCAGGAAACTGAATTGTAAATGGAGCTAGTGCTTGAACCTAAGGGTACTCTGATACAGATGCAGGCGTATTAATCACTGCACCCAATGCCTCTCCCTCATGAATTTTTGAAGTAGCCTTGTAAAGTGAGGCATAATACATAGGAAGACAGGAAATCTGATGATGCCTACATATATTGAGATCTTTACTTAGTATATACTAAATTGATCTTCTGTATATAAAGATAATTGAAAATGAATCTTGATGTGAATGGGATGGGAGAGGGATCAGGAGATGGGATGGTTGCAGGTGGGAGGGAGGTTATCAGGGGAAAAAAGCCACTCCACTATAATCCAAAAGTTGTACTTTGGAAATTTATATTTATTAAATAAAAGTTAAAAAAACACTAAAATTTAAAAATAAAATCTTTACTCCTTAAGCCAAAGTTTTTGGATTTATTACCCATCAATTTATGCATGGCAGATAATCTCTATACTCTGATATTCAAAGACTGTTGTGTGTCTTGAGTTTCCCTTTACTGTATAACAATTGTTGTATTAGATATTATGGCCAGTAGATGAACTGTTTTTGCTTTAGATTTATTTTATTTATTTGAAAGAGCCACAGAGAGAATGGGAGGGAGGGAGGGAGGGAGGGAAGGAAGGAGGAAGGGAGAGAGAGAGAGAGAGAGAGAGAGGTTCTATCTGCTGGTTCCTTGGTTCCTTCCCCAGATAGCTGCAACTGCCAGGCCTGAGCCAGGCTCAAGCCATGAGTTTTATGTGGGTCTCCAACATGTGTGCTGCACTGATCTCCCAGGCATAACAATAGAGAGCTGGGTCACAAGTAGAACAGCGGGGACTTAAATCTGCTATTCTACAATGCCAACCCCAGCTGAACTGTTTGGAATTTATAATAAAATTCTAAGATTAAATGATGAGAGTTGTCCAATGAAATTTGTTACTTTAAAAGAATTTTACATAATTAACAGTTTTTTTTTCCTAAACTGTGAACATTGAAATTGACTATTTTAAAATATTCAAATTTATATTGCTATATTTATTTTATTTGTTTCTCCTTATATTATTTTATCACCCAAGTATTTGTTAAATTATTATTGCCTTTTTCTTGGAAAGTCCTAAGTTACTGTCAATCTTGTTATAAAATTCCACTTGGTATCTACCACCTAACTCCACAGTCATTAAATATATTCTCCCCCTAAGAAAGTTAATTTTCTGATCATTACCTGATTATTTTCTTAAGAAAAATATCTGTTGCTTCCCAAATGTGCAACAAAATTGGCGTTGATTGTGAGGCAAATTTTGGAGACTAACTAAAACTGTTGTGTATGCATGAGCCACTTAGCAATACTGCAAATGCATATTCAATCAATTTTCTATGGGATTTTCTGATTATATATTCTCATTATTGTCTTCTAAAGGAAAATACCTGCTTTTCCCCAAGTGTGCAATATAATTGTCTTTGTGAGCCAGATTTTGGAGCCTAACTTCCAAACCTTCTTGTACACATGAGCCACTTAGCAATACCACAAATGTATTTTCAGTAACTTCTATGGGATTTTCTGATTATAAAGAAGATGTGGACAAAATGGTAGATCTATTTAGAATAAGTCATAAATGCATTTTGATTGGAGACAGGAAATAATGCAATGGTTTGGGGAGGTGGTAATTTAGAAACACTACTTAGCTATGCTATTAAGTTAAAAAAAACATATAGAAGCATAATGTAAATAAAAATAGTATATTAAGAAATATTGTAGAAGAGCAGGCAGAGACACAGCTAAGAGTGAAGAGAAGTTCTCACATACACACAAACACTCAGGAGCAAAAAAGAATCATATTTCATTGTTTTTCCAATTTTAAGTTCCACCTTCATTCCTGATCACTTTTTTTAAAAAGATTTATTTATTTATTTATTTGAAAGAGTTACACAGAGAGAAAGAGAGGCAGAGAGAGGTCTTCCATCCACTGGTTCACTCTCCAATTGGCTGCAACGGTCAGAGCTGCACCCATCCAAAGCCAGGAACCAGGAATTTCTTCTGGGTCTCACACATTGGTGCAGGGACCCAAGGTCTTGGGCCATCTTATCCTGCTTTCCCAGGCCATAGCAGAGAGCTGGATCAGAAACAGAACAGCCGGAACTTGAACTGGTGCCCAAATGGGATACCGGCACTGCAACCAGTGGCTTTACTAACTACACCACAGCGCCGGTGTATATGTAATATATAATAATGAGTAAAATGGACTTAGGCTTTATCAGACATCAAGAAAGCATAGTTTATAGGTTTCCTTTTGATTCTTTTATCAGATTCATATTCATCAACATAATTTCCAGTAGTTATAAAAATGCAAAATGTTTCTCCCTCTCTGATAACTCAGATACACATAAACTAACAACATTGAGATATACATTTTTTTAACCTGATGAATATCCAGTAGATAGAAGGGTAAGAAATTATTTTCTCTTTTAAATCTCAATTTAATATGTGAATGTGTTCAATAATTTCCTAAGATTTTTATATTAACTTTGTAACAATATAGAGTTAGTAAGATATTATAGCTTATTCAGATTAATATTATTTTAATATGCCTTAACATTCATTTTTTGAATAATTAATTGATTTTTATTTTTTATTTTAATTTTCAATTAGTTTTTAACAGATTCAATATGATTTATAGATAAAATTCCAAGAACATAATAGTCCCTTCCCTTCCCCCATCCCTCCCATCTTCTTTCTCTTTTTTGGTGAGTTTATGGGATAATATATTTTAAAATTATATCACAGTAAAAAGGCTTAATACTTCAAAGAATATGAAGTTTAACAAGTAAAAAGCAAACAGACCCTAATTTAGTGGGGATATAGACAATGTCTATAAACAATAATGCAATGGAAAAATGACCATTTCACTGATACATGGTAAACTTTAATCACAGATCCTTAAAACTATAGCAGAATAACACATTCTTTGCCATTGGTTTGACAAAGTTACACAAAACTATATTTGTAGCAATACTGTCACACATAGACTTTTTTTTTTCTTTTCTCTTTATTTTTTGTTTGGTTTTTCAAGTTTAGCTCCCAATTATAAGGGAGAACATGTGGTATTTTTCTATCTTGGTCTGGCTTATTTCACTCAACATGAGGTTCTCTGGTTGTTTCTACTTTCCTGAAAATGGTAGAATTGCATTCTTTTTTATAGCTAGATAATTTTCCATTGTATATATTCTTTATCCATTCATGATGGACAACTTGGTTGTATTCAAAATTTGGTTTGTGAACAGTGATGCTACAACATGGTAGGCAGTGCAGGTGTCTCTTTGATTCGTTGTGTTCAAGCCTTTTGGGTATATACCCAGTAGTGGGATTTCTGGATCATATGACAATTTGATTTACTTTTAAAGAAATCTCCACACTGTTTTTTACAGTGGCTGTAAAAATTTACATTCCAGCCAACAATGTATACGTGTTCCCCTTTGTCAATTCCTCACCTGCACTTGTTACTCTCTGTGTTTTAGATTTTAGCCATTCTGATATGAGTGAGGTGATATCTCATCGTGATTTGATTTGCATTTGCCTGTTGGCTAATGATGGATAATAATAATAATGTGTGTGTGTGTGTGCGTGTGTATTTGTTGGCCATTTGTATTTCTTCTTTTGAGAACTGTTTGTTGAAGTCCTTTGACTATTGGATTGGTATTGTTGTTGAGTTTTTTTTGAGCTAATTATATATCCTGGATATTAATCCTTTCTCACATAGCTTGTGAGTATTTTTTCCCATTCTATTAATCATTTCCTTTGTCATGCAGAAGCTTCTGAACTTGATATAATCCTATTTGTTTAGTTTTGTTTTTGTTGCTTGTGCTTTGAGGTTCTTGTTCAAGAAGTCATTCCCTACACCAATGTCTTCCCTGCATTTTCTTCCAGTAACTTCATACTCTCAGGTGTTTTATTTAGGTATTTGATCCATCTTGAGTTGATTTTTATATAAGGTGACAGGTATGGATCTAATTTCATATTTTTACATATATACACCAGTTTTGCCAGCACTATTTATTGAAGAGCTCACCCTTACTCCACTGTATGGTTTGAGCACTTTTGTCAAAAATCAGTTGGCTATATGTATGTGGATTAATTTCTGTACTCTCTATTCTGTTTCATTGATCTGTGTATCAGCTTATAAGACAACGCCATTCTGTTTTGATTGCTATAGCTTTTTAGTATGCTTTGGAGTCAGGTATTGTGATGCTTCCAGCTTGATATTTTTTGTTCAGGATTGCTTTGGCTATTCTGGGTCTTTTGTGATTCCATATGAATTTTAGGATTGCTTTTTCTAATTTGGTAAAGAATGTCTTTGGTATTTTCATAAGGAATGTATTAAATCTATAGACTGCTTTAAATAAGATAGACACTTTTTTTAAAGATTTATTTATTTACTTGTAAGAGTTACACAAAGAGAGAAGGAGAGGCAGAGAGAGAGAAAGAGAGAGGGAAAAAGAGAGAGAGACAGAGAGAGGGAGGGAGAGAGAGAGAGAGAGAGAGAGTTCTTCCATCTGCTAGTTTACTCCCCAACTGGTTGTAACAGCCAGAGCTGAGCCGATTCGATGCCAGGAACCAGCAGCTTCTTGCGAGTCTCCCACATGGATACAGGGGCCCAAGGACTTGGGCCATCTTCTACTTCTTTGCCAGGCCATAGCAGAGAACTGGATGGGAAGTGGAGCATCTGGGACTGGAACCGGCACCCATAAGGGATGCCAGCCCTGCAGGCGGTGGCCTTACCCACTATGCCACAGCGCCAATAATGATATTGATTCTTCTGATCCATGAACAAGCGATATGTTTAATTTTTTGTTTGTGTTTCCTTGATGATTTCTTGGAGATGTTTGATGTAACATACTTTCTTCATATACTATTGGTTCTATCTTCCTTTTTGGAGAGTAAACTGGAATTATCAGATTTAGCTGCCTCGATTCTATATAAAGATGAGTCCAATTTATAAGTTTTAGAAATATATTACAGTATTGCTTATAACTAGAAAATGAAGCAAAATAATCTCCACCTTACTAAATTCAAAGAAAATCATCACTGCTCATCGTATAGTACTTGGCTCCTCAGAAGTGTTTGTTATCATCCACATCTTGAGATTTTTACTGTTTGTATCATTCCAACTTCCCCTTTGTTTACTGCTTCTGTTTATTTTTAGAATGATCTTTATCAAGTTGAGAGGTTCTAAGCTAGAGCACCTGCTCCACCACCGTTTTTTTTTTTTTTAAAGTGGTAGTTTTCTACTTTACTAAAAATGCCCAGCAATGCCTGGCTCAGTACATGTAGGCTGTATTATCATTTTTTATTAATGATGATAAAGTGTCTGAATTCCCTACAACTTGATCTTAGGCCTGTTCATCTTTATATATTTTGCCTCCTGTAAAATATCTTGAAATCTTTAGATTCAGTTTTTGCATACATGCAAAATTTCTATGTGCAGGCCTGACCTCTCTGTTCAGCTTGGGTGTCACATATTTAACCTCCTACTTAACATTTCACTTGCACATTGCTGTGATACTTCAAAGGCGGCATATCACATTTGAATCAACTAAACTTTCTTCCAGGCTAATCCATCACAACAGATAGGATGAAGTCACATGTGTAATAAATGAAATTGTGCTAAGTACTTGGAATATATATGAAATCCATGTAGGAAATTGATGGCATCCTAAGAATAATTTAAAGAGACTTAGAGAATGTAATTATTTCCAGAGTAGTGGATATAAATGGGATAATCAAGTTCTTCAGACCTAGTACCTCACCCTAGATCTAAAGAGGAGATAATAAGAGAAACATGTACCAGATCAAGAAGAATACAGGGGTGAAACCTCCTATTGGGAATCAGAACTATTGGAGAAGTGATGCAGTCAGGATCTCAACAATCCATGAGGGAGGAAAAAAAGGAGAACAATTATTTAGACCTTATTGTCCCCTCTCTTGAGTCTCTTACGAGAGCTCCTCATTGGTGAAATCCAAAGGCCAGTGCCACGACTCACTTGGCTAATCCTCCGCCTGTTGCACCAGCACCCCGGGTTCTAGTCCTGGTTGCTCCTCTTCCAGTCCAATTCTCTGCTGTGGCCCGGGAAGGCAGTGGAGGATGGCCCAAATGCTTGGGTCCTGTACCTGCATGGGAAACAGGGAGGAGGCACCTGTCTCTTGGCTTCAGATCGGCACAGCACGCCAGCCGTAGCAGCCATTTGTGGGCTGAAGACCTTTCTCCCTCTGTCTTTCTCTCTCTCACTGTGTAACTCTGCCTGTCCAAAAAAAAAAAAAATCAGAGGGAAAAAGAACCTCTTAAGGAACATAGGATATGGGTAGAGTAAGGTAATGGAAAATTTTCAGCACAGTTCTTTATTTCCTTAATACCTATTACATTTCCCAAAGCATCTTCTCTTGCAAGAATAAATGAAGTAGCATATTTGTTATGGGCATTTTTCTTTATTTTTTAAATCTCCTTTACTACTTTTATCCTGTGTGCAGGAAACACTCTTCTTAATCTTAGATTACTGGAAAATTTTGTTAATAGATAAGCATTAATGCCTCTCCCATTCTCTCTCTCTTTCTCTCACTCCCTCCCTCCTTCTCTCCTTTCTCTCTCTTCTTCCACAAAAATATTCATAGTGAAAATTAAATTCTGACACTTTCCTGATGATTTCTCATTTGTTTCACTTGTGTGTGGTTACATAAGTAGCTGCCATGAAATTCATGACTTTAAAGAACACCCATTTATTATCTTATAATTTTGTAGGTCAGTAGTCCAAATGCACTTAACTGAGCTCACTGCTAAGTGTCTTATATGGCCAATATCTAGGTTGGTTTGGCTGGGATCTTATCAGGAGCCTGGGAAAAAATTTACTTCTCAGCTCATTCCTGTTATTTGGCCCAATCCTATTTCTTGAAGATGTGGGTTTGAAGTCCTTGCTTCTTTGCTGGTTGTCAGCCAGGGACTGCTTTGAGTTATTGAGGCCACCTGGATTTTTTAAATGAAGTCCCTTCCACCCTCAGAATGAAGGATATGGCAATGAGTCCTTCTCATGCTTCGAATCTCTCTTGCATCTCCTTCTACTATACCTGGAGAAAACTGCAAAAGGGATAATGTGATTATACTGAGTCCATATTTCTACCGCATAAAATAGTGTAATACTGGGAATAAAGCCTCATCACATTTATAGGTTTCATTGACACTAAAATGGGAGCGGATTAAATAAGAGAAGGTCATTGAGTGCCATTCTGAGAAGTCTGCTTACAATGCAGAATCACTCTATTAGTAAAACAGGACTTTTTTTTTTTAACCGTGGCTTTTTTGTTATAGAACTTGTCCCTGTCTCCAGTCACACATTATGTGATTGTTGGCCTCACAAGTCAGCTATTTGAGAGCTTCTGTTGGACCTCAGCTTTTCAAATATTAATTCACTAGAGTAGCATTTCCTGATACTACCCTTTCTCCTAACCTCCCTACCTTCTACTCCTCAGAGTACAGTCAAAATATTTGGAAAATACATAGATACTTTGTGCAGAGAAAATTGTGTAGTGTAATATAAACTATTAGAATTATATGTGTGGTAGGTTTGTTGAAAATACTGTTTTGCAGTTTCACACATGTCTACATGTCTGACCTGTATTATGATTATAGATTACCTTTATAAATAGTTACATACAATTTTGTTATAAAGTTTGTAATAAAAACATAACATGAAGCAAATGTTTTGATGGTATTGTCTACTTGGAAATCAGCAAAACTTAAATATATTAAATGCTTATTTAAAATATATATAAAATATTAAATCAATGTTATATGACTTTAGTATTGTATTTTCCAGTTATTGATGAGTTCAATTACATGTACAAAGTAAAAATCAGTAATTTAATGTCAACAACCTACCCAAATGCAGTCATTCAAACTAATAATCAAAGTTTTTCTCTCATAATCTTAGCTATAAAAGCATGCCTTTTATTTTAAGCTTCTATGTTCATTATTGATTACTACCATCACATATTGACCATCAATTAACTCAATTCAACTGCATTTTTTTTGCAAACATAAACATGTTGGTATACTTGGAATTCCAATCATGCCTATTCTATGACTTTATGTAACCCTGTGAAACTTAACTATATATGATATAAGTGTCAATTGATGTAGAAAGTATAAAATAAAACTTATCAATATACAACCATATATAATTGGATTAAATTGATATTTCTGGATATTAAAATGTCCCCTCATGTCATTGTCTTATATAAATGTATTTAACATTTTAGAACCATTACATAATACATATAAAATGATTATAGACCTTCCTTAAAGGATGAGAGAGAAGTAGGAGGCTAAGAAGAGAAAGGTACAATTTTAGTTTCTCATTTCTTTGTCAGAAATGTTATATATCCATAATAGAAAAATGCAGCACAAGCAAAATATCTTTCAATTTCTGGTTCTAATGAGAAACAGCTAATGAAAAAAATCAAATCTTAAATACTCAATGTGGTTTGATGGATTTCTGACATCTAATATATGCTTATTTATAGAACTAGAATGATGTGTGAATAGTGATTGAATAGAAAATGAATTTTTTAATACTTTATATTTTACCCCTATATAGCCCCCCCCGAACAGGAAAATTTTCCTTAATATTATGTTTTCACTTAGGAAGACTTTTATCAAGTGTCTCTATGTACCAGAAATTGGACACGTACTTGCATAGGCCATGGTGATCCCAAGTTCAAAGGGTTACTAAACAGTCCTCGCACTTGTATGGACCTAGACTTATTTAATAATCGTTATAACACTATCAAATAGATCTTCTCTCTGTTCCATGGATGGATAACTAAGCCAAGATCACTTCATCAATTAAGTGATGATGCTCTCCCAATTCAAATTCTTCTTGAAATAAAACAAGTTTTAAGTTTCATATTTTCCTTTTTATCTATTCATTGTCATATATGTATATGTATGCATGTGTGTGTGTTTGATTAACTGAAACAAATAATTTTTTTAAATCATAAAATTTATACTTTGGGGACTTTTTAAAATAGCTTTTATATAAAATATCTTATTATACATGTCCAGATATGGCATTGTCTTTTCATCCTTTCATTCATTCTTTCATTTATTGATTCAACTTTTGTTAGGCACTTTCCTGGGGTTTCATAGCAAGAGTAAAGCCATTATAGTCTGATGACTTGTAGAAACTTTCTTTAAAAAAAGTGAAAGTGTAAATGAACTGAGTGAATTAAGCCAGTGCCAAAGGGGCAAATATCACATGCATATGACTTTTCAGTAATCACCTTAAGCCTATCTTTGTTTTTTTATTTTTTCCCTATACTTCCCTTTATGTGAAATCTTTACCTCATCAAATTACTTATCTGCATTTTGTGTAGTAGACTTTCAAAGGACTGTGGGTCTCAAATTGAGAAGGGTTTTATTACAGCATGATGTAACATTCAGCTTAAAATTGTACAGTAACTACATTGCTTTAGAAAATATATGGAGTCCTAGCATGTTGCATGTTTTCCAGCTTTTCTTTTTCTCTACTTTTTCTAAGTTCAAGTCCAAGTAGAATTGCTGGGTAAATGTATTATACAGTCAAATATGAATTTCCTTCTCTGTTTCTTACCTTCTAAGGGGCTTATTATGCTCTTCTACACTTTGCTCTCCTAATTCTCCTCAATACCCAATCATACAATGCACCCATTCTCTCTGCCAGTCAGCTTATGTGTGCATTACTCTAGTAACTTCCTTTTGAGCTACATAAAAAATGTTCTCAGGGAAAAGATTGTTTTGATTTATTATGACCTCTGAAGCACAAGAGGTAAAAGCCAAAGCAGAAAAATGGGATTGCATCAAGCTAAGAAGCTTCTGCACTTCAAAAGAAACACTCAACAAAATGAATAGGCACCCACAGAATGGGAAAAATATTTGCAAGCTATGCAATTGATAAAATATGAATATACAGGATCTACATTAGCTCAGGAAACTCAACAATATTAATACAAACATACAGTTAAGAAATAGGCAAAGGATACTAACAGGCATTTTTTTAAATACAGTTGATCTTCTTTATATAAAGATAATTAAAAATGAATCTTAAAAATAGGATGGGAGAAGGATTAGGAGATGGGGTGGTTTGTGGGTGGGAGGGTGGCTATGGGCAGAAGAAACACTATAATCTGAAATTTGTATGTTTGAAATTTACATTTATTAAATAAAAGTTTTCTATTAAAAATAAATTTAAAAAAAAACAAAGTATGAAATATAAATGACCAGCAGATACATAAAATATATTCTCAGGATCACTAGCTATAAGTGAAATGCCAATAAAAACCACCAGGAGGTTTTACTTCACTCCAATTAGAATGGCAGTTATCCAAAAATCAAAACATAATAAATGCTGGAGAAGATATGGGAAAAGAGGTAACCTAATCCATTGTTGGTAGGGATGTAAACTGGTACATCCATTAAGTAGGACAGTGTGGGTATCCCTCAGAAATCTGAAAATCTAAAGTATGATCCAGACATCACACTCCTGTGAATTTACCAAATGAAATAAAATCAGCACAAGAGTTTTTGTACCCCCATGCTTATGTCTGATGTCTTATAAATAGAAAATTTATATACTTTCATGTATCTTTCATGTTCAATTCTAAATCTAATCCAAGCAAGAAAAAAATTGACAAAACAAAAAAATTTTGATTTATCATCTCTCAAGTATTTCAATTGCTGTTGTTGTTTGGATTCTTATTCCACACATTGTTAGCTGACACATAGCACAGCCCATGTTTATATTGATGGATGCCCTGAGGGATGTTAAGATTTCAGAAAATGATGGTTACAATCACACACAGTGCAATTCAGGGAACACAATTTTTATTAATAGAGTGGATTTCCAGGCTCACAGGTTTCTCTCTTAAAGGAAATCCCCAGGAATGAGGCAAGATGGAGGTACTGAAGATCAATACCCATCTTAAAGAATTTGGAATTTTCAAGGAAAACAACAATTCAGTCTTTTTTAAAAAATATAAATTATGGGGCTGGTGCCATGGCTAACTTGGTTAATCTTCTACCTGCGGCACTGACATCCAATATGGGTGCTGGGTTCTAGTCCCAGATGCTCCTCTTCCAGTCCAGCTCTCTGCTGTGGCCTGGGGAAGGCAATGGAGGATGGCCCAAGTGTTTGGGCCCCTGTACCTGCAATGGAGACCAGGAAGAGACATCTGGCTCCTGGCTTCGGATCGGCATAGCTCCGGCTATAGCAGCCACTTGGGGGGCAAACCAATGGAAGGAAGACCTTTCTCTCTGTCTCTCTCACTGTGTAACTTTATCTGTCAAATACATTTAAAAAACTGTTTAAAAATTATTTTATTTATTTGAAAGACAGAGTTACAGAGAGAGGTAGATCCAAGAGAGAGAGAGGTCTTCCATCCACTGGTTCACTCCCAAAATTACCGCAACAGCCAGAGCTGAGCTGATCCAAAGTGAAGTGCCAGGAGTTTCTTCCAGATCTCCCATGTGGGTGCAGGAACCCAAGGAGCTGGGTCATCGTTTACAGCTTTCTCAGGCCATAGCAGAGAGCTGGATTGGAAGTGGAGCACCCAGGACTAGAACCAGTGCCCATATGGGAGGCCAGTGCTGCAGGCTGATGCTTTAACCCACTGTACAGCAGCACTGGCCTACCCATTTAGTCTTTGTGGGATTGAATTTTGGGAGACTTATTGTGTGTGGAGAATGTTTGAAAATTGCAAAGGCTCAGATAACCTGTTTCCTGTAGGTCTTTTTCCTTACACTTTTCCTTTAAAACTATCCCCACTGCTACTGCCCTCCTTCAATCTCAAAGTTATTTTGTCAAGTTTGTTTTGAGGCTTTTTATTTTTGGATCTTTCTGGGGAGTCAGAACTGGGAGTGGATTTGTTGGTATAACAATTCCTCCCATTGTGTGGGCTCACCGATAATACGGGGCCACTGAGAGCACACATGTGTGAAATCTCAGATGCTTTTGGAGGGTGATTCCCGAAGTCAGATATGGAAATGTTTGTTCTGAAAACAAATTTCTTAATCGCAGCTGACTTTTGTTGTTCTGTTATTAAAGACTAGGTTATGTGGATTCATTTTGAAGGTTCTGAGATGAAAGCATATGTCCTTGGTCCAGCAGTTGAGATGCCCACATGTAATTCCTGAATGCCTGGAGTTTGAGTTTGAGTCTGCCTTAAACTCTGCTAATATAGAGTTTGAGATCTAGCTCTGCTCTGAGTCCCAGCTTCCTTCTAATATGAATCTTGAGAATCAATGGGTAGTTACTTTTCATATCCTTTGGTCCTTGCTATCCTTATGGTCTCTGTGTTTGAGCTGGTCCAGACTCAGCTATCCAGGACATCTGGGGTATAAACCAGTGGAAGCTTTCTCTCTCTCTCTCTCTCTCTCTCTCTCTCTCTCTCTCTCCCTACCTCACTATCCCTCCCTCTATTACAAATAAATAGCTGATGTTCCTTGGGCTTTGATTACAAGGAGGGTCTTGTAGTATCCAGGTGACTGGATCCATGATGCTGGGAAATTGCTGATTCATGGATTGATTCTGTGGAGCAAAGTCTTGATTTTAGTGTGGTTTCTGATGTTACACTTGTTTTTTTAAAGTATTTTTCCCTTCTTGTAGAAATGAAATGTTAAATAAAAATAATAACCATGAGTCATTCTGATGTGGTCAAGGTTGGCTGTCAAATTAGATAAGACTTAGAATCCTAAGAGACTGCAATGTGGGTTGGGTCACACACAGGTGAACACAATTTCATTCCTGAGAAAATAATTATTGTAATTACTGAGGGTAGAGTGTGTTTATAAAATTGCCAGAAAACTGCTTAGATAGGTGAGAGGCAAAGAATCAAAGCTGGCCAAAAACAGTAACAAAATAAAGCAATCACATATAGAATTAGTGCCATGATCCTTTGTTACATGTGAAATCTTGGAAATTAAATTTAAAGCATAAGATTGGGTGTTTGTCCTAGTAGTTAAGACACTGGTTAGGATTCCAGCGTCTTACATCAGAGAATGTTGGTTCAGTACCTAGCTGTGATCCCAATTCCAGCGTCCTGCTAATGAAGACCTTGGGAGGCAGTGGTAATGGCGCAAGTAGCAGGGTCCCCTGCCACCCACATGGGAGACATGGATTAAGTTCTTGGCTTCCATCTCCATCCTGTCTTAGTTTGACCATTGTAGGCATTTGGAGAGGGAGCCAGTGTATGGCAGTTCTCTCTTTACCCCCTCACCCCCAGCTATGTGTGTGTGTGTATGTATGCCCCATTGTCTTTTAAAAAATAAGAATCGGGGGCAATTAATAGGCATGAAACAAATAGTAGAACCAGCTACCCCTAACACATCTCTTATCACTGATAGAAGAGGAGTCATATACACCATCTCTGTTTTTTCCTCCTATCTTAAAAGGAAAACACATGAGTTAAAATTAAATTTATGTGAAAACTGAAACAATCTCCATGAATGTCAAGTATGTGTTAATCTTTACTATAACTTGAATATGAAACAATAGGCATGTACATATACTACATAAAATAATATGGTGAGTAATCTGTGGGTAATATGATCATTAAAAGTAGTCCTTTAGATCAAACTATTTTGATAGCCTTTGATATTTTTGTATTCTCTTGATCAAAAGATTTGATCATAATTCTTTATCTTACTAAACTCAATTGTGGCTTTAGGAAAATTGGCTCTCAAAATATTCATAAGCAGATAATAATGGAAATTTATGGGTCTCAGAGGGCATTGGCCCATAAGAACATTCACATTATTTCATAACTTGTCTCATATATTGGAATCATTCCACAACTTAAGTGCAGATTATAGTAACATAATGGTAGCTACAATTTATTGAGCACTATACTAAGTGCATTATATTTATTAACTAATCAAATGCTTATAAACTTACCAAGTATATAAAATTGTTCCAGTTCACTGAAGGGGTGAAAGTGGTGTGAAGACATTCCCAGAAAGGTATTGCTCCTAAGGCTTAGAGTCACAATTTTAGTCCATGTTTTTCTGATGCTAGCCCCAAATTTGATGCGTTCTGCAACCTGTTATATATTCTAAAAGCAAGACCAGTAATGGTGAATTACTTTGTATTCTATATAAATACTTAGGTAACTCACAGAAACTGATTTCACTGACCATTGCAGCAAGCACAGGTGAAGTTAGAGACATAGTTATAAAATCTGGTTGATAGAACTGTGTGATATTTGATAAGGAAATTGAGAGAAGACTATAATAGAAATTCCCTTTCTGGCACTACTTCCTTCTTTATGATAGATTTTAACATGGTTTGTAAGTATCCTGTATTCTAAGTACCCCAGAAATCACTTGCCAACTGTAATACAATTCTGACTGAATGCTCAACAGAAGAATTGTAATGTTCCCAATGTTAAAAGAATTTTCCAGAGTATCACATATGAAGACAACTCTCAGTGGGCATAGTTATGGCCCAGTGTCCTTTGATAACTAAAAACAATAAACAAATACCATTTGGTGGCTTGTGAAGTTGTCCTTTCTTTTATAAGTTGTATAATTTGATAAATATTGGCAGCACAACCCTGATATCATGAAAAGAAACCTGACTAAATACATGCCTGGAAACTGAAAAAAATTGCAAGATTTTCCTCAGAACTTAATTACTTCATTAAAATTCTTTAACATGAGTGTTATTTCTTCACATTCTAGTAAGTTAAGCCAGTATTGAGAAAGCCTCCAAGTTAAAGGAAAATGAGACAGAAAACCTTAGAACCTATATATAGATTCACAATTTGCACAAAAAGTATTCAAAATGTTCAAATAAAAATAACCTCAATGAGCAGCTAAGAACATTATAGCTGTGCCCATGTATTTTACTTTCGGGAACCTGGAGAACAAAGGCAATTTTGTTCAAGGTAACAATAGCTGCAAAAGTAAGATCAAGAATTTGAGCTACGAATAACAAACCACTCCTATGTGAATTCCAGATGTCAGTCATTGTAACTCAGTCATGTCCAAAGGCAATTAATATCTTACAAAGAATGACTAGTGAACAGTTTTTATACCTGAAAATAGAAATATGAACTATATAACAGTAGTCCAAGTAGTCATAGTGTTAGTAATAAGAGTGATCATAATGACAACTACCTAGGATGCTTTTAAGTGCAAAGAAAATGTGTCAGATCCAAAAATACTGTATCTAATAACTATAATCTTCTGAGATTTAGACAACAATACTCAAAATATGTGACTCTACAGCCTAGGGATTTATTATTCATTATAATTCTAAAGTTCTGTGTCCAATTTTTTTGGAGTGTTCTGTCTATGCCTAAATTTTAGCCTGATGGTATCGTAAATGATGTAAACGGTGTGCTTCATTTGACTAGGAAAAATAGAAACCATTCTTTTGATGACTTGTTTTCATTGATTACCTGGGAATATGACTCAATTTTTCATTTAAAAGGAAATACTAATTATGTTCAATTTGTGATCAATTTCAGTGAAGAGAGACACTGAGACAATGAATTAGTTTTCATGTAAAATATTTTCTGAGATAATATTCTGATTGTTGTCATCACTGTTCAGAAGTTGATTATGTGAGGTGAGAATAAAGTAGTAACAATATTGTACCTTCCTAAGTATATTATTTTAGGGTAGACTTTTTTTTATTTGACAGGTAGAGTTATAGACACAGAGACAGAGAGAAAGGTTTCCGTTCCGTTGGTTCACTCCCCAAATGGCCGCTACAGCCGGAGCTGTGCCGATCCAAAGCCAGGGGCCAGTTGCTACATGTACAATGATAAAACTGACATTCAACATTAACTTTACCCCATGCTCATCAATGGTAAAGGAATAACAACATATTTTATTTAATCAGAGAGTAACAAAAGCAAGGTACTACCAGTGCAGAAAGTGAGAACAACAATAGAGCATGATGAAAAGTAACACTTGAAAAACTCTCACAGAGCAATACTTTTAATAAAATATATTAAACAAATGATCTTATTAATAATAACATGTATCTGTTGAAATTATTTATTATAGTATATTTTATAAAGAACAAAAAAGTTTTTCTTTTGAAACTTTTATTTAAGTACAATTTATTTCTTATGCTATTACAGAGAAATTGACTATTTTGTGAATAATATTAGCACAAATGCATGAGTTATTTGATACATATTTGTTATGCACTAAAAAATTAAACAATCCAGTGAATTTTAGAAGACTCCTTAAAAATAAATATAAAATTGATGAGTTGTTGCAATAGGAAATATTTACCTTATTTGTAAAATCTTATAAAGACTAAGAATAACATGAAAGGTATTTTTGAAAATACTACTTTAATTATGTGGTGAAAACTGACACAATAAGGAGGTCATCAAAATATTCACAGGAAATGTGTATTATGAAAAAGCAATGCATGACTTTTCAAACATTTCCACAAAAATAAACTTTTTTTTTTATGTGACAGAGTTATATACAGTGAGAGAGACAGAGAGAAAAGTCTTCCTTCCATTGGTTCACTCCCCAAATGGCCGCTATGGCCAGCGTTGTGCTGATCCGAAGCCAGGAGCCAGGGGCTTCCTCCTGGTCTCCCATGTGGTTGCAGGGGCCCAAGCACTTGGGCCATCCTCTGCTGCCCTCCCAGGCCACAGCAGAGAGCTGGACTGGAAGAGGAGCAACTTATCTTTTGATATCATTTTCCACAGATGTTTAAAGTATGCTAATATATCAAAGATAGCACAATGTATAAACATTTAAGCATAAGATATAGCCAAATCCTTGGGATTTCCCCAAGACATGTGTGATCTATCTATGGCAGCTATACATACAATATAAATGTTATTAGCTGTATGAACATTCATCAAGGGGATAATCAATTCCTTCAGTTACAGTTTTATAATTATTTGTATACCAGCCTAGCTCTGACATGAAGGTCATAGATGAAACAGATTGTTCAGTGGCATTGATTGTATTTCTTTCAATGTAGCTGTTTCATAATGGCTAAGCATATTTTTCATAACTCAGAAAATAATTTTCTACAATTTAAAGGCTCCTTGATGATGTACATTTCGAGAAGGATAATTCAGTTCTTAATCTATCAAAAGACAATAAAAATATCTTTTTAATTTAGATGCAAGAATTAAGACAAAATTTCCCCTTTAATTTTATGTTTCATTATCATATCTACTTTCTCAACAAGATGTTTTTAGCAATAAAGAATTTACTTTGGCTGTTCTATGACAAAAGAAAACACTTCCCCCATATTCTTTCGACTATTTTTCTCACTTACTACATGATTTATTTCTTTTTTCTCTTCTTTTTTAAAATTTCATTTAATGTCTACAAAGTTCATATAATTCATATACAGATTCAGTAGCATAGTGATACTTCCCACCCTACTTGTCTACCTGCCTACCCTCCCACCCTTCTTCCTTCTTCCTCTCCTATCCCCACTCTTAATTTATATAAAGATCTGTTTTCAGTTTACTTTATACTCACAAGATTAACCCTATACCAAGTAAACAGTTCAACAAATTGTATTAGAGAAAAACACTGTTCCTCAACAGTAGAGACAAGGGCTATAAAAAGTCAATGAATCTCAAAATGTCAATTTCACTCCTATACATTAAATTTAGGTACTCATTAGTTATCACAGGTCATAAAAAACATAAAGTATTTGTGTTTTTGGAACTGCCTTATTTCATTAAGT
The DNA here is from genome assembly GCF_033115175.1 of Lepus europaeus. NCBI lineage: Eukaryota > Metazoa > Chordata > Mammalia > Lagomorpha > Leporidae > Lepus > Lepus europaeus. The sequence goes on from NC_084848.1 coordinate 18,702,537, forward strand.
TTTCAGTTGCATCCATTTTGTTGCAAAAGACAGGATTTCATTTTTTTATGGTTGAATAATATTTCAAGTGTATATATGCCATAATTTCTTTAGTCATCAGTTGATGGACAGCTGTGTTGATTCCATATCATAGCTATTGTGAATTGAGCTGCAGTATACATGTGGGTACAGATAACTCTTTCATCTACTGATTTCATGTTGTTTGGGTGAATTCCCAGGGTGAGATTGCTGGGTCATATGGTAGGTGTTTATTCATATTTCTGAGGTATCTCCATATTGTCTTCCTCAGTTGCTGGACCAACAGTGTATTAGAGTACCTTCTCCCCAACATCCTCATCAGCATTGATTGTTGATTTATGTATGACAGCCATTCTGACTGGGGTGAGGTGAAACCTCATTGTGGTTTTGATTTGTATTTCTTTGATGGCTAGTGATCCTGAGCATTTTTTCATGTGTCTGTAGGCCATTTGGATCTCCTCTTTTGAAAAATGCCTGTTTAAATTCTTTGCCCATTTTTTTAAGATTTCTTTATTTATTTGAAAGGCAGTTACAGAGAATCAGAGGCAAAGAGAGTGGTGGGGGGAGGTATCTTCCATCTGCTGGTTCACTTTCCAAATGTCTGCAACAGCTGGAATTGAGCCGATCTGAATCCAGGAGCAGGAGCTTCTTCTGGGTCTCTCACACAGGTGCAGGGGCCCAACGACTTGGGCCATCTTCTACTGCTTTCCCAGGCCACAGCAGAGAGCTAGATTGGAAGAGGAGCAGCTGGAATGCAAACTGGTGCCCATATGGATTGCCAGCACTGCATGTGGTGGCTTTACCTGCTACACCAAAGTACTGGCCCCCTTTCCCCATTTCTTAACTGTATTGTTTATTTTGTTGTTTTTGAGTTTCTTGAGTTCTTTACAGATTTTGGGTGTTATTAATTATCAGTTTCATAGTTTGTAAATATTTTTCCCCTTCTGTTGGTTTCCTCTTCACTTTGCTGTGTTTCTTTTGTGGTGTGGAAGCTGCTCAGCTTGAAGCAATGCCATTTGTCTATTTTGGCTTCATTGTGCTTCTCAGGTCTTTTCCATAAGTCTTTGCATATGGCAATGTCTTGAAGAATTTCCCTATATGTTCTAGTAATTTCATGGTATCAGGTCATGGATTGAGGTCCATGATCCATTTTTACAAAGATTTAGTTACTTGAAAAGCAGTGATATAGAGAGAGAAGGGGAAAGAGAAGAGAAGAGAAGAGAAGAGAAGAGAAGAGAAGAGAAGAGAAGAGAAAGAAGAGAAGAGAGAAGAGAGAGAGAGAGAAAGAGAAAGAAAGAGAGAGAGAGATATCTTCCATCTAGTGGTTCACTCCCTAAATGGCTGTAATACCTGGCATTGGGTCTGTATGAAGCCAGGAGTCAGGAGCTTCATCCAGGTCTCTCACATGGGTGCAGGGCCCCAAACACTTGGGCCATCTTCCACTGCTATGCATTAGTGGGGAGCTAGATTGGAAGTGAAGCAACCAGGACTTCAACTGACACACATATAGGATGCTGGCATAGTAGGCAGAGGCTTAACTTAAACATCTACACCACAGCAATATCCCCACTTAATCAATTTTGAGTGGATTTTTGTGTAAGGTAAGGGTCTTGTTTCATACTTCTGCATAAAGTGATCTAATTTTCCAAGCACCATTTGTTGAAGAGACTGCTTCTTCCAGTGATTTATTTTAGCGCCTTTGCCAATGATTAGTTGATGGTGGATGCATTGATTGATTTCTGTTCTGTTCCATTGGTCTATATGTCGATTTTTGTGCCAGTACCAGGCTGTTTTGATTAAAACTGCTACTTCCCTTAAGTATGTTTTGAAATCTGTGATGTCTCTGGCTTTGTTTTTGTTATGTAAGATTGCTTTAGCTATTTTGGGTCTATTCTATATGAATTTTATCATTTTTTTCTAGAGTTGAGAAGAATGTTGTTGGTATTTTGATTTGGATTGCAGTGAATCTGTAAATTGCTTTCAGTAGTATGGACATTTTGATGATATCCTTCCAATTTGTAAACATCAACGATTTTTCCATTTTCTTATATCTTGTTCTATTTCTTTAATGTTTTGTAATTTTCATTGTAGAGGTCTTTGATCTCCTTATTTAAATTTATTCCAAGTTACTTAAAATTTTTCTAGCTGTTGTGAATGGAATTGATCTTAGAATTCTTTCTCAGCCATGACATCATATGTGTGTAGAAAGGCTATTGATTTTTGTGTGTTAATTATATATCCTTCCACTTTACCAAACTCTTTTATGAATTCCAATAGTTTCTTAGTGAAGTCTTTTGGTTCCCCTATATATAGAATCATGTCTTCTGCATATAGGAGTAGTTTGATTTCTCCTTCCCAATTTGTAACCCTTTAATTTCTTTTCCTTTTTTCTTTTTTTTTTCCTGCCAAATGGCTCTGGCTAAAACTTACAGGGCTATATTGAGTAGCAATGGTGAGAGTGGGCATCCTATCTTGTTCCATATCTCATTGGGAATGCTTCCAAATTTTCCCCATTAAACAAGATGCTGGCTGTGGGTTTGTCATACATTGCTTTGATTGTGTAGAGGAATATTCCTTCTATACTCAATTTGATTAAGGTTTTCATCATATAAGTATGTTGCATTTATCAAATGCGACAGTTTTTATTCTTCAGTTTGTTAATTTGCTGTATCACATTTATTGATTTGGAAATGCTGAACCATCCCTGTATACCAGGAATGAATCCCACTTGTTCTGGGTGAATGATCTTTCTGATGTGTTTTGGATTGGCTAGCTAGTATTTTGTTGAGGATTTTTGCATTCATGTTCATAAGGGATATTGGTCATTAGTTCTCTTTCTCTACTGTATCTTTTTCTGGTTTAGGAATTATGCTGATGCTAGCCTCATAGAAGGAGATTGGGAGAACCCTTCCCTTTCAATTGTTTTGAATGGCTTGAGGAGAAAAGGAATTATTTCTTCTTTAAATGTCTGGTAGAATTCGGCAGTGATTCCATCCAGTCCTGGGCTTTTCTTTTTTGTGAAGGTCTTTATCACTGATTCAGCCTCTATCTTGGTAATTGGTCTGCCTAGGTCTTTTGTGTCTTCATGACTCAATTTTGATAGATTGTATGTGTCTGGAAATCTATCCCTTTATTCTAGGTTTCTCAATTTGTTGACATAAAGGTCATTGTAGAAATTCCTAATGATTCTTTTTATTTTTGTGGTGTGTGGTGTCTGTTGTTACATTTCCTTTTTCAATTCTGATTTTATTGATGAGTCTTCTCCCTCTTTTTTTTTTTTGTTAGTTGGATCCACGGTTTATCAATTTTGCTCATTTTTTCCAAAACCAGTTCTTGATTACACTGATCTTTTGTATTTTGGGGAGGATTCAATTTTGTTTATTTCTTCTCTAGTTATAATTATTTCTTTACTCCTACTATGTTTGGGTTTGGTTTGTTGTAGTTTTTCTAGGTCCTTGAGATGCATTGATAGCTCAATTATTTGGTGTCTTTCCAATAAATGAGAGCGTCACAGGGTACAGTATTCTAGGCTGACAGCTTTTTTAATCTTAAGACTGGGACTATGTTTCTCTATTCTCTTCTATCCTATAAGGTTTCTGATGAGAAGTCAGCTGCTAGTTCAGTTGGAGATCCTCTGAAACTAATCTGTTTTTTCTCTTCTGCGTTTTTTGGAATTTTTCTTTATGTGTTACTGTGGGAAGTTTGACTAAAATGTGTTGTGGTGAAGCTCTTTTCTGGTCATGTGTATAAGGAGTTCTATGTGCCTTGTGTATTTGGATGTCCCTTTTTCTCCATGTTAGGGAAATTTTTTGTAACTAGTTAACTGAATAGGGCTTCTAATACATTCTCTGTTTCCATACCTTCAGAAACTCCTAAGACCCATATGTTGGGTCTTTTGCTAGTATATCATAGTTCTCCAACACTGTTTTTAATTTTTCCAAATTCTTATTTTTTTTTTTGCTCTGACTGAAAAATTCACAAAAATGTGTGCTCTAGCTCAGATATTCTTCTGCCTCACCATGTCTGTTGTTATGGTTTTAACACTGTATTTTTTATTTGACACTGAATTCATCATTTTTAATATTTTAGTTTGATTTCTCTTCATAATCTAAACTTAATGGAAAAATTTTTCATATATGTCATATGGATTTAGTTAACTCATGAATTTGCTTCTCATTGTTTCTGAGTAATCCTATGATTAATCTTTGAATTCAGTTTTGGGTATTTCTTCATTCTCTACATCTTCACGTTCCTTTTTTTAAAAGATTTATTTTATTTATCTGAAAGAGAGAGTCACAGAGAGAGGTGGAGACAGAGAGAGGTGGAGACAGAGAGGTCCTCCATCCCCTGGTTCACGCCTCAGACAGCTGCAATGGCCGGAGCTGCGCAGATCAAAAGCCAGGAGCCAAGAGCCCCCTCTGGGTCTCCCATGTGGGCGCAGGGGCCCAAGGACTTGGGCCATCCTCCACCGCTTTCCTAGGCCACAGAAGAGTGCTGGATAGGAAGAGGAGCAGCTGGGACTAGAACCAGCGCCCATATGGGATGCCTGTGCTTCTGGCCAGAGCTTTAACCCGCTGCACCACAGCACTGGCCCCCACATCTTCACATTCTAATATTGAAGTGCTTTTGTGTTCTTTTTTTTTGGGGGGGGGGGTATTGTCTTCCTTATTGTTTTTCTGGAATTTCAGCATTTATGTCTAGGCATTCTTGGAAGTACTTGTTGGCTTTCTCCTCTGATGACTTTTATATTTGAATTATACCTCTGTGGCTTAGCGGAGTGTTTGCCCTTTCAGTGAATACCCAGAGGTGTGTGCTGTGTGTGGCCAGGGAGGTCTGGTCAGTGCTCCAGGGTGGGGCAAGTATCTAGGGTGACACCCAAGTCGGACATGGTAGATCTCCTTTTATTAGCTAGAAGGAGAGTAGGATCACCTCTGTTCACATAATCACATCCTCACCTCCTATCTTCCAGTGTGATCAATGCCCAGGTGTTAGTCCACAGTGGGTACACTACTCAACTGCACTACCACATGAACCACACAAAGGATCTGTGCAGTCCTCATTTTTAGCAGAGACCAGGCTACAATGACCCACCCCAAGCATTCAGGGAGCTCTGAGTATGTGGAGTCACTCACAGTGATTTCCCAGAGACCCAGCTGCACCCTGCAACCTCTCCCATCGTCATAGAGTTTGCACAGAGTCATGGGGCACAGAGGAGCCACTCTGGCCCATTAAGCTGTCCTGTCCATGAGAGGCAGAGACATTTCCAGAACCAGCTGCCTGTGGGTGTTCCACCTAGGTGGTGTGAGTCCCGGAGCCTGATAGGTTGAGAGGCTGAGGGTGCCTCAGTCCTATGCGGGTGCTCAGCCCCCTGTCAATCCTCTCAGCCAGACTTAAAGTCAGTGGCAATGCTGATTTTCCCCACTAGTAAAATCCCTGGTTCACATGCCCGCACAAGACTGCTGGCAGCAGTGCCTACTCATTTCATAATGGCACTTTCTCCCTTTGGTCGCTGTGCAAGTACCTGGGCCTCTGCAGCTGGTACTGATGTCAGAATGGCTCCTTTTCCCTGCCCATTGCTGGGTGCACACACCCAAGAGGCTGCCACCACTGCTAATGTCAACATGGGATCTTGTCCCCTGAAGTTGCTGGGCATTCACTCAAGAGCTGCTGAAGCTGTTACTTAGGTCAAAAATCACAGCTGCCCTTTCTCAGCCGATTGCCAGAAAGTCTTAAGACTGTTTGGGTAGGTGGATGGGGAGAGATTTTTTCACTTGGTTAGTGGGTGCCCTGTCCCACTCAGGGCTCCAGGCCAGACTCAAAGACAATGGCATCTGCCACACTCTTCCTCCGTCTACATCACCAGTGGCATGGACTGCTACAATCTGATCTCACCTCTCCAAAGCTCGTGCTTCCTTGGCTCTGGGCTGCTGGGGTCATGTTTTGTCTGTTCTCACTGCTGCACATCCACACTTTCCACGATGATCCATGGCATCACTCTCCTTTCCATAGAATTTCTATGGCAGTTCTCTCTCCAGCTTTCTGCTAAGAATGTATTTCCTCCACTTTTTTGTTTTCCCCTAGTCTAAAGCAGTACCTCCATTTCCTATTCTGCCAGTTTGGAGTCAACACAGATGAAGCTCCCGACTTATGGCTTCAGCTTAGCCCAGGGCTGTCTGTTGAAACCATCTTCAGAGTAAATCAATGGATGGAAGATTTTGCTATCTCTGTCTCTCGCTCTCTCTCTGTAACTCTGCCTTTCAAATAAAATAATGAAATTTTAAAAATAGATAATATATCCAGTAGAACACAAAGAAATGATGATGAAAAGCACTATCAGAATGTGTGTATATATATATATATATATGTAATATGTAAATATATGTAAAGGATCATGATAAACAAATAGAATAGTCATAGAGAATAAATGTGCTGGAATAACTAGAGGATATTTTGAATACTAAAGCTCTAGTTAATATCCTGACAGAGGTAAAAGATGATGTTTTTATTCTGCTAAAATTAGTAGCATGCTGCTATGAAAGACATGAAAAGAAAACAGTATAATCTTGGGAATGTAGACATATATTTGTAAAAAAACAAATGAGCATTTTAAAACCCTCTTTCATTTAAATATTAGAGAAGATAAGGTTTAGGAAATAGCCTGCATTATACTTATACCAATTAACAGAATTTCCTCTTCAAACCATGACAGAAATTTACATGTATGCTGTAAATGACTGAAAAACTGAACAAAGTACTTGGAGCAATTATTTTTAGACATTGGACTGCAAATGAATGTCACATGATTATAACTCTTCAAATAAGTGTATAAAGTGATGATCGTATGATCACCTCTATCATCTACATGGAGGCAGATTTCTGAGAGAGCAGGAGGAGGGATGTCATGTGAGAACAGGAGCCTTACTGAGTTTGAAAAATAGAAATCAGGCCTCAGGAAGCTCTGTAGAAACCAGTATAGGATTTGTCTTGGTTTTTGGCTGAATAATAAAATGCACATGTGTAGGGTGAAACTCCATGTTTAGCAAAGAATTAGGAAGAATGCTGGACTTCACTATTTCAGAGTTCACACAACCAGTAGGGCATGTAAGTTGAGAGCAGCCTGAATACAGTCTTCATTGATCACTCAAAGACATTACTAAAGATCCTTAGTGGAGCTCAACTACAGCTAGAGTAAATGCTGCACTAGACCTAGTCACCACAACTTATAAAGAAGCATCTGAAACATAAAATAATAAATTAATGTATTACCAGGAATAAAATAGTTCAACTTTGTTTAAAGGGAAGTGTGAAAATTAAACATCCAACAGCATAAAATTCACAAAGTCCAACATCGAGTGAAACCAGGGGAAAAGCAATCAATAATACAGTTCCAGATATAGAAGCATATTAGAATATATAGACAAGGTGTTCAAACAGATATTATTAGCATGAGATGAAAAAGCAGCATCATTTAAAATTAAGTAGGTAGGATTTGCAACACATTAGGAAGTGTCGAAGATCAAAACATAGCAATAGATATTGGCTAGTGAAAAGCATAGGGAAAATAAAAGGATTAAACAAGAAAGGGAACAGGCGTTTGGCCTAGTGGTTAAGAAGCTGGTTAAGACATAGGCATCCCATATCAGAGTGCCTGAGTTCAGTACATGGCTCGGTTTCCTGACTCCAGTTTCCTGCTAATACAGAACCTAGGAGCATGGTGATAGCTAAGTTATTGGGCTCTTGGACTGCATTCAGCTCTGGCCAATTTGTGGCCATTGTGGACATATGGGGAAGGAACCTGTGGATTGGAACATTCTCCCTTTCTCTCTCTCTCTCTCTCTAATATAAATAAAATATAAAAATGGCTCAAAATCTAAAAATTTAATATATAAAACAACAGGGACAATTGAGACAATATAAACAGATTAACAAGGTTGTAATAGGAATCACAGAAGGTGAAGTGTTGGGAAGTATGGTAACTGATGGTATTCAAAGCAACATACCCCATTAGAGAATGACAGAAAGTTTAAATCACTTTCATGTTGGTGGTAAAGACTTTTATGCAAACTACCTTTCATTCACAATGGGCTCCAGTAAGTCTTAGATACGACATATATAAGAAAAACAAGGACATAAAAGTGACCATAACATGGCAGTGCGGATTTCTTCTTACCTAGAGAAGAGTCTCTGTACATCTGGAATCTAAAAGTTACATGTGTGATTGTCTATTAATAATAAAATAGAACAATAAACAGTTCATATTAAAGTGACTACAAAATGGAGCATTTTGCGCAATGATTACAACACAGTGATGACTGTCTGATTCAGCAGGGAGCAGGGAGCAGCACCACCTCTAGTGGAGATACCTGGAATCCTGATTAAAACTGACAATACCTGCAACTATCTCCAAAACTAGTGAAGATTCACCCTACAAATATGGACCTGGATGTCTGCATTTATGAAAAAAAAATCTCTAGGGATCATTTTTTATAATCATTCTGTGTGCAAATACTGAAATTCGAAAAGAAATATTTGCAACCATTTCTGATTCTGAATTTACACTCTAATGAGAAACATACAGATATTTCTAAAACACAGAGGTACATTAATGATAATTTGTATATAGTATTTTGATTGTATGCATTTAGCAGGAAGTTGTTTCTCATGTCATAGCATCTACTCTGAAGCTCAGCAGGCAGACCAATGTGAAAGACAGACTTTGATACTCATGCCTTTATATACTACACAGATTATAATTCAGTTTTTTTATTCACCTGAGAATCATGAGTTGAATACCTAGCATAAGCTTATTTCTATGTTATAAAAATGTTTCAAATAGTCAAGGGATAAAATCACTCTTAAAAAATGATATGCACTTCTGTCCACTAATAGTAGAATCAGGTATAATTTCAGGGCATAATAGCTGAAAATCAATTTAAAGACAATCTTTAAACAGTTGGTGAAACGTCATGTAGGTGCAAAATAAGGAATGACTTTCTTTGCTTTAACTTCTAACCTAGATGGAATTGAGTAATTAAAATTATACATAGAAACTGAGTGGCACAATTAAGTATTCTTGGAGAAGCCAAATATAGGGAACCTTTTCTGGAATAAGAAAGAAATGGAAAAAATATATTAATAGGCTGATCCTTCACTGCAATTGAGAAATTATACTAAATGCTTCCTCTTTACAAGTACTGCTGGCATAATTCCACCTAAAACTAGTTATTTTGCTATACTGTACCAAAATTTAATGCCTTAGGAAGGAAAGAACTGAAATCATTAAGGAATAGTTAAAATTTTGCTGATGTCTGAGTCTAATGGTCAGGTCGCTTTTTAAATGTTTGAATTAATTTATTATTACTGTGTGATTCACATGTAAGTTATGTGGAATGTAGGACTGATAGCTACTGCATGCACATGTTTGCCCTCAGAGCTAGGATATTACAGGCTTTGTGATGGGATGATAAACTTTTACAGCATATTTATACATTTAAAAATGTTGTATGTTTATTTATTTATTTTTTATTTTTTTGACAGGCAGAGTGGACAGTGAGAGAAAAATGTTGTATGTTTAAACAACCACTTTAATCCAAAACTTTTGACAGCTTTGTTTACTATTCACTGATACAAACAAAAATTCTGGCATTTTGACCTTACACCTTCCCTAGAGGTTGGCTGGAGCTTGGGCAGCTGAGCCTTTTTTCCTGGGGGGGGGCAGAAATGTACTAGATCCATGATTTGATGTAAAGCTCTGGGGTTTAAACTGTGTGAATCTTAATGCTAGGGAGCTTCTCAGCGTGAGCAAAATTTAGTAATAAAACTTAGAATGGGTGAACCACTAAAGATCCCACAGTTGAATGTAAATAAGTGTGCATGATCTTGGATGCTTATTCTAATTTCTTTATTTTGGATATGTACCAAGCCCTCCCTCCCCTAGGAGATTACCAGTATTAACTAATTCAGCAATGGTGAAAAAAATCATGAGAATCTGATCACTATGCGGCCTCTTAGCTGTTTGCCCAAATTGCCATCACTGCAGAATTTCGAGAGTGTTTTCAGATCACAGTAACTTAGGTTGCAGGTTTGTTCATGATTCTGAAAATGATTCAGGAGTCTCCTTTCTAAGTGTACTTTCCACTAATTTTGGGTGTCTTAAAGTACTTTTCTTTTTAATATGCCTGTTTCTCAGTAGGAATTATTCTGTCAGACATCCAACAAAATCATTTTAATCACATTTGTAATGCCTTCCTGTAGATGTGAAATAGCAGACGTTAGACACATTGGCTTCAAGGTGAAGGAGAAAATCAAGGCTTTGCCTCCCTTATAGCAACCAAGAATATGTTCCTTCCATAATGACATTTTCAGACTGCGTTGCACTTGTAAATAATAGTGGTTCACACCAGGCTTATGCAGTAGGTAGTCTTTCTCCAAGCAATGAAGCACATTCTTCTCCACATGGCATTCAATAATCCAACATCTAATTCTGTTATTTCTACTCGAGAACTGTAACTCAAACTTGCCAGAATCTGTGACTGGAGAAATAAAGTAGAATGCAATAGAATAGTGATTAAATTTGTCTCTTTACAAAGGATCCATTTGGTAGTTTGGATGATGTGTAATTTATTTTCTTTAGATGGGTGAAATAACTAGAAGCTTAGGAAAGAATAACTTATTTTGCATACTAGCTTAAATTAATAAATATGAGAAAGGGAGAAAGGGGATGTGTGTATGTATGTATCTATATGTCTATATATCTATATCTATATCTATATCTATATCTATATCTATACAGGGAGAGAGAGAGAATAAAATTTTCATATTCCTGTTCAGCTCTGGTTCCATGAAATTTAGTAGGTAAAGGATTTGAACTAAGTGGAAACAAAATCAGACCTTTTAATGTTTTTGCTGAAAGAAAATTCTAGACACTGAAATTGGTTCATTTTGATATTCTGTGAAAGGGAACTAATGATTTCTGAAGACTAATTATTTTCCATGCATCCTGAGAAGGAAAGTGTTGAAAAGGAAGATCAGATCAAGGCAGGAGGAGAGATTCAGGAGAACTGATCTGCAGGCGTTAGGGACCCCCAGAGAGGATACAAACTCTGATGTACGTGGCACAAACAGCAAACAGCATTCACAGTTGCTATTATTTTTTTCACAACATTGTGATGTTGTGAAGGCTAAAGAAAATGGAAGTTAATAAATGAGAAACCACTTGCTGTTTACAACAAACTTGAAAGGAAGTGATATATAACTCATGAATCCAGTGTTGTATGCCAAAAGAGTGATGTCTAACTTCAGAACAAAAGCTGGTGATATTTAAAATATTTTCTTGGTTTTTGTGTGCCATTGAGGAACTATTCTAATAAAAAGATAGCAGTCTTTATTTGGAAGTTAATATTAGCCTTTAGAATTATATGAACGTATGTATTACTCTGTTTGAGCTGTGGTGACACAATACTATTTAGTGGCTTAAATAATAGGACTTTTTTCTCACGGTTTTGAGGTTGGGAAGCCCAAGATCAATGTGCAAGAATGTGTCTGGTGGGGGTTCCCTTTGTTGTTTGCAGATGGCCATCTTCTACCTTCATACTCTAGAGAAATCCTCTCACTTGTGTTATTCTCATAAGGGTACTAATCCTATTCTTAACAGATTGGTTGTAATGGCCTATTCACACAAGGACTCAAAACTCTTTTTTTTTTTTTTTTTCAACTTGAGTAACTTTTTCTGTGATGGTCACTACAATTATTTTTTAAAAATAATTAGATCAAGGCCGGCGCCGTGGCTTAACAGGCTAATCCTCCGCCTTGCGGCACCGGCACACCGGGTTCTAGTCCCGGTTGGGTTGCCAGATTCTATCCCGGTTGCCCTTCTTCCAGGCCAGCTCTCTGCTATGGCCCGGGAAAGCAGTGGAGGATGGCCCAAGTGCTTGGGGCCTGCACCTGCATGGGAGACCAGGAGAAGCACCTGGCTCCTGGCTTCAGATCAGCACGAAGCGCCAGCCACAGCGGCCATTGGAGGGTGAACCAACGGCAAGAAGGAAGACCTTTCTCTCTGTCTCTCTCTCTCTCACTATCCACTCTGCCTGTAAAAAAGAAAAAAAATTAGATCAACATTTGTTATGACTTTGTAACTCTTTCAAAATGTACTTTAATATTTAACATGGTAGTTTCAAAAAATAAATATTCAAGGCTTCAGTTTTAAATTTCCCTTCAAGTTTGGTAACAAATGTTAAGAGCACTACTCTAATTATGGAAAAGTAGCTTTCTTCTAAAAATCAATTGTTACTATACAGATCACATTCTACTCCATAATTCTGATGATGAATATGGTTTTTGGTAAAACAAGAATTTCGGATGATTCAGTCCTTGGAAACATTTTAGCACTCATCACTCAATGGAAGAAGTCAATTATTCCTGGAGTCACAAGTGCTCAAAACACTGTATTAACCAGGTTTGTGTGGGGTTTTGTCTTTTTGTTCTGGTGTTTTTTGTTTGTTTGTTTGGTTGGTTTTCTTTTGGTTTTTTTTTGTTTGTTTGTTTGTTTGTTTGTTTTTTTGTTTTTTTTGGTAGTCATTCCTTTAGTTGGCAATTATCTGAATGTGAGACAGACAACATCTCCCACTGAGCCTTACGTTAATATTACAAAATTTATTCAGATGATAGACTCATAGAGGCTATAAAACTGATGTCTTAAGTAACTCACCAATGAAATGGGTGCAGGTTGTTTAGAGGATAGCGAAACATTTTTTGTTTTTAGATTTATTTGAAAGTCAGAGTTACAGAGAGAGGTAGAGCCAGAAAGAGGGGGAGAGAGAGAGAGAGGTCTTCCAGCCACTGGTTCACTCCCCAAATGACGGTTACAGCCAGAGCTGTGCTGATCCAAAGCCAGGAGCCAGGAGCCAGGAGCTTCTTCCAGGTCTCCTACACGGGTGCAGGGGCCCAAGGACTTGGCCACCTTGTCCTGCTTTCCCAGGCCATAGCAGAAAGCTGGATCAGAAGAGGAGCAGCCTGGACTCGGACTGACGTCCATATGGGATGCCAGCACTGCAGGCCATGTCTTAACCCGCTGCACCACAACGCCAACCCCTATAGCCAGCATTTTTGTTCTAAAAATAAATGCCCCTAATTTTCAGAATGTTCCCATTCTTCAACAGAAGACTTGAGCAGCTTAACAGTTTTGCTATAAAAACAAATCACTCTTCTTAACAAACCAAAAATGGAAAAGGAAACAAAACTACATAGTTTTCACAGTTAACAATAAATAAAAGTGCAGTAAATGTTCAAGTAGAACATGTAGCTTAAGAACTACATGTGAGTATTTGGCATAGGTCATTCTTTAAAGGCTCTCTGAGGGTCCCTGCCATTACTTATTGTGGTCATGACTGGTTATTGGCTGTTCCTGGCAGCTGTGGATTTATAGGTCCCCACCATTGCTTCTACCAGCGTATGAAAACTGGTATCCCCATGACTCAGGGCCAGGTTGAATACCATTTCCCACTGGTCCAAATGTACCTGTACCCATATTACTATTCATGGAATTATTCTTCTGTTCACTGTGTGCCCCTTTGTTCTGCTATCCTCGATAATCTGAATTGGGTTCACTGAAATTTGGCACTTCTGAATAAACCATACAAAACTCCCCAATTTTTTGAAGTTCACCACCCCTTCCAGTATAAAGTGTCAGACATCCTTTCCACATGGATGCATACCCTCTGGTCAACTGAATTATATCCCCTGGCTGTAGGAGACCTCCAATCTCATCCCACACGGAAACAGTGATGCCACCCATTTTATCTGCTACTTTGCACGACCTGACTTCATGGTCATCTTTGGTTTTGGTCATGCGTCCTGTGAGGATTTAAAAATCAAAAGGGGTAAGGAGTGTGGTAGAGAATGAGGTCAACCAGAGGGGCCTCTCACTCCTCCTCTGCAGTTTTCATACAACACACCAGGTTCTGGCCACAGGTAGGATTTGAGCCCAGAAGGAAGACACTGGGGCCACCTGTGTGGAGAAGGCGGGGAGAGGGAGCCATGGGGGAGCTGTGGCACCCCCTCTCCTCACCCTAGGGTGCCCAGAGGGTGGTGGGGAGGGCTGCGGACCCCACTTACCTCGGACTCAAACTCTTAATATGTGAAACGGGGATTTAAGATTTCAAAATATAAATATTGGGGGACAAAATATTAAATCTGTAGTACATTATTTTTCACATTTATAAATTTCCTAGCCTTCTAGAAATGTCTTCTAGAGATATGTAGCTTTTTTTAAAAAATTTATTTATTTATTTGAAAGTCAGAGTTACATAGAGAGAGGAGTGGCAGAGAGAGAGGTCTTCTATCTGCTGGTTCACTCCCCAATTGGCCACAACAGCCGGAGCTGCGCTGATCCAGATCAAAAGCCAGGAGCCAGGAGCTTCCTGTGGGTCTCCCACACGGGTGCAGGGGCCCAAGGACTTGGCCATCTTCTACTGCTTTCCCAGGCCATAGCAGAGAGCTGGGTCGGAAATAGAGCAGCAGGGACCCATATGGGATGCTGGCGTGCCAGGCCAGGGTGTTAACCTGCTACACCACAGCACCAGCCCCCAAGATATGCAGCTTTAAAGGTTGAACTAACACATAGTTGGTGCTGCTGATTCATGTTTAGGTTATGATTTGTAAGTGAATGACTCACTTATAAAGATTTTATAAAAACTATTTGTTATCTATATTCTTGTAGATATTACAAGCTACTTGAAAGTAGTAACCATGCTTTAAAATAGTTTGTTTTCATAACAACTCACATATCTCTGGATAGAAATTAGGGATTTATGGATTTTATTCTCTATTCTCTATTGGAATGAACATCTAGTATTATAACAAGTTGATAAATATAATTTAATATGTATTTTGTGGTGAATTATCCTTCAGAATTGTGTTTCTAATCCTAAAAAGCAGTTAGATTTACATATCCAACCATGAAGGAGAATTGAGGAACAGATTTACCTCCCTGCATGAAAAAACTAAAATGAAAGAAAGTAAGTATGAAGCAATGGTTTTCAGGCATGTGACAAAAACCAGAGAGACAATGATTTCTGATAGAAGGAAAAATTAGCAATGTGTGTGTCTGACATGCATCACAGAGTCACACCAAATGAGAGGAAACACATACATACACACACACAGAGAGAGGGAGAGAGAGAGAGAGTGAGAGAGAAGGAGGGGGAAGAGGAAGAGGAGAGAATCTAACAGCTATCTAAATTTTGAATCCTGTAAAGTCAATGCAATAAGAAATGACAGTGCAGGATGTTGCAAGGATACTGATGCACAAGACAGCTCTCAAGAATTATTGTAGTGGGAGCATCCCACTACACTGTAGTGCCAGCATCCCATTTGGGTGCTGGTTCAAGTCCCAGCTGCTCCACTTCTGATCCAGCTCCCTACTAATGGCCTAGGACAAACAGCAGAAGATTGTCAAATTGTTTGGGACGCTGCCATCCAAGTGGGAGACTTGGATGAAGTTCCTAGATTCTGGCTTCAGCTTGGCCCAGCCCAGGCCATTGAGATCATCTGGGGAGAGAACCAGCAGATGAAGGATCTCTCTCTCTCTCTCTTCTCCCTTCTCTCTCTGTAACTCTGTCAAATGAATAAGTCTCTTAAAAAAGAAATAAGGACAAAGACATAGATATCAAATGGATAGTCTGTTTTTATCAGGTTGAGGGAGGAATATACCACAAAGTAAAAGGCATTAATGAGAATACTGAGAATAGTATAGCCTCATGAGCAGAGAAAAATGTAACCTAAGAGTAAGGATTGATCTGATTCCACCAAACCATGCTGACAGAAAAATTTCTGAAGGATAACTCTTCCCAAATTATTGTGTCACAGGAGAGAATTTAGTAATGTTTACAGGAATATCAGTATTTCTCACAACTTACCTTATGTATCTCTTCATCTGTCAACTCATCAGTATCCTTTTTACATCCTTTAGAATAAGCTGGTGGTGTAAGTCAAGAACTTTCCTAAGTTAGGTGGATTGCTCTAGTAAATGACTAAACACAAGGAGAGGTTATGGGAATCTCCAGTTTATAGCTGGTCATCAGAAATTCCAGGAGCCCAGACTTGTGATTGGCATATGGAGTATTGCTGGTGGCATGGAGAAAACTGGACCTGTGTTTTGGTGACTAAACACATTCTATATTGAGAGCTGACTGTATAAGAGAAGGAAAAGTACATGTTTTCACTTTACAGTAATTTTAAGGACAAGAAATTGAAAAGAAATATGAAAAGCCCTATTTATGAAAACAAAGGAATCAAATAATCAAGAGACATACAAATAGTTTCAAAATGTATGATAAAAAATCACAACACTAAAAGAGATGGAATGCAAATGCAAAATTTGTCAATAACTGATAGAATGTGTACGTAGAAAATCAGTAAGTGCAAAGAAGACAGATGATGCTAACAATCAAAATTATTTAATGGCTTTTATAGAACGCTACACAAAGCAACAGCATCATTCTTTTAAAAAAGATTTATTTATTTATTTACTTATTTATTTATTTATTTGGAATGCAGAGTTATAGAGATGGAGAGGCAGAAGCAGAGCGGAGTTGGAGAGGAGGGTACTGGGAGGAAGGGAGGTATTCCATCTATTGGTTCACTCCTCAAATGGCCACAATAGCAAGGGCTGGGCCAGTCCAAATCCAGAAGCCAGAAGCTTCATCCAGGTCTCCCACATTGGTGCAGCAGTCCAAGTACTGGAGCCATCTTCTGATGCTTTCCCAGGTGCATTAGCAGGGGACTGGATCAGAAGTGGAGCAGCCTGGACTCTAACTAGCACCCCTATGAGATGCCGCCAATGTAAGCAGCAGTTTTATCCAGTACACTACAGTGCTGATTCCATATATGCAAGAATCGTTTACATAGTTAATACATATTGTAGGCTAAAAACAACCTAGATAAATTTATAATAATTCCAAAAATGCAAAGTATGTTCACTGACTTCATTGAATTAAACTAGAAATTAAGAACAGAAATCTATCTTGAGAATGCTCAAATATTCAGAAACTGAGTAAAACCTCTAAATAATCCACAAGACAATGAAGAAATAAAAAATAAAATTATAAAATATTTGAGCTAAATGAAACTGAAAACATCAGATATCAAAATCTAAGAAGCGGTTAAAGTAGCACATTGAGGGAAATTTGTAGCAGTAGAGTCTAGGCTAAAAAAATTAATCTCAATTACCTTAATTTACATCTTAAGAAAGCAATCATCCAGAAAGAATGAAAGTCAAAATAAATGGAAATGGTGGACATTTTGCATAGGAGACAATGCTTGGTATGAACACGTTTTGCATTGCAGTGGCTGGGTTTGAATCCTGGCTCTGCATCCCATTTCAGCTTCTGCTTTAATACACTTGAGGAGGCAGCAGGCAATGGCTCGGGCGCTTGGGCCTCTGCCTCCCATGTGGGAAACTCTGATAGAGGTATTGGCTCCTTGACTTAGCTTGGCCCAATTTCAACTTGTAGAAATTTGATGGGGTGCATCCGCAGATATCTGTCTTTGTCCCTAACTCTTCTTTCTGCCTTTCAAATAATAAATAAATAAGACAAAGTGAATAGGTAACATGGCATAATGATCAGAAGAGAAGAACAAGAAAGCAATGAAGAAAATTTCTGAAAACAAAATATTTGAGTACAGTAAATTTAATATACTTCTAGCTAGATTATTTGTTTCCATTTACATAACAGTCTTAGAAATGCAAGCTAATTTAAAGTGATTGAAACCATGTCTTTGCCTGCCTAATATGGGGAATCTCAGGACAATGAGGGATGAAAGTATTGCAAAGGGATAAGAGGAGACTTTGGAGATGTGAAAGCATGTTCAATACCTTGATTGTGTTGATGTTTTCCAGTGTACATACACATGTCAAACCTTACCAAATGCTACATCTTAAATATAAACATTTTTTTGTTAGATACACATTATGTTGAGGAAATTCTTGATAGAATTAAATTTAACCTATATTTTGAACCAAGTAGTTCCAAAGACGTTTAATTTCAAGCATACATTGGAATAATAAGGTATTTTTAGTTAAATTTTGACAGAACTGTTAAAAAAGAACAGACCATGTACATGAAGATTTCCATGTATAAATAAACATTGAATAATAGTGGAGTCTTAGAAAAATGGTATAATTGTCTCATCAGAATTCCTTCTTATCTTCTTCTGTGACTAAAATTTATAAAGCATGAGATTGGGATGGGTTTTGTCCTAGAAATTAAGATGCCGGTTAGAACATCCTCATCCCACATTACAGAGTGCCTGAGTTCAACGCCACCATCTGGCTTCCTGCTAATGAGGACGCTGGGAGTCAGTGGTGATGGCTTACGTAGTTGGGTTCCTGACACCCACAAGGGAATATGGATCAAATTTGTGTCTCCCTGCTTTGACCTATCAGCTGTTAGCGGCACTCAAAAGAGTAAACCAGTGGATGGGAGCTCTTTCACTCTTTCTGTAAAAAAAAACAATTCACATGGGGGCAGTGTTTGATGCTGGGGTTAAAATAACACTTGGAATGAATGCTGGCATCCCATGTCAGAGTGTCTAGGTTAAAATTCACTTTCTATTACCAACTCAGCTTCCTGCTAACATGAGCCCTGTGTGGCAGCCAGTGATAGGGCAAGTGCTTGGGTTCCTGCCACTCCAATGGGAGACCCAGATGGAATTTCGGGCTTCTGCCTTCAACATGGCCCACTCCTGGCTGTTTTACACATTTGAAGAGTGAAACCATAGATGTAGGATCTCTCTTTCTCTGTCATTCTTTCAAATAAATAAAAATAGATAAATAAAAACAAATCCTACATGGTATAAAAGTGGTATTAGTGCTTGACTATCTCTTCACATGGTTTAAAAAATAGTTTTATCCGGAGACTATTCAATATTCATTTATTTAAATAAGTTCACCGTGAATTAAATAGCTTCTATTCTGTGTTTGGGGGTTGCAGGGATTAGCAGAGGTATATGAAGATACTTCAGAAAGTTCATGGAAAATAGCATGGAAAGGTAGTTATTTTGGGACATTGTTTATTTTAATGATTTATTTATCAAGGGGCTGGTGCTGTGATGTAGCTGGTAAAGCTGCTGCTTGCATTGCCAGCAACCCATATGGGCGCCAGTTACCAGTTCAAGTTTCAGCTGCTCCACTTCTGATCCAGCTCTCTGCTGTGGCCTGGGGAAGCAGTAGAAGATGGCCCAAGTCTTTGGGCCTCTGCATCCATGTGGGAGACCAGGAAGAAGCTCCTGGTTTTGGATCAGAACAGCTCCAGCCATCGTGGCCATTTGGGGAGTGAACCATTGGATGGAAGACCTCTCTCTCTCTCTCTCTCTCTCTTTCTCTTTCTCTCTCTCCCTCCCTCTGTCTCCCTCTCCCTCCCTTCCTCCCTCCCTCCCCTCTCTCTCTCTGCCTCAGTAACTCTTAAAAACGTTTATTGAAAGTCAGAGCTACAGAAAGAGGAAAGAGGAAATTCTTCCATCAGTTTGTCTCCCAAAATGCTCGCAATGCCCATGCCAAAGCCTGAAGTCTGGGACTCCCATATGGGACCAAATACCCAGGCCAACTTCTGCTGCTTTCCCAGGCCACTAGCAGGTAGCTGGATCAGAAGTGGAGCAGTCAGGATTTAAAGTACCACTCATATGGGATACCAGGGTGGCAGGCAGCAGCTTAACCCACTGTACTACAATGCTGGCACTGTGCCACAATTTTTTTTTTAAATCAATGCAAGCACTTTTTGAATATCCCTCACATAAGAAACTAAACACTAAATGATAAGTGATAGTTTCTCACATCTACATAATGTTGCAAAATAGCAGGCAAGAAAACCATAAAGTAATGGTAACGTATAAAATGAGATACCTACTAATACATGCATCCTTCCTTTTTTTCACAATATTTTATGGCAAAGCAAATATTGGTCCTATGAATTCCAAAATGAAATAGGCACAGTGGAAGCTCTCACAGGGAGTTGGGAGGGAACTCACACACAGGAGGGTGGGCTCTGTACTTCACACAAAGTAAGGGCTTAAATCATTCCTTGCAGTCATGTGATGACTCTTGGAGTTACCTCCTTGGCAGGAAGTGGCTAGTCTCCATTTGTTTTTGCCTAATGCATTTCTAAAGATTCCTTAAAAAAAGAAGTATTCTTAGGCTCAAACCAAATGTTCTCTATTAGCTGAACTTTGGCATAAGAGTAGCAAAATAGCTGAAGTCGTGTACTTCAAGCCAACTCTTTAAATCATAGATGCCCGAAGTATTCCAGAGATCACGGCAGTTCAAACTACACATAGTGGTAACTCACCACGTCAGGTTTTTTAATTACCTCAGAAACTTGAATCAACACTGAATGCTATCAAAAGCAAAATGAATGTACATTAATCACAGAATATTTTAGTCACATGGCATCTTTCATCCCAGCAGAGTTCACAACCCCTGGGTCTGTTTCTCATCACTCTTAATCTGAGGAAATGGGATAGCAAGTAGCTTTGAAGAGATTGAATGGGAGAAGGTTGAGTTTTTAATTTAGACAGAGCTCCACAATTGTCACAAAAAGTAAGTGCTTTCTCTGCTTTGGTCACATTCATAGAGTTGCTATACCGCAATCCCCCCACCCCACCCCATCCTGAGTGAAGTACAAAGAAGTAGATAACAGCTCTTACTGTCTTGTTTGTGTTCCAAAAAAGTTCATTGGAAATGGAAATGAATTATAAATTTATTTAGGTTCCTCAACGTTTTAAAATTAATGAGCAGTTTTTCATAACACTAATTTCAATGAACTTTTTGAACACCACTTGTATGTTCATTAGCACCATTGGCTAAATATAAATCTTGAGGGAAATTTCTAGTATTCATGTCATGGAAAACATATTATTAGAAAAGATAACTACCAAAAGAACCAGTTTATGAACATCCCTTATGATGCATTCATGGGAAATAAAGCACATAGAACTATGGATAGTTTGTGAAATTGATGACTAGAATTTTTTTTTCCTACTCTTCAAATCAAATATGATTAAAATATCTTCCACGTCTTCCTGTTCTCAGGGAAAAATGTGGCAAAGGAAGGATTGAAGGCATAATAAAAATTGTTACTTTCCTGAGACATAACTTTCTTGTCAATAAAATACTGTAAAATAATCTTCATATATGAAAATCCTGCTATGTAGAAACAGTGACACTGATGAAGATTAATTCCAAGTTTAACTCAGATTTTGAACTGTTTTCAAAAATCAAGTTCTCTGGAAAGTTTCTGAATCACTTTCATCAACTATATATATTAGAATTTCTTTTTGGAATTTCCTTGCAAAAATCATCTAATAAAATATATTTGAAAAGTATCCTATTTAAGAAAAGCTGCAAGTAATTTGGGGAAAAGACATAAATTCATTTGACTTTTATAGAAAAAAGACCACAATTTGCATTAAGCTGTTTGCTTTTACCCCAGCTAATTACCTCACTCTTCTCTGCCTTTTACCATTCTGAGTGAAACTTGGTTTGAAATTTTTCCTTCCCTAAAAGCAGGATTGAAAACCATGATTCTATAGTAAGTTTGGAGCCAAAACCTATAGTTGGCTGTTGTATCACTTTGAAAATGCCCAATGAACTCTTACTGTGATCTAGGCTCCATACTAAGTTCTTGGATTGGTTAAGTGTCTGTTTTGGAAAACATTTCAGGCTACTGAAATAGAGATATAACACATACAATTGTTGCATTCTCTTGCCAATCACTCAGTCCTAGTGAAATGTATCTTTCTGATTTTAACTAAAATGTAATTCAATTTTTATTTCCTCTGTAAAGAAAATAATTTCATAGTGCTCATTTTTCTAACTCTGCCAAACCACAGTTTCACCTGAGGTTACGACTACGTGGCTGTGAAGTTTCCCCAGTGCCTACATGCTGGGGAAGATGCAGATCCATTAGCTGCTCTGTTGTTGATCTATCCCAAAAGGCACTTGAGGAAACATCTATTCCATCCCAGGATGATAAACAATACACACAAATTTTGTTAAATTGTCCCTCTTCTCCATTCTTAGGAGCTCAGAATTGCTCTGCAGCCTTCACTGTTTGTTGTCTGTCTTGGGCACGTTCAAGGTTTGGTTTATGGACACTCAAATACCAGAAGGAAACCAGTTTGGATGAACGATAATGAGCAGAGCCAGGAAGTTAAATATTAGGGAAGTAAATAGCCATTGGCTGGTTTTATTAATTATATTCTCCCAACATAAGGAGTTATAGAGAAGTAAGAGCAGGAGGTGAGTGGTTGAATGGGAAGAAAATGAAAATGAAAAATGAGTAACACACATAAAAAAGGAAAGATAAGTTGTTTACAGGGGCAGGAGATGAAGGTAGTGTACAGGAAACTTCACAGATCAAGCATTAATGTCCACCATGCTCCGATGACTCCATAGCTTTCATGTAGGCCTTATTCAAACCTTCATATTACTAAGGATGCTCTTGGTTTGGTGTCCTTGCAAAACATGTACTTGCCCAAAGCTTATACAGAGAAGTTTGTTTAGGAGAGGTACTAGGCCTATTTGTCTATCCAAAGTCTAAAACATTATTTCATTCTTTTGAAAAGTTTTCTTTTGACCTATTCTATCAATTTAGCAAAGTGTAGCTTGAAGAACATGAGTTTCAGTCTTTACTGTTCTTTACTATCTACAGAATCTAATATAAGTTTATTTCTCTGAGATTCACCTTTCTTGTCTGTAAAATTTTATTAAAATTTTAAAATGGTTAAAATGATTGTTAGGACGCAATATAAAAAAATCTTTAATACAATGTCTAACAGAATAGTAAATGAAGAGGTGATATTGTATTACAAATAGTAATATTGCCATGAAAAATAATGGGCCATGTAATCAGCAGATGCCCCATAGATATGAATCACTTTGAGTATTATGAACTTTTAAAGAAACCAAAATCAATCAAATGATTTTATGGTCTCATAAAGCCATAAAACTGGAGAGAATCCAATTCCCTCACCTTTAGTAGTAATTCTAATTATTAATAGACATTTTTCCATACCTCAGAGAAATTAAAAACTTTAAGTGCAGAATGAATTATCTGTTTTTTTCTTTTTGGAAAATTGACATTTAGCCTTCTAGGTGAATGGTCACTAAAATGTATTTATGTTGAATTTAGAGTGAAAAATTAATTTCCTTTTCTGGATAATGCATTGCTCTTCTATTAATCATATTTTGAGTAATAATTTATTAAACATACTTCAAATAATTATTCAATAAATATAAAAACATTAATTTTCCAATATTCCATTTCAAAATTATATTCTTTCTACCAACTAAGAAGACTAATTTATGAGGCAGGCTAAAATGCCAATGTTTGTCACTTGATATTTATATATTTCAATAATTATCTTGATCAGTTCCTACTGCAAATCTTGAACAACATGGCCTTATCACAGAAGGCTGTAATTAATCTCAAATTAAATGCTTTTTAACAAATGGGGCCAAAGACCCAACCCTTGGAAGAAAATAAGCACAATCTAAGGAATTTAGAGTTATTCATATTATAGCCTTAGACTCACAGGTTCAGAAAAGAAGCCTAGAAATTATCTGGAGTGACCTAAGTTTTTTTATAGAAATATCCTAGCCTTCAGCGGATCTTTTTTTAAGATTTATTTTATTTGAAAGGCAAAGCTATGGAGAGAGAGAGAGAGAGAATTTGGAAGACAGAGTGACCACAAGTAAAGGAGCGTAGGAGGGAGAGAGACAGAGAGATGGAGATAGAACTTCCAATCTGCTGGTTCAGTTCTCAAATGCCCACAGAAGTTGAGGCTATGTCAGTCAAAAGCCAGGATCCTAGAATACATTGAGCTCTCCCTGTGGGTTGCAGGGTCCAAACTACTCCAGCCAGTATCTATTGCTTTGTATCTTAGCAGGTAGAAGGATAGGGAACCTAGAATAGTCAGGACTGAACCCACACTTTGGGACTGGCATTGTGGTGCAGTGGGTTGAGCCATCTCCTGGAATGCTTACATACCATATGGGCAATAGTTTGAGTGCTGGCTGCTCTACTCTCAGCCCAGATCCTTGTTAATCAGCCTGGGAAAGCAGTGGAGGATATCTGGAGTGCTTGGGTCCCTGCCACCCATGTCGGGAACTCAGATGGGATCTCTCTCTCTGAGGAGTAGACCGGTGGATGGAAGAGCTGTATTTGTGTGTCCCTCTACTCTCTCTTTCAAATAAACTAACAAACAAACAAAAGCTCACACTGATGCAGAAGGAGGCATCACAAGCAGTGGCTTAACCCACTGCACCACAAAGCCTGCCCTCTTGAAAATCTACTTTTTCCCCTTCACATGTACTTCATCTTTCCTAAATATTTCAAACCCAATCACATTTATCCCTTATTTAATTTAATTAGGTATATTATGGAACAAATTCAGCATAATTTTCAGATGTTAAATTAAGAGATTGTATTTCTAAAATACACACTGCCTTGAAGAAATTTGTATGAAGTTTTCAGTATTAATAATGGAATCCTCTGACAGTGTTCAGCTAAGTGACACAATATTCAGAAATCCTAGCACCTAGATGTTGGGGCAGACTCAAGCAGTAATCTCGCTGAAGTCCTAAGGTATACAAGAGTGTATTCCTTTTGTAAAATCTGTCTTTTCTAAATTATGTACTTGGATTTTCATCTTCTTTTAATGAAGAATTAATTTCTCATTGAGCTGGCATGGATTTTATTGGTAGAAGCGTATCCAGAGAGTAGTCCATTCCTTACATAATGCAGAGTTTAGTTTGTAAAGCCAGGCAGCTTTCACTGACTGATTACACTAATTTCTTTTTCCTATATACCCTTGGATGTCTTTGATATTGTAGATCTGTATTGAATGATATTAGGCAACTTTCTTGAATCTCTGACATAAACGCTTTGGTATGGCTAAAAAGGATCATGCATCATCAAGGTAGATACCACTATTAAATATTTTCTGCTGTTAACACATCATTTTGTTCATAATGGTTTTATATTATATATATAATGATATCATGAACCTGATTTTATTTATTTTTGAAAGATTTATTTATTTGAAAGGTAGAGTGACAGAAAGAGAGAGAGAGAGAGAGAGAGAGAGAGAGAGAGAATGAGAGAGAGAGAGAGAGAGGTCTTCCACATATGCTTGTTCATTTCCCAAATGGTCACAATAGCCAGTTATGGATGATGTTGAATTCAGGAGCCAGGAACTCCCTCCTGATCTCCCACCTAGAGAGATCGGGCTAGAACTCACACTATGATATTGGACACCAGTGTATGCTGGCATTGCTAGAAATGGCTTATCCTGCTGTGCCACAATGCCAGTCCTTCACATGCATTTTTATATCAATTCCCTCACAGATAATTTGCTTTTCCTGGGTATTAGGATTTTCATTTTCAGTTGTTTCCTGAAATTGTTTCATTTTAGTTTGTAGTCATTTAAATTCTTATACTAGTTTGTCTTTCCTAACAATTGTTTATTGATGGCTTCTATGTCAAATACAACAACTTCGTTGCAGGGCAAATACCAATAAAAAATTACATCTGGCCTCATATATTCTTTTTCTCCAGCTGTCCCTGTTTATTTGAAAGAGAGAGTAGAGGGACAGCACTAAAAGAATCACTGTAATTGATAATCTATTGTAAAAATGAAAAAGTGTAGCTTCATTTTACAATCTCTATTGTAAATAATGATATATGTTGTAAGTCATGGCCAAAGAAGGCAACTGTAACCGATTTCCCAAAGTGGAAGCCAATAGTAAACCACTTACAATAGCAGATTTTCTTAAAGATTTATTTATTTATTTATTTGAAAGGAAGAGTTACATAGAGGCAGAGGCAGAGAAAGTGAGAGGTCTTCCATCATGAGTTGCATAGTGCTTATTATATAAGATTGTAACCAGAACACAATGATTAATATGCCAATTGTCTATTGGCATTGGGCTGAAATCGGTGAAACTTAAAAAGTTTTATATATTATTATATATATATTATAAAACACCAAATTCCACTTAGTCTGTTTTTGTTTGTTGTTTTTGTTGTGAGTGCTTTTATTTTTTCCAACAAGATAGTGGTTTTTACAGGGATCTAAATGAATTTTGGATGCTTCTTATTTTTTTTTTCAAAAAATGACATGTCAAAAGAGCACAATTTCTTAGCATCTATCAAAGGATGCAATCATTGAAAACATTTCATTTAAAAATTATTTTCCATTTACTTGAAAAGTAATAAGACTTAGAGAAATCTTGCATCTGCTGATTCAATTTCCCAATGCCCTCAAGATCTAGGGCTTGGTCAGGCCTAAGTCATGGAGCCCAGAACCCAATCTGGAATTCCAATGGAGGCAGCAGGGACCAGACACTTGAGTCAGTATCCATTTCCTCCCAGGTTATGACTTAGCAGGAAACTGGATCCAAAGTTCAGTGGAACTGAAGCAGGCACTCCTGTATGGGATGTAGTTGTCACAGCAAATGGTGTCTTAACCATTGAGCTAAATGCTCGCCACAAACATGACTGTGTATATAACTTCCAGCTTTATTGAGGTATGATTTATATATTGCACATATATAACAATATATAAAAACATGGTAGTTTGATGCATGTATGCATTCAAAAGTGATCATGAAGTTTATTAGCATATCTATTGCCTTACATAGTTACCTAATTTTTATTATGTATGTTGAATATGCTTGAAATCTGTCTTATAAAATTTCACGTATATTTTATTATTGACTATGTTCACCATGCTGTATATGAGGTCTTCTTATAATTAGAAATTGCTGTATATGAGGTCTTTCTTATAATTAGAAATTGGTACCTTTGACCAATATCTTCCTTTTATCTCCATTCTGTGTTTCTTGGTAACAACTGTTCTGCTCTTTGTTTCTATGAATTCAACTTTGTTTATATTCTACATATAAGTCATATCATGTAGTATTTGTGTCTGACTTACCTCACTTAGCATTATATCCTTTAGGCTCATCCATGTCGTCATAAACATTTTCCCATTTTAAGGCTGAAATATGTTTACTATATACACACAGTGGAATATGCATATTTATATAATGAACAGTTAAATATACATGGAGAGGAATATACGTGCATCTATATCTATATCTATATATTTATTTCTGTAGTTGAATTAATCCCATTTCTAAACATAAATCCAAAAGGAATGAAATCACTATCTTCAGATATCTGCACTCCCATGTCCATTGTATTATTCACAATTCACAAGATAGGGAAATAATCTAAGTTCTACTTAATGAGTGAATGAATAATGAGTATGTGATACACACATGTCTGTGAATACCATGGAAAGAATACCTTAAACACTTTAAAATGTACTGATTTTCCAACAAAATTAAATCATCAGAGAAACATCAATACATTCCATGTGGCACCTCCCTACTGTTTTCCAAATGACTTTTCTTTTCCAACTGCCTGTTCTGTTTTAAGATACATGGCAGATAATGTGTTTAAATATTTGTGGTGCCTTTGATCACTAAATATTTCTCAAAGTTGTCAGGTTCACAAGGAATAAAGAGTAATTTGCCATCTACTTTCTGTGTACATTTTTGCACTGATCTAGAACAATAATTGTAATACCTCAACTGATTTATTAATGTGAGTTCTACTGGGGTAAGAATCACTCCATTTAATAAAAATATTTGAAATAATAAATAAATTAATTTCACATGTAAATGACTAACCAATTGAGCTGAATTATGCTTAAAATATTTAAATTATCTTCTACTTGTAGTTGTGTTACCACTAAATTAAACTGATAAACTCTAGTGTTTTGTCTTATTACAAACAAGGCTTATAAGTATTATTTATTTTATAAGAGCAAACATACTTTAATATCACCCCTCTCAAATTAATTACAGAGAAAAAATTTAGAATTTAATGTGTAAATGCAAGTTCTTAAGTATTTATTATTTCTAAAGGCAAAGTTGGGGTGACAAAATTTGGAAGAGTTCTGAGGTATCCACTAACTGGGTGACCTCTAATAAGTCTCTAGATGTTAAGAAACCTCAACTTCCCCAACTGCAGGTAGGGATAATAACCTTGACCGTGACTTTTTTTAAGGACTAAGTCAAAGAATTACAGGTAACAGTGAACTGGATGATTTGCCATCAGTAAATGATCAATAAATACATGTCACTGTTGAAAATCACAAGAAAAAACTACTTAGATCAGGACTGGCTATATTAGACAGTGATAAATAAGGCAATTGGTTCTGATTCTGTGCCTCTATTTATAAAGTCTAAATAATCTATTATCCTGCAAGGCTGCCGAAATGGGAAATCAAAATGAGTTAACACTT
Source organism: Lepus europaeus (assembly GCF_033115175.1). Lineage (NCBI taxonomy): Eukaryota > Metazoa > Chordata > Mammalia > Lagomorpha > Leporidae > Lepus > Lepus europaeus. The sequence continues at coordinate 18,730,923 of NC_084848.1, forward strand.
ATGGCACATATAAAAATGTTATCAATTAAGTAAGGAACAAAAAGGAGTTAAACTTTGATATCTCTTTCTAGTAATGTAGAAGACTACCTAACTAGCAAGAACACTTGTGATATGGAAAGCCTAAGATGTCAACGAATTTAAAACAAAACAAAACCAACATCTTTACAAATGCATGTTTGGCCTAGAGAGTAATGGAAATATTAGAGGTTGTATTAAACAGAGACAGAAAAATTGTCCATGGAAGATATATTAGGCTCTCTGTAGACCAAATCTTTCATTAATGAAAATAAGAGACAAAATCCTGGATCTGAGCAAGATGAGAATTGAGATTATAACATATTTTTATAAAGTTGAAAAATCTAAAAGCATCTTATAGCACTAAGTACTATAGAATAAAACTATCCTGAGAAATACATCCCCCCCAAAATTACAATAAATAAATGTATTATCAAGGGTCTTTGGAACTTGTATTTAGACTATTTTTAGGGCTTAAATTTATACCAAATTTATTGTTTGTGTAGGTGCAAGTAAATGCTTAGCAGAAACAATTGCAAAGCATCTTTTCAGACTGAATTAAGCATGAGTACTAAAAATTTCTGTGAAGAAATGTCAAGGAATATGATCTCACAAAGAGAAATTAAAATAATAACAGAAATACAAATAATTTGAATCACATTAAGCCAGAGTAAGCAAAAGCAACAACCAATAGAACCGGACTGGAGTAAACAGAAGATGCTTGAATGAACAAATACAATACATTAAAGGAGTTTGTTGAGTATGCCTAAAGAAAATTTTAAAATCATATTAGACATGCAATGAATAACCTTTTGTTATGGGCTGAATTATATCTCCCTAAAATGTGTATATTGAAGTTCTAATCCCCAGTATCTCAATAGATAACTCTAATTGATTATAAAGCTTTTAAAAAGTATTTACGTAAGTTGAGACCATTGTAGTGAATCCTGATCCAAGTGGTTTGGAGTCCTTATAAGAAGAATTTGGATGCAGGGACTGTGGTGCAGTTAAACTGCAGCTCGGGGTACCTGCATCTCATATCACAGTGCCTGGGTTCCTTGCATTTCTGCTTCTGAACCAGCTTCCTGTTAATAACCTTGGGAAGCTGCAAATGATGGTTCAATTACTTGGGTTCCTGCCTTTCATGTGGGAGACTGGATGGTGGATGGAGTTCAGAGCTGCTGGCTTTAGACTAGATCAGCCCCGGCCATTGTGGGCATTTGGAAAGTGAACCAGTGCATGGAGGATTGATCTCTTTCTCTTTTTCCCTTTTCTCTCTTCTTTTAAACTTTCTTGCTCTCTCTGTCACTGTGCCTTTCAAATAAGTAAACATTTTTTAAAAAGAACAAATAAAAATATGGACACACAATCAAAGCTAGGGATGTGCCTGGACAGATTAAAGAACTTGTGAAGGAATCCCCCCTGTAACCCAAGGACAGACGTCTCAGAAGAAACCAAACTTGTTGATGCCTTGATCATAGACTTCTAGACCCTGATTGCAGAGAAAATGAATTTCTGTTCTTTAAGGGCTCATTCTGTGGTATTTTGTCATGGAAGACTCAACAAAGTAATGTGTTATCAATTGAGCAGACATATGAAAAAAGTATACTTATTAAGTATTAAAAATAAACTACCAGAAAATCAATTGACATCAACCCTTAAATTAGCCAAGATACTCTGAAAGACCAAGAATGAGAAACAAGAGTATGTTTATATTTTATAAATTTATTATGCTCATTTCTTCACTTCTGCCTGGAAATACTGTTTAGTTTTCTGATTTTATCAAGTATGATAATCATAATCATTATACCCATTTAATTCATATTTTGAAGAAGTTGTGATATCATTGCCCAAATCATTGTAAATTATGGGATAGTAAAGGTCAAAAAACAGAGCCAGAGCTAATCATATTCTGAAACATAGCCTGTCATGTCAAATATTAACCAGCTCACATTAGAGATAATAAACAAGTAATATATTCACTTGAATTCAGTGTGTTATTATTATATCATGTGATTACTGAATTGTCATTATTTGTATTAAAAATAAAACAAAAAATTAGATCTGAGTGCCTGGGAAAAGGTTAAACTGGAGGTTTTTAAATTAAAAATTGAGCACACACATTTACAAGCATCTAAGTGCAATAGTAAAAAATATATAAAATGGGCTTATTTCAACACTAGGGTGTACAACACCAGTTGGATTGGCTACCTGGTACTTTAGGCATGCTTCTTATGTTATCACATTTCCTCATGAAGTTCATTTGAAACTCCACCAAAACTGGATTTTCTCCTCTTTATATTGAGTACTACATAGCATAAAAGGTACTGGGTGACTAAAACACTTTAAGATCTTTATTATTTATTTTCATTTCAGTTGAAAGGAAAATGGACAGACAGAGAAACACATAGAGACAGACAGATCTTCCATGCACTGGTTCACTTCCCAAATAGTCACAACAGCTGGGAGTCGGCAACCTAAAGCCAGGAGCCCAGAGCTCAGTCTGGGTCTCCCCCATGGATGGAAGAGACCTTGTACTTGATTCATCATCTGTCGTCTCCCACGGTGCGCATAAGCAGGAAGCTGGAATTGAAAAGAGCCAGGACCCATACTCAGTCACTCTGATTTGTGTTACATTAACTGCTGTATCAAACACCGCCCACCCACTAAAACACCATTAATTTTTAAGATATTCAATTATAAATGTGAAAACGTGTATAAGCATGTTTCTGAGGGACATGCTGCTATGACTTAATTTGTCAAAGCTCCTCTGACGTATGAGAAATAGAACAAAATCTTCTAAGCTACCTCTGAACACTGTAATTATATTGTACTTTAATGAAAGAAACAAATATGTAGTAATAAAAGTTCCTGTACATATACAGGTTGTGAATTTCTTAATTCTAAAGACTAACGTTGAAATCTGTCAATCTTTACAATATTAGGGAAATACAGAAACACTGATGTCAAACTGGGATAATTTATAGGAACATAGTAACATTTATTACACAGAATGATGCACTTCAAAACAAAACTCCAAATTTGTTAATGCTCTTTGGTCAGCAAGTTCCCTAATGGAAGAATTTAACAAAAATATTTGCTTTACAGAATGTAGTTTCTGTTTAAGCAGCATTAAGAGGAACTAAGCAGTTGGCTAATTTCAAAACTGATAGATTCTTGTTTAGTCTTAGTGTGGCAAAGATTGAAAAAAATCTACAAAAGGACATGGGACTAAGTAGTTAGGAACCATTTGCTATGGGAAACTTGCATTTTAAATATGCCATATATATATATATATGTAATATATATGTATATATGTATATATATATGTAATAGTATAATGTGATGGAATAAGGTGTGGCAATAAATTTTATTATGAAACATGATAATTTATTAAATTAAAATCAAAATGCATGTAAGTATTTTAATAGTTGACTATTTTAATATTGACATGATGGAATACTGAGAAATAGTTTTAGCTGATAATATATATATATATATATATTAACTTCCACAACTACAAGAATACATGTGATATTTGTCTTTCTGGATGTGGCTAATTTTACTACATAATGAAATCCAGTCACACATATTTTGTTGCAAATGTCAGGATTTCAATCCATTTAAGACTGAATAATATTTTATCACATACATATATCACAATTTCTTTATCCAATCATCAGTTGATAAACTTCTAGGTTAATCACATCTCTTTGCTATTGTGAATTGAACTGCTATAAATACACATATTGTAAGCTGATCTTCTAAATTTTACTAACTCATCAAATATACTCTATCTCCCCAAGTTTTTTCTTATATTAGATATATTTTTGAAACATGGTATACTAGCTATAGTTTAAAAACTATAGTTTAAAAACAAAATAATCTATAATATTATCAGCTAAAACTATTTCTCAGTATTCCATCATGTCAATATTAAAATATAGTCAACTATTAAAATACTTACATGCATTTTGATTTTAATTTAATAAATTATCATGTTTCATAATAAAATTTATTGCCACACATTATTCCATCACATTATACTATTACATTTGGTATGTATATATGCAGTCATGAAAAAAATATGAAAGAAAGACACCCTCATCTGTAAATATTTATTGTAGTGTCATTTGTTTTGCTAATTTGGTCATTGATATATAAAATTGTGATTTGGATGATTGTGTCCCCCTAAATATTCGTATGTTCAAACCTTATGTCCAGTGTGATATTATGGGACCTTTGGTGTGGTATTTAAGAATTAGTGTCCTTATAAGAGGGGACCCTCAAATAGGTGCTTGACCTAGTGTAGTTAATCTACCAGTTGGGGGCACCTACATCCTATATCATAGTGCCTGGGTTCAAGACCTATCCTACTCCTAATTTTAATCTCTTATTAATGCACATCGTGGGAGGCAGCAGGTAATGGCTCAAGTAGTAGGATCCCCATCTCTCACATGGAAGGTCCAGTTGAGTCCCCCACTCCTAGCTTCGGCCTGGTCCATTCCCAGCTATTGTGGGTATTTGGACACTGACACTGGAGATGGTTGATCTCTGGGTTTATAGATTCTAGAATTGTAACAAATAAATTTTTATTTACAATCTGCCTAGTTTCTTTTCTAATACTATACAAAGGGACTAAATAGTATTTTTAAATAGAATACAAAGGGACTAAAATGGAACACTAGATGAAGGAGGTGGTGTGCTGCTGTATCTGAAATGTGGAAATGACTTTTGTCATGGGTAAAGTCTGGTAAAATTTTGTGGAGCAAGCTAGAAAGAGCCCCTGCTCCTACGAACAGACTGTTAAGGGTGATGCAGGTGAACACTCACAATGAGAGGAGGAGAGCAATGTAGAAAGCCTCAATCTTCTTCAAGACAACCTGAGTAATCCTGCACAGAATGCTGTTAGTATGGATGGTAAGGGCCATTCTGATGATATGTCAGGTGGAATGGCGGAATCTGGTATTGGAAATGGCAGGAGAGGCAAAGAACTTGGAACTGTGTTTGTGTTGTACTGTTTCGTGGAACATATGATATGTAAGTGATAAAATTGTATTTAGTTGAAGCCAATGATATATCTAATCAAAGTGTTAAAATGTGGGCTCAAAATGTTTTGATCCTTTTACTAAGAATTATTTATTTATTTGAATGGCAGAGTTACAGAGAGGGAGCTGGATTAGAACTGGAGCAACCAGGAGTTGAATCCATTTGGGATGCCAACATCACAGGCAGCAGCTTAACCAACCAAGCCTACTCCCTGAGGTAATCTTTTTTTTCCTTGCACATATTTTAGAGCAGCAATATACTATCTATTGTTTAAAAAAATTACTCTAACACTTTGTTGCTTCCAATGACCATTTGTCTCCCAGCTAGTGTGTGTCAGAAATACCAAAATGGATTTCTTTGGTGATTCTGGAATTGTCTTATTGTTACGATCAGCTTGGTGGCCCAGGATACAACCACTGGAGGTTTGACTGGGACCTGAAGATTCACCCCCGTGACAGTGCTGTCATGTGGCTGTTGACAGAAAGCCCCTTACTTTCTTGCTGTAAACAGGAGGGCTTGGTTCTTTGCCATGTGGAGCTCCTCATATTGTGAGGATCCTCATGATATGACAACTGACTATCCCCAAAGTGAATGTCTAAGAAGGAGAGCAGCAAAAAGCACTATCTTTTATGATCAAGTCTCAGAAATCACATCTATTTGCCTCCATCATTTTCCAAGCAAGTTACTAAGTATAGTTCCTATACATTATAAGGAGAATCAAACTCCATTAAAAGGGAATGTGGGTGTCTTTTTTTTTTAACTTTTATTTAATGAATATAAATTTCCAGTGTACAGCTTATGGATTACAATGGCTTCCCCCTCCCATAACTTCCCTCCCACCCGCAACCCTCCCCTCTCCCGCTCCCTCTCCCCTTCCATTTGCATCAAGATTCATTTTCAATTCTCTTTATATACAGAAGATCAATTTAGTATAAAGATTTCAACAGTTTGCACCCACATAGAAACACAAAGTGAAACATACTGTTTGAGTACTAGTTATAGCATTAAATCACAATGGACAGCACATTAAGGACAGAGATCCCACATGAGGAGCAAGTGCACAGTGGCTCCTGTTGTTGACCCAACAAATTGACACTCTAGTTTATGGCGTCAGTAACCATCCTAGGCTGTCGTCATGAGTTGCCAAGGCTATGGAAGCCTTCCAAGTTTGCCGACTCTGATCATATTTAGACAAGGTCATAAAAGACAGAGTGAGGATAGTAACCAATGATCCTAAGAGTGGCATTTACCAGGTTTGAACAATTATACAGCATTAAGTGGGGAAGAGGACCATCAGTACACACATGTTGGGAGTAGAGCCATAAGTGGTAGAGTAGAGGTTATGATTACAAAGGAATGAGGCCCAAGTGCACTAGACAGAGCCTAGAACAAAGGACAGAGTCATTATTAGAGGAGCTAAGAAAGGTGCTGTGTAAGCTACAATTAAGTTTTCTGATTGAGAGGCAAATAGAACCTGATAGAAGGGGCTTGATAATAATCTGGTGGGCTTTAGGCCTTGTAAATTCAGAGGCCCAGACCTATCTATCTCTTCACATGGGGTGCATGCTAAGGGAGGTGTGAACCTCCTAGGGGAAGGCACTCTGTTGACTTTCATTACTTGGCTGGCCTGGGAGGAGAGCTGGCCAGGTAAAGGCAGGTGGCATCTCTAACAAGAAATTGACAGTTCTGCCTGCAATGTTGCTGACCCTACTTGACCATCCCCTCAGCTGCAGTGGTCACTTTGGAAGCTGGGCTGAGTGAAGGGCTTTTCAGCTTAGAGCCAATAAGATCTGTGGCTCTGACCTGGGCATCCTTCGACTCCAGGGCAGGTCCATTTCCAGTGATCCAACTCTTGGCAGAGCTGCCAGGGCTTTTCACAAGCTGACTTCTGCTGAAGCCCAGGCTTACCACATTGAAAGCCACTGCAGTGGACTGGCCTGTTGGGTCTCCTTGAGGGCAGATCACTGTACAGATCAGCCATTAATAGGCCTGCCACCCATTGCTTCTGATGCTGAGCTTTCTTTTCCTCCTGGTTTGTGTTAAAGCAGACCAGAGGATGCAAGTCAAGGGGGTGCTCAAGTCCCATCTCTAATCTTCGGTGGCCTGAACTACAAGTCTATAGTCACAGGCATGTTCTGTAGTAGTTTTTCTAAGGTAGACAATGCCCATGAGGAAATTATATTCTCACTTTAAAACTTTCTTTCCCTTTGGTCTGAAAGGGAGGTTTTTTCTACTTGCTGTATACTTCGCTGATGGCGAAGTGAATCTAGCTATGAGATTATTATTTAAGTTCTTATTTTGGCTATGCTATTACAGAAAAATGTTAGCCATCTCTTTTATAAGGTCTAAAGATTAAATTGTGCATCCTACAGATTCCTTCATAATAGAATTAGTTTCCTACCTTGAAGAGAATAGAGAAATGAAAGAACAAGTTGGGCTTAGAATAGAGAAATGAGGAAGCAAGTCCTAGATCGCTTGCTGACAATAGCAATATCACATGAATACTTAGCAAACCATTTCAACCACTAGATAACAACTTAAGAAAACATTTACTAGAAGGTCCAATGCCTTCTATAAATTTTAAGAATCATGTATTTGAAAACACCTCTTAAATATCTAACATGGTGTAGTTTGTTTAGCCAGTAAACTTAAGCACAACCATCTAAAATGTTTTTAGTTTCTTTCTACTAACAAGTCTAAAACATATGATACACAGATTCAGGTCCCACAAATTAAAATGTATCTTTGATTGATTTTAGCAGCTTAAATTTATGGACAATCTTATCTATAAGCCATTTAAAATAAAACTCTTAATAAAATTTCCCCATGTGGACATACAATATGTACACACATACAACATAGCATAATAGACCAATATAGCAATTTTAATAATAGCTTTTAAAATCTTTAACTCTTTTTGTAGATTGCCAATTGATTTGAATTGCTTTTTCTTTTTAGTAACCTCAGTTAACCATACTTTCTCTCAGTTGGTACTGTTAATACATTATTGGCTTCATCTGTTTACAGAGCCATCCCAAAGTACTGAATACAATAAAAGTGGCTGGAAAAAGTCCATAGGAACCTATAGGAGGACAGCTAAACACAGAACCAACAAGGCTTTAGTTTTATGAGCAGCAGATCATATATAACTGTGGATGACAAAAGACTTTAAGTCGCCATGTTTAAAATTATAAACTCATCAACCAACAAGAGGCACTGCTTACTTCACAGTATTTTTGAAAGCACCTGTAGGATTTTACAAGTATTTAACCCTTTAAGCCTCTGGGGCTTTCTCATTAAGATAACTATCATGTCTAGTAACACAAGATCATTAGACTTTTTAATTCTCTAACATTTGTATTAATAGCATTTTCCATTATAGAAACTTAAAGTCTGGTACCACATCACATCTTGACAGTACTTCTAATATACTCCAAATAGACTGATTAGTTGGTGTCTCTATAAGATGAGAGACATAGGTCCTTCAATTTTTTCAGTTGGGCCCAAACTGGAAAAACCAAAGTCCAGGATTTACTGGAAATTTTAGAGACCAGATTGTTTGAAACTTTGATTTTTTGAATGCCTGTCAAGAATGCCAAGAAGGCTCAAAATCCAAAATATCTGGTTGAAATAAGATTTCTTAAAATCATGACATAACATAGACCAAATTTGATCATTGTTACAAGGTGATTATTCAAATTTTTGAAAAAAGCACATATTTAAATAACCCATAGCTCTTAATAAAAATTCAGCTGTTTTTGAACAATTAGAATTTAACAAACATCAAGAGAACATAATAGACTACTTTAACACATTGCTTTAACAGAGCATCAGAGTTTAATTCTATGTCAAAGAGAAATTGAGCTTCCTGTGATCTTTTGCTGTGAGGTTTCCTTCCTTTACCTTCTTTCATATTGGTGACCATGCTTCTGTGTTTCTGTGTGTAAGACATCTTTAAGCATCTTTTGCAGGGCAGGATGAGTGGCAACAAATTCTTTCAGTTTCTGTTTGCTATGAAAAGTCTTAATTTCACCTTCATTCACAAATGAGAGCTTTGCAGGATATAGTATTCTGGGCTGGCAGTTTTTCTCTCTTAGTACCTGGGCTATGTCTCGCCATTCCCTTCTTGCTTGTAGGGTTTCTGATGAGAAGTCTGCTGTGAGTCTAATTGGAGATCCTCTAAGAGTGATCTGACGTTTCTCTCTTGCACCTTTTAGGATCTTTTCTTTATGTTTCACTGTGGTGAGTTTGATTACAACATGTCGTGGTGAGGATCTCTTTTGGTCATGTTTATTAGGGGTTCTATAAGCTTCCTGTACTAAGATGCCTCTGTCCTTCTCCAAACCTGGGACATTTTCTGCTAGTATCTCACTGAAAATGCCTTCTAATCCTTTCTCCCTCTCCATGCCTTCAGGAACTCCTAGAACCCGAATGTTGGGTTTTTTAATAGTATCCTGTAGATTCCCGACAATATTTTTTAGATTTCTAATTTCTTCTTCTTTTCTTTGGTTTGCCTGTTTCCTTTCCTGTTCTCTGTCTTCTAAGTCTGATATTCTCTCTTCTGCTTCACCCATTCTGTTTTTAAGGCTCTCTAATGTGTTTGTCATTTGATCTATTGAACTCTTCATTTCATTATGATTTCTAGTCACTATCAGAGTTTCTTGTTCCACTAGTTGTTTCATTTCATTTTGATTCCTCCTTAATATTTCACTTTCACGAGAGAGATTTTCTATCTTGTCCATGAAGGATTTCTGTAGTTCAAGAATTTGTTTTTGAGAACTTCTTAATGTTCTTATCAATTTTTTGAGATCCGCTTCTTGCATTTCTTCGATCTCATCATCTTCATAATCTTGAATTGGGGTGTCTTTTTCATTTGGGGGTGTCATAGTTTCTTCCTTGTTCTTGTTAGCTTGGTTTTTGCGTTTGTTGTTTGGCATGTTGGAGATATTTGGTTTCTTCACTGTGGTGTTTTTTCTTGTTACACTATGGCTCTATATTAAGTGGACTGTCTGCTTTCAGTGGAGCCTTAGAGGCTTGAGATGAGTGTAGACTGAGAGCTGTGTTTGGTTCCTCAGGGTTGAGGGTGTGTCAAAGATGACACTCCCAGGTTAGGTGTGGTAAATCTCTCTTTTTTTGATTTAAAAGGGAAGTAATTCCGCACAGCTGAACGTTTCCCCACGGAGTTTCAAGCCTCGTTCCCTCTAGCCTCCTCTTTCTGCTTGCCTGCTGGTATCTCGGGCTATGGAGGTTCGGCTCACCTCGCGTTCCAGCGCTGGTGCGTTGAGTCTGCCGCTGGTGTCCCGAACTTGGGCTCCCACGCTCTCCACGCAGGTCCACTGTGAATCACTAGTTCCGGAAGAGTTTCCTCTGCTGTTTCATCCCCTACTCTTCCTTGACCCTGCAGTATCTCCACTTATATTAAACTTTCTCTCCCCCCGGACTAAATGTGCTCCCTTCCTATTCCGCCATCTTGCCGCCTATCCAGAATGTGGGTGTCTTAAACGTGGTGTACCTATTTTACAATGACTACATGATAGAAATTGCTGTTTTTTTCTTAGAACTGGTTTGTGTACTACTTTTGAAGCCTGGAGGATTTCCTTCCCACTCTGTCCAAATAGTCTGAATGGGACATTTATGTACTATCACCAGATATTTAAATGCATAAGATTTACAAATGCATATGATAGAACCAGTATATATGATTATGTACAGAAATAAAAGTAGAATGTACAACAGTACACTATGCATTTTTTCTAGCACCAGCAAGATTTAGTTCAAAATGTACTTATTGGGGCCAGCGCTGTGGCACAGCGGGTTAATGCCCTGGCCTGAAGCACCGGCACCCCATATGGGTGCTGGTTCTAGTCCCAGCTGCTCTTCTTCTGATCCAGCTCTCTGCTATGGCCTGGGATAGCAGTAGAAGGTGGCCTAAGACTTTGGGCCCCTGCACCTAAGTGGGAGACCCAGAAGAAGCTCCTGGCTCCTGGCTTCAGATTGGCACAGCTCTGGCCGCTGCGGCCATCTGGGGAGTGAACCAGTGGATGGAAGACCTCTCTGTCTCTACCTCTCTCTGTAACTCTGTTTTTCAAATAAATAAAATAAATCTTTTAAAAACTACTTATCTGGACCAGCATTGTGCAGAGGGTTAAACTCCTGCTTGTCATGGCTATGTTCTATATCTGAGTGCTGGACCGAGTCTTAACTCCCTTTTTTCAAAGATTTGTTTATTTAGGAGGCAGTGTTACAGACAGAAAAGGAGAGAGAGAAAGAATTGTCTTCCATCTGCCAGTTCACTCCTCAAATGCCCACAATATCTAGAGCTGGGCCAATTTGAAGCCAGGAGCCAGGAGCTTCTTCTGGGTCTTACATGATGGTAGAAGAGCTCAAGCACTTGGCCATCTTCAGCTGCTTTCTCAGGCCATAAGCAGAGAGCTGTATTGGAAGAGGAGTAGCCAGGATATGAATTAATGCCCATATGTTGATGCTGGTGCCACAGGCAAAAACTTAGCCTACTATACTACAGCATATTTATTTATTCAGAGGTAGAGTTAAAGAAAGAGGGGGAGAAGGAAAGAAAAGTCTTCTTTCCACTGGTTCCTCCCTAAATGGCCACAACAGCAGGAGCTGCGCCAGGAGCTTTTTCCAGGTCTTCCATGCAGGTACAGGGTCCCAAGCACTTGTGCTGTCTTCTGCTTTCCCAGGCCATCAACAGATTGAAGATCTCTCTTCGCTTTCCCAGGCCAACCAACGGATGGAAGATCTCGTTCTCTGAGTCTCTTCCATCCTGTCTGTCACTCTGCCTTTCAAATAAATAAAAATAATCTTTAAAAAAAGGTACTTATCTTAGTGTTATGACAGATATCTAAATATATAGTATTATTCCTAGAAGAGAGAACTATGGTAAGATTACATAGTAAATTTGCATCTCGGTTGCTCTGATTACTTAACTCAATTCTCATTGTAGCTCTATGAAGTATATAACATTATATTGATTTCATAAGAAGACAAACTCTAAATTCAGCATCATTGCATCTGGAAAGGAATCGAGTCAAAGCTTCTTTCCTATCTCCTGTCACTTCTGAAAGTCAGAAAACTTATAAATTACTCATATTACTCAATGACTTAGTATCTAGGAAATTATAGAATATTTCATTGTTAATTACATTAGTATCCATGTAGAAAGCAAAGTCTGATAAACACAAGTAAAACAATTGCTTTGTGCTGTTTTTAAATCAACATAATTTTAAATATATGTGGTTTCTAAAGGATTTCTTTAGTTTAAGACTTTTAGTTAGGATAATCAATCAAGCAATACATTGCATTACAACCATCCAAACTATTGCTTTGCTTGGTGATTTCTTATATCAGAATCAAGAGTTGTATAATTCACAGCTTAGTTTTAGTAATATACTACAAGCAAATGTCATATCTACAGTGCTCTTGGATAGTTTGTCCCAGCATTATTTCTTCAAAATCCAGATTCATCAGTGTCATAATTATATTGTTGATAGAAAAAGGGATACAAAAAATGTCACCTATAGATACAAATACCTTATACTTATTCACTGTGTACTGCTTTGGACCAAGTGTCTATCCTTTTAGTTCAATAATGTTGAATGGGGGACCAGCATTGTGGTACAGCAGCGTAAAGCCCAGACCTGCAGTGCTGGCAACTTATATGGATGGTGGTTTGAGTCCTGGATGCTCGACTTCCGATCCGGCTCCCTACTAGTGCACCTGGGAAAGCAGTGGAGGATGGACCAATTCCTTGGGACCCTTTACCCGTGTGGGAGACCTGGAAGAAGCTCCTGGCTTTGGATTGGCTCAGTTCCAGCCATTGTAGCCATGTGGGGAGTGAACTAGAATATGGAAAACCTCTCTCTCTTTCTCTACCTCTCTAACTCTTTCGAGTAAATAATCTTTAAAAAATAATATTGAATGGAATCAATCATATCAATACACATTCTTGAAGCTTCGATGATGTCTGATAATTCAAACTCATTGAATCTGCTTTGAACACAGATGTACCTAGAAATTTGACCTCTGAATATTTAAGCTGCTAAATGTCCTTTTTAAAGTTTATATTTTTGCTATTTGAAAGGCAGAATGAGAGAGAGAGAGAGAAAACGATCGGAATTCCATGTGTTGGATCCCTCACCAAACACCTGCAACACCCAGAGCTGGGGCATATTGAAACCAGTAGCCAGGGATCCATCTGGGTCTCCTACATGGTGGCAGTGACCTAAGCACATGAGCCATCAACTGCTGCTTCCTAGTATGAACATTAGCAGGAAACTGGATGGGAATCAGAAGTAGGACTCCATCTCAGGCACTCAGCTATGTGATGTTGGCATCCCAAGAAGCAATTTAACATACCATCCCACAATAGTTGTACACAAGCTGCTAAATTTCCTTAAATCCTAATGATATACATTGTAAGTATCACCTACAGAACTAAGTGGTATCAGTGGAAGTGGAATTAGCCAAGAAAACACAGAAGTGGACTTCATTCCAGTTAATGCTAGCTTGTTCCCTTTAGGCTACAGCTAGCGTATATGGGCTTAGCAAGGTACAGCAATAATGAATGTTTATTCCTGTTGTAATTTATTACAAAACAATATTTGAGGCTGAAAAAGTGATCAATTTCAGGAGTTATCCTTTAATATGTGGAAAGTAGATTGTACAGTGGCCAAGTATGATAATAAATGCCCTAGAAAATTTTAACAAATATAAATGCTATATAAATATCAAATAAATTACACAATATTTTTAGGCTCTGAAACATCAAATCATTTTGCAAAGGATTAGATGTCAAACTAAATAATGCATGTTTATACATATTTCTTCTCTGAACCATTTTTCAATTTTAGCAACACTGCATTAAAATTTTTATATCCAGTATATTTTCACTGATAGCATTTACTTCATTAGACTTCATTTTCTTTGTTTAAGCAGTAACCTTCATTTCCCCAGGAAAAATTCTGAACTTGAGGCTTCTCTTATTTCTGGTCATTACTTGGTCTGCTTGGAGAAATTGCTAAAGGAAGTGGAAGAGGCGGTAGTGTTCTAGTGGAGGATAAGGATCCTGGAAAAATGGTACCCCTTTCAGCGATCCTAACATTTGTGTGTAGAGGGAATTAGTTAAACTAAAGATCAAAAGCAGCCTCAGAGATTAAAAATCTATAAATTGACAATCTGTGCCCTAAGAGGTAGAAGAAGGAAATGTGAAAGCAGTGAGATTGCCCTGACAAGTAAAGAGTTTTAGGTGGATACAATAATGAATACACCAGTGTGCAGTGAATCCTTTTAACATTCTGTTGCTTCAGTAACCATTTTGAATATGTTTCATTTTCTCATACCAGGAAGAGGGCTCGATCACTCTGGATGTAGTTTCTAGGTCACATCTCAGCTTCTTTAAAGTCCCAACCAGATATCTCCCTATGCAACTGCCTTCTGTGGACTACTTCATTAAGGGACAGCTAGATGTAACCTGCTTGACTGGCCCCACTGATGCTAAAACCCTACATGGACTGCACAGGTGTGCCTCAAGGATCACCTCTCAGTCACCCATGACTGCCTGTTTAATTTAAACTTAGCAATGAAAACTCTCCGTAGGAAGTCTGTCTGAATAACTCTCTAGACCCCAATAAAGGCAATGGCCCACAGATTGGCTTGATTTCACTCTCTCTCTCCTCACTTCCTGGCTTCTGGGTAAAATCTTTACTTTCATTGTTTGTCTCTCCTAATGATTGAAGAGCTGTTCTCCATATTAAAAAAAAAAAAAACCAACTAAATTATAACAGTGATCGGGGTGGGTATTGTGGTTCAGCAGGCCATACTGCTGCGTGGGATGCTTGCATCCCAAATCTTAGTGAATAAGATGGAACTCTGTTTTTTACTAGAGTTGAGTTTCCTGCTAATGTATACCTAGGAGTCAGAAGATGATGATTTGAATACTTGGGTCCCTGCTACCTATGTAGGAGACTGGGATGTAGTTTATGGATCTTGGCTTTGACCTGGCCGAGCCTTGGCCTTGATGGGCATTACAGGGAGTGAACAAGAAAATAAAAAACTGTTCTTTCTCTCCCTCTCTCTCTTTATCTTTAAAGTACATAAAATGAAAATAACTTTTAAAAAAACAGGAGTCATAATCATCATTATCTTTTTTGATAGTTTATCTTCTTATACTTTTGTAGTTCTTTTTCATAAATAATTCCATTGTTAGACTTCAAATCCAGTAAGGAGTGTTTCTACTATCATTTTATAAAAGATTTATTTATTTGAAAGTCAGAATACACAGAGGGATATTAGAGAGAGAAAGATCTTCCATACACTGATTCACTCGCCAGATGGTTGCAATGGGCAGGGCAAAACCAGGGTGAAGCCAGGGACCAGGATCTTCATCCATGTCTCCTACATGGGTGACAGGGGCCCAGGGACTTGGACCATCTTCTGCTGCTTTTCCTTAGCCATTAGCATGGAGCTGGGCAGAAGTGGAGCAGCTGGGACACAGACTGGCACCTATACGGGATGTCAGTATCACAGGCAGTGACTTTACCTGCTATGCCATAATGCTGGATCCTCTGTTATCATTTTTGTAGATGAGTAATCTATAACTAAGAACAGATGAGTGAGATCAAACAGTAGGACAGTGATGACTTTACATAAAGTTAGGATATTCCTATTCTATAGGCAGTACTGCAAATGTACCATTCCAGTTCCTGCTTGCATCTGTGCCAAGTCATTTAATACAATCTGCTTTTCTGAGTCATTTCAAATGTCATAGACCTCAAATATTTCCTCTAACTATACATTGTTACTACTGTGATGGCATACAAAGCTGTTGATTGGCTAATGTAGCTACAGTTGACACAGTTCATGCTGGGATATTTTTCCTTTCACCACTTTGGCAAATATTACGTTTCAAGGCTGGAGTGGAGTCGAGTGATTATGTGTTTCACTACATCTGAGGAAAACACAGGGAGATCTAGGTCTCCACTGGTTTGGAGAATGAAAAAAGAACTTCAGATAACTAACAGCAATTTACAACTGAGAAAGTAGGAATGTGGTATCTTATCAGAAACATGATTTTCAGATGGCACGAGGAAAGGATTTGGGCAGGAAAGTAAAATGAACACCCTGAGAAAAAATTCTACAAATTCTCAAAATTTGGCAGAGACAAATCATCAAGGAAGTTTATCATCAAGGACTGACTGGGATTTGTGCTAGAATTGCAGAATATTATTCCAGCACTCCAGAGGACCAGTAAAGCCAGGCAGACTTGACTGGGAAACGAAGTCAAGGACTGTTTCATTACTAAAGCCTCAGTTCACAGAGAAAATTCTCGTCGTAAGAAATAATTGAAGGGGTTGGTTTCTAGAATAATAATGATATGGAGCCAGAGACACTGACTTGACGGCCAGCTGTTAATTAACCTGTTTCTAGATGACTTGTTCCACAATTGAGCAGAAGGGCATGCTTCATCCACAGGTGGAGATTAGAGGGGACTAAGTGAATGAGCAGCGGTGAAATTATCACAGTAAGGCAGTCATGACATTAAACATCTTGATGATAAATGAGCTGAGTTTCTTATTTTGACATTCAATAATCTGCAGGTGTAGACTCTTGCCAATAACATATCTGAAATATATTGATTGTTCAAAATTTGTTCTTGCTGAAACGTAACATTTAGATGTTTGGATTTCAAAGTTATGTATAGATTTCACACATAAAATGCAAAATAAAATGTTGATTTTTATTATAAGTAAATAATTTTTTGATAAGGTATTACGCTTGATCCTGAACTGAAATGATTTTAATTTTGTCTTAGCTGTGTCTTTGCTTGCTAAGTCTTTATAAGTAAGCTGCTAATATGAATTAGTAAAGCTGAGTATATCACAATGTTAACACAATGGTGATAGCTATCATTTAAAAGTTTGATGAGACTGTGTGTGATGCAAAGTATTTCCTATGGATTATCATATTTAAACCTCTCAATAGTCTATGTCCATGATTGCAGTTAGTGAGACTATATATATATATAGACTCGCCGGTGCTGCGGCTCAATAGGCTAATCCACTGCCTTGCAGCGCCGGCACACAAGGTTCTAGTCCTGGTCGGGACACCGGATTCTGTCCCGGTTGCCCCTCTTCCAGGCCAGCTCTCTGCCGTGGCCCGGGAGTGCAGTGGAGGATGGCCCAAGTGCTTGGGCCCTGCACCCCATGTGAGACCAGGAGAAGCACCTGGTTCCTGCCTTCAGATCAGCGCAGTAAGCCGGCTGCAGCGCGCCGGCCACGGCGGCCATTGGAGGGTGAACCGACGGCAAAAAGGAAGACCTTTCTCTTTGTCTCTCTCTCTCACTGTCCACTCTAACTGTCAAATATATATATATATATATATATATATATATAGAGAGAGAGAGAGAGAGAGAGAGAGAGAGAGAGAGAGAAACTCAAACCTTGCTTAGCTGTCTAACCAAAAATCTTGCTTTTTTTTTTTTTTTTTTTTGACAGGCAGAGTGGACAGTGAGAGAGAGAGACAGAGAGAAAGGTCTTCCTTTTGCCATTGGTTCACCCTCCAATGGCCGCCGCGGTAGTGCGCTGTGGCCAGCGCACCGCGCTGATCCGATGGCAGGAGCCAGGTGCTTCTCCTGGTCTCCCATGGGGTGCAGGGCCCAAGCACTTGGGCCATCCTCCACTGCACTCCCTGGCCACAGCAGAGAGCTGGCCTGGAAGAGGGGCAACCGGGACAGGATCGGTGTCCCGACCGGGACTAGAACCTGGTGTGCCGGCGCCGCTAGGCGGAGGATTAGCCTAGTGAGCCACGGCGCCGGCTAAAATCTTGCTCTTAAATACTTGCAATATTATAAAATGTGGGTATATTTCATGCCAATATAAGGTCCATAATGTCATTAAGGACTAGTATGGGACAGGCAAATTTTCAGTGGAATGAAAGGGAAAACAATCATGATTACCAAGCTGTTTTGTGTTTCTACCAATTTCACAAGGAAATCTAAACTTAAGCTAAATATTTTCCATTGTCACAAGAAATACTTCATCCAGGGGTTTCTAATTTGCTATTTTTATTTACATATTTTTAATCAAAATTTCTTTTTAAAAATTCAAGAATCTTTGCTCATTTTACATTTTAGAAACATACCAAAATCACTTGAATTTTGAAAGGCTACTATACAGTAGATGAAAAATTTATTTAGAAAGGCAAATCCTCAAACATTAGTTTCAAAGGAGTAAAATAACAAAAAGAATTAGATAAACCTATTACATATATTTTACACAATAAATTTTTTTGTTTAAAAAAATTTGTATAGGTTATGCTGGTGAAGTAGGCATGTTCTACATTTACTTGTTTATTTAATACTAATAACATCTTTCCGTTCTTTTTTTTTCTGTCATCCACTACTCAAATTCTTAATTTTATGATCACAGAAAAAAAATGTCTTTGCCATGGCTGACACTGTGGCTGTTGGCACACAACTCTTGTACCAGCAATCCTGTCGAAGGGGTTTCCTGGCGCTCAGTTCTTTGGTATTAATGCTTCTGAGATTCTCAGAGGACCCGTTTGCTTTGTTCTTTGAGCTTCACTTTAGCCATGTTTCTAGAATTTTTAGAATATGGTCAACGTGATTTCATATTACAATATATGTTAGAGTGGAAAGAAGCCTTGATAACAATATGATTCA
The DNA here is from genome assembly GCF_033115175.1 of Lepus europaeus. Lineage (NCBI taxonomy): Eukaryota > Metazoa > Chordata > Mammalia > Lagomorpha > Leporidae > Lepus > Lepus europaeus. The sequence goes on from NC_084848.1 coordinate 18,749,686, forward strand.
TCATTGTATTTAGAAGTTGAAGAAATTGGGAAATGATATGATTTGTTGGCTTACATACAAATCTCGGCCATGCTATAGTCTGAATATTTATGTTCTCTCCAAATTCACGTGCTTGAATTCAGCCCTCTAAGGTGGTAGTATTGTGAGATGGGGCCCCTGGGAAGTGATTGTATCTTGAGGATTGAGCCCTCGTGAATGGCATTACTGAAAAAGAGGCTCCAAGGGATCCCTCTTCCCTTCTGCCATGTGAGGACCCAGCAATAGATTGGTTGTCCATGTTGAGATAAAGGGCCTCACCAGAACCAACTGTACTGGCACCCTGATTTCAGACTCCAGTTACAAAACTGTAAAAATATGAATTTCTACTATTTAATGACTATCCACTCAGTGGCATTTTGTTATGGCATCCCAAATAAACTAAGGAATAAAACTGATACTAAGAAGTTAGGAGCAGAGAGAATAAAAACCTGAACATTTGGAAGCAGCTTTAGAACTGAGTAATGGGTGGGGACTAGAAGAATATTGAGGTGCATGCTAGAAAAAGCCTGCACTACTATGAATGAACTTTTGTGATGGTGACAGCTTAGGGGAGGAAGAAAACTATAAAGCTTCAGTTCTTTTAAAGAATAAGTAATCCTGACCAGAATGTTGGTATAAATATGAATAGTAAAGGCCATTCCTTTTTTTTTTTTTTTTTGGACAGGCAGAGTGGATAGTGAGAGAGAGAGAGACAGAGAGAAAGGTCTTCCTTTTTGCCGTTGGTTCACCCTCCAATGGCCGCTGCGGCCAGCGCATCTCGCTGATCCGAAGCCAGGAGCCAGGTGCTTCTCCTGGTCTCCCATGCGGGTGCAGGGCCCAAGCACTTGGGCCATCCTCCACTGCACTCCCTGGCCACGGCAGAGAGCTGTCCTGGAAGAGGGGCAACCGGGACAGAATCCAGTGCCCCGACCGGGACTAGAACCCGGTGTGCCGGTGCCGCAAGGCAGAGGATTAGCCTGTTAAGCCATGGCGCCGGCCATAAAGGCCATTCTTAAGAGGTCTCAGACAAAAATGAAGAGCATGTTATTGGAACCTGGAGAAAATACTATCCCTGTTTCAAAGATCATGTATGAATCTAATATACTCTAGTGCTTGTCAGAAAATAAAATTTTTGAGCAATTAAATTTGATACATGGCTGATGAAATTTCTAAGCAAAATGTTGAGGGAATGACTTTCTTCCTCTTAACTATTTAATGTAAAATGAGAGAAGGAAGAGATGATTTAAACATGAAATTTTTAAGTAGCACATAAAACTTTAAAATTCTGAGCCTATCTATATTGAAAAAAAAAAAAAAAACAAGGAAGGCTATTTGAAAGAGAACAAGAGTGTGGCTAATTTGCTATTTGAGAAGCAGCATAGCGCCAGACAGAAGCTAGGACCAATTCAAGATGATAACAGGGATATTAGTCAGCAAAAATAACAGAAAAATGAAACCTAAGGCACTTCAGAGACCATCAGAGTTCACCCTCCTATCACATGCCCAGAGTGCAAAAGACATGCCCCTGACTACTGACTGAAAGAAATACTGGCATTCAATTTCAGCCCCAGAGATCTTCAGACACAGGACGTAAAACAAGGAAGGTGCCATGGGGGAATGTACGGAAGGCGATCATATCAAAGAAAAATATTCTTGAAACTTAACACTTTAGGCTTACTTGAAATACTTCTCTCCTTACTTGTATTCTATATCCTCATTTTGGAATGTCTATCCTATGCCAGTCCCATCACTGTATTTGAAAAGTACACTGCATATTTGACTTCACAGATTCACAATTGTGGAGGACTTTGAGAATGAATTATACCTCGAGGATCACCAATATCTGACAGAGGTGATTTTCAGGCTATATTGGGACTTTAGCCTTGTGAGTAGAAGTTGGAAAGAGTAAAGACTTGTTTGAACTGTAGGGGCAGAACAAATGCATTTTTATGCAAAAGCCATGAATTCTAGAAGGTTGGGGCACAATATGATAGCTGTTGAATCTCAGTCAGACGTGATGGTATGAGAAGGTGAAATGTCTGGTAAATGATTAGGTCACAGGAACAGAGACAATGAATGAAATTATTTATATGAAAGATTTCAGGGGATTCCTTGTCCCTTTTGCCCTGTGAGGTCACAATGAGAAGATGGTGATATATGAACCAGTAAAGGAGTCTTCACAAGTCACTGACTCTTCTGGTGCCACAATCCTGGACTTAGCAACCTCTGGAACTGAAAATTTCTGTTGTTCAGAAGGCAACCAGTGTATGGTATTTTAAGACTTGAATGAAATGATTTGGAAGAACCCCCATTTCCCAACTTCTGGACAACAACAACAAAAAAATGTATTTCCTAAATTCCTGAACTTGGTTAATCAAAGTCCAAAGATAATAGTTTATCTTGCAGATTTTCACATCTGTATCCATAACATTAAATAAAACTGATTTTAATATGCTCTAGTTCCTCAAGCAGAAGACATAAATGTGACAACATTTCAGTATTTCCAACCTACAAATAAACTGGCAGGTTACCATTTAGAATTAAATAGAATGTTAGAAAAATTTGGAATGGAAATTAAAGCCTTTTAATCAGCCTATGAATATCTAACTTTGAGGGAGTAGGTAATTAATATTTTTCATGTTTTTTCCATGTTTCCTCTGAAATAGAGAAAAATAGCATTACTATGGGCACCTGAACTTCTTTTGGCTTCTCCTCCTCTGACTCCTATTACTCCTATAACAATTTACTGCAACACAGAGACTTTATTCAACATGATTTTATTATGATTCTGGAGGATAGAAATCCAAAGTCAGTCCCATGGCTTTTGGCAATATCCGTTCCTCCTGGAGATTCTGGGGTAGAATTCTTCTTGCTTTTTCTAAGTGAGAAGGTCGTGCATAACATAGCTTCCTGCAATGCCTTCATTCCCGGTTCTTCATCACTATTGTGATCCTCTTACTTCTCTCCTTTAAGGGACTGTGTAAGTACAGGGGTCTTCAAAATATTCATGGAAAATACATATTATGATAAAACTATGCATGGATATCAAAATAAAACACTTTGCATCAAAACACTAAATTTCATTTTGCAAAAGCTTTTTGAAGTACCCTCATCCTGGGTTTACCCTGATAATTTAAGATAATACCGTTATTTCTTTTTTATTGTAAAATTTAACATTTATTTTTCCCCAAGTAACATTTTTATTCATTCATAAAAATGCAGGTCAGGATGACATTTGAATTTATAGTAAAATGAGTTCTATATATCTCTGAATGCTATTACTATTACAGAAATATGTTTAGGTATACTTACAAACAATGTGTTTTTGATAAGATACATTTGTTCGCTTAAAAATCCATGGGAATAAGCTCTTATTTTTTAAAGATTTATTTGTTTATTTGAAAGAGTTCCAGAGAGAGAGAAGGAAATGCAGAGATTGAGAGAGGGGTCTTCCATCCTCTGGTTCACTCTCCAATTGGCCACAACAACCGGAACTGATTCATAGCCGGGAGTCAGGAGTTTCCTCCAGGTCTCCTCACATGAGTGCAGGTACCCAGCAACTTGGGTAGGCCATCTTGCACTGCTTTTCCAGGCCATAGAAGATAGCTGGATCAAAAGTGGAACAGCCGGGACTTAAACTGGTGCCCGTATGGGATGCTGGCACTGTAGGTGGTGGCTTTACCTGCTATACCACTGTGCAGACCCCTGGAATAAGCTGTTTATAATATTGCCTTAATTAAGTCATCAGCTACTTCACTTCTATTCTTTTTTTAAAGCTTTTATTTTTTTCTGTTTTTCTATTCACTATTTTTTACCAAGAAACCTTTTATCTGCATACAAACTTCATACATTTCATATATACAAACTTAGAAACATAGTAATTCTTTCCATTCAACCCTCCTTCCTGCGATCCCACCCTCTACTATTCCTATTTTTATTTTATACAAGGATTTATTTTCAATTACTTTTATACTCATAAGATGAGCTCTTTACTTAGTATAGGGTTAAACAAATAGTATGGGAATTTTTTTTTTAAAAAAATGCATTCCTCAACAATCAAGACAATGGCTGTTAAAAATCATTGCTTCTCAAAGTGTTAATATCAGTTCTACAGATTATCTTTTATGTACTCTATTAATACCACAGATCAGAGAAACATATGGCATTTGTCTTTTTGGGACTGGCTTATTTCACTAAGTAAATGGTTTCCAGTTGTTTCCATTTTGTGGCAAAAGCCAGGGTTTCAATATTTCATAGCTGAGTAGCACTCCGGAGTAAGTATACCACAATTTCTTTATCTAGTCAACAGTTGATTTGCATCTGCATTGATGCCATATCTTTCCTATTGTGAAATGTGCTGAAATGAACATGAGGTTACAGATAACTCTTTCATACACTGATTTCCTTTGGTTTGGATAAATTTCCAGGAGTGGAATGGCTGGATCATATGGTAGGTCTATATTCAAATTTCTGTGGTATCTCCATACTGTCTTCCACAGTGGAGTAGGGTAAATTTTTCCCTCACACCCTTGCAAGCATTTGTTGTTTATTGATTTTTGTGTTAGAACCATTCTAACTGGGTGAGGTAACACCTCATTGTAGTTTTGATTTTCATTTCAATGATGGCTAGTGATCCTGAGCATTTTTTTCATGTGTCTGTTGGCCATATGTATTTCCTCTTTTGAATAATGTCTAAGTCCTTTGCCCATCTCTTAACTGGGTTGTTTGTTTTGCTGTTGTTGAATTTTTTGAGCTCTTTTATAGATTCTGGATGTTAATCCTATTTTGCAAATAATTTCTCCCATGCTGTCAGTTGCCTCATCACTTTGCTGACTCTTTCCTTTACAGATGAGAAGCTTCTCAGCTTGATGTGATCACATGTGTCAATTTTGGCTGTGATTGCCTGTGCTTCTGGGGTCTTTTCTAAGAAGTCTTTGCCTATGCCATGTGTCACAGGGTTTCTTGAGTGTAATTTAGTAATTTAATTGCATTGGTCATAGGTTTAGGTCTTTGATACATTTTGAGTGAGTGCATTTTTGTGTAAGGTGTAAGGTAGGGGTCTTACTTCATACTTCCACATGCAGAGATCCAGTTTTCCCAGCCCTATTTGTTGAAAAGACTTCCATTGCTCCAGGGATGAATATTAGCTCTTTTGTTAAAGATGAGTTGGTTGTTGATGCATAGATTGATTTCTGGAGTTTCTATTCTATTCCATTGGTCTACCTGTCTGGTTTTGTGGCAGTCTATTTTGATTATAACTGCCCTGTAGTATGTCTTGAAATACAGTATTGTGATGCTTCTTTCTTTGTTTTAATTGTATAAGATTGCTTTAGCTCTTTGAAGTCTCCTGTATTTCCATATGAATTTCAGCATTGTTTTCTCTAGGTCTGAGAAGAATTTCCTTAGTATTTGGAATCACATTGAATCTGTGACTTGTTTTAGGAAGTATGGATATTTGATGATATTGTTACAATTCATGAACATGGAAGATTTTTCTATTTTTTATGTATTCTTCTATTTCTTTAAAAATTTTCTAATTTCCGGCCGGCGCTGCGGCTCAATAGGCTAATCCTCCACCTAGCGGCGCCGGCACACCGGGTTCTAGTCCTGGTCGGGGCACCGGATTCTGTCCCAGTTGCTCCTCTTCCAGGCCAGCTTTCTGCTGTGGCCAGGGAGTGCAGTGGAGGATGGCCCAAGTGTTTGGGCTCTGCACCCCATGGGAGACCAGGAGAAGCACCTGGCTCCTGCCATCGGATCAGTGCGGTGCGCTGGCCGCAGCGCGCCAGCCGCGGCGGCCATTGGAGGGTGAACCAACGGCTAAAGGAAGACCTTTCTCTCTGTCTCTCTCTCTCACTGTCCACTCTGCCTGTCAAAAAAAAAATGAAAAAAAAAATTTCTAATTTCCATCACAGATAAAAAGGTATTTGATTCATTTTGTAACTATTGTGAATGGATTTGAACTTAGCCATTCTTTCTCAACTGTGGCATTGCCTGTGTATATAAAGGCTATTGATTTTTTTTGTGTGTCAATTTTATATCCTGCCACTTTATAAAACTCTTTTTATTAGTTCCAACAGCCTCTTAGTGGAGTCTTTTGGATCCTCTAGGTATAGAATGATGCCATCTGCAATTAGGGATAGTTTGACTTCCTCCTTTTAAATTTGTATCCCATTGATTTCTTTTTCTTGCCTAATGGCTCTGGCTAAAATTTCCAGGACTATTTTGAATAGCAATGGTGAAGTGGGCATCCTTATCTGGCTCCAGATCTCCTTGGGAATGCTTCCAACTTTTCCTCAATCAATAGGATGCTGGCTATGGGTTTGTCATAAATTGCCTTGATTGTATTGAAGAATGTTCTTTCTAAACCCAATTTGCTTTAAGTTTACATCATGAAAGGATGTTGTATTTTATCAAACATTTTCTCTGCATCTATTGAGATCATCATATGATTTTTGTTCTTCAATTTGTTAATGTGATGTGTTACATCTATTGATTTTTGAAGTTTGGTGGATTTCAGTTAGGTCCATTTGGTCTATATTGCCAGTTAACTGTTTCTTTTTTGATTTTCTGTCTGGTTGATCTACCCATTGCTGAAAGTGGAGTGGGAGTCTGTATGTGTTCCTTAAGATACACTAACCTTTTTTTTTAAATAGCCTTGCACCCTGTAATTGGGTTCATATATGTTTATTATAGTCATATTGTCCTGTTGAGTGATCCCTTAATCATTATATAGTGCCCTTCTTTGTGTCTTTTAACATTTTTTGAGTTAAAGTCTATTTTGTCTGACACTAGGATGGCTATACCAGCTCTATTTTGGTTTCTGTTAGCATGGAATATCTTTTTCCATCATTTTACTTTCATGCTGCATATATCTTTGTTGGTGAGATGTGTTTTTTTTTTAATTGGCAGCAAATAGATTGGCTCAATGGATTAAAAAACAAGACCTATCTGTGTCTTTTAACTCTTTAAGCCATTTACATTCAAGGTTACTACAGATAAGTAATGATTTGGTCCTGCCGTTTTCTATAAATATTCCTATTGGTTAGTTTGGATACTTTTACTGGAAGATTTTCTACCTTCACGTTCTTTCATAGTGATTGCCATGTTTCTGTTTCTGTGTGCAGCACATCCTTAAGCATCTTTTGTAAAGCTGTATGAGTGGTAACAAATTCATTCAATTTCTGTTTGTTATGGAAGGTCTTTATTTCACCTTCACTCATAAATCAGAGCTTTGTAACATACAGTATTCTGCGTTGACAGTTTTTTTTCTCTTAAGACTTGGACTATATCTCACCATTCTCTCATAGCCTGTAGGGTTTCTGATGAGATGTCATGTGTAAGTCTAATTGGAGATTGGCTAAAAGTAATGTGGTATTTCTCTCATGTGCATTTTAGAATCTTTTCTTTGTTTTACTGTGAAAAGTAATGACTTAATGTGTTGTGGTAAAGATCTTTTCTGGTCATCTCTAATCCATTCACTCTTTCCATTCCCCTCAGGAACTCCTAAGATCCATATGGTGGATTGTTTGGTAGTACCCCATAAATCTCCAACACCATTTTCAATTTTTCTAATTTTTTTTTAGTCTGGCTATAAAATTCCAAAGATTTTTCTTCTAGCTAAGAGATTTGTTCTTCTGCCTCACCAAAGCTGTAGTTAAGGCTTTCCACTGCATTTTTTATTTGATCTATTGAATTCATTCCTAATATTTCATTTTGTTTTCTCTTTTAACATTTCTATTTCACCAGAAAAATTTCATTTCATGTATGAATTTCTTTAATTCATAGATTTGCTTCTGAGTAATCCTATGATTAATCTTTTGAATTCCATTCTGGAATTTCTTTTTTTTTTAACTTTTATTTAATGAATATAAATTTCCAGTGTACAGCTTATGGATTACAATGGCTTCCCCCTCCCATAACTTCCCTCCCACCCGCAACCCTCCCCTCTCCCGCTCCCTCTCCTCTTCCATTCACATCAAGATTCATTTGCATTTCTCTTTATATACAGAAGATCAATTTAGTATAAAGATTTCAACAGTTTGCACCCACATAGAAACACAAAGTGAAACATACTGTTTGAGTACTAGTTATAGCATTAAATCACAATGGACAGCACATTAAGGACAGAGATCCCGCATGAGGAGCAAGTGCACAGTGGCTCCTGTTGTTGACCCAACAAATTGACATTCTAGTTTATGGCGCCAGTAACCATCCTAGGCTGTCGTCATGAGTTGCCAAGGCTATGGAAGCCTTCCAAGTTTACCGACTCTGATCATATTTAGACAAGGTCATAAAAGACAGAGTGAGGATAGTAACCAATGATCCTAAGAGTGGCATTTACCAGGTTTGAACAATTATACAGCATTAAGTGGGGAAGAGGACCATCAGTACACACATGTTGGGAGTAGAGCCATTGGTGGTAGAGTAGAGGTTATGATTACAAAGGAATGAGGCCCAAGTGCACTAGACAGAGCCTAGAACAAAGGACAGAGTCATTATTAGAGGAGCTAAGAAAGGTGCTATCTAAGCTACAATTAAGTTTTCTGATTGAGAGGCAAATAGAACCTGATAGAAGGGGCTTGAAAATAATCTGGTGGGCTTTAGGCCTTGTAAATTCAGAGGCCCAGACCTAACTATCTCTTCACATGGGGTGCATGCTAAGGGAGGTGTGAACCTCCTAGGGGAAGGCACTCTGTTGACTTTCATTATTTAGCTGGCCTGGGAGGAGAGCTGGCCAGGAAAAGGCAAGGGGCATCTCTAACAGGAAATTTACAGTTCTGCCTGCAATGTTGCTGACCCTACTTGACCATCCCCTCAGCTGCAGTGGTCCCTTTGGAAGTTGGGCTGAGTGAAGGGCTTTTCAGCTTAGAGCCAATAAGATCTGTGGCTCTGACCTGGGCATCCTTCGACTCCAGGGCAGGTCCATTTCCAGTGATCCAACTCTTGGCAGAGCTGCCAGGGCTCTTCACAAGCTGACTTCTGCTGAAGCCCAGGCTTACCACATGGAAAGGCACTGCAGTGGACTGGCCTGTTGGGTCTCCTTGAGGGCAGATCACTGTACAGATCAGCCATTAATAGGCCTGCCACCCATTGCTTCTGATGCCGAGCTTGCTTTTCCTCCTGGTTTGTGTTAAAGCAGACCAGAGGATGCAAGTCAAGGGAGTGCCCAAGTCCCATCTCTAATCTTCGGTGGCCTGAACTACAAGTCTAGAGTCACAGGCATGTTCTGTAGTAGTTTTTCTAAGGTAGACAATGCCCATGAAGAAAATTATATTCTCACTTTCAAACTTTCTTTCCCTTTGGTCTGAAAGGGAGGTTTTTTCTACTTACTGTTTACTTTGATGATGGCGAAGTGATTCTAGCTATGAGATTATTATTTAAGTTCTTATTTTGGCTATGCTATTACAGAAAAATGTTAGCCATCTCTTTTATAAGGTCTAAAGATTAAATTGTGCATCCTACAGATTCCTTCATAATAGAATTAGTTTCCTACCTTGAAGAGAATAGAGAAATGAAAGAACAAGTTGGGCTTAGAATAGAGAAATGAGGAAGCAAGTCCTAGATCACTTGCTGACAATAGCAATATCACATGAATACTTAGCAAACCATTTCAACCACTAGATAACAACTTAAGAAAACATTTACCAGAAGGTCCAATGCCTTCTATAAATTTTAAGAATCATGTATTTGAAAACACCTCTTAAATATCTAACATGGTGTAGTTTGTTTAGCCAGTAAACTTAAGCACAACCATCTAAAATGTTTTTAGTTTCTTTCTACTAACAAGTCTAAAACATATGATACACAGATTCAGGTCCCACAAATTAAAATGTATCTTTGATTGATTTTAGCAGCTTAAATTTATGGACAATCTTATCTATAAGCCATTTAAAATAAAACTCTTAATAAAATTTCCCCATGTGGACATACAATATGTACACACATACAACATAGCATAATAGACCAATATAGCAATTTTAATAATAGCTTTTAAAATCTTTAACTCTTTTTGTAGATTGCCAATTGATTTGAATTGCTTTTTCTTTTTAGTAACCTCAGTTAACCATACTTTCTCTCAGTTGGTACTGTTAATACATTATTGGCTTCATCTGTTTACAGAGCCATCCCAAAGTACTGAATACAATAAAAGTGGCTGGAAAAAGTCCATAGGAACCTATAGGAGGACAGCTAAACACAGAACCAACAAGGCTTTAGTTTTATGAGCAGCAGATCATATATAACTGTGGATGACAAAAGACTTTAAGTCGCCATGTTTAAAATTATAAACTCATCAACCAACAAGAGGCACTTGCTTACTTCACAGTATTTTTGAAAGCACCTGTAGGATTTTACAAGTATTTAACCCTTTAGGCCTCTGGGGCTTTCTCATTAAGATAACTATCATGTCTAGTAACACAAGATCATTAGACTTTTTAATTCTCAAACATTTGTATTAATAGCATTTTCCATTATAGAAACTTAAAGTCTGGTACCACATCACATCTTGACAGTCCTTCTAATATACTCCAAATAGACTGATTAGTTGGTGTCTCTATAAGATGAGAGACATAGGTCCTTCGATTTTTCAGTTGGGCGCAAACTGGAAAAACCAAAGTCCAGGATTTACTGGAAATTTTAGAGACCAGATTGTTTGAAACTTTGATTTTTTGAATGCCTGTCAAGAATGCCAAGAAGGCTCAAAATCCAAAATATCTGGTTGAAATAAGATTCCTTAAAATCATGACATAACATAGACCAAATTTGATCATTGTTACAAGGTGATTATTCAATTTTTTGAAAATAAGCACATATTTAAATAACCCGTAGCTCTTAATAAAAATTCAGCTGTTTTTGAACAATTAGAATTTAACAGACATCAAGAGAACATAATAGATTACTTTAACACATTGCTTTAACAGAGCATCAGAGTTTAATTCTATGTCAAAGAGAAATTGAGCTTCCTGTGATCTTTTGCTGTGAGGTTTCCTTCCTTTACCTTCTTTCATATTGGTGACCATGTTTCTGTGTTTCTGTGTGTAACACATCTTTAAGCATCTTTTGCAGGGCAGGACGAGTGGCAACAAATTCTTTCAGTTTCTGTTTGCTATGAAAAGTCTTAATTTCACCTTCATTCACAAATGAGAGCTTTGCAGGATATAGTATTCTGGGCTGGCAGTTTTTCTCTCTTAGTACCTGGGCTATGTCTCGCCATTCCCTTCTAGCTTGTAGGGTTTCTGATGAGAAGTCTGCTGTGAGTCTAATTGGAGATCCTCTAAGAGTAATCTGACGTTTCTCTCTTGCACCTTTTAGAATCTTTTCTTTATGTTTCACTGTGGTGAGTTTGATTACAACATGTCGTGGTGAGGATCTCTTTTGGTCATGTTTATTAGGGGTTCTATAAGCTTCCTGTACTAAGATGCCTCTGTCCTTCTCCAAACCTGGGACATTTTCTGCTAGTATCTCACTGAAAATGCCTTCTAATCCTTTCTCCCTCTCCATGCCTTCAGGAACTCCTAGAACCCGAATGTTGGTTTTTTTAATAGTATCCTGTAGATTCCCGACAATATTTTTTAGATTGCTAATTTCTTCTTCTTTTCTTTGGTTTGCCTGTTTCCTTTCCTGTTCTCTGTCTTCTAAGTCTGATATTCTCTCTTCTGCTTCGCTCATTCTGTTTTTAAGGCTCTCTAATGTGTTTGTCATTTGATCTATTGAACTCTTCATTTCATTATGATTTCTAGTCACTATCAGAGTTTCTTGTTCCACTAGTTGTTTCATTTCATTTTGATTCCTCCTTAATATTTCACTTTCACGAGAGAGATTTTCTATCTTGTCCATGAAGGATTTCTGTAGTTCAAGAATTTGTTTTTGAGAACTTCTTAATGTTCTTATCAATTTTTTGAGATCCGCTTCTTGCATTTCTTCGATCTCATCATCTTCATAATCTTGAATTGGGGTGTCTTTTTCATTTGGGGGTGTCATAGTGTCTTCCTTGTTCTTGTTAGCTTGGTTTTTGCGTTTGTGGTTTGGCATGTTGGAGATATTTGGTTTCTTCACTGTGGTGTTTTTTCTTGTTACACTATGGCTCTATATTAAGTGGACTGTCTGCTTTCAGTGGAGCCTTAGAGGCTTGAGATGAGTGTGGACTGAGAGCTGTGTTTGGTTCCTCAGGGTTGAGGGTGTGTCAAAGATGACACTCCCAGTTTAGGTGTGGTAAATCTCTCTTTTTTTGATTTAAAAGGGAAGGAATTCCGCACAGCTGAACATAATTGGAGGTAGTTAGCAGGCAAATGATATACCCACAGGAGCCAGAGATCCGAAGCTCTTTCCCAAGGACCACACAGGGAATCTCTGCTGCCCTCAGTGTGGGCTCCAATTCTCCTGCAGTCTCCCACTGAGTTGCCAAGTTAGATGCTAATCTCCTGTTATTTCACCCCTCCCCCCAGAGTCAGGTTTTTCTGCTAGGCTCAGGGCCGGTGCAGACCTGAGGTCGCCCTGCTTATGACGTATGTCCAAAATGGCGCCTGCTCTCTCTTGCTCGCCTTTGAGAGGTGAGCGGAGAGAGAGAAACTTGTGTCTGTATCGGTCACTTTTTAAATTTTTTTCCTATCTCTCTTCTAGTTAGCCTGGTGAACTTTTCCCCACGGAGTTTCAAGCCTTGTTCCCTCTAGCCTCCTCTTTCCGCTTGCCTACTGGTATCTCGGGCTATTGAGGTTCGGCTCACCTTGCGTTTCAGCGCTGGTGTGTTGAGTCTGCCGCTGGTGTCCCGAACTTGGGCTCCCACGCTCTCCACGCAGGTCCACTGTGAATCACTAGTTCCGGAAGAGTTTCCTCTGCTGTTTCATCCCCTACTCTTCCTTGACCCTGCAGTATCTCCACTTATATTAAACTTTCTCTCCCCCCGGACTAATAGTGTGCTCCCTGCCTATTCCGCCATCTTGCCGCTCTCCCCATTTCTGGAATTTCATCAATTTTTTTCATCTTTGCATTCTACTTTTGAAATGTTGTGTTCCTTTACGGGCATCATGTTGCCTTCCATATTCGTTTTTCTTGAATTTCTGAGTTTATTTTTAGGCATTTGTAGAGATACTTGATGGTTTTTTCCCTCTAATGGCTTTTATCTTTGGACTATGCCCCAGCAGCTCAATGGAGTGTCTGCTCTTTCGGTGAACACCCAGACCATGTGCTGGCTGTGACCAGAGAGCTCTAGTCAGTGTTCTAGTGTAGGCAGAATATCCAGGGCAACACCCAAGTTGGGCATAGTAGATCTATTTTTATTTTTTAAAGATTCATTTATTTATTTGAGAGAGAGAGAGAGAGAGAGAGGTCTCTGGTTCACTCCCCAGATGGCCACAATGGATGGAGCTGTGCTGATCCAAAGCCAGGAGCTTTGGATCATCTTCCACTGTTTTCCTAGGCCATAGCAGAGAGCTGGATTGGAAGAGGAGCAGCTGGGACTTGAACTGGCACCCATATGGGATGCCGGCACTGCAGGTGGTAGCTTTACCCAGTATGCCATGGAGCTTGCTCCATAAATCTCTTTTTTAAACAGAAGGGTTTTATCAGCTCTGTTGGTGTAGTCATTCCCTCAACTCCTCTCTTCTAAGGTGAGCAATGCCCTGCCTTGTTTTTAGCCCACAGTTGGTGCAATATTCTTTTGTGCTAGCTTAATAACCACACAAAGGATCTGTATAGTCCTTAGTGTTAGCATGGAACCTGTTACAATGGCCCACCCTAGGCAATCAGAGAGCTCTGAGTGTGTAGAGCTGCTCACAGTGATAGCCCAGAGATCCAGCTATACCCCACACACTCTTCTGTAGTCATTATGGTCCCATACTCACAGTGAGCCAAGGATCAACTCTCCTTCACCTGCTAGTCTGTTGCATCCACAGAGTCAGATACTCCCTGAGCCAGCTGCCTGTGGGTGCACCACCCAAGCAGATTGAGCCCCAGAGCCTGTGATGTGTTGGGGGTCTGGAGGCACCTCACAGTCCAACATGGGTGCTAGTCCCCCTATAAGTCCTCCCAGCTAGACTCAGGAATCTCCTCTCTGCTGGTTGCTAGGTGCACAGACAAGAGCTAGTACAGCTGTTAACATGTGTCCAAAATGGTGCCCACATTCTCTCAGCCAGTAGCGAGTGTTCAGGACAGGGAGAGAGGAACATGCCACTTTTTTCTTCTCTGTTGGCAGGTACCTGGTCCCCTGCAGGACATCAGGCTGGTCTCAGGCCAGGCTCTACCCACAGCTCTATGACCAGTCAGGCAGAGTGCTGCAGTCGGCTGGTGCTGTGGCTCAATAGGCTAATCCTCCACCTGTGGCGCTGGCACACCGGATTCTAGTCCTGGTTGGGGTGCCAGATTCTGTCCCGGTTGCTTCTCTTCCAGTCCAGCTCTCTGCTGTGGCCCGGGAGTGCAGTGGAGGATGGCCCAAGTCCTTGGGCCCTGCACCCCATGGGAGACCAGGAGAAGCACCTGGCTCCTGGCTTCGGATCAGCGTGGTGCGCCGGCCGTGGTGGCCATTGGAGGGTGAAGAAATGGCAAAAGGAAGACCTTTCTCTCTGTCTCTCTCTCTCACTGTCCACTCTGCTTGTCAAAAAAAAAAAAAAGAAAAAAGAAACACACTGTGTCAAATGAATATTTTCCAGAAATCCTTCACGTAATTCAGGAGGGTATTCTAAAAAAACACTCCAGAAACAAAGGGATTATTTCAAATATGTCTTAACCTAAATGTAAACTGGCAAAGTTTTTGAATTTTTTATTCAATAATTCAAAAGCTTAATGATTTAGAATCTGCAAGGCAGGATCTATGATCAATAGGTACCAATTTGAACACAGTATTAACCTTGGCTAAGACAGGAGTCTATTCTAGCTGAAAAATAGCAATTTTTAGTAATTGATAACTGTATAATTAAAATGGATTAGTTTTACAGCATTGAAAATAATCATAGATATTTCTCATGGAATAAATTGTAAAGCCAGTGCCCCATTTTTTTCTTAAAATAATTTTACCATCTCAACTTTAAAATATATAATAATTTTTTGGAAATAAAATCATTGAATATAAATGTCAGTTTCCTCATTTCTTAGCATAAAGTTTTTTTGAATTTTCTTATTTTCAAACCAATGTAGTTGACTTTTGAATACTCCCATGGTCCCTCTGGTATCATTAACACTTTTTAGTTTTAGTTACACAAATTACACAGATGAAATTTTTTAAATGAGCCCAATCTACACAGTGGACTTTGGAAAAATGATCTGTAATAATCCAAATTATAGATAATTGTCCCAAAATAATCTACACTATATTCTGTCTGTGTTGACTCAGCTTCAAAGCCAAAAAGGAGTCACACTTTAGTCCAGTCCAAATAAAGTTTCTCCAAATTCTTACCAGTTTTTAAGCCAAGCTCCTACATTTGTTTTCTTTGGGTCACATATAAAGTATTCAGATTATATAATTATTCATTAACAATGAGTCAATTTTTCATCAGCACAATTCTTTCTTAATCTAACGTGTATTCATATTTTATTCTGTTCAATGGGAATTGCCAGCACATCATATGATTAAATATATCCTAGTTTACTGTGTATAATTTCATATAACCTTTTAACTGTTAAGAACTTGACTATACTTCCATCCTTTTATTTGCAACATATGTTGGTATCTTCATAATGATTATGTGGTATGACAGATATGTGGTAACACTGAACTGAAACCCTGCAGTAAACTTGAGCCAGGTGCATATTGTTTTAGAAGACTTTCAGTAACCTTTAATAACCTAGTTAATGGCTTTCCATTATTCTCTCTATTAATGGTATTAAAAACAAAAAGTTTATAGTTTTGTTCACACTCCTGTAAAACCTTTTTTAAAAAGGATTTAGGATTATGGATGAGATTCCAGCCTTTAACAAAGAAAATCAGAGCATGATAAGTGCACCTGATCATGCACATAGGGAATCATTACAGATTTTATTCCCTGTACTGATTCCAATGTATGTTAAATAAGTGAATTTTGCAACACATGTTTTTCACAGAAAAGCAGACTAGAAACAGAAATGACATGAAATTATGAAGTTGTAGATTGATGGTCTAAATTCTCCATTCTTCCCTCCCATTCAATTGTCAAGGGATCATTATGGGAAAAGTATTGTAAAGGATCTTCAATATGTTCACTGGAATGTATATTATAAAATAAATTGTGCATGGATTTCCAAAAAAAATTGCACCAAAATAAACATAAGTTTTAACTCAATTTTAGATGACTTTCAAAAATGCCCTAATATTTCTCCATCATTTGATTCTGGGTTTAACCACTCAAACTGGAATGGCCCAGGAAATGACCTAGAAACAACAGTATGTGTTTCTTGTGTCCAAAGGAAAAAAAAAGTTTTTATTCTTCTCCAATAACATTAATATGCTTGCATGGGCATTTTATAAAAATTCTTGGACATTTCTTACATTAAGCATTTTCCTTACCTTTATAGTATGACATTATATTTAATACATTCATGTGTAATACCAAGTATCTAAGTAAATGGTTCATATCAATTACGGAAACTTTTAAATGAGGGATTACTGTGTTACTGTATGGAGACTTCAAGCTAATACTTGAATCAGAAAATGGTGCCATTTTCATTTGCAGAGTAACTACTCCATGTGTGCATGTGCACACACGCAAATACACATTAGATGACAATAATGTGTTCACATGGGTTTTATACAAACCCCCACCACACTCCCCACACTTTAAAGAATATCATGCTATTTGGTTCCATACAATCAACTATAAGACAAATTCTGTGAATTCTAATAATATAAGTATCAAGAAAACTTTGATTATAAAAATGTTTGTTATGTCATAAGAGTATAGAATAATCTCCATTCATAACCGTACTTCTAGCCAAAGTGTGACAGTAAATCCAGAGCTGAAATGAAACATTCATTGTGGGGTTGGCAGTTTGGCAGACACATAATACTGTCATATTGTCAGCCATGCAGCACAGTGTGTTACATTTTTTTTTGCCTTCATGCTGTTTATTTACACATATTAGCATTCATTTCCAAAAATAGTAGCAAGTCTTATTTTTTTTCTATAATTGCATGATATCAGTGTTTAGGAATCCATTAATAAACATTTCTATTGATTGAGAATAGACCATAAGTAGATTTTCATACAGGGTATAAGTGATTATGCTAACATAGCAGGCATCCAGACTGGGCCTAAGGAGTGTCCCTAATAAAATGGTACATGGAGTGGCCCTCAGGTTTCAGGTTGCACATTATGATTTACAGGAGGGTAGAAAGCCATTGGATTCAGTGCCAGTTATGATTTGGAGGAATAGGAAAAGGATGGAAAAATAAAACGTGGCACGAGCGTTCCAGCTCTGTTTTAAGAATTAAGCACACGAGTACAGTGGATGCATCAAAGAAGCAGAGCTGCCCCATTTGAAACTTAATGGCACAAGGACACAACTGGAGCAGCACCAGCCCAGGGAGTAAAATGAGACCTGAGAGCAGGATCCATGCAGACTGGGGAATGCTGAGAGGCAGCATCTTTAGCCCTGTGTCATCCTTTGTAGGCAGGTACCAGAAGAGGTTGACAGAGCAGGTGCAGCTGGTGGCTATGTGCAATAATGAAGGTCGGGGTGTTGGGAATTATATAGGAGAAGTTTATGCACGCTTTGAAAAAGAATCTCCAAGGACACTCAGAAATTGCTTTTGTGAATTTGTGTTATACACCAAGGTCTGTGCTAGTACAAAGGTGTGGCAAGAGCCTGTGAGATGTGTTGCTAATGAGACCTCATTTGTACATAGCAGCTGGAGAGGCCTGAGGATACAGGTCTCTGCCTTCAAAGAGCTCCTCATGTGTCAAGGATGATGGAATAATATACATGCTAAGATATACAACGCATATAATATACATGAAAGATAACAAATGCAAATGCATCACGAAAGATGCTGACAACAATTGCCCTGGGGTCAAAGAGATAATTATGAAACATTTTGAGGGAGGTTTCATTTTAAATGCTGGGTGCAATGCATGTCAGACTGTGACAGCCTTGGGAAACCCCTGCTTCCCCTTCTCTCCCTCTGGAGTTACATAACCTGTCTGGGTTACCATTGTGCGTGGTAATGGTTTATTTTTTGTTTGTTTGGCTTAGGAAACTCAGAAAGCAAATGCTGGCTAAGAAAGAGTTGTTTCACTATATGAATTATTTTATGTGGCAGATATTATTTGTCACTGCTTTAATGACTGAAAAATAATCAATGAATCCCTACAAAGAAAACCTGAATATGCTAATTTTGACAAGTCAAATCTAAAGACTGTCATAGCTGGCCCGCCAAGAAATACTGATTGTCTGTAGCTGATATTTGGATTTTAGATAAATATTTATATTTCAAAATTGAATTATTTTGCCTGAAATGTAAGGACTCTTGACTCCAGTAATTTACCACCTTATTTGCAAAATCCAGCAAAATTGGCTAGCCAAATTCCGTGAGAGTGAGTATGAGATGATGGAAACCCTACTATTCTATATTTCTTCAATACCGAAGTTCCCCCAAAGGACTGAGGCCCAGTTGCATAGCCATGCTCTTTAAATTTCCTTTTACTCTTATTATGGACAATATTCTTCTATTTCAATATCCTTAATTCCTGCAATTGGCATGAATGCTTTCATGCTACTTGTTAGTATTTCTTACAATGTACGACAACATATCTACTAAGGTCTTCATTTACTTTGACTTCTTATAGGCTCCTGAAAATGCATATTTTCAATCTAAGTTTCCCTTAGTTATAAACCTAATTCTGTGGATATGCTACCATCATATCACCTCTCCCCAGGCAACTGTTACTCACTCAGATTAGCTATAGACAAATAGCAGTTGCCTTCACTTATGGCACAGAGAATGAAGTGAAAATAGATGTTACTAACTACACCACTTTGATCCTGCAGAAAGTAGGGTTAAAAAAGGTATTTACTGCAATCTCTTTCAATCCTCCTCTGTCATTTAGATGTAAGGGTGGTAGTTAAAGGGTATCATAGGCATCCCAAAAGGGCTGCTGAATATTTTAGGATTTAAGAAACAAATATTTTTGGTTAATCATCTTATAGGAGCCTGATATTTTTTTCTTTTCTGTTACCTAGCTGATAGCCTACAAAAAGGTTTTCTGCTGAATAATTTTATAAAAATGGTCATGAGATGGCCATCTTTAGTTTAATAACCTGTCAGTATACCTCACATAATTTTAGTGATGAAGTCTATTTTCCCCTAATTGTGTACAATGAAGGTGTTCCCCTTACTTGTCCATTGAGCTCTGTGTGTCCTGTTATCTATTGTTTTAATCCATCTGATGATGCAATGCAAATTGATAATAATTAACAATTCACCTACTTGAACCCATATGTCATATGTAAAATGGTTACAAATGGCCATGGTCTTCCATTCTGTCCCTCTACTATTTTCAAACTATGACACAAAAAGATCTATCATCCTTAAATGACATTTCCCGTGCACTGCCTTGCTGCCCATTCAGCACCAGTGCATCCCCCTTGAGTCTAATTTTTCTATTCCATACAATAATATCTGTTGTTCCTTAACAAGTTGAGCCCAGGTGTTCAGCAGGTAGAAACAGTCCTCTATCCTGGACAAGTTAGGCAAAAAATACTTCTTCTTAGACATAAATTGTGCTCATTTCTTTAATTTGTCAGCATTAATGTCAGGAGAGGTCTGTAGAATTTATAGAAATGGCCCCCTTGGGTTTCTGAAAGATAAAACACTCAAACATGTCAACTCTTGCTTTAGGCACTTGCTATCCGAATACTAGTGTTGGCAGGGAGGTTTGAAGAGTAGAGGAGGTAGAAATGATTAAATGGAGTAGTCAGGAACTGTGTAAAATAAGTGAAAACAGATGGGACTTATGGTTTAGCATGGCTCATTTTAATGTCACTGCTGGTCAATGATTTGTTTCTGTATCACATAATATTTATTATTGATAACCAGTCAGAGATTTCAGTAATTCCAAGATTCCCAGTTGGGGGAGAAAAAAAAAAAGCACATGTAAAAACTAATGAAATCTGAAGAAGGTCTGTAATTGAGTTAATAGAATTGTCCCAATGATAGTTTCTTGGTTTTGACATTGTACTGTGGTTTGCAAGATGTTATTGCTTGGAGAAATTGCCTAAACAGTACACAGAAACTCACTGTACTATTTAAGCAACTTCTTGGGAATCTTAACCTATTTTAAAAGTAGAAAACCTTGGGCTATCTGTTCCTTTTTTAAAGATTTATTTATTTGAAAGCCAGAATTACAGAGAGAGGGAGAGACAGAGAGAGCTCTGCATCTACTGTTTTACTTCCCATTGGAATATAAACCTCAAAGAAAGATAAAGGTGGATAGTCATTTAATGTCTGAAAACAATGAGCGACAGAACTTGGGGAAAATAGCCAAAAATCATACATCTTTACTTAAAAATTTTTTCCCAATGTTTTAGATTCAACCATGTAGTGCTTGCATTTCATTACCTCATGCCATTCCCATGAGTAGTACCAGATTTGACAATACTACTAATAAGGAGTTCATCTTCTTAATCTAAAACAGATTTTAATGTTTTATATCTTTGCATCTTTTTTTATTGTGACTCAGGGCATGACTTGGCAGTCTTTCTAGAATTTAGCATTTTTACCTACTGGTAGCAGAGAAGGTCTTTATTTTCACCAAGGTCTTCATTCAGAGCACTTGTTTGGTCTTTCAAAGGATTTGACAGAGGTGATGGGTTTGATGATTAAAGAACTTTTGAATAAAGTTTGACAACTGCCAATCTTTGCAGGATCAAAACATTTTGAAATAAGTTGTGAATCATAGTGAATATCTCAGAAAGGTGAATCTTTTCTCATTTCTGAATTCATTAAAATTTGTAACAAGTCAGTACTTTCTGACATATGCCCTGAATTGTGAGATACCCCTACCTCAAAAATAAAGGATCCCACATATACAATATCACACACACACACACACAAATAATCATTTTGCATTTCCTTTGCTATGCTAATAATCATAACAAATGAGAAAAAATGTTTCCTCAAATGTAAGATGTTTAATGTATTAAGATTTCTTCCTAGATTCATCATCATTTTTATTATAAGCTACAATTGTCATTTTCAGAAACCCAAAGGGAAAAGTTTCCTTTCACCTAGACAGCTCTGAAAAAATGGGGATTTTAGAGTTTTCTCTAAGTAAGGATTTTACATTATTTGTTTTGCTATGATGTCATATCTTGTGTCTTCACAGATAATTCCTCAGCATATACTAAGAATTTTTTGTGGCTTCAAGGACAAGGAGAACATAGCACTGCCCTATCCCAGAAAAATGAATATCAAACTGGTAAGGAATCAGTAGTAGAAATTGTACTGTGGCATCTATTTGGTCACCTGAGAATTAATACATTATCCCGTATAAGAATAATATTAGTATTATCTGATGCTGTTCAATTCTATGCCTTTTAAAAAACAAGTGATAACTTTAATTTAAACTTCTTTAATTATCACAACAATCCTACCAGGAACTGGGATAATCACTTGAAAGGTAATATTGTTCTGTTTCAGAGAGAGTATGATTTACCATTTTCCACCTATCTGCACCAGTGCCAGAATCTTAACAAAAAAGATACCGATATCTTGGGTACCTATACTTCAACCACTTCCCAGGCCATGGGCAATGGGAACAGGCTGATGATGGATGTCTGCACATTAGAACAATGGGACTGCTCTTTGGCAGCTCAAGTCACAGACCAAACATTCCTAATTAAGATGTTGTCATTTTACCTAGGGGAAAAGCTTTGGCTAGATTCCAGCATGACCATAAATAAGAGAGGCTGCCAGAAATACCAGAAAGAATAGTTTTGAGCAAAAGTATCCTTACATGATTAAGAACATAATTCAAACTACTACCCAAACTGATTTATGAGTCCCCTGTTCAACACTAATTGAGCACTTTGTGCCATGCACCTCCTGCTGGTCCAATGTGAAACTACACTTATAAAGACAGGTCGTTTATTCAAAGCATAATCCATTTTTTTCCTCCACAATCAACCATTTGTTTCCATGCAGATTCCCTCAATTTTTTCATGTCTATACATTTTTCTAAATTTCTCCAGCCTCCAACACACACATGTATGTGCACACTCACATTCAACACTTGAGTTCATCTTTTATTTTTGGTCAACAATAATAAATACAAATATGTTCTATTGTACTTCATTAGAAACAAAAAAAGTAAAAGCCTCTCAATGTGAAATTAAAAGTGACTCCTTTAGTTTTGTTGCAGATACTGCAGCATTCCGCCTGTCTCCCCTCTGACATATTCCCTTGTTGACTTCTTCAACTACCCACTTTTCTTTATGTCCCTGGTGGACTGCAGATCAGTAGCAACATAATTGTTTCATTTTTCACTATGTAATAAGGCAATTCCCCCATGACCATCACTGATATAATGTCTTCAGTGATATACTTTAGGATTTTCTTTCTAAAAAAAATTCACATCATGTTTTAAAATATGCAGAGTATGGTAAGGTGACCCATGGACTCTGTATTCAGGGCATTCAAAAAATACTGCATCTTTTTTGTTTTATGAGTGATATCCCACAGATGCCATAACCTTAAAGACAGTTCCTACGGAAATCTGTAGCTTGAAAGAAAAAAAAAGGGGGGGGGGTGCTGAATTTCTTCAAACTAGAAGTCTCAACCTTGTTCTTTTGAGATTCCATTGGAATCCAGGTCCACGGTCCTGAATCAGATGTGCTTGATGGCTTTACTTCATTCCATATGGAGGGCAGTGCAACTCCTGTATGTTATAATGTGAGTGCAATTAGAAATTCTCTCCAGGAGGAAGCCACTGCTTTTACATCAGCCAGTGCCGGGGTCTAATTACTCCTTCACTGATCAACAGCTAGAAAGATAATCCCTGCGGGGGCTGTCTGGGTGTTTCTGATGGCAACAGTTACAGACATTGGGGCTGCTTTACAACAGTGAGCTGAGAGAATACCAGGCTGGGACAGACTCTCCAGCAGAAGCAACAGCCCTCTGGCAATGAACATGTTCAGCCCCAAGACCCTTTTTTCCTCATCCTCTGATAGGTTGACATAATCCTCCAAATATTTTTGCAGGTCTCAGAGATCCCATATGGGCATGCTTCTCCCTTGGCTTTAGAAGGGAAAGTGGAGAAGCCGTAGGGAGTAGACATCTGTGTGTAATCCTTGGCTTGGAGTACAGAGCCCTCGGCTTCACGGCTTTCCTTTTCTTTCTCTGTAGGGGACTCAGTGAAATAGGAAGGCCTTCCTTTTTGTTAGCACCTCTCTATTTTGCTTTTTAAAAATATGGTTCTTTTTATGATGCTTGGTACTTACTTCAGTTTGCCTCCTGTAAAATGATAAAATACGTCAAGTTCCTCTATTCCTTTGTTGTTTGAGCAATAACATTCCCTAGATTTCATATGACAGTTCCTAGGCATTTATGATAGAGAAGAAAAACATTAACAATAATGAATAAGGAGATAAATCATGGTAGCTACAGCATCTTGGCAGTTGTATTCCTTTAGCTGAAATCTGCAAGCATTGTGGAGATGAAGGGCTTGTGCAGCTCTGGAGCTGAGAGCTACTCTCTTCCCACTGAGTCGGGAGAAGTGGTTCAGGATAAAACATGTGAGTCAGAGAAAGCCTGGAGCTGTTTTCAGAACCTTGATCTCTCTACAAGAATGGAATCTATTTACACCTGTTTTCTAAACATCCATGCTCCCAGTGCCTGTGTTCTAGGTCAATCTGCCTAAATATTTGTGAACATTTTCATGGTAATTCAGAATGCAATATCCACCTCTCTCTTTCAGGAACTAAGGGCAGAAACACTGGTTATTGAATGAGGAACAGAACGCAACTTTAGCCAAAGAATCTACAGACTTAACATCTGTCTTACTCTTCTTTATGAACAATAACACAATACCTGAAACTGGGTAATCCACAAAGGGAAGAAGCTTATTTAGGTCATGGTTCTAGAGACCAGAAGGGCAAAACATGTCAAGCTACCTCATGACATGCAGGAAAGTACAAGGGCAAGTGGAAGAGCCAAAGCACATGGGGTAGACCCAGTTGATAACACTCTTGGAACAAACCCACTCCAAGAGAAAGGTATGAATCCCTCTCAACAACAGGTTCACCTCTTTAGGTTCTACCCAACACCACCAGCCCAAGTGCAATCAAATCTCAACCTGAGCTTTGGAGGAGGCAGACCATATCCAAACTATGGAAGCAAACTTCTTTTCTACTAGTGAAAAATAAAGTTTTATCAAACTTTGGTTTATATATGTGTCAAACAAATGATCTGTTATAACATTAAAATTAACTGTAATGGGGGAATTAAACATCTTTCCATTTGATTATGGTTTATAACCCTTGCCCGTATTCCCACTTAATAGGGTCTTTTTACTTTTAAGACCTTGAGTGTAAGGTAAATTAAAAATGTTATCTCAAAAAACTAAAAAAAAAAAAAAAAAGGAAGAAAGAAAGGGGAAATTTCATAATATTCTTAGAATTGTTACCTATGAATTATTTTGAATCTGTTCTTTTATTAATATCACATTAACATGTAAAAATGAAGTATCAGGTGGTAAAATAAATATAATGTAATCGTTTTTTAAAAGATGTATAGAAAGAACATAAGAGGTATGTTGTTACTGGAAAATGGCTAAATATATTATACCAAATAAATGGAAGATGAAGCTTTGGAGCAAGCAATGAACAGGTATAAGAAGGTTTTCTCAAAGCTTTTCAAGGATGGATTGGATCCTATAATATTTCCCATTAGACAGTCATTAGCTAGTTCATAGTTTATTATTATCATTAAGCATCTTTGGACTCATGACTGGGGATACACTGAAAAATGCATTTTTTAAGAGTTGTGAGGAAAGCAGCCATTCAAAAACTTGTATGAACACAAATGAATCCCATATGATGACTTGAATCTTTGTTCAAAGGGAGGAAAATTCATCTCTCAGGTGGTATTTTGTGCTTTTTCTAGGCTATGAAATTCTCACAGGGATTTATGTTTGTTTTATTGCAGGCAGATGGACAGGGATTGGCCAACAAAGTACATTAAAATAAATAGTTAGCATAGGTTGAGATGACTTCGGCAGAGTACATACTCTACCAGTGAAAGAAGCCAGTCTAAACCTTCTGTTCTAAAACAGCTTGCTAACTAAGCTGTCCAAATGTCTGCAGGGTCGGGGGCACAGAGGAAATCAACTAAGAAGCTTTTCATGGAGAAGACAACAAGTACAATAATTGCCTTTTTTTTTTTTTTTTTTTTTGACAGGTAGAGTTAGACAGTGAGAGAGAGAGAGAGACAGAGAGAAAGGTCTTCCTCCCCAAATGGCCACTACAGCTGGCGCGCCACGCTGATCCGAAGCCAGGAGCCAGGTGCTTCCTCCTGGTCTCCCATGCAGGTGCAGGGCCCAAGGACCTGGGCCATCCTCCACTGCCTTCCCAGGCCACTGCAGAGAGCTGGACTGGAAGAGGAGCAACTGGGACAGAATCCGGCACCCCAACCAGGACTAGAACTTGGGGTGCCGGTGCAGCAGGCGGAGGATTAGCCTAGTGAGCCGCAGCACCGGCCAATAATTGTCTTCTTAAAACACAGGCTGAGTGCATTCTTTTGTCTTTATTTGAGGCTGGAGGAGAGAGAGACAGAAAGGGAGAAGCAGAGGGAGAGACCCTGGTCTGCTGGCTCTCTCCTCAAATGTCTATGCCTCCAAGGGTTTAAAAGCAGGAGTCTGGAACTCAATCCATGTCTCTCAGATGGGTTGCAGGAACCCGATTATTTGAACCATCACTTGTGTTTCCCAGAGTCTGCTTTAACAGGAAACTGGAGTCAGGAGACAGAGCCATGTTCTGTTATGATGGACACAGGTGTCTGACCAAGGGTCATGTCTGCTAACTGCACCATCTGCCCTGAGTATATCTTAAAGCACATATTAAAAGTAGCTGCTTCTCACTGGCACATGAAGAGGCAAATGAGTTAACTAGAAAGGGAAGAGAGGTAAGTTTTTTTTTTTTTAATTTTGCTACTGAATTACTTATTCACTATTCCTAAATGACAAATTCAGAGACTATTCAAAGGTATTGTGAATAAAATCCTTAATTTGGAATAAATTTTGCAATTTAACTTGATAAAGTTACAAAGCTAAACAAATAATTGGTACTGAAAAGTTAACTAAATATGTTATTTGTATGGGCATGGTAAATGAACAGAATTTATTATTTGTTTATGTTTTGGGCAAGAATATCAACCTGTTAGTCTGTACTCCAAAGCTGAGTTAGGGAATACAGAACATCTGGAGGCATGGTTATTCTGAGTCCTTTAAAAAGGTACAAAAATTTTAGTTTAAAAGACCACTGACCAGAAAGAATCGGGGGATAGCAATAACTGGTTTTCTTATCATTTCAGGGCTATATGATTATTAGTAGTGATTTTTGTAATCATTATGGGGTTTATATGTTGAGAATATAACAAGGTATAATTTAAATTTAGACAAACTCTTAAATAAGAATGCTAAAAATGAAAATCTCTCAAAATAATCCATTAAAAATTCTATTATTTTAATACATGTTATATTCTAATTATTATATATAAATTATCTTATAGATTTTTTACATAGTTATATTCTAATATTTTTAAAATAAAAGTAAGTCAGCAAATGAAAGCAACTTTTAAAAAATTTTATAGTGATTGTATAAATACTAAAAAAATAGTTATTTTAGTATACATTGCTATACTTTAAAATCAGTTTCTTAGCTCTATTATTTTACATACATATTTGCTGCACTACATTCCTTTTCATATATTATCTATGGTCTTTTCCAAAGATTCATATTGTATAATAAACCTAATTCTAAAACATACAACTGCTCAATCTTTATAGGCCTTAATATTTTGTGTTTTTGAATTAGGAACATATTTTTGCCAATTCTGAAGTAATTAGTAAAATTAGATAACTTTCTAGTGAATGGAGAAAATCCTAAATTTTATCAGTATTTGTCAGGTAAAATATGTTCACAATTGCTACCTCACAGTCTGTATTCATAAGAGTACACATTTTATTAAAATATATTTACAGATACAGCTTTATAGAATACTATTTTCAAATCAGATATTCCAATTTATAACTTATATTTCATCAAATTATGTTTCTGAGGCCGGCGCCGCGGCTCACTAGGCTAATCCTCCGCCTTGCGGCGCCGGCACACCGGGTTCTAGTCCCAGTCGGGGCACCGATCCTGTCCCGGTTGCCCCTCTTCCAGGCCAGCTCTCTGCGTGGCCAGGGAGTGCAGTGGAGGATGGCCCAAGTCCTTGGGCCCTGCACCCCATGGGAGACCAGGAGAAGCACCTGGCTCCTGCCATCGGATCAGCGCGATGCGCAGGTCGCAGCGCGCCTACCGCGGCGGCCATTGGAGGGTGAACCAACGGCAAAAGGAAGACCTTTCTCTCTGTCTCTCTCTCTCTCACTATCCACTCTGCCTGTCAAAAAAAAAAAAATTATGTTTCTGAGTAACAGGATACTTCAATGAAATATGAATATCTTGGAAAAGTGTGCCTCCGGGTTGAGATTGTCCAGAGAGTCTTCACAGAATATTGGCACCACATCTTGTATATTTTAGTGCTCTCTTAATTTTTTAGCTACTCAACTTATTGACTTCTAATTTGCTACTTTCCCTGATAATTACAAATAAAATCTTGAGTTTCTTTACTACATGAAATTGTGATGTTGACCAAGGATTTCCAGCTTTTTTTTTTTTTTTTATGACAGAGTGGACAGTGAAAGAGAGAGAGAGACAGAGAGAAAAGGCTTCCTTTTCCATTGGTTCACCCTCCAGTGGCCACTGCAGCCGGCGCACTGCGCTGATTCAAAGGCAGGAGCCAGGTGCTTATCTTGGTCTCCATGGGGGTGCAGGGCCCAAAGACTTGGGCCATCCTCCACTGCACTCCCAGGCCACAGCAGAGAGCTGGACTGGAAGAGGGCAACTGGGACAGAATCCGACGCCCCGACCGGGACTGGAACCCCAGGGTGCTGGCGTTGCAGGCGGAAGATTAACCTATTGAGCCGCAGCACCGGCCTCCAGCTAGTTTTTAATAATATGCGACTATTTTGAGAAAATCCAAGTAAAACATTTTTATTGCCACTTCTTGAACATTTTCATTGATTTTTAAAACCAGTATTGCAAAGATTTAGACACTTTTTCTAGTATTCTGAAATAATTACTTTGCTTTTTAAAAATCACTTTGAATCACTAATTTTTTATTCAAATTTGTGAAAATTCTTATTTTTCTTCTTAACTATCTGTTAGGTTCAACCCCCCATCTCTATACTTCGTTGTCTACCTCTCAAGGAAGAGTCCTCATTGCTCCATGCAGTTTGAGAATGGATTACATCACTTCGTTATCTGCTTCTTACTTCACCCTATACCTCTTAGTGCCAAAAACATGCATGCACTCCCATGTTCACTGTAGCTCTATTCTTAATAGCCAAGATATGGAATCAGCCAAAGTGGCTATGAACAGATTAACACACACAAGTATATAAATGTATATGTATATCCACAAATATGGTATGTATTTAGTATATATTATATATATGTTTTATATATATATTACATATATATATATACACATTATTCCACTGACAGGAAGATGTTATGCTAAATAAGTCTAACACAGAAGAATTTTTTTTAAACTCTGATTGCCAAATGGGCAGCAATAAGAGAAAGCCAGGACTGCCATGCTTAAATAAATTTTTTATTCACTGTTCATTTCACTGAAAACAAAAATCATTTATCATCCCATTATCACATCTGGCTACTATATTCATAGATTTTAATAGGTGCAACTTCTACCTAGATTGCAAAATTCTGTGAGTTTCCTGGTCTGAATTATGAGGTATGTTTAAATGAAGTTTATGTAAAGTTTATTAATGTAATAAAAATGTTTTACCACAATGCTGTAATCTACCCTAACTTTATTTGTATTACTAACACAAAAGCATATAAATATGTCTTCAACATCAAAATTTTTCATTGAATTAACAATGAAAGTAATGCTAAGAGATATTTTACCTTCAACAGGAGGACCATTCCAATGCTTTGTTTTACGTAACAAATTGAAGTAGAATTATACACCCTTTTATTGGCATTAACATCACTGATTTTCTCTTGGATTTTTCTGATGCTAATGATATTAAATTGGCATAATTCACTGTTTTCAAATCCTTTTGCTAATGGAGCCAGCACTTTAACAACTAAAATTGCACTGAAGGAATTGAAAATGAGAGAAATAAACAGAAAAGAATAATCATTTGATCAAGATGAAAAATCAAGGTTTACAGAATGTTTTTTAAATTACCTTCTGTAGCAGCACAAAATAAGTTTGAACATTTTTTATGTAACTATTCTTTTTTTTTTAAGATTTATTTATTTGAAAGAGAGAGAGAGAAAGAGTATGAGAGAATTTAACATGCACTGGTTCACTCCCCAAATGATCACAGGGGCTTGGCCAGACCAAAGCCAGGAGCCAGGAGTTTCTTCTGGGTCTCCCAAAAGGGTGTAGGGCCCAAGCACTTGGGGTGTCCTCCACTGCTTTGCCAAGTGTATTAATTGGCAGAGAACTGGATCAGAAGTAGAGGAGCCGGCACTCGAATTGGTACCTAAATAGGTTAACCTGTTATGCCACAGTGCTGACCCCTCCTCCCAGTAATTTCACTACATCCTCTGTGGTAGACAATATGTATAGGTTCAGATTTTGTGCAATTTACACATTCATACAAACTTCACTGTGAAATGAAACGTAGCACCTCGATTTTCATTAAATACTATATTTTTAAAAAGCCATTGCTGTTAAAAAGGGTTATGGACATTTTTTTAAAAAATTCATATGCAATCATATGAATACAGCTTTACATGTTATTAATGGCGAAACTAGTTATTAAGAACAGTCTGACCAGGGCCAGTGTTGTGGTACAGTGGGTTAAGCTGCTGCCTGCAAGGCTGGCATCCAATCTGAATCCTGGCTGCCCCCCTTCCAATCTTGCTCCCTGCTAATGCACCTGAGAACGCAGCAGATAGTGGCCTGAATGCTTGGATCCTGTAACCCATGTGAGAGCCTTGGATAGATATCCAGACTCCTGGCTTCAGCCTAGACCACCCCTGACTATTGAGACCATTTGGAGTATGAACCAGTGGACAAAAGATCTTTTCTTTGCCTTTCAAATAAATAAATCTTATGAAAAACACTTCTGACAATTATTTTATAAACTATAGCAAAACTGTTCAAACTCTACTTTCCCAAAATATGTTATTTTCAAACTATTTTTATAATTTCCTGATTCCCACCCAAAGTGTTCTCCTGCTTGCAACGTATGGTCAGATTGCACACACACATAGTATAGGGCAAAGCTGGCCACTCAACCAGATTTCCAGCAAGGCAAGAGCGTCACAAACTTCTCCAATCATCATCCCTCACCCGAAGGAGTTAGACACTGGAGGATATGGGGATGTAGGGGCTAGAGTTGCGGTGTGCTGGGTAAAGCCACCACCTGCAATGCCAACTTCCCATACAGGTGCTGGTTCATGTCCTGGCTGCTCCACTTTCTATTTAGTTCCCTGCAAATGTGCCTGAGAAAGCAGCAGAAAATGACCCAAGTGCTTGAGCCCCTGTACCCACAAGGGAGATCAGGAAGGAGCTCCTGACTCCTGATTTTGACCTGGCACACCCCCAACCATTGCAATCATCTGGGGAGTAAACCAGTAGATAAAAGATCTCTCTCTGTTAACTCTTTCAAATGAATAAATCAGTCTTAAAAAAAAAAAAAAAGAGAGAGATGAGGCTATAAGGAGCTAGATGGGCTAATAGGCAGGTAGGTCAGTTAATTGCACTCAGTTTTACCAAAGCTATACAGGACTGTAATCCCTACCTTCCGACAAGCTGTTATCACTCTCCTCCCCTGATGGATTAAATCTAGGTTAGGTTTTTCAGAGATGGGGCAATCAGAAAGCCACTTTGTGTATAAAAAGGGCAACCCCACAGGTGTAACTGGCAAATATTCCCTTGGAGCCCCCCACCTGACTACTATGACAGGAGTTTCTCACTTTCAATATATCTAGCTTTGCGCTCTATTCCCGTCTGCGTGGAAATTCTTCTTCAATGTGACACAAGAACATAGATTGCCCTCATCCTCAACCTCCCGCAACAATATGACTAGTCACTTGTTTCCAAGGGCACTTGAGGAGGTGTTACTTCACAGAATGCCCATGTATATGCCAGAAAAGGATCAGGGAAAACAAATACAAGTTATCACTGTTCATGGGTTATATTGTACCAAGTGTTGAG
Source organism: Lepus europaeus (assembly GCF_033115175.1). Taxonomy (NCBI): domain Eukaryota; kingdom Metazoa; phylum Chordata; class Mammalia; order Lagomorpha; family Leporidae; genus Lepus; species Lepus europaeus. Next base: position 18,781,124 of record NC_084848.1, read on the forward strand.
ATAGGATATTTATGTCCTGCACTTGGATTTCACACAACACTAGATGGCAAGTGCAAACTGGGTATCTACCAAACTCATGGCTGATTAAAGTTCAACTACTAATGAGAATAATTCATTTTAAAATGAAAATATCAGGATCTACTACTAATCTGGACTGAAGTCTAGTACAATATCTGTAAAACTGATGAGTCCCAGGAAAACAGAGATGTATCTGTCCTGTATTTCTATAAATCCTACCTATCAAGGCTCGAATAGCCTTAGATCCAAACTCAGGATGGACATCACTGTAATATCATCACTAATTAATTCTTGTAAGCTCCTTAAACTCAATGTACATACAGATGTGGTATTTTTACTGCAAAGAAATCAACAACAACAACAAAAAACCACTGAGCAAATATATGTACAAATAAAAAACAAAAGAGCTGGGAGAACCAATAATGAAGAAGCTAATCAACACACAGAAAATGCACTACGGTAAAAGTTGTTATTGATTTAAATATACTCTGATATCCTTGGGTATTTTGAAACAACCTATAAGTACTGATTTGTTTAATGTATGTGAACATTTATTTAGGTACTTAGGAATTCACCTATGCCAGAAGTATGTAATAAGCAAGATGGATTCATATCAGCCATTCATGGTAGAACGAATTTATAAAATATGACTGTGTGGTTCCTAAAATCTCATATCAACTGATCAATAAGATTGTGATTAAATGAGAGAAAATATAACAAGATGAAAAATTTATATTATATATGATGTAATAGATATGCCAATTACCTTGATCTTGTGGTTACTGTTATAAACATGTATTGAAATATCACACTGTACTCCAACTAGAAGTAAAATTATATTTTAAAACTTATATTATAAACTCCTATATCCTAAATTCTGTATATTAGACAATAATAGTATAATAAAATACCCATTTTTAACTTTGCTTCTGACTAGCAATAGAACCATAGTGTAATTTATATATCTATTGAAAAGTTTATAATTTGACAATTGATTATTTAAATCTTTCAAATAACTTGCTTGATAAATCTTGGAAATCATTACATTGAAATATTTTGGACATATTACTAAAATTGTTGTATTTTCCTATTGAATAAGTAACACCTGGTTCTTATGGTCTCCCCTACTTGCTCAGAGATTTGCTTGAACATTAGTCTAATATACAAACACAAACACACATACACACTTCACACATATCTCACATGTACATAAAATACATAATTGTTGTAAACTAACATTGCATAGTAAATTCTAAAAGTTTTATCTAAACTAAAGGTGTCTTCTTCAGGTGTCATTCTTGCAGGTTTTAATTTCTGTTGGACTAGTGTGTGATCAGGACAGTACAGAAGAGGGTTTAAATGATACCCCATGACTGACTTGAGATGGATCTATTTATCAGCTTTTATGACCTGAAGGCATATGATTCCTTCTATATTTCAATTTCTCAAAAACTCTCATCATTTCCTTGGGAATAGTAAGGATTCTTGAAGTACTAAAAGTGTTTTGTTTTTAATTTAAGTGTCAGTGATGAGTGGAACCAGAGGACAAAAAACTCACGTGTGATTTTCAGTATGTTTACAGTATTTAAATATAGTATTTAAATAATAAATAAATGATTTAAATAATAAAAAGGAAAAAGTTTTCAACCAGACATGTTTTTCCTCAAAACCCCTTTGAGGAGAACTGATTCCTCTCACTGTGAGGAAGCCACTGTTACTCTGCTACCTGTTTGCCAACTGTGTTCCACTTCACATCTGGAGACACACGACCAGGTGGAACACTCTCCGTCCTTAACAGCCTGCCTTTCTCTTTAATAGTTTTTGAGCATCACATTCATTCCAAGCACACAAATCAATTTTTTTCCCTCTAAACAAGAGGGGTTTTCTCTTAGGCCACCTTCATCGTGCCATGCATAATATCCTTTCAAAAAAGTGACCTGCTAATTATGAGTGATTGCTTTTCCTATCCCTGGACAGCTGAGTAATAATTTCAACTAGCTATTCATAGTCAGGGATCATCAAGTGGTTGCACTCCAGATATTTCTCACCGGGCTGAAGCGCTGCCTGTTTAGCCTGAACATGGCATTGCATTCTATCTGTTCTGTTCAGTCCAAATAAGGAGACCTTATTTGCTAAACCATTTTAACTCACTCTGCACAATTTAATTATGCTTCAGTGAAAATCCACCTGTGACCTTGGGTTTTGTAATGAAATCCACTCCCCAGTCACTGCTACAAGAGAAGAGTCTGTTTAGTAAAGATAGTGGAAAATAAACATCTTAAATATTGCTCCAAACTGGGGGAGTCATACTCTTTTGGGCTTGTTCTCTCTTAGATTGTTTGCAGACATTTGGCTGTTTACTGGGAGAAGTACTTTCCCTGGAAGATTGAAATAAGATTTAAAATGACTCAGCAGAAGTTTTCATGAGAAATCAGGTAAATATGGCTTTCTCCCTCCTGTACTCTGAGCTAAAGGATACTTTGTAAAATAACGTCCTTTATTTCTCTCTATGAAAACTAACATGAAAGCACATGACTTGCAATTAAATGCTGCTTTTGTATGAATCTAGGCCATTTGATACATAGCTATTAACTGGAGCTGTTACTGAGTTTATAATGGGTCTGGGAGAACCCAAATTCCCATTTGACAAGTTCTAATTAATTAACATACAGGATACTGATGAGGGAGAGTTACTGGGAAACTTTGAATTAGAGCATGCATGTACTTTAACAGAGTATCTTTGAATCTGCCACTGTGCTAGGTGTTACACCTTCTTTTATGTACTCTGGGCAAAACCTTGTCTGCCATAGACCTTATCAGTTTCCTTCAAAGCAACGTGTGTGTATGTATTGGGATGCTGGTGATGCGTCACCGTTTGGTTTACATACCATTTACCACACTCGCCATGGAACACTCTCATTTTAAAAATAAAATAACTGGGCCGGCGCCGTGGCTCACTAGGCTAATCCTCCGCCTTGCGGCGCCGGCACACCGGGTTCTAGTCCCGGTCGGGGCACCGATCCTGTCCCGGTTGCCCCTCTTCCAGGCCAGCTCTCTGCTGTGGCTAGGGAGTGCAGTGGAGGATGGCCCAAGTCCTTGGGCCCTGCACCCCATGGGAGACCAGGAGAAGCACCTGGCTCCTGCCATCGGAACAGCGCGGTGCGCCGGCCGCAGCGCGCTACCGCGGCGGCCATTGGAGGGTGAACCAACGGCAAAAGGCAGACCTTTCTCTCTGTCTCGCTCTCTCACTGTCCACTCTGCCTGTCAAAAAAAAAAAAAATAAATAAAATAAAATAAAATAACTGAATTTACTAATTTTTAAGTTGTACATGCTTCTTGCCACCTTTATCTTACCACTGCTAGTAGCTACATGGAAGTTAGGGTGCAGTTTTGTTAGTGTTAGGAGACAAACTTGGGTCATTGCTGAAATTGGCATGGTGGTATATCAGGTTAAGCCACTGTTTGTGACATGGGCATCCTGTATCTGAGCCTTGGTTCAAGTCTCAGCTACTGAACTTTATGATTAATGCTAATACATCTGGCAAAGTAGTGAAAGATGGCCCAAATGCTTTGGCCCCAGAAACCCATGTGGGAGACCCAGATGCAGTTGCATGCTCCTGGCCCTGGGCCAGTCCCAGCCACTGAGCCCATTTGAGGAGTGAAAGAGCAGATGGAAGATTGATTTTTCTTTCTCCCTATCAAATCAATAAATATTTATAAAAATTTCTAAAAGTCAGTCTGCTTATCAAATCAATAAATAATTTTAAAAAACTTAGTCACAGCAGTTCATATGGTTCTTTTAAATCCAATAGAATATAAAGGAACATTTTCAAATATTAATGATTTGTTTGAAAGGCATAGTGTGAGAGAGAAACAGAAAGATTGTCCATCCCCTAGCTCACTTCTCAAATGTCCACAACAGTCAGAATTCAGCTACCCCAAAGCCAGGAGCCCAAAACTCCATCTGGATCTCTAGTGTGGGCTTGAGTGATGCAATTAATTGAGCCATCATCCATTGCCTTCCAAGGGTACCTTAGCATGACGCTGAATTGATGGTGGAGCAGCTGGGACCTGAACCACTCTGATAAGGATGCTGGTATTGTAGACTGAGACTTTACCTGCTGTTCTACACCACCTGCCTCAAGGAATTTTTAAATAAATATATTTTTAAAAATAAAGGTAACAAGGCACAGGACTATAGTTTAGATGAAAAGATTTTGTTTTTTAGCAATGCATAAAACAAAAGTATTTTGAAATTGATAGAATCACATATTTGATGGCATCTGCTAAGTCCATTATTTCCTCTCTGCTAGGTGATTCACCTGCTGCCTAACATCAATACTGCTGCTTTTGCATCCCCCATTGGCATTTTCCAATTACTGCAGTTGCATTTCCTCCATTTCCTGATCACATATAGCACTAACTGCACTACAGTTCAGGGCCCCAAACTATGTCTGTTGTGGCATTCTGTGACTTGCTGTCTTGCATGATTGTTATTTCAATAATCATGGAATGTAAGAGAAGAAAGTCTTATAGAGTCACTTTAGTGTAACTGGTTAATTTACAGGAAAAAAAAAATGAAGCCAATGGGGTTTAAGTGTTAGAGACAGATCTAAGACTATGTGGCCAACTATGACCAGGCCTCAAAAAGTTTCCAGAAAATGTATACAAAAGTTGCACTTTGTAAATTCACATTTATGAAATAAAAAATAAAAAAAATTAAAAAAAGGATAATGTAGATTTTCCATGAGGTTTTTGAAGCACTATCATATTGTAAGTCAATGTCATCCCTATGTCAGACACAATTCCTGCCTGTAACAGTGTACAGATCAGGTACCTGATAATGTATTCCCATTTTCTTGAAGAGTATCCTGTCAAATATACCAAGTCATCTTCTTATAACTTTGAAGGAGGGTTAGTTTTATCTTCCATCTATTGTGATTGGCCCCATATCTAGCTCTATTCTCAGTCTGTATTGAATACATGTTCAGTTAATTTGAAATATCAAGGAAGTTAAAATGTCTTTAAAGTCATTGGCATGTCAATAGTTTCAAATGACAAACTTTAAGCAAATATTTCAAACCTGAGAGTCCTTTCAGTTTCTGTACTTTTCTTTCTCCATCCAAAATATTGACAATAGCCAAAATCTAGACTCAACTAAGGTGTTGATCATCAGAAAAATAGATAAAGAAAATATGGCATCCATACACAATTGAATATTATTCTGCTATTGAAGATAATGGAATTCTACCATTTGCAGCAAAATGGATGCAACTGAAGGACTGAATAAGATGGACACAGAAAGACAAAAATATTCCTTGTTCTCCTTTAAAAATGGGAGCTAAAATTACAAAAAAAGCACAAAGGAAAATAAAAAAGTACCTGTGTGTATCAGTCAGTATTGCTAGAAATAGTTTTCAAATAGTTAAAAATGTTGTACTACTAAAGTTTTTAATGATCTGTGATTACTTTGATATTTACTGTGTATGAGTGAAATGGCATTTTCCATTCAAGTATTATGTATAGCCCTTGACTGTATTTCTCCTAAACAAGTGTCTTTTTGCTTTTTACTTGTTGAATTTTTGTTCACTGAAGCAGTAAGTCCTTGACTGCAATGTAAATTAAACAGTTATCTCAGAAGTGAAGGAAAGAAGGGAGAGAGGAGGGAGAAAGGGAATCTCATTACCTTATAATTAAATATATAATAACTATATGGAACCCGTTAGAAACTTTAAAAATTTTTAAAAATGATCGACAGAACCAAGGAGCACAACCAATGAGCTCTCAAATTCTACCCTGAATTAAAACACCAAATCTCTCTGTAGTTGTTCATATTTTCTCCTGATAAGAAAATTTCAACATTATAACTGATTCAAGCTTTACAATCTAATGTATATCTTTTTGTTTACAAAAAAAAAAATTGGTAAGCTTGCTTTTGAAGGATCAATTTGAACATGGGAGAGGACTAATTTTAAGAGTGATAAACAAAATAAACTACGGGGGGACATTAATGTCCTTTTTTAAAACTGCACTCTCCTTACAAAGAATATTTGAAGAGAAATATGATTTTCAACCCAAGGTACTGAGAAAGACAAGAAAAGTTAATGCCTTCTCCCTCACCCAATCACAATTTAAGATTTATTCTGTGTTAAGCCTTCACTGGTGTTTTGAATTCAACTCCCTTATGAGTAGAAACAAAGTGACTGTATTCAATAACTTAAAATATTAAAATTTGGCACTAAGGAAAGATGCTGCAGCTGTGGTAGTCTTACTTATAGGTGGCCATGGACACAGCAGGAGTTTTAGAAGGTCCCTCTCATCCACTAGAAAACAGTGCATCCACTTTTCAAACATGCTCAAGTGGAATGATAAAATGTAAAATGCAAATATAACAGGCAGTAAGTACACGTTAAGCAATTTTCTGCTATTAATATTTCAGAGTGATTTCATTCACCAGTTGTTGTAAGGGAATAGCTAAGTAACCACATGTTTCCCCAAGCTACATTCAACAAATAAAATCTCTCAGGAAGGTGGACAATGAAATATGTAGGGGCCAAGAGAAGTGAAGGGCCATTGTGACTTAGCTGCAGTTTAAGGCCCAGTATGTATGGTTAGTGGAGGAATAAAGCTGGAGGAAGCTGTGAGCTGTGGTCTAGCAGGGGAGGTGGAAAGAAGGAAGGATAGGCAGACAGCTGGAGCGAGCTTGATTCTGTCAGTCCATGACCTGCATGGTAGCTCCATTGTATTAGTCAACTGGAAAGTCATTTTATTTTCTCTCAAATAAGCCTTTCTAATTTATAGTTAACTCCAAAAAGAGACTGGGGTAGACCTTTGGTCTAGTGGCTAAGACATCAGTTGAGGATACCCAGATCCCTCATCGAGTCCCTGGGTTTGATTCCTGACTCATACTCCTGATTCCAGCGTCCTGCTAATGCAGACCCTGGGAAGCAGCTGTGAGGATTCAAGTAATTCAGTTCATACCACGCATGTGGGAGAATTCAATTGAGTGTCAAGCTCTCACATTCACACCCTGGCCATTGTAGGAATGTGAGGAGTGAACTGGAGAGGGGCGCTTGCTTCCTTGAACCCTCTCTCACCATGAAATAAAGAAAACAATTTATATACTTGTCAATACAAAGTATTAAAGAACTTCTATCATTTAGTCATTTCATACTTTCATACCTGTTATCTAAAAACTAGGGGTTTTTTGTCCAAAAAATGAGTTTTCTCTTTCTATATATATATATATATATATATATATAACATTACATTATATTATATACAACTTATATTACATAATTCATATAAACTAAATTATTAAATTATATGAATTAAATTATATAAATATGTATTATAAATATATAAATTTATATATTATATATTTATGTATCATAAATATATTTTATATTTATTATTTATATATAAACATGAATATATAGAGTACATATATATGTACAATTAATTGTACATGAGAGTACTTTAAAAATTCAAAGGAACCTTTACTTGGAAAAGTATAGTCAAAAGGTAAGTTTAGGAATTGGCATTGTAGTGCAGTAGGTTAAGCCACCAGCTGTGTGAGTGCCAGTTTAATTCCCAGCTGTTCCACTTCAAATCCCCCTACCTGCTAATTTGCCTGGGAAAGCAATTGAAGATGACCCAAGTATTTGGGCCCTTGTGATTGACCCAAATGGAGATTCAGGCTCCTAGTTTTAGCCTGGCCCAGTTCCCGCAGTTGCAGCCATCTTAAGAGTGAACCAATAAATGGAATCTCTCTCACTGTTTCTCACTCTCTAACAATGCATTTCAAATAAATAATTAAATCTTTAAAAAATAGTACAGAATGAAGAAAAGTTTATCTGGGTGCAAAAGGTATTTTGAAGACCATGTGTATTTTTTCATAGTATGCATTTTCATAAACTTTTAAAAGTGCCTTTCATGTATGTTCACCTTTATGTATTCTTTCTACAAATACACATATATGTACATAAATTCTTTCCATTATAATAGGAAAAAAGTTATACATATTGTATTCATTTATGTATATACAGACATATTTTACATATATATCAATGTGTTTGCAGGTAACTATAAGTCAGTAGATACAAAGTTAAAGATTTTTTTTTTTTTTTTGACAGGCAGAGTGGACAGTGAGAGACAGAGAGAAAGGTCTTCCTTTTGCCATTGGTTCACCCTCCAATGGCCGCCGCGGCTGGCGCACTGCGGCCGGCACACCGCACTGATCCGATGGCAGGAGCCAGGTGCTTTTCCTGGTCTGCCATGGGGTGCAGGGCCCAAGCACTTGGGCCATCCTCCACTGCACTCCCTGGCCATAGCAGAGAGCTGGCCTGGAAGAGGGGCAACTGGGACAGAATCCAGTGCCCCGACCGACCGGGACTAGAACCTGGTGTGCCAGAGCCGCAAGGCGGAGGATTAGCCTAGTGAGCCGCAGCGCCGGCCAAAGTTAAAGATTTTTTCCTTTTACATGAAAAAAAAGTCAGCAACAATTCAATATTTTAAACATTCTGGGGGGTAGCTGCTGGTATCTACTAGGGAGAAATCTGCAAGGTGTTTATTAACCACATACATACAGAGTGCAGTTGGTAATTAGATGTTTCTGCTGGCTTGTTCTGTTAAAGGATGGAGCCAAAAGTACTATTAGAATGCAAGCAAGGAAAACTACCCAGTTCTACATGAAATTTGTTTCTATAACCAAGGGCTACTTCGGAGGTAAAAGTAGGGAGTATCTAATGTTTACTGAACATCTATTAAGTTTTAGGTGTTTACTATGCAATTTATCTAATTTGTTTTGTTTTTATCCCTCAGCAGCACAAATAATATTATGCATGTTATTACTGAATGTTAAATAAGAGCCAGGTATCACAGCTGATAACATGAATCTCTGTTAGCAGGTCACATAGCATTTATGATGAGACAAAATCTCACTAGTTTCTTACCAGCTCAGGGCTTTGAGAGCTATGATTCTGCTTCCTACATCCAGAAAGAGACCTCTCTTTTATTTGCATCCTCAGTGTGAAAAACATAAGATTCCATAAAGCAAGTCTCAAAAAAACAAAAAGCTAAATTTGGTCCAATGATACTTTAAAAAAAAAAACTAATATATACATTGGGTGAATTGATAAATAGTAAAGTAATAGCATCCTTATTATTAGGTAATCTGTACAACTAATGTAAACAGTGTTATGGGGCTAAATGTATAAATGACTATGTGAGGCAGAATATAATGAAGAGAGAATATGACAACTCAGCATCATTTCTGTCTTTCTATTATGAGCATGGTTCTTCCAATGATCATTCTTCACTCTAAAAAATGTGTGTTCTTTTCTTTCTCATTTACTTTCCTGGACAGATAAACTGTTTCATCTAATATAAACATTCAGAATAGCAATAACTGCTGTGCAAATAAGCAACATGACCAGACCTTGTATTCATATCACTACTCCAAGTACCCATAGAGGAAGCAACATTTAAATCTCCACCTCACTGCATGACGTGTCACTGAGGGTATGGTCCATAGAGCAGCATTGCTATCATCTGAGAGCTATTTGGGGATGCATTCCAGATTTACTGATTCAAATTTGGGATTCTTCAAGATCCATATGTGATAAATGCATACAATCAAGTTTAAGAAGACTAGTCAAACCTTACCATCCCTGTCATTCTCTCTTTTTTTTTTTTTTTAAATCTGGCTTAAACTGGGTAAAGGAAGAAGTTTGTCAATCTTGCCCTACTCCCATGGGGTTCATTAAGTAAGCTGATTCAAAGAAGTCACCTAGGATCTAGAAACCAGGAGTTGAGTTTAAAAGAATTATTTGGCTTGCTACTTTAGGTTACATGGGATCAAGTATCCAGTGATGAAGGCATTTCATTACCCATTCAGCTATTGCCTTCAATGTGTATGTACCCAATCTTTCAAAAATTGTACCCAAGAGGTAGGAAAGTAAGCAGGAGTATCTAGATACCAGTACCCATCACATCCATCATAGTTATTTTTATAGCGTCACAAAAATCAGAAGAGAGTAAAAGTGCATTCAATCAAAACCTCCCAGAGAGGTTTAAGAGAAAAAACAACAGGTAATGAGACAGTAGCAAAGCAATGAGGTGAATAGAGAAAATTGTGAGAAATACTCAGGAAAGTATTATTAGACTATTTGACTTGAATGCAGAACAAAACATAAAATTTAAAGGGGTGGAACTGGAAGGATCTTTAGGATTCTGTTCCGTTATGGTAGGATTTATAAGAATGAGGATGTTGTTTGTTCTTCAAGTGATGAGGAGTAGGATAGCAGTTTTACCAAGCCTACCTTAAGAAAATGAATCTGATAGAAATGATGACAATTATTTGAAGTGGGAGTAGATGCTAGAGGTAAGAGTATCAGAAGATTAGTTAGAAAAATAAGATGTGGCCTACCATAATTGACTTCAACTAGCATGTCAGGAAGAGACTAATGGGGTGACATGATTTAATGTGGTTAGTAAGTGGAAGTTGAAATAATGTGACCATCATTTAGTCAACATTTTCCATTTGTCAGGCATTAAGCTCAGCACCTATATGCACTTTATCGTGTTTAATTCTCACATCTTAACAATTGGTAGTACTGATGATGAGGAAGAGGACAAATAGCTAACAATTATATAATGCTTAATTTGTGTCAGACAGAATTCCATTTTAAACACTTTAAATACCTCCCCAAAATAAACTTATGAGAGAAAATATTAGTACTTCTATTTTATATTTTAAGAAAATTGAGGTATAGGATATTTAAATGGGTAGTTTTATCACTGTTTCATAAATAAAGAATTAGGTTTCAAATACCCAAACCGAATCATCTAAGATTGACCACTTGTCAATTGATAGCTCAATAATTTGAATCTCAATGTATTTCATGATTATTCATTCCCATAAATAAAAAATAGATATTATAAGATGCTCACCATTCATATATTTTGAATGGAATTTTAGATGTATCTCTATGCATACCTGGATATAACACTTTAAAGTTCTGGCTTTTGTAACCAAGATTCAAATACTTAACTGGTTTAAACAAGATATCAATTCATCTGTCTTTTACCAACCAACTCAGAAAAAGCCCTTCTAGGCTGATCTAAAAACCCTGCACTGTCAGAGGCCCAGTCAACTTTTATCCTGCTGCTATGCTAGGCTGAACATGGATAATCTGTAAATCTCATATGGCTTCTCTATTTCTAGCCATAATACTTGCAAGCCAGGCAGCAGAAAAGTAGAGAAAGTAAGACATGCATCCTTTTTAAAAAAAATACTTTTCAGGAAGTGTGCTTGGGTGTATATACTTCAATTTATAGCTTATGACTTGATCTTAAATTACACCCTTAGAGCTAGTTGCAAGGGAGACAGGAAAACACATTTGAGAGACTTCCCCTTTCAAAAACAAGGGATACAGACCACCCAGGAAAACTAGGAGGCTTTGTCACAATTTCTGTCACTAATTCAATAGTTTATCTATCTTCAATGCTTCTAATTTATTCCAGTCTCTGAGAGTATGTTCCATGCTTCTCTCCTAGCTTCTGTCAGCTGCTTAGAATATCTGGCATCCCTTGGGTTTTAGCTGCATCACCCTAACCACTGTCTCTGAGTTCACACAGCTTCTTTACCATTTGTCAATATTTATGTGCATTCTATGTCTCTAGATCTTCTCCTTTTGTGTCTGTTATATGGATATCTGTCATTGGATTTAGTTCTACTACAAACTGTAGTGATCTCCTCTGATATCCTTAACTTATTTATGTCTGAAAACCTTATTCCAGGTAAGCTCACACTCTGAGGTTCTGGGTGGACTCACCTTTGAGAGTCACAATTCAATTAATTTAAAATTTGTTTTTTATTGTTATATCATCTTTTCAAAGTATTGGTTAAATTTATGTTTTGGGGGACACTTAGCAGGTTAAGCCACTGCCTGTGATCACATATGGATGCAGGTTTTAGTCCCAGCTGCCCCACTTTCAAACCAACCCCCTGGTAATAGCCTGGGAAAAACACCAACCAATTGTTCACTCTACTTTAGAGAATGAACCAGCAGATGGAAGATCTGCCTCTCCTCTCCCTCCCTATCTTTCAAATAAGTATATCTATAAAAATAAATTTATGCTTTTATTACACTTTTCCATATCACAAAGCATTCCTGGGCAATGCCTGCCTAAATCTTTAATCACATTATTTTCTTAGAGCAGGCTGATTCTATTATTCTTTCCATTATTCTTTCTATTATTCTTTCTTTCTCTTTCAATTGTATTATCTACAGGACTACCATTCTTTTAGCTTCTGTTATTGTTGCTGCTGATGTGGGGAATAGAGTATGCACCTGCATGATCATCATGTGGTTATCTAAGCTCATTTCTTTATTTTCTACTGATGTTCCATTGATATTTATTTGGTGTAGATGATTTTTTTTTCTTTCTTTATCCCTAGATGTCAGACATCTGTTGTAGCTCCCCTCTGAGATTTTTACATTTCAGTTTTCCTAATTAGCCCAGAGGAGGAGGAGCTGGCAACTAAAGTTGTATAAAATACCACACAGATTATTCAGCCTCTGCTCTCTCACCTGAGGTGTCACAAAGGTTGTGTACATGGTTCTCATCAAATGTTACCCTAGGCTAACAGCTTCCCCAATTCAGATACAGAGGTTTTGTGTTCCTTTAGAGCATCAGCATCTTTGTGGTGTAGCACAAATTGTAGCGAAATCTCATAGGTGCTATTTCCCATGGTGCCCAGGCCAAATGAAGAAAAATATAGAGAATCAATTCAGTTTGTTTCCTGAGACTCGGTGGCATCTATGAGAATCTTAACCATTGTCATCATAGCCTAAGGGTAAAGACAGTCCTGTTTAATTCAATGTTGAATTCAAATCTGTTTCTCTTTGTATTTGGGAACTTCAAAGAGTTTGTGGAAAATGAAATAGTAGATAAGTTTTTTTTGGTGCATGACAATGTTGATATCCATGCACATTTTTTTCATAATATACATTTTTAAAGAAAGCTTTTATTTAATGAATACAAATTTCATAGGTACAGCTTTAGGAATATAGTGGTTCTTCCCCCATACCCACTCTCCCACTCCCACTCCTGTCACACCACCTACTTCATCTCCCATCCTATTCTTAATTAAGATTCATTTTTAATTAACTTAGTATAGAGTTGGTCTTCTCTATATAAAGTAAATATTTCAACGATTTGCATCCCCCCACACACAAAGTATAAAGTACTGTTTGAAAACAAGTTTTACTGTTAATTCTCATTAAGGACAGAGGTCCTACAAGGGGAGTAAGTACACAATGATTCCTGTTGTTGATTCAACAATTAACTCTTTTGTATGACATCAGTGATCACCCAGGGCTGTTGAAATGAATTACCAAGACTATAGATACCTTTTGAGTCCACAAACTCCATCAGTATTTAGACAGGGCCATAAGCAAACTGAAAGTTCTCTCCTCCCTTCAGAGAAAAGTACATCCTTCTTTGATGGCCTCTTCTTTCCACTGGAGTCTCACTCACCGAGAGCCTTCACATAGAACATTTTTTTGCCACAGTGTCTTGGCTTTCCATGCTTGAAATGTTCCCATAGGCTTTTCAGCCAAATCTGAATGCCTTAAGGGCTGATTCTGAGATCAGAGTGCTGCTTAGGGAATTTGTCATTCCATGAGTCTGTTGTATGGCCTGCTTCCTATGTTGGATCCTTTTTAATTCTATCTATTGTTGTTACCAGACACTTGTTCTTATTTATATGATCCCTCTGATACTCAATCCTATCTTTATGATCAATTACACACTTAATATAATCACTTTAACATATAAGATGGCATTAGTATCACCTAGCTTAATGGGATTTGGAGTCCTATGGCAAGTTTTAGCTTGACCGTTAGGGGTAAGTCCATGGGAATGTGTGCCAAACTCTCTTATTGCCACTCTTATTTTTTACTGGGATCTATTTCTAATTGAATTTATATATTTTCATGAGCCCTTTGAATACCTCTCATATATAATACAATAACATACCATAGATCTCTATAAATTACACATGCACACATTTATATTGGATATGTCTATACATATATATGTCTTTAAAAGATATATACAAGGACCAGCATTGTGGTATAGCTGGTAAAGCTGCTGCCTGTGATGCTGGAATCTCATACAGGCTCTGGTTCGAGTCCTAGCTGCTCCACTTCTGATCCAGCTACCTGCTAATGGCCTGCAGAAAGCAGAGAAGATGGCCTAACTACTTGGGTCCTGCCACCCATGTGGGAGATGTGGATGAATCTCCTGATTCTTGGTTTTAGCCTGACCCAGCCCCACCTGTTTGAGGAGTGAACCAGCAGATAGAACCAGCTCTTTGAGGAGTGAACCAGCAGATAGAAGATTTCTCTCTCTCTCTTTCTCTTTCTATCTTTCCTTCCCATTCTGTAACTGACTCATAAATCTTTATATATATATATATATATGTGTGTGTGTGTGTGTGTGTGTGTACATAGAAAATATATAAACCTAGAAATATATATCATGAAAAATATGCATTGATTTCATTTTTTGCATCAAAATAGACATCATTTAATTCAATTTACCACAAATTACTGAAGTCGTCCATTGTATATAACATTATGATATATCCCTTCCACTGATTGCTGAAGGTGATTTGATTTTCTTTAAAAAAATTTAGGAGAATTCATCAGATATTTGTAATTTGACATACTCTGTTATCTTCTCTGTGCTCTTTTTGTCATGGTTGATGATGCAAATCTGATAGGGGTGGGAAAGCAACTACAATCAAGTGGATGGTTCCCTTAACAATCTATTGTCTACACAAAAATAATTAAATTCCTTCTTAAAGCTCAGTGTACTTCCTTTGATGTACATACATTTTTCTCAGAGAACGTTCATTAATATCATTTTCTGAGACCAAATCATTGTGTAACAGACATTGGTAAGCTCAGTGCTCCCAATATCACTTCATGTTCATAATGAAATTTCTCCATATCTCAATTTAATATATTTTCACAGTGAAAAATTAATATTCTCATGTGCTTAAAATAATGTCTTCTTAATGCTGAGAATGAAGCTATAGAATTGTCAAAATGATGTTGCTATTTTAGAATCAAAAATATTTTGGGTTTAACATGAACTATTTTAAGAAAATATAACAACTTGTTACTATTTAGCCATGTTTTGAAGAACTGGATTTGATTATCACAAATCAGAACTGGGGAAGTTAAATTGAGAATAGAGTGCACCCAGCATTAGCCTATCTAACAAGGCTGAGTTTTGCCCTTATTTAGACAACCCATCCCACATTGTGAAAATCAATTCAGATTATTTCCTTTATATTGCAAGATCACTCTAAAATGTTGATATATGAAAATAATGTACATGTAGCCTATTGTGAAAGTTCTTTATTTTTCCTGAGAATGAAATACAACTCACAAGATTGTAATACATTGCATAATTGCAGGCAATAATTTTTTTAAGATTTAAAAAAAAACTTACTTGGGAAAAACATATACTGACTTTAACCAGGGGAAAACAGCAGAAGAAAATCAGAGGAAGTGTATTCCCAGGAGAGTGTTGGAGAGAAGTTTGCAGTGGGAATTCTACAGAAAGTGGGATGCTGTGGAGCAGTGTGGAAAGAACAGACATGCAGCGGTGAGCAGGAACACCACACAGGACTCCTGCAGCCAGGGGCTGAAGGAGATGCCAACTTCTGAGAGGGAAGTGAGAACAGTCTGTGGCAGCCCAGCCACTGGTGATATTGCATGAGGGAGGACTTAGTCATTATACAGGGGCTTGAAGAGGAGGTAATTTGCAAACAAGGTTTAATAACAGAAATTCTTCAGAGTTACTGAATCACTTTTCCTTTTGTATTATGAATTATCCTTTAATTATTCTACATTTTGTATTTGCATAGATTAATTAAGAAACAGTTATGACTTAGGAGATGGGCATAATTTAATAAGCAAGTTTATTGAGTAGGAAAAACTGCTGAAAAATTAATTATGGAAGATTCTCGATTTGGCATACTAGGTTGGGAAGTAGAAAACAAAAGATTTGCTTCAGTGCTTGTTGGAAAAAATTCTGGGCAGAATGGTATGGTCAGCAGCTTTACAACAAAGAAATGTTTAGGAATTGGGACCCCGGCAGAGTTAAAGGAGAAATGGATAAAGAAATGATAGAACAGGGTGCAGCCACACTAACTTCAGCTGCTCTGCAATGGGAAAAGAACAAAGGAAGGACCCTGTTTCTGGGGTAAAGAAATGAAACAACAACATCCACATCAACGACTCCATCTGCCAAGAAGAGAGATGACAGAGTCGTCACGTACAGCCAGCTGTGACCTGCTCAGTGTGAGCCGCCATCTTACTTCAGCCCCGAGAGCTGACGGAGGCTAAGTAACTGCGGGAAGTGGAGCAGGGAAACTGTCTTGCTTCCTTCCCCTCCACCACTACAGTAGAACAACATAGTCAGCAGCTAAAAGTCCGGGAGTCAGCAGGAGGTGCCCGCTTCTTTGAAGGTAAAGGAGTTTGCTTCAGCCCAACCTGTGTCCTGCTGATATTGCCCCAGAGAGAACCTTGCAGACCACACTGACTTTGAGTCCAGCTTGAAGCACTAGTGGGGGAAGCAGGGTGCCCACCTAACACCATGCACAGAGAAAACATTGCCTGCTTCCCATCCCCAGACAGGAGTTCCTGAGCATAAGCAGACAGGAGGCACCATGTTGATAAAGTGAGTGTAGGCAGCTGTGGCTCAGGCTCATGCACATGCAAGTACAGGGTATTTTTCTGAGGGATAAAACTGCAGTCCCTTCAGACTTCTAGTCTGGCCTGGACAAATGCCCACTTAAGATTTGAGGCACTCCCCTCCCCTGACTTTATCACGAGTGACCAAGTGACCATGCTCAGACTGACATGCAGCAGGCACTGGGAAAGCCTGGCTCTCTCCACGAACAGATCAGGTTCACAGGGCTGAGAGTGGGTCCCTTGGTCTCTATGATTGTGGGAATCCTGTGACTGCATGAGAGGGTGTGGGTATAGCTGGGTCTCTTGGCAATCACTGTGTCTAGTTTCAGAGTTTCAGAGTCCTTGGGGTGGGTCATTGCAGAGGGTTCTGTGTGCACAGTAGGGACCACTCAGATCCTTTGTGCAATTCATGTGCCTACATGGATGGAGTGTTGTAGCCCTGTAGGACTGCCCTGGGCATTGATCACACCCTTCCCCTACTAACAATAGAAATCTACCAAACTCATCTTTGGTGTCTGTCTGGACTCTTGAACCACACCTGAGCACTGATAGCAGTTACCTGTCCCACCCAGCACACACCTCCAAAAACCAATGATGGAACAGACACTCCACTAAGCCACAGAGGCATAGTTCAAAGATAAAAGCCATCAGAAGAGAAAATCAACAAGTGCTTTGACAAATGCCTAAAACTAAATTGAGAAATATAAGAAATATGAACAAAGAAGAAAATATGACCCCCGCCCTCCACAAAGGAACACAATACTTTACTACTAGAATGTGAAGACAAAGAGATTAATGAAATGTCTGCATAAGATTACTCAAAAAAAGAGAATCAAATTCATAAGTTCAAGAAATTTTTACAAGATATGGATGAAAAATTTTTTCAAGAAAAAGAGATCTAGAAGAGAAATAAATATGAAATATTAGAAATAAATTCAATGTCCAATAAAAGTTCAGTGGAAAACCGAGATTAAAAAAGAATAACCAACTATTTGCTGCCTCTTAGAAACATACTTCACTAACAAAGATATCTATAGACTGAAAGTGAAAGAATGGACAAAGATAATGGAAAGAAAAAAAATTAGTAATCATCCTAATATCACACAAAATGGACCTTAACACAAAAGCTGTTAAAAGAGACATTGAAAGGCATTATGTGATGATTAAGTGATCAATTCACCAGGAATATGTGACTATAGTAAAAGTATATGCATCTAATACCAGGGCACCAGTCTATTTGAAAGAAATATGGATCTGAAGAAAGACGTGGACTCTGATACAATGATTATGGGGAATATCAACATCTCACTTTCATCAATGAACAGATCAACTAGACAAAAAAATCAACAATTAACAGAGTTAATCTACGCTATGAACCAAATGGACTTAATTGATATCTACAGAACATTTCAGCTCAGAGTTGAAGGATACACATTCTCTAGGGACCTTCACACACTAGGCTATATAGCAATTCTCAACAAAGTATAAAAAAAATGATCATACCATGCATCTTATCTGACCACAGTGGAATGAAGCTGGAAACTAACAACTTAAGAAAGTTGAGAAAATATGCAAACACATGGGGACTGAAGAACAGCTCCTGAACGAATAGTAGGTCATAGAATAAATCAAAAGGCAAATCCAAAAATTCCTAGAAACAAGTAAAGATAAAAACGACACACCAAAATTATGGTATATGTCATAGCAATATAATTACCTACATTAAGAAATTGGAAAAGCATCAAATAAATGACCTAACAATTCATCTGATGGACCTATAAAAACAACAAACCAGGGGCCGGTGCCGTGGTTCACTTGATTAATCCTCTGCCTGCAGCACCAGCATCCCATATGGGTACCTGGTTCTAGTCCTCTTCCAGTCTACCTCTCTGCTGTGGCCCGGGAGGGCAGTGGAGGATGGCCCAAGTGCTTGGGCCTCTGTACCCGAGTGCGAGACCAGGAGGAAGCACCTGGCTCCTGGCTTCGGATTGGCGCAGCTCTGGCTGTTGTGGTCATCTGGGGACTGAACCAATGGAAGGAAGACCTTTCTCTCTGTCTCTCTCTCTCACTGTCTATAACTCTACCTGTCAAATAAAAAAAAAAAATCCCCCTCCCAAAAAAGTAAGAGGAGGGAAATAATTAAAATTAGAGTAGAAATAAACAAAATGAAAAAAAGCAAAAGATCAGTGTGATGAAGAGCTGTTTTCTGGGCAAAAAAAAAAAAAAATTGATAGACCATTGGCCTAACTAACCAAAAAAAAAAAAAAAAAAAAGAAGAAGAAGAAACTCAAATTAATAAAATCAGAGATGGAAAGGAGATGTAACAATGAATGCTACAGAAATGAAAGGGGCTGGCGCTGTGGCGTAGTTGCTAAAGCTGCTTCCTGCAGTGCTGGCATCCCATATGGGCACCCGCTCAAGTCCCAGCTGCTCCACTTCCCAACCAGTTCTCCGCTGTGGCCTGGAAAAGCAGAACAGATGGCCCAAGCCCTTGGGCCCCTGCACCCATGTGGGAGACCCAGAGGAAGCTCCTGGCTTCTCACTTCAGATCAGCACAGCTCCAGCCGTTGTGGCCATCTGGGGAGTGAACCATCAAACAGAAGAGCTCTCTCTCTCTGCCCGCCCCCTACCTCTCTCTCACTCTCTGCCTTTTTAACTCTGCCTTTCAAATAAATCAATAACTGTTTTTAAAAAAGAAATAAAATGAATCATCAGGACTCACTACAAACACCTATATATGTGAACACACTCAAAAATCTAGAAGAAATAGATTCCTGGACACATACAATCTACCAAAATTGAGTCATGAAGATATGGAAAACCTGATAAACCAATAACTAAGATGGAAATTGAACCAGTAATAAAGATCCTCCCAACAGATAAACACTCAGGAGCATATGGGTTTACTGCTGAATTCTATCAACCTTTTAAAGAAAAACTAACATTCTTCTCAAACTATCATATGTTTTTTTCTGAGTCATGGTAATTAATATACAGAGCACAAAAAATGTAATGTACATCCTTGAAATTGACATTCTTAGATTTGATTATTATTTACAGCATTTGTCTATTCTTTCGAGGAACAGTGGGTTTTCTACTTACAACTTGTTGAATTCCTTATTTGGTGGAGGATTAAGCTTGTGATTACAAAATAAACTGAAAGTATGCCATTGTAAAAATAAAAGAAAAAAATGAAGGAAGGATGAGGGAAGGTGGAAGTGTGGGAGGGAGCTTGGATAGGGTGGGGAGTATCATTATGCTCTTAAATCTATATATGAAATATATGAAATTTGTTCATTTTATATAAATATTGATTAAAAAGAAAAAGAGGAATAAATATTGATTCTAGAGGACAACACTCTACTCTAAAGGGATTTTACTGAACCCTCCTTCCGTCAGGATTTGTATTTCCATGGTGATTTCTGACTTGACTATCCTTAGCCAAACTCTGAATTATTAGGATACCTGCTACTCATGCTATTTGCTAAATAACAGTACTATTCAGTCTGCCAAAATTCTCACACCAAAACTTTCCAGTTAGAAGTAATCATGCCTTGGATACTCAATCACATTTGAATAAGTATCCAATGAACTATACTTCCAACAATGAGAGGGTGTAAATTTTATAAATAAAATAACAAACAAAATCAAAATACATGGACAAAGTGTCTACAGGAAAAATAAAATATGAATACAGCAGTATCATGTTTATGATGTTAAGTTAAAACTAAAGTTGTCCTAAAGCTGCCTCTGTACTTCGTGAATTTCAGTCTAACTGAAATATATATTCTTTCAACAAACAGCTAAGTCTCAGGCAATCACAGGCTGCCAACTAATCAGACTATGCCCTTTTAAGCAAATACTTTTCACGATGTGACCAAATAAAGCAACTGCTGAACTATCATTGTGTTGTTTCTGTAAGTCACTTCTTTTTTCTGTCTGTAAATACTGCTCCCCACGTTGCTGAGCAGAGCTCTCTGAACTTCTCCTGTTGCTGAGTGTCATCTGGTTCGTGAACCATTCTCGACCAAATACACTCTGCTAAATGCAGGATGTCTGAAGCTTTTCTATACTGTAAAACAACACAACAGGAAAAAGAGGGCAGACAAGAGTGTCATTTTGGTATACTCTATATACATTTTACTTGTTCTGATTATACTAATATGTGTGAGAAGTATTATAACTATTGGACTTTCTGTAACTACATGATTGATTTTTGTTAATTTTAAAACTGATGTGTTTGAGAAGTAGAAACACACACATATGGAGACAGGGAGAGAATGAGGGAGGGAGAGAGGGAGAGAGAGAGGAGAGCATGCCCACACTAGTTCAATCCACAAATGCCCACAAATGCCCACAACCACCAGAAATGGGTCAGGGATGAACCTAGGAGTCAGGAACTCAGTTCAGATTTCCCACACAGTGGGAGGAACCCAATTACATGAACTATTATCACTGCATCTAAAAGTCTGCATTAACAGGAAGCTGGAATTTGGAGCCAGAGCTGGAAATAGAACCTAAATACTCCAATATGACATAAGGTAAAATGCCAACCCCAGCATGACTTTTGATAAAGTCAACTGACTCTTAACTGTACAATACCATTTACATTACTTGGAATGATGGACTCTCTGTAACAAATAAAATTGTTTTTCAGAACATTTTGATTGACTTTATTTGAAAGGAGAGAGACAAATGTAATTAATCTCTTATACACAAATTTACTCCCCAAATTCCACAATAGGCAGGGCTAGGTAGGTCAGTCTGAAGCCAGAAGTTGGAAACTCAACCTGGGTCTCTCATGCAGGTGTCAGGGACACAATTACTTGAGCCACTACCTGCTGTCCGACAAAGTGCACATTAGCAAGAAGTTGGAATCCGGAGTGGAGCCTGAGTGGAAGGCAGCCACTCTAATATAGTACACAGGCATCCCAAGCTGCCTTTCAATGGAAATGCCAAATGCTCACCCCAGAAACACCACTCTTAACTGAAAGAAACAAAGTGGCTACTTCCAATAATAGCTGGTGAGTTAAACAGCACAGCTACTTAACTTGAGTGTTTTATGCTATGTTTAGCATAAAACAGAAG
Source organism: Lepus europaeus (assembly GCF_033115175.1). Taxonomy (NCBI): domain Eukaryota; kingdom Metazoa; phylum Chordata; class Mammalia; order Lagomorpha; family Leporidae; genus Lepus; species Lepus europaeus. The sequence goes on from NC_084848.1 coordinate 18,803,008, forward strand.
AATAAAGGGAGAATAGTCAGGACCACTGTGTCGCTGTTGTAATAAAAGCCTTGTCTCTTGACAAAAAATGTGAATTGACTCAAATTGTGAATATGTTTAAAATAAGGGTATTTTTAACAAAATTTCCATAGGAAGTGTAATTTGGTATGGAAGGTCTGAAACTCTAGTTCCTTTTAACAAGTAGAAACATGGTTTATGTAACGTGATTTTAAAACAATAGCAGTGAAGACTCCACTTTGCTACTCATTTCTTTGCAAACCTTTTAAAGGTTAACTACAAAAAAATGAATGAAGCAACTAGATGGTAATTTCCATGGATTATCATATTTCATTGATATCTTGTCATTGGCACTTAATAGCATTGGGTGTCAGAACTTCAACCTTGCAGCAACTGGCATGAACATCAAAGTGCCCTTTCAAGTCCCAGCTGCATCTCTTCCACTTCAGCTTCCTGCTTATATGCCTGATAAGGTAGCAGATTATGGCCCAAATACTTGGATCCCTGCGGCCAGGAAAGACATCAGGCTGGAGTTCATGACTCCAGGTTTCATCCTGGCCCAACCCTGCTATTGCCACTATCGAGGGGAATAAAACAGTGGATGGAAGCTGTAACTCACACACCCTAAATCTCCCTCTCATTCTGATAAATAAGTGAATGAATGAATCTATCTTTCAAAAAGAGAATTTCAACCTTTAATTTACTTGAAAGATAACACTTTAATTTTCTCCCTTTGTCCCTTCCTCCAGTTTTTTTTTTCTGCTATTCAAACATTTACTGAAATATACTCCTAGATCATTCAAACCATTCAGAATTCAAAACTATGTTCATGATTGTTGGTCATCAAAAATTCCATCTGCTCTTGAAAAAAAATAACAATAAAATTACTGATAAGTATGAGGTATTATGGAAATGGTTATGTGTAGCCCAGTGAAAAAGGTGGGAAAGATGTAGTAGAGGAGTTGATGTCAAAACTAATTCTTAAAAGCTGAGTCAAAGATAGGTGACTAGGACATATATGGGGCCACTGAGGTATAAGACAGTAAGAACATATGCCTAATTAGATGAGAAACTGAAAAGAATTTAATACTGTTGGATTGTAAATTTTTAGTGAAAGGAAGATACAATGTACAGCTGGAGAGGTAGGCAGGGCCAGCATAGAGATATCCTAACTATGCAAAAGCTTTGGAGTTTTATCCTGTAGGATATGAAGTACCAATGAGATGTTTTAAAAGCATGCTGATACCCCAAGGTACACTTGTGTATTAGCCTGACATGCTAAGATTGTTTCCTTAAGAAAATAGAAGCTTTCTGAATTGGGGGAATTTGTTCTATTTACGTTTTTTGAAGAATAATAAAGATATTCAGGTAGTATATGTGTGATATTGTTAGAGATATTGGGATCTCATGAAGTGGTAAGAAGCATTTAGAATTACTCCCATGGCCCCTGCCTACTTCTATCCATACTTTTGTATAATCCCCTTCGCTTGAATATAAATTGAATATAGACTTGTTTCTATCCAATAGAATATGACAAAAATGATGGGATCATATGTGCTAGAATGTGGGTATAAAATGAAAACACATTACTTCCAACTTTGTTAGCACATTTTCTCTTACTCTTTTATTCATGACTCTGTTGAAGCCAGATTGCATGCTGGGTGCTCCCCTGTGGAGAAGTCCATATAGTAAAGAAAGGGAAGGTCATGACCAACAGCCAAGGTAGAACAAGCCTCAGTCCAGGTTTGGAAGTGGCTTTACCCCCATAGAAATATACAGTGATGGTATCTCTAGATGACAGTCTGGAGCCCTGTTAGAGATGCTGAGCCAGAAAATCCAATCATAGAAATTATGATATGGCAGAATATAAAATGGGAATTATGAGAAGTTCAGGGTTGGATAGCTTTATCAGTGGGAAAAAAATACCAGTTGCAAAGTTTACATTCCAATGTGTTCTTAGAACATCTAAATTTTGCAATCAAACAAATTTTTTCTTTGTAATCATTACTGTCTTTCTAGTCACCATGTCTGACCCAAACCTATATTCTTGTTGGATCAGTGTCCAAAGATAAAAAATCCCAAGTAACCTTTTGCAACTGATTCCTTGTACAGAGGAAAGTGGGAGAAGTCAAGTTTAAAAAATGCACATGCTGTTCTGTCAGCACCACAGGCAAGACTGGAGGGTTATCAGGGACGTTTAAATTTCTCTCTCAGATGATGGAGAGAGTGCAACCAGCTGCACTCAAATTGCATTGAAAATAGATACTTTGCAAATTCTCATCTAAATGAAAGTTTAAATTACCAAAATCAGTCTGACCGGTTATCTTTGACTAAAGTGGTTTACAATTTGCATATAAACTTCATTTCTTTTTCTAATTATGCTGAATAAAATGCATTCATTTTCTCTGTGATTATAGGCCAGCTCTGCCAAACACCTGTGACTGCCACAAATCCTAATTTGATATTTATTTACTTCAAAGCAATCTTATTATCTAAATGATGTAAGGCATCAAAGGCCTTAATTATTGATAGTCAATTCGATAGGGTTAGCTTCCGTGTCCTTGGAAGGGAGTTTGTGGTTTGCTCTTTCCTTTTTAAGCACTACTTAGCTGTAAAATGCCATGTGATTCTGCTATTAAGGATATTGGAAATCACATTCTTATTTAATTGGAACTAGATTTAGACAGTATCAAAGCCAAGACTGACAGCTGTAATCTGAAGGCTTCCAGGTAAACATTTCAAAGTGTTGTTTACTCTTAGTTTTCTAAATAAACATTGTAACTTTGATGTATTTCCAAGCCCTTTGAAGAAAAAGAATTATTTTACATTCCCTGACATTTGAGCCCAATGTTCACTGGACAGACAAGATGCTGCAAATGGTATTCCTTCGACAAAAAGGATGTGCTAGTAGGGAAGATATCGGATGAAAGGGTTGGAGATAGTCAGCATTGTTTTAATGCAATATCTATTTTTAGCATTAAATTTTCAGAATGGAGGAGGTAGGTATAAAGCTTAAATGTGAAACTCGGCTTAGCAAAATTTTCCAGCTGACCAATAGCTCCCTCAGGATCAGTGTCACATAGATATCTCCTCTTTATCCAAGTAGCATTTCCTTGTAAGTTAGTAGTCACTGAAGCTTTTGGTGACGTTTCAAAAGCATTTGTCAAGGTTTTCCAAAATGAATTCACAGGACACCTCAGGGTCCTCGAGTAGCTTTGAAAGGTTACATGAAGTCAAAATAGGTTCCAATAACAGTACCGAAGACTTATTTGTACATTTCACTCCCATTCTCTCAAGAGTGTACCATAAAATGTTCCAGAGGCTCCACAAGACATGTGATATCACAACTGCTGTAGTTTGAGTGTCCCCTGCAAAATTCATGTTGAAACTTAATGGTCATTAAATGGTCATTGTAACAGGTAAAGAAGTCTTTAAGAGGGGACTGTGTCATGGAGGTGTTGCCCTTTTGAATGGATGAATGCTATCATCCAAGAGTCACGTGATCTTCATAGGACTGGGTGCCTGATAAAAAGGATGAGTTCAGCCCAATTTCTTTTTTCTCTCGCAATCTCAAGTACCCCTCCATCATGTTGTGGTAAAGCAGGAAAGCTGTCACCAGGTGTCAGTGCCATGCTATTGGATGTCCTAGTCCCCAAACTATGAGCCAAACTCACTTGTATTGTTTCTAAATCACCCAGGCTGTGCTGTTCTGTCAAATCAGCAGAAAACAGACTAAGACAGTAGCAGAAGGACTGCAGAGGCCAATAGGAAAACCCAGCTATCTTCTATTAAATAAAGTCTTAATTACAAAACTGTAAATATCACTCTTCCCATAAATATGTATTTCATAGAAATTAATGATTCGTTTTATTAAAAAATTGGCATTTACATTACCTTGTCATGGATTCTTTTTTTAATGAATCAATGAATACATTTTTAAAAAATCTTAGGCCTTTTAACATACCAAATATTAATAGACAATTTCGTTTAAGCAAACTGCTTTGTATGGTTAATGTGTTTTCAGGGTATAAAGAGGCCCTGAGAGTAAAATGTTTGAAGTTCTCTTATTTATGTGGATGAATAAAACACAGTGTCCTTTTCATCACTCATGTATTCTTTGACCACTATTTTGTACAGCTTCTGTAATAGCAAAGAGGTAGAGATTTCTGAAAGCACACTGTCTGGTGTTAGAAACCTACATGCAAGAAGAAAATTAAAATCAAATCAATGTTTGGTTGCCATGGTATCTCAGATGATTAACATGGCACACTACTTTTGAAGAGTCAGGCAGGACTTGATGGATCATGTCTGGTAATAATTTGTAACCTACTTGGAATCTCTGCTCCTTCCCTTCCCCAGCCAGTACAACTAGTTTTGGGTACCCTGAAAACGACTTTTGGTACCTGTTGTGTGGCTCTATCCTAGAACTTTATGAGAGTACTTGGAGCATTTATTATTGAAGAACAAAATTTTAAGGAAGTAAAGATTCTTGCAATGTTTTGTGGGGGGAGAACAGATCTGGGGAGTAGGGGTTCACCATCCTGTAATGATGATTATCTAAATGTTAACGGCATTGTGGTAAACCACAATGGAAAGGGAAGAGAAAGGGGAAAGATTACAATATTATTCCAATTTTCCATGGTTGTCAGGAAGACGGCCCATAGTTTTTACCTCCAGGATTGCAAGATCAATGAAATGCTTTATTTATGCTTACTCTGAACTATTACTTGTCAGGGCTGATCACTTACTGTGTGCTTCGGCACAGAGGTAACATGAACACAATGCAACAGTCAATTAACCACACATGTCAATCAAGAGAAACCAAATGGATTCTACTTTGTCAGCAGCAAGGCTGCTGAGTGGGAAACAAAGCTCTTTTAACACTGGCAATTCCTGGAGGACTCCGGTTTCCAGCCATCAGATCAATTCTGAAGACGTGAACTAATGTTCCAGTATGGAAACCTAAAAGGTGAGCCATGGGATTGCATTTATCTTCTCTACTTGTTGCATTGCTTAAGCCATAATTCGTCCTGGAAGAGGTTCACAAAATAACTCCCTTTTCCTTTCTCTTCTTCCCTAAACTCAAATTTTGGACTTATTTGACTGTACTGATGTTATTGATTAGGAAAAAGTGATGTGTGTGTGTGTGTGTGTGTGGCAATGATTGGTCTCAACCTGCTGCTCAGCTCCTTTTATGCTAGTCAAAACTGAAAGCTTCCAGAGTTAGACTCAGTTTGATGCACTGAAATACTTTTAAACTTGGACATTTCTTTAAGTCATCCCTCCAAAAGTGAAAGGAAACCCCAGCCACCATTCCCTAGTTCTCTGCGTTTATTGAAATAATCATTTTCTTAGATGAATGAACCTTATATCTTACAAAACTCAACTTCGAAAGATAAGCAAATATATCCTCCAGAAGTGAGAATTTTTATTACATTTAGAAAAATAATTAGTCAGCATTATAAGGACACAGATTATTTAAACTTCCTTTCCAATTTTTTTTCCTTTATAGTAACATGCAGTGTATATGTGGGTTTATTTGTTTCTCTAGGCTTTTTACTCCCTTCTTTGCCTCAAATTTAATGATTAGCTTCATTAAGCCAGGCTGTTGGGATTGGTTTACTCTTATAATTGTACAAAAAAGTATAAGTGCAAATAACAGCTAGCATGCATTGATAAACTATAAATTTTATATTTAAATTTATTTGAAAGGGAGAAAGGAGGGGAGAGGAGAGGAAAGGAGTGGAGTTTTCGTTCACTTTCCAAATACCAACAAGTGATAGTCCAAGGCCAGGCTAAAACCAAGAGCCGGGAATTAAATATATATCTCCCATGCATATGGCAGGGATCCAAAGACTTGAGGTTCACTTGCTGCCTCCCAGGGTGTACATTAGCAGGAAATAGGAGTCAGAAGTAGAGATGGGACTCAAACCCAGCATTCTGATATGGAACACAGGCATCCCAAGTGGTGGTTTATTAATTGTGCTAAACACCCACTCCGGGTTTTGAATTTTATAATGATAAAGGAAAACACATCTTTAAAGAGAAGGCAGTCTGGAGTGGTCAAATCAAGAATTTTGAAGAAAAGATCTCTTGGATTTGAATGCTGACTGTGCCACTTACTTGGTCTGTTGACTTCGACAAGTAATTTAGACTGTATTTGTCTCAATTTCATCTTTGTAAAAAGTAATAATATTAACTATCATGTAGAGTTCCCTGTATGAACGAACACATTTAAAGCACTTTTAACAACAGGAGAAGCATTGTTAGATGAAACTTTCTACTTTTACTATGGTACTTTATCCTTTCTGAAATAATTGTCATCCAATTGCTACTAGTGTCAGGTAGTTTATTAGCTCCAATTTTATTGCTCAACATTTTTCAGAAAAGTCTTCAGACGGGGTTGTATTGCTTCACTTTGTAAAACTTGTTCCATTGTTCTCAGCAGGTTTTTTTTTTTTTTTTAAGTACTGTACAAATACACAGTTTCTTCCACCTAATAGGCTTTTAACCACTTCACTCTAAAGATCAGGTCACCGCGGCATCTTTACTTTGTGTTAATAACACAAAGTTATGTCCACTATGTCCATTAACATTGAGCACAAGATCTGGTACTAGGCTGTTCAAATTTATGTTGGAGATAAGCTACCTTTAGGGGATACACTTGTGGGCACATTTTCTCTATTGAAATTTGCCTATGCCTCAGTTTCTTCAGTTATGGATTAATAATATTGTCTATTTCATAATATTTATCTTGATATTTCTATGCTAATGCATATAATATCCCTCACAGAGGAGACACTAAATACAGGCTGAGGCTAGTGACTTCCTTCCAAAAACTAAAGTGAAGAAATGGGGGGGACAACACCGCGGCTCACTAGGCTAATGCTCCACCTGCGGCGCCGGCACCCCGGGTTCTAGTCCCAGTTGGGGCGCTGTTCTGTCCCGGTTGCTCCTTTTCCAGTCCAGCTCTCTGCTGTGGCCTGGGTGTGCAGTGGAGGATGGCCCAGGTCCTTGGGCCCTGCACCCACATGGGACACCAGGAGGAAGCATCTGGCTTGTGGCTTTGGATCGGCGCAGCATGCCAGCTGAGGCAGCCACTTGGGGGGTGAACCAATGGAAAAAGGAAGACCTTTCTCTCTGTCTCTCTCTCTCATTGTCTAACTCTGCCTGTCAAAAAAAAGGGCGGGGGCGGGGGAGAGAAAATGTAACTTTGCAATGGAGAAGAACTTAATGAAGGTAACATCAACAGTGATAACTTAGGGGAATGTTTTGCATTCCTAATATCATGTGAGGTGAATTGCACCTTGCCTTTGTGGTCTTCCTCAGAAAAAATCATAACCTTGGTCTAATTGAAGGACATACCCAAAATATCTGACCCTGACCAATCCTCCTCAAAACTATCAAAGAAATCAAAACAAGGGGAGCCTAAGAACCTATCAGAGAAGAGTCCAAGCAAATATGGTGAACAAATGTAAGATGGTTTGCTGGTTGAGATTCTGGGACAAAACAGGAATATTAGAACAAACTAAAGAAATACAAATGAAGTACAGACTTTAGTTAACAGCATGTCTGTATCAGTTTATTTGCTGCAAATGCATCGTGTTATATAGGGAAATCCACATGAGAGCATAAGGAAATTCTTTTTAAGTTATCTGCAGTTTTCTTGTATTTCTAAACCTATGCTTAAATAAAGTTAGAAAAATGCATAAAGTAGTGAACGAACATGGTACAACCTCAATATGTGTTTGATTGTTCCTATTGTATTTTATAAGGCCTGAGTTTATGTGATATGGATTATAGTTTGGGTACAGTGAGACTTATGGAGCATCTGTAGGTTGACAGAGGAATGACACCTGACTCTACCTGATATCAATGGAAATCTGAAAATCTAATTTAGAATTAGGCTGAATGGAATTTTTATGGAATGAAGCAATGTGAATTTTCACTCAATGATATGTCTAAAATGGAGTGGAACTGACCTTGGAAGTATAGTTCAAAATGATTGTGTGCATGTAGCAATAGGCAGCCTACCTCTGAGTACCTGACTGTGCATAATAAATGCCAGGATTATACTCAATTAGTTTCAAAGAACAGAGGTGTTCAGAGCTCTCCCAGAAAACCAGACTGTGGTAGTGGGACATACATGTAAGCTGATGTTACAGCTCTGACATTTTCTGAAACCCATAAAATTGATGTATGTCATAGTATTTCACAAATCAAATTCAGGTCTTCAAGAACAACAGGCTGTATAAAAATTTCCATGTTTTTCTTTCCCCAGTATGTATACTGAATTCCAGCATACAACGACGGGAGCATACTCCTATACTTTCACTTTGGAACTACTTCATTTTAACTAATAAAGTCAGACATCATAGAGGTAGAATATTTTTCTGAAAAATCTGAAAATTGGGTGACATCTGTCTAGTTATTCTGAATACTTGTAATATTTTGACATTTTATTTTTATGTATTCAAATTTGATGATGTACTACATCTCAAAACAAATAGAACCATGATGTCTTTCCTACTTTATATTACTGGATCCATGTACTTCTGACAGCTTCCTCATAGATGTTGACAGTATAATATTTTTCATCTTGGGGTTTAAGGCCACATAATTCTCCATCACCTCCCCTCTACAGTGATTCTTGTGATGTCTCATCAGGTTGATTATGCCACTCAAGGTGTATATTCTAGGTTCTATTTCAATAAAGATACATAAATCAGAATGTAGTCATCCAGAGGTGGTAGCTCAGCTTATAGGATGGGCAATTATCTTAATTCATCTTAATTTTTCACTTACACAAGTGGGTAATCAATTACAAGTTTTCACAAATAGGATGTCTTCAGTTTATGACTCACATACTTTATGTTAACCACTGACAGGCCCCACCACTACCTCTTTCTGTGCAATCAAGTTATATACCATGGATGATAAAAAATATGATATAATTTTCCAAAGTGTTTTGAGTCTACAGAAATTGAAATGAACAGAGTAATTAATATTATAAACACTCCTATTTATTTTTGCTAAAGACCACTTAATGTCATGATGTCTCAAACAAACAATTTAAATGGTGAATAATTGTATGATTATAAAAGAGTATATAGGGGCCAGCGCCGTGGCTCACTTGATTAATCCTCCACCTGTGGCGTCGGCATCCCATATGGGCACCGGTTCTAGTCCCGGCTGCTCCTCTTCCAGTCCAGCTCTCTGCTATGGCCTGGGAAAGCAGTAGAAGATGGCCCAAGTGCTTGGGCCCCTGCACCCAAGTGGGAGACCAGGAAAAAGCTCCTGGCTTCTGGCTTCGGATTGGTGCAGCTCTGGCTGTTGTGGCCATCTGGGGACTAAACCAACGGAAGGAAGACCTTTCTCTCTGTCTCTCTCTCTCACTGTCTGTTACTCTACCTGTCAAATAAATAAATTAAAAAAAAGAGTGTATAGTAGTCTTATCTCTAGTTTATGTTTTCCATGGCTTCAGTTACCTAGGGTCAACTTCAGCTCAATAATATTAAGTGGAAATTTTCAGAAATAAGTGATGTATAAGTTTAAAATAGAGCGTCATCATGTCCTGCCTAAAACATGAATCACTCTTCTGCCCATCTACCTGCACTGTTTCTGCAACCCACCCATTAGTGACTCCATAGCCATCTTTGTTACCAGATCTACTCTACTGACACCACAGTGTTTGTGTTCAAGTTACTCTTATAAAGTAGCCCTATTGTTATAATGCCTACATTATTCATTTTACTTTATCACATCATTTAGGTGCTACTTCAGGTCACATCACAAGAAATATAGTACAATAAGGTATTTTGAGAGGGATGGGAGAGGGAGAGGGAGAGATGTTCATATAGTTACATGGTTTTGTTACAAATAATGTTATGATTTATCATTAGTTATTGCTAATTTCTTACTGTGCCTCAGGTATATATTGAACTTTATCATATATATATATATATATATAATATTAAAAATGCCTGTGTGTGTGTGTGTGTGAGAGAGAGAGAGAGAGAGAGAGAGAGAGAGAAAGATATTAGGAACTACTCATAGTATCAAGTGTTTACTGGGGGTCTTGGAGCACAGGGGATATTATATTTCCTTAACCTCTCTTATTACTATCTGTAAATAGAAAGTGTATTTTATTTGTAGAATATATTACATGCAATGAACTATGATGTTCTTTTCTTATTTTTATGTTGTCAATGAGCAGATGTTTAGTTCTCACTAGAGTGTATAGCCTCTTGGTACCCTGTCATTCTTTCCCGTATTCCTGATAGTACCTCTCATGTATTCATTCGCTAAAATTAACCATGTGTTGATGAAACAAAGGTGGAAATTACCTAGTTAGTGCCCTTAAAGAATCTATACCTTTAAAGGAATGCAGGAACAGACTTTAGGCCTAGTAGTTGGGATAAAGTTTAAGAAGCTCACATCCCATTTCAGAATGCCTGGGTTTGATGCCTGGCTTTGTTGCTGACTTCAGATTGTCCCTAATTCAGATCCTGGAGGCAGTAAAGATGGTCAAGCAATTGGGTTCCGCTACCCATTTGAGAGACCTGGATTGTGTTCCTATTTTCCACCTCCAACCTAATTATTACAGGCATTTGAGGAGTGAATCAATGAATGGATGCACTCTCTAACAAATAAAAATTAATTAAAAGCAATACAGTTTGAACACCTTGGTGAAGTACAAAATTACTGACTCTAGAAAAGCTCTCTGTAGGCAGTGGCATCTTATCTGCAAATGAAATGATGAAAAAGAGTTAGCTAAGCTTTTGGAAGTAGGAAGGAAAACCTACATTCAGGGAAGAGGGACTGTATGTACTCACTGACTTTGTGGAGAAGAAATTCAATATATGTTTGCTGAATAAAAGTTTGAGCTAATGGCAAGAATAATCAAGTTTCTGTCCTTTTGTTAAAAGACTAAACTTGATGAAAAGATTTTATAAGGCTAGGTTGATGATGTTTAATGGTGTGTAGTGGTATTGAAGAATAGCATCAACTCTACATAAAAAACTGTCCATTGAAAGCACAAAGCTATCTTTAAAAAGAATCATGACTGTTCTCACCCAAATGTAACACTTTTACTGGCTCCAGGAGGAACCTTTTGCTCAAAAACATTTCCTCTGAAATTCCAACACTAGAGATTTATGCATCTGTCTTAAGAGGCTCAATTTTTTAAATGTCAGTACTACTTGAGGTTAAGCAGAGTTATAACTCATCCACGGCTTGGTGTGGAAGCCTGTAATACAGATGCGGCTCTCTCTTTATGGCTTAATGATACTAATTATAAGTGGAAGATGGGAACTTCCGTGGGAGGGTACATGGAAAGGTCACTCTCCCCGTTTGCACTATCAGAGAAGGGACATGGGCACAGTGCAGGCAGCTTAGAGAGGTGTGCAAGAACACCTGGTGCAGCAAGGGAGCTGGGTGGCCTAACCTACCTTAACGCAGCCTTTTTAAAAAATCTCTCAATAAAGCACCATGGGGGTTTATTTTATATTCAAATACTGCTATGATTTCCAAGTTTTTAGATGAACAACTACTTTCAATTGGCATAGCAAAATGGAGGTCATTTCTGTTTTCTCTAAGTTGCCTATTTATGCTACCAACATAATAATTATCAATAGCTAGTCCCTTTATATACAATGATGGTAGAATATTGGCCACATACTGTGAAGTGTACATAGGGAAGCAAAAATAAATGCGCGCACATTTTATATTCAATCATTTGCTTACTTGCAAGGATTTACCAATAATTTCTTATTTTACTGATTTACAGGACTTACATTTTATAGTATTTTGCAAGGATAAAATGCAAGACAAAATATTATACACTAATTAATCTTAATGAAAGGAATAATTTTGTTTATTTTAAGATTTATTTATTTTGAAAGTCAGAGTTACAGAGAAAAAGGGACAGAGATATTTATCTTTTATCCTCTGGTTCACTCCCTAGTGTTAGGCTAGGCCAATGGCAGGAGTTTCATTCTGGTCCCCTACATGTGTCAGGGGTCCAGACACTTGTGCTATCTTTTCAAAGACCATTAGCAGAGAGCTAAATCAGAAGTTGAGCAGACATGGGGCCAACACTATAGCTTAGCATATTTAAACTCTGAACCTCATTTCTCCTGTTAAACTTGAATAATACAGATTTTTAGGGCTTTCTGAGTCAGCAAAACAAAAAAGCACGTATTATAATAGCACATACATGGAAGTGTTCAACTAATCATAATATGATCATTATAATGTTGTGTTAGTCTGTTTTCCATTGCTATAATGGAATAATTGAGTCTGGATGACTTTACAAAGAGAAAATACTTACTTAGCTCAGAGTTCTGGAGGTTTAATGGTGTAGTGCTGGTGCTGGTATTGTGGCATAGCAGGTTAAGCTGCCACTTGCAATACAGGCATCCCATGTAAGCACAGGTTTGAGACTCAGCTGCTTCGCTTCTGATACAGTACCTTGCTAATGTCTGAAAAAGCAGTGGAAGATGACCTGAGCCCCTACCACTCATGTTGGAAGACCTTAATGGAGTTTCTGACTCCTGGATTCAGCATAGCCAAGCCCCAGCTGTTGCAGCCAAGAGAGTCAATCAGCTGATGGAAGACTGACTCTTTCTCTCTCTCTCTCTATCTCTAGCTCTACCTATGAAATAAATACATCTTTTACAAAAAGGGATGCAGTTATGGTGTCTTTGCTCTAGTTAGGAACTTGTGGGGATAACATCACTATGTGGCAGCTTGTCTGAGAGGGAGAGATCATGTCTGGAGAACTAGAAAACAAGAGAGCTCCTAATTAAGGGGCCCCACATCTTAAAGGCTCCATCATCTCTTGGCATTGCCATTAGTGAGGCGCAGTCACCTAGTGCGTGAACTCTTGGTGGACAAACTGTATCTCAGCAATGCAATAGTGATATAATTCAAATTATAAATTAAGACTGGGCCAATTCTAAGAGGAGGAAATAGAAGGACAATAGATGTGTGAAAGACAGAAAATGTAGTCAGCAGTGTACACTTACAGAGAGTTTCCTATGGCTCAGGAATGAGCCATGTGTTATTTAACCTTTTATCAATCTATTTAATTTTCACAGTAATCCAGATCTATGGTAGTATGTAGTGAGTCGTTAACTTCAGTAATTGTTATAGAATATTGGCCAGGACAATAATTCAATAACTCCTTGTAACCATTTAAGAGGTGACATGATTATCCTTCCACTAGAGGGAAAAATTGGAGTTCATTTGAAAAGCATTCTTTAAAAATCCTTTCATAATCCCTTGAGTATAGTTGTATTCATTTTCATTGACTTTACATAATGCATATAAGAAGACATTTCTTTTGTTTGGCATGTGCTTGTGATTTTATGCACAGCTACATGACATATCTTTGCAAAACCCTAGGGTTTTTGTTTTCCCTTGTAGATTGTGTATAGGAAGTTTGTGGTAGGTCTATTTTTACTAGTCTTATTTTCAATACACAGTAGGATTAAAAAGTAGTGTATTTAACAAGTAATAAAGAGAATTTTTATACTTTCATTAGTTACCCAAGAATTCTATTGTACGACTATGACATATAAAGTCATCCTAAAAAGAGTCATACGTAGTTCTACTGAAAATTGATATTAATGTTGCTCTCCACATGTTTATTTTTGGACATATATTGTTCATGAGCCAAAACTGTTATATAAGTATTAGATTCACTCATATTGTATATTGTACCTGATAGGTTCAAATGCTGGAGGCAGAATAGTAGAGAATGTGTGAGCTACAACAAAAGAACATACCTAGATCATATCTGATGAGTAAGGTTCTGTTATGAATGCTAATATTTATTTTTTCCTTTCCTTATCCTCATTCATTTTTCAAAGGCTATCAAATTCCTTTGACGATTAAATCAGAAGTAACTTTTAGTGGGGATTATCCTGGGGCTATAATTCTAGCTGTCCTGACTTGCATGTCTTAAAAGTACTCTTATTAAAATAAAGCTAATTTGAAATATAGCAGCCCTATCATACTACCAATTGAGAAAACACAAAGCAATTCTAGTATAAATATAACAGTTATTAGGTTAGACCCTATGGATTTCTTAACCTTTGCTATTTAGGAGGGCGTATCAATTTGAATGCTAAGGTAACTTAAAAGCATATTTTTGCAAAACAGAAGCTAACATAAAATATTTAGGGCATTCAATTTAAATACTTCATTCTAAAACATTAGAATAAACATTTGTATGTAAATATTTAGTAATCTGTGGTTTAATGTAAGCTTTCCCATATGGTCAAAGAAAAAAAAATTGCACATACCAATTTTTTCTTTCACAGGTTTACAACAAAGTCGGCTGTTACTTAAACAGACTATGATAAAAGTTTTTTAAGTGTTTAGTTTAATTCTAATAAAAACACAAGATACATGTTACATTTAATTTGGAAAATACAGACAGACTTTTTCATATTTTTATACTACTCATAATAGCAATCATATTTTCCCTTAGCTTGTTTGGATATTGAGGTTAAAATGAGAATAGGAAAGTTATGCTTAATACTGGTTCCCTATATATATTAAATATATATACTATATATATTTATATCTGTTATTAAATATATATTTATATACATACATATATAATTTTATCTGATTTTTCTGTTTTGTATGCTTGTGCTTTTGCACACATGTATGTAAAATTATATGATGGCTATCTTATAGTTTGTTGAAATTTCTGAGGGACCCAACAAGGAGTGTTTTTAAAAATTCTAAATACATATAAATTGAGAAATGAGACAAAGTTGTACTAAATTCTAGTGAAACTTCTCTGTGATTTCTGATAAAAGATAAGGTGGAAGATGCAACATAGCATGAGGCCAAAGTGGGCCTGACATAAATACTACAGAGCTAGGCAGGCACACCTGTCCATGAAAACTTAGGATTGTGGCAAGCTTTGCCACAGGTCCTGCCCAGGTGGTACTAAGACATTAAAGAATTAGGCATTTTTAAAACATTTAAGACATTAGGCATTTGATCTTAGCAAGAAACTTGTTTCTAAGAGAAATAAAGAGACGATAAGCCAAACATTATTTTTCCAATCAAGTAAGTTACAATGGCTCCCCCAGACCAACGAGAGGCCTGGGATATTTCATTATGGAGCTTTTATCATGGGTGAAACTAATAAAACTGGAAAATAAACATCTCCTGCAACACTCTCTCTCGCTTGTCTTGATTTTGTTGTTGCTGTTATTTTGTTTTTCTCATTTTAATAACACCTGGAGACATGAAGGAACTAGCCTGGCAGGGATGTCCATAAATGAGTTTTTTTTTTTTTTTTCAGTAAAGATTTATCCATTTCTTTCTTTATTTATTTGAAAGGCAGAACTACAGAGAGGCAGATGTAGAGGGAGAGGTCCTCCATCTGCTGGTCCACTCCCCACATTTCTCAACAGCCAGAGCTGGGCCTATATGAAGCCAGGAGCCTCTTCTGGATTTCCCATGTGGGTGCAGGAATCCAGGGACTTGGCCACAGCAGAGAGCTGGATTAGAAGCAGAGCAGCCAAGACTCGAACTGGCGCCCATAGGGGATGCCTGCACCCGCTAAGCCACAGCACTGGCCCCCATGAATGAGTCTTTCAAGTAAGTCTGTTATGCGTGGAGGTTTGACTCAATGAAAAGCAAGCTCAGGCTTGAGTGTAAACTCTGCTTGTCTAGATATGGGCAATTACTCAAACATTTGAGTTTCAGCTTTGCTTGTAAAATAAGGATAATATCAAACTCAATGAGTTGGAATGAGAATAACATTTGTGCATATAAAGCACATTTAACATTAAATTGCTACTTAAATACCATTTTAATTCTTATGACAAATAGGTTGTTTCACAAATACAATTTAGATAGTCATGAGGCATTAGAGAAAAATTTCAAAATACTTGGTAAATATTCATATAATAAATAGTGATAGTCAACTCAGATTAGCAGGTTGTAGTCTAATTACATAGTTATTATGGTATGAAAAATTTCTATCATCAAAAATTTAGAAAATATTTACACTATTTAACTTTTAAAGAAAAGCATAGATTAATTAACCTGATTATATTTAACTAATAGTTGTGATATTTTAGTAAATAATTTCTGTGATGGTAAATCCAAAAATGTTTTTTAAAGTGGTTGACCAAGAATTAAATTTGATGCTTTACTTCTTGATTAGCTCTGCAAAGTTGTTAAATATTTAATTAATTAATTAATTTTTCTATCTACGTATTTATTTATTTATTTTTACTTAATTATTTGAGAGAGAGACAGAGAACTCCCTTACACGGATGCACTCCTCAAATGCCTGCAAGAAGCAATGACTGGGACCCAAGCCAGTGCCAGGTCTCCCACATTGGGAGGCAGGAATACTTGAGCCATCTTTCCTGCCTCCCAGCATCAGCATTAGGAAGCTGGAGTCAGGAGCTGGGAATGGTATTAAACCCAAATACTCTGTCAATGGGACATAGGCATATTAACCAACATCTCAACGGCTTGACTAAGTACCTGACCTCTAAATTTTTTCTTTAGCTCATGAAATGTGTCATCATCTAGTATTCTTCAGGGATAAAAATCCTAATTTCCCATGGTGTTTTTAATTCACAGGTATAGGTGTTGATGAAAGCTTTCAAGTAGCAGTTATGGAAGAAAATTTTTCAAAAACATTATGGCAGCACTTGACTCTTGTTTAATGTAGTGAAGTAGTTCTAATTTTCAAGTATGCTAGTTGACATAAACATGACTCATTATAGAATATTTGAGTTTTGGAATGGTGTATATTTCATATTTTTCTGAATACCTAAGAAAATATCAATAGACAGATTATTTCCTTAGTGTACTGTCACTGTGTTGAATAGCCATTCTTTGATTTTTGTCCATTAACACATTAATTTATTCACTGTATCAGCAATTAATTCAAAGTGTATATTCACAACCTGTTAAGTACCAGGTCATTGAACATTGACTATTTTTTCATATACTAAGAATTCAGAAATGAATATTTCACACTGTTCGACTATTAAGAACTTAAAACCTTAGAGCTATTTTATGAGGAATTTCCCCTTTTTTAGAGAGAGAATGGATCTATTTATTTGATTTTATTTCAGTATCATACCTTATGTAATTTAATATTCCCTGACACATATCCTATTCAGATGATGCATTTACTCTAAGCAACACAAGTTGTATTTGCATCTTTGACAGCAAAGGAGAGACTGACTAATGGAATTGATGCTTGGTTTGAATAATGTAGGATGTTGTGACAATGACAGTAGCAACGAATCTTAAATAATAGGTCCTACCTGATGCAATTTAAAAATATGCACATGATTGTCTTACCCACAAACATGCTAGATTTCATTTTTGCTTCTGCAAAGCAGCTGAATGTAATCCATCTTGATGACAGTTGACAAGAGAAACTAATTTCTCCTAAAAGCACTTCCCAATTACCTTTTCTTTCTTTTGCAGAAAAAAAAAAAAAATGAGCATTTGAGAAGAATGTCTTTGTTACGTCTTTTATCTGTATAATTTGAAGAGACTCAGGGATAGTTCAGGTAGTAGGTGTTACTTTCAACTACAGCTCGCAAAAACGAATTTCTTATAATAAATGGCCTGGTGATACTTGATTATAACAAATTCTCATGTGGATGTGGTGTACACTGCTACCTAGTAATAATGTAGGGGACAATAGATACATACACTAACTTCATTTTCACTTAACTATGTTCAGAGAGTAAGAAGGAAGTGAGGAAAGTTGGGAGGAACAAAGAGAGAGATAGGCAGGCATTCAGGAAGAAAGGAAGAAAATATTTCCCTTTTCCACAAAGCAAAACCTTCAAACAAGGGAATCATCATTACTTATATATTAATTTTAAAACCTGTCTGAAGTTTTTAATATTAAAAAACTAAAAAATAAATTATTTAATATAAAGAGAACATATTTTAGGTAGTTCATAGATACAATTATAATAATGATACTTCCCTTACATCCTCATCCTTCCTTTTTTCTTTATTTTTTGTGATAAAATATTTTACTTAATTTATAATTACAGGCTTAATTCTCCACTAAATAAAGACTTCATGTAAAAAACTAGAAAGACCACTGTTCAGCAAGGTATATTGCTGATGAGGACTATATACAGTCATCAAATCCCAAGATGTATTTTCATTCATATACTAAATGTAGTTTTTTTTATGTTTAGCAGTATGCAACATTAGAAA
Organism: Lepus europaeus; assembly: GCF_033115175.1. Taxonomy (NCBI): domain Eukaryota; kingdom Metazoa; phylum Chordata; class Mammalia; order Lagomorpha; family Leporidae; genus Lepus; species Lepus europaeus. The sequence goes on from NC_084848.1 coordinate 18,821,245, forward strand.
AGCTTGAAATATTAGTATGTGTCTACTTTCCTTAAATGATAACCACCTAATGAGAATTACCCATGCTGATAAAATGTACTTCATCTCATGACATTCCTTGAAATTTAAATATTTAGAGATCTATCATTCCCAGAAAATCAGTGTAATCAAATACTATTCAACAGACTGCATCTATCATTTAAATATCATTTCATTTTGGATACTCATCACAATTTATATCAATCTTTCCTCAACAAAGTTGTAATTAATTTTGTACCATGCCTATAGAAGATGGCTAAACTTTTCCTTCACTCATAATGATTTGGCATTAGGGATGAGATTGATGATATTTTAATGGAGGAAAAAATAAGAAAATTTAAAAGGAAATGACTTGTTTTGATAATCAGACATTTATTTTGACAAAGAATAAGAGAGTTGGAGTACATGGAAGGAAAAATCATGACCAGAATATTTATAGCTTTGATAATAATAAATGAAGGAAGGAAGCAGAGATACTGTAATGACTTATATGAATACAGAGCATTTTTATAAGATGATTCTTAAAGAACACAGAATATTTACAATATCTTTGAAGAAAATACCAAAATGGTTGAGTTAAAAGAAATGCTGGAAAAACAATGAAAATGTTTACGACAGTTGATGGTTCCCTCTCTAATAACAAGGAAGTATCCATTATCAGGACTTACTGCTTTACGGAAGATTTCTGTTTGTTTTTTGAAACTTATCCTGCTCTAAATCTCTCTTCTTATTCTGCTCCACCACGGGGCAGAACGATGCCTCTTATCTGGCTGATACCTGGAAGAACCAAGGACAGTTGGTTGCTAGGTGCTACTGGGAAAGCATATTAAACGAGACACTTTGGATCTATCCATGACAGGACTCAAGGGTTTCAGTATGAAAATGAGCCATCTGTGGGACAACACTGAGAATACTGATGGGTCATATTGGGTCATATCCAAAATTCTAGACTAGAGGAAGACTAAAGCCTTCAGCCAGGAAAAACTAGAGCTGACATGAATTTTTAATGTTAGGTACAACAAGGAGTCCACAGCAGTAGATGCATATTTATGTCAAGGACACGGAAGGTGAGTGATCACTCAGCATGGTTCAAGCAGATCTCTAAAGAGCCTACAAAAATGAGTCAGCTCTTAGTGTCTGCCAAGTGCAGGAAGCACCAGCTAGGGCCCCATAAAGTGTCCATACAGAAGTGGGGTTTATCTCTTGTGCTCAGTGTCACTGCTCCAGACAACAGGTGAGGAATAGTACGTGGGCTTCTAGGCTAGGAAGCAAAAAAGCTCACTTTTAAGTCAGACTTGGTCCTTAATTATGTCTTAAGATCTGAGAATGAACATTTAATTACTGGATGTAAATGGTGATTTCTAATTATTTTTGGAGAGGAAGATTTAAATATATATATATATATATATATATATATATATATATATATATATATAAATTCCAGGTTACTCACATAGATGGCAGGGACCCAGTTATCTGAATTATTACTGTGTCTCTCAGGGACTGCATTGGCAGGAAGCTGGAGTTGGGAGCTGGGGCCAAGAATCGAACCCAGGCACTCTATTGTGGAAGGCAAGTATACTAACTGACTTCATAACTGCTAGGCCAAATTCCATCCCTGAGATTGTATTTTAAGATTTAAATAATGGGGCCAGCACCATGGCTCACTTGGTTAATCCTCCACCTGCAGCGCCAGAATCCCATATGTGTGCAGGGTTCTAGTCCTAATTGCTCCTCTTCCAGTCCAGCTCTCTGCTGTGGCGTGAGAAGGCAGTGGAGGATGGCCCAAGTGCTTCAGCCCCTGCACCCACATGGGAGACCAGGAGGAAGCACCTGGCTCCTGGCTTCAGATTGGCGTAGCTCCGGCCGTAGCGGCCATTTGGGGGGTGAACCAACGGAAAGAAGACCTTTTTCTCTGTTTCTCTCTCTCACTGTCTATCTGTCAAATTTTTAAAAAAAGATTTAAATAAGCATGAATTTTGAAAGGTTTCCTGTTTTCATCCTAAAGCATAATGTAAACAAAGATTTACCCTCTGCAGATACTAAAAGTGGGATATCTAAAAAAACTGTTTGCCTGATGATTTAATCTCATAAATTTACTTGTTTGATATGTTAGGTTGATAGCAGCTCATGTTTTGTTAGAATAGATGCATGGTTGAACTAGGAAGACATAGGTTAAAATTGATTAGGTTTGTGAGCTGGAAGACCACACCTTCACCACGCCCCTGTGTGACCTCATCCCCCTACCTGGCTACACCTGGGTGCCCACCAGCCAATCAGGTTAATTAACCATTCCCCTTTGAAAGTGGGTTAAAGCCTTTGGGCCATGTGCCCTAGGCTTCCTGGCCTAGATGCTCCTCCACGTGGCTGGTTCCTGGTGCTTGGTATGAACCCAGATTCACCTCTCTCTCTTAATAAAGCTCTCACTCTCCTATGCATCTTTCTCACTAAATAAAGGCTTAAAATGTACCATGCTGCTTCATTTATCTGTATTGGAATTTAGAATTCTTCTCTAAATATTAGGCAAGAACCCTCTTGGGCTTATTAACATTGGGGATATAATAAGCATATGGTGAAATCATATGGCACCCCAAATTCCGGTAGCATATGTGGCACTCCAGAGAGCACTTCTGGGGGACTTTAAGGGGCTACACTTTTGTATGAATTTTAGGGGGTCATGTCTGATTTCATGGTGATAATCAACTTTTGATTTCTTGTGTTGAGATTTTTCTATCTTAAACCTGTCTCTTGGTTACAGACCTTTTGTTCTGTTCATGCTCATGTTATAAATACAGAGCTATATCTTCCTCTTTGTATGCTATAGACTTGTCATGGTTGACCTTGACAAACTATCAAATTAGCAACTATTTAGTACTTCTGTAACACTTATTCTGTAATCACAGTTCTCTGACCTCTACTTGAAAATAATATTTTCCTCACTTGTGATTATGTATCTTGGTTCTGACTCTCTTAAGAAACTATTTGGCTGCTACTTCCTATATTCTTGATAAATATGGATATTAATGCTCTCCTCCTAATATTTCCCAATATTCCATTCTTAAATTGAGTTGCCTTTCTTATGGTAGTGTAATAAATAATGTGTATGTGGAAAAACTATAAAAATCAAGTAAATTAACTAATTAATAATGGTAACTTAAAGCTAGCCATGGAAACATGGGACATAAAGGTTCATCTGTTCCAATAAGGAAGTCAGATGGTATGCACATTGTAATTTATTTTGTAGTTTGAGATTTCACCAAGTAACTTCAAATTACTATAGAAAGAAAAAATATAAGAAGTTCTCAAGAACTTCTCAAGGGGCCAGCTTTGCGGCATAGTGGGTAAAAACACTGCCTACAATGCTGCCATTCCCAGTGGTGCCAGTTCATGCCCCACTTCTGATTCAGCTCCATGCTGAAGACCTGGGAAAAGCAGCCGAGTTGGCATTTGTGCATGGGAAACCCAGATGAGCTCCTGGTTCAGCCTGGCTCAGCATTGGCTGTTCTGACCACTTGGGTAATGAATCAGCAGATGGAAGCTCTATCTCTCTCTGTGTCTCATTCTCTGTCTGCAACACTAACTTTCAAATAAATAAATCAATCCAAAGAAAAAAAAAAGAAAGAAACACAGCAAAACAGTGACCTGTTCTGAATACAAAATGCACTTGATAAACTGGTGTAACCAATATAGAAAAGTCAGGAAGCTGGCGCCGTGGCTCAACAGGCTAATCCTCCCCCTAGTGGCGCTGGCACACCAGGTTCTAGTCCTGGTCTGGGCACCAGATTCTGTCCCGGTTGCCCCTCTTCCAGGCCAACTCTCTGCTGTGGCCAGGGAGTGCAGTGGAGGATGGCCCAAGTGCTTGGGCCCTGCACCCCATGGGAGACCAGGAGAAGCACCTGGCTTCTGCCTTCGGATCAGCGCGTTGCGCCGGCTGCAGTGCACCGGCCGCGGCGGCCATTGGAGGGTGAACCAAGGGCAAAGGAAGACCTTTCTCTCTGTCTCTCTCTCTCTCACTGTCCACTCTGTCAAAAATTAAAAAAAAAAAAAAGGGTCAGGAAAAAACACAGATTTTATCTTCTTAGAAGATGCAGTTGGATCCCATCATTGATAGCAGGATGGATTTTTTCCAGATCATCAAAATATATTTATTTTTCAAAATGCACAATTGCTACAAACCACTGGGAGTCTTCTGTGAGTATATTTTAGTTCAGTTGCATTAATTATATGGAAGCCATTCTGTTCTAAATTTATTATTGAACAAGACCTTCCAGTAAAGATGAAACAAACATGTATATTAAGTATCTCTATGTACTTTTCAGGTAAAGGTACAAAATAAATGATACATTATCTGTCAGTCCTCAGAAGACATAGTTTCTGTTAAATTGAATTACTCTAGCCTAGTTTTCAATCAGGAGAATCTCTATGATGAAGGTAGATCCCACTACACAGAAAAAATTTCCCTTAGTACTTGTTAGGTACAGGAATGGTGACCAGATAAGTGTGCCTACAAATGGAAAGGTGCTTTGAAAGTAAATGGCTACATATATATAGAAGGTTTGCTTATTTATTGATTTCATTCCTGGGGCTGAATTAATTCCAGGGTTTTTCTTCTTACTTTAAGTTCTAAATTAAAACAGGGAATTATCCTTTCCTTCTTATTCAAAACCAAGACAGGAAAAACACACCAGGGTGCCTTTGATTTACTAATGTTTTTATCTTGGAACTGAAATGGAGGGATCCACTTGGCTGCTGCTTAATAAGGTGACAAATAAAACACCATCAAGGGAATTGAGAACCAATCAAGGACCTAGTTAACACATCCCCATGACCACAGAGTATATATAATAAACCTAATAAGGCCAAGAAAGCAATTAATAACAAGGAAAGGGCCTGTACTAACATACACAAAAAAGGGCAATACTGAAGGCAGAAATTTACTAATGGGGAGTCCATGTTTTCCCTTTTAAAGTTAAATGCCACCTCTTTTTGCTGCATTGCACATCCTGAGGGTCTTTTTTTGCAGAAGTGTGCGCTCTCCTTACTCAGGTGATTTCATTCTGTTCCCATGTGAAAATTAGTTCTGTTACCATATTTATTTATTTTGCCATTTCTTTGTTTCTTTTTTCTTCTGCCAAGATAGATTCTTCTGATTTAGGACTTGATACTTTCATTATTGAAATATTTGTAAGGCTGGCTTTATGTACTAAATGGTAGGCAAGAATGAGAAGCCTAGGCAGAAAGACAGGGCATGGCATCAAGGGTTTCTGACAGCAGTGAAGGAAGTGAAGGACCTACCAGAGAGCAGCCAGTACTTAAAGGGGAGTGAGCAAGCGAATCTAAGATCTCACATTAAAGGAGCCAGAGAGGCAGGACAGTCCTTTAGCCAGAGCAGATACGCTGGCATTTCAGGGACAAAATAAAGGTGAAACTGAATATGAGACAAAGAATCAAAGCAAATATTCAGCAATGAACTGGTGCTTGGGCCAAGTGAGGACGTCACAGTAGAATCAGGACAGTTTGCTTCTGAGCATACAGGTCAGGATTCGAAATAGCACTATTGCAGAAATCACAAGGTTTTAATAAGCTAAGACAGAGCAGTAGTAGGGACATACAAGAGAAGATTCATTTATTTTTTTTATTTGATCCTTTAACCTCAATTGCAATGATTCTGCATCTTAGGGGAAATTTGGCAATATCTGGAGATATTTTTGGTTACAACAACTAGGGGAGGTTGCTTCTGGAGTATCTAGTAAGGGAAAAGCCAATGCCACTGCTAACCACCCTGAGATGCTTAGAACAGAAACCCACAGCTAGGGTTATCTTTCTCCAAAATGTCACAAGTACTGGATTGAGAAACCCTGAGTTTGGCCTATTCTTGAATAACTATTATAATTCTCTCATTTCATTGCTTTTGTCTGATTATGTCCTCATTTTCCTCTTTCCTCTGCCATATACTGCTTTTTCTTCTATCGAAGAAAACAAATGGGCAGAGAATAAAGAATTCAGAAGAAATTTAAAAAGGAAAAGATTCATTCTCTAATTTCACTCTATAAAAAGAAATCAGTAAACTTAAGAAAAAGTGGTCTAATGGATGTTAAATCTGAAAGCCTACAAAAAAGTTAGACACATAGAGAACTACTTCATTACAACAATTTGTATCAAGATTATGAAAAATTATCAAATTTAAAGATTTTTTACATTCATAGAATAAGTAACATTCTGACTGTGTTTAGTTCCATATGAATTTTAGGATTAGTTGTGCCATTTCTGTCAGGACCATCATTTATAGTAGGGACTGCATGGATTCTGTAGATTACTTTGGGTAGCACGGGTATTTTAATAATATCACTTTTCCAATTCATGAATAAAGAATATATTTTCATTTATTTGTTGACTTCAGTCCCATTCATCAATATTTTAAGGTTTTCAATGCCTAATAATTAATAATCCAGAGCTGTTTCTATAAACCTAAATTACCTCAAATGCTGAAATGCATTCAAATTAGTCTCTCGGCGTTCTTGAGAGAATTTGCAAACCATATGCAATGTTCCAGAAAACTCTATATCTGACCTAGAGTAGGTGCTGAGAACTACAAAACCTTGGCACAGAATTTCATTCAAATGCCTGCACTGAGAGAGCTGACCAAACTTTATCCCGGCTTTGAGAAGCTTAAAGCTGTGTCCCTAGGATGACTCTAGGCTCCAGTGAAATTGTCTGCTTGCTAGGAGAATTCATTATTTCTTCCAATCAAAACTCAGTGACAGATTGTTATGGCCCTGAACCTCCTCTTAGAGGAGATCAGGAAGCTGGCATTTTTAGATCCTCTCTCTCCCTAATATTTTATCACCAGAAATATCTCCTAGAGGGTGTACAGGCGATCTCTTGGAGAGGCAAACATTCAAGCAAGTAGCCTCACACTCACGTGGGCAGATAAACATCTACTTTTGATGGGCAGGGGCTGCGAACTCCGAACTCCTCACTCCAATATTCACAGCTACCCCCTCTTGTAAAGATAGGAGATGTTTCTATCCCAATTAAGGGCAGATGGTAGATAGATAACCAAATTACATGGATCAAACATCTGGTGGCCCTTGCATGCCTTTCCTTCATCATGCCCCAACATTTCAAGTCTCTTGGCTTTTATTTTGGCAAATCTGAGCTCAGTTTAGTCTGGATCTGTTTACTCACTGCAGTACTTATAGAATCAAATCTCTCCTCGTTTGCCTTTGATTAATGTTCAGCTTTGTTTCACTTTGGCAGTCCTTTCCTAAAAATCTCACCAGCAGAATAACTAAATGGGCAAAAAGTTGTCTGTGGTTGGGAACTTTCAACAAGAATCTTGTTATGACCTTGTAAGAAAGAGAAAACTTTCCTGTTTTACCCTTTGAGTATCTGACAACCTACATACACTATGAAAAAGCCTGACAACAGGTAGATTAACAAGGGAAAAGATACACAAGTTAAGTGAATGGGGCCATTGCCAGAAAGAAAAGGTAAAACCCAGTAAGTTAATTAGATCTAGAGGCTTATGTACCCTCTTTAGAGTTTAAGAGGGATGGGCTATAAGTACCTTAGGTTAGAGTATATGATTTGGGGCAATGATGTGTGGGCCCTTAGTAGCAAACAGGTTGTGCAAAGTTTTTCTGGATCTAGTGACAACTTCGAGTTGCCTCTCCTGTCATGAGTCACTCTTGTGAGGAATATAAGGAGATTTTGACCAAAAAGCATAAAGTTGTTATTAGACAGAAGGGATAAATAGTAGCTATTTAAGGTGATAGATGATTATGAGCTTGTTCCAATCATTCTACACTGCATGCATAGGTCACAAAATCACTCTGAACCTCATAATTGGATGTAACTATGATTTGGTAATAATTTTTTTTTAATTTTACCTTAAAAATAAACTAATCTTCACTATTTGACAAAACTACCAGGGTGGGGTTTTATGCCATGTGACTTCCTTTTTGAGCATCTATCACTAGCAGTTAAGAGGAGCTCAGAAAAGCTCTGCATGCCTTGTGAGTGTCCTAAGCTTAAAATAATCAACATACCAAACCATCATCTTTTAAAGTGGCATTGCCTGAACTCCTACAGAAAAAGGGGGTGGATATGCCATGAGTTAAGCTAAACCTAGAAATTATGTACATTTTCAAATTAATTATTTATTGAATATAATTCTGTACTGCTTACCATGATCTGATCAGAAACATTTATCTTCTGTGATAAGACTGACACTATTTTCCAAAATGATGAAAATCAGTTGAGTCAATGATGGTTTATCTAGAGAATTATCTCCTCCATTGGATAGTAGGGACAAGTAAGCCAAGGATTGGTAGCCCTCTGGCTTAATGGAAATCTTTAGGAATCAATCAGGTAAACACACAGGACTATGGGGAGGTAGAAAATAGGGTTGAACTATTAATCAGTCATGGATTTTTTTAGGTAATCATTGGAAATCAATTTAAGTCAATAATTTTCCACATGACAAAAGCAAAGCAACCAAGTCTAGGACCCTGTGCAATCAACCTAAAGAGACCACTGATAGACAGCATATTCAATTTCAGTCACATCTATTTTTGCTTCAAATTTTTTATTCTTTTCCTGTTCAGAAACACACTGGTCTCTTAAGAGAAAAAAAGAGACAGAGATGATCAACCTGCTGCTTTACACCCGAGATGTCCAAATTAGCCAGATCTGGGCCAATGCCAGGAGCTGAGAATAAAATTTGGGCCCACAGGGACATAACGACTTGAGCCATCACCACTGCGTCTCAGGGTCTGCATTAGCATGAAGCTGGAATCAGAAATTGAAGCCAGAATTCTTACCCAGGTATTCCTTATAAGGAATACAGGCATCTTACCTAGGGCCTTAACCACTACACCAAATGCCTGCCTTTACATCCATTCTAAAGGAGAAAACAGATGAGCCTTGAAAGCATTCCACTTGGAACTGGAGGTAGAAGGGTACAGATGGAGCTCTCTTCTCTTTCCTGCTCCTTGACTCAAAACCATCCAAATTTACACTTTTTCTTTTTAGAAAGAATTTGGTAGAAAGAGTGATCACTTCGGTTCAATATAGTTATGTAATGAAAGGCAAACAGTCTAGTTTAGAATCCACTTTGCAAAATTATTGCTAATAAATATACTAACACAAATACTTTTTCTCCAAATCTTATAAAATCTAGGCACTGAAGAGGAGCTGTTGGTATAGCAAAGGAAGTCTGGGCTCAAGACATGATATTCATGCCTCTTAGTAATACCAATTCATTAGCAATTTGCTGAGACGTTGCCTCTGTATCAACAAAATATTGATCTTAAACTGTTTTTTTTTTTCTTAAATATCCTTCCAACTACAACACTGTCTTCTACTTTTTAAAGTTTAGGAGTTGGAAGATGTAATACTGAGTACCTTATAACAGGTGTGAAAGGACTGAGTACCTTATAACAGGTGTGAAGGCCTAGATATAAAATTTCAGCAGGCGCCGCGGCTTAACAGGCTAATCCTCCGCCTAGCGGCGCTGGCACACCGGGTTCTAGTCCCGGTCGGGGCACCGGATTCTGTCCTGGTTGCCCCTCATCCAGTCCAGCTCTCTGCTGTGGCCAGGGAGTGCAGTGGAGGATGGCCCAAGTACTTGGGCCCTGCACCCCATGGGAGACCAGGAGAAGCACCTGGCTTCTGCCTTCGGATCAGCGCATTGCGCCGGCCGCAGCGCGTCGGCCGCAGCGGCCATTGAAGGGTGAACCAACGGCAAAAGGAAGACCTTTCTCTCTGTCTCTCTCTCACTATCCACTCTGCCTGTCAAAAATAAAAAAAAATAAAAATTAAAAAAAAATTCAGCTGCGAACTTTATACAAGCTTCATAGTCTTGTATTATTTTTATTATAGTATGGCCTTCCGGAATGAGAACAAGGTAAACAAGCCACAAGAAACTACAAAACTAAGGCTCCCTTTAAAATAGAGTAAATAAAATTTTCATGCCACAGGTTAGTGATTATAAAGACTAAAGAAGGACCTATGCTCATCTATGGTTCTTCAACTCTACCAGCAATGAATTGGATTTCACATAACATTCTCAATAAATGTGTCAATGGACTGAGCATATATTTCTCTTCTTTCTCATATTCTGATGAACAAAAGCATACTACTGATCTTGTGATTGACTAAACACATCTGTTCAAACAAATAAATAATGCTTGTATGTGCACTTCAGTAACTGGCCTTGAGACACCCAGCTGCAGTTGCAAAGCAATCTCTTTCCCAAGACAGCATGACTCAGAGGTTTGAATTTGCTGTAACAAAATACAAAGGAGTAGGAATAACTAAGGACACAACACACATGGGCTTCATGCTAAGTAGGCGTCATCCTAATTATTGAAACATGAATTTCTTTACATAATTTTTTGTCCCTTTCAGATTTCAGCCAAATAAATTTTGTAGTTAGGTATCCTCCCCATGATAAAGTGAAGCAATCAAGCAAGTTTCTCAAAGAACTGTGCTGACATCCAAGATGCCCTTTGGTTATCAGAGCTGCAATCAGCTTCAGCCCCTGGCTCAGCAGCCCAACCTCCTTTGCTGCTCCCTTCTTGAAAACCCAGACCATTCTCACTAAGCAGCATGGTAATTCTTGAGATGCTGGTTTACTGCCTCCTCATCCACGGGTAGATTAACTTTCCTTTATGTGCAAATCTTGTCTTCATGATTTTTATTCAGCACCAGGGACAGGGACTCAGCTGTTGGTTTTTGCAAGCATTTTTTATTTGCTGCCTCATTTCATTCTCAAACCTGTGGCAAGGACTAGCATTACATGTATGATCAGTATATATTTTAATACCCCACTTTATATTTTATGGATTATTCAACTTCGTCTGATGGTGTAGAGAGCTATAACAGGGCTAAAACAACCATAAATTAAGCAGATTGCACATTGGCAAGACAACTGGTAGCTTTACAAATGATGTGAAAGAATTAAAAGCTGAATTAGAATGAACTAAGACAAGAATGTGGTATGAGATAGTTGAAGCAGTTAATATAGATAAGCCATTCATGGGGTTTTGCTTTAAAGAGAAACAGATTAATAGCAGAGAACAGCTAGATGACATGAAAACTAAATTAGATAATATAAATCAGCATGTTTGAATGCTGATTGGAATAACAAAGGATAGGGAAATTATATCAATAATGAAGATAGAAGAGGTAACTGGAAAGCTTCCTGGAGCAGATGGAATAATCACAAAAGTGTAAGTTATGAATGCTCATCAAAAATGTGGACATGGCTTCTGTGTTAAGAGGATTTCAATATCTAATAGAATACAAGCAAAAGAGAAGGAAACAGAGAGAAGGAAGGAGAGAGAGAGAAAGAAGAGAGGATTACAGCTTTCTAAGAGCTGGTGGGAGTTGAGTAATCAGACTTATTAGATAAAATATTATCTTGCCAAGCTTAATCTTCTTCTACAGCACTACTTTCTCATATAATGAAATTCTTCATTCCTGTTAAACTGTTGCTAGAACCTAATGCAGTGATATACTGGGACACATATAGTGGGTTGGGGGGGGAGGTTTTAACTGGATATGCATTTTTACAATGGTGTAACCAGTCTTAGCTCTTCACTTTTCTCCTCAGCTTTGATTTAACATGATTTTGTTTGCAGACAGAATGCAAGTGCTCATAAGAGTATCAGGGAAGACAGTTCCAAATCTTCATCAGTGTTAGTAGGCAATGTAGGCATTTGGTTGAGCACTATGCAATTTGAAATAGCTGTCCTCAATATGGATTATCATTTATTGGTCACATCTTAAAAAGCATTCAAAGTTGAAAAGCTATCTGCATAATCAGACTTTACAGTACCATTTTTCATGAGGGTTTCAACAGACTAGTATCTGCTAATACCTGCAGCATGATATTAGAAATAGGTCTGTGGAGAATGAAAATCCTGAAAATAAAAAACTTGCAGTCCTGTTCATTTCCCAGCATTCATTGCATTATCTATTCGGTTTACATCTGTAACAAAGCCATCAGCTGATGTCCACTGAACTCTTGGAAATCACTGCGTAATGGGTAAGGAATAACTTCAATCTTATGTGAAAGCAAATCTCTTCCCATTTTTTTTTCCTTCCCAAGGTTTCTAATTTTATGGTCGAAGAACAGCCACAATTTATGCTGCATTTCCTATTTCTCATGTGTCTGTAGTTAGTAAAACCTCTTCATCAAACTATTTTCCAAAAAAGAAGTAACTGTTATACCCCAAGGTTGAAGAACATTTTCATTTTTTACTCAACTATTAATGAGATATGGTGCTTAATTCCTTCAGTTGCTGTAACTCCTAAAAGAGTGCAGATTTTTTTCCCAGATGAAATGTAATAAAAATATTCATAGGAAAAAGAAAAAAATTCATCTCTCTGTCTTTTTCTGCTTTGGAAGTTTTGTGCTTCATAACATCTCTTTGGGTTGAAGAATGGTGACCAATCAAGTCTGCAGATTGTTTCAGCATTTTCTGCAAAAATTCAAGTATGGGGCCTCATTGCTCTGCCTAGACGACATATGTCTGCCAGATCCTAGTATAGGCAGAGCAGTCCAGAGGGTGGATTAGAATGGCTGACTAGCTGTTGCTCACATCCCCACATGGCCATAGATGTTGAGTACCATGACTGATTGCTTATTTGAAAAAAGAAATCTAAGTAAATGAAATGAAAAAGAGTAACAGTATTGTTAGAAAAAAGAATACTGGCTAGACAAAAGCTATAGTTAGCCAAGATTAATGCAATAAGGCAAATTTTCTATCATTTATAAATCTCACTGAATAGGACAACAGCTGCTGAAGTACTAAAAAATTATGTATGTGATATGTGTATAAAGAAAAATAGGCATGTATATGCATGCTGTCTCATCTGTATTTTACATACGTGTGTGCTGTATATGCATATGTGACTATATTATTACATATAAATATATTATTAGGCTATTAGGATATTTCAAAATATTTGTGAAAAAAATATAATTAAAGGTAAGTTTATTTTGGCACAATTTTTTTAAATCCATGCATACTTTTTCCATGATATACATTTTCCATGAGTTTTTGGAACATTCCTCATGCATAAAATTTACTCTATATATTATATTCATATGTGTGTTTTTAACTTCTAGTATACAAACATACTTTTACCTACTTAAACCTAATGTAATTACAATTAGAGACACTAAAATATTTCCAAGGAAAAGTCTAAAAAGCTTTGAGAAGATAGCTTGCCATTTCTAACTACTCTGCAGTCTAATAAAACAATTTACCCATTTAGATTTCTATGTCTTCGGAGTGCTACTAGAAAATCCCATTAAAACATTTGTCTTCTTACAGCCCTTTGGCTGGAATAAATTGTTATATAGAGGGTGACCTGTGTGTGCATTTCTTATTTATGGTGGTGCATGTGAAAGCCAGAGAAGCAAGGGCCAAGTCCTATGTGTTAAAACCTTTACCTTCATTATTCTTATTATTGTCTGTAACAAAGCAAGGCACTTGCTGGAGTCATAGCCTTGCCTTTGGCCACAACCAAATAGAGATTTTGAGAATAGTACTGGAGAAAATAGAAGATAGTTGCTCTTTTGGCTGGGTGGGTTTATTTAAGATTCAACAGTGTTGGCAATTGCTGAATCTAGTGCTTTGGGGTAAGGTCAAGGACATTTTAAGGGCATCAAGGCTATTCTTGAACAAATCCCATCATGTTCTTTGTCTAACCCATCAGCCCAGATTGTGTGTGTGCTAATGTGAATGTGTGTGTGCTCCTTCTGCGCTTCAGTGAACTGCAAGATGCTTTTGGAAGGACACCAAAGGGGAAAATGAACCATAGACAGGAGGTATCAGTTTGTGAGTAGAATGTAGAACTGGGGATTGGATCCTTCTTCATTTTATCCAATCATTTATTCATTTCATCATTTTTCTACTAAAATATACCATTTTGGTGAGGTTTTACTCAGTATCAGGTAGGTACTCAGAGATAGCAAAACATTGCTAAGTAGATATCCTTGTTCTCTTGTTGCCCTGCTATTTGGTGCTGGAGTACAACGAGGTCTTTTCTGCTATTATCTGCTGAAAGTGCTTTTCCAGCCTGCTCTACTCTTCCCTAAGCCACTCCTTTTCCAGCTACTAAAATTAACCCCACGTTGGGGCACCCACCAACATTGTCTTGTGTGCTTCTACTTTGAATTATATATCCTGGTAAGTACACTTATGGAGATATTAAGAAAGAAGTTTATAGTCAGGAATGTGGTCCCTGGGTACTGGGGATCATTCATTAGACAGAAAGCACTAGAAATAGCTCCAACTGTTGGGATTGAATTTTGGATCTTTCCTCTGCTTCCTATTCATACAAAGTGATACATTTATAGGTTAATAAGAAATAAAGTTAAGCTCTATGTCTTTCATTCAGGGAAATAAACAATCCAAACAATTCCTGGGGCCGGGATTGTGGTATAATTGGCTAAACCACTGTCTGCAACTCCAGCATCCTCTATGGCATATATGTTTGAGTCCTGCCTGCTTCATTTGCAATCTAGCTCACTGCTAATGTAGCTGAGAAAGCAGTAGAAGGCAGCCCAAGTCCTTGGGTCCCTGCATGCATTTGGGAGACCTGGATGAAGCTCCGGGCTCCTGGCTTTCATCTGGGGCAGCCATGGCCATTGCAGCCTGCCTCCTTCCCTCCCTACTCCCTCCCTCCCTCCCTCCCTCTCTGTGTGTGTGTGTGTGTGTGTATGTCTGACTCTCATGTTCAAATAAATGAAATATATTTTTTTTTAAAAAATCCATTTTTCTTTAAAATAAAAACGGTGGGCATCTGTCTTTGATTTTTTAAATGCCGACCTAATGCTAATCCCCACATCACACTCAAAGTGACCCTGGCAGATGTTTGATAATGAGTCTGCTCTGAAATTCTTCCCAGAACATAAAGTTTGCAGGGGGAATCCAAAACTCTAGCATGTAAGAGATAGATAGCTTCAGCTAAGCCCAACACAGTTTAATTTGCAGTGAAGTTTCCATGAGCTTGTTACAAAAATATAAATGAGTGATAGAGATCAAAAACGTCTCTGGGGACAGTGTCTCCTAATTCTTCCCACTGAGAGCATGATAAACTGTGCCTTTTACTGAAGACTAAATGCAATTAACAGTGATATTGAATTTATGAAGACAGTGCCTAAGTAGTTTTCTCTTCATAACTTAGTTTGCTGGTCTTTTACATTTTCCTAAATTTAATATAAATTGAATGATGCCATTTTTAATGTAACAAGGCCTAGAAGAGAGGTTGTGTGCAGCACAATAATATCTGCAACTATATGAAAGATTAAGAGAACGAGCCTGCTGCAAGCATTTCTATGTAATTTTCACCTTTCAAGGTAATTTTTCATAATCCTTCCAAGTTCAACATTGATACTTCCTAAGTTGGAGATAAAGAATTATTCTTTCACCATTTTTCAGGTTTTTTTTTTTAAATAAAATGGGTCACTGGTATATTGATATTCACTATAGCATATATTTAAGTACCCACGATTTTCTCTTATTCTCTTTCTACTAAACACTCTACTCTGCCAAAGTCAGAAAATAAATGGCAAATAAATTAGGTTGACTTTGGATTGCAAGGCAAGGTTGAGTCTATTTTGAATGGGCAGAGATTCTCTCCATGGCTCAGTGACTCTTGCATGGTTCAGCACAAGAGTCATCGGTGACAGCAGTAAGAGCTCCAGAGTCAGACCAGACCAGCTGAGCTTCATCCTCAGCTTAATCACTGTGACCTTTAGTCAATTACTTCCCTATCCAAGTCTCAATTTCCTCAAATGTAAGATGGAAATAAATAATAGCATTTCCCTCCAAAGCTTTTTGGAAGGTTTACTAATTGAGGCAAGTAAAGCATTTGGCCCCATCCCAACCTGCGGCAAGCTCTATACAAGTGTTAGTGGTTACCATTATCCTCGTCACATATACTGCATTCCGGTAAATGAAAGAAATTTTTCCTCATCCACACATCGTCTCTGGTGTTTGTTCTAATGGGAAGAACATTTTCTTAGAAATGTTCACCACAACACAGCTTAGAAAAAATAACTCCAAGGTAGACAGGCATTTTACTTTACAAAATATTTTAGCAAGTTTAAAAATGCACATGCTTAGTTCTGCAACATGGTAAAAGTTCCATTGTAGGAAGTTAAAACACATCTCATAATAAAGTAACATGGATTTTAATCCTCCTTTATAAATGGAGATAGAAGTAGAGGTGGTGGTAAGGGGGTGGGTACATAGGATTGAACCAAAACTAGAAGTAAACAAGGTAGTGGGATAGGAGGTCTGCATGGGGATGGTAAAGAGGGAGCCTTCACAATAATTAAGAGGAAATGTGAAGGGCCAGGAATCACAATCATGCAAGGCCATGTTAGAAAGCTTTGTATGTACACAGAATACAGAAATTCTTAAAAAGAGTGACTCCCAAAGACTAGATGAGGTGCAGGCAAGTAAATTGTAGACACATACACATATTGATACTTTTACACAGATTCTGGTTTTATGTCTATTATATTGAATTCGTTCTTCTCAATTCATGAGTTCTTTTGTATGCACATTTGAGGAGGCAGGAACATTAGAAAGCAGAAACATGAATTTGTTTCCCGAAGTTGCTTGGTCCCTTCAGATTTAAAGAAACAATTTGCCATTCATATCGATTTCTAGGCTTTATATTAACCCTCCCTTGTAATCATATAGCTTTACCTAAAGTTGAGTGCAATGACTTTTAAAGAAAAGTGACACAGTGAATGGAATGATTCAAGTGAGAAAGGATCAGCATTAGAATCTGCCCTGTCTTCTTGCTGGGAGGCCTATTCAGTGAATGAACATCTCTTCACAGCCGCAACACTCAGTCATATCCCCACCCAGGTCTCCAACTGGGCTTCCATTGCAGCTACCAACATGTCTGAGTTCTAGAGAATTCTGATTCCTCATTGGCTAATAATTAAGGACCCCAACAAAGACTATGGCAAAATGCTAATCTCGTTTATGATAAATAAAGCATGATAGCATTCTGGATGTAAAGTTAAAATTTTTATTATTATTATTCAGCCAAATACATAAATTTAGGAATTGTGAAAATAATTCAAGGTCAGCATTATTATTACTAAATTATAACATGCTGCTAATTGTTAGCACTAATGAAATTTATAGTCTGATATTTTACTAAAACATGGTAGGAATGTTTTCTCACTGCAATCCTGTGGGATATGAACTACTATTTTCCCCACTTAAAGATGAGAAAACTGAGTCTTATAGGTTTGTACTAACTTTCTTAGGGGTGTTTCGTTGGGAAGTGATAGGATCCGATTCAGAACTTGCAAAGTGAAGTTGAGCTATGATGTCACCTGTCAATTCAATTTCATTCTCGGCCCACAGAAGTTGCCACCAGAGAGGAAGTGTCAGCTTCATTCCTAGGAATTAGGTGCCTACCTTGCACCTTTATTTTTGCCCAAGATTAGACAACAGGGAGGAGATGGGCACTGAAAAGCCTCATGTGCAATTCCACTCATCTAATATGCCAGTCCACCCCTATTGCATGTCACTCCACATCAGGCAGAAAGCGAGGCGGAATTAAATCAGGCTGTCAAGAAACCCAGATTTGCAGCAAGGAGAGATGCTCTTTACTCTTTATGTGAAAGCTCTGATTGAAAAGACAAAAAGAATTAATAAGTCACTCTGCACTGCCACTGTGAAAATGCCAAAGTTTTTGACTTGCTTTACCAGCCCCCATTGCCTGCCCTCTTTCTTTCTAGTACCACCTTGCATTGCTTTGTTTAGGATAAACTCTCCTGGCTAAGCTTCAATAATTGGATTATTTGCACAGTGTCTGAAAAGCTCTTATAAGTCAGAAGTTTATGGAGCAAAGCAAACAGGCAGGTGCTAACCCAGAGTCGGCACACTTTTCCAGGGCTGGCTCCAGGTCCTCATGGTGCTTTCACATTTGATGGTCTGAAGTGGAAATGCAAACCTAGCGGTGAAGAAGAGGGGCAGCGCAGCACAGCCAGTCACTCAGGAGAAAGGATAGAGAACTGAAGGGGAAACATGCACTAGGAGGAATTGTGGATGTTTGCCTGAATCTCTGAATATCCAGTGAGATTAAGGTCAGGAGATTATGGAAACACTTTACCAGAGGCAGAGCAAGCTCCCTTGACAAGACTGATTCAAAAGTAAGTGCCCTGGATTCAGCGACCTGGATAAAGTCTGAGATGTAAATAACTCTATGCCACAAGTCACTAACCAGCTATGTTGCTGAGCTACAAGAAGCAAAAGGACCATTCATCCTCAACCAAGATGTCTTATTAGTAGACAAAATGAGAATCCTTGAAAAGTGATTGATTATTCTGAACAAACATGTGGGTAAGTCACCCAATAACTGCAATGTGGAAAGTCATATACAATTCTTAAAGTAGGTTCCTGCTCTACTGCCTGAATGTCACTGGTATACTCAAAATAGAAGTTAAGCAAGGCTATGTTTATGCCTCTCAGGAAGATTCATGACACCTCTTAACTAAGATTTCACATTAGATGGCATAGTAACCATTTATTGCTTTTTTTCTCCATGAAACTATGAGTTCTTTTTCTATATGAGAGTCTTGATCATCCCGTTTCATTAGGGCCTTGTATCAAAGAGTAAATATACAATAAACACTTTGAATTAAAATGTGAAGATAATAATCATTGTGGCATCTTGCTACATGTGGAATCTCCAACGTATGTTTGAAGTGTCAGTGATGTGCATGTAAATCCAAGAAATTTAAGCAAACAATATCCCCAGTAAGTGGCAGATCAAGGATATAAATACCAGTTAGTTTGAGACTATAACTCAAATTCTTCCAGTTAAAGAAAGATAAAATGATGAAAAACATAAATAATTGTAGGCCAGAAATCTCTACTTTCTGGAAGACCCTCATGTGGCTTTCAGTAAAGCATTTCACCTTTAATGCCTGTGCTCTAATTCTACAAAATTGTAATGACCACTTATTGCCTGAAGATTATGGATAAATTAGATGATCTCTTGAGGTCATTTCAGCTACAAAAATAACAAATTCTTAACTATTGTTCTGAGATTAACATAAAATCTTTAATACGAAACTGAAATACTTTTCATTTTCTCAGAGAATTGTATTGTGATATTAACATATTTGTAAACTGCTCAGTTCTTGCCTAAATAGTTTGTACATATTTAACTCAAATTTGGAATTCTTTGAGAAAGTACCAGATGGCTCAGGAAATTTGAAGCAAGTTAACAGAAGCTTCTGAAAGTTTGCTTTCTTTAATTGATCACTCTTATTATCAATTAAATATCAATGCTGACAGGGTCATGGAGAATGATTAAGTTGAAATGATAGAGCATATTATAGGAGTCTTTCTGATAGTGCAAAATCATCAGGCTTTAATAAGAACAAAAATTAATAAAGAACTACTGAAAAGAGCTTGTTTTTCTTCCTTTTTTCTTAGAAGACAGAACATATTAGGCTACTGTGTTCATAAAAGCAGGTGTCAGCCAAGAACTGAGACACATAGATCAGGGGAAAAAACTTTTGAGACTGAGGCAGGATCCTAAAGGAAAAATTGAGGAGAAATAGTGAGAACATGTAGCTCCAAACTAGTTGGAATATTGAAGTCTGGTCTTTGGGTGGCTGGCTAAATGAAGGCATTCTACTCTATGACAATTTTCTTCATCCTCTACCACACTTCTTTCAACATTTTATCTACTGCCTTCCACATTGATCTTTCTAGCAAGTGTCTTTTCTTCTAATCCTTTCTAATAATTGTAGTAGCAAACTGTAAAATATCTCACATGGTAAAGCATCTATACTTCTCCACCTTTCCTGTTAAATATGTAAATACTGGCTAAACAGTGAAAAAAAAATTGTGGAACAAAAGCAAAGAAACATGGGAAAATGCAACAGGTTCCAAAGCATGAAAGAACAAGCTTTGTTGTTTTTGTTTGTTTGTTTGTTTGTTTTGACAGGCAGTGAGAGAGAGAGAGAC
Organism: Lepus europaeus; assembly: GCF_033115175.1. Lineage (NCBI taxonomy): Eukaryota > Metazoa > Chordata > Mammalia > Lagomorpha > Leporidae > Lepus > Lepus europaeus. Next base: position 18,841,296 of record NC_084848.1, read on the forward strand.
AGAGAGAAACGTCTTCCTTTGCCATTGGTTCACCATCCAATGGCCGCTGCGGCCTGCGCGCTGCCACCGGCGCACCGCGCTGATCCAAAGCCAGGAGCCAGGTGCTTCTCCTGGTCTCCCATGGGGTGCAGGGCCCAAGCACTTGGGCCATCCTCCACTGCACTCCTGGGCCACAGCAGAGAGCTGGCCTGGAAGAGGGGCAACCAGGACAGAATCCGGTGCCCCGACCGGGACTAGAACCCAGTGTGCCGGTGCCTCAAGGCGGAGGATCAGCCTGTTGAGCCACGGCACTGGCTCAAGTTTTGGTTTTAAGACACCTGGTTTCAGAACACAAGTCATGTGGAAAATTTGAGGATAGGCTGTCCATGTGCAAGGAGCTCCAAGCAGGAAGTATTTACAAGACTATTGACCCACTTCCTCTCTGTTAATCTCTCATCCTGCATCAGAAGACGTGACTTCCGCACACATACTTACAAGGGCAGGATGGGCACTAATGGGAGAAAAACTAAGTGAGATTCAGTACTAAGTTCATGCCTGAGAAGAGACTTTTGATGTCATAATATGTTGTCAGGCTGAGTTGCACAAGGAGGTGCACTTGTTCAGAAGATTCTGAACTCTCCTTTGTTGTGTTACATTGTCAGCATCATCAAACATATAAGTGGATATTAAATAAATATTTGGTGATTTAGAAAATGAGCTGGTGAATGAATAATGGAAGGAATACAACTAGGTGCTCTAGGACAAATATCACCAAACAATAAATAGAATATCTTCAGATGGCTTGAGTTCCTATAAATAAAAAAAATCTATATTGCAGGAATTAAAAGTGATAGAGCATATTTATGCCATGATTAGCCAATTAAATTTACAAGGAAGGTTTTGGTATTTATCAAGCAAATTTGAGCACAGTACTGATAGTAAATGTCCAAGTGAGGCAGGGTATGAAACAGATTTCACTGGCCTCCTTTGCCTTTTTCCCAAAGAGTAAAATACACAGATTTGTTTTATCCATTTTATCCTCAGGGCTGTTGTCTATCATTGCTCTTAGATCATTTAAGAGGAGGGACTTTTTTTAAAAAAAGATTTATTTATTTGAAAGTCAGAGTTACAGGGTGTGGGGAGACACACAGAGAAAGAGAGATTGATTCTATCTGCTGGTTCACTCCCCTAGGTGGCTTCTAATAGCCAGGTCTGAGCCAAAGCCGGAGCTAGGAGCTCCATCCAGGTCTCTCATGTGGGAGGCAGGGGCCCAACATTTGGGCCATCTTGTGCTGATATTCCCAGGTGCATCAGCAGGGAGCTGGATCAGAAATGGAACAGCCAGAACTTGAACCAGCATCCATATGGGATGCCAGTGAACAAATAGTGGCCTTACCTGAAAAGCCACAATGCCAGCCCCAGAAGAAGGACACTTGGGGAAGGAGTTTGACCTCATAGCTAAAACACCCGAATTCCATATCATAGTGCCTGGGCTCAAATTCCAACTTTGCTTTAGATTCTAGCTTCCTGCTAATACATACCCTGGGACCCTGCCAACCACGTGGAAGACTGTGACAGATTTCTAGGTTCATAGCTTTATCATGGCTCTACCCCAGGTTTTGTGGACATTTGGGGAGTGAACCAATGGATGGAAGATCTCTCCTGTCTATCTCTTTCTCTTTCTCTCATTCCCTTTCAAATCAATAAAAACACATTTTAAAAAAAAAAAAAAAGGAAGAGGGATTCTGCAGAGGCACACATTTTCTCTTCATTTTCCTTGTACCCATCTTTCCTTTGCTGTTTTGTAAGGCCTATTTTTCAGTGTGATACATTCTAGTTTGATTAACACACCATGATCAGTGAGGGTATAGCAAACAAGCCATGGAAAGGATCACCGTGCCACCCCTACTCCCTCTCTTCACATATGGGAATGACTTTGGAGGGATTTATGCTTCTTTGACTTCAGGCTTTACAATCAGCACTCAGTTTAGGATTTGTCCAGTATTATCAAAACTCGCCAACCCTGACAGAATATGACTTGTATGCCTGCCTGGCTGAGGTTTATTTTAATTCAAGGAGTATACAGAGAGAATAAACAGGAAAAGAGCCAAGATTTTCTTTTCTTTCATTCTTTTTAAATGGAGGCTTAGAGCTCTGATACCAATCAGTGCTTGATAAACAGAGATGACAGTCGAGAAACACTCAAATAATGGACATAAACCTCATCATCCACACACAACCATATTAAATTACTCAATACTCTGTCCTGTCCTGGAGATGCCCAAGTAAACTTTGGGTTTGTAAGAAGGATTGTAGACAAGTAAAGAACAAGTAAAGAGAGACTTTTTCCCCTTTTCTTACTTATTAGAGAAGGAGAAACACTGCCATTGGCCTAACCTGTAACCATTCCCTGGATTCCTCGATAGTATAATCTTGGTTTTACTTACTACAGAAAGGTACTTAGCCCCAACATCCCTTATGGTTAGGTACACTATTAAGTTGATTTATGAAAGGAACTATACATTCCTGGAAAATCTCTTGCTTTTCTAAAAAACAACAACAAAAAATAGACATGTAGCTAGTATCTAAATTCCCTCTTTGACTTACTTTGAACACAAACATGATGCCTGAGGTTGTGAAATGAGGTGAAAAGTCTGGGAGTGCCACCCAACTTAGTACACATGCTAGAATAACATGTTTGGGTCCCTAAAGACATCTCTGAATATTTGAATCCAATTGTCTAGTTTTTGTTATTTTTAATCAAGTAAACAAGTCAAACAAACAAACAAAAACTTGTGTTATCCATACTTTTTTTTTGTAACTTATAAAATACAAACCAAATTCAGAATATGGTACAATTCCTAATAATAACATTGGACTTAAAAGAATCGCTAATGTAATTCTTTAAAATGACATGTGGATATGAATTTCAGTATACAAGTTTAGGTGTGCAAACAACGTAACTTTTTTTTCTTATTTCACTAGGCAAAAGGATTAAAAAATTAACTGTTTTCCCTAATTTTGCTCCCAATGAAGTTCATCATATAGCCATGCAATTCTATGTGATTTCAACATAAATAAGAAACGGAAGGTGGATCAGACGCCCATCAGAGATTAACGCAGGTTAGATGGAAACTGTGAATGTCACTATCACCTCTTTATGTCTGGGGCAGTTCTGCTATGTTTTACCTGTGAGTTCGCCTATGATATTTGCCCAAATGTATACTACAGTTACTACTTTTCAGAATCTTGATATCTTTGTTTTGGTCTTATGAAAAGCAAGATGTTTGATACTGGTTTTCTTTTGAACACAAACCTTGCAGATCTTTTTCTATGTTCCTTTTCTTCTTACTTTTTTCCCCTCCCTCCCAGTCACTCCTCAATGAAGACATTTCTAGTTGAAAGGAATCTTTAATATGTTATGTATCATCAGCAGGCTTTGTCTATATCTGGGTATCTCGTTACTTGTTTCTTCCACATTGCTTATGTGTTATGTGGATCTAGATGTACAAAATGCTACTGCTATTAATTTACCAACAAAGAAAATGCTATCACCAAGAAGAGGACATAGGCCATGGAACAAGGATGAAGAAATGTAATAGCACTGAGTTAGGCTAACAATGAACTCTACGTACATTTTAAACATCTATCATGGCTAGCTTCCCAGGGTTGCCATTATAAATTACCACAAAGTGTGATTTTTTAAGTGTGTTTACAATACGAGAACTTATTTTTTCACAGCTCAAGAGCTTAGAAGTCCAAAACCAAAGTGTCTATAGGCTGGTTCCTTCTAAAGGCTCTGGGGGAGGAGTCTGTTTCATCTCTCACTCTTGGCTTCTGCTGGTTATGTAATCCCCGGCATTCCTTAGCTGGTAGCTGTCTCTCGCCATCATCTTCCCATGGTATTGTTTCCTATCTGCATGTGTTTCCTCTGTGTCTCTGTCTCCAAAGCTCTCTGTCCTTTAAGGACACTGGTCATTGGATTAGGGCCCATCCTCACCCAATATGATCTCATTTTAACTTTATTCTACCTGCAGAGACCCTGTTTCCAAGCAAGGCTCATGATTTCAAGGATTAGGACACAAACATACTTCAAAGGACACAGTTTGACCATGTAAGCCAACATATTTTCTGTTGAAGTACTTTGTGTTTTAGTTTCTGCAACTTGTTATGAAGATGTCCAATCAGTACTTCCCTGCTTACCCTGTCTTTCAAATTTTAGATGCTCTTCTTTTTATTCTCCCAAAAAACTTGGCTTATGCCATCATAATATTTAATTGACTGATTGCTAGTTGGTTTTGATTTGTGTCTTTTCATTAGTCTTTGCATGAAGTTAACTCACTCCATTTACCTATTTTGATCACAATTCTGTCTGTAACACTTAGCAGGGGATCTAACATATATCTTCAAATATAGATCATATATCTTCTAACATAGATCTTCAAATATTTTTTTGAAGGAATAAGTTAAATAGAATTTGAGGAATACATAAAAGTAGGAAGTACTTTTAAATTATCCAAATATTACTACCCATAAGAAAATACTATTAATCTTTATGGAAGTTTTCCAATATTTTATGCAAAGTTTTTCATTTCATAATTATCATGCTGATTATAACATTATGTCATGCTTTTTTCGTATTATATTATATAACAAACATTTTCCTATGTAATTGGATTTCTTCACAAGCTTTCCAAGTAATTAAATTCCCTTGAGCAATTATACAGTTTTTTTGTTTATTTATTTATTTGAGAGGCAGGAGAAAAGGAGATAAAGAGTTCCCTTGTGCTTGTTCACTCCCCAAATGCCCACAACATCCAGGGCTGGACCAAACTTGAGCCATGAACAAAGAACTCAATCAGGTCTCCCACATAGGTGGCAAAATTACTTGAGCCATTGTTGCTTCCTACAAAAGTCTCCAAAAGTAGGAAACTAGAGTCAGGAGCTGAAGTAATATATCAAACACTAATATTCTAGTTTGGAAGGTGAACATCTTAACTAGTATCTTAACTGCTAGGCTAAATGCTTGTTCCAAGAATGTATTTAAACTTTCTCTAAAGAAGGGATATTTAGTATATTGTTGTCATTTAAAAGATTTCCTTAAATTCATCATTTCATATATATATATATATATATATATATATTACAATTTTCTAAATATAGGAATTTTTCTTTGGCACCAACTCATACCTGACTTGGTTAAATTAAAATGTAAGTCCTCTGAAAAGGACAGGAATTCAGGGAAGGAGAAGTCTATTTTATGGACCGGAGAAGTGAGAAAATTTCCCATAAAGCTATAGAAAAACACATCTGGTTAGGCAGTATGGCAAACACAGACATTAAGACCGAGCCTTCTGAATGAGCGCGAGTCCCTCCTCGTGAACCAGATCCTCAATGTGGTTTGTGACCTTTGTTTGTCAAGGTGCTTTGAGAACTCAGTGGATGCTTGGATTTTACTTGTTTCCTAAGAAAGCAGGAAGAGATAAACACTAGTGGGAGAAATAAGGGTGTGGCTCTGATATTTCACCTAGTTGTTAAGATGCCAGTTGGGATGGCCACATCCTATGTTGCAGTGCCTGGATTTGAATCCTAGCTCCACTCCTGATTCCAGGTTCCTGCTAATGTGCACCCTCAGAAACAGTAGGTGATGGCTCAGATACTTAGATTCCTGTCTTCACCCTGGCCCAGGCTATGGTTAACTGGGCATATGAGTAGTGGGCCACTCAGAGGGAGGTCTTTCTCTGTATTTGTCTCCTCTCTGACTCTCTGATCTTCAAATAAATACAAGTTTTTAATATGGAGAGGACAAAATGTAATCTAATTTGCTCTCCTTGTCATCCCATGATGGAACAGATTTATACGTACATATTTAGCTTCCTTTGGAGACATATTAGGAAGTAACTTATAAATAGATGATAATGCCATCCCAAATAAAGCCTCTTTGATGAAAAGAATTCATAAACTGAACCTTATATTCTTAGAATTAGTACTGGGTTGAATACAAAGCCATGGGCTTGGGGACTCTTCAACAGAGAATCATAAAAGAGTGAAAGCCTCTCTTGATAGTATTATTTATTTCCAAATAGTCCATATGCTTGTATTTTCAATCAAACTCCATGCTTTCTGTATGCAGGTTATCCAAGACTGTTAGGAGTAGTATAGAGAAATTAATTCAGTACTGAGGGTTGGCAAATGGTTCTAGTAGGAGTTCTGTCGCTTCTCTGCTTTGTGGTTTGAAGCAGAACTTTTGCAGTTTACCTCCTGAAACTCAGCTTCCACATTCCCATGCATAATAAGTCTTTCAGTGCATTGCCCTCTCAAAACCTTTGGTTCCTAGCAATGCATGATGTAAAGCCAGGAAACTCATTTAAATTTGTTAAATATTGATTCTATCCTGGCAGGAGGGTAATAAACCATAGTCACAAAGAGTTAATTTTGAAAAGTAAACTTCCATTCAATTCACTTAAGTAGCCTGGGTTATTGGCAGTCAAATAAATGAAAGCTGAAATTGTTTACCAGAAAAAAAATTCAACATCCTTGAAACTTTTCCATGGGTTATCCTGAAGAGAAAAGGTTTTTTATAAAATTCATGTGTTGCTTCCATCTTGGAAACAATTTGGACACAATGGTAAATAACGCCAGTGTAGCTGTCAGAAATAAAATGTTGAGGAAGATTTTGCAAACAAGTCTTACAATTGTCCCAGGAGGTGCAAGGAGGCCAGCACTATAGAAATCCTCATTTCTAAAAGGAAAGCGATAACTTTTGGATCATTCAGTAAAGTCTCCTGCCCATCCATACATAGCCTGAGTGATTTTGCTCTACTGAGTTGAGGCATTTGAACATGAGATTTTTGTTTTGCCTCCAGGTCTTTGAGAGAAATGGACTGGGATTATCCCTATTCTAAAGAGCAGGATGCCTGTAATGACTGCTGTATTTCCAACAGTCTGCACTGGCAGATGGCATCCTTTGTAGATGGTGTCACATTTTTCAGTCCTTCCTGGCTTAGGTTCTCATTCAGTGATGAAAGTTAGAGGATGGATGAGTGTAAATGATCTTACGTGTCTGTGGAGTGCTGCTGGTAACACTTTGGAGATATTAAATTTCACATAACAGGGTCCTAAATATATGAAATGTCAGCTGGTTTTCCCTCATTATTTCAGGTAACTGATTATGGCTATAGCACATTAGGCTGATATCTATTCTTACAAGTCATCAGGTAATCCTCTATCATTGTATTAAGAAATTAGTGGTTAGTGGAGGGACAAAGGCAGATTACAGCAATTAGCTGTTTTTCATCTGCTGTCATTCAGCCAGTTTCCATTCTCAGTTCCTTCACTTGCCAACATTCAGCTCCCAAATCTCAAAGAGCTATATTCATCTGTGAGGTAAACAAGACCAAAACCAGCTTTAGAGGAAGTAAGGAGACCTGAGTTCTGATGATAAAACCAGTACCTCCAAGCCATTGAAGTCCCTCAGCATTTCTAACTCTCCATTTCCTCAGGACACCAATAATCTCTCAAGGCTTTGTGAGGGTTAAACAAAGCTGTGCATGGGCCACCTCTAACATAGTGTCTGACGAATGTACAGGAAGTTCTGTCAGTTATGATTTTATGACCAAGGTTTCCTCTCCCATTCGCTGTAGTGTCTTAATGTTCAACATAGTCACAGGGAAGTTTATCTGAGCAATGATAATTTTAAACAGCGACATACTCAGAAACATATTGTTGAATTTGTTTATTTGGCGACAACCTTATCTATAAAATTGGGTCAACAATTATATTCTTTGGAAAAATGGGGCAGATTTTGAGGCAATGTGATGTCACACTGGAGCTACAGATTTGTATGAGAGAAGAGCCAGCCAGGGAAACAGACTCATCGTTAATGACCATGAGATAATTGTTATCTGTAGTCCCTGCAGTCTGGAATACAATCACATTTATTCATTTACTCTGAAATCTCTTCTGCATCAAGCCAAGATTCTATAAAATAGGCCATATTAAATAAAAATCAAATTACCAAAAAAAAAAAAAGCAAAACAAATCTTTAAAGTAAAGCAAGACTTCACTTAGTCCCACATTCTCTCTAGTTTCTACCTACTTGTTCACGTCTTTCTATAAAAACTCAACAGAATTATAAACACTTCCCACTTCACTTCTTCGTCTTTCACCTTTAGTTAAGCTATCACTCCACCTACTCCAGCAAAACCAAGCAGCCCACTAAGAAGGGTATTATATTATCATTGAGGGAATCCTTAGAGTTCATAGGGAAACGTGACATTTAATAATGTACTCATATTCAAATTATTTGTTTGCTGTTGATAAAAGTTAAGAAAAATCCTGTCCTGGGTGGTGCTGTGGTGCAGTGGGTTAATGCCCTGGTTTGAAGTGCCTGCATCCCAAATGGCTTTAGATCGGTGCAGCTCCAGCAGTTGCAGTCAATTGGGGAGTGAACCAGCAGATAGAAGAGCCCTCTCTCTCTCTCTCTCTCTTTCTCTCTCTCTGTCTTTCCTCTCACTGTGTAACTCTTTCAAATAAATAATAAAATACATATTAAAGAAAACCTTGTCCTATTAAAATTATGTTTACTTTAAATGCTAACATTACATAATAAGCTGGCTTACTAATAGAAAATGAGTTATAAAATATACACAAAACATACTCAGAGCTGAATGCATGTCTTGTATATGATAATTCAAGCTAAAAATCCTCAAATCATGGGATGTCTGTCAGTTGCTTCCTCCCATCCAATCGCGCAATCATTGGCTAATAAATAATAGGAATAAAAATGAAAATTCAAACATATTATGGTAATTTTACTATAAAATCTATAACAAATAGAGAAGAATTGATAATTTGATATGATTAGTACAAAACAGCAGTTCTGGAAATATGCTTCTCATCCCAGGGATATCAAAATATTGGAGATAAGAGCTCACTGAGACACGCAGAGCAGTATCCAAGATCAAATGAAATGTTTCCTTTTCCCCACAATTGATTATAATTTTATTGTCTATCAGCAGCTCAAACCAAATTTGTTCTCTAGAAATCCAGGGAGGGGGCATGTAGGAACTCATCAGGTGCAGAGCTCTGCCTACTGCATAATATCATACTTTTAAATTATGAAAACTCCAGGAAGAATACAAGTGTTGTAAGGTTTTCTTTTTGTTTTGTTTTTAATTATTTGTTATTTATTTCAGTGAGTTACAAAAAGAGAATACAGAGAGAGAGAGAGAGAGAGAGAGAGAGAGAGAGAGAGGTCTTTCATCTACCTGCTTACTTCCTAAATGGCCACAGCAGCCAGGGCTTCTTCTGGGTCTCCTATGTGGGTGCAGGGGCCCAAGTACCTGGGCCATGTTCTGCTGCTTTCCCAGGTGCACTAGCTGGATCAGAAGTGGAGCAGCTGGGACTTGAACTGGCACCCAAATGTGATGCCAGTGTCACAGGTGGTAGCTTTATCTGTTAAGCCACACCAGCCCCAGTTAAGGTTTTAAAAGTGCAGGTCATATATAATGACTGGAGACTTACTGAGAAAACTACCATGTTGATTACTGTTTAGTCACAAGATCACACATATAATTGTATGTCCTATATTTGAAAGAATGCAGGATTCTTCACCTTAGCATTTTGAATAGCTTGGACCCATCAATACTGCCCTAAACTGAGAATGAAACAGTCCAACTGTCGTTCACTTACTTTGAGCCAGAGATACTTGAGGGTAGGATCAGCATTTAGCTTTGAGAACATGCTTCAAAACTATACCACCATCTGTCTACAAATTTCTGCCCCCAAGCGCTTCCACCATTTCCCTTCTAATGAGACACTGGGAAAAGAAACAAAGAGGCAAGTATCCCCAAACTAACTGAGTTCTGAAACCAGCGGTGATTTCCTTTCCTGCCAGATCCTCTCTGGCTTAGAGGGATGCCACAAAAGGATTCCAATATTGTTGAATTTTCCCAGGTGACCAATAAGGCTTTTTGCAATTGTGGTTTAAAACCAGAGTCCCTTTATATTGATCAAATAAAATATGAGAATGAAAGTAGTGTGGGGGAAAGGCCAATATTGCAGCCCAGGAGGGTAAGTCGCTTTTTGTAATACTGACATCCTATATGGGAGTGCTGATTCCAGTCTTGTCTTCTCCACTTCCAAACCAGCTTCCTGTTAATGTGCCTGGGAAGGCAGTGGATGACTGGCTAAGTACTTAGGTTCCTGGTGCCCCTATGGCAGACCCAGATGGAGTGCCTGGCTCCTGGCTTCCATCTGGTCCAGCCCTGACTATTGTAGCCATTTAGGCAATTAGTAGATGGAAGATTTCTCTTCTGTCCTTCCTTTCCCTTCCCCTGCTATCCCTTCTCCTCCCCTCCCCTCTTCTTTTCTCTCCATTCCCCATCACTCTATCTTTTGAATAAATAAATGAATAAATCTTGAAAAAAAGGAAAAGGACTGGCTTCAGTTTCCCTGCATTTAAGAGCTGTAAATCCATCCGGTCTCTGCCTTTAACCTGGAAACTGTTCTTTAGGAGCTGCAAACTGTGTAGCCACTGCGGGGTAAATGGTGCTGGACACACCATTGGGACATTCAGGAAGTGCCTGCGTTTGAGTCCCAGCTTCACCTGCAATTCCAGTCTCCTGTAATGGCATCCTGGGAGGCAGCTGTCGATGGTCAGGCACTGGGGGCTCTGACCCCCATGTGGGAGAGCTGGATTAAGTTAAGACCTCTTGGCTTCAGTCTGGCTCAGCCCTGGTTGCAGTGCACATTTGGGAAGTGAACAAATGCTGAGAGATCTTTTTCATTTGTATGTCTCTCTGCCTTTTAAATTAATTAATGGGTTTCTTTTAAAAATCTAATTATTTGAAAGCATTACACAGAGAGAAGGAGAGAGGAAAAGAGAAGGGGAGAGAGGGGGAGAGATGAGGAGAAAGGGGGAGAGAGAGGTCTCCCATCTATTGGTTCACTCCCCAGATGGCTGCAAAAGCCAGCGCTGGGCCAGGCCAAAGCCAGGAGCCAAGAGCTTCTTTCAGATCTCCCATGTAGGTGGCAGGGCCCCAAGTGCTCAGGCCATCTTCTGCTTTTCCCAGTCTGTGAGCAGGGAGCTGGATCAGAAGCAAAGCAGTTGGGACACAACTGGCGGGCGCCCATACAAGATGCTGGCATCATAGGTGGCAGCTTTACCCGCTGTGTCACAGGGCCAGCCCCAGAGGTTATTAAAAATAAAGTACAATGTGGAAATTTCATACAAAAGAGAATCATCCTATCTCCCAGTTTCTTGAAACTGCTACTGCTTTCATGTCTGAACTTGTATCAACTATTCTAATACTGTACAGGATTATTCTCAGTGTTAAAATATATGGTTATAAAAAGATTAATTAAAGAGGTCTCTCCAATGCCTAGAATTTTATAGCAAACTGTTAACCCTTACAGGAACCTACAAATAGGTCTTTGTGATTAAAAAAGAGAGAGAGGGAGAGAAAGAGAGAGGGAGACTTGAAAAGAAGTGAGGGGGATTAGCTTTCTCCTGTTCTGCTATGTACTGACCTGTCCCTGCAACTGCATTGGGTCCCAAACTCCTGATGTGACTATATTTGGGGATCGGGTCTTATCAAGGTAATTAAGGATAAATGAGGTCTGGAGCCCCAATCCAATACTACTAATGCTGTTTGGAGAAGGGACACCAGAGAGCTCACTCCTTGTATAGTGCCTGCTGCATGGAGATGTCATCAGAAGGTGGCTATCAGCAAGTGAGGAAGAGTCCCTACCAGAAACTGAATCTCCCAGCACCTTCCGTAGACATCCCAGCCTCCAGAGCTGTGAGAAGATATCTGCTGTGACTCAAGCCAAAGCTACTCAGTCTATGGCATTCTGTTTTAAAAGCCCAGGCATATCACCTTCTCTCACATTTGCTATCAGTTCCCTGATACTAACATTGCTGGTTGGGGTCTTCACTCACACTTGCATATATTTTTTAATCACATTGTATTTGGACTTTCTCTTAAATCTCTTTACCTCTAATTAGTAACTAATGATTGCTCTTATCAATATCTCTTGTCACCTTCCTGCCCATTGGCTCCTAGACACTTAAAGACAAGGGACAAATTGGTTGTCACTGAATTTAAGTCAAGGTTCTCGACATCACAATATATTCAGCATTCTATATTATTTTCTTTAAATCTCAAGTATAAGACACTGGAAAAAAACTGCACATACAGATGTTCTTCAAATATTATTAAAAATACCAGTGCAAGCCATGTTTATACACTAAACCCATACCCATACTTGTGCTTTAAGGAACACCTACGTGAATCTGAAAGAAAGGAAAGCAAGGACGAGGAAGAGATTTTGGTCAGAGAAAGGCTCTCTCCTCTTCCTCGTTTCCATGCTGACAGAGTAAAATAGAACAATGGCTATGCCCAAGAGAACTATGGCTGCATGCAGCCCACTCACTGCACAAACTGAGAAGAACATTAACAAGTGTCCATTGTAGAAGCTGCCAGCTATCAAGGGCATTTCTGAAGTGAGAATCTTCACTGCCTGTGTGCCTCTCAAATTGTATGTGAAAATGCATTACTGTGTGACTGTTACTTTCACAAGGTAACCAGGAATCATTCTTGTGAAACCTGAAAGGACCAAATACCCGCTGTCCCATGACCTCTACCTACAGGCCTTGTAAGGAGCTGACTGAAGGAAAACCACCTTTAGAAAAAATAAAATCCAATTAAATTTTTTTACAAAGACACGTAGCTCTAAGAGGTTAAAGATTTTAACTCATTATTCATGAAGATTTTGAAATTCTATTAAAATACCATAGGAATGGCTACCAGAACATTATTGTATCAGAATCAGAATCATTATAGTGAGAACTCTACATAATACACATTTCATGGTTTAGCTTAAGTTAAATTCATTTTTGAAAATAAAATTCCTGGCAAATTACAAACGAAATCAATTAGCAAACAAAATGTAACAGAGTTATTTCTAGTACTGCTTTTGGTAGACTTGGAGCCCAAATCACCATGCATAGCCATTATAGTGAAAATATTGACACTGAGTGAGCACAAAAAAGAGGCATTAAGGAAGGTCCCCTTTTATTCCCCCTGGAGTGGAGATACTTGCTTCCTGCTTGGGCAGTTTACAGATGAGAAGAGAAAATATTCTTAAATAACCAAATTATTCTGAGTTTTGAAACCCAACCAGCTAAAAGGGAACAAACTACAGACTTTGGCTATCAAAAGTATATAAAAGACGTGAACTCATTATCTTGTATATAACCAACTCTACATGTTTATAGCAGCACTATTCACAATAGCCAAAATACGGGATCAAGTAAGCTGTCCATCATCAGATGAATGGGTAAATGAAATGTGATACACACATACATACACACAATGGAATATATTCAGCTACAGAAATGAATGAAATCATGTCATTTGCAGCAAAACGGATGAAAACGGCAGACATAATGTTGAGTGAAATAAGCCAGATGCAGAAAGATAAATATCACATGTCCTGCCTTATACATGGGAGCTAATTTTTTAAATTCAGAATACTAATATGTGAGGCTTATAAGGGAAATAGAGTGAGGGGCACATGGGAACTCTTTGCATTACTACCTCGCAGCTCTTTGTAAATCTAAAATTATTCTGTAATAAAATTTTTAAAATGTATTTATTTTATTTGAAAGGTACGGAGACAAGGAGAAAACAAGGGAGAAAGAGAGAGTACTGGTTCACTCCCCCAAACAGTCTCAACAGCCAGGGCTGAGCCTGGCAAAAGCCTGGAGCCAGAAGCTTCATTTAGGTCTCCTACAAGGATGGCAGGTATAAAAGCACTTGGGCCATATCTGCTGCCTTCCCTGGTACATTAGCAGGGAGATGGATCAGACGTAGAGCAGCTAGGGCTTGACCCAGTGCTGATATGGAATGGTGGTCTCACAAGTAGAGGCTTAACCCACTGTGCCACAATGCCAGCCCCAGAAATAAAATGTTTTAAAGACATAAAACTCAGATCACTTAAAATATTTATTGCCAAAACAAGTTTGTTTTTAATTTCATTTTTCAAACATTTGGAAGTCCCCACATACATACCCCTTGATAGACTTTGTTAACAGTGATGCTCTATTCCACGTATGCTAAAAAGAATAAGGTTGTGCTTATCGAAAACAGTGTACAAGGGAAGTAGCAATTCATTTCCTTCTAGAAAGCAAGTCCAAGAACAGAATCTCTTTTCCTCATGTCAGGAATGGGTGTGTGTTTTCCATTGCTATCCATTCTTAGTAGTGTGAATTTCACTGATATACAAATAGATTTGTTTTTGTAAGTGAATTTGTTAATCCCCAAAACCAAAATAGTTAACTACCTAATTGTTTAATTTCATATACCAAATCATCCATTTTCATTCTCCAGTGTGGCTGTGTGCTACTATTTCTCTTGGTGACCATAAGAACTATACATCTACCTTTAGAGATGCAGACTGCAAACATTTCATAGGTTTGCCAGGGTCATTTCAGATAGAGATGACATTTGATAAAATTTGCCAGACACATGACAAACTACCTTTTATAATTCAATCTAACCAATATGCCATAAGAATTCTTAATCAGACTTATGACCTTACTATTATTGTAATGGAAAAACTTGCAGCCACTTCCAGCTAATGAAATCTGTCTTATCCCTTTGACAATTTCCCACACCCACATCCATAACCCCAAGTCCACACTGTGCCCTCCATGCAGCAAATGCACTCACTAATGGGAAAAAATTCACTTTGGCCTTGCAAATGATGGTATTTAGCCAAGCCTCTCGGGAGGACACATTTGGCATTGATCATTGAAAAGAGGAGGCTAGATACATCCATTTATAAGCAAGCTGAAGGCAACAACAGTTCTATTTTTCTCCCATTAGAGATTAAAAAAAAAACCTATTCTTATAAATTGACATGTAAAATGGATTTTAACGGAATCTAACAATCTTTCACAAATGATCTTTGATACAGGGCAGTTAAAACAAGCATATCTATCTTGGTTAACATTCTGAATTGGTTAACCAATTTCCTTTTCTTGGAATGAAATCCAATGAAAGAAGGCACTGTATCTTTTCTCTTTTGGAATACATCATGTACACTTTTTATAATGATTGATAGCCACTCTGGGAATGACAGACTTATTTCTATCCTGACTGCTGTTTTTACCTATAATCTAAGTAAGCTGTCAGATAAGTGACATTTTTAAGGGGGCCTAATGGACATCCTTGGATTAAAAAAATAATATTTTCACTTGTTATCATGGTGACAAATGCCACTTCCCATCTTATGACCATCCATTCAGTAAACTGCATTGAGATTCTAGTATGGGTCTAGCTATGTTCTAGAAGCAAAAACAAAAAGAGCTCTTACATTCAAAACCTGATTTCTATTATGGGAAATGAAAAAATGCAACTGATCAAGCATTTTTGTTTTGTTTTACTTCAAACCTGTGTAATGTTTCTTCAATATTCTTTTTTAGGATTGTGATTAGCTCATGGGAGATGCAATGCATTCTTGAATGAACTTGTAATATCCTAGTGCTTCTCATACAGGGAACAATTTTTGAATAGTTAAGGGAAAGATCTAGTTTTAGTCCTCATTACATTTTATTTTTTAAATTTATTTTATTTTATTTTTGACAGGCAGAGTTAGACAGTGAGAGAGAGAGAGAGAGAGAGAGAGAGACAGAGAGAAAGGTCTTCCTTTCCGTAGGTTCACCCCTCAAATGGCCACCACGGCCGGTGCGCTGCACCGATCTGCAGCCAGGAGCCAGGTGCTTCATCCCGGTCTCCCATGTGGGTGCAGGGCCCAAGGACCTGGGCCATCCTCCACTGCCTTCCCAGGCCACAGCAGAGAGCTGGACTGGAAGAGGAGCAACCAGGACAAAATCTGGTGCCTCAACCAGGCCTAGAACCCAGGGTGCCGGCGCCGCAGGCGGAGGATTAGCCAAGTGAGCCACGGTGCCGGCCAGTCCTCATTACTTTGTAAATTATCAAACACTGAACTATTCACCTTTATAAGCACACACACACACACACTACATAAGAGGACTTCAAAGAGTTTGTGGAAATGGAATTAAAAGATAAGTTTATTTTGGCATGAAAAGTTTTTGTAGTCGATAAGAGTTTTCTCAGAATATGTATTTTTATGAATTTTTGGATTTCTCATATGCAAGGATTTCAAAGTTTCTGTGCCAAAGCCAAATGCCCAACTGTAAAATGAATTTGTCTTTTAATTTAATTTTTCAGAATGTTTTTGAAGTGCCTTCTTCTCTCTATACTCATATTTTGGTATTTATTTTTACCTTTTCTGGACATAAATCATAAGAGTAAGGTATAATAATCATATACATACAGCTTGATATTTTTTTAAAGTTGTATTTACTCTGCATAATCATTCAATCAAGATACAAATTATTTTCCATGTGTAATATAATTTTATGCCCTATTAATTATCTTTGTTCTTTTTAAATTTTAGGGGAAGAACTTGGTACATGGTACTCTGTGTAATTCTATACTGATAAAAAAGAAAAATTCTTGGCTAGCGACGCGGCTCACTAGGCTAATCCTCCAGCTACGGCACTGGCACCCCGGGTTCTAGTCCTGGTTGGGGCGCCAGATTCTGTCCTGGTTGCTCCTCTTCCAGTCCAGCTCTCTGCTGTGGCCCGGGAAGGCAGTGGAGGATGGCCCAAGTGCTTGGGCCCTGCACCCCATGGGAGACCAGGAGGAAGCACCTGGCTTCTGGCTTCGAATCGATGCAGCACGCCAGCTGTAGCAGCCATTTGGGGGGTAAACCAATGGAAAAGGAAGACCTTTCTCTCTGTCTCTCTTTCTTTTACTAACTCTGCCTGTCACCAGATGATTACAGTTCTGTGAACATCTCTTGAAAAAAAAAAAAGAAAAATTCTTGAAATATGTTAAAAAAGAGACCTCTTTTCCTTAACAATATGGAATAGAAAGCTACAAAAAAGGGCTGGAGCTGTGGTGTAGAAGGTTAAGCCTCTGCCTGAAGTGCTGGCATCCCATATGTGCTCAGGTTCTAGCCCCCGCTGCTCCACTTCCGGTGCAGCTCCCTGTTAATGCACCTGGGACAGCAGTGGAAGATGACCTGAGTATTTCGGTCCCTGTACCCATGTGGGAGACCCAGAGACAGCTCCTGGATATTCTCTTTGCCTGGCCCAGCCCCAGCTCCAGCCATTGTGGCCATCTGGGGAATGAACCCGCCCGTGCAAGATTGATTTCTCTCTCTCTCTCTCTCTCCTTCTCTATTTCTGCCTTTCAAATAAATAAAGTAAATCTTTAAAAAAAAAAAAAAAGAAAGAAAGAAAGCTCTACATTCTTTACAAACTTAGTTCTTTAGCACTTCTACTAGTGGCATTTGTAAAACCACTAGACCAAAATTCTGGAGTTTGCACTAAGATCTGCAATCAAGACCTGTGATCTTCGATAAGGATCCTTTTTCTGTCGTTTCCTTATCTGTAAAATACTGAAACAGCAATCCTTAACCTATATAATTTACAGGAAAATTCTAACAATCAAATGAGGAAACATTGATGGCAATCCATTTTAAATTGAAAAAAAAATAATAAAAGACAGAGTGTTAATTTTTTTATCAGGCAAACTAGTTTGGAATATTTAGCATTATTCTTATATATTCTCAAAGGAAATAGTTTTTACACTTGATTGGTAAATATTTGAATTTTTTCCAACAGTCAACAGTTTACACTTCATTTCCCTTATTCAATTTTATCCTGTTAATAAACATAATGCATTTAAAAATTTTCCCTTGAATATTTATCCTTTTCTGGCTTTTTTTCTAAGCAGTGATTATCTGTGAAATGTTAGAAGTACATTCTACAGCATTAATGACCATCACCATTACTGAGCCTCATTCCAAGATATTTTTCTAAAAAGAACTAGTAGGCAATTTGCAATGCCAAAGATACAGCTCCTATGAAATATAAAGTTCATAAGTATCACTCACTCTTTCAAACTCAAATTTCTAAGCAGGAAACACCTGTATGATGGAAAATATTCTTGATGTAAATGTGTATTTTGGTTACTTTTTACAAATTATTAATGAATCTATGGTTACTTTACATTCAGTTTTGAAATGTTATTTTCAGGTAAATATTTCTGCCTTCACTTCT
Source organism: Lepus europaeus (assembly GCF_033115175.1). Taxonomy (NCBI): domain Eukaryota; kingdom Metazoa; phylum Chordata; class Mammalia; order Lagomorpha; family Leporidae; genus Lepus; species Lepus europaeus. The sequence continues at coordinate 18,859,438 of NC_084848.1, forward strand.
TGCCATATACTATGAAGGCTGAGGTAGGAGGAAAAATTTTTGAGATTTATTATGTGCATTTTGCAGATTTTCTGAATATGAAAAATAGCACTTATAGATTGAAAAATTGAAAATCAATATCTAAATCAAAGTACATTGCTATCCAATCAAATAAAATCTTTTCCTTTTGTCATTCTTGATACACAATATGAAAAGGAGGTAGGAAAATGTGTTATTTTTGAGCTCCAACTACTTCAGATAGCAAGGGTGTATTTTCATGCTTTAAAGGGTATACGAACAAGGGCTGGAGTTGTGAGACAGTGAATTTGGCTGCCACCTGTAATACCAGCATCCTAAATCAGAGCTCTGGCTCAAGTCCCAGCTACTCTGCTTCCAATCCGTCTCCCTGCCATTGACATAGGAAAACAGCTCATGAAGATCCAAGTGCTTGTGCTCCTGCCACCTACTTGGAAAACCTGGATGGAGTCTTGGCTCCCAGCTTTGGCCTGACCCAGCCCCAGGCATTGTAGCCATTTGGAGAAAGATCCAGCAGATGGAATAATTCTTTCTATGTTTCTCCCTCTCTGTGTCATTCTGCCTTTAAAGTGTATAAAAATAAGATGGGCATTTAACATCAATAGTTCAATGAAAATTCTTCACTATGCATTTTATTTCATTGAGAAATACAGACATCCAGAATCGATTGGCTAATAATTTTTATTCTTGAAAGAAGCCTAGTGAAAATCATAGAGAAAAGTTGAAGCTTTCATAAATGTTACATGCCATGGAAGGAAAAATCCTCTGCATCTAAGTCCCAGGTAGCCTGAGTCTAAATGCTAACACTGTCCCTTATTGCACCTACAAAACTGGCTACACTACAACAGTTTTCTGAGGCTTTCTTTTCTCCTGTCATGTCAGCTAGGGTACTTTCAGGTGCAAGTATTAGAACACCAAATGAAAATGGATCATGCAACAGTGTTTTGTACTTTTCTTATTACAAGAAATATGAAGGAAGAAGCCTCAGAGTTTGCACATTGTTCATGTCTACCTTCATCATGGAATGCTTTAACTTTTCCCATCTCTGCTCTCAAACCTCATTGTGCTATCATTATCAGCCTTGTGATCAGAAGGTGAATGTAGCAGCCATGTATTACACTCTCACAAAGAAGCAGAGAATGATGGCTTGAACTTTCTGATAAGACATTTTTCTGGTTTCAAAATCAGGAAACAGAGTCATTTCCAGACTTTCAAAGAGGAGAGCAGCACGGAGCTGTGCCTAGCCTCAAGCGGTCAATGGAAGAGTTTGCTGTGTTGGGCCATTTTGGTACAAAGTAAGTTCTGCCAGCAAGAGCAAAGAAGGAAAGAGAAGGCTTTCAAAAAACCATGGTTTCTACCATAAATGTATGGTTTACATGGGAGAGTGAAGGATTGAGTGGATCACAGACTAATCATGTAGTCTAGTAGTCTTGGAGAAGAGCAAATCCATCTAAATAGGTGCCCGTGTCCTCTAGGAATTGAAATTAGAAATCTATACTCCAATGGTCAATTTTGTCCTATAAATTTATAAATACAGGTTTTTAAAAATAAAAAGAATTGTAAAAAACCCTGAGTTAATTTTGTGGTGATCCAAGATCCAATGTCAACAACTATTCTATGGTACTATAGTCTTACATTTGAACTTATCTATAGGTATGTTGGTTGCCCAAACTCTTAAGACACTTGTTCTCATAACCACTATAAGTTACCAATTGTTTTGAACTAATTTATTACTTATTATGAAAGAAAAGAAGAAGTAATAACTCTACTTTTCAACTTTAGTCTCTTCATTTGTAAAATGGAAGTAGTGATACTTTCATAAATCTCATCTGAGGTGTATCTTAGAGTGGGTTTTCTAGAGGCTGGGTAAGAGGACTCTCAGAAATGGCATAGGAAATTTAAATTAAGTGAGGATTGATTTCCAATTGAGACGAGTTTCAGCCTCTGTCAATGTCCATGGGATGCTGAGGAGCAAGAAACACCCAGAGCTGGTCCCACTGTAGAGTGAAATGGCTGCCTTTTGTAACCCCAGTTACTCATTCATTGACTAGATGAGATGAACAGTGGGGGTGCCAAGTGTGTAACCTACCTCCACTTCATTGAAGAAAATTAGCGCAGCAACTGAGGGTAGAACCTGGACCCAAACAGGGAAGCTGATTGGAATATCAACAGAAGCAAACACAGCAGCTGAGAGACAGAAAATAATATTTCTATAAAATGGTAAATGAGTCTTTATGCTGTAAGGAATTGCGAATAGGGATAAATACCGTGCCTGTAAGTTTGTTCTTCATTCTAAATGCAGTGTAGGTGTCTGGAATGAGACCATCAAAATTTAAACTTAGAAGTGCTATGATTATAGCTTAATGTTAAGAAAGAAAACTCCAGAGACAGGCACTTTGGCAAAGAGGATAAAGCATCCACCTGAGATGCTGGCATCAGCAGTGTCCCAGCTGCTCTGCCTCTGATTCCAGTTCCTGCTAATCAACTGGGAAAAACAGTGGAAAATGGCCCAGGTGCCTGGGTGCCTGCCACCCACATGGGAGACCCAGATGATACTCCTGGTTTCAGCCTGGCTCAGTCCTGGCTACTGTGGCACTTGGAGAGTGAAACAGTGGATGGAAAACCTATTTGTCGGTCTTTAACTCTGACTTTAAATAAACATAAATAAATCTTTTAAAAACAATAAAACAAAGAAATCTCCATTGACACTATGGAGAAATGTTTGAGGGAGAAAGCATAGTAGAGGCTGGAACATTGGTTTGAGACTATTGTGGAGAACTGGAAGAAACATGATCTAAATCTGAACTAAGTTGAACGCAAAATGGTAAAAAGAGAAGAGGAAAACATCAAAGGCTACAGGGACTATTTCTGAAAATAGCGTATTTTGTATAAATCAGATTGAGGTGCAAGGAATGAATATAATCATTAATTATAATAATATGCTATCTTGATTACAGTAGTTGCTCTAAAGAAATAATTTGTTATCTGTTGTAACTTAATTAAGTAATTTGATTTGTGTCACATCTTATTGGTTTCACAAAATATGGGATTCAATATTAAAGAATGATTTTAAAAATCATGGAACCTATTCCCTACCGTGAAAGTATGTGACTGCCAATTTAATTTTTTTCACACCTTTAAAACATTTATTTATTTAAAAGGCAGAGTTGAGACAGAGAGAGAATGAGAGAGAAAAAGACAGAGAGAAAAACAGTGAGAGAGAGAAACACAGAGAGAAAATTGTTGATTCCATCTGCTAATTCACTCTTCAAATGTCCACAAGGGCCACAACTGGACCAGGCTGAAGCCAGGAGCCAAGAACTTCCCATAGGGGATGACAGTGACCCAAGCAATTGGGCCATATTCCATTGCTTTCTCAGGCACATTAACAGGGAGGTGGATCAAAAGTTGAGCTTGTAGGATTCCAACTGTCACTCATATCAGATGCCAGCATCACAAACAGCAGCTTACCCCAATGCGCCACAATGTGGTCCCTACCAATTCTTACAAAAGATTGATTCCTTTGACCTAGTAACTGGTGTTACCTTCTTTCTATTTCTAATGAAATGATTGACATATTGTGGTAGAGATCTTTGTCTTTTAATTAAATTTGTTTCTAAATAACATGATTAAAGTTGTGGTTGATGTCTTCCCAAGGTCAGAAAACAAACAAAACATCCTGGGAATGGGGTGTAACTACTATCTGCTTGCCTGTGAAGTTACTACTTGCTTGAGTTCCTCCTTGTGAGCACCAACGGATGGTGTTAACCCTTGCCAGATAGTATACAGCTCAGCATGTATGTGAAAGAAATATTATCAGTGAATGTGTGCCCGTGGGCAGTATTATATCAATACCTATAGCTACTATGTAACATTAGAATATCTGATAAAAAATGTGTGAACCATATATGGGAGACAATGAAGATAAAAGAAAAAAAAAACAGAAAGAAATACTCTTCTTTGTTCAGGGCACAGTCTTTTCGCATATGAATCCAACTGAGCCATATGTCAGCATAATGAGTTAGGACTGCCTCCTGGCCTTGGTGTCTTCTCTCTGTTCATGAATACCTCTAGGATATTGATCAAACAAGTAGTCCTTTGGTCTCTATAAAGTATATCTCCAGTACAGTGATCTGAGCAATGGTGATTAAAACAGAATTTAATTGCTTTTATTTATTCATAAATGTATAATCATAGTTTCTGGAACCATTGTCAAGGCTTTAATTCCCAAACTCACATTTGTTATTTTTTCCTTTGGTATTACAGAATGTTCAGGTCTCCACTTAGATGTACCCCATTCATCATACTATCACTTCAAGACATTCCATTCTTGCTCATTTTATTTGATCCTGGTGTTTATTCACCATGAATCTGTAACTAAACACTTCTGAGAGCCATGTGTGCTCCAAACATCCAAGATTTGAGATAAATCTTTAAAAACTTTTATGTTGTAGCGATTAGCTTTCTCTTTCCATCATATTCTGGACGAAAGGTTGATGTTGATTTTGTGCTCTTCCTAAAGACCAGGGGAGAGGGATCTTTATGTAACTGTCAGTGCATTTAACAACCTGATTTTCAAAAAGAAAAAAAAAATTTTCTTGCTTATACTGTTTCCAATTTAACAAGCAAAAAGAGAAATGAATAGTAGCAATTTTGTTATGAAAAAGAAATGCTTCATATGACTTGACATTTCCTTCATAAATCACTAAAGCATAGATGTGCTTTGTAGAAATTGTAGTTGTTTATTTTAATGTTATTATTTATATAAATATAATTAACTGAAACATTTAATTCTAATATTCTATTGGTTTAGATATCTAATATTTTTTGATTGATATTAAGAAATTGAAAATTAAATGCTTTATTTACCAGGGTAACAGTATTTACTGATCCTGCATTTATCAACCACAACCTGTTCTCTATGGCTAGTTCCCAAGACATGGCCTTTCTATATGCTCTTGGAAATTTAGCCACAGAGACATTTGAAGTATGCAATATTTGCTTAACAGCATTCAGTCTCAGGAGCTCTGCTACATACTACTGGGATGCCAAGATAGACAAGACACAATATCTGGTCTCCTATACCTTGAAATTGGTTATTTGTGACAAATACACAAAACAGAGTCAAACAGGGTGAAACTTTTAGAAATGCACCTGATGCTATGAGGATGGAGTGAAAAATCATAATCCATTGTGGAGGATAAGGATATGTTTCCTACATAGTAGTGGGTTTTCAAATAACGCTGGAAAGTTAATAATAGAATAACAGGGTTGGGAAGAGGGGAAAAAGGAGTAGAGATGTGATTTAAAAAAAATTGCAAAAGGTGGCAAGGAATTTTTTTTAATAATCAAAATATGAAATTTTTGAAAGCTGCAGAGGTCTCATTACTGAGAATGTGAAAATGTGAATAATTTTAGAACATGTTTATTTTATATTATTACATTAAAACATCTGAACAGTTAAAGTTTTATGGACTACCTACAAATATTACTTTAACCATAAACTTTCAAAGCATAATTTAACAATATTTTGTTGCTATTTCTCAACCCTTTTAGTATTAAGAAACTAAATTTAAAAATACTGCTCAGGGGCTGGCGCCGTGGCTCAATAGGCTAATCCTCCGCCTAGTGGCGCCGGCACACTGGGTTCTAGTCCCAGTTGGGGCGCCGGATTCTATCCCGGTTGCCCCTCTTCCAGGCCAGCTCTCTGCTGTGGCCTGGGAGTGCAGTGGAGGATGGCCCAAGTGCTTGTGCCCTACACCCCATGGGGGACCAGGGGAAGCACCTGGCTCCTGCCTTCGGATCAGCACGGCACACTGGCTGCGGAAGCCATTGGAGGGTGAACCAAGGTTAAAGAAGACCTTTCTCTCTGTCTGTCTCTCTCACTGTCCACTCTGCCTGTCAAAAAAAAAAAAAAAAAAAAAAAAACATACTGCTCAGGAATCCAACAACAAAATGATACATACTTAGGATTTCATGATTATAAACTCACAACATAAACACTGTAGTGAACCATATAATGCATGTAACTATGTTTAAGATAATAAAGTAAAAGCAGTTGCCTAAAAATTTAGAATATTTAAAACATGAGCATGGCAATCAAAAACAATGACATATTTGCATGCTAGGATTAATGAGACACTGTAAAGTCACCATAATTTTCTTGGAAATATTCCAAACCAAAATATTTTATTTCTCTTCCATATAGGACTGCAGAGTTTTATTCTACTTTAATATATGAAGAAATTCACTTACTCAAGAATAGTGCCAGGACTATAGTTATACTTATGAAACCAAGTGCTCAAATGGCAAGATTGGATGGTGCTGTAGCCATCAGCAACAAACTTTCACATGTTTTTTTTCTTTTTTTCCTTTGACACTATGTCTTGTTCTTCAGAAGTCATATACTGTTTAAGATCAAACTCATACCTACATGGTTATATGTAGGACATACAAAATGTACTTTTTGAAAAATAACTTTACAATAGGCATTTATCTATGTGTTCAGTAAAATATATGTACAAAATCCACCGAGTTTTCTACCTCTGTCTCTAAAGTGGAGAAATATGAAAAACAAAGAAGTAAACAAATAACTGATAAAAGTTAATGATAAAAGGCATGATAAAAATTAGTAAGTCAAATTAGGAATGCCACATCAGGAAAGTGACATTTAACTTCAGCTAAGAAGTATGAAAAGCACCTAACATTTAAAGAGCAGAAGGAAGACGCATTAAGGAAGAGACATTGGCAAGTGCAGTAACAATACTCCCAAGTGTGAGATCTCTAGACTCTAGGATTTATAAAAACAGAACAGAGAGCTATTTCACAGGAGTAGCGCTAGGTTATATATTTGGGTTAAACCTGGAAAACAAGTGATAGAAAAGAAACTGGAGTTTTCCTTTTTCATTCTAATGACAAGAGTTCAGGATAATGATATAGGAAGACAGTAACAGAATCTGGCATATAGTAAATACTAATGTAACTTCTAAATGAATAAATACAGTAAAAAATTTTAAGTTAAGATACAATTTTTTCTATTGATGCTTTCTATTTTATATTCATGTTTAGGTGAAATTTGTCTAGGATTGAACCAGATGCTATTTTTCATACTACCATGTGGCCAGGATTCAAATCTAAGATAAAAATTAACCTGAAGTAAACATGAAAATATTAGCACTCAATAGTAAGGTTGAATTCACTTAAGCAGTAATGCTAATATCATTAGTTATATAACTAGAATTTCATATTTTGCATGGTAATTCCCATTATATAACAGTATCAGATTTTTTAAAAAATATTTTTCTGAAATGTAGAGAAGTATTTTCAAAGATTTATCTATTTAAAAAGCAGAGTGTCCTACATGAGGGGTGCTGTACATTGTGATTTAATGCTATAACTAGTACTCAAACAGTATTTTTCACTTTGTGTTTCTATGTGGGTGCAAACTGTTGAATTCTTTACTTAATATATGCTAAACTGATTTTCTGTATATAAAAAGAATTGAAAATGAATCTTGATATGAATGGAAGGGGAGAGGGAGCGGGAAAGGGGAGGGTTGTGGGCGGGAGGGAAACTATGGGAGGGGGGAAGCCATTGTAACCCATATGCTGTACTTTGGAAATTTATATTCATTAAAGAAAAGTTAAAAAAATAAAAAGCAGAGTGTCAGAGACAGAGGAGAGGTACAGAGAGAAGAGATAGAGAGGTAGAGAGGTAGAGAGGTAGAGAGGTAGAGAGAGCGCGCGCGAGAGAAAGAGATCTTCCATCTGCTGGTTCACACCTCAAATGGCAGCAAAAGCCAAGTCTGAGCTAGGCTGAAGCCAGGAGTCATGAACTCTAGCCCGGTCTCCCACATGGGTGGCAGGGCCCAAGTCTTTGGGGCATCTTAAGCTGCCTCCCAGGTGCATTAGTGGGAAGCTGAATTGAAAACAGAGTAGCCAAGTCTTGAAGGGGCATTCTGAAATAAGATGCTGGTGTCACACAACGTGGTTTAACTTCTGTACTACAATGCCTGCTCCAAGTATCAAAATTTATTAAGAGTGATTGGGAATACCACAAATTCTGGAGATGACAAAAGCTGTCCAGGGCCCAAAAGAAAATGAATAAAATAAGACACAATATTTGTTGAATATCAACCAATGAAACATTGCAAGTGGCTTTATCTCTTTTAAATTTACCTGCAGCACAATTTTTGCCCAAAAATACAAAGAAATTAATTTCATGCTATAGATGGATGGCAGGTTAAAAATTCCATCCAAATAATAAACTGGTATACCATTTCCAAAACATTGTGTTCATAATTCAAAAGAAACATGTTTATATTATTGATTAATGTTATTTGGTTTCCATTCACTTAGTGATGTCAGCCTCATTTCATACCCACGGGAGTTTATGCCTTGCCACTCCAATATTCTAAAATAAACTTTTAGATTTTGCAGGTCTAATTCCATTAAGGACAGTACGCAGATATTATTGATAGTCCTTGCTGGAGTATCTAAGATACTGTGGTGGTTATAGCACGTGTGTATTATGTGAATGTTACACAAAGGACTTTGATAGCTGCCATGTGGCCACCTGTCCTTTATACTCTGGCTAAAAACTGTTGCAGGTTCTGGGATTAATCTCCTAAACCAAGGGAATTTAAATTCTAATGAAATATAAGCAAGATGAAAACCATGTTAGCTACAGAACAAGATCTATACACTTGATTATTTTTTATGTCTGCAATTTTGTTTATTCTTCTCTAATCAATTCTAATAATGTACCTTTTTCTTCCAAAAAAGCAGTTTATCTTCTTGAAAAATTGCCAAAATATTTTACTTCAACACATCTCAATAAATATCAAGATGACCTACCTGTCTTGTCATTTTTCCTAGTAAATACCACCAATAAAATGAAGCGTAAAAAAATATCCATATAAGAAACCCTGAAAGTGTCATTTCCTAGGAAAATATATTCGTTCTGGAAAAGTTAGCACAGTTTCTAAAGGCCTTAGTTCATTCTCAGATGGAAACTACTTTTGAAAATGATTTTCTATCTAAAGGAAGAACGTTATACTTGGCAAGAGCTAACCGATACACACAGGATATGGAAAGAAAACATTAGTGCAATTGGGGAACAGCACCTGGGGAAGAAGTGCCTCTTGCAGTCTCTTAGAGTGGCTACAGCTGCTGCTTGAGTGACTTTTAAAAATATGAAATCACAAGAGAGGATGACCTAATGTTCAGCCACATCTCCATGGAAGAGGGTTTCATACGTGATATGTTCCAAAGCACCTGAACAAATACACTCCAGTTAAGCTTATGCATTTGGACCGAAGTTTAGGGAAGAAAATCAGAGATGAAATTCCTGAGGTTTCCGTAATGATAACGTGAGGGAATAAAACGTTAAAGATGTTGGCTCAACAGAATGTACTGATGCTAAGATGAAGGGAACTAGACAGGCACATGACCCATAAGAGATATTTCCTTCCTTCCCTTACTTGTCCATCCCATCCCCTCCATCTCCTTACTTTCTTCCTCTGTTCCTTCCTCCCTCCCTTCCTTCAGCCCTTGCAAACTTATTTTTCCCATAACCTGGACCCCCACTTTTCTTATTTTCTGGTGCTCTGAATGTAACTAAGAATCCATGGGTCACACAACAACTATGTTCTTGATCAGATTGCTGTATTTGCCTCAAAGAAGTCTCATTAAAGACCCTAATCAGGGCATAGATTCTTTACTCAACTTTTTTATCTCACTGCCCTATATTTTCCTTTTACTCTAATACTCAAAGGTAGTTTCTTTATGTGTTTCCAACTTCAATGAACTGCACAGAGCTGGGTCTATTTAGGCTCTGACAAAGATTCAGGGTATAGAATTTCATAAGTTGATGGGAATATGTAAGCATTACAAGAGTAAATGAGTTCTTAAAGATTTTGACATTAAATTACAGATCAACCTATTAACAGGTTAATTTTGCTGCCTAAAGATTTATATTTAAAAATATTGAATCGAACCCATTCTTACATTTCCTGTGTAATCTTTACTGTGAACTTCTTATTCAGCTTTGTATTTCTGATATCTAGAATACTAACTAGGCTACAGTAAATAATGAGTAAGAATTTAAGAGAATGAATTTGAAATATGTGATATTTACTATATATTTTACTTTTAATTGTCATTCCATCTGCAATAATATCTTCAGTAGAACCTCATAATAGGCAAAGTGAATTTTAGATTTGAATTCGTTTCCTAGGCTTTTTTGTTATCCATTTCCCACCTTTCCTTATGAAGTGCAGTAAAAGAAAATAATTCTCCTTAAATCCTACTGTATTTGTTTTATGAAGACTTAACGAAGGATAACTTAGTGTTCATACAGCTTGAGAAATATAATGCCTTGGATTTAGAAAAGCGTAACTATAAGGAAAAGAAAAGTATGTGTGGAAAATTAAAGTAAAAAACTTCATTATTCTACATATTTTCAAAAACTGTACACAGACACAACTGTTTGTCAGTGTGATACAGATGTGCACTCTGTTCTTCAGGGGGTCATTTAAGAAATGCACATTTAGTATGAGCACAAGGGGAAGACAATTTCTGATGCCTTCATACTGAGTTCATGTAAAGGCTGCTCTGCCCAAAGTGGTACTCTGCATAAAGAGTGATGCCTGAGGGAGCAAGGAGGATGCAAGAGGCAAGTTACTCCAAGCACAGGAACACCATTCTAGACCTACATACTAAAGGAACACCATACATACCAGACCTACATACTAGAGGCCAGCAGCACTGCATATTCCAGAAAATGTAACGAGCACCGTGCAGCCAGATCTCAAAACACCAAGAACCAATCATAGCTACAGAGACGGATTAGTAACTCAGGGTCTGATCATGACAGCTTGTTTTACTGTTTGCCACTGAAGGGGAGTTAAGAGCCCATGACTCCGTGGCTAGGCTTGCCCTCCGCACTGAATCACACTTAACACTTGCTGGCAGAGAGCTGAGTACCCAGCCTGATTTTACAATTTGGAGAGAGAGAGTTTCTTGCCTAATTTCTCCCCATTGGTCACCCTGCTTTTGTGATTTTAATCCAAGCTCTAGAGATTTATTAGAATATTTAAAACAGACATAAAAATTTTGACATAGAGTAAAATATTAAATTCTCTGTTCCTTGAATAACATACCACTCCAACTAACAAAATTAAAGGAAGGAGCAATTTTAGAGACTTTGACATGGTCTACAAAATTCAGTTTGAGTAGATGGCATAAAATTGGTGAATTGCAAAGATGAGAGCTGCATTCATGCACACAGAGACCTAGGGACCCTAAATAAATAGGCACACTCAAACAGAGGTGCCACACTGCAAGATAAAGGAAAGGAGAGCTACAAACATGTAATTTAAAAAGCATCCATTAATGTTGATCTCATGAAAAATAGTGTTAATTATGCAAAACTGCATATTTAGAGCCACAACCCACAAGTCACAGGCTCTCCTTTCAGAAACATAGTTCGACACCTTGAGGCAGAGAGTTTAAATTGCCAGGTATCCAGTTTGTGCTTTTATTCTTATGTTCTATTTAGCCTGCTATGTTCTGTAACAACAGGAACTCCTTCAGGACATGGTTCATATTGCCTTCTGGTCTCTTAAAAATATTTTTTTTAAATTTTATTTGAAAGGCAGAGACACAGAGAAAAAGAGAGCAACAGTGAGAGTGAAATTGGATCTGCTAATTTATACTCCAAGTGTCTATAACAGGTAAGGCTGGACCATGCCAACACCAGGAGCCAGGAACTTAATCTGGGTATTCCACATGGTGGGGAGGGACCCAAGTACTTGACCCCATCATCTGTTGCATCCCAAGACGTGTATTAGCAAGAAGGTGCAATGGAAGTGGAGGAGTCAGGACTCAAGCCAAGCACTCTGCTATAAGATATGGGTGTCCCAAGGGGCAACTTAACTGCTGTGTCAGAAGCTCAACCCACATCCTACTTTCTGTGGAGTCACATAAGGCAATAAGATCCCAGGATTCTGATTCTGTGGCTCCTTAGCTGTGTGCCCTTCATCAAGTTGCTTACTTGTCTATTTTTTTGGCCTGAGTTTACATCACATGATATACCATAAATAAATACAATTATTTGTATTCATTTAGTAATCAGCACAATGAAAATTACAACAGTGTCTTGTTTACAAGAATCTTGGAAGTATTAAAGGTTTTAAAGTTCTTGGATTAGTTTCTGACATGTTTTAAACCTGTAGAAGTGTTAGCTATTATTTATTCCAGGAATCACTAAAAAATAAAGGAGCAGTATGACTGAAGATAACAATATTCTAACTTATATTCAGTTAAGGAAACCATTGAACACAGATGAGTTAGTTTTTAAAAAATAGCCACTTTTAAATATGTATGCTCTAAATCTACTAGTTTTCATAATAACTCTTAAAAAGATGAAGTTTGGCCATCAAGGCCTTAGCTTATGCTGCAGTGAGCTAAACACAAGGGAAAACAAAAAACAAAAGTAATTGAACAAAACATTTAAAGAAGGATTATGGTCCCATTACAAGCTTTTATTTGATAAGAAACTTGAGTTGATAGATATCTTACAAATCTTACCATATCAGTATGTAGAGTTTATACATTTATTTAAAAATACTAGTTTGTGTTTGAATGTTTTCTTAGTTCGCTGTTGATAGATATTTTTTTGTTTTCCTTTTTTTCTTTCCCTTTCTTTAAAAAGCCAACATTTCCACTTTCATTTATACAGATAATTTAGAAAATTCACTGTGGAATTGATTATAATCTATTTACTGAATCAAGAATATATGCAACTTAAATTTGAGTAAATCTGATTCATTCCAAAATTTGCAAATTCATATCAATATTTTAATTTAAAAATACTTAAATTTTATAATTTTTCAAATCTGAAAATGCAAGTTATCCCCACGAGATTGAGATTTTGCAGAGAAACCAAAGTGAAATATTCTTCCAAATCTGAGTTCATGGACACTTTTTATTTTATTTTATTTTATTTATTTGAGAAGTAGAGTCACAGACAGTGAGAGGGAGAGACAGAGAGAAAGGTCTTCCATTTGTTGGTAAACTCCCCAAATGACTGCAATGGCTGGAGCTGTGCCAATCTGAAGCCAGGAGCCAGGTGCCTCCTCCCAGTCTCCCATGCGGGTGCAGGGGCACAAGCACTTGGGCCATCTTCCACTGCTTTCCCAGGCCACAACAGAAAGCTGGACTAGAAGAGGGGCAGCCAGGACTCAAACTGACACCTATATTGGATGCCGGTGCTGCAAGTGGAGGATTAACTTACTGCACCATGGCGCTGACCCCCACGGACACAAAGATTCAAAATAATCACATCAACTAATGACCAATAAGTACTATCTTACTTTAAAAGAAAAAAAAAAACAGTCATATTTCCCTACTGTATCACAAAATCTTCACATCTCTATCTTTCTCACCTCTGCTCCAGGGCTTTCCCTCTGGTCCACTAAAACAATTAGCAGTAATGTGAAATAATTACAGAGAAGAAAATAATATGGGGTGAAATAAGGCCTTTTTTTTTTGATAGAGTTACAAACAGTAAGAGAGAGAGAGAGAGAGAAAGGTCTTCCTTCCGTTGGTTCACCCCCAAATGGCTGCTACGGCCGGCGCTGTGCCAATCTCAAGCCAGGAGCCAGGTGCTTCCTCCTGGTCTCCCATGCAGGTGCAGGGCCCAAGCACTTGGGCCATCCTCCACTGCCTTCCTGGGCCACAGCAGAGAGCTGGACTGGAAGAGGAGTAACTGGGACAGAATCCGGCACCCCAACCGGGACTAGAACCCAGAGAATAAGGCCTTTTAACCTGAGGAAATCACCATGATCATTGTCATTTTCCTCCAAGAAATTTTAGACTCTGCAGAAGGGGACCTTAAGGGCACCACTGGTTCAGCCCATATGAATGCCTACTTACTCAACAGCCACCTGCAGGTCTATCCCATGGAATACTGAAGAGATTGATTAATTTTCATAATCTTGCTGAACAAGTGTCACTGACTTAAATCCCTCATTGTACTATTGCTAACTTTTCAGTCCGTGGTGTACAGATGCCTGTAAGTCTACAAGTAAAATGAAACCCAATTAAGTAAAACCTACCATTACAGATAAAATATTATCCTGGGAAGGAACAGTGTGTTTTAAAGACAAAGGGTGAACGTTCTAGGTACTGGTGAATAATCTTGCTCTGCTCATGTAAGAGTCAGTGTGTTTTTGGGGCCATACTTTTCTGCAAACCTTTCACTGGGAAAAGCATCCTGCTAAGGGAAATGTATTAGCACAATGGAAAATACTTTTGCAGTTTTATTAAAAATTCCTAAAAGGTTTGTTCTTTTTTGGATACGATGTATGTTTTAATGCTGCTAAAAAAACAGTTTTCCTACACTTGCACTAAATTTTACAAACCATATTTCATTGGAATGGATTCACGTGAATCCAACTTTTATATGACTCCTTTTTTTGCTCAGGTAATTGCTAAAAATTTATGAAATCAATCCAAGCATATATATTGATATCTGCTTTCTTAAATTCTTTCCCTATCTTCAAGTTTAATTATAGCCAAAGATTCTGTACTGTTTGTTGTGAGTAAAATGAAAGGAAGACATGAAAGAGTGGAAAAGGAATACTCCATGAAAGGTAGTGTTCAAGGAAATCAGGATTACCAAGTTTAGAAAATTGCCATTTTTAATAATGCTATTATTTTATGTGTATGTGGTATGCAAAACTGGCCATTTTGTGTCAAAATTTGTTAGAGTTTTTACCGTATTGTGTTTTAAAAAGAACTGTTGCTGGAGAAGTAAATTATCTTGCATTTCAATTTATCTAAGAACTGAGAATAATTTTGGATTGCTTAAATTAGGGCAACTAAAAACTGATAGATATTTTCAACCATTATTGATATGATAGTGTGATAAATGGGCTTCTGGCTAATGAACTAACATGCACATGATACTCCTATTTGTCTAGACTTAGCACTCTTGAATTTGAAAAGAATGAGTCTAGTAAAGCTTTTCCATCTGTGTTTACTCTAAAATATCCATTAATTTTCCTTTTTCACTATGCTTCCTCTAAGTATTTTACATAAACATAGATATACATACACAGCACAAACTCCAAGAGGAAATTATTTCAATTCTGAGATTAACTGAAAAAAAAAAAAATGTGACAGGTGAAATGTAAGATCCTGTTACTAACCTTTAAAAAAATTCTGAAATGAACTGTTTGTTGTTGTTATTGTGTGTGTATTTCACTTGAGAATAGGCTTGAAGTACATATCTTCCTAACATCCCTTGATTTAGTTGGGAAACTGGTCTCCAAAAAAGTAATTACCTCAGGCTGGCATTGTAGCATAGAGGATATAGCTGTCACCTGCAGTACCAGCATCCCATGTAGGAGGAGCTGGTTCAAGTCCCGGCTGCTACACTTCCAATCCAGCTCTCTGTTATGGCCTGGGAAAGCAGTAGAAAATGGACCAACTCCTTGGGCCCCTGCACCTATATGGGAGACCCAGAAGAAGCTCCAGTCTCCTGGTTTTAGATTGGCCCAGCTCCACTCATTGCAGCCATTTGGGGAGTGAGCCAGCAGATGGAAGACCCCCCCCCACCCCCCCGCCTCTGCCCCTCTGTAACTCTGCTTTTCAAATAGATAGATAAATCTTTTTTTTTTTTTAATATTGCCCACCTTCATAACTTCCTAGCAGGCTTTAAGGAAGATAGGCAGAAGATAAAATTTTCTTGCTGATGTTATCAGCATCCAATTCCATGCTAAAATGACATCCTCCCACGTCCAATGAAACTATTTTATTCTATGTTGGAAAGTGAAATGAGGATAGGGTGATACAGAAGCTCACCGGCTACACAATCATACTTGATGATTTTTGCCCCCCTAGTCATTCAGAGATGAAAGCATGCCCCCTAGAAGGAGAAGGTATCATTCTCTCCAGTCCTTTAACTTGAAGATGAAACTATGGAATGTTTCTGAATCACTGCACTCTTGGTGCCCAATATTCCCTGACATAAACACAGTTGCATTTTGATTGCAATTAGAAGATTATATTGTTCAGGGTCACGAGGAACTTTATGACACTAGCAAATATTTTCCGGGAATTCCCAACTGATTTTCATCTTGAAAAAGTCAACCTAACTGGTAACAATCTGGACAGAGGATGTAGGATGTCTATATTTGAATGACTTATGCTTTCATACCTAAACCTTAGTGATGACTCAGTGGACAGATGTGCTTTGACAACTGATCGTAGAAAGATGCTTACTTTTGGCAGGGGAAAAGGTGAAACATCTGGTTTAATAGATTCTGATGCACAAGCAGAGATGTCCATCATCTTAAGATTGGATGGTTTGGATTTAATGCTAAGTGAAAATTTGCAGATCTGATTATTAGAATGGCAAAGCAATCCTTTACAATGGCCACAGGGATAAACATCATTTAGAAAATAGGATAAAAGCCAAAGTTTTAGTAGTATGTAGTTCATCAGAAACTCAATTCTCTCCTATCAAAGTCAGAAGTAAGTGTGTAGTTTTTCTTTGTTTTCACCCAAAATGATTCTTGGTACAAGGAACATAGTTTTATAAATACTATGTGCACGAGTGGCCTTATGTTCTGTGATAAAGTCTCAAGTATTTTTATTTGGAAGTCATCTTATAAACTTCTGAAAGGCAAAAGTTCACTTTGATGTAGTATCACAAATTAACATTCATGGCATTCAAGAAATATAATTAGAATGGGTATAAAATAATACTGATAATCTAAACATTATTTTAATATTAGGTAGGAAACAGTGGTATGGCAGATTGAAAACTTAAAATAGTTTCAGTTTTCTGTTTAGATGCACTTAAACTTTATATATATATATATATAGATAGATAGATAGATAGATTTTTAATTATTTTTTATATATACACACATACAAACTAAAAAAAAATATATCAAGGGTTGATGTTATGGCACAGAGGGTTAATCCTCCATATGCAACACTAGCATCCATTATGAGCATTCATTTGAGTCCCGGTTGCTCTACTTCCAATCTAGCTCACTGATAATGTGCCTGGGAAGACAGTGGGAGATAGCGCATGTGCTTGGACTCCTGCCAATAATGTGGCAGACCCAGAAGAAGCTCCTGGTTCTTGCCTTTTGTTGGGCCCATCCCTGGCCATTGCAGCCACTGGCTAATGATCGAAGATTGATATATTCTTCTTCCCTCCCTTCTTCTTCCCTCCCTTCCTCTCCCTCATTCCCTCCCTCTCTTTCTCCACCCTGGTAACTCTGCCTTTCAAATAAATAAATACATCTTTAAAAAGAAAGACTTTAGAAAAATTTTTAAAATGCACCAAACTGAGCAAAAGTAGTCTTATTGGGGAGAACTCTTTAAGAATCCCAACATCTTCACTTGCAGAAATTCTACCAAACAGATTTCTGAAAAACATAAACAAACTCCTTTTTTTAAAATTTAGGTTCATACCTTGCCTTTGATCTAATATTACTTTATCCTTTGTTAGATATTTAAAAGTTTGGGGCCGGCGCCACGGCTCACTAGGCTAATCCTCCGCCTTGCGGCGCCGGCACACCGGGTTCTAGTCCCGGTCGGGGCACCGATCCTGTCCCGGTTGCCCCTCTTCCAGGCCAGCTCTCTGCTGTGGCCAGGGAGTGCAGTGGAGGATGGCCCAAGTGCTTGGGTCCTGCACCCCATGGGAGACCAGGATAAGCCCCTGGCTCCTGCCATTGGATCAGCACGGTGCGCCGGTCACAGTGCGCCAACCGCGGCGGCCATTGGAGGGTGAACCAATGGCAGAAGGAGGACCTTTCTCTCTGTCTCTCTCTTTCACTGTCCACTCTGCCTGTCAAAAAAAAAAAAAAGTTTGGGAAAAACAATTCGAATATGTTAAGCTTTTCTTAATTTTAAAAGTTGAAAGATGGCTGAATGAATTTAGTTATGGTGATTCTTCAAGGATTTTCTACTATTTCTCTGCAGAGGTATATTGTTCATGTCTATCCCCTTATATCATCAAGGATTTATGCAATACTTTACAGAAGAAACATTTGTTTAATGCCCAGTGTGACAGGCCCTGGGCTATAGGGTAAAGGAATAATAGGCAAAGGCAGGAATTTTATTCATTTCTATACTGCTAACATGAGGAAAAATGTTCGTCAGAGAGTAAGTACACAAAAATTAATAATTGAAAGTTTGTAAAGAATGAAAAAGTCTTGCTCTCTCCAACCAATGTTTATCCTACTGTTATTTTTAAGAGATATAATTAAGGATATTTAAACAAATATTTTCATATGAATAAAAAGGACATAAAGGAATTTGTTTCCTAACTAGTTGAAAGGTGAAAGTTGAGGATACCCTCATTCATTGGCCACATAAAATTATGAATTTAAGGATTACAAGATAGCCAAATCGGGAATGACATACTGTGCTAGGCTAGGGTAGGTTTTTTTTTTTTTTTTTTTTTTTTTTTTTTTTTTTTTTTAGTATAGGAAGGACACTCTCGGGGGAGAGTGGAAATTCTGCAATGCAAATTCAACAGAAAAAAAGAGAAATGCCATGGACCTGTGGTAAAAATGTGGATATGCAGCATGAACACGGACACAACTCACGACTCCAGTAGCCCACAGCCGGAATGGGTGGTAGCGTGGAGACAGAGGTGTGAACAGAATGCAGCAACCTTGGTGATATATCTGATTAGACTCACAGCTGACTTCTCAACACAAACTCTACAGGCTGGAAGAGAATGCAGAAACATAGTCCAAGTCTTAAGAGAACAAAACTGTTACCAAGAATACAGCACTGTGTGCGCAAAACTTTCATTTAAGATTGAAGGGGGAATAAAGACCTTCCACTACAAACAGAAATTGGAAGAATTTGTCATCACTCGTCCAGTGTTACAAAAAGATGCTTGAGAATGTGCTACACACAGAAACAGAGAATGAGAGTCATCATTATGAAAGAATGTGAAGGCAGAAAATCTCCTCATAAAAGTGTAAAGGAAATCCAAAGGTAAAAAGAGAAATATCTATGGAAAAATGGCAGGGCCAAGCTGTTACTTATCAATAATAATCTTGAATGTAAATGGCCTCAACTCCCCAGTGAAAAGATACAGACTGGCTGAATGATTAAAAACAAGGGGCCAGCGCTATGGCTTACTTGGTTAATCCTCCGCTTGCAATGCTGGCATCCCATATGGGTGCCAGGTTCTAGTCCCAGTCGCTCCTCTTCCAGTCCAGCTCTTTGCTGTGGCCCAGGAAGGCAGTGGAGGATGGCGCAAGTGTTTGGGCCCTGCACCTGCATGGGAGACCAGGAGAAAGCACCTGGCTCCTAGCTTCAGATTGGCACAGTGCCAGCCATGGCAACCGTTTGGGGGATGAACCAACGGAAGGAAGATCTTTCTCTGTCTCTCTCTCTCTCTTACTACCTGTAACTCTACTTGTCAAATAAAAACAAAAACAAAAACAAAAACAAAAACAAGACCCGTAAATTTGCTGGCTACAAGAAACACATCTCACCGATAAAGATAAACACAGGGCAAAAGTGAAAGGTTGAAGAAAGATATTCCATGCTAATCAAAAGTAGAAAAGGCGGGTGTAGCC
This sequence comes from Lepus europaeus, assembly GCF_033115175.1. NCBI lineage: Eukaryota > Metazoa > Chordata > Mammalia > Lagomorpha > Leporidae > Lepus > Lepus europaeus. Next base: position 18,879,077 of record NC_084848.1, read on the forward strand.
ATCTTAATATCACACAAAATAGTCTTTAACACAAAAACTATTAGAGGTAAAGAAGGGCACTATGTAATGTTTAAGGGATCAATTTAACAGGAAGTTTTGACTATATATAATAAATGTATATGTGCCCTATTACAGGGTGCCTGGCTATTTAAAAAAATGTTAATGGATCTAAAGGGAGACACAGACTTCAATACAACAGTAATGGGTGCTTCAGTATCCCACTTTCAGCAATGGACAGATCAACCACACAGCAACTCAAGAAATAAACAATGGAGCTAATCAACAGTGTGCACCACCTGTACCTAAGTGATGTCTACAAAACTTTCCAACACAGTAGCAGAATCAACATTCTTTTCATCAGTGCATGAAACTTTCTCTAGGACAGACCATATGCTGGGCCATAAAGCCAGTCTCAATTAATTTACAAAAAATCAAAATCATACCATGCATCTTCTATGACCATGATGAAATGAAGCTAGAAGTCAGCAACACAAGAATCTCTAGGTCATATGCAAACACATGAAGAATTAAATACATGTTCCTGAATAAACATTGGATCATAGAAGAAAGAGGAATAAAACAAATGTTTGGAAATGAAGACAATACATGATATCATAACTTAGGGGATACAGCAAAAGTAGGGTTAAGAGCAAAATGTACAGCAATTGGTGCTAACAATAAAAGAGTTATCAATGCATCTCAAGGACCTAAAAAACAAAAACAAAATAAACCATGCCAGGGGATTCCAATACAATCCTATCAAGGTGGCATGTACCAATGCCATCTCACTAGTCCAAGTGATCAACTTCAGTTCACAATTGATCACACTGATAGGTCTATCAGTCAAAGCGATCACACAAACAAGGCTAGTGTCTGCTAATACTAACTGATAGAATCAAAAAGGGAGAGAACAATCCAACATGGGAAGTGGGATACACAGCAGACTCATAGAATGGCAGATGTCCTAAATAGCACTCTGGCCTCAGAATCAGCCCTTAAGGCATTCAGATCTGGCTGAGGAGCCCATGAGAGTATTTTAGGCATGGAAAGCCAAGACACTCTAGAAAAAAAAGAAGACCTAATGAAAGATCTCTGCGAGTGAGATCCCAGTGGAAAGAACAGGGCCATCAAAGAAGGAGGTACCTTTCTCTGAAGGGAGGAGAGAACTTCCACTTTGACTATGACCCTGTCAGATTAAGATCAAAGTTGGCGAACCCTAAAGGCTTCCATAGCCTTAGCAACTCATGACTAGAGCCTAGGGAGATTACTGACGCCATAAACAAGGGTGTCAAATTGTTAAGTCAGCAACAGGAGTCACTGTGTACTTACTTCTCATGTGGGATCTGTCTTTAATGTGTTGTCAAATGTGAAGTAATGCTATAACTAGTACTGAAACAGTATTTTTACACTTTGTGTTTCTGTGTGGGTGCAAACTGATGAAATCTTTACTTAGTATATACTGAATCGATCTCCTGTATATAAAGATAATTGAAAATGAAAAAAAAAAAAGCAAACTTGGTTTTAAATTGGAAATTGCGTAGAAAATTAATCAATTTTTAAAAAATATCATGTAGGATCTCTGTCCTTAATGTGCTGTACATTGTGATTTAGTGCTCTAACTAGTACTCCAACAGTATTTTTCACTTTATGTCGCTATGTGGGTGCAAACTGTTGAAATCTATACTTAATATATACTAAACTGATCTTCTGTATATAAAGAGAATTGAAAATAAATCTTGATGTGAATGGAAGGGGAGAGGGAGTGGGAAAGAGGAGGGTTGCGGGTGGGAGGGAAGTTATGGAGGGGGTAATCCATTGTAATCCATAAGCTGTACTTTGGAAATTTATATTCATTAAATAAAAGTTAAAAAAAACATAAATTAGTTTCTGGAAAGAAATAATTTGAGAAGAAATAAACAAAATTGAAACCAAAAAACAATATAAAAGATCAGTGAAATGCAAAGCTGGTTTTTGAAAAAAAATAAACAATATTGATCACCATTGGTCCTATTAACAAAAAAAAAAAAGAGAGAGAGAGAGAGAAGACCCAAATCAATAAAATCAGAGATGAAAAAATAAATGTAACAAGAGATACCATAGAAATAAAAAATCATCAGGAATTACTACGAAGAGCTGTCTGCCTAAAATTGGGAAACCTAGAGGAAATGGATAGATTCCTGGACACAGGTAATCTACCAAAATTGAGTCCTGAAGATATAGAAAACCTAAACAAAGCACCAAGATAGAGATTGAATCAGTGATAAAGACCCTCCAGAAAAGCCAACATAGAAAAGCCAACATAGAAAAGCCAAGGATGGGACAGCTTCACTGCTGAATTCTACCAGACACTTAAATAAGAACTAATTCCAATTCTTCTCAAGCTATTCAAAAACAATTGAAAGGGAAGTAATTCTCCCATGCTCCTTCTATGAAGCCTGCATTACCTTAATCCTTAAACTAGAAAAAAGATAAAACAGAGAATGAGAACTACAGACCAATATCCATGATGAACATAGAGGCAAAAACCCTCAATGAAATACTGGCTAATCAAAAATGACAACAGAAAAGAACGATCATTCTCCAGGACTAAATGATATTTATCCCTGGTATGCAGGGATGATTCAACATTCACAAATCAATAAATGTGATAAATCATATTAAGATTCTGAAAAGTAAAAGCATATTATTCTCAACAGATTCAGAGAAAGCATTTGATAAAATACAACATACTTTCATTATGAAAACCTGAATCAAATTGAGTATAAAACAAATATTTCTCAACAAAATTAAGGCAATTTATGACAAACCCATGACCAGCATCCTGTCGAATGGGTGAATGCTAGAAACATTCCCCCTAAGATCTGGAACTAGACAAGTATGCCAACTCTCACCACTAGTATGAGAAGTTTCAGCCAGACCCATTAATCAAGAAAAAGAAATCAAAGGGATATAAATTATAAAAGAGGAAGTCAAATTATCTCTATTTGCTCATGATATGATGCTATATATAGGTTTGTCCAAAATACTCCACTGAGAGACTACTACAGCTCATAAGAGTGGTAGGATATAAAATCAACACACACAAATCAATAGCCATTGTATACACAGATAATGCCATGGCTGAAAAAGAGTTTTTAAGATCAATCCCATTCACAATAGCTACAAAAATAATTAAATACCTTGGAATATATTTAACCAAGGATGCCAAAGTTCTACATGATGAAAATTATAAAACATTAAAGAATACAATAGAAGAATACATACTAAATGGAAAAACCTTCCATAATCATGGATTGGAAGAATCAATATCCTCAAAATATTCATACTACTAAAAGCAATCTACAGATTCAATGTGATCCCAATCAAAATCCCAACTAATTTCTTCTAAGATCTAGAAACATTGATGCTAGAATTCATATGGAAACACAAGACATCCCCAAAAGCTAAAGCCAATTTTATACAACAAAAATAAAGCCAGAGGCATCACAATACCTGATTTTAAGACATACTACAGGACAGTATTAATCAAAATATTCTGGTAATGACACAAAAACAGATGGGTAGACCAAAGGAACAAAATAGAAACTGAATAAATCAATTCACACATCTACTACCAACTTATTTTTAACAAAGGAGCTAAAGTCAATCCCTAGAGCAAGGACAGTCTCTTCAACAAATGGTGATGAGAAAATCAGGTCCTCTGGATCTCCTTGTAAAAGTATGAAACTAGACCCCTATCTTTCATGTTACACAAAAATCCACTTAAAATGGATCAAAGAACTAAACCTACAACCTGTTTCCATCAAATTACTAGAGAGCAGTGGGGAAACTCTGCAAGACACTGACACAGGCAAAGACCTCTTGGAAAATACCCCAGAAGCACATTCAGTTTAAACCAAAATTAACAGATGGGACTACATGAAGCTGAGAAGCTTCTATACTGTTAAAGAAATACTCAGCAAAATGGAGAGGTAAATTGAGAGAATGCGAAAAATTACTTGCAAACAATGCAACTGATAAAAGGGTTAATGTCTAGTATCTATAAAGAGCTCAAAAATTCAATAATAGCAAAACAACTATTCCAGTTAAGAAATGGGCAAAGGATTTGAACAGGTATTTTTCAAGAGAGGAAATTCAAAGGGCCAATGGACACTTCAAAAAATGCTCTGAATCACTAGCCACTAGAGAAATGCAAATCAAAACCACAATGAGGTTTCATCTTTCCCCCATTAGAATGGCTGTCATAGAGAAATCAACAAAAAATAAAGCAGCCAAGGATGTGGGGAAAAAAGGTACCCTAAATCTACTGTTAGTAGGAATGTAAACTGGTTCAACCACTATAGAAGACAGTATAGAGATATCTCAGAAATCAGACTAGAGAACTACTATATGACCCAGTGATCCCACTACTGGGAATTTACCTAAAGGAAATGAAATCAGCATATGAAAGAGTGATCTGTACCTGCATGTTCACTGCAGATCAATTTACAAAAGCAAAGATTTGGAATCAACCCAGATGACCATCAACAGTTGACTAAAGAAATTATGGTATATATGCACTATGCAGTATACTCAGCAATGACAAAAAATGAAATCCTGTCTTGCAATGAAGCAAACACATATGGAAACTATTGTACTTAGTGAAATAAGCCAGTACCCAAAAGACAAATATCACATGTTTTCTCTGATCTGTGATAACTAATAGAGTGCCTGAAATGTAATGTATTCGAGTAAAATGGACATTTTGAGAATCCATGGACTTCTACAGCCCTTGTCTCTTCTGTTGAGGGACAGTGTTTTGTTTGTTTGTTTGTTTGTTTTTGTTTTTTTTTGTTTTGTTTTGTTTTGTTTGTGTGTGTGTGTGTTTGTTTTTTCACACTATTTGTTGAAATCTTTACTTAGTGCAGGGTTAACCTTAGAAACATTAAGTAAAGTGAATATAGATCTTAGTAAAAATTAAGACTGGGAATAGGAGAAGGAAGAGGAAGAAGAGTTACAGCAATGGCAAGTGGGAGCCTAGGGTGGGGATTATCACTATGTTCCTAAAATTTGTATGTATGAAATACATGAAACTTGTATAACTTAAATAAAATTTAAAAATTGAAAACAAAATTATCAACTTAAAAGTAAGTCTTCTATAGATTAATGAATTGTTGCTTTGTCAGGGCCAGAACAAATGATTTTGTAGGTCATTGGGCTACCAGCCATGTGTTTCTCACATGTTGCCAGTGCATGAATAAGTGTGATTTTGCAGCAGGAAAACTTTATCATCACAAAATTATGAAGGGCCACATTTGACCCTTGGACCATACAATGATGATCCATTTTTGATAAGGTAATAAGAGCAGTTTGCAAAGCACTTTTTTCATAAAGTTTGTTCTAATAAATAGCATCTGTATTGAATTAAATGATTTAAGATATTCCTCTTTTTCTACAATTTAAAAAATAATTTAAATTCCTAGCAACACAAAATAATATACATTTATTGGGTACTATGTGGTGTTTTGTTCCATGTTCTCTCTGTATAATGTTCTTTTTTTGGGTAGGGGATGTATTTTATTTTTTTCCTCAAAGAAACCTTTTATTTAATGAGTATAATTTTTTTAAGTAAAATTTTAGGAATACAGTGATTCTTCCCACCATATCCACTCTCCCACCCCCCCTTCTACCTTCCTTCCTCCTCCCTCTCACATACCCAGTCTTATTCTCCATTACTATTCATTTTCAATTAATTTTATATGCAGAAGACCAACATTATACTAAGTAAAGATTTAAGCAATTTGTATGCATACACACACACACACAAACTGTTTGAGAACAAATATTAGTTAGTTCTCATAATACAACTCATTGAGGACAGAAGTCCTGCAAGAGAAGTAAGTGCACAGTGACTTCTGTTATAAATTTTAAAATTAACAATCTTATGTATGACATCAGTGATCACCCGAGGCTCTTGACATGGGCTGCTTAGGCTACTGAAGCCTTTTTAATCCACCATCTCTGTCAGTAATTAGACAAGGCCATAAGCAATGTGGAAGTTCTCTCCTCCCTTCAGAGAAAAGTACATCCTTCTTTGATGGCTACTTCTTTCCATTGGGGTCTCATTCAGAGAGAACCTTCATGCAGAACATCTTTTTGCCACAATGTCTTCTCTTGGCTTTCCATGCCTGAAAAGCTCTCATGGGCTTTTCAGCCAGACCAGAATTCCTTAAGGGCTGATTCTGAGATCAGAGTGCTATTTAAAATGATTGTCATTCTATGAGTCTGCTGTGTGACTGCTTCCCAAGATGGAACCCTCTCTCCTTTATAATTGTTATTATTATCAGACACTTGATCTTATTTTATTATTTGTTTAACATTTAATTCTATCTATATGATCACTTTAACACTTAAAATGGTATTTTTACCACCCAGCTTAATGGGATTCAGGATCCCATGTCAAGATTTTAAACTGTGCTCTTAGAAGTCTGTAGGAATGTATGCAGAACTATACAGCTTTACAGTTACAAACTTCCTTATCCCCACTCTTATTTTTAACTGAGCTCTAGTTTTAATTGACTTTTAACACAAATGATTACCTCTATATTAAGCAAAGAGCTCAACAAATAGTATGAAGAAGAATAAAAAAAAAAAAAAACTGTTCCTCAAAAACATCATACTAAGTAAAGTAAGACAGTCCCAAAGGGACAAATACCATATGTTCTCCCTGATCTGTGATAACTATTAGAGTACCTAAGAGGCAATCTAGAGATGTGGAATTGCCACTTTGAGAGGCAATGACTTGAACAACCCTTGTCTTAACTGTTGAGGAACAGTAATATTCTTTTTTAACATTGTCATGAAGGTCCTAAGTACAATAAAGAAAGACTCATATTGAGTTGGTATTATTTCCCAAGAGAATCTTTAATGCCTTCTAATTTCATCTTATGCTATAATCTTCTTAATTTTATGATGTTGTTTTCAGTCTATTGTATTTCAGGTGAAACTCAAATATCTCGAACCTTCATGGATGCTATGAGATACAATTCCTTTTATGCGGTATATCTCTTCAATGTTTTAACCATTTTTGCAATGATAATCAACAAAGAGATTTTGCTTCAGGTTTAGTATTCAATGACTGCTTTCTAGTACTGTGTCTTTTGAATTTGAACCAGACAGTTAGAAAACTGTTCTTCAGTTATGGAAGTATAAAGCTAAGTTGACTCAGTCTGTTAACTTATGCTTTCTTTAAGAGGTTCTTGTCACTCAAAACACTTCTTAAAAATAGTTTATTGTATGTACTATTTACCTTTAGTGGTGTTTTGATCTGGAGATTTACCTTTTCTGTGTTGAAATGGACCTGAGTGGATGAAATAGGAGGCAACATCTAGACCAAAATACCTCTGAACCCCATGAAGGAATCCGAGATTGGTTTTTGGTGCTTTGCATGAATGTACACACTGAGACACAGTGCTTATAGATCTAGTCAAGATGTTGGGTTCTTGTCATCTTTGTTGACACCAGGTTTGAGGTCCTGATTCCAGAGATTCACTACTATCCCCCTGCTGCAAACAATTTGGAGTATAAGCCAATAGATAGCAAATCACTCTTTCCATCCCCCCTCATCTCAAAGAAATGTAGAGATAATTTTTAAAAATAAGTAACAGGTTTAGTATGCCTCTATGTTTCTTTCTTGCTTAATCCTTAGTTCAAGAAACTCATTTTTGCCCTGATGGCTATAATACACTAGAATCAATTCCTGGACAACAAAAATAATCTGAACATAGTGCCATGGTATGCCTTACTGGGCTCATAATTCTTGCTTTGCTAGCTATTAGCTATGAGCAAAACACATAATTTATAGTTTGCATTTTGTATAAGAGAGAGATTATAAGACCTACTTACATATGGTGTTTTTAATGGACACAAATGTGATACTATAATTTAAAGGACCTTTACTAAGTATACAAAGATAAATGATTTGACAGATGCATAGCATGTGTTTTCAGTTTGCAATATTCTGAAAACTTATGGTTTTGCTGGAATAAATCAAAGGATTCCAAGTGATGCTGGAGTAACAGAGGACAAGTGGTTAGAACCTCTAGTCACAATTCAGCCAAGACATTGGTGTTATATTTGGGGTTCTAAAATGGGAGAGTACTAACTAAAAAAAAAAAAAAAACTGAAAAACATTTAAATCGAAACAATTATGAGTTTGAAAATCTACATTTGTGTCACAGGCTTAGAATTTAGTAGCTGGATGACCTCAAAAAATTAATCAAATTTATCTAAAATTCACTATTTCCTAAGGTAAGCCTACAATAATCTCTTGATTAGTATAGAATGCAATATGTCTTAATTTTAAGGTTAACATCTTTATCTTTTGCAGTTTTAGGCTCAATTTTTACTGGCCTTTCTGTCTACCCTCCTTGCCTGTTTCTGCCTTTTCCAAGGTTTATCTCTATTTTTGAAGATCCAGGTATTCTCACATACAGAAACATAGACAATCCATAGAACAGGTGTCTTTAATCATTCTCATCAAGCAGCAGTCTACTTGTAATGTGCTTTACCACCTTCTGGAGAAAGTTTTACAGAAATTGTATCAAATTATTTGTAAAGTATATTGACTACATACACATGTTTATTGTAAAAAAAAAAAGCACAATTGAAGTCACTTAACTAGTGTTAAAATCTTTCCTTCCATATGAATTATACATGCTCATACAGACTTTATACCGGCAGAGGCAAGGTCATAGGCATTTTTTTTTATCATAACAAGTCATCTAATTATTTTGAGTTCTATGAAGTACTACTGCATTCAGATTACTATTTTAAAAATTCACTGTTTCTGAACCACAACTTTAGGCATTATATAGAAAGAATAGAATATTTTCTTTTAGGGTTTTAGTACTGAATTTTGTAGTGAATTTGAAAAAAAAAATGCCAAAAGAAAAAAAAAAGTAAACCCAGCTACTGGCAAGAAATTCTTCACCTTGTTTCTCTAAAATTTAACTTTTACAAGTGAAATTAATAACTGCTAACAATGAGTGCTTATTATATAATAGTCACTGTGTCCAACAAAATTGTAAGGCTTATCTCATTTATCTTTGTGATATCTCTGTCAGATGCTTATACATACTATGATTTTACAGATGAGGAAACAAGTGGGTAGCACTGAATAACCACCATTTTCTCCATCTATAAAAAAGCAGAAATGGGAAAAGGGCTCAATCCCTTTGCTTTCAGAGCTTGTACAAGGACTCCTCTGACATTTGTTTTACACTCAGCACGTTGGTATAGTGGTAAAAGTCACATCAGAAGTTCATTTCGTCCAACACTAGGGAGTTATAGTTCTCAAAATTAAATGTATTTTGGCTAAAGGACTGCAATTTCTTTTGCCATTGGTAAGGATTCAAAGTTTACTGGAAGAAGTTATCTCTGCATCGAGCTACAACATCTTCCTCAGACAGGAGAATTCACATCAATGGGCTATCGTGTTACGTCTGTAGCATCCAGAAGTAATTCAAGTGCTGTAGGGATGATTGAGAAGTAGATGGAACCCATTTTATCACACTATGCTATTCCTATGGAAAGCAGCAATGGTTTAAAATTTAACACAAGGAAAAACTGTGTATAACAATGAGCAGTACACAAGTGTATGTATGACAGGCACGTGGAAATGAGAACATACATCAGCAGGCAAAAGTGAGAATGAGATAGAGTCTGTGTGATTATGAATGTGTATGTACCTAAGAGCATCTTGAGGGGTAGGTATTTTACTATAGCAGGTTATTCTGCTGCTTAAGATGATTGTATCCCATATCTGCCTGGTTCAATTTCCTATTTCTCTGTTCTTCCAAGTCAGCTCCCTGCTAATATTCCTGGGAGGCAGCAGATGATAGATCAAGTACCTGGGTTTTGCAAATTATTTGAGAGACTCTGATGGAGTTTTTGGCTCCTGGATTTGGTCTGGCCTAGCCCTGGCTTTTGCACATCTGAGGAATCAAATAGCAGATGGAAGATATCTTTCTCATTCCCTCACCCTCTCTCTCCATCTGTCTCTTCTTCTTTGTCACTTGCTTTTAAATAAATAACTAAATATCTAAAAAATAGCATCAATAATCTTTAATATGTTTCTTGCTCAGATTTTATTAATGTACTTGAAACTACATTTTTGTCTCATCTCTAGTAGTTGTACACTAACATAGAGTAAGCATCTCAAGAACTGCGTGTACCTTTATTTTATCTTATAATACTGCCATTACTCACCCATTTGTCATGTTTCCTTATGTACTGCTAATAAAGCGTTGCATTCATTTCTGTAAAGAATCCCATTAACTTACCTAAGAAGAAAAAATAAGTTTCTAACAAATTAAGAAATCTGATATATGGTAATCTCCACTTTAAAACAGTAATTAAAAATCCTTTGGGAAGGCAAGTGAGAGAGTTGAATTTTATATGGGATGAAGTTTTATCCTACTCTAAGAATATACTGTAATGTTATATTTACAAACTTAAGATGCAATCCTGAGCTACAGCCTTTGTACAGCATAAAAAGTGAACACTTCTAGGACATTCCACATGCTGGTGCTGCTCCAAGTGTTTTTACAACATATGAACAACCCTACTAGGTACTGACTGCTAATATCCCTACGTTACAGGTGAGGATACCGAGGCACAGAGACATTATAACAACTTGTATAATGTGAAAAAACTAACATTTGATGAAATCATGATTTAAGACCAGTACTATTAGCTTATTTGTATTACTTTATCAAAGAAAATGTTATTTTTTATTTTAATTTTTATTTTATTATTACATGATTATAGATTTTAGAACTATGTTTCAGGTATGTATTTTAACAATGATATTAAAATGCACTTGAGTCTGATATTTTAAGCTGTAGCTACTAGAATCCAAGCATAATATCTTTCCCCTTTTCACCAAAAACACACCAAAAACACCTTACCTAATTTCAAAGGCTGAAATAAAACGGACCCTAAATGGCATGTACTAGGAGATTTACAGTGGCAATATTTAGAGTAGCCAAAACTGGAAATAGCACAAACAACTTTAGAAAATGTAATCTGAAACTTAAAATGTGAAATATCCACATAATGTAATGCAAAAACAATAAAAATGAACTACCATTACACACAAAAATATGGATACATCTTACTAACATAACATTGTGAAAAAGGAGCCAGATGAGAATATATATATTTTAACCTGACTCCGCTGAAGTGGGAAAATGATTTGCTTAGGCACCACCTTATATTCAGGTGTTTACTTGTATTTGGAACTGGCTAGCTCATTCTGGCATTGAAATTCTTTGTTTTGATGTCACCAGGTATAAAGTAACATAATCAAACAATTTTTACCATTCAAATATAAAGCCAGGAAAGTGGGGATGGACTGCTGGCTTCCCATTGGCCCATGTCCCAAGGTACAGATTGCCTTGTTCCTTATTTCAGCTTCTTTTGCAGAGCTGGAGAACCTTTTCAGACCAGACCTAATATCACTATCTTTGGTCCTCAAGGATGTCCATGAAGCGACAAGCCTTGGCACCCGACACCAGAGACCTGCAGCTCTTTTGTGACTTCACCATACCAGCACCCACTCCTTTCAGACCTCCTTTCCTCCTCCAGTAGAGCTGGAATCCCTGAGACCTTGATGTCTATTACCTTCTCATCTATTAATAGACTGAAGGTTCAATTTCTTCCCCCAACCCCAAAATCATGTCCTTATAATTTTGATGTGGCACCAGCGACAGGGACTGAGCTTTTGGCAACATTTGGAAGTAAAAGCTTTCATGAATATGCTGACTTTGAGAGGTTAATAAGAAGAGTGCTTAGCAACTTCTCACCACTTCCCTTCATCCCAGGAAAATTCTATAATCTAGTGAGTTGTAAAGTAGCATCCCAAGACAGAAAGAGGAGTGACTGCTTTTGGTCTTCAGTGACTGGACCAACAGATACTGAAACCAAAGCCAGTGAAAACTTGCTTTGCTTTCTTTTATCAGCTAAACAGCTGAATTCAAGATTCTGCTCACCTACATAGCACACAATTGCAAGCTTTCCCTATATTTTTGTAGGGACAAACTGTCGCTACTTTTGATACCAGGAGATCCCCAATGAAGCCAGAGGTTCTTGGCGGCAGCAACAGAAATCAATCACAGGGAACAGCATTGTGGCCTGGTTGATAAAGCCATTGCCTGCAACACCAGTGTCCCATACGGCCACCTGTTCCTTTCCTGTATTCACTGCTTCCAATACAGCTCCTTGCTAATGGCCTGGGAAGAACAGAAGAGATGGCCAAAGTGCTTGGGCTCCTGCACCCATGTGGGGGAACCAGATGAAATTTCTGGCTCCTGGTTTCAGACCGGCCCAGTCTTAACTATTGTAGCCATCTGGAGAGCAAACTAGTGGATTGAAGTTCACACACTCTTTCTCCCTTTGTATGTATGTGTAACTCTGACTTTCAAAATAAATCTTAAAAAAACAAAGAAATCAGTTGCAATCTAGCAAAATGAAAACAAAAAGGTTTTACTAAGCAAAGAGGAAAAGAGCAGGGTATTCCACCGATCATACCTGGGCAGAATATCCATCACATTCCTGGGAAAGGAGCAATGAGGTTCCGTAATCAGGAATTCAGTCCACCTTTTTTCTTATATAGTCACTTCTGTAGGTCATCATGGCAATTATAAACTTCCATGGATGATAGAGGGTGTGGTTTATACTATGTGAATGAATTACAATGAGGGTTTGGGTCTTCTTAGATCAGGTTAGCTGCCATCTTGGATCCAGCTGGTGTGAACCAGTGTTTTGGTTTTTGTTTGTTTGTTTGTTTTATCTGTATCTTGTTTTTCCACTCACTTCCTGGTGGATGGAGCTGGGGTTCCTTACATACTCACTTTAAACTTGACAGTCAAACTTTTTTCATTCCTTCCTTTCATTTGAGAGGTCTCAAAATGACACAGTGCAGTACCTTCTTTTATGAGATGGCCAAACACAGCTGGCTTGGTTGTTGAACTTGCAGGCAAAAACATGAATCATCTTATGGCAAATGACTTTTGATGGAACATTCCACAATAATAGCTTGGCTTATCATCATTCATTTCATAAACAAGTCCATTGTTTCAAGTTCTAAGGCAACTAATAACAGAGGAACTACTTCTCACTACTAGGTTTTGAGCATGGCTTTAAGAAATATGAAGCCACATATTTGTGATATGCAAATATATTGTGAATATCATTAAGAAAGCCTCAGCAACCCAAGACATAATGGCCCAAGAACATTATTATTAAAGTCATTGATTGTATACTAAATTTTAACTCAAGAAATTATATATCTATTGATATTAAATGATAATCCTTATAATATATTAGGTTAAAAAGAGGAGGGGCATGGAAAGTGAAGCAACTGTGTATTATGATCTCATTTCTGTTAAAAAAAATTGGAACAGGTATTTGGTCTAGAGGTTAAGAAGCTGGTTAAGACACCCACATCTACATCATCATACTTGGATTCAACTCCCAGTTCTGGATTCTGATTCTAGTTTTCTGTTAGCACAAACCTGTGAGACCTGTGTAACTCTACCTGTGGTGATGGCTTAAGTAACAGGGTTTCTGCCAGCCACATGGAAGATCTGGACTGATTACCCAGGTTCTGGCTTAGAGCCCAGCCAAGGTCCAGCCATTGTGGGTACTGGGCGAGTCAGCCAATGGACGAGAGTCTCTTTCTTATCCTGTTTCTGTATGTCTATTTCTGTCTCTCTCCCTATTTTGCTGCTTCTCAAATAAATTAATTTTGAAAAAGAAGTAGATATATCCAAAGGCACTTCAAAGTTAACAGAGAATGATGTTAAAAGATAAGCTTTATGTTCACATGAAAAAAATGTTAACATTTTCAGTGGTATTTTTTTTGTTTTGTTTTGTTTTGTTTTTTTTTGCAAAATACTCCTTTTCTATGAAATTTCTGAAGCCCTCTCAAATGATGCCCACTCGTTTTTTGCAATATGTGCTCAGGGGATTATATTTCCAAGCTAATTTTTTTTAATGCCACGCAAACCTATAGTTTCTCCGCTTATTTGTATCTAATACAATCATGTACAGTAATATATGTTGACCAACATTCCTAACTTGACTCAGAATTGAACTCTTGCCCTTTCCCATCTAGGACCTGATAGCTTGAAGCCTGCCAGGGGATGGAGAGGAGGGCCCTGCTGGTCCTCTTCTTCCGTCATGCCTTCTAACCACACTTCCAGCCATAAAGCAGAATGGCAGGGAGTTGATGGGAGGTAATGAGATGGACTGCCCTGTGAACTAGGGAACGGTTAACATAGGCCCTTTCTCGGTCCCTGAGTATCCTGAGACACTCTCAAAGTTGTGTATCTATTGGGTCATCTTGCATCTTAGCAAAGATCAATTTTACAGGGCCCCAAAGGACTGCCAGCTGATTCACCCATGTGTCCATCATCAGCAAGGAAAACTCATCTGCAACATCCTGACAGTATTCTTTCCACTTTCTCAATCTTTGTACACTCCCTAAAGGGGTTAGAGGGTTCAAAAAGTTGTTAACTCTTCTTACAAACTATTATAATATAAAACTTCAAAAATTCATGAAAAGTGACTTAAAGGGTAAGTTTATTTTAGTTGCAGAAAAAATAGAAATCCATATCTAGGCTTATCATAATATGCATTTCCATGCAGTTTTTGAAGACCCCACCTCTCTGTACATATGGGTATGCATATCTTTCCGTGTGTGTGTGTGTGTGTGCGTGTGGTGGTAGTGGTAGTGGCATCTTGTTCCTTATTGTATTAGCAATTCATCAGAAATAGGGGCAGAGGTACTGTAACACTAGTGTCCTGCCAGGTAAACACATATGCATAAAACACTCCTCTACAAAACTTTTTGGTTACACTCTTTAGACTGGTTATTTGAGTCTTCCTGGGCAGAGTTTTCAGCACCAAGGATGACTTTTGCTTTTTCTTTTTCGTAGGTTTGGAGATCTCAAATTATTTTGCACCTGAGTGTTACTTTCAATGTCATCAACATCACCATCATGATCATCTTTTTCAACAGCATCAATTGTATTTTTAAAATAAGCAATAAAAATATTACTGCAATATTTCCAACAATTCTTTCACTTGGGACCTCATATTTATGAAAATGTTAACAGCCCCTATACCTTATGCTTACTTGGTGAATGACTGATGAGCTGTTTAGGATGTCCCTCTGTTCTTCCTCCAGATTACTAATACTCCTTTCATCCTCACTGAAACCCTGGGCCAGTAAATAATAATTAGCTAGAACAAGCTCATTCCTTTGTAGATGCCTCTACCCACCTCTGGCCACCTTATTGAATGTTTTTCCTCCTTTACCTGACATTCTTGTCCTGCCAGTTCCAACAACTGCCTTTCACATGTTGCTGACTCTTTCGAATATCAGACACTCTAAAATCGCTTTAAGTCAGTCAAAGATATCGATTGAGACTCCTAACACAACTCAGTGTTCCTCAGGTTTTCCACAACTCAGGCAGTTGACTCAAACACGACAATAATAAAAACAGATTTGTACCTAACAAACACTGTTATAAGCATTTTACTTATACATAACAGTGTTTCATTTCATCCTCACAACAAACAGATGAGGAGGTGATTATTTTATTTTGGGGAAACAGATGGGGACACGGAGTGATGAAGGCAGAGACTTCCAGCAGGCACACAAGCAGTCTTGCTGTAGAACACTCGCTTCCCACTCAGCATTGCCTCACTGCCACTCAAGTGAGACAATTGGTCAATCTGTTTGCCCTAGCAGTAGGAAGACATGTCACTATGAACCAGTCTAGTGTGAACGAAGAATGTATATCTGTGATCACCACTGTCTTCTTAAACAGTCTATGCAACTACTTCAAGAAAAAGAGCGAATGAATCTACAATAAGTAGTGTTTTTCTGACTTCACATGTAAATCTCTTCTAGGAAGAATCACCAATTCCAAAGCACATGAATAGGAGAACGTATAGATTTACATCTTTATAGATTTTAAGTTCCACAAAACAAGTTCACTCAATTGTCTCCCAGTTTGATGTTATAGAAGTTAAACAGCAGAAAATAATGTTTCATGAGAAAATAATTTTAAGATAGAAGATCTGTGTTGAACTGGAACTTTATCACCAAAGTTGTCAGGAAACTTAAAAGGAGATCCAACATTGTTTTTCTATATCTGTTAATATATTTCTATATTATTTAATGGCTATTATGTAAAGCTATAGTTTCAGAGATACTCTGACCAGAAAAATATACTCAAATCTGACGTTATTATAGATAGGATATTCTTTAAATCACTGATACTAAAGACATATGTTTAAAGTACTTCCTTTTCTAGTCCCGTTTCAATAGTTCTGTGATGGTCTCCTTGCATTTATAAGTCACTGAATCATTCTTTACTTCATTGGTGAGCTCAACTCTATTCAAACATTTCTCACTGAGTGAACTGATAGCTTCATCTGAACAGTTCATTTCTTTTGACTGTTTTAGTTATCTAACATGTATTTTTCTATCTGACTGATTTAAGGACGGGTGATGTCTGGCTTTAGAGCCAGCTGCTTTTCTCATGTCACCTGTCTTAGGGAACTCATTTATTATGATTGCAATCTTTCCTCATTCATAACTCATTCAATGGATGAATAAGGTTTGTAAGGTTTTAAACAATTAAAGAATCCTCTATCTGAAGTATTTTTTTTTCACATCACTAATACATAATAGGAATTAACTTATAGACATCAAACAATATCACCATCACCTGAATCAATATAAATATCATAACTCGTGTTACAAACTATTTATTTTGCTCTACAAAAAATGCAAAAGGCATGATGAATTCATGAAAAATAGTGATTCAAAACAGTACATTTCAGCCAGTGCTGCAGTTCAATAGGCTGATCCTCCGTCTGCGGCGCCGGCACACTGGGTTCTAGTCCCGGTCGGGGCGTCGGATTCTGTCCCAGTTGCCATCTTATTGTCCAGCTCTCTGCTGTGGCCCGGGAGTGCAGTGGAGGATGGCCCAAGTGCTTGGGCTCTGCACCTACATGGGAGACCAGTGGAAGCACCTGGCTCCTGGCTTTGGATCAGCGTGGTGTGCCGGCCGCAGCACATTGGCCACAGCGGCCATTTGAGAGTGAACCAATGGTAAAGGAAAACCTTTCTCCCTGTCTCTCTCTCTCACTGTCTAACTCTGCCTGTCAAAAAAAAAAGAGTCCATTTTCTATGTTTGAGCTTTAAACATGGATACCTTATCTTACCAAAAGTTTCAGAATAGTGGTCTACGACTCACTACAACCTTTATGCTTCAAGAGACAGGTAATTTTTGAAAAAGCTAAATAAAAGGGCTGACACTGTTGCGTAGCTGGTGAGGCTGCTACAATGGTGCCAGCATCCCATATGAGCACCAGATTGAGTCCTGGCAGCTCCACTTCCAATCCAGCTGTTTGCTATGGCCTGGGAAAGTGATACAGTATGGCCCGAGACCTTGGGCCCCTTCACCCACACGGGGAGAGCTGTGGAAGGCTCCTGGCTCCTGGCTTCAATCAGCAGAGCCTCTCCTCTGTGTAACTCTGACTTACAAATAAATGTTAAATAAATCAATATTAATAAATGAAAAAGCTAAATAAAATATACAAAACATACCAATATTGTGCTGAAAACATAAAACAACTTGGAAACATTCAGCTACCCAGCGAACTCTTTTTTTTTTTTAAGATTTTATTTATTTATTTGAGAGGTAGACTTACAGACAGTGAAAGAGGGAGAGAGAGGGAGGTGTAACATCGATTGGTTCACTCCCCAAAAGGCTGAAATAGCCACAGCTATCACTAGCAATCACGGAAATGCAAATCAAAACCACAATGAGGTTTCACCTCACCCCGGTGAGAATGGCTCACATCCAGAAATCTACCAACAACAGATGCTGGAGAGGATGTGGGGAAAAAGGGTCACTAACCCACTGTTGGTGGGAATGCAAACTGGTTAAGCCACTATGGAAGTCAGTCTGGAGATTCCTCAGAACCTGAACATAACTCTACCATACAACCCAGCCATCCCACTCCTTGGAATTTACCCAAAGGAAATTAATTTGGCAAATAAAAAAGCCATCTGCACATTAATGTTTTTGCAGCTCAATTCACAATAGCTAAGACCTGGAACCAACCCAAATGCCCATCAACAGTAGACTGGATAAAGCAATTATGGGACATGTACTCCACAGAATACTATACAGCAGTAAGGAACAATGAAACCCAGTCATTTGCAACAAGATGGAGGAATCTGGAAAACATCATGCTGAGTGAATTAAGCCAGTCCCACAGAGACAAATATCATTTGTTTTCCCTGATCGGTGAAAACTAACTGAGCACCAAAGGGGAAACCTGTTGAAGTGAAATGGACACTATAAGAAACAATGAACTGATCAGCTCTTGTCCTGACTCTAGATGTACAATGTAATACTTTATCCTTTTTAGTATTTGTTGTTTTGTTATTGTTGTTGTTCTAGTACTAGTGGTTGAACTCTGTAATTAACACACAATTATTCTTAGGTGTTTAAATTTTAACTGAAAAGTGATCCCTGTTAAATTTAAGAGTGGAAAAAGAGAGGGAGGAGATGTATAATTTGGGACATGCTCAATCAGACTTGCCCCAAATGGTGGAGTTAGAAATGTGCCAGGGGATTCCAATACAATCCCATCAAGGTGGCATGTACCAATGCCATCTCACTAGTCCAAGTGATCAATTTCAGTTCACAATTGATGACTCTGTTAGGTCTAAGAGTCAAAAGGATCACACAAACAAGCCTAGTGTCTGCTAATACTAATTGATAGAATCAAAAAGGGAGAGAACGATCCAACATGGGAAGCAGGATACACAGCAGACTCATAGAATGTCAGATGTCCTAAATAGCACTCTGGCCTCAGAATCAGCCCTTAAGGCATTCAGATCTGGCTGAAGAGCCCATGAGAGTATTGTAGTAGGCATAGAAAGCCAAGATACTATGAAAAAGAAAAAAAGAAGAAGACCCAAATGAAAGATCTCTGTGAGTGAGATCCCAGTGGAAAGAACGGGGCCATCAAAGAAGGAGGTACCTTTCTCTGAAGGGAGGAGAGAACTTCCACTTTGACTATGACCCTATCGGAATAAGATCAAAGTCGGCGAACTCTAAAGGCTTCAATAGCCTTGGTAACTCATGACTAGAGCCTAGGGAGATTACTGATGCCATAAACAAGAGTGTCAAATTGTTAAGTCAGCAACAGGAGTCACTGTGTACTTACATCTCATGTGGGATCTGTCCTTAATGTGTTGTCTAATGTGAAGTAATGCTATAACTAGTACTAAAACAGTATTTTTACACTTTGTGTTTCTGTGTGGGTACAAACTGATGAAATCTTTACTAATTATATACTGAATCGATCTTCTGTATATAAAGATAATTGGAAATGAAAAAAAAAAACCTGGTGTTAAATTGGAAATGGCATAGAAAATTAATTAATGTTTTAAAAAATATTATGTATGATCTCTGTCTTTAATGTGCTGTACACTGTTATTTAATGCTATAACTAGTACTCCAACAGTATTTTTTTCACTTTGTGTTGCTATATGGGGGCAAAGTGTTGAAATCTTTACCTAATATATACTAAACTGATCTTCTGTATATAAAGAGAATTGAAAATGAATCTTGATGTGAATGGAAGGGGAGAGGGAGCGGGAAAGGGGAGGGTTGCGGGTGGGAGGGAAGTTATGGGAGTGGGGAAGCCATTGTAACCCATAAGCTGTACTTTGGAAATTTATATTCATTAAATAAAAGTTTAATAAATGAAAAAATAAACCATAAGTGCAAAAACTTGCTAGAAAAACCCCAGAAGCACAAGCAATAAAAGCAAAAATAGACAAATGGCATTAGCTCAAACTAAGTTTTGGCACTACAAAGGAAACACTCAAAAGAATCAACCAACAGAATGGGAGAAAATACTTGCAAACTATGTAACTGATGAACAATTAATATCCAGAATCAATAAAGAACTCAACTCAACAACAAAAAAAAAACAATCCACTTAAGAAATGGGCAAAGGATCTGAACAGGCATTTTTTTTTTTAATTTTTTTTTTGACAGGCATAGTGGATAGTGAGAGAGAGAGACAGAGAGAAAGGTCTTCCTTTTTACAGGCATTTTCTTAAAAGAAGAAATTCAAATGTCCAACAGACACAGGGAAAAAGATTAGGGTCAGTAATCAGGGAAATAAAAATAAAAGCGCAGTCAGTTTGCACCTCACCCCAATTAGAATGGCCCTCATACAGAAATCAATAAAAATAAATGCTGTTGAGGTTGGGGGGGGAGAAATGTACCCTAATCCATTGTTGGTGGAAATGTAAACTAATACAGCCACTGTAGAAGACAATATGGAGGTTCCTCAGAAATCTGCAAATAGATCTACCATATGACCCAACCATCATACTCCTTGGAATTTACCAAAACAGAATTAAATCAGCATATGAAAGTTATCTGTACCCCCATAATTCTTGCACCTCAAGTCCAATGGCTAAGATATGGAACCAACCCAGTTGTCCACTGACTGATGACAAGATAAAGAAAATGTGGTACTACTCAGTCATAAAGAGTGAAATCCTATCATTTGCAACAAAATGAATGCAACCAGAAACCAGTATGTTTAGTGAAATAGGCCTGCCTAAGAAGATAAATATCAGATATTTTCTCTGATATGTGGCAGTTAATATAGAATACAAAAAAATTTAGGAGTGAAATGAACATCTTGTGATATGATTGTGCTTTTAGCCCTGGTTTATACTCCTGGAGAACTGTGGTCTTCCTACATTTTGCTTGTTGAACATTAGTGGTGAATTAAGTCTATGGTTATAGAGTGGATTAAAATTATGTCTTTGCGGCCAGTGCCATGGCTCATTAGTCTAATCCTCCTCTTGTAGCGTGGGCACCCCGGGTTCTAGTCCCAGTCGGGGTAGCCTCTTCCAGTCCAGCTCTCTGCTGTGGCCCGGGAAGGCAGTCAAGGATGGCCCAAGTGCTTGGGCCCTGCACCTGCATAAGAGACCAGGAGGAAGCACCTGGCACCTGGTTTCAGATCGGTGCAGCGCACCAGCCGGGTGAACCAATGGAAAAAGGAAGACCTTTCTCTCTGTCTCTCTCTCTCTCTCTCCCTCTCACTGTCTTACTCTGCATGTAAAAAAAAATTATGTCTTTGCAAAACAATGAAAAGAAAAGAAGGAAGGGAATGAAGGGAATTAAGGAATGTAAGGGAGAGAAAGGAAAGTATGGTTATCTTAGAACTGTACCTATGAAATACTTGAAATCTGTTATATTTTCATTAATAAACATAGAAAAAATTATTTGAGGCCACTATTTTGAATTTTAGAATTATTTACTGCAACTATTTTTAAAAGAACATATCTTGTTTAAATCCATTAATTCTATATTGCAATGTTATGAGCTAATTTGAAATAAAAATAATGAAAAAATTATTGCCTCTTTTTGGAAAAAAAAAGATGATTATAACCTATTTTCAGCAGTGTTTTTTAATTTAAATTTGTTAGGAGTATCTGTAAATTATAAAATTGTATGCAAGCTCTTCATTGGTATTATGTCGATTTTTAGAGATATGAGCAACAGTTCCAATTATTTCACATGTTGAATTTTGTTTTCTTTAACGTATATTCCTAAGGCCTTTGTTATTGTAATAATATTTCTTTACCAGATGAGATCATCATAAAAATAATGACACTAACTCTTTTAAACACAAAGATGTACACAGTCATACATAGGTTACAAATCAAACTGGAAAGAAATAAAAAAGGGGGGTATTCTTTTCTGATTCTTAATGGCAACTAAAAGAATAAAGTTATGGACAGATAACTTTTTTGGATATACTTTCCTTCCCAACCTGGAAACTTTGTGTGAAAACATATAGCTAAAAATCTACATAATGATATGTTCAAAAATATTACCTTGGACAAAATTTACCTAATAACTGATAAATTTTCATATATAATTAAAGAATTTCAATATATTTTCTTCTTTTGTAAAGTTTTATGCCAAATCATTGAGTTTTCTTATGTTACCTTTTCTCTTTTTTTTAAGAAAAAATAATTTGGTGGAATTTTTTCAAGTCTGGAAATCTTTTATTTTAATTGTATGTTCTATTGTTAAGCCCTCACTTTCATTTATAATGAATTTTTTTTCAATAATTCAAGGAGGACTCAGAGGAGTAAGACAAATCAGCTCATTATTGCTGGCTGAATAGAACTATGATGCATGCAATCTCAAAAAATGATCGATGTTTTTTATAAATCCTCTACCTTTCATGTTCCACATTCAACTTCCAGAAGAATTGATGTTTAAAAATGTCCACAATCTCCAAACAGGAGAGATCAATTTTTATCTGTACTCATTATTTTTCTGCTCCTACCATCGTTTATCTCAGTTGAACAAATGAAAATGGTTCTCATCTCTGAAACAGAATGTGGATTTGAATATGGAACACAGAACAAAGGAACTGGAGAATTGATGATTATGGATGATTTTAACTGCCTTTATTAAGATTTAACTTATTTGGGCTGGCACCACAGCTCAATAGGCTAATCCTCCACCTGCGGCTCCAGCACACGGGGCTCTAGTCCTGGTCCAGGCGCCGGATTCTGTCCAGGTTGCTCCTCTTCCAGTCCAGCTCTCTGCTATGGCCCGGGAGTGCAGTGGAGGATGGCCCAAGTGCTTGGGCCCTGCACCCGCATGGGAGACCAGGAGAAGCACCTGACTCCTGGCTTCGGATCAGATCAGTGCGCCAGCCGCAGCGCGCCAGCTGTGGTGGCCATTAGAGGGTGAACCAACGGCAAAGGAAGACCTTTCTCTCTGTCTCTCTCTCTCTCACTGTCCACTCTGCCTGTCAAAAAAAATATATATTTAACTTATTTGAAAGGAAGAGTGACAGAGACAGAGACAAAGATATTCTTTCTGTTGATTCGCCCCTCAAATGACTGCAACAGCTGGGGTTAGATCAGGTCAGAACTCCAGCTAATTCTCCCATGTGAGTGGCAGGAGCCCAAGTACTTGTACCTTCATCTGATGTTTCCCATGCACATTAGCTGGTAGCTAGACTGGAAATGGAGTGGCTGGGACTCGATCCAGTGCTCCAATATGGGATGCCAGTGTTGCAGGTGGCAGTTTAACAAGCTGCACCAGAACGCAGGTCCTTGTTTTTTCTTGATTTTTGACATGCGTTGTCAAAAAACAGTGCTTGCGTGGGATTAATTACCTCACAAGTTTAGGACTTGCTTTATTAAGCTTCAGAGTTCCCATTTTTAAATGTTCACTTATGTTTGTTCTGGAGCCACAGGTTCAACTTCTAATCACTACCAAGAAATATTAAAAGTCACATCATTCGGCGGCCATTGGAGGGTGAACCAACGGCAAAAGGAAGACCTTTCTCTCTGTCTCTCTCTCACTGTTCACTCTGCTTGTCAAAAAAAAAAAAAAAAGTCACATCATTTGAGAGAAAAAAAAAATAGTTAAGCTTCCTTTATTTTCATATGAAGTCTAAACAGGCCAAGTTCCTTTCTTTAATCTTAAATTAACTCCTGGCAGGGTGAAGTTTAGGTACTCCAGACACCCCATTTGTTTTGTTCGGAGGCTCAGGAAAGAGCGGAGGGAGGGAGAGATGGGGGGAAATGAAACCGTACATTTTTCTTAAGATTTTGAGATCTGATGATTGTTTACAGCTCTTGTCTCTACTGTTGAGCTCAGTGCTTTTTGTTCCTTCTTACTATCTGTTGAACTCTCAGTGTAGGGTTAATCTTACGAGTATAAAGTAAACTGAAAGTAGATCAATGTAAAAATTGAGAGGGAAGAAGAGAGGGAGGAGGAGGAAGGGTAGGAGCATAGGTGGGAGGGAGAGTAGGATTGGAAATATCACTATGTTACTGAATCTCTATATATGAAATACATGGAGCTTGTTTATCTTAAATAAAAAAATAGAAAACATCCAAAAAGTGTATTTATCAAATAAGCAAGACAGCAAAATAGCAACAGTTATGTTAACCTATCAGTTCATTCACTGGGAAATGTCTATGAGGCTCCAATTACTAGTGAGACACTCTGATAGACAGGCGTTAAGGTCAAAGAAATAGATCGAATCCATGACCTTGAGCAGCTCCTCATCGATGGGCTTGCTATCACAGAGGGGAAGGTTGTTTGCAATGGGTTCACCTAGAGAAAAGAAATGTCGAGTTTCCTCTTGAGATGTCATTACTGCTGATGTTCAAGTGGAGAATTCACATGAGGTTGTCAGCATTGGGCTTCTGGGGAGATCATCAACCCTAATGCGGACTTAGGAACCTAGAAAACTTTTTCCTCTAGGGTGGACAACGAGCAACTGAACACCTCATCTTCTGTATTTTTCAGATGCCTCATAAATTTGAATATGATTACATTTTTATAGATACTGAATACATATAATTTCTTCTACATGAGAGGTCAGAGAATTAAGGCTTATACAGTTTATGTAACTTAGTAATTTCCTGGCTGTGATGATGAGGTAGAATTAAGCTTTAAACACAGTCAGTTCAAAGCCTGTGTTCAGCTAACAAAAACCTACAAAATTCTTTTAGTCTTTCAGGTACAAACCACAGGTATTTTCTATAAATGTTATGCCAATGTAAAATGCTGCAAAACACCACTGCACACATTACCTTATGCTCAAAAGACTAACCGAGTACAGCCAGGATGTAATTAAATGAAGTGAATGAAGAACACAGAAAAATGAAGTCATGACTTCAGTAATCAAGAGAACCATGTCAGAGAAGGCAGAAGACAGGCAAGGAAGAAGACAGAGAGCTACACCAAACGGCTGGGGATTTTTTGCTGAAGTCATGGACAGAGGGTTTTAGCTATGGAAAATGTTCACTCCACAGTAGAACACGTCTGGGAGACATTTAATTTATTTCCACATATTTGAGTTATTTCTATATCTTAGTGCTCAGTCATAAAAAATAATTTTGCAATAGACCTTGAAAATAAAGAGTGAGTCAATAGAGTAATGAGATTGTCATAAGGACTCTACATTTCTGTGCAGTAAGTCAGGAAAACCCTGCTTCCATTTGCTGACATGTTCTGGGGATTTTGTGGGTTTGACAAGGAACTTGATTTTGATTGTCACATGCTATCACCTGGAAGACAGCTTACAGAGCAGCAGGACTCCCCAGTCACTGCACTGCCCCAAGAGCCTCATCCAGTGTCACCCAGAGAGCAGATCCTGAAAGTTACCACTATATAAATTCATAACTCCAAATTTTTGTATTCTGTCTAAAAAGCCTAGGTCTTGCAGAAATTAAACTTATGTTTGTAGTCCTCTTCTTTCTTCATCAGTAATAATCCATTTATGCTTGGTTTCATGTTAGTGAAACTCCACAGAGCTTGATACAAAAAGACTTTCTAACATTCACTACCTGCCTGAGAGCCAAAAAGAAAGAAGACAGAAATAGTTAGATGCAAAGTTTACATCTCTACAGCATATTAACAGGTGTTACTGGCTATGTATCTCAATTTAATCTGTTTTCCAGGGTATCTAGCCATTTGAAAACATGACACCTGTACCAGTGAAGATACCTGCTCATTGTGAGAACAAGCAGTTACAGAGTTCATGCTTAGTACTAGTCTCAATGCTGACCTCTAATTGTTGCACAATTAGAGACCACTATCTTATGAAATTTCAGCACCAATAAACACATATTTTTTAAAAGATTAAAATATAAGATTATAACCAAACAGTTTAACTAGAAGATGAAGCTGTTAAAATAACAATGACAAAAAAGGTCTTCCATTGTCATTTATCTATTCAAGTACTCTGCCATCTATTTCAAAAGTGTATCTCACGTTCTTTACAACATGCTCACAAGGGCAATATCCATCTCCCCAATTTGTAGATGAGGTAAATGAGACGTAGAGAAGATAAGCAATCTGCCAAACGTCAAACTACTGGAAGTACTATGGCAAGATGGGAATTTGAATTCCGATGCACAAGTTCTTTCACCCCTGAATATATGTGGTCTCTAGTAATGCTTGCTCTGCTAATGCAGGTTGCAGAGCCATTGGCTTAAAAAATCAAGAGTCATGGTTGAGCCACAGTCATAAGGGTACATAGAGACCCATCAAAGAGCAAAGAGGTCATGATTTTAAAGATGTGCATGAGACTTTGGTGTCGACTTCAACGGCTAACAGATGATAGTGAGTGACAGAGGAAGAAGGGTTGACATTCTACTTAACCTATCTTCATTAAGGACTGGGTGTTTGCACAGCAGTTAAGGCACCACGTGGGATGATGACATTCTGTACTGAGTGGAGTGCCTGGTTCCAGTACCAGCTCCGCCACTTCTGATATGGCTTCCTGCTAATGTGCATCCTCAGAGACAGCAGATAATAGCTCAAGTACTTGGATCTCTGCTACTGGAGACCTGGACGGAGTTCTGGGATCCTGGCTTCAGCCTGGCTCAGCCCTGGTTGCTACAGGCATTTGGGAAATCAACTAGTACATGGAAGATTTCCCTGCCTCTCTGTCTCTCTAAGTTTCAAATGAAAAATATAAATGAAATTTTTAAGAAATCTTAATTTTTTCAAAAATATTTGTATCAGGGCTAGCAAGTAAAAAAAAAAAAAGTCATTAAGAGGTAGAATCCAGAATATGCAATGAAACAAACTCGCCACACTTGGAGGAAGACAAACATTATACTTGTGTTTGAGAATGGGAAGATGTGTAGCTCTCATCTTATAAAGGCATCCGCCCTACATGTAGCATGAAGGGGTCCAAATCACAGGGTAGATGTCTCCATTAGGTACATCAATTTGACATTTTATTGAATTGTAGTTAATACATGATACAGTGTGAGAGAACTCAAACCCCAGAGCTGAAGGAAATGGCATTTGTTTGATGGTGGGAGAGAATAAACTGCCTGCTGAACAAGGAGGGGAAGATTAACTTAGTTAAGAAGCAGGAAAGGTGGGTATTTGGAAGAGTGGGTAAGAATCCAGTTAAGACTTCCCACATACTATACTGAAATTCCTTGGTTTGATTCCTTACTCTGGCTCTTGAGTCCAGTTTCCTGTAGATGTACACCCTGGGAACCAGAGGTGGTATCTCTAGCAATGGGATTCCTGCAACCTACATGGGACACCTGTGGCCTAGCCCAGTCCCTAGTCATTTCATGCATTTAGAAAATGAACCAGTGCATATCCCTCTCTGCAGCCCCTCTACCTCATCCCTCTCCTTTTCTCTCTCTTGTCTCTCTCAAATAAAAACAAGTTTAAGAAAAGGGCAGGGGCCAGAGAGTTATTATAACTAAGAGAAGTTACAACAGAGAGGAAATGGTAAATACAGGCATTGCATAGTATAGGTTCAGAAAAACAATTACTTAAATCATGAAGCTTCAGATTGTACAAGTTGCGTTGATTTCCATGAGAAGAGTTTCATTACAAACACAAATGCAAGACTGCAAGCTATGGAATATAGAGAAGCTAGAAGAGAGAAACTCTGCTTGCAGGCAGCTGTTCAGTAAAGTTTAGAGAAAAATAAATTAGATATGTGGAGGAAGGTATGGGTGATATGATATCCAGGAGAGGAGGGGAGATGAGCTGAAGGGAGGGGAGAGGAGAGGAAAATTAATTGAGCAAAGTTCTAGTGCTAAATTGTGGATTATAAAAGCATATCTAAATCCATGATATGTGAAACTTAAATCACTGTTATGTCAGCAAGAAACTGGATTTTTTTTATGAACTTCATGGATATTGGTCTTTTTCATTATCAAGCACTCCATATTTCAAACTATGAAAACTTCCTTCCTTCATGCTTTGCTGAGTTATCAGACCTTGTACCTCTTATTAAGATAAAGGAATTCTACATAAGTGGAACAGAAATCAGGATATCAGGTTAGCATGAAGGAGTTAAAGGAAGAGCTGAATATGCCAACCAGTCTATGAATCTAATAGAATTATTTCAACCTTATATATGTTTAGGGTCCTCTTAGATGAGGCCAAGAAATGAACTGGAGGCTATGAAAAAAAATCTGCTTACTAGGGGCTAGGTGGTCACTTGCCACAGAGAAGGCTAGCTGAAGATTACTATATAAGTGTTCTAGCACCAAAAATTAAACTGTACTGGTAGGCAGACAGGAGACTCAAATATAATCTGTACTTGATTTATTTTATTCCATTTTTCAAGTTAAATTACAGTTTTCTAAATGTCCAGCTCCATAGGCAAATACACAAATTTATAGCCATCAATGACTTACTCATTAGCTTCAGCTTACACCATTTTTTGCCACACCGTTTGAAGTCACAGGAGCAGGAAAATAAAATTCATTTTCTTTGCTTACACTGCATTTTGAAATAATTCAAAATGTGATCAATTTTGTTCATTTAATCCTCTTAATGTTTTGAGGTCTATAGTTTAAAATTAATTTTCAGAATTGAGTTGTCCATGATACTCCCTTAAACAGATCCTTCCTGTAATTTTCTAATTGTTGCTTATTTTCCTTAAGGCTTCACTAACTTTTCCCTGCCTCTTATATGTTTTCCTTCCTCCATAGTCCTTCTCTGGTTTTCTTCTCAGTCTATCCTGCCTGTTAAAGTCCATAGTTTTATGGGTTTAAGTTCCAAAAATGTGATGATTCTCTAATGGGTATCCACTGAACTTTAGACATGTCTACTTATATTTCACACCCACAAAATCCGATTAGCCCTGTTTACTCCTGCATTTTTACCTCTTCTTGTATTCTTCTCCCTGCTGCTATCTATCTAGTTTCTTCATTGGTCTTTGTTGTCAATCATATACTGACTTGTTGATCTGTATGTAAATTTTCAGAAACACATCTCTACTGCTTTGCTACACATAACTGTCTTTTTCTTGGAGTCTTGCTCCAACTTGTCATTTTTTTATCTCTCTCTTTCCTACTTTTGACCCATTCTCTATACATAAAGTAGATGAATTTTGATAAGAACACCTTATCAGCTCATCCTTTTGCTTTGAGATCCATTATTACCTTTATAATGAATTCCAAACTGTCCAATATAGCATACAAAATTCTTCATGATCCAATTCTTTCTCATCTCACTAGCTTCATTGCAGTTCTGTAAACATTTCATGTATCTAGTCACTTCTGAGTGGGAATATCTGGGGGACCCTTGTGAGAATCATCATTTCTCAAGCTCTGCCCTGAATCAATGAATGCTGATTAATCCTTGAGGACCCAATCTTCCATTTCCCTCATCTTGAAACATTTCCTGAGTGTGATCCCTCTGCTGTGGTCTTCAATAGCATGCAACTATCGACTCTAACATAGGCAGCACTTATGACCTTAAAAGCAAGATAAATACCTCTTTGTTTTTCTTTCTTTCACTCATTTGACTTTATGTGACTTGCCAAATACAACAAAGCCACCAAGTAGCAGAATCAAAATTTAAATCATGTTCTGCTTTCTTTACATTGAACAATACAGTCTGAATTTAATATCATGTCATTAAGAGAACCAGCAGGCTCACTTTCTCATAACGTCTATTAAAAATGAGGATAAGGAAATGTCTGTGCATGAATGTTCAACTCTACTCAAGCATACATTAGCTACATATAAGAGAACTTCAAAATGTTCATGGAAGATTGAATTAATATGTTGATTTTGGTGCAAAATGTTTGAAATCTTTTCATATGAAGTGTCATTAAAAAGTTCATGGAAAATTATATTGTGAAACACTATAAAATTGTCTAAAAATAAATATATCTTTTAATTCCATTTTCTATGAATGTTCTCAGTTTCCCTTGTTTTCTCATCACCATAATCATTAAAATGAGTTGAGTAATAACTTCATGGGGTTCATTTAACTGTCCCTCCTATAACTGATGCAAATATATCTAGAATTGTAAAGTTAAAAGAAAGAAGTGGTCAGTTTAAGGTTCTCAATCGGTTGCATGCTAAAGTTATTACCTAGGAAGTTTCAAAAAAATACTGATGACAAGAGTTCGCTCTCTCAGAATTTTTGATTTATTATTTATGAAGTCTTACAGATACCAGATTTTTTAAAAAACCTGTAAGATCATCCTCACATGCAGCAGTGATTGTAAATCATTACCTTAGAAAATGTCTAGTTCATCGCTTCCTTTCAGAGTTAGGTGTGGAGACATTAAGTGAACCCTCTGAAGTTATATGATATAGTTCATGTAAGGAATTAGTCACATGTGGTTAATTCTTGAGATAGAGATTGGCTGCCCATGTAGGCAATAACAGGCGGAGCACTAAGACTCCTACTACTACATTGAGAGGAAGAAAAACGTCATCCCTCTGCTGCTACACAGTAGCCCCCTCCTACTGCTCCGTAAAATAGCAATGCTCTCCATTTGTGTCATGCTTATGTCAACACTTCCAGATCTACTTCGATAAGTATGTATAGTATTTCTCTTAGATTCTTATCTAAAATTCTCTACAACTTTAAGAGAGCATACTTACTGATCTAAGTTAGTTTAAATGTAGTCAAGCAGATAATGAGTTAGAATTTTAGGTTAATATGTTTGATTAAGAAAAATATGTAGGAGAATTTTTCAGTTCATGAAGTGGAGGGACGTTGGAATCTGCCGCTATTGAATTTGTGTTTATACTTCCACACAAGAACTGCATGCTTTTAGGCGAGTCAATTGAGTAGAGAGTAGATAATAATGTATATTTGGCAATAAATATCAGCCCTTAGAAATATATGATACATGTAGCCTTGAAAATTTTGCTGTGTGTTTATGTGAGACTGACAGTGAAAATTAAATAATGTCTTGGTGTTTTTATGAAAATATTTTTGACCCTCTACAACTCTGAAGGGTCTCAGGGACACAGAGCACATTTTAAGAATCAATGCTAATGGGGCGACGCCGTACTCATGTGGCTAATCCTCTGCCTGCGGCGCTGGCATCCCATATGGGTGCCGGGTTTTAGTCCCGGCTGCTCCTCTTCCAGTCCAGCTCTCTTCAGTGGTCCAGGAAAGCAGTGAGGATGGCCCAAGTGCTTGGGCGCCTGTACCCGCGTGGGAGACCAGGAAAAGCACCTGGCTCCTGGCTTCAGATTGGCGCAGCGCACAGGCGGCCGTAGCGGCCATTTGGGGGGTGAACCAATGGAAGGAAGACCTTTCTCTCTGTCTCTCTAACTCTGCCTAATTAAAAAAAGAAAAAAAAAAGAATCAATGCTTAACCTTTAAGTCATGGCTTATCACATTGATACAGAACAGACTTCTGAATTTTTTGGAATCCATTCCTATCATTGTTACTGACCTTCAAAATAGCTATGTTCCAATTGTGGACATATTTTATTGTATGGGTGATTTTGTGAGGGACTCAGGGAAAAAAAGTAGTTTATGAAATAAATGCATATGGCATATTGGTGGTACAGAGGAGGCAGTGGTCATTATTATATGCCTGGAGTGAAATCAGAAAGGTATTTTCTAGAAGAAGTTACAAGACTGAGCTTTAAGAGAGTTATTGATATTATGCAGCATATCAACATGTGTTTCAATACTTTTCTTTTTTTATTTTTATTTTTAACAGGCAGAGTGGACAGTGAGAGAGAGAGACAGAGAGAAAGGTCTTCCTTTGCCGTTGGTTCACCCTCTAATGGCCACCACAGCCGGCGCACCGCGCTGATCGATGGCAGGAGCCAGGTGCTTCTCCTGGTCTCCCATTGGGTGCAGGACCCAAGCACTTGGGCCATCCTCCACTGCACTCCCTGGCCACAGCAGAGATATGGCCTGGAAGAGGGGCAACCGGGACAGAATCCGACGCCCCAACCGAGACTAGAACCCAGTGTGCCAGCGCCACAAGGTGGAGGATTAGCCTAGTGAGCCGCGGCGCCGGCCTCCATATTTTTCTAAGTATATAAATTGAGACCAAGAAAAATTAAATCCTACACATAAAATAAACATATTTATAATTCCAGAGAAGAGCTTTAATCAGACTAAGGCCTCTGTTCAAAATGTCCTTGTTTATTTGGGCTTGGCACTTAAAACTTGGCAAAGATCATCTCACATTTAATTTCTTATTAACATTAAAATTATTATCCTGACAATACTCTTCCTAATTTGTGTTGAAAAAATTTTCACAAATAAAATCCATCCAAATGGTGTCTAGGAATCATAGTCAACCACTGGAAACTGGAGAGAAGTAAGACTGCAATACCAGTTAATAAAATATGCATTCTCCATAGTCGCTTGTGTGGAGAAGACAAGCAAGTGTGGATTGCCTTAGGCCCTTGCTTTTGAACTCTATGCACAGGAGGACCTTTCTCCTTCCTTTTCTGTGGTGGAGCCAGATCTGTGCTGAGTGTGCATGCTCTCCAGTAATACTACATTGATCAATTATCAAAAACCTCCCAGCTTCATTTGATACCTAGCAAATAGATAGATATAATCAATTTCTTAGGGTCACCAACATGAATGAATACATAACACAAGCCTAATTGTTTTGTAAACTATGAAATTCTGTATTAACGGCCATAATCCTGGGCTCACACAAAGTACAGCAGGACAGATTGAAGGCCATACATTTCTTCAGAGCAAACATTTCTACCTTAGTGAGTATTATTGCTTTCTACCACATTCATCACTCTGCCCTTCTATTGGAAGTAGCAAATAATGGTAAACCCTTAGTTGCATTAGGAAATGGAGGATTATCTAATTAGGAAATCACTCTTTGATTTTCTTTCTAATGTATCTGAATATAAAAGAAAACATTAAATGTATACATTTAGAAATATAGATATGATTTTTATCTGCATGGTTTAATTAGAAATGTCATTGCTTCAGGTTAGATGGTAAGCTAATAAAGAAGATAGTACTAATTGACAGCAGTAAGGGGCCAACCAAAAATATTTAGGAAATCCTATTTAAAAATCTACAAGGTACAAGAAATTTCTAACGCGATCCTGTGGTCCAACTTTCTGTTCTCAATTAGTTAATGCATTCATTCTTTCATCAATTACAGGCCCTAAGTAGCCTGCTATTACTTCCCATCAGCTCCACTTTTCCTCTTATGGAATAGGATCCCAGGGGAGGACTAAAGCATAAACAAACACAAAAGAAAGTGTTTCTCAGAAACACAGGATGGATGTGCTCTGAGAAAAACCGCTGGCAGCAAACCACTCATTTCCTGATGGGAAAAAAAGAAACATTTCCAACATTTTAGAATTTGGAACCAATTTGTAAATCAGAGGCTTCTTGGGATGCCAAGTATCTGCATCATTCGTTGTGTCATCTTTTTTTTTTTTCATTTGTGATTATATTTATTTATTTATTTATTTTTTAACTTTTATTTAATAAATATAAATGTCCAAAGTATAGCTTGTGGGTTACAATGGCTTCCCCCCCCATAACTTTCCTCCCACCCACAACCCCCCTCTTTCCCGCTCCATCCCCCCTTCCATTCACATCAAGATTCATTTTTAATTCTCTTTATATACAGAAGATCAGTTTAGTATATATTAAGTAAAGATTTTAACAGTTTGCCCTCACATAGCAACACCAAGTGAAAGATACTATTGGAGTACTAGTTATAGCATTAAATAACAGTATACAGCACATTAAAGACAGAGATCCTACATGATATTTTTTAAGAATTAATTAATTTTCTATGCAATTTCCAATTTAACACCAGGTTTTTTCTTCATTTTCAACTATCTTTATATACAGAAGATCGATTCAGTATATACTAAGTAAAGATTTCATCAGTTTGCACCCACACAGAAACACAAAGTGTAAAATACTGTTTTAGTACTAGTTATAGCATCACTTCACATTAGACAACACATTAAGGACAGATCCCACATGAGGTGTAAGTACACAGTGACTCCTGTTGCTGACTTAACAATTTGACACTCTAGTTTATGGCGTCAGTAATCTCCCTAGGCTCTAGTCATGAGTTGCCGAGGCTATGAAAGCCTTTAGGGTTCGCCGACTTTGATCTTAATCTGACAGGGTCATAGTCAAAGTGGAAGTTATCTCCTCCCTTCAGAGAAAGGTACCTCCTTCTTTGATGGCCCCATTCTTTCCACTGGGATCTCACTCACAGAGATCATTCATTTAGGTCCTCTTTTATTTTTTTTTCCAGAGTGATATTTTTTTTTCTTAGTACCTTAAAGGTGACCCACAAAGATTATTCAGCATAAAAATGTGGTTCCCAAACACTGAAATACTTCAGTATTTCTCAATTAAGACTTAGCTTTTGAAAATACATGAAGCAGAATAATTGGGATGTGATGAAACAATGGACTTCAAGTTGTACTCAGACAGGAATTTTTTGGAAGCCTTTTGCATTTACAGCTCTACTTAAAAAAAAGATTTATTTTATTTATTTGAAAGGCAGAGTTAGAGAGGAGAGACAGAGGGAGATCTTCCATCCACTGGTTCACTCCCCAAATCGCTGCAATGGCCAGGGTTGGGAATGTGAAACTCCATCTGTGTTTTCCACATGGGTGGAAGGAAAGCAATAACTTGGTCTTGTCACCTGCTGCCTTGAAGGTGCATTAGCAGGAAGGTGGATTGGAAGGGGAGTAGCTGGGATTCCATTCAGTGCTCATACAGGATGCTGACATCAGAGGTGGTGGCTGAACCCACTGTGAAAAAAACACATGTACCAATGCCATCTCACTAGTCCAAGTGATCCATTTCAGTTCACAATTGATCATAATGATAGGATTAAGAGTCAAAGGGATCACATAAACAAGACTAGTGTCTGCTAATACTAACTTATAGAACTAAAAGGAGAGAACAATCCAACATGGGAAGTGGGATACACAGAAGACTCATAGAATGGCAGATGTCCTAAACAGCACTCTGGACTCAGAATCAGCCCTTAAGGCATTTGGATCTGGCTGAAGAGCCCAGGAGAGTATTTTAGGCATGAAAAGCCAAGACACTCAGCAAAACAAAAACAAAAACAAAAACAAACAAACAAAAAAACACCTAAATGAAAGATCTCTGCGTTTGAGATCCCAGTGGAAAGGTGAAAAGAATGGTCCATCAAAGAAGGAGGTGCCTTTCTCTGAAGGGAGGAGAGAACTTCCACTTTGACTATGACCTTGTCTAAATGAGATCAGAATTGGCAAACTCAAGAGGCTTCCATAGCCTTGGCAACTCATGACAAGAGCCTAGGATGATTATTGACACTATAAACAAGAGTGTCAATTTATTAAGTCAACAGGAGTCACTGTGTACTTACTCCTCATGTAGGATCTTTGTCCTTAATGTGTTGTACAATGTGAATTAATGCTATAACTAGTACTCAAACAGTACTTTACACTTTGTGTTTCTATGTGGGTGCAAACTGTTGAAATCTTAATATATACTAAATTGATCTTCTGTATATAAAGAGAATTAAAAATGAATCTTGACATGAATGGAATGGGAGAGGGAGCGGGAGATGGGAGGGATTGCAGGTGGGAGGGAAGTTATGGGGGGGGAGCCACTGTAATCCACAAGCTATACTTTGGAAATTTATATTTATTAAATAAAGGTTAAAAAAAAGATAAAGAAAAAACACATGCCCCTACATCTGCCATTTCTGACTCTAGACTGAACACGCCTGTGATCAGCCAATCTATGTCCATTGACAATATTTTCTAAATGCAGATGACAGATATTCTATATTCCCAGATCACCTGGATGATATCACTGGTTTGAAAATATAAGTTTATTCTCTTGATAGTTATTTCTTCAAGTATTGACCTTGACTGCATCATTTCAAATAATGAGCAGTTTGTTACATGAATGAATGGGGTAAGGGGAAGAGAACCAACTGGGAATTTCTTAAAGCCAGAAAATGTCACAGGATAAGGGATTCCTTCACAAAAGAGTTTTACCACCTCATAGCTGGGCAAATAGGAAGACAAAGAAGAGGAGGAGGAAGAAAAGGAGAGGAGAACAGACAAATTAAAAAATAAAAAGGTAAAATAATGATCACTTTATACTGTCAAGTCACACCACAGGACTCAACTATGTATACAAATATTTATATAAATTATAAATTATACATTTCTAGAAGTATGTTTTAAACCAAGTTCCATATGATTGTTCAATGCCACAATGCCCTGTGAATAACTTCTTCTCCCTCACTAAATTATCCCCTTTTCCCCAAGAGTGTGTTTCTTCAACTTTTAAGCTCCTAGTCTCACCACAGAGACATTTTTATGAGCCACTTAGGTTCCCAGATTCTAATCCTTTAATTGTTCACCTGGCCTTTCTTCTCCCAGCAAAGACAGAAGAAAGAAGGATGAAAGATCTATCTTTGTCACCTTTGGGACAGGCATTTGGCACAGAAGTTAAACAATGGTAGAGACACATGCATCCCATATGGAAGTACATGCTTTGTGTCTTGACTCTGCCCCAATCCAGCTTCCTGATGATATGCACCAGGGGGTAGCAGTGATGATGTGAGGACGAGGTCCCTGACACTGACTTTGGTCTGGCCCCCACCCTGGATGTTGAGGGCATTTGCTGAGTGAATCATTTGAGGAGTTCTTTTCAAACTGCCTTCTTCCATACTGCCTTCATATTTGTCTAATTAACAAAAAAAATTAAATAAAAATCTATTCACTTGAAAAGCAGTAGTAGCAAAGAAACAAAGAAGTGAGAGACAGATTTTCCATCTGCTGGTTCACCTCCCAAATGCCTGTGTTTGGGGATGTGCCAGGCTGCAACCACGAATGACAAATCCCATACAGATGTCTCAAGTGGGTTGACAGTAACCCAGATATATCTGGGTTACTCCAAAGTGCATTAGCAGGAAGCTGGATCAGAAGCAGAGGCAGCAATCAATCCCAGGTTTTCTGATATGTGATGCGGCTGTCCCAAGTAGTGGCTTAATGGCACCTGCCTTTTTAATAAAATTTTAAAAATACTTTTGTTTGACTTCTTCCATTTTAGAACAATCTATTGATTTCCTTTCTATGAATCTATCGTTTATTCTGCACTAACCCCACATACCAACACACATGAATTACTTCTTTCTCTTTGTGATAAAGTTATTGTAAAATTTTTAGTTTAATTACTAAGACATGTTTATATTATTCTTTGGAGGTAAATGTTTATGTGATTCATGTAGTGTATGTTTCCTGTTTTTTGTCAGACTTTTTTTATTTACCTTTTTTTCTCTTGGACCCCGCTCTTATTCACGGCTCTAAGTAAAATTTCCTCTCACTAATTTTAGACACTTGCTTTTTTCTGAATATTTGCAATGGAATTTATATTACTATTGTGTAAATATGTCATTTTTCTCCTATGTATACACAGATCTACTGCTTTAGACATATTTTGTGCCTTCAATAATTAAGTTTTGGGACTTTTGTCAAATATTTGGTAATGTTTTATTGTCTATCACATTTTAAAATGATGCATTTAAGGGGCTGGCATGGTGAGTTGTCACTTCTGACATTGTCATCACATATGGGCACCAGTTTGTGCTTGGCTCCTTCACTTCTGTTCCAGTTCCCTGCTAATATGCATGGGAAAGCAGCAGAGGATGGCCCAAGTGCTTGGGCCCCTTAACACACATGGGAAACCTGGATGAATTTCCAGGCTCCTGACTTCAGACTGACCAAGTCCCAGCCATTGTGGCTATTTGGGGAGTGAAAGAGCAGATCAAATACCCTTTCCCCTTTCTCTTTTCCTCTCTCTCTATCTCTCTCTCTCTCAATTATGCCTTTCAAATAAATAACTTCTTACAAAAATGATGCATCAGAGAATCTGTTACCAAGGTTCACCCACTGGGTCACTGATGATTATCTGTACAGACTCTTTCTTGGTGTTCTTCAATTGTCAATGGCTGTGGGTCTTTTGTCGTTGAAGGATACACTTACCCAGAATAAGTCTCCAATCTTCTTCTTAGGCTAAGTAAGCCTGGCTTTCATACTCTTAAAACCGAATAAAAATGTCTTGGAGAGGTCACTTCTTGGCATCCAGACTTTTACCTAAAACTCTTCTTAGGAATCATGATTTCCTTCCCTTTATTTGAGTTCCTCAGTGAGAATCTCTAGGCATAGTCAAACTGTTAGAGACAGACTCCTTAAGTATCTGTGTAGTGAATGGAGTTCAATTACTAGCCCAATGTTATTAAGGAAGGGGATTAATCTATATCTCTTTTATACAAACTCCCAAACAATGTACCTATCTACAGTACCACTGAAACATTTTTTAAAGATTTATTTTATTTATTTGAAAGAAAGCATTACAGAGAGGAAGTAGGGAATATATATATATATATATATATATATATATATATATATATATTCCAACCTTGAATATCCACAACAATAGAGGCTAGGCTAGGCTGATTCCAGGAGCCAGATCTCCATCCAGGTCTCCCATATGGGTTACAGGGGTCAAAATTCTTGAGCCATCTTGTGCTGCTTTCCCAGGTACATTAGGAGGAACCTGGATTGTAAGTGGAACCCTCAGGATTCAATGATCATATTGGAAGCCAGCATCACAGGCAGGGCTTAACCTCTTGTGTCATGACAACAGGCCCTTGAACATTATGTTCTGAAGTAACTGCACCTACAGTTTTTCAACACTGTTAGCATTTTGTGCTATAAATCACTTTACTATCTAGCTACTCCAACTGCTTTTCTTTATAGATTTAGCTCAACCCACCACCATTTCTCTCAAAATTGGCCAAAGTTATCTTTGTAAGTCCAATCTCATCATGTCTTATGCGAGTATCCATCAGTGACTTCACAGAACACAGAAGTAAATACAAATTTATGGTGTTCTATAAAAATTTTGCAGGATTTGGCCCTGATTTAATGTAAAATCTCAGAATTTATAACTTTTTTATAACTTAATTAGTCCAACCAAGTCATTATTATAGCAAGGACTTTGCACATGATGTTCTCACTCTTTAGAAAATTCTTCAAGCACACACACGCACACACACACACACTGGCACGTGTGGGTGCATCACACACACACTTGCACTTAGCACATGACTGAATCTTGTTCATCACATGTCATAGCTCTAATGTCATTAGTTTCAGCAAGATCTTTTTTTGGTCTGAGTATTCCATCCATCCTTAATTCCTGCTTTCAGTCATTTTTTTAATCTCCTCTTTGTCAGGTAACTGGATTTTAATTATTTCCTTTATTCTTCTCAGGAATATAGTAAAAAGGGTCATTTGCATGACTGATTTAAGCATACAATGTTATTTTGCATATCTGAGCAAGCCACATTCATCCTCAAGACCAAAGCAGACACCATATTATTTTCAGGAAATTGCACTGGCTCATATTACTCAGATGCTATTATTTTCTCAAGATGTATTTCAGTATTTTTACTGGTTAGTGGAAGACTTTTTGTAAGTAAAAAGTCTAAGCCATACTTGTCAAAATAAAAAACAAAGTGTGATGAGAGTTGACTGTTTATATTAGATATTTTCTCCACTTGAGAAGTCACAATACCAACCTCAGGAGGTTAAAACTGGCACAGGAAGATAACTGATAGACATGAAACAATGAGACGCAGGGGGAACACAGTACAGTTAGTGATTTCAAGTGATCCAGAATATATTTCCAGTATATTAGATGCTCTATTCAAATGCCTAGAGTGCTACTGAACCATGTAGGTGGGGCACTCAAGCAGTAGTGTGGAGAGAGAGGGGACTAAGGTAGTAAATTATGAGCAAGATAAGATAGAGTTTTATTACTTAGATTTCAACGCAACTCTAGAAATGATCAAGTCTAAAGTATTTTTAGGATATTTGAAGTGCATGCAGGTAAAATTAATTATTCAATTCCAAAGAGCTTGATCAAAGCAGAACTCGGAAAGTGACTTGATTTTTCTAAATGGTTACTTTAGAACTTTCTATTAAGCTGGCTGAAGGTGGATCTTCATAGAGAATGGGACTGGCAAGGGAAGAGGGGGGAGGAGGAAGAGGGGCGAGAGTGTGGGTGGGAGGGCTGATATGGTGGGAAGAATAAATTTGTATTTATGAAATTTGTATTCCTTAAAAATAAATTTAAAATAAATAGATAGATTAATGCCCCCGTTAGCATCTAATACATGTTGAACTGAGTGCCTCAAAAAGATATATTTACCTCCTAACCCCTACTATCAGTAAATAGTGACTTATTTGGAAATAGTCTTAAGGGGAGGTCATACTGGAAGAGGGTGGATCCTGAATTAGATGATGTCTGCCTTTATAAGAGAAAGGAGAGGGAAATTCTTGCACAGGCACAGAGGAGAAATAAAGAGGTTATGCAAAGAGAGGCAGAGGTGTATCTCTCAAACAAGGACCACCAAGGATTACAGGCAACCACCAGAAGCTAGGAAGCGGTGAGGAAGTAAAGAAAGGATTTCTTCCATGTGGGTTCCATGGGGAGCATGCTCATTGTGGCACCGTGATTTT
Organism: Lepus europaeus; assembly: GCF_033115175.1. NCBI lineage: Eukaryota > Metazoa > Chordata > Mammalia > Lagomorpha > Leporidae > Lepus > Lepus europaeus. The sequence continues at coordinate 18,919,536 of NC_084848.1, forward strand.
AGCCATTCGGCCTTCAAAACTGGGAGATTAGATTGCTATTTTTTAATTAATTAATTTTTTTTGACAGGCAGAGTAGACAGTGAGAGAGAGAGAGAGAGAGAGAGAGAGAGAGAGAAACAGAGAGAAAGGTCTTCCTTCTGTTGGTTCACTCTCCAAATGGCTGCTGCGGATGGTGTGCCACGTCAATCCGAAGCCAGGAGCCAGGTGCTGCCTCCTGGTCTCCCATGCAGGTGCAGGGCCCAAGCATCTGGGCCATCCTCTGCTGCACTCCCTGGCCACAGCAGAGAGCTGGACTGGAAGAAGAGCAACCGGGACAGAATCTGGCCCCTCAACCGGGACTAGAACCCGGGGTGCCAGTGCTGCAAAGAGAGGATTAGCCTAGTGAGCCGTGGCACCGGCAGATTGCTATTGTTTTAAGCCACCCATTTTGAGACAATTTGTCACAGTTGTTATAGAAAAATTAAACCACTGTCTACCAATACTAGATCATGACTGATATCCACACACACATCCACTCAACAAGTAAGAGATCACTGACATACGCACACCCAGAAATCACTTAGTTTTAATTTTGAGACTATAAAACCAGTTTATCTTCTCTAAAGAAGCAAATATCGTATTTTTGCTGCTTGTGTTTATCATTGTTTCCCTATATTTTAACAGTTTCACACCCATCACCAGCAGTAAATAAATATTTATTATGTAAAAAGAAAAATGAATGAAGGCAGAAGATATGAACAGACATTTCATCATGGAAGATAAATCAATGGCCAATAGATCAATGAAGAAGAGCTCAATATCATTCATCATGAGGAAAAACAAATTAGAATCACAATTAAATAATACTAATAACTCATGACAAAATGAAACTCAGACTGAAAACACCAAGTATAGGCAAACATTTATAACATTCAGAATGTCTTCCTGGCAGGAGAACAAAATGGCAAAACTACTTTGAGGAAGTCTTTCAGTTTCTTAGAAAACTAAATGTGTGTGTGTGTGTGATTGATTGATTGATTGATTAATTTCTCCCTTAGGTGTTTACTCCTTTCTCCAATAAAAAGGAACTAGAATACCACAAATACTGGTGCAAGAACATTGATAGAAAATTCAAGACATTGAAACTAACCCTAGAAATTCTGTATGTATCCATTGTAAAAAAAAAAAAAAGATAAACTGTAATATATTCATTGAATAAGATACTATTCAGTGATGAAAAAGAATAGATTCTCAATCCATAAATGACATATATCAATCTCAGGAAAATACTAAGTGAAATATGTTTTAAGCTAAAAAGAGTCCGGTTGTTTGATAAAATAAAAAGAGTAGGTGATAATGTAGCCAACGTAAGTTGGTGAATTTAGCGAATTTAGTCAACATGTATATGGATGTTTGTGGACAATTCTTCATATCTTTCAGTAGATTAAACATATTCATAATAAAATATTAGGAAATAACATCCTACAAAGTCACTAAATAAAACATGAGTGGGAATGGGCATTTAGCCTAGCAGTTAGGAGGTCCTTTGGGATGCTGGCTTCCCATATCAGAGTGTCTGGGTTCAAGTCCCGACTCTGCTTCTGACTCCAGTTTCTTGCTCTTGTACATCATGGGAGGTGTCTGTTGATGGATAAAGTCGATGGTTCCCTACCATATACACAGAATACCTAGACTGAGTTTCTGGCTTGTGGCTTGGGCCTAGCCCAGTCCTGTCTGTCGTGCATGTGTGAGGAGCCATCCAGCAGATATGAGATATCTCTCTCCAATAAACAAAATAAGTTAATCAATAAATTAAAACTTAAGAACTGTCACAATAAAAACAAGTATGAAATTCAGAAATCCACTGACACTAGTATGGCTTACACACGAGCCTCCACAATTGGAAAGCACCAGACTGGACCAGACCCCAAGAAAAACACCAGACAGCCTGATGCTGTTGTAGTGGCCATCTATTCACATCCATCAGACGACACTCAAAACCAGCAGGCGATAATAAATGACTTTGCTTTTGCTAAATTGCAGGTGAAAACACATCCAGCTAGCGAGACAAACACATCTCTAGACTGTTAGGCTTCTCCCCACTGCTGCTCAGCAGAATCTTGCAAAGATACAGGATAAGAAGCCCTGTAGTTTAAGAGTGCATCTGTCTGAACGGAAAGACCCTTCTGCCCTTGAATTGGAAGCTTGCTGCTGCTACTTGCAGAGTTAGGTAAAGGGAGACAAAAGACTACTCAGCAAGAAGGAATAAGCTGTATGGAACGCTGCACACCTGCGGAGACTTCCTGCCCTCTGAAACCAGCCTCCTGTTGGCATGTGTTAGTCACACTGAGATACCGATTGCAGGACTTCAGAGGGGCTGCTAAGAGGTCTGATAGTTTAGCTACTGAAATTTGGAACAACCTGTGAAGGCACCAGATCCCATTCCCTCTCCTACAAAGGCCAAGGAGAAAGGCAGCCTTATCTAAGTGCATTCAACTGTTTCTGGTGGGCGAAGAAGATAATATTGAGCAAAATTCTTCATTCAATAGAAAATTGGCTCAAACATTTGCAGAAGTATTTACAATGCAAACCAAAAAAATTTCTCACTGAACATGAAAACCAATTTTCACTTTTTTTCTAAACTCCTAGGTCTCACCAGGAAATCTACTAGGATGGAGAGTTAATAAAGTGTTAGATTCAGATTCCAAAGTCTTAAATCTGCCCTAAGATTTACTGTGTTATCTCAGTTCATTTTTTATGAATGTCAGGTGTGTTTACTTTATCCCCAAACTTCATTTTGCACATTTTATGTCTGTATCATCTGGGATATCAAATTTGTAAATAATCACAACCACCTCAAACTGGCTTAAACAGCAAAATTATTTCATTACCCCTTAGGCCACAGATAGAGCTTTATCTAGAAGCTCAAATCACACAAACAGGACATTAATTTCCTCTCTCTCTCTCTTCCCCTCGACTCTTTTTCCTGGTTTTAGTTTCTTTATCAGGAGATTTTTACTATCTTGGTCCAGTAGAGTTGTCAAGAAAGAAGCAGAATTAAAGGAAAATGACAGTAATATCAACCATGATTACCATGGTAATGACACAAAAGGGATATCTAGAATGAAACATGAGGCAAGTATATTACTCCCTCCTGGAATGTGCACCCTGGAAAAGCATTTCTTGAAGTAGTTTAGAGAAGAGGAATAAACCTCCTTCCCTACAGCCCTCATCCAACATCTACACAGCTGTCATTGTCTTGAAGGGAGCGCCACACTAGTCTCTGAATCCAGCAATGAGGGCACTGGGGATGGGCTGCTTATTAACTCCTAGAGCCTTTGGTGGGTTCTGGTTCCCTTGGATCAGAAGAGATGAACACAAGAAGAAATGCAGTACAAAAAATGAAGGATCAGACGTAGGAGGAAGGGGAAATGAGCTAGCAGCCAGAAGAACTAATATCCCTAACAAAGCCAAACAGTGCTGAAGCTCCTGCAACAGTGGATTTCCACACATTTCATTAAGTTACCACGGCAAGTATTTTAAAGCAATGTGTTTCCCAAACCAAACAACACAAGTAAGAAATTCTAGAGTTTAAGAAGCTGTGAATAGAATACTTCCTGAATAGGAAACAAACAAACAAAAAAAAACTTTCAAGTGTTTAAAAACACAACAATAAAGTAAAAAGAAACAATTTAAATTAATGGATGTTCTGAGGGTCCCATTCTTTTCTTAATTAATGATAAAAATATTTGAGGTAATTAGAGCACTGAAGAGTGGATTTTAATTATCTTTGATGTACTTCAAGAGTATTTTACACAGTTATTTAATGTTAAAAAGTGTTCTGAGGTTTAGGTTCAAACTGTTTTTCCAGCTAATATAAAGTATGAAATGCAAAAAATAAATATTACTCATGTACTTATAGTTTAGAGGCATATTTCCAAAGAATATCCCATTAGATGGTAAAATTACCATAGCATAAGGAATTTTTAAAAGAAAATCCATGGATAATGATGTTTTCATCCTCTAAGATTGTTTGAAGCATTAAAGTGTAGTTTCTCTGCTTGAAAAATAAGAATCTTAAAAAATATGAATAGTAATGATGGTTAATTGTAGGGCCTATCATCTATTTTTCCCATAATAGCCCATTCGATACATATAATTTCTACAGTATGATGTAGCTTAAGTTTTAGTGTTAAGTGAATGAACATATTCCCTTATTTAAAAGAATTAAAATAATGAAATTTTCTCATGAAACATTAATGCTAAATACTATTTTGAAAGCACAGTCCTTACCTTTCCAGAGAGCCAATACAATTCTTTGTCTGCAGATAAAGTGGGGATGGAGGCAGTACCATACCTTACATGAGTACAAGGATCTATCTCCAGGACCTTTCCAAAGCCCGCATCATTTTGGCAGCTCTCATTTAGTCAAGACCAAAGGTTTTACCTGACAGTGGCCTTTTGAAGTCTAAGAACAAATCTACTTCTCCAAATTTTATCTCTCTTCTATGTTCTGCAATTACACAGGACTTGAGAGTTTTTATGTAAAATTAAAAAAATAGAAAAACTAGAGAACATAAGATTTAATGAGTAAGTATGGGAGCAGGTATTATTATGAATTATTCAGTAAATAATTCACTAGCAAGCAATTAAACTAAGCAATGAACTGGATGCTCAGTAAATCATCTCTTGTATATTACAGGAACTCAAAAATGCATTTGCAAAATTAAGTTAAAGCAGAAATTTTATGAGTCATACTAATTGCAAGAATTATTCCAGTTAACTGTGTCTGATCTTGAATTGTCTTTTTTGACAGATTAGTCTACTATATCTTAAAGTTTGCTTTTTAGCAAAGATGGAACAATATTCATAACAAAAATACAAACATTTTGAATGTAGAAGAAAAGAAGTTAAACATGGAAATGGTCTTCCATGAAAATCACAGAGCTTGTCAAACACCAGGGGGTGAATTTAGTCTTGTGTTTGCTGCTGCTGGGCTGTACTCAAGTGAACCAAGTGGAACACATCCTGGAAGATAAGCCTGCTCCTAGAGCCACCCACACACTCGTGAGCCTGAAGAACACAGTTCTGACAAACCCTGCTAAAGCAAAGGTCACATCTTCTATGCTAGCCTTTGGGGAACCTGAGAAGTAGTAACAGTTTTATTCAGCCTCTTACCACCGAACTTCAATATTCTGTCTACTGTTGGAGAGCCAGAGTCCCTCATTCTCTTGCCTGCTGTTTACCAGAGAACAGCAAATATTCTTTTTTAAGAAGTCCACTTTCTTTTGACTCAACATAGAAGAAAAAAAAAAAAACAGAAAAGCATAACCTGTCTTTCTGGGCCATCTAATTTCAGAAGAACTATTACAAAAAAAAGTGGGTGGCTATGAACGTCCTAGTACCTGTATCATAATCAAGACCCTCAAAGGAGTATACCATAAGCAGGCTTGTTGGAATACAAACTATTAGAGTTGCCCATGGAACTAGATAATGGCAAGCAATTTTTCTGAAGTAGTTCTGACAATCACAGTATTTGAGAATTCCTAATTTCCATAACCCACCAACAGCTGGTTTGGCCCTTTTGCTCCATATCTTAAATAACAAAGTGTTAGAATTTATAGTTGTGCCAATATGGTAGGTGTGAAATTTTATCTCTAATTTTATGGTTAGGTATTCTCTTGGTTACAACGATGTTGATTACGCTTTAAATGTTTCTCTGGCATCTTTAATTCCTCTTTTATGAAGTGCCTGGATAAGTTGTTTGCCCATTTTACTACTGAGTTTCTCAACTTAAAAGAAAATTATTTTTATATGGTTATTATGTGTATAATTTATAGCAATTCATGTATACAACTTACAAATATGTGTGAGCATGTTTGAACATATTTGCACATTGGAAGTAAATGTTCACTGTGTACACACAAGTATTTACTGATAGTGGTACAAAACCAGTAGATGAGTGTTCCCTCTCTCTCTCTCTCTCTGCTTCTCAAGTAAATCAAAACAGCTGAAGATTTTGCCCAAGTACATGGACCCTGGCTAGTAATATAGGAGACTCTGAAAGGTCCTGGCTCCTGGTTTCAGCCTGCCCTAGACCTGGATGTTGCTGCTGTTCGAGAAAGTGAATCAGCCTTTTAACTCAATCAATCAATTTTTTAAAGACAGAAAGGTGCCATAGGTAGCTATGGTCAGGGACAGAATGGGCCACCTTGCTTGCTTGTTTGCTTGCTTTCTTCAATATGCTTCTTCAGTTAAACGAAAATGTTGTGTTGTAAAGATTTATGGTAGGGGTCGGCATTGCGGCTTAGCAGATAAAGTTGCCACCTGTGATGCCAGCATCTCATATGGTCTCAGTTCCTGTATCAGCTGCTCCACTTCTGATGCAGCTCCCTGCCAATAGCCTGTGAAAAGCAATGGAAAATGGCCCAAGTTCCTGGATGACCTGGAAGAAGTTCCCAGCTCCAGGCCCAGGACTGGCCCAGCACTGACTATTGTAGCCATTTGGGAAGTGAACCAGTGGGTGAAAAATCTCTCTCTCTCTCTCCCTCTCACTCTATAATTCTGACTTTCAAATAAATATATCATAAAAACAATAGATTTATGGCAAAATAATACCAGAGTGAATAGGACAGCTGGTAAGAAATGTATGCACTCATATCTACCATGTGGCAGTGCTGCAAAGTCCCCACAAGGTACCACATAACCTGGAAAATCCCCTATTTGCCCAAAAAGAGACCAAGTGCTGCTAAATTCTCATTAATGAAATGTTTTTCTTTTCACCCCACCAAAAAGGTCCAAAAAATCCCTCCATGTCTTTTCATAGGCTGACACTGCCTTGTCATCACTGCATCTCTGTCTGTGGCAATCAGGTATCTGCTGCAGACTGGGGAGTCCTGGGAGGAGGGAATGGAACAGGCCTCCCCTTCTACTTCTCACTTCACAGTGCAGCCTGGTTGTATCATCATCAACACCACTCAGAAGCACTGCTTTATTTGGAAAGCATGTTGGCACCTTTGAATAATAGAATGTTCCTTCAGCACTACAGTAATTTTAGAATGTCCAAAAATATGTTTACACCTCCACAAAGATCCTCCTTTCTACGTCCTATAAAGCCACATTATTTCAGTTCCTGGAATATTCCCTTGAATTTTATTGTCTAGTATCAAACTAAAGTAGGTTGTGAGTAACCAAGGACATTCTGCATGCTGCTATGAAAGAGCAAAATTTTCTGTCCCTGAAGAGTTGACATGATTTCACAGAAATAGATAATGCAATTTAAAATATTGATAGAAATGAGCTGTTTGGTGATTGACTGTGATGACTGCTATGATAGTAGATTGCAAAAACCCTTCTAAAGCAGTAAGCGAAATCAACCTGGCGACTTGCAGATAGGATTTCTTAGGAAATTAGCATATTTATTTTAAAATATGTAGTTACTTCTTGGTAACAATTGTAGTTGTATGCTGGGCACTGTTCTAAGTGTGGTATATATTATATAAATAATACAAAATCTAATTTTCAAGCTAAACATATGATACATATATTATCATCATCTCAATTTTACGGCTCAGGAAATAAGGCACAGAGAAGTCAATACATCACCTAAAGACACAGAGCACAGAGGGTTTCAACTGCCATTTGTCTATGGTATTTACTCATTAGGAAATGGAAGCCAAGTGTTAAGGCCTTTGAAAATGTTTTTATGTGGTTGATGGTACCATGGCATGAATGCTTCACCTTCAGCAAAATTTTATGCTAAAATCCTGCCCCCCAACATAATAGCATTAGGATCCGGCAGGCAATTGCCCCTTTTAATGGAATTACTGCCTGCATTCAAAAGCTAACTCCTTTGCCCATTCCACCACATAAGGACACAGCTATGAGACTGCTGACTTGGAGGAAGTGAGTCTGCAATAGATACAAATTCTGACATAATCAGACTTGGAACTTCCAACCTCCTGAACTGTGAGAAATAATTCCTGTTGCTTATAAACCATGCGGCTTATGAAATTTGTTCTATTAGCCTGAACAGACTAGGAGACCGGTAATCTAGGAAAAGTGATGCTGGATTTGCATTGTATTCAAAGCAAATGATCACATTATGGAAGCAAATGTTTTTAAGTAGATGAATGTCCTAAGTCTTCCATTTTTTTTTTTTTTTAAGGTTCCCATACTCTTCATTCTCAGCAATGCAATACTTTTACCATCCAGGGACTAATGCACTAGATTTAAACTCAGAAGACTAAGATTTAAAATCCACACTAGTTTTATGTAATCTGGGCCAAGTTAGTAGTTTGAAGTACTGAATATTCTAGTTAATAAAAGTGCTTTTTGCTTCTCGAATTTAAAACTAATCATTGAATGGGTTAGACACTCACTGTGTGTTGAGCAAAATGTTAGAAAGTAATGGGAAATTTGTGTAAAATCAAGTTAAGTTGCCCCTTGGTAAATATATTATAATCTCCTTTAGGATGAGTATCTCCTCTCAGCAAGAAGCCACTCAAGACTACTGGTTTCCTCAGAAAGCATATTAGTGTATTCATACAGGATAACCACATACTTGGATAGAGCACTAGTTTTTAAGTCCAACAATAATTATAGCATGTGTAGTGGTTTGTGGTTCCTCCCCTCCACACTTACTGGCTCTACCACTTTATCATCCTCATGTATTCATTAGTTTGTGCATAAATTTCAATGATGCTTGAAAGGGTGACTGCTGGAGGTTTCTTTTAATAGACTCTGCTGTTTTCTGGGCATAGCAGCTTGGCTATATGGATTGTGTCCACAGGGCATTTTATTTGCAAATGTTGTCACTCTGTTTTGTTTTACTTTCCCAAAAGTACTTGGGCATTTCAGCTGAAGCTGTATGCACAGCTGGCATCCCTAGTGTCCTTGACATGCCCCTGTCAGAGATTCCATCTGGTTTTGTAGCATTTGTCCTAACAGCCACTTAGCTGGCTGCCACACCATTCGGATCAGTCCTGGTATAGAACCTCACATATTAACATTTGGTAGTACCAACAGTATTATGCAGCAAGTTACAGAAGATTCACTGTGGTGGGCCCATAGTAATAAATGGTTCACGTCCACAAAGTGCTCTATCCAACCATGGATATGGACATAAGGATAAAAGCAACAGAGAATTAATAAGATAGTACACCTAATTTTTAGACTAATGAACACAGCCAATTTCAATGTTCCAAATTGACTCATGGAGGATTATAAAGAGAAGAATCCACTAAAGAAACCTTATTATGTTTAACTTCCTCATCTGTGCAGTAAAGAGACTGGACTCAGTATTGTCTAAATCTCCTCCCACTCTTCAAGTTCTCAAGACCTTGCAAATCAATGTACCTTTCCCCAGGAACTACCTAGTACAGGGTTGCTGTATAACAGGTGATAAGCAAACGATGTACCTCTGTCAGTTTTGCTACTGTTGTATGTAGACAGCCTGGGTGGTAGATTTAAGGAGTTAAGTGTTAGCCTTCTTGGCTACATAAATTCCATTGTTCTTATTGTATTATATTTGTTTCTTTTGAATCATCAATGTTTTGGTTTTTAAGAATTTCTCGCCGATATGCTGTGAGAGGGAATGTATACTGATGGGAATAGCTTTGTCTTAAACCTGTAAATTTTGGACCTTTGTTACCATTTGCCACGAGGTATAGAAATTAAGCCAAACCATCTAAGAAGACTAGTTCAAAAAAGGTGGGAGGGAAGGAATGGGCAAGACTTTGGGGAGAAATACAACTCAATCAACACACTGAAAAAACAGCAGCAAGAGTCAATGCAAACAAACAGAAACCAAAGCAGCCTTTGGTGATGGTATTCTTCCAAGGATCACAACGTAACCCCTCTTCTCCAGCAATTGTCCGCTGTGTGGGGATGTATCTGCCTTTTTCCCCAAAAGTAGCAAGGAATCAGGATCCTACTGGGAAATTTCTTCACTTTTCAATGTTACTAAATTATTAAATGGTAAAAAATTATCATGGTTCATATTGATGAAATGTATATTAGATATAAATTTCCCCACAGTGCTGCAAGTAGAACCTGTGAATTTGACTTTTAGGCAAGTTCTGTGGAAGCAACACTCCACAGGGAGAGAACTAGGCAAGATAAGCAATGATCAAAATTTATATTTATTAAATAAAAGTTTTCTAAAAAAATGATGGAGAGGGAAAAGTAGGAATCTGTTTAATCAAAACCTCTGAAAATCACCAGGAGAATTTGATCATCTCCCAAGTTATGCAATAATTCCATCCTTGTAGCACCTCACTCTGCTTTAAATGCACTGCCTAAGACACTAGGTCCAAGGATCTCAACATACAAGTGTATTTCTTTAAGGTATATTGAGAGGAAGGCAGATGGGGAGGCCCCAGAACAGGGACAAAGGGTAGTAGTGACAGCGCTGCAGCTGTCTTTGCAATTGTCTAATCCAATTCATTACTCAATTGTTGAAATTGAGTTTCAGTGAAGAGATGTGTCTAGAGTCACACAGCTTGTCACACAGCAGATATAAAACCCCATGTTTCTAACTCTACTGGGAGAGAATCCATAGCCTCACGATTTGGATTTATTTATGAACTATCCAGTCCTCCCAAGATCCAAACGTCAATCCTCTGTGTGTTATTCCCATGTTGAAACAACTCGTGCCAATCATCAAAGGTCTCCCCACCTGGGTGGAGGCTGGGCGCTGCAGGAAAAAGGCTTCTGGAGCCCCACTGATTTAGAGCTTTGGCTGTAGCCTTTGATCCCCAGGACACTCTGCCCTGCTGTGAATTCCACGGTTGCAGTTTTCCCGGGGAGCTGTATAACTCTCCTGCTTATGTAGCTGAAATAAATCTCTTCTAAACCCGGTTATTTTGCTCCTCTGCCCAGTTCTTTATTAGCTAAAGTTTGTGAGGCAGCTTTGGAAGGTGCTTCCACAAGCTGTGTTGTGTGTGCGGTGCACCACTGCCCTCTGCTGGTCGTGCTGTACAAGCCCCTTCTGCTAGCTGCTGGAGGTGACTACCAAGGTAAGGGGCAGATTGCTAATTCCTTTGATTCCAGGACACACGAGTAAATGCTATAAAGAAAAGTCAGATTACAATTAGGAATTTATTTCACCAAGTGACATTCACTGTTTTCTGTGCAGACACTTCTCTATGTCTAGGAAAGCTAAGGACTTGTAGGTGTGTGTGTGTGCACATATTGGAAATGCTGAAATTGTGAGCTCATGAATTGGGGAAAAGAATTAAAATGAAGCAAAAGATCCGTTAATTTATGACATTTGGTGATGAAGTGGGAAAAGTCACGAAAATATTCATAGATAAGCATAGGTGGATCTCAGCACCAGATTTCATATTATTTGTCTTCAACATGATCTGTACTGGCTAAAAACATCAAAGACAAACTGCATTTTTACACTGGTATGATCTATCTGCTGGCTCCCTTTTGAAACAGTGGCCCATGGGTAACCAAGTGCATCTTTTTCTGTTTTCCATTAATACTTAGTTGGAGAGCAGCTGCGGTTTAATCTGTATTTATAGCACTTGGAGTTATAAACTGAAGAACTTATGAACAGGAATTTGGCAGGACAACAAGGGTATCTCTGTCAACATAGCCAGGGCCTTTGTAGTTTCAAGGTTATTAATGTGCCTCAAAAATCTGTAAGAGCTGCATGTGTATTAAGGCAGTGAACTATTTTTCCTCCAAGCATGTGCAATCCTTTAATTCTATATTCAACCAGTTTTCATCACATAATGAAAGAGAAGCAAACATTCTTGCACCTGGCCTCATGCCATGTGAAAAAACTCAGACCTGAAAAACATATTTGAAGGCAAAATTAATGTCTGACTTATTCTGGTGTATCACTATTTCTCTCAAATGGAGTCACTGGACTTGCTGGATAGATGTCAGAGTTCTAGATTTTTCTCACCAAGTTTTACCTAAGTTTTTTCTATACTTATAAAAACAAATCCATATGACAATTACAATGTGCTTCCTCTGCACATTTTAAATATAACATGTTAATAAATTCAGAATTTAGAGGTATTTCAAAAATAATACTTTGAGATTGATTCTACAAGAATAGACTTTTTTTTACCATTTTGATCTCTTTCTCTCTTCAGTAGTTATGTAGGTTTAGATTTATCTATTTTGAACACTACAGTATTCAACAAATTTGCAACATTGAAATTATTGAGTTATAATATCTAGTCCTACCTGCCTCAGTTAAACTTAGACACTAAAATTAAAATTTCTATTCCACAGGTGAAAGATTAATTACTGGAATAGCTTTTCAAGTAGTCAGTGTATATTTCTTAATGAGACTTCACTAAAAATATTGATTTGTTTTAAATAAATTTATGGCTGTTTCTTCCTACACAATTGTGATTGACTTAGTCATTTCCATCTCGGTTTTTTGAAGATGGTCTTTTAAAGTTATAATTCATATACTACAGACACACACGTATGTCAGCCACTTGAGAGGCACAACCACCATCCAAGTCTAACTTTGGAAACGTCTGTCACCCCCAAAAGATACCCCATTCCGGTTAGCAGCAAGTATCCCATCTAAACCTCTCTCAGTCCTCCCACCAACTAGCCTCAGCTTCAGAGAACCACTCATCTATGGTCTATCTCTTTAGATATGTGTTTTCCAAATATATTATCAATAACATTTACCACATGGGCCTTTTGTCACTGAGTTCTTTTACACAGTGTAATATTTCTGAGCTTCACCCATAATTTAACACGTATCAGTGCTTCTTTGCTTCTATAGCTGCAAACATATTTCACTTTATGAGAAAGTACCAAGTGTTTCCAAAGGAACTTCATCGTTTTACCTTTTTACCATTCCCACTGGTAATACATTAAGAATTCCAATTTCTCCACATTATCTTTATTATTGTCGTTGTCAAACTTGTTAATTTTCACCTTCCTAATATGTATGAATAGCACCTCATTGTGGTTTTGATTTGATCTGCAGTTCCGTGATGACTAATGATATTAAGCATCATTCCATGTAAATATTAACCATTTGTACTTCTTTGGAGAAATGACTGATCAGATCCTTATCCAAATTTTAATTGGGCTATATAGCTCTTCATTATTAGAGTGTAAGTATATTTATATATTCTTTATGTTTAACTCTGTATCAGACATGAATTATAAACATTTTCCCCAGCTGTGTGGATTTATAATTTCATTTGATATAATTTGTAGTAGAACAAGATGTGTTTTGGTGAAGTCCAATATACATTATATACACATATATATATTTAATGAACTTCTGGTGTAAAGAAGACAGTGAATGAACAAAGTTTACCAAGATTTACTCCTGTTTTCTTCAGTTTTCAATTTTAGCATTTACATTTGTGTCTGTGATCCATTTGAGTTAATTTTTGTACATTGTGCAAGAAATAAGAACATTTATTTGTAGTTATCCAATTTCCCAGCAACATTTATTGAAAATATTATATTACCTTCAGTTAATTATCATGATATTATTGTCAAAAATCAAATGCCCACAAATGTAAGACTTTATTTCTGAACTCTCAAACGTGTTCCATTCATTTAGAGAGTCTATCCTTACATCAGTACCACACTGTCTTGGTTACTGTTGCTTTGTAGTAAGCTTTGAAGTATGAACGTGTGAGCCCTCCAACTGTATCCTTTATTAATGCCAGATGTATTCTAGACTCAATTGGACAACTTCTCAGAAAATTTTTCTTCAGCTCTCAAGTGAATGATGTGGATGTTCCTTTCTGTGCCTTGGTAGTCACCTTAGTAATTTCCTTCTTGTTTTTTTTTTTTCTTCAGTTAAAGCAATGGCCTGGTTTTAATATTACATTCCTCAAATTTTACCATGCAATGAAACAAACATGAAGGACTGTAAAACAACTTTTGATTTTTAACTGCATTAATTGTCTTTCCAGGGGCTTTTGCAAGGTAGGAACACAATGTGTGGGCTTCACTGGTGTGTCTGGGCTAAGAGCCACGATTGTAGCTATTAATTTCCCGTTGGCCCATCTCAGTGGCTACATGTGAAAGTGTGGCGCTCCCTGCTTGTGAAGGAATGAAAAAAGATGACTATGAAAAACCAATGTGAACAGCAATTAAATCCATACTTGGGAACTTTTCTTTCCAGGAAAGTATTAAACTGAATGATTAGAATTCTATGATGAGAAGAATTATCCGTTTCAGTTTTAGTGAGAGACACTGTAGAAATTCTAATAAACTCTCTATGAATGACATCACTTCCAAGACAGACTTTTGACTGTCTGCTCCAAAGGGCCAGCTGTGAACATAAGCAAGAAGCCCGGAAGAGATCACTTCAGCAGAATTGTCCAGATAGCAATTACCTATGTCAATACTAAAATCAAGTCTCTAGCTCCCAAGTCAGGTTTCATTCGCGTTTACCCTCAAAAGAAGATGTAACCTATAGGATTTTTGATTTAGAAAAAGACTTAAGAGAATGATGCAAAGAATAGGAGACACTGCAACCTAGCATGACTTTGGCATTCCTAAATTTCCTGTTTACTGCACAGTGAGTCAGTAGTACTCAGTGCCTAAATGGTCAGCTATACCATCGGTAGGACCATAACCAGAGTAGAAAAGAAAGAGAAGAATGTGGGATTCCCTGTCCTTTTTTGACCCCTGTGTAAGAATCTAAAAGCAATAAAGTGATCATCCCAATTGCATTGAAGTCAATGTCCCAATTATGGTAACAATGAAAATAGAAGAAGAAACACTTGCCTAGATCTTTGCAGACTATACCCAACCTTTCAAAGTATTTTTATTATTCTAATTTTAAAGATGAGGAAATGGGATATTGTGATAGGAAGGAAAACAGCCTTACAAATTCCTGTTACACAATGAGCTTAAGCACACTGCAAATTTCTGAGTGACTCAAAATCATTCTATTAAGTTATTAGCTAATAAATTCCAATGATTTTGCTTAGTGTGATTCCAAAGCTTTAAAAAAGATACCTATTATTTAAAATTTATGAGATATAAGTATAAAAAGTGTTAAATAAATTTAAAATTATCATACTCTATATTAACAATTATTAACATCTTGTATGTTTTACCATGTGCAACTGCTTATTTATGTATTAATTTATATATATATACTGTTATGAAAATCAAATGATAAAGTACATAGTGTGATATATGACATTCCCTTATTTTATTTTTATTCATTTTAAAGGCAGACACAGAGAGAGAGAGAGGAAGAGAGAGAGAGAGAAAACCTTCTGTTTGCTGGTTCATTCCCCAAATGTCCACAATAGCCAGAGCAGGTACAGGACAAAAGATAGTTCAATTTGGGTCTCACATGTGAGTGGCAGGGACCCAAGTGCTTGGATCATCTTCCACCATGTCCCAGAATGCACATCAGCTAGAAGTTGGAATCAGAAGCACAATGAAGCTCAAACCCAGCCACTTTCCCATAGCACATAAGCATCCCAAGCAACATTGTATCTATCCACTGCACCAAATACCTACCACACATCCAGCTTTGTTTTTGTTTTTGTTTTTTCCTAGTGGTTAGCCAGTGTCATGGCAAGTAGGAAGTCCTCAAAGAATGTTTTGAATGCTAGGCCTCCCTCCAGGAAAAACATCAGGCTTCTTTGACACCGGGGCTTTACCCGCTTTGTACAGCATTGAGTTTAGTCTTCCCAAGCACTCGACAGCATCTTTCATGATACTGCAAAACATTAGTTATGTCTCACGAATAAAAACTCCAACATTAGAAAATGTAAATGATTTGTATTGGGTTTCACTGTCCAGAACTTCATAGACCAAGTTCTATGTCTACACATTTTGAGTTCAGTATTCCTCTGGCACATTTGTTTTAAATTCCTTTGATATCTTAAAATTAAAAACACAAGTTATAGTCATGAATTTTAAAATACTTAAACAAAAATAAATATATGTATCTTAATTTTTAGGGTGATCAGACTGATCTTCTATTGGTCACATCAAATTTAACAATCTCCCTATGGATGAACACACCGAAGTTGTCTATGAAACTCTGTGGTTTTTTCCACCTATAGGCATAAATGGCTTTGTCATGTGAAGTCTGAAGGAAGCCTGACTTTTAGGTGGCTTAGCATATTGTGAGAATGTCGTAATGGCAAAGTTTATACGAAAACTACCTCTTGGTATTATCCATATTTGGGAAAGAAATTATAAAGGGAGCTTTCAAAGTAATACTGTGATACTGTGGTTTACTGGTAAACAAAATTCAGAGCTTTAACATCATGTTCCTGTAATCTGCATGTCTCCTTGACAGTACTATCTTTTTACTTTTAGTTTATAATTATTGTAATTATTATGTCATTTATTGTAATTTATTATAATTATTTATTGTAATTTTATGTCATTTCTAGTATTTTTAATGCTTGCTGTAAATGTTACAACTGCTGACATGAAAGACAGGAATAGAGTGCAAATCTGTCAATTTTTTCATACCATATTGTTTGACACTAATTTTTTAGCATTTTGGATTATATTCCTGGATGACATAAAACTGACTTGTAAATTGACATCTTCATTTCTTAAACTCAGATTTCAGGGAGATACATTTGACTGCTGTATCTTACCCAGGAACAATGAGAGAAAATTAAAGAGGGTGGAAATAAGTAAATAAATAGCCTCTATTTGCTGTAAGTGAACAAGAAGGAAGACTCAAACCCAGGTATTATCAAAGGAAACAATTGAATTTCAAATGTAGGAAAAGTAAATGGAGCACTAACAGATTTTTAAAGTTGTTTGTTTGTTTGTTTGTTTTTTAATGTCCCTTTTATTTAAAAGGCCAACAGTTTACCTGTGTGAGACTGAAGGCAACTTTCCCAACTGTGTGAAATCATGAATATGTTTGCTGTACTCAGTTTTGGGTTCTCCAATTTCTCAGTGCCTTATGCTTTGTCTTTTAGGTTGTTGATAACCACTAGGCTCTCTTTTTTTCTCATTTACAGAAACTTCCTGACCATGTGACTTTTGTAAGAAATTCTGAGTGAAAGAAATATCAAGTGATATCCAATGAATTCTGGCAATCCTTTTTTTATAGGTTTTTAAAATTAGAAAGCATATTAGTAATTGTCCTTATAATGAAATTTAATAACAATCAGTTTTGCTGCAATTGCCATTCTGTTATCCCTGCTACTGGGTGAGGGGCACTAGAACAATTTGACTTGTGTAATTATGGTATATTCCTCAGACAATCAAGTAAATTTAAAACTCCCTTTTGCCAAATGCAAACAACTTGGTTAACAGCAAAAAAACCAAGCTACAATGACAAATTAGTGGATGAGAACCCAGGAAACACCAATTATATAGCTTAATGGGGAGCACAGAAAATGTAATTTAAGACCATATAATTATTTGGAATTCAAATTATTTAGTAGATACAGGTTTGTTTTCCAGTATATGATCATAGTGCTGGTGGTCTGAAATAAGAGACTACTTCCTCCTGTGGGAAACAACACAGCTAAGGTTTCTCCAGCGCAGCTGCCTCTAAGTAGTAGACTTCTCCAAACCTCCGATGCCACATTAAGGGACCGGCCAAAAGCCCCAATGCTTAACAACAATTATCAGTTTTTCAGAACTTCCTTTTTGCCAAGTATCTTGAATATTATAGCATTATCTATACACATCAAGGTAAATAACATCCTCTCATTAACGGGAAAAAAAATTTTTTTTTGACAGGCAGAGTGGACAGTGAGAGAGACAGAGAGAAAGGTCTTCCTCTTTGCCGTTGGTTCACCCTCCAATGGCTGCCGTGGCTGGCGCACTGCAGCCGGCGCACCGCGCTGATCCTAAGCCAGGAGCCATGTGCTTTTCCTGGTCTCCCATGCGGATGCAGGGCCCAAGCACTTGGGCCATCCTCCACTGCAGTCCTGGGCCATAGCAGAGAGCTGGCCTGGAAGAGGGGCAACTGGGACAGAATCCGGTGCCCCGACCAGGACTAGAACCCGGTGTGCCAGCGCTGCAGGTGGAGGATTAGCCTATTGAGCCATGACACTGGCCTCAGAAAATTTCTAAAGACAGAGATGAGAATGCTCGAGAGTTCACTAAACTCTACAAGGATAAGTGATCCTCTCTTTGTCCATCTTTTTTTTTTTTTTTTTTTTTTACAGGCAGAGTGGACAGTGAGAGAGAGACAGAGAGAAAGGTCTTCCTTTTGCCATTGGTTCACCCTCCAATGACCGCCGCGGTAGGCGCGCTGCGGCCGGCGCACTGCGCTGATCCGATGGCAGGAGCCAGGTACTTATCCTGGTCTCCCATGGGGTGCAGGACCCAAGGACTTGGGCCATCCTCCACTGCACTCCCTGGCCACAGCAGAGAGCTGGCCTGGAAGAGGGGCAGCCGGGACAGGATCGGTGCCCCGACCGGGACTAGAACCTGGTGTGCCGGCGCCACAAGGCGGAGGATTAGCCTAGTGAGCTGCGGCGCCGGCCTGTCCATCATTTTAATGTTACATAAGTAAAGGACTCCAGTTCTGCTCAGGTCTTTGAAACAGATCAAGCAAAGACTCCTCATTTAAAGAGATGTGAAGGGCAGACTTTTGGCACAGCAGTTGAAACAGCACTTGGGATGTATACATCCCACATCAGAGTGTCTGGGTTCAAGTTCTAACTGTGCACTTAATTTAGGCTTCCTGTTAAATGTGGGCCCTCTAAGGCAGCAGGTGATGGAACAAATACTTGGGTCCCTGCTACCCATATGGAAGACCCAAATTAAATTCTGGAATCCTGGCTTCAGCCTGGCTCAGACATGGTTGTTGTGGATATTTGGAGAGTGAACTACTGGTTGGAAATTCTTTGTGTATCCATCTGTTCTGTCTCTTTATCTCTCTGCCTTTCAAATAAAATGAAAATAATAACACATTTGAAGAGGTGTGCAAAATAAATGTAAGTATTTAATATTAAGCTATTTTATCTATATTATAAAATGATGTTTGTTGTCCTCATATATTCTTTTGGATAATGTTTTTGTAGATTAAAAAAATTATTGATTTAAAAGTAGGAAACTGGATTGTATGAGTAGATGTGGGTATCTAAAGACATGAGGATTCACCCAGACTATTTAATAAAACTAAGGGAAGTGGTTATCAGCTGTTCACAATAGTAGAAAGTTTTGTTATAGGAGACTATTTCAATATGTTTCTGGAAAGCTTAGAGACAGGTGTTTGACCCAGCACTTAAGCTACATCAGACTGCCTGGGTTTGAGTCCCAACTCTGCTCTCAATTCCAGCTTCCTGATGATGTACACCCTGGGAGGTTACAGGTGGTAGCCCCAGCAATTTGGTGCCTTCCACTTACATGGGAGACCTGGACTGAATTTTAGTTCCTGACTTTTGCCTGTCCAGCCCTAGTTGTTATGAGCATTTAGGGAATGAACCATTGGATAGGCACCCTCGCTAACTCTCTTTCTCTCAGTCTGAGAAAAAAATTAAAAATTTAAAAAGACTTAAGTTTGAGTACAAAAGATGTTTGAAATCCAACCACAGGTTTTTGTTTCCATAATACTGTTTTTCCATAAATTTTTGAAAGTCTTTTCTATAGCCTATCAACAGAGAAACATTTTATTAGCATCGAATGTTTCTCTCACCTCACACAACTAAGTCATGTATTTCGTCTTCACTGAGATGGAATGTAGTGATAAAAGTTAATTAACAGAAAAAAAATCTGCATTTTAATATATTAACATGCTAGCTTAAAATGACAAAAATTGCAGAGATATCTCAATGAATTTTATTGCAACAGAATTATGATGGCTATTAAAAAGTGAAAAGGGGAAAATATGTATTGGAATATTCATATACTTTGCCCATTTCTTAACTGGATTGTTTTGTTGTTGTTGCGATTCTTGAGCTCCATATAAATTTTAGATAGTAACTCTTTATTGGATACATAGTTTGCAAATATTTTCTCCCATTCTGTCAGTTGCCTCTTCACTTTGTTAATTGCTTCCTTTGCTTTGCAGAAACTTCTTAGCTTGATGTGATTCCATTTGTCTACTCTTGCTTTTATCGCCTGTGCTTCTGGGATATTATCCAAGAACTCATGCTTTGGCCAATGTCCTGCAGCATTTTCCCTGTGTCTTCTCCTAGTAATTTGAGGGTTTCAGTTCTTAGATTTAGATCCTTGATCAATTGTGGGTTGATTTTTATAGAGTGTAAGTTACAGATCTTGTTTCAAAAGTCTGCATATGGAAATCCAATTTTCCTGATATCACTTTGTTAAAGATAATGTCCTTCTCCAGAGAATTTTAGCTTGTTTGTCAACAATTAATTTGTTATAGATGTGTGGAATAATTACTCAGGTTTCTATTCTGTTCCAATGGTCTACATGTCTATTTTTGTACCAGTATAGTCTGTGTTGATTTTAACAGTCCTTGTAGTATATCCTATAGTATTGTGATACCTCCAGCTTCATTTTTATTACTTAAAATTGCTTTGGCTATTCATGGTCTTTTGTATTTCCATATGAATTTTAGGATTGTTTTTCTATGTATGTGCAGATTGTCTTTGGTATTTTGATCGGGATCACACCGAATCTGTAAGTTGATTTGTCTACTATGGGTTTTTGATGATATTAATTCTTCCAATTCACAAAAATGGAAGATTTTTCTATTTCTGTGTATCTACTTCTATTTATGTCACTATGTTTTCTTAATTTTCATTGTAGTAATCTTTCACAAATGAGGTTAAATTTATCCAAAGGTATTTAGGCACAGCCATTTGACAAGGAAAAGAAATCAAAGGGATACAAATTGGAAAGGAGGAAGTCAAAGTATCCCTTTTTGCAAATGGCATGATCTTTTACATAAGGAAACACATACTCCATTAAGAGATTATTAGAACTTATAAAACAATTTGGAAAAATTTACAGGATATAAAATCAACACACAAAAATCATACACACCAACGATGCTTGGGCTGAGAAAGAACTTTTAAGATCAGTCCCAGCTAACACCTCGGCTCACTAGGCTAATCTTCTGCCTGCGGCGCCGGTACCCCAGGTTCTAGTCCCGGTTGGGGCACTGGGTTCTGTCCTGGTTGCCCCTCTTCTAGGCCAGCTCTCTGCTGTGGCCCGGGAGTGCAGTGGAGGATGGCGCAAGTGCTTGGGCCCTGCACCCGCATGGGAGACCAGGAGGAAGCACTTGGCTCCTGGTTTCAGATCGGTGCAGCACCAGCTGTAGTGGCCATTTGGGGGGTGAATCAACGGAAGGAAGACCTTTCTCTCTGTCTCTCACTGTCTAACTCTGCCTGTCAAAATAAATAAATAAATTTCAGTCCCACTCACATTAGCTATAGATTCTTGTTTTAAATAAATTAAATTTATTTATAAGACAGAGATCTTCCATCTACTAATTGACTCCTCAAATCCCCACTTTAACCTGGATTCAATTAGGTTGAAACCCGGAGCTGGATACTGTATCTATGTCTCCTGTGCAGGTGACAGGACTCAAATACTTGAACTATCATCTGTTGACTCCCAGGTGCTCAATGGCAGGAGGCTAGGAAAGGTAGTGAAAGCAAAATTGAAAGCTGTACTCTCCTATGTGGGATATATGAATCTGGGGCATCTTAACTGCTGTGGCAAACGCCTAAATGGAACATCCAAATAATTGGAACCTGGACCTACATAATGGAGATTTTTAACACAGCTCATCACTTGTATTACAAAGTGCTCAGTATTTAATATAAACTTCCAGAATAGTCAGTTATGGTTGCATTTCTCTACAAGCTGACCTCAAATCAAGGGTCTGGTTTCAAGTAATTTCTTAAGGAAGTTATATAAGTAGACACAATTAAGAGATTGGAGGAGTGAGGCTAAGAATCAAAGAGAAAAAAATAAGGGATCTATTACCAGGTCAGTCTCCACTCTGAGTAACCGCAACTTGTTTCCAGGAGCTCGTAGGACATTTAGGGTAAGACTTAAATGCTGTGGAACTGAGCTAAGTTGCATCATTAGAGGAGATGCAACTGTCATTAGAGGACAGGTGTAGGAGTGCACAGTAGGTAGAATGATCATAATACTTTAGACATGTAACTCCAATGTATCCCTCCCTCCTTCTTTCTACATCATCAGTTTACCACAAATATATTTCCTTTTAATTTTTAAATTTCAGATTACTCTATGGCACTTACACATTTTAAGGGGTCCAATGCAACTTTTTAACACACAGTTCTATCCTTATCCATTTTAATTCTGTGTTGGTTTACATTTTTGGATTTTGGTATATCTTGTCCTTATGGGTGATAATCTCCTACTTCCTCGAATGCTTCTTTTTTGAAATTTTACCATTATGGAAGCTAGACTTTAAAAAATTGTATTAATGATCTTGAGATTTGTTTGTTGGACAGTTTTGTTACTTGAAAACAATTTGATCTGGGTAGAAGAGATATTGCTTTTAAGATTTGTTAGGAGGGACGAGTGCTGTGCTCAATATGGGGTTATGTTTCCCACATTAAGGAGAAAAAAAAATCTGTGTACATCAATGCCACTTGAAGCATAGGTTTTCCAGCTATACTCGACAGGATGAGATAATAGATGCCCAGGCCTTATACAAGTGTCAAGCAATGTGTCTTCTGATCCTTTCAGAACGTCCTTTACTCTTCAAGCACATTTTTTCACAAGTAAGTGCTGATCAACGTCTGTGGGAGGCTCAAACAAAATAATATAAAAATATCCAGCCTTCTCTGAGTTAAGCCCTTTGTTTTGTGGTCTGATACATGTTTATCGACTGGTATGAATTCTTTGTTTTTACCTTGATCAGGATCGAACCAAGATGCTGAGTAAAATATTCTGTCAACCACCTCCCTGCAGAGACACCAATGCAAACAGCGATACATTCACTAAGTCATCTTCACAAACGCTATGGAAGCCAGGTGAGAGACTACAGAGCCTGAGCTCATTATAATCAAAAGAAAAGTAGCACTGAAGAGAGCAAGAAGCAAATAGTTACCCACATCATGCCTTCTCCAGCTCCAGGGACCACAGCAAGGAGAGAAAACTGCTTAGGAGAGGGAGAATGAATTGAATCCTAGTGCCACACCTACTGCAAATAATTCTGTTAGGCTGAGCTCCCCTCCCCAGCCCCCAGGTCCATGCCAATACAGTACCTAGCACCCCACAACCAGGTGGCCTCTGCCCTGGCTCCCCTAACCACCAGCAGAAAGCAAACTGCAACTACAGGGGCAGGCTAGGGGAGGAAGAGTAGATTAGAATTGTGCCCTAAAGCTCAGATTCAGGCCTATTACTCTGAGATCTGGCACCTGATAAACTTCAAAGGTCACAGGTTGGTGCTTATGGACTGAGTATATATGTATGTATATATGTATGTATACACACACACACACACAGCATCAGGTAAAGACCTATACTCTGGGAGGGTCAATCTCACTTTGATGTGTGTGTCACACCCAGAAATTTGTGTGGACCTGTAACTGTGGAAACCTGTGTGGTCATCCTGGGGCCAGTCTGGGTTGCCAGAGGGCTGCCTGCATCACTTCGATCCAGGATTGTGCAGACAGCAAGGGGACATGGAACTATGTCTTGGGACTCAGTTTGGCTGGTAAAGCCAAACTCTGGGGCAGATCCTTATGATTTCTGTCCCAAGGCAAGTGCCTGTTGACAGTCTCTGGACTTGCTCCAGTATCAAGCAGCAACGTGCACCCTAATGATAGACTTCTTCTTGGTATGTATCAGTATCAGTCTCTCCCCAGCCTAGTGAGCAGTCCCAAGATTGCACAGAGACTGGTGATGTGAGACTCAGGTGTGACCCATATCTGGTTTGCCTAAGAGCTCAAAGGCTAACTCTATCACTCCTCTTACAGCTTTGGTCAGATAGCAAAGAATCAGAGACTCCTTTGAGACTCAGGGCAAGGCTGATAAAACCCTGCAATGGGGAGATCCTAATAGCCCCTGTCCTAAGCCACTTCCAACAGACAGTGCCAAGTAGAATTCCATGGTCCTAGTTGAGGAATCTTATACCCCAGCAAACACCACCAGTGGCTGCTAGATGTAATACCGTACAGTGAGCCCACTCAGCAATAGACAAACCATAGCAGAGTCCTGACTCCATGCTGTACTGGCCTTGGTGGGTTTAGCAATCTGTTGGTGCTCTAGCATCATGATATTTGGGGGCACAAGACAAGTGATCTGAGCGTATCCACCACAGGCCTGGGAAGTGTCCTGATACAGTAGCACTTTTTTAAAATTAATTAATTTTTTTTGACAGGCAGAGTGGACAGTGAGAGAGAGAGAGACAGAGAGAAAGGTCTTCCTTTACCGTTGGTTCACCCTCCAATGGCTGCCGCAGCCGGCGCGCTGCAGCCAGCGCACCGCACTAATCCAAAGGCAGGAGCCAGGTGCTTCTCCTGGTCTCCCATGGGGTGCAGGGCCCAAGGACTTGGGCCATCCTCCACTGCATTCCCGGGCCACAGCAGAGAGCTGGCCTGGAAGAGGGGCAACCGGGACAGAACCTGGGGTGCCGGTGCCGCAGGCAGAGGATTAGCCTACTGAGCCGCAGTGCCAGCCAACAGTAGCACTTTTAAGGCATTTTCCAGTTCACACCGGACAACCTATCAACTATAGATTTGGGATAAATTTGCATTTGGTGAGTATTGAGACTCAATCAGTAAATGCATATCAACAGTTGAACTTGTGCACTGACTTAGGATGCTATCTGGTTCTGATATATCAGAAGTATTCATAGGCTGAAAGAAAGTAAACAGACTGCCTAGAACTTCCAGGAGGACATCCGCTAATGTAGTCACATTACTCTAACTAATCCATCAATGTGCACACAACATTGTACATCAGCCTGCTTTAAAGGACCTCACCTAAAGAGCAAAACCAGGTGACGGAGAGTACAATAAGTGAAATTAAAAATGCAATAGAAGGTACCAATAGCAGAACAGATGAAACAGAGGAAAAAATCAGTGATTGAAGACAAAATATTTGAAAATACATAACATGGAGGAGGAATTAGGAAACAGAATTAAGGGGCTGGCGCCGTGATATAGTGGGTAAAGCCGCTGTCTGCAGTGCTGTCATCCCATATGGATGCCAGTTCATGTCCTGGCTGCTCCACTTCCAATCCAGCCCTCTGCTGGAAAGCAGTAAAGGATGGCCCAAGTCCTTGGGCCCCTGCACGCACGTGGGATTCTGCAAAGAAGTAAGTAATACATAAAAGGTCCCAATTCATCTGACAGCATACTCCTCAGAAGAAAACTTACAGGCCAAGAAGAAGTGGGATGAGATATTTCTTTACAGTAGCTAAGGAAAAAAACTGTTGGCCAAGGAAAGTGCATCGAGGGGCTGGTGCTGTGGTGCAGTGGGTTAATGTCCTGGCCTGAATCACTGGCTTCCC
The DNA here is from genome assembly GCF_033115175.1 of Lepus europaeus. Classification (NCBI taxonomy): domain Eukaryota; kingdom Metazoa; phylum Chordata; class Mammalia; order Lagomorpha; family Leporidae; genus Lepus; species Lepus europaeus. The sequence continues at coordinate 18,944,890 of NC_084848.1, forward strand.
ATATGGACATTGGTTCAAGACCCTGCTGCTCCACTTTCAATCCAGCTCTCTTCTGTGGCCTGGAAAATCAGTAGAAGATGACCCAAGTCCTTGGGCCCCTGCACCTGTGTGGGAGACCCAGAAGAAGCTCCTGGCTCCTGGCTTTGCATTGATGCAGCTCTGGCCATTGTGGCCAACTGGGGAGTGAAACATCGGATGGAAGACCTACCTCTCTCTCTCTCTCTCTGAAACTCTGACTTTTCAAATAAATAAAGAAATCTTTAAACAAAAAAAGAATAGTGCATCCAACAACTATGCTTCAGACACAAGGGAGAGATGAAGACATTCCCAGATAAACAAAAGCTGAGAGAATTTATCATCACCAGACCTACTTTCCAAGAAATGCTAAAGGAACTACTTCAAACTGAAAGAGATACTAACAAGAAGAAAGTATCAGAAAGTAGAAATCTCACCAGTAAGAGTAACTATGCATATTCAGAATATTTTAAGATTGTAAACTTTGCATGTAAACCATTTATAATTTTACTATGAATACTAAAATATAATTACTATGAGAAAATGTTAAGAAATAGGCAATATTTTAAATATCAAAAATAAAATGTGTGGGACAATGGAGCACTAAATACAGCTCTGTTTATTAGGATTTCTCATCTCTTTGATTTTTTCTGTTTATCCCTTTCCCTATCTTTATAATAATCATTAAGCTGTTATTACTTCATGATAGCTTGCTAGAGCCACCAGAAATTTTTATAAGCCTCAAGAATACTACAGAACAAGAACCCATATTTACCAGAAATAACATAATCAAATTAATGCACTAGAGAAAGTCACTAATTCACAAATGAAGATTGTAAGAGGAAGGAAGAAGTATAATAAAAATATAAAACAAGTATCAAAAGGACAGTAATAAGACCTTACCCACCAATAATGAGTTTAAATGTTAGTGGACTATATTTTCCAATTAAAAGACACAGAGTATCCAAATGGGCTAAAAGCACGACCAACTAGATGCTGCTTTCAAGAAACTCACTTCAACTCTGAGGGCACAAACCAATGCAAAGTCACAGGACAGAATGTACTCAAAGGAAAACAGGAGAGGTCATACTTGTATTAGATAATAGATTTTAAATCCAACACAGTAGAGAGAGACCAGAAAGTGAATATATATTGATAAAGGACTCAATCCAGCAGGGGGAGATATGTATAACACATATGTATGCAATATTAAAGCAATGATATATATAAAAGAAATACTAATAGATACAATGCAAAGGACAGACTGTCAAACAATATTTGTAGGGAACTTTAATATTCACTTTCAGAAATGGACAAATTATCTAAACAGAAATTCAACAAAGAAACAGCATGGTTAAATTTTATCCTAGATCAATTGGTTGTAACAGATCTATAGAACTTTCCATCCAATAACTACAAAACAGATACATTCTTATCAGTACAAAGAACATTTTCTGGGATAGGTCATACTACAGGTCACAAAATAAGTCTCAACAAATTTGTAAGAACAGAGATTATATTGAGCTTCTTTTCTGACCATACTACAATAATACTAGAAATGAATAACCAAAGATACTTGGGATTCTACACAAACAGGTGAAAATTAAACATCTTACCCTGGGTATGGCATTGTGATACAGTAGATAAAGCTATTGCTTATGATCCCCACATCCCATATCAGAGTACCAGTTTGAGAATCAGCTGTATTTCTTCCAACCCAGCTTCCTGATAATGCACCCTTCAAGGCAGCAGATAATGCTCACGTGCTTAGGCTTCTGACACCCACTAGATAGATCCAGATGGAGTCCAAACTCCTGGTTTCAGCGTGGCCCAGCTCTGGCTGTTGTGGGCATTGGGGAAGTGAATCACTGGATTTAAGAGCACGCCCTTCTCTCTCTGTACTCTCTATTTCCCTCCCTTCCTCCCTTCATTCCCCCCATCAAATAGATGAAAATAAACTATTTTTAAGTTACTGCTGAATAGTCCATGTGCCAAGGAAGAAATCAAGGAGGAAATTTTAAGATTTCTTGAAATGAATGAAAATGGAAATACTACAGACCAATACAATGAAATCAATACAAAGAGAGAAATTCATAGCAACCAATGCCTATATCAAAACTCCAAAAATATTTCAAATAAGACAACTTATTACTGTAGTTCAAGGAACTTGAAAAACAAAAACCTATTAAATTCAAAATGGGTAAAAAGAAATAAAGAAGAAAATTACAAGCACAAATATATGGCACTGAAACAAAATACAAAAAAAAATCAACAAAATGAAGAGTTGGTTCTTTAGAAAGATAAACATTATTGATAAACTTTTAGGTAATCTGATGAAGAAAAAAAGAGGATTCAAATACATAGAATCAGAGATCAAAATGGAGACATTGTGAATGACATCAGAGAAAAAGAAATGATTATTAGCAATTATGAGCAATTATATGGCAGTATACAACAACCTAAAAGTAATAAAGTACTTGATACATATACCTCACATTATTATGAAGAAACAGAATACCTAAACAGATCAATAATGAAGAGCAAGATTGATTCAGCAAAAAACAAGAAAGCAAAGAACAACAACAACAAACAAAAACAAAAAGCTCCCATTAAATAAAAGCCCCATGGTAGATATCTTCATTGCTGAATATTATTAATCCATTAAGGGCTAATTAAAACCAATCATTCTTAGATTACTTAAAAACTAAAAGAGGAAGGAATTCTTCTAAATTGATTCTATGAGGCTAGCTTTACCTTAGTTCCATAACCAGATGAAGGCACAACAATAGAAAACTACAGGTTAACGTCCTTTATAAACACAAATGCAGAAGTTCTCAACAAAATACTAGCAAATAAAATCAAATGGCATAATGAAAATATTATTCACTCTGACCACGTGAGATTTACCCCAGGTATGTAAGGATATTGGGGGAAGAAGTACCTTGCTATTCTGTTGGTGGGAATGTAAACTCATAACCATTATAGAAGTCAGTATGGAGATTCCTCAGAAATCTGAAAATAGATGTACCATAAGACCCAGCAATTCCACTCCTGGGAACTTACCCAAAGGAAATGAAGCCAGCCTATTAAAGAGTTATCTGAGCATGTTTAGAGCAGCTTAATTCACAATAACTAAGACATGGAATCAACCCAGATGTCCATCAACTGATAAATGGATAAACTATGGTATATATATACCATGGAATATTACACATCTGTATACTATGTTCCTGAATCTGTATATCTGCAATACATGAAATGTGTATATCTTAAATAAAATAAAAAATACATAAAAATAGAAAGTGTGTCATTGTAAATATTAAAAGGAAAATAAGAAAGAAGGAGGGTGGAGTAAAGGAGAGAAGTATTATTATGCTCTTAAAATTGTTATATGAAATACATAAAATTTGTTCCTTTTTATAAATAAAAAATTAAAAATACATGAAAATCAATAAATGTGATACACTGCATCAACAGAATGAAGGACAAAAGCTATATGATTATGCAGAAAAGGTATTTGATACAAGCCAATAGCACTGCATTATGAAAAATCTGACAAAAGAAGATGTACAAAAACATACTTCAACATAATAGAAAATATATTTATTCAAGGCAATAACTAGCATCTTATTGACTGGGGAAAGGTTAAGATCGTTTCTTTACTAAATGGAGTAACACAAGGATGCCCAGTCTCACCAATTTATTCAACACAGCACCAAGAGCCCCAGCCAGAGCAATTAGGAATCCAAATCAGAAAGCAGGAAGTCAGATTGTAACTTTTTGTAGATAACACGAATCTATATGTAGAAAAATGCCAAAAATGCCACCCAAAACCTTTCAAACTAAAAACCAAATTCAACAAATTTTTATGATGTAAGGTCAACATACAACTCAGTAGCCTTGTCCTGACTGTTGATGTACAATGTAATACTTTATCCATTTTAGTATTTTTTCCTCTGTTTTGTTCTAGTACTATTGGTTGAATTCTGTAATTAACACACAATTATTCTTAGGTGTTTAAATTTTAACTGAAAAGTGATCCCTGTTAAATATAAGAGTGGGAATAAGAGGGGGAGGAGATGTACAGTTTGGGACATGCTCAATCAGACTTGCCCCAAATGGTGGAGTTAGAAACGTGCCAGGGGATTCCAATACAATCCCATCAAGGTGGCATGTACCAATGCCATCTCACTAGTCCAAGTGATCAATTTCAGTTCACAATTGATCACTCTGATAGGGCTAAGAGTCAAAGGGATCACACAAACAAGGCTAGTGTCTGCTAATACTAACTGATAGAATCAAAAAGGGAGAGAAAAATCCATCATGGGAAGTGGGATACACAGCAGACTCATAGAATGGCAGATGTCCTAAATACACTCTGGCCTCAGAATCAGCCCTTAAGGCACTCGGATCTGGCTCAAGAGCCCATGAGAGTATTGTAGGCATGAAAAGCCAAGACACCCTGGAAAGAAAATAAAAGAAGACCTAAATGAAAGATCTCTGTGAGTGAGATCCCAGTGGAAAGAACGGGGCCATCAAAGTAGGAGGTACCTTTTTCTGAAGGGTGGAGAGAACTTCCAATTTGAGTATGGCCCCGTCAGAATAAGATCAAAGTCGGCGAACCCTAAAGGCTTCCATAGCCTTGGCAACTCATGACTAGAGCCTCGGAAGATTACTGACGCCATGAACAGGAGTGTCAAATTGTTAAGTCAGCAACAGGAGTCACTGTGTACTTACTTCTCATGTGGGATCTGTCCTTAATGTGTTGTCCAATGTGAAGTAATGCTATAACTAGTACTGAAACAGTATTTTACACTTTGTGTTTCTGTGTGGGTGCAAACTGATGAACTCTTTCCTTAATATATACTAAATCGATCTTCTGTATATAAAGATAATTGAAAATGAATCTTGATGTGAATGGAATGGGAGAGGGAGCGGGAGATGGGAGGGGTGTGAGTGGGAGGGAAATTATGGGGGGGGGAGCCATTATAATCCATAAACTGTACTTTGGAAATTTATATTTACTAAATAAAAAAAAACAATAAATCTTAAAAAAAAAAACTCAGTAGCATTGCGATCCATCAGTAGTGAATTATCTGAAAAAGAAATTCAGAAAACACCCCATTTGCAATAACAACAAAATAAATAAAATATCCAGGGACAAGCTGATCCAAATAAGTGAAACATATCTATAACGAATATGTCATTGATGAAAAAATTTGAAGAGAACACAAACAAATGGAAAACCATCCGGCATTCATGGACTGGAAGAATCAATCCCTTTAGATTGTGCATTGTACTTGAGGTGACTTAACATTTTCAATGCAATCACTTTGAAAATTCCAATGACATTTTCAACAGAACTATGAAAAAACACTAATAAAATTTGTGTGGAACTGAAAAAGGCCCTGAATAGTTATAGCAATGTTGAGTAAAATGAACAATAATTTTGAAATATATTATAGAACTGCAGTAATTATAACATCACTGTATTGACATAAAAACAGATCCATAGGCCTAATAACAGAATAAAGTCGCTGGAAATAAACTCACACACTTACAAAGCCAGTGGATCCTTGCAAAAATGCTGAGAGAATGCATTGGGAAAAGGAAGGTCTTTTTAATTAATGTTGCTGGGAAAATAGGTTATCCACTTGCAGAAGACTGAAGCTAAACACCTAGTCTCACCATGTACAAAAATCAACCCAAAGTGGATAAAAACGTAAATGTGAAATTTGAAGCTTTGAAACTACTAGAAGAAAACATAAGAAAAACACTTCAGGACATTGGAATGGGAAAGAATATTCTAGACATGACCCCCAAAACACAGGAAATAAAAGCAAAAATAGACAAACAGGGTTTCATGAAACTGAAGAGCTTTTACACAGCAAAGAAAATAATCAACAGAGTGAAGAGACAATGTGCAGAATGTGAGAAATATTTGTGTTATACATCTAACAAGGGATTAACAGCCAGAATACAAAAGAAATTCAAACAAATCAGTGGCAAAAAAAGCAATCTAAATGGGCAGTAAATCTAAACAGACATTTCTGAAAGGACGACATACATACCTCAAACAGGTATATGAAAAGATGCTCTGCATCTCCAATCACCAGGGAAATGCACATGAAAACCACAATGAGATGTCATCTCTCTCCAGTATAACTGGCTATTATCAGAAAGATAAAAGTTAACAGGTGTTTGTGAGGATGTAGACAAAAGGGAACACTTGCACACTGTTGGTGGAATGTAAATTAGTGCAGCTATTGTGGCAAACAGCATGGAGTTTCCTCAAAAAGTAAAAATAGATTTACCATATGAGCCAGTAGTCCCCTTACTGAGAATATGTCCAAAGGAAACGAAATCCATCTGTTGAAGAGACATCTGCACTTCTACATTTATTATAGAACTGTTCTAGGAGCTCAGAAATGGAAACAAACTAAGTGTCCATGTACCAATGTGGTGCAAATGCACAATGGAATTACTCAATAATAAAAGTATGTGAAAACATGCCATCTGCAACAACATGGATGGAACTAGAGGTCACTGTGATAAATCAAACAAGACAAGCACACAAAGACAACTATTATATGATCTCTCTCCTATGAGTAGTCTCCAAAGTACATGATCCCATACAAGTTAAGAACATAATGGTGGTTAATATAGGCTAGGAATGAAGAGGGATAAAGGTTGATTGTAGGTACTAGTTTATAGTTAGATAGGAGTTAGAAGTTCAGGAATTTATTGTGCAGTAAAGTGCTTATAGGTAAGATTAATGTATTCTATATTTCTTTATTAAAAAAGCTGTATAATAGAATTTTTGATATTTTCACTATGAAGAAATATTAAATGCTTAAAAGGATATATTTGCTCCTATTAATATTACAAAATCTATAACAAAATATCACAATTATGCACAATTATTATATCTGATAAAACATTTTAAAGAAAAACAAAAAAACAAATTTAAAATTAAAAATCAAAGTTCTCAGTGATACATGATTCTAACACACAAAATTACTTAGGGACTGTACTGTTGGAAAACAAAGCTATTTTAAATACATCACAGTATTTGTAACAGAAATTAGCATGTACCTTTTTCTTAAAATTTTATTTTCACTTTATTTGAAAGACAGAGAAACAGAGAGACAGAAACAGAAGAACAGAGATCTTCCATCTGTTGGTTTTCTCTCCAAATGACCATAATAGTTAGGACTATTCCAGATTAAATCCAGGAGCCCACAAATCAATTAGCATTTCCCATGTGGCTGGCAGGGACCTACGTTTTTGAGCCATCATCCACTGCCTCTCATGGTGCACATTAATAGGAAGCTCAATTGCAAGTGGAGGGACTGGGATTCAAACCCACAACTTTGATATTAAACATGGGTATCACAAGCAGCATCTTAACTAATGTAACAAATGCCTCTTCCTGTTCTATTTCTTTAAATTTCAAAACAGTGATGTGTACGCATTTCCTCTATTGATTTCCTTACCTCACGTACCCATTGTTATTGTCACTTTTCACCTTAAAAGAAAACTATACCTGTGCCTGCACTGTGGGTTAAGCCACAGTGTGGTTTGAGTTCCAGCTGCTCCACTTCCAATCCACTCAATGCTACTGTGCCTGGGAAAGCAGCAGGAGCTGGACGCAGTGCTTGGGCCCCTGCACCCATGTGGGAAACCCAGAGGAAGCTGCGGCTCCTGGCTTTGGCCTGACTCAGCCCTGGTTGTTGCAGCCATTGGGGAGTGAAATAGTGGATAGAAGATCTCTCATTGTAACTCTGACTTTCAAATAAATAAATCTTTAAAAAATCCATTAATTTTCCTCTTTGATCATTTTGTTCAGGTTTGCATGAAATACTATAAATACTCTAGAAAACTGTTAGCTACCTTCACTGTAGTAACACAAATGTTAAGATAACGTAGGATAACTACTGTATTTCAGAAATTGTATAAGCTGGGTTAAAAAGGAAAAACATCCATCAACGTCTCTAATTTTCCTTTTTCTCAGTTACAAATATGAACATGCCTCTTTGTAAAAAATGACAACAGAAAAGCATAAAATGTATTTCTCTGCCCTCAGTCTGGTCTCAAGTAAACCAAATATTTGTTTTGGGAATATAGTCAATACTGTTATCACCACACTATTAAGTTTTATCCATACAACAAACAACAGAAAAATTTTTCAGAGCCCTTTGATTGTGCTTCCTTTATGCAAACTAGTTCTTTCTCTTTCTAATGATCACTTCTGGAACTGATCATCCAAAATTCTGTGCAAATGGAAATGGACAGCCAATACACCTGCTTTTCTGAACTACCCTGGGAGTATGGTGGGTTTGGTGAAAGATTCTGCTTGATTGAAAAAAAAAAAATTCTTGTTCCTCAAAGGAGCTAATAAACTTCTAGTTATAGATAATAAAAATGTCTGCATTTTGATTTTTGAAGCCGTGGTTGAAAATTAAAAACAATGCATTAGGCGTCCAGTGTCTCACTGTGAGGTCTGAAAGACTACACTGGCAATAATTCCTGTGCTAAACAGGAATGGAGAACGTTCTACAGTGTTTATGGGTTAGAAGAGGTGGATAAAATGAAATAGGAAATTTAATAAAAACCAAGGACCTCAAAACCTCTCTATTCCATGACTGTTATCTGCTTTCACAAACAAAAGCCACAACATTCATAGACTTGATAATATAAATTAATCTCAATGTTCTTTTGCCAACATGGGAATTTTCTTGACTGTATTTCTACAACTAATAATGTAATTTTTAATATAACAACCATCATAAAAATATCAACATGCTACAACATATGTCCCAGAAATTATTTCTTGAGATGATTCCTTAAAATGTAAATATCTCATTGTCTAATGTTTTGGATCCTCTGGATATCAGATTTTATTGGAGATATAAAATACATGTTATCATATATTGAAAGTTTCTGAACCAAGTCAACCTACATGGATCTGTTTAACTCTAATTCACAAGCATATTTAATCAGAATTATATTTTTCCTATACTAAGTAACTACTATTATTTAACATTTGGAAAATATTGCCAGAGTCCTTCTCAATGAAACCCTTTATTTTTATTCTTTTCCTATTTTTAGTGTTTAATTAAGTGCAAGGCTAAGGGCAAGAGTGAGGTATAACCCTTGAAGCAGTAGCTGGGCTTAAAAACTAATTTAATCATTTATTAGACTCAGGTCTACTACTGCCTGATTTTTCTCACAATCTCCCTTTGGGATCCCATATTCAGTAAATCCAGGACTTCAGTCTCTGCCAAGTATTGCCTTTACTTGCTGATATTCATATCAACGGCTGGAGAAATTCCTGGCCCTGAATTACCCTATATCTTTATCCAACTTCAGAGTCAAATTGTCAAATATCACTTTGGTAGTGATATTTGTGGATTTCAGTATGTGTTGTTAGGGAAATTTAATTTTCTCCTTATTTATTTGCATAATCATAAAAGTTTAAAATATTTTAAAATACTTTCTTATTTTAGAAGCCTATAATATATAACTTCATGTTTCAGAACATTTGGAAAATAAACTAACCCATAATCTTTAATTTGTAATTAAAGAAAAGTCTATGGAGATGAAAAGAACAGGGAAAAAAGAGATTTATGAAAATTCCATTTTGAACCATTAAATTTGAATGACTTGAATGTGTCTTATGCTGATTTTATTCAGCTGAGCCAGAACTAGATGTCTTCACTGAGATATAACTTTTTAAAAGTATGTTTAAAAATATTAATTTACTTATTTGAAAGTCTGAGTTACAGAGAGGGGGTCTTCCATCTTTTGGTTCATTCTTTGCATGACTGCCATGACCATAGGTAGTCAGGCTGAAGCTATGAGCTTCTTTCCAGTCTCCTGTATGTGTGGCCAGTGCCCACGCACTTGAGCCATCTTCCATTGCTTTCCCAAGATATTAGTAGGGAGCTGGATTGAAAGTGGAGCAACAAGAACAGGAAGTGGAGCTCTTATGCGATGCCAGCACTACAGGCAGTGGTTTTACCGGCTATGCCACAATGCCAGACCTTCATTCACTGAGATATTGTAAAGCAGCTTACCCTGAACTTGTTCAAAATTAAACTAATTCTGTTCCTTAAATACTTTGTCCCAAGAAGAATAGTATTGCTCTTAGCTAACTATGTAAGCTAGCCTAATAAATCAGATCCATGAAACTTTATTCCCCATGCCTCATGCCCAATGTCTCACACAATTTTGATCAATTACCTTACTAAACATCCCATAAAAATTCTTTCCTGACATATGTATTTATCAATATGTACTGAACAGAACTCCTGTCCTCTTGAATATCCACACCAGTGGGGCATGGGTACAGAGAGTCAACAAACATATGATATACCTCGTGGAGACAAGTACTACCATGAAAGTACTATCTAAAGCAGAATAGAGGAGATAGAGGGAGGAAGCATTTTGCTACTTAAGGTGCCTACAATCCACATTGGGGTGTTGGATTGAAGCCACAGGTCCACTCCTATGCCATGTTTCCACTGATGCAGAGCCTGGGAGACAGCAATGATAGCTCAAGTGGTTGGGTCTTTTGCACATGCTTGGGAAGCCGACACTGAGTTCTTGGCTCCCAGCTGTGGCCATGGAAAAGTGGCATTCTTCACCAATATTTGAGTACTAAACCTGAAAATAACAAACTCTCAGATATTATAAGTAAATAAAATTTTTAAATTATATAATAAATAACCATTCAGTATGTACCATTTTATTTATTGATATTTTTCAAACTGCAAACTAGGAAGTCATAAAACCATGTTAGTGGATCAGAATAGCTTTATTTTTAATAAAAAATGTAAGAAGACAAGTCTAAATGAGTATTTGACATAGGATTTTAGTAAATATTCTTTTGTAAAACTTTTGTTGTAACATTTTAGTGTGTGGGTATCTGAGTTTGTGTATATATTTTTGAGCTTAATCTGTAAATATTTTCTGGATCATCATTTAAAGTCTAATTCTTAGCATTAATTAACAGTAAAAACAAAAGAAAAAGTGAAGAAAAAAGAAAACATTCCATTGACAAATTCTGAGTGAAAAATATGAGGGAGGGGCCAGCACTGTGGAGTACTGGGTAAAGCTGCTGCCTGCAGTGCTGGCATTCCGTATGGGCGCCAGTTTGTGGCCCGGCTGCTCCACTTCTGATCCAGCTCCCTGCTATGGCTTGGGAAAGCCGTAGAGGATGGCCCAAGTCCTTGGGTCTCTGAACCCACATGGAAAACTCAGAAGAAACTCCTGGCTCCTGGCTTCGGATTGGCACAACTCCGGCCGTTGAGGCCAACTGGAGAGTGAACCAGCAGATGGAAGACCTCTCTCTCTCTCTCTCCCTGCTTCTTCTCTCTCTGTGTAACTCTGACTTTCAAGTAAAATAAATAAATCTTTTAAAATATGTGAGAGAAGAACATTCAGGAACATTGAACAACTTGTAGAAAGACTGAGGCAAGAAGTGTGTTCAAGGGGCACAGTTGTCACAGCTTGGCTCAGTGCACTGAGCGAGAGGTTTAGATGATGAGACAGATGATCAGACAAGACTGTTGAGGAGGGAAAAAAAGAACGTGGAATTCTGGAAACCAAGAGCAAAAAAAAACTTCAGGAATGTAATGACGTCAACCAGGCAAAAGATGGAAAGATCAAATAATCATTATTTGTTTTCTTTGTTTTGGTTTGTGTGGAGGCTACTAGTGGCTTTGATAAAATCATGATGGAGGACGCGGTAATGAAGCCTAAGGGACTGATAGAGGAGTTAGCCTTAGATGAGAGGAACAACCTGCCCTCCCTTCCATCAAAAGAGTAGCAGTAGATACGAATATTGATCCAAGCAGTTTAATAGGGGTGATGATGGAAGCATGCACAAGAATTCTGATATATTTTATCTTCTCAGTGAAACATGAAGAGTGTCAGGAGATATGCAAAGGAATAAGATAATGTCAGTCATTTAAGGATTACTCATGGACTTCTAAATTTTTACTCTTCATTGAGTTTTCTCTCTAATTAAAACATTTGCCCCCAAGTGTCTAGAATGATTTTCTAAAACTCAATCTCAAAATGGTATTAGATAGCTTTAAATTCTTACTTAGCTCTCTATTGCAGATATTTCTGAAATCCATGCTTTTTTTTTTTTTGAAATCCATAGTTTTTACATAATGTGCTTTCTGCATGAACTTGTTGAAGACAATTCAAATGGTTGGATTTCAATTTATTTTTGTCCCCCAAAAGCTTTTTAATTTCATTTCCCCTAAACTTTTTTTTTTTGACAGGCAGAGTTAGACAGTGAGAGTGAAAGAGAGAGACAGAGAGAAAGGTCTTCCTTTTTCCATTGGTTCACCCCCCAAAATGGTGGCCATGGCCGGCGTGCTGTGCCAATCCGAAGTCAGGAGTCAGGTTCTTCCTCCTGGTCTCCCATACGGGTGCAGGGCCCAAGCACCTGGGCCATCCTCCACTGCACTCTCAGGCCACAGCAGAGAGCTGGACTGGAAGAGGGGCAGCCAGGACAGAATCCGGCCCCCCAACCGGGACTAGAACCCGGCTCTGCAGGCGGAGGATTAGCCTATTGAGCCGCAGCACCAGCCATCCCATAAACTTTTTAATAAGATTTTTTAAATTTATTTGAGAGTATAGAGAAAGAGGGAGAGACAGAGCCCAAAATGGCTGCAACGGCCACAGCTGAGCTGATCTGAAACCAGAAGACAGGAGTTTCTTCTGGGTCTTCCATGTGGGTGCAGGGGCCTGCACACTTGGGCCATCTGCCACTGCTATCCCAGGCCACTAGCAGAGAGCTGGCTCAGAAGAGGGGCAAGCCTGGTCATGAACCAGTGCCCACATGCATGCAGGCAGAGGCTTAGCCAACCATGCCACAGTGCTGGCCCCTACCATAAACTGTATAACATACCCAAATTTTAAATTAACTTGGATAATAATCTCAATCTTTTATTCCCTTACTTTCTTGTAAAGGAGTTGGTAAATTCTGGCCCCCATGCCCAATTTGGACAATCTCCTATTTTTACAAATAAAGCTCTCTGGGTACAGTCATGGTTCCTGGCATAGATATTATTTAGGGCTACTTTTGCTATATGGTTGCAGTTGAATAGGTGCAACAAAGATTACATGGAGTCTAATGCCTGAAAGATTTCATCTCTCATCTTTATAGAAATAATTTGCTACTTCTTGACGTATTCGTAAGTCAAGAAGGGAGCACATCACAGGATGGGAGAAGCCAAACATCCTGGATATACAAACTGAGGGGACAGATAAGGAAGCTTGAACTTGGAATAAGGACAGAAGATTTGCTGGACAGTTACTTTTCAACACTATCTTGTCATTCAAGTAATAAACATAGAGAGAGACAACTGCAAAGGAAGAGCACCTTTAGCAGGAGGCAGTCATTTGGCTCTGTCTTGGAGCAGTCTTTGTGGTTACCCTTATTGCCCTTGCCCACCTGGAAGCAAGCTTGACTGTAAGTTCAGCTTCCCTACCTCCACCTGCTTTATTCATGCCTGGGGAAGGATTTCAATCAGAGAGATGCTGTGACCTGAGGCTAGAGAAAAATACATTCTTCTAATACCATTCTTGCCTGCACATTCCAGAAAGCTACCTGTACCTGCATTTTCTAGCCTTCATTGTTAGGCATCACTAACCATGTAGTTATGAGATTCAGACAAATAGAGAAACTCTTTATAGCTTTATTCATGGTATATTTCTATCCAGCTGTGTTCTTAGCAGCACCTCTGCCAATTTCTCTAAAGCTACCTTTTTCAAATAAAGGGAAAGATGGCAAAACAAGAAAAATATATCCTACTGTATCCATTCATTTAATTATCTCATCCTATGACAGGTAGGGTAGGTACCTGGAGTTTCTGTTAGAATATACTACTACTTTGCAAAAAAACAAACAAACAAACAAACTTCTAATAATTCTTTAATAGTTCTTTAATAACACAGAGTTATGATTGTATTGAGTAACTAATGTATAGTAGACAATGTTCTAAGAATTATTTCTTGTAATCCTTATGGAAAACTTTGGCAGCAGACACTATGATTATCTAATGCAAAATGAAACCAAGGATAGAATAAATAACTTGACAAAGACCTCGTAATCACTAAGTAATGAGGATCAGATTTAAAGACCTTATACAAAAGGATGACAAACTTGTTGCACAATACCATAATGATTCACCTTATTTGTTCACAGTGCTCTAGTCCAGAACAAGCAGGACAAGAGTTCTGAGCTGAAAGATTGTCTATATGGATTAAGCAAATACATGAGAATCTTAGTGTTTAGGTCCTCTGAACCTAGTACCCAGTTAAGAAGTGATAACATTAAATAATCATGTTTTCTATAAGGATTAAACAGTGATGTAAGAATCTCAGTGAACATTTATGATTTCTGAACTTAGTAGCCATTTTAAAATGATAAATATAAATCCAAAGACTAAATCTTTTGTTCTTACATAACCACAACACAGTAATGAGAAGTGTGCTTCTACTGGTCAATGAATGGATAGATTCTCAAAGCCTGGAATGTGGTCGCATAAAACCTCCTCAAATGTTGTTCCATATTGATTTTCATGTGATTATTAAGTTTTATTATAGCAACCTCCAAAAGTGTCTGATAAAGTGATGATGACACTAGAGGAAAGTAAAGTGATCTCCTTTGCAAATTGTGAACTACCTAGATATGCCAGTTCTCGAGTATTCAGCTTTGTTGTTGTGTTCCCTGAAGTACATCAACCTGGGATGCATTGGGTATGCAGTTTCAGAACCCCAACATTTTGCTTTTTGTAGCCCCTCTTGTTAAATTTCTGCAAAGAACAGTACTGTGCAATATGAGAAATTCCATGAACTAAACAAAGCTTTTACTTTAGGTTTGTGAAGGAGTTACAAGAAGTATAGGGCATAAACATAATACAATGAAGAAATGAAGGTGATGGTATGAGGTGCTTAACAGAGACTTGAGATTAAGGCAGTCTTAAATCTAGAGTATTAAAGCTCTTGATTATACTAGTGCTGCTGTAAGCACAAAACAGCCAATTCCCAATTTCTGCTACTTCTGACAGGCACACACACCAAGAATTTGGTGTAGAATAAAGTGAAATAATAAGGATCCAGTAACTGATACATGCAGAAACTAATATCCTGCATTTACAGCTCAGTAATAATTCCTACTCTCTGTCTTGTCTTCTGGTGTAGTTTCTTAACCGTACCACTTGTTGCTTATTTAGGAATGGAATTCTGGGGTCCTAGGATGCTAGAACATAGTTTTTACTATGGTGCTACTAAGAGTGGAGCCCAAAACTAATGAAAATTCATGAAAATTTGTTATCATTGTGAAACAAAATAAAGACAGAATTTGATGTAAGAATTTATAGCATCTTGTTAAGGTCACTTAATTTCTGTTGAATCTAATGATAAAAATTGAGGTTTGTATGTCACCCATTAAGATTTCATTATTCAGTAATTAATGTTATTATATCCTATATAAGTGTTTGCAGAAGATTGGGAAATTGAGGACAAAATAAAAATGTATCCTTTACTAGAGACATCTTGAGAGGAGCTGTTTTAGAGGGGGCTCATGGTTAGGCAGGTTGCTTTGGCCTTGAGGACTCCAGCTCCCATGCTTAGGGGCAAGACTTGGAAAGAGCTAGATAAGTGTCCTTCACTGCATTGGCTGTACTGATTCATTATTTTTAACTCCATATAGATAAAATATCTGTTTGCTAGAAAGAGAACCAAATGGTCGGCGCCGTGGCTCACTAGGCTAATCCTCCGCCTGCGGCGCCGGCACCCCGGGTTCTAGTCCTGGTTGGGGTGCCGGATTCTGTCCTGGCTGCCCCTCTTCCAGTCCAGCTCTCTGCTGTGGCCTGGGAAGGCATGGGAGGATGGCCCAAGTGGTTGGGCCCTGCACCTGCATGGGAGACCAGGAGGAAGCACCTGGCTCCTGGCTTTGGATCGGCGCAGCACGATGGCTGTAGTGAGTGGCCATTTTTGGAATGAACCAATGGAAAAGGAAGACCTTTGTCTCTCTCTCTCTCTCTCTCTAACTCTGCCTGTCTAAAAAAAAAAAGCCATTTTTGTCTTCCAAAAATCAATCACAATAATCAATACATTAAAGGCAGTAAATAATATCTGAATGACCAGAAGATTAAATATGGCGATGATGAGGATTATGGTGATCATTTTTATCATATTTTAACTGTGCTATACCAAAAACTGTGATGGGCACTTGATATACATCACGCTTACTCTTTACCAGAACTACCAGGACAGGTGTTACACTCTACTGAGAGATGAAACATCCATTTTACAATTTCAAGGACAATTTTGAGACTGGCCTTGGTTACTGGCTGAAATGAGATTTTTCACTGGGATTTAAAGGATGTGTAGAACTGTTGGATGCAGAGAAACACAGGATTTCACATGGAGAGAACTACACAAACCAAGAAAATTCTAGACTCAGGGTGCCTCAGATCCATATAAATAAAGGTATATATATGAAGAGGCAAGACAAGACACTACAGGCTGAGGAAGCTTGTAATCTATCAGGGGTGGGAAACATCTGACCCATGAGCTATACATGGACTACAAAATAATTTGGTCTGGCCCTGCCAAGGAAACCAGAAATTGGACCCAAAATCAATAAATCTACAATAGGCTCATTTTACAATCAATAATTTTGCATGGCCTATGAATGTTTTATATTTATCTCCCAACAGCCCTTGCCAGAAGAAAATTTCCCCATTGGATTGTTTCACTTGAAGAGATTCATATGTATTAAAGCAAAATAACAACAACAGATAAAAACATATACCTTTAAACAAAAACTATTTTACAAGCTTGTCTTGGTGATGTGTCCCTGACTTGATGCATAAGAAAAGCTTTCCAAGAGTGGCCATCTGATTCAGCAGTTAAGACACCACTTGGGATGACTGTATCCCCTACCACAACATCTAGGTTCAAGTGCCAGCTTGGCTTCCAGTTCCAGGTTCCTGCTGATGTGCATCCTGGAAGGCAACAAGTGATGGCTTAAGTATTTGGATTTCTGTCACCCACGTGAGAGATTCAGATTGAGTTCTAGATTCCTGGCTTCAGACTGGCTTAACCCCTAGGTGTTGCAGATATTTGGGCAATGAACCAATGGATAGAGATCTGTCTCTCTGCCTTTCAAATAAGCTTAAAAAACTGGTTGAGATTTCCTTTCATTCCATCTATCCCTTTTACATTATCCTGTTTTAATTCCATATGAACAAACTGTCGCTACCAGATATGCTTATTTATGGCATTTTCTCATGTATTTATTTTTCTCACTCTGCTAAGTTTTAGACTCAATGAAATTACAGTACTTATTTATCTTTTATATTACTGAATTCCTCATGCCTAAAATGTGTCTAGCACATGCTCTATGTGTCAATTTCCTTGCTTTACAACACACTACCAATACTTACCAACAAATACTTAGTTGTTTAAAATAATAGAAATATTAGCACATGTAGCATTTCAGTTTTTCCTGGAGACATCCAAGCTCAGTGTATTCTGTTGCTAAGTCTAAAGTATCTCACATTATTAGCATCAACATCTGGACATAGAGTGGTTCGTTTGTCTGATGCTCTCACCCATGCTTATTTCTGTGGCTGCCATACATATGGCTGCATACATATTCCATATGTATGCCATATGTATGGTATACGTGTGCAGGGTGGGGGATTCAGCTGAGCCGGAGGGTCCCACATGGTATCAACTGGCCTAACTGGAAGCAAAGATACCTCTTTCAGGTGGCTTGACATTCTCTATTAGAATTTATTTTCTTCCCACCGTGGTAAAAAGTGTCTTACACGAAGGACCTCTGTGGGTGAGCCCCCAGTGGAAAGAAGTAGTAATCAAAGAAGGACGTACTTTTCTCTGAAGGGAGGAGAGAACTTCCACTTTGCTTATGGCCTTGCCTAAATACTGAAGGAGTCTGTGGATTTATAAGGCTTCCATAGCCTAGACAGTTCACTTCAAGAGCCTCGGGTGATTGCTGTTATCATACATAAGAGTGTTAACTGTTAAGTTAATAACAGGAGTCACTGTGCACTAACTTCCCATGCAGGACCTCTGTCCTCAGAGTGTTGGATTATGAGACTTAATAGTAAAACCTCAAAGATTCACTTCATTTTAGTATATTAGATGGAGGATATTCTTACGTCTCATAAGCTATAGTTATGTCTAGATGCTTGCAAAAGATGTATCATTCTTGAGTTCTCCTTCAAAGTTAAGTTCCTCAAAATATATTATACATATATAAATTAAACCTCAGCAAGGTTTACTTTTATTGAATTAAAAAGTTCTTTCCTTATTGTAAAAATAATCCTTTTGGTGTTCTATTAGCACAGTAGGGTAACAATAGTTACCAATAACAGATTTCATTCTTCTAAATAGCTAGAAGACTTTTGAAAGTTCACACTACAAAGAAATCTTAAGTATATGAAGCAATGGATGCTAATTATCCTAATTTGATCATTAACATCTATGCATGTATTGATATATTACATTTTGACCCATAAATATGTACAATTATTGTCAATAAAAACAAATAATCTAAAACAAAATTTTTAAAAAAATAATAAACATACATCACTAAGGAGGCAGAAAAAGAATCTTTTGTCTTCCTTATGGAATTTTCTTAGGGTCATGTTCAAAAAAGCTAAAGATAGAACCTGTTAAAACCCTAAATCTCTGCCTTATGAGTTGTACAATTCATGTCTGTTTCATGTATCTATCAAAGCAGGTCACAATACTCTTCCAGATTCAAGGAGTGGGGACCCAGATTGTTCTTTGTCAATAATTTGGTATATTTCATTTATTTGAAAGACAGCAAGGGAGGCAAGGGAAAAGGGAACGAAGGAGGAAAGGAAGAAAAGAAGAAAGGAGAGAGGGAGAGAGGGAGGGAATGAGAATGAACATTTCCTATCTGCTGAATCACTCCCCCAAATGCCCACAGAAGTCAGGCATGAACAGGCTGAAGCCAGGGGATGGGAACTCAATCTAGCTCTGACATGTGGGGTGGGTGACAGGGACCTAAGTACTTAGGGCATCCACTTGCTGCCTCCCAAGGCGTATATTAACTGAAAGCTAGAATGGAGAACAAAGCCAAGACTTGAACACAGGCACTCTATATGCGATGCAGGCATCCTAACCAGCAAACTAATGACTGAACAAAGCACCCAGCAACTCAGTTGTTCTTAATGGAAGGAGTTCCAAAATACTGTGGCTATATATATATATATATATTTTTTTTGACAGGCAGAGTGGACAGTGAGAGAGAGAGACAGAGAGAAAGGTCTTCCTTTTGCCGTTGGTTCACCCTCCAATGGCGGCCGCGGCTGGCGCGCTGTGGCCGGCGCACCACGCTGATCCGATGGCAGGAGCCAGGTGCCTATCCTGGTCTCCCACGGGGTGCAGGACCCAAGCACTTGAGCCATCCTCCACTGCACTCCCTGGCCACAGCAGAGAGCTGGCCTGGAAGAGGGGCAGCCGGGACAGAACTGGCGCCCCGACCGGGACTAGAACCCGATGTGCAGGCGCCGCAAGGCGGAGGATTAGCCTAGTGAGCCACGGCACTGGCCTATGTGGCTATATTTTAAAATGAACCATAACCTCGGGTTCAGTAAGTAGGCATGGTATGAATAGATGATGTGATGTAATTTAAGCCATAACAAGGGGAGAATACAGCATATTCTTTAGCTGATAAGCACAAGTTAGACTTGTTAATTCCTGAATATCAGATAATATAAGTTTTTTTTTTTGAAAATTCATCTATTTATAGTTAAAGAAAGGAATAAAATGGAAAGCACCTAGACATAGTGGTCATTTAAACCCTGTTTTGATAAATCAAAAATAACGAAGTGAGAAACTGAGGGATTCATCATAAATTCTACTTCTATGTCCCATTTTCTTATTTGGGGCTTTTATAGCAATGTATGATGGTTGAACAATGGTAAATTATTGTTTGCCTCAGGACAAATATGTAGGCACTGCTAGAGTATGGCAGGAGAATAAATTAAATCCATCTGGAAAAGAATTTAGGCAGCACTACTATCTGTGGCTCCAGCTAGTAGACCACATATTTTCCAGTTCACTTTAATTAATTTCAGGTAACTCAAGGTAAAATATAAGATATGATCTGCGAAAAAAAATTTACACATACACATACACACACATACACACACACATACCCCCAAGACATTACATTTTGAGGGAGCACTTTTTTTTTTTTTTTACAGGCAGAATGGACAATGAGAGAGACAGAGAGAAAGGTCTTCCTTTTTTCCATTGATTCATCCCCCAATAGCCACTGCAGCCAGCGCACCGCGCTGATCTGAAGCCAGGAGCCAGGTGCTTCTTCTGGTCTCCCATGGGGTGCAGGGCCCAAGCACCTGGGCCATCCTCCACTGCACTCACGGGCCATAGCAGAGAGCTGGACTGGAAGAGGGGCAGCCGGGACAGAATCCGGCCCCCCAACCGGGACTAGAACCCCGGGTGCCGGCGCCGCAGGCGGAGGATTAGCCTATTGAGCCGCAGCACCGGCCCTGAGGGAGCACTTTGTGTACTACAGTAACTTAAATCCCCATTGCCATTTACTTAGAACTGGCTGATACAAAAGAGATACAAGATTAACACATGTAGCATTTCCATTTTCCCTGGAGACACCCTAGCTCAGCATCTTCTTCTGTTGCTAAAACCTGAAGAACCTCATAGATTTCAAGGTGTTTTCACTCTGGATGGTTACACCTGTCAGTTCTTTTCCTGTTCAAAGAAAGATTTGCAAAACACCTCATTTGGGGCATGTTTTTCTCTAGAAAATGTTATTATTTCCTTTGTTAGAAATAGGAACACAATTCCATTTAACAGGAATAAAGTCATACATTTATCTGGAGAGTGCTGATACCTAGGCCTCACCAGAAGTGGAGCTGATGGAAATACACATTTCCTATGCAAAAAGCCTATCTTTCGAGTTAGAAAATGAGGCTCGTTAAAAATTCTCAGTATGAAATGAATAAAAGTTAAAATTTCAGCACTGATACATTGAGAAGGAACTTACAAATTAAATTCTCTACATGATTATAAATTATTTGATGGCTAAAATGTAATAAACAGCAATGGGAATTTTCAATACATTTTGGCTAATTCAGTCTTCTCAAAATGAAAAGTCTTAAATTTATTGGTAAACAAACATGAAATTGGCCTTTTATGTATGATTCATAATGTGAGTCTATTTCGTTAACTATTTTTGTTGTGAGTAGATTGTGACTTTCTTCAGTAAGAATAAGGATTCAAGATTGATGTTTCTTCTCCTCCTCAGATTTCCAATTGCACATTTTATATTATTTTGCCAAGTAAGATGGGATTATTTTGTTTGTATGTTTCTTGGAACACTAGACTAGTGTATATACACATTTTTTCTATCAAAAATTTGAGGTATTGGAGATATAGCATCTAATCAGATGAATCTTCTGTCTTCAGCACACTCTATATATAGAAGGATTATTCAATTGACAAGACAATTAGGGGAGTGTCATGAGGCACGCCAACACCCAGTGCTGTGAGAACTTAGAAAGGATAGGACGTACAGGGACTGGAAAAGGTTTTCCTAGAGGAATAAACACTAAGGGCAGGTTCTAAAGGACAAGTACTTTGACAGAGAGATGAAAAAGATCACGGGATTTACAGGTAACACAATTTAATTTCTATCAGTGAAGTAGAAACATAAGAGGAAAACTGGTAAGCGATTAAGCTGAAGAAGACTCCAAGTCATTTGGACGAGCTGCAGTAGGTAACAATGGCTGTGTTGTCTGGATGTGCTTTCATACTGTAAAATTTTCGCCCTTGGAATTTGCTGTTGGTTCTTGCCCTTAGTTATCAGCACTCTGGGATTTTATTTTATCTGAAGACGTCTACCTTATGCAAGGTCATGCTTCCTTTCCATTAACTGCCAGCAATCAAAAATAGACACAAACCTAGTTCCCTTTCTGCAGCTTTCAACAACTCTGAAGTGATACTCCAGCTTCAGAGTGCCCCATAAAACCAGCTGAAACCTGTGACTTTTTACAAACAACCCAACTCTTCAATTGATTTCTTTCTCCTTACAATGGATGCTTATCCTAAAACATGCCCAATTATCATTTTACACATCAATCCATTTCTGAGTCTCATTTTCATTGTATACCATCTGTAACAATGCATTACATGGATATATAATAATTGTCTAGATAGAAATGAATGAAATGATCCTTCTACATGAAATTATACTTCATGTTCTATCCTTATGGACAACTTTGAAAATATCAATAATGCACATTATTAATGTTTTTGTAATGGTTGTACTTACAAATTACTTAAATGGCCGGCGCCGCAGCTCACTAGGCTAATCCTCCGCCTTACGGCGCCAGCACACCGGGTTCTAGTCCCAGTCGGGGCACCGATCCTGTCCCGGTTGCCCCTCTTCCAGGCCAGCTCTCTGCTGTGGCCAGGGAGTGCAGTGGAGGATGGCCCAAGTCCTTGGGTCCTGCACCCCATGGGAGACCAGGATAAGTACCTGGCTCCTGCCATCGGATCAGCGTGGTGCGCCGGCCGCAGCGCGCCTACCGCGGCGGCCATTGGAGGGTGAACCAACGGCAAAAGGAAGACCTTTCTCTCTGTCTCTCTCTCTCACTGTCCACTCTGCCTGTCAAAAAAAAAAAAATTACTTAAATGCTGATGTGGCTAAAAGCATTTTGTTTCCCTATTTAAATCTTACACTTGAAATCAAATTTTCTGGCACAGACATATACTGAATGGCTTACTTCTGGGCACCATCATTTCCTTGGGTAAATAGCATCAATTAATTTCTCAATCAACTTCTTCAAAGTGAAGTATTTTTTTCCCCTTTGGGCTTTTAAATTGTTTTAAATTTTTATTTAATAAATATAAATTTCCAAAGTACAGCTTTTGGATTACAGTGGCTTTTTTCCCCATATAACTTCCCTCCCACCTGCATCCCTCCCATCTCCTGCTCCCTCTCCCATTCCATTAACATCAAGATTCATTTTCAATTATCTTTATAAACAGAAGATCAATTTAGTATATGTAAAGATTTCAACAGTTTGCACCCACACAAACACACAAAGTATAGAGTACTGTTTGAGTACTAGTTATAGCATTAATTCACCTTGTACAACACATTAAAGACAGAGATCCTACATGGGGAGTAGGTGCACTGTGACTCCTGTTGTTGACTTAACAAATTGACACTCTTGTTTATGGCACCAGTAATCACCCTAGGCTCTTGTCAGACTTTCCAAGCCTATGGAAACCTTTTGAGTTCGCCAACTCTGATCTTATTTAGACAAGGTCATAGTCAAAGTGGAAGTTCTCTCCTCCCTTCAGAGAAAGGTACCTCCTTCTTTGATGGCCCATTCTTTCCACTGGGATCTCAATCGCAGAGATCTTTCATTTAGTTGTTGTTTTGTTTGTTTCTTTGTTTTTGGCAGAATGTCTTGGCTTTCCATGCTTAAAATACTCTCCTGGGCTCTTCAGCCAGATCCAAATGCCTTAAGGGCTGATTCTGAGGCCAGAGTGCTGTTTAGAACATCTGCCATTCTATGAGTCTGCTGTGTATCCTGCTTCCCAAGTTGGATTGTTCTCTCCCTTTTTTATCCTACCAGTTAGTATTAGCAGACACTAGTCTTGTTTATGTGATCCCTTTGACTCTTAGACCTATCAGTATGATCAACTGTGAACTGAAACTGATCACAAAGTGAAATATTTAAAAATAAATTCTTTCGCAACTGATGTTGACAACTTTCTTAATATTAAAATTTTATATCAAATATGTAGGAGATGAACTGACCTCTAGTATAATAATTTTTTAATTTTTTTTTATTTTTGACAGGCAGAGTGGACAGTGAGAGAGAGATACAGAGAAAAAGGTCTTCCTTTTCCATTGGTTCACCCCCCAATGGCCACTGCGGCCGGTGCACCATGCTGATCCGAAGCCAGGAGCCAGGTGCTTCTCCTGGTCTCCCATGCAGGTGCAGGCCCCAAGCACATGGGCCATCCTCCACTGCACTCCCTGGCCACAGCAGAGAGCTGGACTGGAAGAGAAGCAACCAGGACAGAATCCAGTGCCCCGACCGGGACTAGAACCCGGTGTGCCAGCGCCACAGGCAGAGGATTAGCCTAGTGAGCCGCGGCGCCAGCCCAGTATAATAATTTATACAAAGCAGATTATTTTCTCCTTTCCTCTGTTAATGTACAATTTTCTGAAATTATAAGCTTTAGTGAGTTTCCTAGAAGACAGGGTTGTTTTTGTTTGGTTGGTTTTTGCCCAAGTTCTAGATTTTTTCTAGAATATTGACCATGAAGTATACTGAATAAAACATTGTGTTTCCATTTTGCGCCCAGCTGAATCATCACCAGATACTAATGATTTAAAAGTATTCTTTTTGCTTGCTTTCAATCAAATTTGCCAAATTCCTGATTTAATGGAGGGTTAGCCTTGCAATTATGAAGTAAACTGAATGAATATCAAAGCAAATATTAAAAGAAAAAAAAACAAGGAAGGAAGGACGTGGGAGAGAAGAAGAGTGGGAAGTATCATTATGCTCTTAAATTTGTATATATGAATTACATGAAATTTGTTCAATTTATATAACTAAAAATCAATAATGAAAACTTAGAGACAGGGATTTCCCCTTTGATGAAATACAGCCTAAAATAAAGGAACCCTATCATTTGCTGCTTAGTTCTTCTGCAGCAAAATTATAAGGAATTCCTATCTGGATACCTTTGTCAAGAATTAAATATCACTTGAGTCTTCATAAGCACGTCCAGAGGATAATTCTTCCTACTTTTGTGAGCCAATTGAGGAGGAGCTCAAGATTATCTTCAAAAGGGTAAAAGATAACTTTTTTTTTTCTTTTGCCATACACTGTTTCCTAAAGAGAGAGACATTAAGGCCATTGCATTTCCTGGCTGACGTGCTTTTCCTACTTTTCCCATCTTCCTCAGGAAACTGACATTTGCTAGAAAATTTCTTGATAATTTTTCTACCATAGTAGCAAAATATGTGTACTTTTGCTTTCCATGCAAATAAATTTTGCTTTTCTATTGACATTTACCTCTGTCTCATCCTCAAGTTACTTCATGCATCAAAGGCAAGAACTTGGATCCAACCACTCCACTGCCATGGCTCAAGTACTTGGAAATATCTTACCTATATGGAAAACACAGACATTGTCAGGTTCATCTGGGGAAGTGAACCAACAGATGGGAGCAGTCTTTGTCTCTCTGCCTCTCAATTAAAAAAGTGTTCAAAAAGATAGGTAGAACTCAAAGAACAGAGAAAGAATGTTTATGGCAACTGCATCATTAAATGTTTCCTGGTGATTAAGATTACTATAATGCTTCCTTCTCTGACAAGCTCCAACATTCCATGACAATTTGGCTCCAGACGTGCAGGCAAGAATATGGTTTTCAACTTTTTTTTTCCTGAAGGTCTTCACACTCTTTAAAACTGAGGTGAATGTGAAATTACAAAAATGAGTTTTCATTGCGTACATGAAAACTGTGATATTTATGTAAAAGTTCAATAATTTTTTTTAAAAAATTCTTATTTTTACCTACTGGAAAGGCTGAGAGAGAGAGTGTGTGTGTGAGAGAGAGAGGAGAGAGTATAGAGAAAAGAGAGAGAATATATATCTTCTATCCACTGGTTCATTCCACAAATTCCTACACGGGCCACAAATAGGTAATGTTGAAACCAGGAGGCTAAAACTCTCTCTTGTGTATGTCAGGGTACCAGACATTTGAACCATTACCCACTGCCTCCAACTATTAGGATCGGAAGCAGAGCTGTATCAGAAGCAGAGCTGCTGGAAGTTCAACCAGCACAATATGGAATGCAGGCATCCTGAGCAACTGCTTACTCCGTGATACAATAATACCAATCCCTAAAACATTTTCAGAATCAGGATAAAGAACTTCAGTCTTCTCTGCTTTATTTAATTAACAATTAATTTCATTTATTTATTGTTGGCAATTTTTTATCCATTAACTATTTTCTTTGGGCAAATATTATTGGCAAATATCTTAATATACTTTTGGAATTGGAGGCAACCAGAACAGTCATGTTTCTTAGTTTTTACCTCATCCTGTCATTTTTTTTTCTTGTTTTAGAAATTTAGAAAATCTTAGGTTCATAGGAAAAATAAGAGTGTAAAACTAACAAAATCCTCAGTTTGCATATTCAGAAGAAAATGGGTGTTAACAGATGATTTTGATTAACTCAATCTACTTCATTTTGTCATGTGTAAAAATATTTCACCTAACAGGAAATCCAATTTGGGATTTTATATTCTATTATCATTAAAAGTCTTTTATACAACTCAATATAGATACCTGAAGTATCTGAGAATAAAATCTGTGCAAACTAAAGGAAATTCAAAAAGTAATTGAAATTAAATGAAAGTCAACATTATGGTGTATTCTGTTTTTTCTTTAGAGTGTATAAGCTGCAGAATATCACACTGAAAATTTTATTTATCGAATTATTCTCTAATGGAATGTTATTAAATGTAACAGACAGCTGTTTGTGCTAGTCACACTTGCTGATTTTGTTAGATTATTGAAGAAAAAATTATCGATTGCTTATGATGGGATTCCTAAATAAAAATATATAGAATAGGCAGATAACAATTATTTGTCCCTCAAAGCACCCTTCTTCCATATAACAGAATTCACAACACTTTGAATAAAGAACAAATTTATTACCTTTCTTTGCAGCTGTACTCATACATGTAACTAATTACTTCTCAATATAAGTTTCTCATGTCATCTTTAAGGAAATTTCAGTGCTTATTCTATGCTACTGCTGCTGCTTCCCCCATCCTCCTCCCTCCTGCTTCCTTCCCCTCCTTCATCTCTGTTTAACTCTCTATGAACCAGATGCCATAATCTTGGCCATGGGTACAAGGCCATCACAAATGGATTGTGAAGTACTCAGCTGGAAATAAACTAGGTCTAATTTGTACTTGCCATTTCCTCCATTATATTTTTATGCGCAATGAAAAGAATATAGAATAATACAAAGAAATCAGCAAAGTTAGTATTCCCTCCCCTCACGCATGTCCAAATTCCTTTTGACTAGAAAAATTAGGAATTCACTGTGCCCCAAGGAAAGATCACTTCACCGAGGTTAAACCAGCACTCTGACCCAACTCTTTCCACAATAATATATGATAACCTCATGTGTTTATTAACACAGTATTGGTTGAATGAAAACTGTAAAATAATGTTATCAGCTTATACAAGGATTGTGAGCAGCAGATATTTCAATGATTCCAGTTTCCTTTATTTGTTATTTCCCACATGCAGGGTAAATAGCAACTACAATTTTAGTCTTCCTCTTTGATCCCTTCCCAACAGATGGATAATATGTAACATTGGAATTTCAAAAAGGGAAGTGGGAGAAAGCCTTATTTTATCTTTTCCTTTACTTTGTTAACATTGGTAACTGACTTTCTAAATCAAGAGTAGTGTTACAAATAAGAAACTATGTTTTGACTCTTAACGAATTCCTGAAGAGTGTCCAAAGCCTAGCTACACCCAAGGATTTCCCATTTTCTTTGGTCTGACTTTCAACAAACAAGTACCTTCCCTCTCTAATATTATGCTAAAAGAACTTATTTAATATATAATATTATTGGAATAGAATTTATTGTAAGAGAACTAACAGGCAGCAAAATGATGCAGCTAATTGCCTTCAGGAAATAAAAGACAAGTATATATAACTAAAAAGTTAATGTATTTTATTCTTGCCCTTCTCACACCTGCAGCCCCAATTATACATTTTTAGCAAAATGAATCTTAATGAAGGATTAGTTAGATTTCTAATTTTCCTACTTCTGAAAATTCCAGAGTGGTCACCATGCACACGAATGAGGTTTACGTGAAGTGGAAAATCAAATCTCACTCCATTTTCTCACTCTTGCTTCCTACAATACTTTTCCTTTCAGTGCTTGTCTTTACAACCCAATAGTTAGAGCAACAGTAGGGGTTCTATTGCATGAGATAGTAACCTAGAAATGCGCATCATCCTTTATTCTTCAGCATTGCTCTGCCTCATTCCTCTGTCTTCAAAATCCCTTTGTGTACATGCATTCACACGATTGTGCACACGCAAGCAGAATGATCTGTTTATTCTGGAAGCAGTCAGAGCACCATATTTGCCAATGTGAGATCATTGGAATAACTTGAATGATGTCTTCCACATGTTGGCTGACTACTTAAATTCTTGTTTAACCATGTGTAGTCTCTTAATTCCCATGTATGCTGAGGTAGGCTTTTATTTAGAATGCAGGGAAATTGCCAAGTGTCTGATAATAGTGATCTGTGAGAATGGCGCTGTATCTGAAAGAAATTGTGTCCTTAAATAATCCGAGATCTCCTATTGTTAATGCCAGTTATAGAAGAAATAATTTGGAGCTATATTTTTCAGATTTCTTGGATTTGTAACACAAAATGAACCAGGAGGAAATTAAATAAATATGATGCTATAAATGATTGTATCATCTTTCCTTAGAGAAAAACCTTAATTTACAAAGCATTAGTAGTATCATGTTTCAAATATTCTCTTATCGCTATTCTTGAGGAATATGGTCATTTTGTGCTTATAGTTTATCAGGAGGTGATAATAATGAATTTGTTCATTTTCTTTCAATTGTATTTATCTAAAACTTGTCTAAAATTTTGTTTGTCATAATGATAAAATTGTCATTTTATTTGCCAACCTACATAAGGTCTTTGTCATAGCTGTACAATAATTTATTTGAGAGTGGAATGGTAACATTATGTATTTTATTTATTTGAAAGGCAGAATGACAGAGATGGAGAGACAAAGAAAGATCTGTCATCCAAAGCTCATGCCCCAAATGCCTGAAGTAGATGGGCCTGAGTCAGTTCTAAGCCAGCAGCACCATCTGTATCTTCCACATCCCAGGTGCATTGACAGAGAAGTAGATCAGAAGCAGAGGAGTCAGGACCTAGAACCTGCACTTTGATATGGGATGTTGATGTTGCATGCAACAGCCTAACCTGCTGTGCCACAAAACTGGCCCTTAATATTACATATTATTTGCACACTTTTTAATGATGTTGAATTAGACACATCGATGTTTTCTTGGTTAAGAATAATACTATACAAATGCAAACATAGTGTTATGGAATCCTTTTAACTTTCTCTTCGGGCATCCACTAGAATTTGTTGATTATACTTTTATTCATATTCAATTTCTTTCTGCCTTACAACATCTCATAATTCAATTCATTGAACATTCTAATCCTTGATCTTACCACTGATACATATATACTTGTCATATATTCTTGACCTTTTTCTATTTAAGGTTGTGCCAAGTTCCATTTGTAAAAGCTGAAAGTTAAGGTCACTATTTGAAGTTATGTGATCCAAGTATTTGAGAAACACTATCATTTGTATTGCCGAAAGGGACAATGTAATTTCCAGTAAACAGAAACACAGCTGGCACCCTTTGGGTAATATGAAGAATGAAAAAGTCCATTAAGTTGGGGTTACTATGATCTTGGATTCTGAGGCTGAATATTTACTGCCTATGGTTTGAAATATGATCAAGAAATCCGGAGCATTTTCATGAGACAAAGTGAAATTTATAATTTATGTTGAATATAGAAGTTACCATTGCAGAAGCTTTTCAGATATTAAAATATTTGAACCTGGAAATCGTTAAGTTAATCAATCCCTGTGATGATGCAACCAGTTGTTTGTGGATAAGGTGTGACCATGGGTGAAGAGATAAAGTGTCAATATTTATGACAATGATTATGTCCCTAATGATAAAGATAGATTTTAGGTGTCCTGCGATTTCAGTGATTTCAGTGATAAAGGCAATGTGACTATAGTTTTTGAGACCTTAGTGACTCATAGACTGTTTTGGGTTGCTATCATAAAGTACCTGAGATTTGATAACATAAAGCAAAGATTTTTACTTTGCTCCCACATTTGGAGACCCAGCTATCTGTCCTCTGATGGGAGCCTTCTGATTGTGTCATAACATGGTAGACAGCACCATGGTGGCAGCCTATGCAGGTGCAATGGAGAAGGGACCACATGACAGGAGAGTGGAGTCAGGCACAAACTCTAACATCAGTCTCTCTTCTATCAACTAATTTGGTAGGTGTCTCTATGATCCAATCATCTTTTAAAGTCCCCACCATCTTAATACTATTAAACTGGGAATGACACTTCCAGCATATGAATCTGAAGAGGATAAACTATTCCAACCATGTCAGCTACACAGACAACAAATCAATCATCTACTTTTCTGAGTAGTAACATGAATAAGCAACTAGTTGTCCTGGCAATCAATTCTTGTTGATCCATTCACCCAACAGGAATCCCTTTGAGATCCTCAATGTCATCACCACAGTAAAAGCAGAGCAGGGCTCACATCAATTGACATCCAGCATTGACAACAGAAGATAACTATTGCAAGTAACTATAAATATGTTGGATTATCAGTCTAACTCAGACCCTGGAATAAAAATTCCATGACATTTTTGTAATAACCATTCAAATAATAATGGTATTACTAACATTAATGGCAAAGATACTGCTAACAATGTTATTTATATTATTTATATAATTTCCTTCATATAATTTTTCTTAGATTTCTTAGAACATAATTGCTGGATAATAAAATTTTTCTATCATTAAGGATTTTGATACAAATTCATGTGGCCCTGTCTCCAGAAAGATAATATTTACTCTCCCACTGAGGATATTTGAGAATGCCTTTACAGTCATTGGAATCAGACCATGGAGTTTCTGGGTTTAAAGAAAAATTATTTGACATCACATGAAGGAGAACATGGAGCATTTTTTGTCTTCCTAGCAGTAAATCCTCTTGTTGCTCCTTGTATCTTGATTGCATGTCCTGATTTTAATATATATTATTTGTTTATGCATTGGCATGTACTTCAGAGGGAGTATTGTACACAGCTTAAGAGAAAAATTGTCAGTATCTTAGTCCAAACATGGAATGTAATTTCTTTTACCAATGAGTGGTTGAGAATACCATGAATATAATACCACTAAATAGGAAAGACGTCTATTTTGGTGGAAAGTTTTCTCTGGATAGTAAAGAGATTGATGAAAAATGGCCCAGTTTTTACTAGCTCTGGCAGTTTTTGCATGCTGATGCAATGATGCCACTACAGTAGCCCACTTGGCTATATGAAGATCAATTCCCTATTGAGCCAATCCACTGAGGCCAATCAGATGCAAAACACAGGAAAACTTGAGGTCTTGATACCTAGACACTGAAGTCACGTCTCCATTATTTGAGCTTTAAATCTAAACTTTAATGTCAAGGGCAAACATAAATATTCCAAATGTCTACTATGAAGGTATGATTCCTATTTACCAAGTAAATATCAAGAATATCATATTGAATATGTAGGGGCCCACAGGGAGATATGATAAAATAAAACTTTCATAAGCTTTTACAAATTTTGCTATAGACTTTATGTAATAGTTCATTTTGTATATCAACTTGACCCAGCCAACAGATACTTAGATTTCTGATTAAACAATATTTCTGAGCATACTTTGGGAGTGCTTATAGAAGAGATCATCATTTGAATCAATGGAGTTAGTATACACCCTTTGCCAGCGTGGGTTGTCATCATAGAATCTGCTTATGGCTGGAATGGAACAGAAAGAAGGGATGAATGTCTGGTTCTCTGCCTGATTGCTGGAGGTGAAGTAAGTATCTACTCCTCCTTCTCCCGTTTGCCCTCTGCTTTTAGGCCTGCATGCCTGGACCATAATTTGCATCAGCAACTCTCTGGCTCTCAGGCCCTTGGACTACAATGCCAGCCTGTCCTAATCTCCAGCATGCAGACAACATATCAAGAGACTTCTCAGCTTCCATAATCATGAGATCCAATTCATTAAAATAAATCTTTATCTATATAAGTAGTTATAGTAAATATTAACTGATACATTTATATATGTGTACACACACACACACACAAAGGGTCCTGAAAAAGTTCATGTAAAATTTATATTATGAAAACTACAAGTATTTCAAAAATGTTGCACCAAAACAAGTTTTTCTTTTAATTCTACCTTTCTACTAATATCTAATAATATCCTCATATTTGTATGTATGTATGTATGTATCTCTTTTCTATGAGAAACATTAATACATGGGAATATGGGAAATGCTACAGTGTAAGCAACAAAAGTTGAAATCCCTTGGTGAGCCTTGTCTCTTCAAGATATTGCTCACTGACCCTCAGTGCTGTGAAATGGTGTCTATGAGGTGCATTTTCTATTTGATGTCTTTATGCTTGTACCATCCATGGGACAAAATACATAAATCCCATATCATGCAGTCTCCAGTGAAATGTAAAGCAGTTGAGAGTTCAGGCAAGTAGTTTCTGGAGGTCTTGGACTCTGGTTTTGGTTATTTACTTATTTTAATACCAGAGTTTTTAAGATTTATTTTATTTATTTGAAAAAGAATTACAGTGAGACAGGAAGAGATAGAGATCTTCCATCTGCTCTTTCACTACCCAAATGGCCACAATGGTTGGGGTTGGGCCTCGCTGAGGCCAGAAGACAAAAGCTTCATCTGTGTCTCCCACATGGGTGCAGGAGTCCAAGGACTTGGGCCATCTAATGCTGCTTTTCAAGGCCTCTAGCAGGGAGGTGGATCAGAAATGGAGCAGCTGGGATTTGAACTGGTGCCCATATGGGATGCTGGCATTCCAAGCTGCAGCTTTACATTTGTCTGAATTTTAGCAGCCAGGTAATCCAGTAGGAGACATATTATCAGGCTATGTGAATGATTTATTATTATTTATTTGACAGGTAGAGTTATAGACAGAGAGAGACAGGAGAAAGGTCTTCCTTCCATTGATTCACTCCCCAAATGGCCACCACAGCCGGTGCTGCACCAATCCAAAGCCAGGAGCCAGGTGCTTCTTCCTGGTCTCCCATGTGGGTACATGGCCCAAGCACCTGGGCCATCCTCCACTGCACTCCTGGGCCATAGCACAGAGCTGGACTAGAAGAGGAGCAACGGGGACTAGAACCTGGTGCCCATATGGGATGCCGGCACCGCAGGCGGAGGATTAACTTAGTGAGCCACGGTGCCGGCCCTATGTGAATGATTATCAAGGGTATTTACTGAATCCGTGAAGAGAGGATGAAAGCTTTTGCTTAGCTTCCCTCTGAGAGAGTTGCATAAAGTTCATGGTAAGTGTGCTTACAGTCATGAAGGAAAACTCATCTATGTTAGCAAGGACAAACAGGGATTATGATGGCACTCATGCAGACTGGAAACTGAGACTTCTCACATGCAGATTAATAGATACGGTGTACGACAATAACCTTCCCTGGAATTCAGTTATTTTGCTTTACAACTTACGTCCTCTAATTTCTTTGAATAGAAAAAAAAAAAAAAAAAAAAAAAAAACAAAGAGAATGGTGCTGAAATTCTGTCTCAGAGCTGACTTTAAGGCCTGTAAAGTTTCTCTGCCCTCCTAGTGCTTCACACACACTTCTGTGATAACACTTATGGTCCTGCACTCCATTTGCTTGGTTATTCAGTCTCCCTCCTGAAGACATGAGATATCTGAAAACTAGGACTGTATGTTGTATCTCCATGTGGAAAGTGACTACTACACGACAGGCACCCAATATTTTTAGGACATTTTGAGGGTGCATGAATGCCTCCACCGAAAGCCCTCACTCACAAGTGAGGGTGGCTTCATTGCTGATGGACTTACTCCAACAGACACAACATTAGCTTCATTGTATTTCATTTACCCAATTCATGAGAGGGAGCCTTGGCAGAGTTATCTAAGTTATCAAAAAATGAGTAACTCGACCAAAAAAAATTAACCTGACTAGTCTAATGGACTGTGAAAAGAAATGAACTCTAAGACTACGTTCTTTGCTTTGATTCTTTTTGGAGACTTGCAAATGGGGAAAGCAGAAGTTTGAAACAAATCTGGAGGTTGTTCCTGACATCTGGTGATATGAATGAAACTGTTTAATTCAAGTCTTGGGAACTGAGACAAATATTTGAATTTTATGCTTTATGGAAATTTCAGTAAAAACACTGTCTTGCAATTTGTTAGAGAACAATCAATCTCATTCAACATGATGTAATTACAAATGTACCAAAAAGTGTCATTATTAAACAGTAGAGATACTTTAAGGAATTTTTGCTATGTATCCAACCTCAGGATAATTTTCAGATAACTATGAGCATATTTGGAAAAATATTTGGAAAAACACTTAATTTACAACTACACAATAATGACTAATGAATGTGTACATGCTGATCAGGATAGTGAAGGAGAACTGGTATACCTATGTTATGATCCCCAAACAGATAGTGATTTCTACCACTAACAGAGTATCATCATAGACAGGACAAATCAGTTTTTCTGTTATCTATAATCAAAGATGTTGTGATAGATTAGTTTTTGTAAACATTCTTCTGAATAACACTTTTATGACAACGTTAAAAAACTGTAATGTACTATAGATTTTTTGGTTAGGAATGTTATACTTGGGGTGAGCATTTCAAATAGCAGTAAAAATGCCACCTGGGATGCCTGCACTGCATATGGGAATACCTGGAAACAAGTCCTAGCTCCACCGTGGAGTCTCACTTGTGGCTAATGCTCATACTCTGGGAGATAGCAGGTGACAGCTCAAGTGATTAAGTTCCTGTCTTCATCCTGGCCCAGCTCCAGCTTTTGCCAGCAGCTGGGGAGTTAGCCAGTTGATGAAACATTTCTCTTTTTCTCTGTCTCAGTTTTTGCCCCTCTGCATCTCAAATAAAGAAAATTAATTTACTGGAGGGCCACACAGCACATACAGCTTTTATATGCTAATATGCTGTGTGGTTCTCTGAGAAAAAGAATATACTTTAAAGCTGCAAAACTGTCTGATCTATCTAGTGCTATGCCAATGTAATTCACTTCTGAATTCTAAATAGATTAATTGTAAAAATCTTCTATCTAGAGAAATACAGAATGTGAGTATTCCTTATCTGAAATGCTTAGGACAAGAAGTGTTTCAGATTTTGGATTTTTCCAGATTTTGGGATGTCTGAATATATATAATGATTTATCTTGCTGATGGGATCCAAATTTAAATTAAAAATCATTTATGCTTCTTAAGTATCTTTATATACTGCTTTTTTGTGAGCCTGTGTTTTGACTATAATCTATCACACGAGGTCAGATGTGGAATTTTTTACTTGTGGTATCATTTCAGCATTCAAAAAGTTTTCAATTTGGGGCACTTGAATTTTGCATTTTTTGATCAGGAATGATCAACCTATATCAGGTTTTCAAACCTGACATGGATGGAAGTCATCTTTTACCTTTACTTTTTTATTTTCTTTTTTTGTTTAAAGATTTATTTATTTATTCAAAAGTCAGAGTTACACAGAGAGAGGAGAGGCAGAGATTATATATATACATATATAATATATTATACACACACACACACACACACACACACACACATATATATATATATATATGAATGAAAGAGAGAGACAGAGGTCTTCCATCCTATGGTTCACTCCCCAGATGGCAGCAACAGCCGGAGCCAGGAGCTTCTTCTTGGTCTCCTAGGTAGGTGCAGGGGCCCAATGACTTGGGCCATCTTCTACTGCTTTCCCAGGCCATAGCAAAGAGCTGGATTGGAAGTAGAGCAGCCGGGACTCGAACCAGCACCCATATGGGGTGCAAGCACTTCAAGCCAGGGCGTTAATCTGCTGTGCCACAGCACCAGACCCTACCTTTACTTTCAAAACTACTAGAGAAAGGGATCTATCTCTATTTGCTAATAGTAACCTACAAAGGCAAAATGCCTTCCCATTAGACATGGCCTGCCCATTATTGACCTACATTAATATGCTAATGATAACATTAGGATGGAATTATTTATTAGAATCCAACTATCAGAGCAATGTTTTAGGTAATATAATTGGATGAATTTTTCTTTCCCTTGAAGCATGTTTCAGAAATTCAAAGAAATCTCAATAATTCTCATATCTGAAGCACACTGCCATCTTTCTCCAGTCACATTATGAGTTACTGAAAATGTAAAAAGCCTGAATAACTCAGGCAGTAGAAAACATCCAAGAGGATTGCTAGGTGAGTTTATGATTAAAGAAGTTACAGTTTTGCCTGGTCTTAAACCCACAGTGTCCTTCCTCTGGCACACACTGCAATAAATAATGGTTGAAAAATGGAATTTAAATTCTGAATGCACAGTTAAAAGGTTCAGAAAGGTCTCCTTAAATTTTATTAATAAAAGTATAAATAATGACTTTCCTTTTATGCCCTGACTTGAGTGCAAGGGAGTATTTTGTAGCAAATGGGTTTCAGAGATGTTTTACTGGCATTAATTTCAAGGAAGATGGAGTGAATGATGGACTAAAAGTAGAGACTAATAGTAAATATTTAAAGCCCTGAGAAAACAGTGGCCATGATTTGACCTTGAATATAAGAAGCTGTTGTCTATAGAGACCATTAGTCATTCTGTTTATGATGTGTTCCATTTACAAAAAATACAAAACAGGCTGAAAATCGTTGTCACAGGAAAGTTTGAGATTACACACTGAAAGGATTTTAGGGTAGGATAACATTTTACTGAAAATACAGAATGATTATCAGTAACCAATATGTATTGGGTGTCCACAAAATCTACAGCATTAGACTCAAAATCATAGGAGAAAATGTTAACTCTGATCAATTTTACTTTTAGGAGAAATGTTTAATTTACAATTCTTTTTAATTACAATCCTCTCTGGAGCTTGAAGGAAGATCTAGATGAATTATACTTCCATCCCATTCTTACTCTGCTCTCTTTTTCTCTATGATTTTTTTTTTTTTTGGACAGGTAGAGTTAGACAATGAGAGAGAGAGAGAGAAAGGTCTTCCTTCTGTTGGTTTACCCCCCTAAATGGCTGCCACAGCCGGAGCTACGCCAATCTGAAGCCAGGAGCCAGGTGCTTCCTCCTGGTCTCCCATGCGGGTGCAGGGCCCAAGCACTTTGGCCATCCTCCACTGCCCTCCCGGGCCACAGCAGAGAGCTGAACTGGAAGAGAAGCAGCCGGGACTAGAACCCGGCGCCCAAATGGGATGCCGGCGCCGCAGGTGGAGGATTAGACAAGTGAGCCACGGTGCCGGCCCCTTCTCTATGATTCTTATGTGAGCCTCTGCTGTACTGTTTTTATACCAAGTAGGTAAGTCATTTCTAATAAAAAATATTCCCCCCCCCGCCACTGTGGCAGAGCAGGTAAAGCTGCCACCTCCAGTGCCAGCATCCCATATGGGCACCGGTTCGAGTCCCAGCCGCTCGCCTTCCAATCAAGCTCTCTTCTATGGCTTGGGAAAGCATAAGATAGCCCAAGTGCCTGGGCCCCTGCACCTGCATGGGAGACCTGGAAGAAGCTCCTGGCTTCAGATCAGCACAGCTCCAGCCACTGCAGTGATCTAGGGAGTGAACCAGCCAATGGAAGACTTCTCTCTCTCTACCACTGCCTCTCTGTAAATCTGACTTTCAAAAAAAAAAAAAAAAAATGAATCTTTAAAATAAAATCTCCCTTACTTGTAGCGCATTTCTTTTCTAAACATTCTGATTCTGCCTAATCATCTCAAGAATGTTTTCTACAGCAGCATTTCTCCTGGGATACTGACTGATAGGCTCTCAAGAGTGATCTCAGGATCACTTTAGGAACCAAAGATAATTACAGACCATCTATCATACAGTAGTGAAAATGCAGTTTCATAAAATTGTTTATTAATAGAAGCATCTTTTCTTGTCTCCTCTCTCCACGTAGCCCAGATATGGTCCCAATCATTCAATCATTATCTTTTCCAAATTTAGTCCCATTACATCTGTGGTGACATGTCTTCATCTCGTTTTCCACTGCATAATATTACAGAATGCTTAGGGTTGTTTTAGGCTGAGCCACAAGAAGAGAAATACACTTGGTAACCAGTATTTCCATGTTGCTTGAATCAAACAATCTGGCACTAGCCCAATAATCTCAGAAAACTCACTTCTATCTGTTCATTTCAGGAGAGTACTAAAAATTTAGCTCCAGGAGAACAGGCTGGATCAGTTGATTATCTGCAGTTAGGTTTCAGTTAGGTTTAGTCCATACAGAAGTGCAACTTCGTCATGAAAAAAAGCACAATTGCAAATATAGCTAAAAAATGTGTATCTCCAAAGTGCAGCTACTTTTCAAAACGTGGAAGACTCTATTAATAATATGGAGAGAAATTTTATGGCAGTCTTGTCTTAAGGGAATATTGACTCAGAAAACACAAAGTACTGTTTAAAAGGAATTTTTAAAGTTTTAGTACATTATGACTTCTGAGAATTATCTAAAACAACTATTACAATAATCAAGTGACCTAAGAAAAATAGATTCATAAAAGAAGTTATGGAACCCTTAACAAGACAAGATGGACAAATATTAAATAATCTTGCGCATTCTTCTAATCATACATGTTACACAGTTGTCTCCAAACAAAATAGAAGTCCAGAGTTAAGGGTAAAAAAAGGACTACTATGTTTTCAGGATATAGATAATTCATTATACTCAGTAGACATACAAGATAACGTTTTTATTCTTTTACTTTTTAAAATGTAAAAATTGATAATATGGGACCAGTGTTGGGATATAGCAGGTTAAGTTGCTGTTTGCCACACCAGTATGGTGTCATAGGCACTGGTTCATTTCCTGGCTGCTCCACTTCTGATCAATGTCCCTGCTAAAGCACCCAGGAAAGCAGCAGATGACTCAAGTACTTGGCCCCTACACCTGTGAGAGACCCAGATGAAGCTCCTGGTTTTGGCCTAGCCCAGCCCTGGATGCTGCAGTCATCTGGGAAGTGAACCAGCCAATAGAAGCATTCACCCTCTCTTTTCCTCTGTGTAACTCTGTCTTTTGAGTAAATAAATCAATGTGTAAAGAGATAATAATAGAATTATGTCACCACAAAAATATCGAAAAATAAAAATAAACCTATTTTGGTTCAAGTTTTTTTAAATATATAAGTAATTTTTCATATAATATACATTTTAACACATTTTGAATAAGTGCAATATGGACCTATTTTGAAATTATAGAGAAATAAAAATATGCAATAATTTACACCACAATCATTGATATGCATATTAGACATTTTTGTCCTCTTGAAGTACCTTGTATTTTTAGATTAAAATGGCACATAAATTTGTAGTCCTCTGAATTATACTCTTTTTTTTTAACTTTTATTTAATGAATATAAATTTCCAGTGTACAGCTTATGGATTACAATGGCTTCCCCCTCCCATAACTTCCCTCCCACCCGCAACCCTCCCCTCTCCCGCTCCCTCTCCTCTTCCATTCACATCAAGATTCATTTTCAATTCTCTTTATATACAGAAGATCAATTTAGTATAAAGATTTCAACAGTTTGCACCCACATAGAAACACAAAGTGAAACATACTGTTTGAGTACTAGTTATAGCATTAAATCACAATGTACAGCACATTAAGGACAGAGATCCCACATGAGGAGCAAGTGCACAGTGGCTCCTGTTGTTGACCCAACAAATTGACACTCTAGTTTATGGCGCCAGTAACCATCCTAGGCTGTCGTCATGAGTTGCCAAGGCTATGGAAGCCTTCCAAGTTCGCTGACTCTGATCATATTTAGACAAGGTCATAAAAGACAGAGTGAGGATAGTAACCAATGATCCTAAGAGTGGCATTTACCAGGTTTGAACAATTATACAGCATTAAGTGCGGAAGAGGACCATCAGTACACACAGGTTGGGAGTAGAGCCATTGGTGGTAGAGTAGAGGTTATGATTACAAAGGAATGAGGCCCAAGTGTGCTAGACAGGGCCTAGAACAAAGGACAGAGTCATTATTAGAGGAGCTAAGAAAGGTGCTGTCTAAGCTACAATTAAGTTTTCTGATTGAGAGGCAAATAGAACCTGATAGAAGGGGCTTGATAATAATCTGGTGGGCTTTAGGCCTTGTAAATTCAGAGACCCAGGCCTATCTATCTCTTCACATGGGGTATATCCTAAGGGAGGTGTGAACCTCCTAGGGGAAGGCACTCTGTTGACTTTCATCACTTGGCTGGCCTGGGAGGAGAGCTGGCCAGGTAAAATTATACTATTTTTATAATTTTTAGAAAATTCTAATAATTTTAATATCTGCATGTTATTCTATCATAAGGATATTCCCCAGTTACTTAAAAACTTCCATTAGACATAAACATTCATTTTAAATATAAATAGTCTGAATTTACCTGAACTTCAAACTCTGGAAAAGTAATTATTCTTCTAGAATTTTATTACTAGAAATCATTACTGGAAGTATATATACAAACACATTTATTCAGTTCTCTTTATTCATAGAGAATATTTTTTGCTGAAATAACTTTAAGTTTGAGCTAATTAATGGAAATTTATCAACTGAATTATCCAAATTTCCTGGTTTTCACCAGTTAGAGCTATTTTGTAAATAATTATTTCTTGAAAATATTATTTGCAAGAATTTTCTGGTGTATTTGATTCCTCTTAATGTCTTTAAACTTTTCTGAATATAGTGTTTTTAATACTGCTTTGCAAATGAGTTCATGTTCCTTTTTTGGGTTAATATGGTTTAATTTCTTACAAAAAAAGTTATCTTGACCCGTAAATATTTACTGTATTTTCATTGACTCATTATACCCAAATTTGGGTGTGTTATGAAAAGGGTTTTTTTTTTTTTTTTTTTTTTTTTTTTTTTTTTTTTTTTTTTAGTTTTGGTAGCAAGACCTCATTCTTTGCATTTAGAGATGCTAACACCAAATGGGCTAACATTATTAAATACTTCCCAGTACTATGAAAACAGGAGGATGGAGACACTCTGTAGGCAAAATATATATTGAAGCTCATATTTATCAAACAGCTGCCTTCCTCTCAAATAACACATTTGCAGAACACTTTAATGCCAGTGAATACTCAAACACTCTTCCTATGTACTTTATGTACAACAGCTGTTTTTTTTCGGAATTAGAACTTTCCAAACAGTAGGAAGGAAACTGAAAATCTTCAATTTAGAGATGGTAATTACTTTGAGATAAATATCTAATTCTAAATTATTCTTAGGGAATCTACTATTATAAAATGAATGACTGGATTGCGAAAGAACTTTTAAGATCAGTCCTATTCACAATAGCTCCAAAAAGAATCAAATACCTTGGAATAAATTTAACCAAGGATGCCACAAATTTCTATGGTAAAAATTACAAAAAACTAAAGAAATAGAAAAAGACATTACAAGTGGAAAAACCTTCCACATTCATGAATCAGAAGAATCAATATCATCAAAATGTCCATACTACTCAAAGCAATTTACAGATTCAATGCAATCTCAATACAGATAGTGACAACATTCTTTGCATATCTAGAAAAATGATTCTAGAATTCATATGGAAACTCAAGAGACCTTGAATAACTAAAGCAATCTTACACAACAAAAACAAAGTCAAAGGCATCACAATTATTGATTTAAAGACATACTACAGGGCAGTTATAATCAAAACAGCCTGGTACTGGCACAAAAACAGACTTTTAGACCAATGGAATAGAATAGAAACCCCAGAAATCAATCCATGCAACTACAACCAACTTATTTTTGACACAGGAGCTAAAATCAAATGCTGGAACA
Source organism: Lepus europaeus (assembly GCF_033115175.1). Lineage (NCBI taxonomy): Eukaryota > Metazoa > Chordata > Mammalia > Lagomorpha > Leporidae > Lepus > Lepus europaeus. The sequence goes on from NC_084848.1 coordinate 18,986,748, forward strand.
AAGACAGTTTCCTCAACGAATGGTGCTCAGGAGACTGCAGTGTAAAGTATGAAACTAGATCCCTACCTGCACAAAAATCCACTTAAAATGGATCAAAGACCTAAATCTACATGCTGATACTACTAAATCATTAGAGGACACTGGGGAAACTATGAAAGAAATTGGCATAAGCAAAGACTTCTTGGAAAAGAACAAAGACGCACAAGCAATCAAACCCAAAATCGACAAATGGGACCACACCAAGATTAAACCTCAACAATGCAAGAGAAACAATCAGCAAAGTGAAGAGGCAACTCACAAAATGGGAAAAAATATTTGCAAACTACAAAACTGATAAAGTCTTAACATCCAAAATTTATAAAGAGCTCAAGAAATTCAACAACAAAACAAACCATCCAGTTAAGAAACAGGCAAAGGACTTAAACAGGTTTTTTTTTTTTTTTTTAAATTATTCTTCGTGCTTGATCTCAATTTTTTTATTTCTTAAAACCTTTTTTTTTTTTTTTTTGACAGGCAGAGTGGACAGTGAGAGAGAGACAGAGAGAAAGGTCTTCCTTTTTGCCGTTGGTTCACCCTCCAATGGCCGCCACGGTTGGCGCGCTGCGGCCGGCGCACCGCGCTGATCCGATGGCAGGAGCCAGGTGCTTCTCCTGGTCTCCCATGGGGTGCAGGGCCCAAGCACTTGGGCCATCCTCCACTGCACTCCCTGGCCACAGCAGAGAGCTGGCCTGGAAGAGGGGCAACCGGGACAGAATCCGGTGCCCCAACCGGGACTAGAACCCGGTGTGCCGGCGCCGCAAGGCGGAGGATTAGCCTAGTGAGCCACAGCGCCGGCCCTAAACAGGTATTTTTATAGAGAAGAAATTCAAATAGCCAACAGACAATTGAGAAAATGCTCCGGATCACTAGCCATCAGGAAATGCAAATCAAAACCACAATGAGGTTTCACCTCACTCCAGTTAGAATGGCCCACAAACAGAAATCAACAAACAAACGCTGGTGAAGGTGTAGGGGAAGAAGTACCCTGATACACTGTTGGTGGGAATGTAAACTGGTACAACCACTGTGTAAGACAGTATGGAGATACCTCAGAAAGCTGATTATTTACATATCATACGATCCAGCCATCCCACTCTTGGGAATTTATCCAAACCAATGAAGTCAGTATATGAAAGAGTTATCTGTATTGTAGGTTCATTGTGACACAATTCACAGTAGCAAAGATATGGAATCAACCCAGATGTCAATCAACTGATTACTGGATAAATTATGGTATATATACACTATGGAGTACTTCTCAGTTGTAAAAAAAAAAAAAAAAAAGAAAGAAAGAAAGAAAGAAAGAAATCCTGTCTTTTGCAACAAGATGTTACATTTGGAAACCCTCATGCTGAGTGAAATAAGCCAGCCCCAAAAAGACATATATAGCATGTTTTCAATGATCAGAGGTAATGAATAGAGTATCTTAAATATAATGTATTGAAGTGAAATAGACATTTTGACAATCAATAAGGGTTTGTAGCCCTTGTCTCTTTTGTTGGGCAACAGTGTTTTGTTTTGTTTTTTCTACATACTATTTGTTGAACTCTTTTACTTAGGGTAGCATTAACTATATGAGCACTAGACGTGCTAAAAAAAATCATTGCGGAAATTGAGAATGGGATTATGAGGGGAAGCAAGAGGGAGGTTTTGAGCATGGGTGCAGAAAATGCACTAAGTGCCTGTAACAGTACGAGGAAATAATATGAAGTTTATATATATTAAAAAATAATGTCCTTAATGTGTCCTTAATGTGTTGTCTAATGTGCAGTGATGCTATAACTAGTACTGAAACAGTATTTTTACACTTTGTGTTTCTGTGTGGGTACAAATTGATGAGATCTTTACTAATTATACACTGAATCGATCTTCTGTATATAAAGATAATTGGAAATGAAAAAAAAAACTGGTGTTAAATTGGAAATGGCATAGAAAATTAATTTTTTAAAAAAAATATTATGTAGGATCTCTGTCTTTAATGTGCTGTACACTGTTGTTTAATGCTATAACTAGTACTCCAACAGTATTTTTTTCACTTTGTGTTGCTATATGGGGGCAAAGTGTTGAAATCTTTACCTAATATATACTAAACTGATCTTCTGTATATAAAGAGAATTGAAAATGAATCTTCATGTGAATGGAAGGGGAGAGGGAGAGGGAAGTTATGGGAGGGGGGAAGCCATTGTAACCCATAAGCTGTACTTTGGAAATTTATATTCATTAAATAAAAGTTTAATAAATGAAAAAAAATAAAGTGAATGACTAATAATTAAGGCATTTCAACTTAATAGTGTAGATATTTCAAAAACAAATATTGTTTTAAGCATGAATTATTTGTAAATCCTAAAAAATACCAGATCCCATTATGGGGATTATATTAACATTTTTAAAAATGGTTTGCAAACTAACCATTGAAACCAAATCACTTACTACTTATATATACCAAGACTTTTAATTAACTACTACTACTTCAATACTCTCTGCAACTTTACCTAACATTTAACTGCTTTCAAGAATTTACATGTACTGGATATTCTTTGATCTGAATGATAGATAAAACATATTGCACCAAAACTTTATTTTCCACCACTGTTAAAATGCACCACAGGGACCTATGAAAATGCTGTCTGCTATATAAATATATGCTGGTGTTTCACACATAATTGCTTCCACAGGGACCCTAAATACATTCCATAGATTGTAAGGCAATCATAAGTCAGAAGATATATTGACTGTCTAAATAACATAAATGCTTGTCCAGTCATGGGGTAACCTCTGGACCTTTCTTCTTATCATTATTTCAACAGTCAGTGTCTTTGTCTGAGAGGCAGTTAATTGGAGTTAATTATGTATGTCACGGTAGTTTCAGATCCTGTGTTCCTGTCCAGGAAGAATAATTATGGATTTTGGCTCTTAAATATGGGTTCTCATAATACAGGAATTCCTGTGACCTAGCAGGGCAATGATGGTCTAGGAAAACATTCATATCCTTGGAATTAGTGCACTTGGGTTATCAGATGAATCATATCTCTACCTCAAGTCAATGGATCTTATAGACCCTTAGTCTCAAGATCTCTTCTGACCTGCTTTATTCTTTTTCACTCAGGCTTGGTTTCAGTTTCTTGGAGGATATATAAACTGAAGTACTTCTGTCATATACCCAGATGATCTTAACTAAACTGTTCCCAACACTTACTGATTTATATCCCAACAGAGAAATAAATATAAACAGAGAAAATCAGGGCTAGAAGATAGAAATTTAAAGCCAGACTTTTTCACAGGAAAAAATATATATACAACTGTTTACAAAAATAATAAAACACAACCAAATTTTAAGTTCACAACTTTTGTAAAAATTTACATAAAGGTGAATGTGTGTAAAGATTCCAAGACGGTGGAACAGGAATGGAGCTTACTGCACTTGTCTAGGGGAAGATAGTTAAAAAAAATAAAAGTGGAGAGAGTAAAATCTCAGGGAAGAGTTAGGAAGAAAACTACAGAGGGAATTCCATGCAAATTAGAGGAACACTGTGGACCTACATGGAGGGTGTAGGCACGCACAACTCAGGACTGCAGCAGCTGAGAGCCTCAGTACCAGCTTTGGAGAGTGAGCTGAGACCAGAAGCAGCAGCCCAAGCCTGTGGCAATAAAGCTGCGGGAAGAGCATGGCATGAGTTCAGCTTGGAGCCCAGTAGGAATAATGTACCTGCCAACCTAGTAGAGGGGAAAAAAAGAAAAGGGGGGCACATTTCTCTCTCCCTGACCACATGCCACCAGCGTCCTGTTACTAGCTGAGAAAGGGCACACCATTTTGGACATATGTAATAGCTCTGTCAGCTTGAGTCTGTGTGCCCAACAACCAGCTGAAAGGAGATGTATGAGTCTGGCTGGGAGAACTGACAGTCGGCAAGTCGCTAGTGACTGTTGGGAACCTTGTGTACTGGGAGAGAGCGTGGGACAGAGCAAGGTGTCGTGGGGTCTCTGAGCAGTCACTGGGGTGGGGGAGGAGATTCTATATGCTCAAGGCTCCCGAAGGCCTGATGAGAGTCATTGCTGCAGGATCCATGCTCTCACTGAGGACTGCATAGACCCTTTGTGAGGTTCTTGCAGCAGCCCAAATGAATATTGCACCCACTAAAGCTAGTGCCTGGAACTGGTCTCTGTGGAAAAGAGGAGGTGATTTTGAGACTATTCCAACAGAGCTGATCAAACCATGCCCTCTGATTAAAAAAAAAAAATTACCATGCCCAATATGTGTGTCCTTGGACACGCCCCTCACCTTGGAGTGGTGAACAGAGCTCCCTGGCCACACCCAGCATACACCTCTGGGTATTCTCACAAACAATAGACACACCACCAAGACACAGACACGTAGTCCAAAGCTCAAAGCTATTACAGTAAAAGTCAAAAAATAATAAATAAATAAATAAATGCAGTGATTCAAGAAACAATAAGGAAGATATCATGCTCCCCAAATAACACAACAACACTTCAATACTACAACACGAAGTTGAAGAGATTAAAGAAATGTCAGAAATAGAATTCAATTAATTGTAGGTATACTTAGAAGTAAACAGAAGCAAACCCATGAATAAAAGAAATTATACATGACATGAAAGAAAATTTTCCCCATAAAATCGAGATTTTTAAAGAGAAATCAAAATAAAAATATTGGAAATGAATGATTCAATAGATCAAATAAAAGATGTAGTGGAAAGCCTTAAAACAGACTTAGTGAGGCAGAAGAAAGAATATTCAACTTAGAAGACAAATATTGGTGAATTTTACAGAAAGACCAAAATAAAGAAGAAATTAGAAAAGTAAAACAGAGGCCGGCGCCGTGGCTCAACAGGCTAATCCTCTGCCTTGCGGCACTGGCACACCGGGTTCTAGTCCTGGTCGGGGCACCGGATTCTATCCCGGTTGCCCCTCTTCCAGGCCAGCTCTCTGCTGTGGCCAGGGAGTGCAATGGAGGATGGCCCAAGTGCTTGGGCCCTGCACCCCATGGGAGACCAGGAGAAGCACCTGGCTCCTGCCATCGGATCAGCACGGTGCACTGGCTGCAGTGCGCCGGCCGCGGCGGCCATTGGAGGGTGAACCAACGGCAAAGGAAGGCCTTTCTCTCTGTCTCTCTCTCTCTCACTGTCCACTCTGCCTGTCAAAAATAAAAAAAAAAGGAAAAAAAAAGAAAATTAAAACAGAGTCTTAGAGATTTATGGGATAGTATCAAATGACCCAATATATTGGCCTGAGGAGTTCCAGAAGGCATGGAAATGGGTGAGAAGGCCTTTTTAGTGATATAATTACAGAAAACTTGCCCAATTTGGAGAAAGAAGTACAGGAAGCACGAGGAACTCCTGGTAGACATGACCAGAAATGATCTTCACCATGACACATTAAAGTCAAATTCTCCACAGTAAAACATAAAGAACAGATTCTAAAATTCACAAGAGAAATGCTACATTGCTTTCAGAGGAAATTAGAATCAAAGCTGACTTCTCATCAGAAATCCTACAGGATCAGAGAGAATGGGAAAACAGTCCAAGTCTTTTTTTAATATTCATTGATTTATTTATTTGACAGGTAGAGTTATAGACAGTGAGAGAGTGAGACGGAGAGAAAGGTCTTCCTTCCATTGGTTCACCCCCCAAGTGGCCGCTATGGCTGGTGTGCTGCGCCGATCCGAAACCAGGAGCCAGGTGCTTCTTCCTGGTCTCCCATGCAGGTGCAGGGGCCCAAGCACTTGGGCCCTCCTCCACTGCCTTCCTAGGCCACAGCAGAGAGCTGGCCTGGAAGAGGAGCCACCAGGACTAGAACCTGGCGCTCATATGGGACGCCGGCACTGCAGGTGGAGGATTAGCCAAGTGAGCCAAGGCGCTGGCCCCTATAGTCCAAGTCTTAAGAGAAAAAATTGTTACCAAGTATATCGGATACTGCAAAGTTCCCATTTATGAATGAAAGTGAAATAAAGACTCCCATAGAAAAACAGAAATTTACAGAATTTGTCACCTATTGTCCTACCTTATAAAAAATACTTACAGGTGTGCTACACACAGAAACATGGTCATCACTGTGAAAGAAGGTAAAGGCAGAAAATCTCCCAGTAAAAGTACAAAAGAAACTCAAAGTGAACAATAGGAATACATATGGAAAAATGGCAGGGCCAAGTCATTACTTATCAATAGTCAACTTGAATGTAAAGGGCATCAACTCTTGAGTTTAAAGGTGCAGACTGACTGAATGGATTAAAAAACAAAATCCATCTATTTGCTGCCCACAAGAAACACATCTCATCAACAAAGATACACAAACTGAAAGTGAGAGCATGGAAAAAGTTATTCCATGCCAACAGAAACAAAAACGGAGCTGGTGTAGCCATCCTAATATCCGGCAAAATAGATTTTAATACAATGTTAAAAGAGACAAAGAATAACACTATGTAATGATTAAGGGATCAATTCAACAGGAAGATGTGACTATTATAAATGTATATGCACCTGTAATTAAAGGGTACTTGGCTATTTAAAAGAAATGTTAATGGATCTAAAGTGAGACATCGTCTCCAACACAATAGCAATGGCGACTTCAATACAACACTTTCAGCAATGGACAGATCAATCAGACAGAAAATCAGCAAGGAAATAACAGAGTTAAAGGACACTATAAACCAAATGGACTTTATATATATATATATAATATATATATATATATATATATATATTATATATATATAAAGTCCATATATATATAAAGTCCAATATATATATATTATATATATATATTATATATATATATATATATATATATAATATATATATATATATATATATATATAATATATATTATATATATATATATTATATATATATATATATATATATATATATTTTTTCATCCTACAGTTGAAGGACACACATTCTCACCAGTACATGGAATTTTCTCTAGGATATACCACATGCTAGGCCAAAAAGCAAGTTGCAGTTAATTCAAAAATATTGAAATCACACCATGCATCTTCTCTGACCACAATGGAATGAAGCTGGAAATCAACAAGTTAAGAATCCCTAGTGGTCAGCACCATGGTGTAGCAGGTAAAGCCTCTGTCTGCAGTGCTGGCATCCCATGTAGGCACCAGTTTGAGTCTCTACTGCTCCTCTTCCAATCCAGCTCTCTGCTATGACCTGGGAAAGCAGAATATGGCTCAAGTGCTTAGGCCTCTGCACTAAATGGGAGATCCAGAAGAAGCTCTTGGCTCCTGGCTTCGGATCAGCTCAGCCCAGGCCACTGTAGCCATTTGTGAAGTGAAACAATGGATCAAAGACCTCTCTTTCTCTCTGTTTATGCCTCTCTATAACTGCCTTTAAAATAAATAAATCAATCTTAAAAATAATCTCTAGGACATATGCAAACACATGGAGACTGTATAACATGCTCCTGAATGGTGAATGATAGAACAAATCAAAAGAGAAATAAAAAAAAATTCTAGAAATGAAGATAACGATTTAATACATCAAACTAATGGAATACAGCAAAAGTAGTGTTAAGAGGAAAGTTTATAGTAACTGGTGCCTACAACATGAAATTGGAAAGGTACCAAATAAATGAGCTTCAGTGCATCTCAGGGACCTAGTAAAACAACACCAATCCAAGCCCAAAATTAGTAGGAGAAAAGAAGTAATTAAAATTAGAGAAGAAATACACAAAATTGAAATTAAAAAACAATACAAAAATTATTGAAATTGAGCTGTTTTTTGCAAAATAAACAACAATGACACACTATTGATTATTAAAAAAGAGAAAGAGTGAGAAGACCCAAATGAATAAAATTAAAGATGAAAAAGGAAAGGTAACAAAAGATACCACAGAAATAAAATGAATCATCAGGAATTACTACAAAGAGCTGTATGCTAAAAATCAGGCAAACTAGAAGAAATGGATAGATTCCTAGATACATACAAACTACAAAAATTGAGACACAAAGACATAGATAACCTAAACAGACCAATAACCAAGATGGAGAGTTAGCTAGTAATAATAACTCCCCAACAAAGAAAAGCCCAGGACTGGATGATTTCACTGCTGAATTCTATACATTTAAAGAAGAAATTTAAATTCTTCTCAGGCAATTCATAACAATTAAAAGAGAGAGGATCCTCTCAAACTCATTCTATGAAACCAGTATCACATTAGTACCTAAACCTTAAAAAGATATAACAGAAAAAGGAAACAACAAACCAGTTTCCCTGACATAGATGCAAAACTTCTCAACAAAATACTAGCCAATCAAATGCAATAACACATCACAAAGATCATTTACCCAGACCAAGTGGGATTTATCCCTGGTATGCAGGGATGGTTCAACATTCACAAATCAATCAACATGATACATTGCCTTAACAAACTGAAGAACAAAAAATATATGATTATCTCAATAGATGCAGAGAAAGCTTTTGATAAAAATCCAAAAGACTTTCATGATGAAAACTCTAAGCAAACTGGGTATAGAAGGAACATTCCTCAACATAATCAAGGCAGTTATCACAAACACATGGCAACTATCTTATGGATTGAGGAAAAGCAAGAAGCATTCCCACTAAGATCTGAAACCAGGTAAGGATCTCCATTTTACCACTGATATTAAATATACTCCTGGACGTTTTAGCCAGAGCCATTAGGCAAGAAAGAGAAATCAAAGTGCCAATTGGAAAGAGAAGGTCAAATATCCCTTTGTGTAGATGACATGATCTATATATAGGGGGCTCAAAAGACTCCAGGAAGAGGCTGTTTGAACTCATAAAAGAGTTTGGTAAAGTGGCAGGATATAAAATTAACACATAAATTAACACATTAAAATCAATATCCTTTGTATACGGAGACAACACCACAGATAAGAAAGAACTAAGATCAATCTCATTAACAATAGCTACAAAACAATTAAATACTTTGGAATAAATTTAACCAAGGATATCAAAGATCTCTCAGATGAGAATTAAAAATATTAAAGAGAGGAACAGAAGAGAGGGCTGGCACTGTGGCACAGTGGGTTAAAGCCCTGGCCTGAAGCATCAGCATCCCACATGGGCACTGGTTCTGGTCCCATCTGCTCCTCTTCTGATTCAGCTCTCTGCTATGGCCTGGGAAAGTAGTTGAAGATGGTCCAGGTCCTTGGGCTGCTGCACCCACATGGGAGATCCAGAAGAAGCTCCTGGCTTCTGTCTTTGGGTCAGTGCAGCTCCAGCCATTGCAGCCATCTGGGGAGTGAATCAGCAGATGGAGGAGCTCTCTCTCTAACTCACTCTGTAACTCTGTCTTTAAATTAGGGTGCCGGATTCTGTCCCGGTTGCTCCTCTTCCAGGCCAGCTCTCTGCTGTGGCCCGGGAGTGCAGTGGAGGATGGCCCAATTGCTTGGCCCTGCACCTGCATGGGAGACCAGGAGGAAGCACCTGGCTCCTGGCTTCAGATTGACGCAGTGTGCCAGCAGCAGCACGCCAGCCATAGCGGCCATTTTGGGGGTGAACCAATGGAAGGAAGACCTTTCTCTCTGTCTCTCTAACTCTGCTTGTCAAAAAGAAATAAAGAAAATAAATCTTTTAAAAAAGTCATATAAAGAAAGAAATAGAAAACACAAACAAATGGAAAAACCTTCCATGTTCATGGATTGCAAGAATCAATATTATCAAAATGTCCATACCACCAAAAGCAATTGACAGATTCCATGTGATACCAATCAAAATACCAAGGGCATTCTTCTCAGATATCAATAAAATGATGCTGAAGTTCATGGGGAAACAGGAGAGTCCCTGAATAGCTAAAGCAATCCTATATAACAAAAACAAAATTGGAGGCCGGCGCCCCGGCTCACTAGGCTCAACCTCCGCCTGCGGCACCGGCACACCAGGTTCCTGTCCCGATCGGAGCACCGGATCCTGTCCTGGTTGCTCCTCTTTCAGTCCAGCTCTCTGCTGTGGCCCGGGAGTGCAGTGAAGGATGGCCCAAGTCCTTGGGCCCCTGCACCCGCATGGGAGACCAGAAGCAGCACCTGGCTCCTGGCTTCGGATCAGCACAGTGCACCGGCTGCAGTGGCCATTGAGGGGTGAACCAACGGCAAAAGGAAGACCTTTCTCTCTGTCTCTCTTACTTTCCACTCTGCCTGTCAAAAAAAAAAAAAAAATTGGAGGCATCACAATACATGATTTCAAGCCATACTATAGGCCAATCATAATCAAAACAGTCCAGTGTTTTCCAGTCCTAGAAAAAAAATAAACAGATGAATAGACAAATGGAATGTAATAGAAACTACAGATATCACCCCACACATCTACAATGCGTTTATTTTTAACAAAGGAGCTAAAACCAATTCCTGGAACAAGGACGGTCTTTTCAACAGGTAATACAGGGAAAACTGGATCTCTGCATGTAGAGGTATGAGCCCTACCTTACACCTTATACAAAATTCACTCAAAATTGATCAAAGACATTAATTATGATCTGATTCCATTAATCAATTCGCAACCATTGGGGAAACCCTGCAAGACATTGACATAGGCAAAGAGTGCTTGGAAAAAGACCCCAGAGACACATGCAATCAAAGCCAAAATTGATGAATGGGATTACATCAAACTGAGAAGCTTCTGAAAAAAAAAAGCAAAAAAAAAAAAAAATCAGCAAAGTTAAGAGACAACCCACAGAATGAGAGAAAATATTTGCAAACTATGCAACAGATAAAGGATTAATATCCAGAATATATAAAGAGATCAAGAAAACCAACAACAAAACAAAATAAACAACCCAGTTAAGAACTGGGCAACGGACTTGAACTGACATTTTTCCAAATATGAAGTTAAAATGGCCAACAGACACAGAAAAAAAATTTTCAGTATCACCAGCCATCAGGGAAATGCAAATCACAACCACAATGTGTGGTTATCACTCTGGCTAGAATAGCTTTCATGCAGAAGTCAACCAACAAGTGCTGGAGAATATGTGTGGAAATAGGTACCCTAATCCACTTGATGGGAATGTAAACTGATACAGCCACTGTGAAGACAGATGGAGATACCTCAGAAAGCTGAATACAGACCTACTATATGTTCCAGCCATCCCACTATTGGGAATTTACCCAAGGGAAATGAAATCAGCATTTGAAAGAATCATCTATATCCTCATGTTTATTATAGCTCAGTTCACAATAGCTAAGATATGCAATCAACCCAAATGTCAGTCAACTGAAAACTGGATACAAAATTACAAGATAGGTACACCACAGAATACTATAAAGTATTAAAAAATGAAATCCTGCTGTTTGCGACAAAGTGGATTCAACTGGAAAATGTTATACTTAATGAAATAAGCCAATCCCCAGAGGGGGAAAAAATACCATATGTCCTCACTGATCTGCGGTAACTAATAGAACACCTAAAAGCATATGCTCCTGATATGACTCCATCTTCCCTGTGAAGCTGCCTCACGAATCCTCAACTAGATCTGATGTCAGCACCACGCTCCTGAACTACCAAAATTTTGACCTAAATAAACCCTTCCTTATACATTAAAAAAAAACCTTAAGTATATGACATAATAGAAGAAAAACTGGTGAACCAAACTGGATTCTTTAGTATCAATGTGCTCAAATTGTAGAATATGAAGTGAAGACTACATCACTAAAGCACTTTTCTATCCAAGTATTTACAAGTCCTATATTGTCTTTATACCTGAGATATATCATCAATGTTGAAAACAAGCTAGATAACACCCTAATCTTTCTCTCATTTTTCTTTGATTCTAAGATTTAATATTAACAATTTATGTATTTATATTCTATCTCATCTTGAAGATTTAAGATGCCTTATAAAACAATGCAAATTGATATGTAAGCAAGGATAAAAAGGTAAATAAAATAAGGAGAAACAGAGATAATGTATACCACATACATTTTTCTACCTGCAAGTGTAATTTACAACCCATAAATATACAAAATTGATACTAACTGCATGAGAAGATAAATTAAAGAATTTAAAGGCAGGCTAAATCATAGAAATTACTTTGGGATATCATACGAATATTACTTTAGGCTCTCTAGACTCAACATGGCTGCTTATAGACTTTATTTCTTCATGTGGTAAACTGCATTGAAAATTTCAATTCTTCACCCCTCCCTATAAAGCTGCCCTTTGCAATGTGCCTTTGCAGTACATCCTACCAACGTGACTAAACTTCTTTGCCCCTTAAGTCTAGGCTCAAGAATGTGATGTGGTCTGGTCAACAGAAAATTGGCAGGCAAGCCTCTACCAGAAAAAAATAACACTTTCATGGGAAGTACTTGTACAAAAGAACTCACTCGCGTGCTTCTGTCATTGTCAACAGCTGGACATAACTAGTTTAGTTTCCTGGGTTCAGGAGGGTAAGAGACATGTGTCAGACAGCTATCCAGGTATACACAGCACTGTAATAACACAACTCTGCAGTGAACTCTGCAGAAGTGTGCCAAACCAATTCTCACTGTTATATATTACTGAGATTTTGGGTGTCTTTTTATGCAGCATTAGCATTCTGATATACCTCTTGGAGCATTACTGTTTCCCATTGTTCATGGTACTCCGGGGCTCAGATAGAAAGCGGAGTATGGCAATCAAGTCTCGTACCTTAAAATAACAAGCAACTGAGCTTGGAAAATGTACAATGTTAAGAATGGAATGAGTCTGCTTTTCAGGACTTGGGTTATATTTGGGGATCTATTGAGCCAAGTTCACAATTGAAATTTTGTGAATGAATTGACTTCTGATAGATTTAGGCGTGAGAGAGTACTACTTTTTTAGTATCTATTTCTTTTTATTTCCATTATTTTTATAAGGATTCCATATGTTCTACTACAGAATATTTTGTGTGCCTAATTCCATATATCTTTTTCTATTTGTAACAGACTTTTCTTGTTCTCTTTGTAGAACTGATTCATTTTTATCACACTCTTTTTCTGTTTTTATTTATTTTTCCCTTAGACTCCTCACGAACTTGACTACTGGCTAGCAGGAGATGTTAATTGACAAATACTTCCTTCTTGCAACATCTTGAGCTAGTTTTAATGAAGATGTCTCTGTTTTTTAAACAAACAAATAAAAACCTAGATTGCTAAACAACTTATCTTGGATCACCGTGTTCATATCTGTAAAATGTATTCCACATTAATCATAAACAATTATGCCACATTTTCTGCTCCAGTGGTTACAAGATAATTAATATCTAGTAATAGACACATTCAAAATTTCATTAATTATATTATTAAAGTTTTTAATTACACTCCAATATAGTTCCTCCAGTTACAAAACAAACTAAAAAGATTTCCCAGTTCACTATCTCTTGCTACTATTTATTTCCCATGCAAATTTTCTTTCTTTTATTTTTTAACTTTTATTTAATGAATATGAATTTCCGATGTACAGCTTATGGATTACAATAGCTTCCCCCTCCCATAACTTCCCTCCCACCCGCAACCCTCCCCTCTCCCGCTCCCTCTCCCTTTCCATTCACATCAAGATTTCATTTTCAATTCTCTTTATATACAGAAGATCAATTTAGTATATATTAAGTAAAGATTTCAACAGTTTATACCCACATAGAAACACAAAGTGAAATATACTGTTTGAGTACTAGTTATAGCATTAAATCAAAATGTACAGCACATTAAGGACAGAGATCCCACATGAGGAGCAAGTGCACAGTGACTCCTGTTGTTGACCCAACAAATTGACATTCTATTTTACGGTGCCAGTAACCACCCTAGGCTCTCATCATGAGTTGCCAAGGCTATGGAAGCCTTACAAGTTCGCCGACTCTGATATTTCGACAAAGTCATAAAAGACAGGGTGAGGATAGTAACCAATGATCCTAAGAGTGGCATTAACCAGGTCTGAACAATTATAGAGCATTAAGTGGGGAAGAGGACCATCAGTACACACAGGTTGGGAGTAGAGCCACTGGTGGTAGAGTAGAGGCTATGATTACGAAGGAATGAGGCCCAAGTGTGCTAGACAGGGTCTAGAACAAAGGAGAGAGTCATTATTAGAGGAGCTAAGAAAGGTGCTGTGTAAGCTACAATTAAGTTTTCTGATTGAGAGGCAAATAGAACCTGACAGAAGGGGCTTGATAATAATCTGGTGGGCTTTAGGCCTTGTAAGTTAAGAGGCCCATACCAATCTATCTCTTCACATGGGGTACATCCTAAGGGAGGTGTGAACCTCCTAGGGGAAGGCACTCTGTTGACTCTCATTACTTAGCTGGCCTGGGAGGAGAGCTGGCCAGGTAAAGGCAGGTGGCATCTCTAACAAGAAATTTACAGTTCTGCCTGCAATGTTGCTGACCCTACTTGGCTGTCCCCTCAGCTGCAGTGGTCACTTTGGAAGTTGGGCTGAGTGAAGGGCTTTTCAGCTTAGAGCCAATAAGATCTGTGGCTCTGACCTGGGCATCCTTCGACTCCAGGGCAAGTCCATTTCCAGTGATCCAACTCTTGGCAGAGCTGCCAGGGCTCTTCACAAGCTGACTTCTGCTGAAGCCCAGGCTTACCACATTGAAAGCCACTGCAGTAGACTGGCCTGTTGGGTCTCCTTGAGGGCAGGTCACTGTACAGATCAGCCATTAATAGGCCTGCCACCCATTGCTTCTGATGCCTAGCTTTCTTTTCCTCCTGGTTTGTGTTAAAGCAGACCAGAGGATGCAAGTCAAGGGAGTGCCCAAGTCCCATCTCTAATCTTCGGTGGCCTGAACTACAAGTCTATAGCCACAGGCGTGTTCTGTAGTAGTTTTTCTAAGGTAGACAATGCCCATGAGGAAAATTATATTCTCACTTAAAAACTTTCTTTCCCTTTGGTCTGAAAGGGAGGTTTTTTCTACTTACTATTTACTTCACTGATGGCGAAGTAAATCTGTCTATGAGATTATTATTTAAGCTCTTATTTTGGCTATGCTATTACAGAAAATTTTAGCCATCTCTTTTATAAGGTCTAAAGATTAAATTGTGCGTCCTACATATTCCTTCATAATAGAATTAGTTTCCTACCTTGAGGAGAATAGAGAAATGAAAGAACAAGTTGGGCTTAGAATAGAGAAATGAGGGAGCAAGTCCTAGATCGTTTGCTGACAATAGCAATATCACATGCATACTTAGCAAACAGTTTCAACAATTAGATAACAACTTAAGAAAACATCTACCAGAAGGTCCAATGCCTTCTATAAATTTTAAGAATCATGTATTTGAAAACACCTCTTAAATATCTAACATGGTGTAGTTTGTTTAACCAGTAAACTTAAGCACAACCATCTAAAATGTTTTTAGTTTCTTTCTACCAACAAGTTTAAAACATATGATGCAGAGATTCAGGTCACACGAATTAAAATGTATCTTTGATTAATTTTAGCAGCTTAAATTTATGGACAATCTTATCTATAAGCCGATTAAAATAAAACTCTTAATAAAATTTTCCTATGTGGACATACAATATGTACACACATATAACATAATATACTAGACCAATAAAGCAATTTTAATAATAGCTTTTAAAATCTTTAACTCTTTTTGTAAATTGCCAATTGATTTGAATTGCTTTTTGTTTTTAGTAACCTCAGTTAACCATACTTTCTCTCAGTTGGTACTGTTAATACATTATTGGCTTCATCTGTTTACAGAGCCATCCCAAAGTACTGAATACAATAGAAGTGGCTGGAAAAAGTCTATAGGAACCTATAGGAGGACAGCTACACACAGAACCAACAACGCTTTAGTTTTATGAGCAGCAAATCATATATAACTGTGGATGACAAAAGACTCTTTAAGTCGCCATGTTTAAAATTATAAACTCATCAACCAACGAGAGGCACTTGCTTACTTCACAGTATTTTTGAAAGCACCTGTGGGATTTTACAAATATTTAACACTTTAGGCCTCTGGGGCTTTCTCATTAAGATAACTATCATGTCTAGTAACACAAGATCATTAGACTTTTATTCTCAAACATTTGTATTGATAGCATTTTCTATTATAGAAACTTAAAATTTAATACCACGTCACATCTTGATAGTACTTCTAATATAATCCAAATAGCCTGGCCGGCGCCGCGGCTCACTAGGCTAATCCTCCGCCTTGCGGCGCCGGCACACCGGGTTCTAGTCCCGGTCGGGGCACCGATCCTGTCCCGGGTGCCCCTCTTCCAGGCCAGCTCAGCTCTCTGCTGTGGCCAGGGAGTGCAGTGGAGGATGGCCCAAGTGCTTGGGCCCTGCACCCCATGGGAGACCAGGAGAAGCACCTGGCTCCTGCCATCGGATCAGCGCGGTGCGCCGGCCGCAGCGCGCCTACCGCGGCGGCCATTGGAGGGTGAACCAATGGCAAAAGGAAGACCTTTCTCTCTGTCTCTCTCTCTCTCACTGTCCACTCTGCCTGTCTAAAATAAAATAAAATAAAATAAAAATTAAAAAAAAAAACAAATAGCCTGATTAGTTGTTGTCTCTATAAGATGAGAGACATAGGTCCTTCGATTTTTTCAGTTGGGTACAGACTGGAAAAACCAAAGTCCAAGATTTACTGGAAATTTTAGAGTCCAGACTGTCTGCAACTTTGATTTTTTGAATGCCTGTCAAGAATGCCAAGAAGGCTCAAAATCCAAAATATCTGGTTGAAATAAGATTCCTTAAGATCATGACATAACATAGACCAAATTTGATCATTGTTACAAGGTGATTATTCAAATCTTTGAAAATAAGCACATATTTAAATAACCCATAGCTCTTAATAAAAATTCAGCTGTTTTTGAACAATTAGAATTTAACAGACATCAAGAGAACATAATAGATTACTTTAACACATTGCTTTAACAGAGCATCAGAGTTTAATTCTATGTCAAAGAGAAATTGAGCTTCCTGTGATCTTTTGCTGTGAGGTTTCCTTCCTTTACCTTCTTCATATTGATGACCATGTTTCTGTGTTTCTGTGTGTAACACATCTTTAAGCATCTTTTGCAGGGCAGGACAAGTGGCAACAAATTCTTTCAATTTCTGTTTGCTATGAAAAGTCTTAATTTCACCTTCATTCACAAATGAGAGCTTTGCAGGATATAATATTCTGGGCTGGCAGTTTTTCTCTCTTAGTACCTGGGCTATGTCTTGCCATTCCCTCCTCGCTTGTAGGGTTTCTGATGAGAAGTCTGCTGTGAGTCTAATTGGAGATCCTCTGAGAGTAATCTGACGTTTCTCTCTTGCACATTTTAGAATCTTTTCTTTATGTTTCACTGTGGTGAGTTTGATTACAACATGTCGCGGTGAGGATCTCTTTTGGTCATGTTTATTAGGGGTTCTATGAGCTTCCTGTACTAGGATGTCTCTGTCCTTCTCCAAACCTGGGAAATTTTCTGCTAGTATCTCACTAAAAAGGCCTTCTAATCCTTTCTCCCTCTCCATGCCTTCAGGAACTCCTAGAACCCAAGTGTTGGGTTTTTTAATAGTATCCTGTAGATTCCTGACAGTATTTTTTAGATTTCTGATTTCTTCTTCTTTTCTTTGACTTGCCTGTTTCCTTTCCTGTTCTCTGTCTTCTAATTCCGATATTCTCTCTTCTGCTTCACCCATTCTGTTTTTAAGGCTCTCTAATGTGTTTGTCATTTGATCTATTGAATTCTTCATTTCATTATGATTTCTCTTCACTATCAGTTTCTTGTTCTACTAGTTTTTTCATTTCATTTTGATTCCTCCTTAATATTTCATTTTCACAAGAGAGATTTTCTATCTTGTCCATTAAGGATTTCTGTAGTTCAAGAATTTGTTTTTGAGAACTTCTTAATATTTTTATCAATTTTTTGAGATCCGCTTCTTGCATTTCTTCTATCTCATCATTTTCATAATCTTGAATTGGGGTGTCTTTTTCATTTGGGGGCGTCATAGTGTCTTCCTTGTTCTTGTTACCTCGGTTTTGCATTTGTTCTTTGGCATGTTGGAGATATTTGGTTTCTTCACTGTGGTGTTTTTTCTTGTTATACTATGGCTCTATATTAAGTGGACTGTCTGCTTTCGGTGGAGCCTTAGAGGCTTGAGATGAGTGTGGACTGAGAGTTGTGTTTGGTTCCTCAGGGTTGAGGGTGTGCCAAAGGTGACACTCCCAGGTTAGGCGTGGTAAGTCTCTCTTTCATTCTTTTTTTTTTTTTTTTTTTGATTCAAAAGGGAAGTAATTCCACACAGCTGAGCAGAATTGGAGGTAGTTAGCAGGCAAATGATATACCCACAGGATCCAGAGATCGGAAGCTCTTTCCCAAGGACCACACAGGGAATCTCTGCTGCCCTCAGTGTGGGCTCCAATTCTCCTGCAGTCTCCCACTGGGTTGCCAAGTTAGATCCTAGTCTCCTGTTATTTCACCCCCCCCCCCAGAGTCAGGTTTTTCTGCTAGGCTCAGGGCCGGTGCAGACCTGAGGTCACCCTGCTTATGATGTATGTCCAAAATGGCACCTGCTCTTTGTCTTGCTTGCCTTTGAGAGGTGAGTGGAGAGAGAGAAACTCGTGTCCCTATCGGTCACTTTTTTTTTCCTCTCTCTCTCTCTCTCTCTCTCTCTCTCTCTCTTCTAGTTAACCTGGTGAACTTTTCCCCACGGAGTTTCAAGCCTCGTTCCCTCTAGTCTCCTCTTTCTGCTTGCCCGCCGGTGTCTCAGGCTATTGAGGTTCAGCTCACCTTGCGTTCCAGCGCTGGTGTGTTGAGTCTGCCACTGGTGTCCCTAACTTGGGCTCCCACACTCTCCACGCAGGTCCACTGTGAATCACTAGTTCCAGAAGAGTTTCCTCTGCTGTTTCTTCCCCTACTCTTCCTTGACCCTGCAGTATCTCCACTTTTATTAAACTGTCTCTTCCTGGACTATCAGTGTGCTCCCTTCCTATTCCGCCATCTTGCCGCTCTCCCAAGCAAATTTTCAAATGCTGTAAAAGCCAAGAATTGAGATTAACTAGAACTTTGCTTTCTTAGCTGCTTTCCCATTTTCTACTCCACCAATAAAATCTTGATAACAAAATAATTGGCTGTGTATTGAGACCAGAATGCATCTGAAGTTATTAAAAGCATAGAGTTGCTGTTACCTTCTTCTTGATCTCTGATAAAGGATCAAAAGCAACCTCTTCCACAGGAGTTTTCTTTTGATACTATAGTAGTCAGGATCAAATTATCCTGGCAATGACAATCCTGTGTCACTTGGGAAAGCAAACAGAAATACTCTGTGCTAGTTAGATTTGCATGATTTGCTTGCAGGAAAAGGATAATTTATATTTAAATGAAGTGATCATTAGCATAAAGATTTACAATGACAGCTAGGTTACACATCTGTCTTTGTACTTAGGTGATCATTGTAGAGGAGAGAAATGAAATAGAGTTCTAGATCTCACCCTACCATCAATGTACTTTGGGATTTTGACCACACAATGAGTGACCAGGAGAAAAAACAATTGCCAATCTATGATTTTTGTAACATCCATGGAGACAATACCAATGCTATGGAAATGACAACTGCTCTGAAGACTATGGTGACTCTCAAGCCAATAGAGTATTTAATTGTGGCAAAACAATAAAGATTTCTGACTTCAATTTTGTCATTTATAAGATGGAGATTTTAGAGAGGATCCTAAGTTTCTTTCCAGACCTAAAATTTGAGATTTCTGGAATGACAGAGATGAATGTTCACCATACCCTCTTAACCAATTGTGGAGAATTTGTCTTCTTTCAACAGATGAACAAAATTCCATTTTTAAGGAAGGTTTCTACCTTTCATTAACTTCCTGAAATTTTCCTCCTGTCTTGTAAAAAGGCAAGCTATGTAAGATAAGTGATATGTTCAAGTGATGGAGAAGCCAGATTCCAAAGCCAAATTGATTTCATATGTAGGCTTTCCCACAGATGTCTATGAACTTTAGATTAGACGCTTAGCTAGCCTGTTCCTCAGTTTTTGTCAAAAAAGAAAGATAGAGTCTAACTTTCATGGTCTCACAGCATTTTGCTAGTCTTAATGCAGGAAAGGGTTTATCACAGCAGTCAGATCATAGTAAGTGTTCCATAAATATTAATTTTGTTTGAAGGTTAACCTCAGCACAAGGACTATATTAATATGGAGTTTTCTTTTGAGAGAAAGCCTTTCTTAGCAACTCAAATAAAACTTTGGGTAACCATCCTTAACCAACCCAAATTACTTCAACTGTGCCATCCATCACTTTAAAAACAGAATTAAATTCCCCTTTGTCTCCAACTGAGGACTTCGCCTAAGCACAGGTTGCAAAACACAAAATTTTTGTGGCATCCATTTATATATGACTTATCTTCCTACCTTCACAGATGCTAGAGAGGCATTCTAGAGTCTAGAGTCTATTATATTTAAGGTTACTAGTTATTAAATATTAGCAATCTTCAGAAAGTTCATCGAAAATATGTACTATAAAAAATCTCTGCATGGATTTTAAAATTGCACTGAACTGATTTTTCCTTCCATGTTTTCATAAACTGTTTTAGACGTCATTTTTAAAACTTATTTATTGCTCAGAGAGAAAATGATAGGTACCCACACACACACACACACAGAGAGAGAGAGAGAGAGAATCTTCTATCCGCAGGGTCATTCTCCAAATGTCCACAACATCAGGGCTGGGGGGCAGACAGAAGTCAGGAACCTGGAACTCCATCCAGGTCTCCCAAGTAGATGGCAGGGCACAAGTATTTGAGCCATCACCTGATACTTCCAACAGTAAGCATTAGGAGGAAACTAGATTTGGAAGTGAAGTAAGGACCTGAGCCACACTCTGATATGGAATCTAAGTATCCCAGCTAGCATTTTAACTGGTGCACCAAATACCTACCAACACTCACTCTTCCATTACTTATTTGTATTACTTACTGCTCTGGTATTCCTCTGCTTTTAGAAATCTCCTTTTCCGCCGGCGCCGCGGCTCACTAGGCTAATCCTCCGCCTTGCGGCTCTGGCACACCGGGTTCTAGTCCCGGTCGGGGCACCGGATTCTGTCCCGGTTGCCCCTCTTCCAGGCCAGCTCTCTGCTGTGGCCCGGGAGTGCAGTGGAGGATGGCCCAAGTGCTTGGGCCCTGCACCCCATGGGAGACCAGGATAAGCACCTGGCTCCTGCCATCGGATCAGCGCGGTACGCTGGCTGCAGCGCGCCAACCACGGCGGCCATTGGAGGGTGAACCAATGGCAAAGGAAGACCTTTCTCTCTCTCTCTCACTGTCCACTCTGCCTGTAAAAAAAAAAAAATCTCCTTTTCCAAATACCCATTAAAGCTATGCTTTCCTAAGCATATTAAAAGATGCTCTCTTGGGGCCTGCACTGTGGTTCATCAGGTTAAACCACCATCTGCTGCACTGGGATATCATTTGAGCACCAGTTTGAATTTGGCTGCTGTAGTTCTGGTCCAGTTCCCTGCTAATGTGCCTGGGAAAGTAATGGAGGATGACCCAAGTACTTGGACCTCTGCACCTACATGGGATATCCAGATGAAGCTCTTGGCTCTTTGTGGAGAGAACCAGCAGACAGAAGATAAATCAATCAATCTCTCTCTCTCTCTCTCTCTCTCTCTCTCTCTCTCCCCCCTAACTCAGACTTTCAAATAACTAAATACAACTTTTCTAAAATTGTTCAATAAATAATTTGTTTGCAGGGAATTTGGAAAACAAAAATGAACTGTCACTAAGTATTTTAATGACTAAAGTTAAAAAAAAAAAAACAACTCAAAACATGGACCTGAAGAAATTCTCTCTTTCATTGTTGATGGGGTCAAAAATAGTAAACCACTATGGAAGATATTTTGGCAGTTTCTTCCAAACCTAAATAAATATAATCTTACTACAGAATCCAGCAATTATACACCTGTCTTTTTACCCAAAGCTGTTGAAAATGTATGCCCTCACAAAAACCTGAATATGGGGCAGGCATTTAGCCTAGCGGTAAAGATACTACTTGAGATGCCCAACCCCATATCAAAGTAGCTGAGTTGGAGTCCCTGCCTAGCCCCCAACTCTGCCATTCCACTGTAGACTCAGAGGACATTAATGATCGATCTAGGGATAGGGTTCCTCTCACCCAATTTGCCAGCCTTAGCCACTGTGGGCACCTGGGGAGTGAGCCAGTGGACGGGTGTGTCCTTCATCCATACACTCTCCCTCCATCTGCCTCCTGAAGAAACAAATTTATGTGAGACAGGAATTTGGCACAGAGTTAAATCACTACTTAGAATACATGCATCCCATAGCAGAGTGCCTGGGTTTGAGTCTCTGCTATTCCACTTCTGTTCCAGCTTTACCCATGTACAATTGGGAGGGAGAAGCTGATGGCTCAGGTAGCAGGTGTCCCTGCTACCACATAGGGCACCCGAATGGAGTTACTGGCTCCTGGTTTCAGTCTGGCCCAGCTCTGGCTTTTGCAAGCATTTGACAAGTGACCCAGCAGTCAGAAAATCTCTTTCAAATAAAACGAAAATAAATTTTAAAAGATTATAAATTAGCCTGCATGAAAATTTTTATATCACCTTCATTCGTAATTATAAAAACTGGAAGCAATGAAAATATCCTACACTATGTAATTGGATAAGGAAACTGGTTCATTTATACAATGGAATATCAGTAATAAAAAGAAATGACTTTTCAAGTCATCCACATATCATGAAGTGAAAGGAAAAGGCTATATACTACATGATCTTAATTATAAGATATTCCATAAAAGGCCACACCATTAAGACACTATGATTATCTGCTGCCGGGGTTGGGGGAGGGGTGGCTCTGAATAGGAGAAGCACAATATTGTTTTAGGGCAGTAAAACCGTATCGTATGACACTGTAATTGTGGATCCATGACATTAAGCACTCGTCAATGACCATAAAATTTATAGCACAAGAGTAAACCTTGATATTGAAGTGTGAAAAAGAAATCATGTAAGAAATCAGAGGACTCCCAGGGAGGAATGCAGATACTTGATAATAATGTAACTGTAAGGCAAATGTAGGAAATGGGGATGGGTCTGTGGCACTGCAGGTTATACTGCCGTTAGGATTGCCTGGATCCCATACTGGAATATGACTTGAGTGTGGGTTCCTCTGATTTCCATCCAACTTTCTGCTACTACACTCTGAGAGGCAGCAAAGGATGGCCCATGTGATCGGACTCCTGCCACCTATGTGGAAGACCTGGATGGAGTTCCGGCTGCTGGCTTCCATGTCACCCTGCCCTGGCAATTTTGGTCATTTTGTGAAATAGTGAATGGAAGCTCGCTCTCTCTCTCTCTCTCTCTCTCTGTGTGTGTGTGTGTGTGTGTGATTATGCCTTTCAAGTCAATGAAAGGATGAAAAAGGATTGAGGGAGAGAGATGTTAACTGAAACAACTGTGTAAGTAAGTGAAGTTTGTGAGACTAAAGGCAAAAGACATTGCACTTAAGTGCTGTACTTGACTTGGTAAGATTATAGCCCATAGAATTCCAGTTAATGATTCTGGAACTACTATATATGTTCACTGGAGCTAAATCAGCTAAATGAATCTGGGTTTGTAGGAGCCAGATTTCTCACCACTAGACTGGCAATCTACAGATAAGCAAGAAGAGGCCAGTGTCATCCACACAAGGACAGATTCCAGATGTCATTATCAACTCACATTTATGTTACTGTAGATGCAAATGGAAGTGTACAGACCTACAGATCTATGGGTATTTCTATGGAAACCAGGTATGGTGTGTGTACAAGGCTTTAGTAGCTTGGATGGACATTCCATTGATTAGCAAGCCTAGTGAGTTTTGTTGTCCAGGTCTCCAATGTGCAAAATCACAGTTTGCTTTTCTTGTTCATCCAGTCTCATCTTTTCCAGCCTCATAAGTTTGATTACCTTCGCTCATCACAGCAATCATAGTCCAGGCAGCCTCACTTAAGATTATCCTCAAGGCAACCAGACTCATTACTGTGTACTTCAAGCAGCTGAGTTAAAATTAACTACACGCAAATATTTACCAACATTACATAAACAGACTCTTGCTCATTTATCTCCTTCTTTTATTTTTTCTTCCATCAGTGAAACTAGCACAGAATATTTTTCAAAAGCAAAACAAACCATATATGCACCTGGAAGCAAGTAGCTTTGGGTTTACATTTATTAGCTAAATGGAATTATGGCAAATCACTACTCTCATTAAGCTTCTTACTACTTGTAGGTGTTATAAAGACAATAGGTGTTGGGCACCAAGTTGATACTTAAAAACCACGGCTAGGGTTCATTCTTTCCTAGTAACTCCTTCTATGTTATTTTCCTTCTGACCTGCTTTAGATCTCATTCCAAACATTTTTATTATTTACTAGGAAGGGGATCACCTTTCTCAGACATTGGTTAAGGTAGTAGGAATACAACAGAGTTATACTGTGAAACTATTTATGATGTCGTGATATAATTAGCAAAATGTATTTGACTTCCTCTCCCCTGTTCCAGGAGAAGTTTAGACAGCTGCTGTACTCTTCATGGCAGGGGAAAGAGGAGTCCATTTTGTTATTTCAGGAACCGACTTCATGCCAGCAAGATGATTCATGAAGAGCCCTCAGACAGCATAAGGATGGAGGTTGTAACTACCATCCTGTTCCCTTCCTTACGAAGAGACAAGGGACTGAGATTGAGACAACTAACAATGAGCAATGATTTAATCACCCATGCTTAAATGAAGGAGTCGCCTTTAAAAATCCCAACGCAAGTGTTCCGAGAGCTTCTAGGTTGCTGAATAAGTAGAACTGCTGCGAGAGTGGCTGCCCAGAGGGCCTGGAGGCTCTGCCACTGCCCCCCACCCCGCCCCCGACTTCTGCACCTCTTCCATCTGACTTTTCCCCAGAAGTATCTTTATGGCAAAGTGATAAATGGATAAATATAAGGAATTCTTTTCTGGGTTCTATGAGGTGCTTTAGCAAATTATTAGACCCCAAGAGGCAGTTGGGGGAACCCTCAAACTTCACAGACTGCTGATCAGAAGTGAAATGGGCAGAGTTCTGTCACTGGGATCTTCAGGGGACCAAGTTTTGAGGAACTGAGCCCTTAACCTATGAGGTGTCAGACATACTCAAGATAGTGTCAGCACTGAATTTAACTGTAGACCCCCGATTGACATTCTGAGAATCTGCAAACTTGTTGTTGTGGTGAAAAGAACCATTCATTAGTTTCAGAGTGCTGTAAGTTACATCGTGGACTGTCTAAGGAAGACTTCAGCAATCTCTGAACTCCCAAACTCTAGCCGTGACCAGTTTCTCCATTAGTTTTCACACTGTGTTCTTCACTACACTGTTTTATAAGATCTCCCACACAGTCAGCCCTCTGGGGAGCTTTATCTGACAGGGTTGGAACTGAAATAATAAAAGTTTAATTATTATCAGTAATGATCATGTTTAATAATTGTGTTCTCACTGGGAACAATTCAGAGCAAAATCATCTTGCTTCATTACAATATGCAAATGATGATACTAATAAAATCTCACATGAGAAATTTTAAGTTCTAGGATGAATTTTTTCCCAATAAATACATATTATATTTACATATGTCATAGCAGACTTTTGTTGGGATCCCATGAAGATAGCTCTTAGACTTTTTTTTCTTTTTGTTCTGAAAGTCACAAAACATAACCAGTTCCCATGAGAAGGTAAGGTAGATAGGTGTGTGTGTGTGTGTGTGTTTGTTTATGGTGAGGGGGGTTGGGACAGAGTAGAATAGGTCATAAGTGAGAAACGGTATTCATTTTATTAGGATGTGAATTAAGAAGAGGACAGGTTTGCATGCAAACTAGTCTTCAATTTGGTAAGCAGACTGTCTTCAGTCCTTGGATTTTTTTTTTCTGATTATATAAAATTATAAAACTACTGATCTTTTTTCTGTCATCACTGGGATAAACATTAGTCACGCTCAGAAAATTAAGGAGCTGGCTACTCTAATTTAACATGAAGATGAAAAGGTGTCATCCAACAAGAATGCCAGTGTACCAGATTTTGAAGTTCACCTTATCACAGTCAAAGCAAACATGCTCAAATATCCTTCAGGAAGTTAAAGCGACCCAGTCACCCCACTCCTTGGAATGCACCCAAATGAAATGAAATCAACATATGAAAGTCATCTGTACCCTCATGTTCATTGCAGCTTCATCCACAATAGCTAGGACACAGAATCACCCAAGATGTCCATCAGCTGATGACTGACATATAAACACTATGGAATACTACCCAGCCATAAAAAAGAATTAAATTCTGTCTTCTTGCCACAAAATGGATACAACTAGAAACATTATGCTTTGTGAAATAAGCTAGTCACAAAAAAACAAATATTTTCTCTGATATGTGGCAGTTAATATAGAATACAAAAAATGTATAGGAATGAAATGAATGTTTTATAATAAAATTGTTGTTTTCAGCCCTTGTTTATTTAGCGTGAACTGGGGTCTTTCTATATTGTACTTGCTGAATATTATGGTTAGTTGTGAATTATGCTTGTGATGATAGAAGGTATTGAAAGTATGTCTTACCAAAACCTAAAAAAAAAAAAAAAAAAAAAAAAAAAAAAAAAAGGCTGGCCCCTGGATTTGGACTGGTCCGGATCCAGCAGCTGTGGCCATTTTGGGAGTGAACCAGTATATAGAATATTTCCATCTGTCTCTCCTTCTCTCTCTGTGGTTCTATCTTTCAAATAAACAAAGCTTTGGGGATAAAGGAAGAAAGAGAGGTTTGAGGGAAGGGGGAGGGAGAGGAAGTATGTTATCTTCTTAGAAATTTACCTATGAAATACATGGAATCTGTTCTCTATAATTTTTTTTTAAAAAGCCTCAATTCTAATTGCTAAACTCATTTTAGTATTTTTCTAACCATAATAATTCTGGTGTGTGCTGGGGGTGATTCCAACTGTTCCAACTGTTACCATGGAGTGTGTGTGTGTGTGTGTGTGTGTGGTAGGGGTGTATTTTAAATGTAACTGTAGGAAGCAACATTCATATTTTAACCGAGTCCTTTTCAATGTGTTATATATCTCCTCTGGTTTGGGCACTGCATCATAATGTGGGGCAGAGAAGCAGGAGAGCTTGATACCTGAATTTCACTTAAGATAAAATATGTGATAAAAACATAGGGGATCATTGCTTTTAAGCTCATGGGAGAAAAAAGTATCACACTTTAAGGTGTCACCATATGAGTCTTGTTTATTTCTTTTTCTCTTCAAACTAAGATAAGTAATGAAACATAGTTGACAGCATGACAAGGGGACAATAAATATTTTCTGATCTTGGGAAATCAAGCTCTGCCCTGTAGTGTCATGTTTGAGAAGTGAAGTGCTCCTGCTTAAGTGAAAAAAAAAAAAAAAAAAAAAAAAAAAAAAAACACAAATCTGGAAATCAAAGTCAAGTCACATCTCAAGATAGACGATGACCTTCCCTTCTGGGAAGGTCTTTGTGTGGCTGTGAATTTGATGTTCTTTAAATGACACCTTGTAACTGCTTAGTGAGAGCCAAGCCATTTCCACTCTCTCTTGTGTACAACTGGCTTCAGCAGGTGACACAAGCAACGGGCAGAGATTTTCCTCAAGAATAATTCAGCTATGTTTCAAAGGTCTCCCCTTCCTAAGCAATGATATCTTTATTTTAATAGTAGGCTTAATTGCCAAGCTTTTTTTATTTCTTGAATGAAAAATCTTGAATAGTGCTACAACTAGAAATGAATATTAAATGAATGCAAAAATGGAGTAATTGTGTGGTCAGTATTCTCTATTCACGATGTAGTAATGTTAGAAATGAGTAACAGAAATGGAAACCAAATAAAAAGAAAAAAACAATTCTGAAGTGCTATTATCTTATACTTTAATATTTTTAATATTTTTATTTCAGAATCTCAATCATTAGATTTACTAGATTCGAATAAGAAGTGAATTCATCATTGTCTATATGACTATAATGAAGACATAAATCATAACAAATGGAAAGCCTAACATGTCAAAAGAAAAATTCAGTCTTAAATATATGTATTAGTAAACTATAAAGAATGTAAATAAAGAGTGAAATGGCAGGTTTCTAGTATTGCCTAAAATAACAACTAAAAAAAGAGGAAATGAATTATCAATACAATTAAACTCAGAAAGGAAATAGAAGAGAAAGAAAAAATGTCTTCACAATTAAAATATCCAAGAACAAGGTGTCTATGGGGAAAAAAAGATGTACTTATGTTTGAATAATAAAGGAGAAAAGGGAGAAATATAAATATACAAAGTAATAAATACAGCTGGAATTACCAAAGGGGACATTAAAAGATGTTGAGGAACAACTCATTCAGTCTTATGTAAATTAATTTTAGAACCAAGATGAATTATATTATTTCTCAGGAAATAGATTACTGAAATTTTCTTGTAGGAAGCAGAAATCCTATACAGACCAATCATTCCAAAGACAAAATAGAAAACAAATAAGGTATCCTTAAATTTTACTGAGTTACTCTTCAAACTTCTGGAAAACAAATGAATTAAAGGGTTTTTAGATTATGTCAGAGAGCAAAAGTATAGAAAAAACATATATTCTAAAAGTATCCTGTATTTCACATTGATTACAAAAATTCTTTAAACAAACATACACACACCTGGGACCAATTTTACTTGTAATGCTTACATAGAAATCCTTTATAATTAGTAAGAAATAGTCTAGATGCACACTAAAACAATGGTATACCCTATCCAAGTGCATCCTTTTTGAGAAATGGGAAGATATTTGGAAAAATACATATATTGATAGAGCAATTGAATTCTCTTAAGATGCAAAGCAAGATATTTGCAAAAATTTAGTATTTTTAAGTAGAAAAATTTAAAAATGAATTTATTTATTTGAAAGGCTGAGTTATAAAGATCTTCCATATCTGGAAGATCTACTGCCGGAGAAACTCCATCTGGGTCCCTTATGTGAGTAGAAGAGGCCCAAGCATCTTCTACTGCCTTTGAAGGCTCATTAGCAGGGAGCTAGAACCAAAATAAAGTGTCTGGGCGTTGAACCAGCACTTACATGGGATGCCAGTGTCACAGGCGGAAAATTATCCCACTGTGCCACCATGTCAGACCCTCAGTATAAACATTTGATCTAAAAATATTTTAAATGCTTTAATTTATGGATATTATTTTAATAGACACATACAATTATTACATATATAAAACTATAGGCCGGCACCATGGCTTAACAGGCTAATCCTCTGCCTTGCGGCGCCAGCACACCGGGTTCTAGTCCCAGTCGGGGCACCAGATTCTATCCCGGTTGCCCCTCTTCCAGGCCAGCTCTCTGCTATGGCCCAGGAAGGCAGTGGAGGATGGCCCAGGTCCTTGGGCCCTGCACCTGCATGGGAGACCAGGAGAAGCACCTGGCTCCTGGCTTCAGATCAGCGAGATGCGCTGGCCGCAGTGGCCATTGGAGGGTGAACCAACGGCAAAAAGGAAGACCTTTCTGTCTCTCTTTCTCTCACTATCCACTCTGCCTGTCAAAAAAATAAAAATAAATAAAAAATAAATAAAAAACATATATGAAACTATATAATTACTATATATATTCATTTTCAGTTTGTGTGATTCTACATTTCAAATTTTCTATGCTGATATGACTATTTATAAAAGTATACATTTGATGTAAAATTACTCTTTCAAAGATATTCTTATATCAACCCAAACAACCATAATATGCAATGAGGAGAACACTAGAAGTATTCCAGAGACAGTCAGAAAGCGCAAGAGAATTTTTATGCTACTATTACTTAATATTACTGTGGAAGTATATGATAACACAAAACAAAAGGGAAAATTTAAATTAAAATAAAAATTATATATTTTGAAAATGATATCATTGATTTCAGAAACAAAACTAATCTATAAAAATAAATAATTTTGAGAAATGGTATACATTATTATACAGAAATAAATATTCCCTTTAGGCTCTTCCTGTCATCAAGGAAGGAAGGAAGTACCTTTCTTTGAAGGGAGGGGAGAACTTCCACTTTCACTATGACCTTGTCTAAATAAGATCAGAGTTTGTGAACTCAAGAGGCTTCACTATCCTTGGCAGCTCATGACAAGAGCCTCGGGTGATTACTGACGTCATAAATAAGAGTGTCAATTGTTAAATCAACAATGGGAGTCACTGTGCACCCACTCCCCCTGTAGGATCTCTATCCTTAATGTGTTGTACTATGCGAATTAACAGTAAAACTACTATTCAGACAGTACTTTATACTTTGTGTGTCTGTGTGGGTGCAAACTGTTGAAATCTTTACTTAGTATATACTGAGTTGATCTTCTGTATATAAAGATAACTGAAAATGAATCTTAATGAAGAATGGGAAGGGAGAGGGAGTGGGAGATGGGATGGTTGCAGGTGGGAGGGAGGTTATGGGGGGAAAGCCACTATAATCCAAAAGTTGTACTTTGGAAATTTATATTTATTAAATAAAAGTTGAAAAAAATAAAAAAAGAAATATTCCACAGAACCAAATGTGAAAGAGTGAAAAGATATGATGAAATAAATGATGATAATTTCAGAAACAACTTTAAATGTAAGAACTGGAAAAATGTGAAGAACTATGTAAAATCCCTAGGAAGAGAAATTAAAATGACACTGAAAGACAAAAGAAAACCAGAAAAATAAGAAGTACACCATGTTCTGGTATAAAAAAGTAAACAGTGCAAATATGCCAATCATCCCTTGGAAATCCATACATTGTGGCACAAAGGGTTAAATTCCTGCTTGCCATGCCAGCATTCCATGTGTGTGTCAGTTTAAGTGCCAGCAACTCCACTTCCAATCCAGCTCCTTGCTAATGCTCCCAGTAAAGCAGCTGAAAATGTCCCAAATTCTGGGGGCCCTGCATCCACGTGGGATAGAGTTTCCATCTCCTGGCTTCCCTGTAGAGCAGCCAGCCCACTGCAGCACTTTGAGAGTGTAAACAAGCTCATGCAAAAACCAATCTTTCTCTTCTCCCTCCCTGCCTCTGTCCTCCCTCCTTTTACCTCCTTAATTCTGCCCTTCAAATAAAAAAAAAAAAAAAGAACCTCTGCCTCTCCCAACAGCTCACTGCCAATAACACATTAAAGACATTACACAAATCATCAGAGCACCAACACCTTACAATTCATATTTTTAAAAAATCTTCCCGGCCGGCGCCGTGGCTCAACAGGCTAATCCTCCGCCTTGCGGCGCCGGCACACCGGGTTCTAGTCCCGGTCAGGGCACCGATCCTGTCCCGGTTGCCCCTCTTCCAGGCCAGCTCTCTGCTGTGGCCAGGGAGTGCAGTGGAGGACAGCCTAAGTGTTTGGGCTCTGCACCCCATGGGAGACCAGGAGAAGCACCTGGATCCTGCCATCGGAACAGCACGGTGCACCAGCTGCAACGCGCTACCGCGGCGGCCATTGGAGGGTAAACCAACGGCAAAAGGAAGACCTTTCTCTCTGTCTCTCTCTCACTGTCCACTCTGCCTATCAAAAATAAAAAGAAAAAAAAAAGAAAAAAAAAATCTTCCCAAAAGTTACCAAAAGAGGACTTCAAACATTCTAAATTATCTTCAAGGTGATATGAAGTGAATAAGAACAGCTAAGAAAATGCTTAGAGACTAAGTAAAAAACTACCAATAAAAATACTAAATTTTCAATTGCTGAAATAAACTGCTTTCAAGGCAATATTAAAATCCAAATACATATATACGTAAATATGGAAATGAGGTGGGAAAATCTAATTCATAATTCATTGTTTGATAATTGTTTTAATTGTGAGGGATAAACAGGTAGAATCAGGAAAAAAAGATGAATTTGAATTTCCACTTTTCCTCTTGAAGCAAAATAAATATTGGTAGGATATTTACATATTAAAACCAAATAAAAGACAAATAGAGAATAAATTATATGAAGATTATATTTTTTAAAGATTTATTTATTTACTTGAAAGGAAGATTTACAGATACATAGGCAGAGAGGCAGAGAGAAAGATCTTGCATCCATTAGTTCACCCCAAATGACCACAACAGCCAAAGTTGGGCTGATGTGAGGCCGGAAGCCAGGAGCTTCTTCTAGGTCTCCTATATGGGTGCAAGGGCCCAAGGATTTGTACCATCTTCTGCTGCTTTTCCAGGCAGGGAGCTGGATCAGAAGTGGAGCAACCTGGACTCGAACAGGTGCCCATATGGAATGCTTGCACTGCAGGCAGCGGCTTTACCCACTACAACACAGCACTGGCCCCTGAAGACTATTTTATAGTATTTAGAATAGGAAAAATGGGGCTGGCGCTGTGGCATAGTGGGTAAAGCCAGTGCCTGCAGTGCCGGCATCCCATATGGATGCTGATTTCAGTCCTGGCTGCTCCACTTCAGATCCAGCTCTCTGCTATGGCCTGGGAAAGCAGTGGAAGATGGCCCAAGTCCTTGTGCCCCTGCACCCATGTGGGACACCTGGAAGAAGCTCCTGGCTCCTGCCTTCAGATCAGCACAGCTCTGGCCATTACAGCCAATTGGGGAGTGAACCAGCGGATGGAAGACCTCCCTCTCTTTCTCTCTTTCTCCCTCCCTCCCTCCCTTCCTCTCTCTCTGCCTCTCCTTCTCTCACTGTGTAACTCAGACTTTCAAATAAAATAAAAACCTTTTAAAAAGATAGGAAAAAGTTTTATGTAGGATATATAAATCAGAAGCAGTGAAATATTAACAGATGAAGGTAGACAATAAAGATGAAATTTTGCATGGGAAATAAATACAAGATTAAATACCTGACAAAAATATACATATGAATTCATAACAGAGATAAAGCACAATACTCCAATGGAACTGTGGTCTTTATTCTTTTTACTTGTTGAATATTATGGTTAGAGGTACAGTAAGCTTGTGATTATGGAGTAGAGTGAAATTATGATTTTGCAAAAATTAAAGAAGAAAAAGGAAGGAAGGAAAGAGGGGGGATTGAGGAGGGGGCAGAGGGAGGAAGGGAAGTATGGTTATCTTCTCCAAATTGTACTTATTAAATACATGCAATCTGTTCCCCTAATACAACTTAAAAATGATAAAGACACATAGGTTGAAAAGAAACAAACTCAATAAAAACAGAGTGCGAAAAAATTAGTCCACATAAAATTTAAAACCATTACTGAATTTTTCTAGGAATAAAAGAAAACCACATGCTATGCTAGTGAGCCAGATAATATGATATGGAAGCTTTTGTGACATGTTTTTGTTAGATTCTAAATAGTAGTTATATGGATATTTATTTAACATTATTTCAACTATTCTGCAATTTGAGAATAATAAAATATGAAATATCTGGTACTGGTTTCAGCTTTCAAACTTGCTAAAGAACAAAAAAAGTTAATTATAACTTGGTACTAGAGAGAGAATTAGGAAACAGGTACAGTCATGTCTCTATGGAGAGCATTTTAATAATGTCAACATTTGTAAGTTATATACTCTAAAATACTTTTGGTAACTTACAGTTTATTGATTTTAAAATTTTAATTATTTTTGAGATACTATTTTCATTACATTATAGTCAAAGGCTTAATTCCTACCCCCCAATAAAGAATTCAACAAATAAAGATTAAAAGAACATAGTTGGGGGTCACCAGTTGGGCATAGTGAGTAAAGCCACCGCCTGCTGCACAAGCATCCAATATACATGCTGGTTGAGTCCCAGCTGCTCCACTTCTGATCCAGCTCCCAGCTAATATGTGTGAGGAAGCAGCAGAGGATGGTCCAAGGGCTTCTGCCCCTGTTACCCATGGTCAGAGACCCTGATAAAGCTCCCGGCTTTATCACGGCCATTTGGGAAGTGAACCAACAGATGGAAGATGTATATTCTGTCTCTACTCTATTTAGCTCTGCCTTTCAAAAAAAAAAATGATCATCTCAATAGATGCAGAGAAAGCATTTGATAAAATGATGCACCAGGGAAGCCAGCCTCCCGTTTGAGCTCCTGTTCGACTCCAGGATACTCGGCTTCCACACCAACTCCCTGTTAATAGGCCTGAAAAAGCAACGGAAAATGGCCTAAACGCTTGGGCCTCTGCCATCCATATGGGATACCCAAAGATAGTTTCACGTTCCTGATTTCAGCCACAGACATCAGGGATTTGGGAAATGAAGCAGTGGATGGAAGTGTGGGTGTGTCTATCTCTCTAATTCTGTGTTTCAAATAAAATAAATCTTTAAAAAAATTGGGGGTTCCAATGCACAGTTGGATGACTATAGATACTATTTAAATAAGTCACAAAAAAATCACATTTAAAACTTGATAAAATCAAATAAAAATTCAAACACTTGCTGTTAACACAGAATTGTTGTCATCATCAGTTGTTTCCCTGAAAGATATCTCGAAACAATTACCTTACTATACTTTTTGGTTCCTTAACTTGAAATGATTTCATAATATTATCTTTCTTTTCAACTTTTATTTAATAAATATAAATTTCCAAAGTACAACTTTTGGATTATAGCAGCTTTTCCCCCATAACCTCCCTCCCACCTGCAACCATCCCATCTCCCACTCCCTCACCCTTCCCATTCTTCATCAAGATTCATTTTAAATTATCTTTATATACAGAAGATCAACTCAGTATATACTAAGTAAAGATTTCAACAGTTTGCACCCACACAGACACACAAAGTATAAAGTACTGTTTGAATAGTAGTTTTACTGTTAATTCGCATAGTACAACACATTAAGGATAGAGATCCTACATGGGGAGCAAGTGTACAGTGACTCCCATTGTTGATTTAACAATTGACACTCTTATTTATGACGTCAGTAATCACCCGAGGCTCTTGTCATGAGCTGCCAAGGATAGTGAAGCCTCTTGAGTTCACAAACTCTGATCTTATTTAGACAAGGCCATAATCAAAGTGGAAGTTCTCTATTAAAGCATAGCAATATATATATATATATATTTTTTGGCCTATAAGAAAAGAGTTTTATTCATGAAAACAGCCTTTTAAAGTCACTGCATACCAACTCCAAAACTTTACCACAATGGTTCAGTTGCATGAAAGTAAGAGCAATGGCACTACAAAGATAATGATGGTAGAGAAAGGAAAAGTTCCTGAGTATGAGTTTGTTCCTCTTCAAATATCTCAAAGACCAAGATCATGTACTTAGAAGAACTAAAAAAAAAAAAAATTGACTAAGATTCTCAGATGAATACTTAATTGGTATGTGCATTGTTTGGTTGTAGTGAAAAGGCCAAATAGTCTATCAAATCTAGTATACATATCCCCAAATTCTTTTATACCAAATGGAAAAGCAGGCAACAAATTACTTGTACAATGTGCATTCTATTGTTAAGTGTTTTCATTGCTTCTCTATTATCTCTGGAATATATAATAGTGAAATGGAAATACTCAGGTGGTGAAAAGTTTTTGGTTTGCCTGTATAATAAACATACTCTGTGTAACCATGACATTTTTAACTGAGTTTATGAAGACTATGTATAAAAGATTTGATGGAAGTAAATCATTCTTTTAATTCATGAATATTTTTAAAGTAGTGCTCAGTGTTACTGAGCAGTAACAATGGAAGGTAGAGAACTGTGCTCACAAATGCTCCAATTTTTCTTCCCAAAGACTCAACATAGCAAAAAGGGAGTGGATAAGAGGAGTTGAGGTATGTTACCAACAGAGTCATATACACCATGTCCCCTAGGAAGAGCCTCATCAATCTACCTGGTCTATTTGACACTGTCTTAGCAATTGTCTTCCTGTAGCACATCATTAATTTTATTATCAAATAAAGTACTATTTAATTTTTAATTGTTATTATATTATTAATGCAGAAAATGACATGTCATATTATTACCATTTGTTTGTACGTTATATCCCTAATTAACTCCAAGGGGAAAACCCGAATTTAAAATGTCTTTTTCACTCAACAGCAGAAGTAATGAAGAAAAATCATATATAAAGATGTTATTAATTGATCAATTGTCCATAAGAGGCAGAAAAATTGTTCCTAAATTCACTGAATACTTCTAAAGGCTAGAAAGTATTTGGAAGCCAATAGGCAACTTGAAGAGTAATAATGGCATTGAAAGAAAAATTGTTGCTTTCCTTGTGATATCTAAACTTTTCTATAGAGTGATTTAATTCAATTTTGAGAATTGCATTGAACAGCAAGAATTACCTGTCCACATGATCTGTCTTTAATAAATGCAGCATTTGGCCAAACTTGCTTCTCCTTCTTTTAAAGCAATTTTCTCTCACACTTGTGATGAATTGCTTAATATCAACATTGCAAAATCTCAAAAAGCTAAAAGATTATCTAAAACAATCCTGAGCTGACATCTTCCAGTTTTTATATAACACAGCCATGCACAACAATTTGAGCACAGTAGGGATTCAATGCATCCTTGTTATGTGATTTATAGTAAATAAACCTTATAAATTGGATATGTATACTGTTTCTAAAAATATAATGTATAAACAAAGTAAGGATTACCTAAGTCTTTTAAGTGATACAATTATTTCCATATGAAGTTATAGGCCAATATTATTAATGAGCAATTTTTCTGCTTTATTCAATTTCAGTAAATGACAACATTCTCCTGGCAGCAGGATGTCTCTAACTTATTCTTAATTTGATCCCTGTCTAATCTATTACAATGTGACAGACAAATGGAGTTTGTGCAGGGCCCTGGGTTCAATGCTTTTACTACAAAAATGTGTATCATGCCTACATATTCAAAATAAATGGGGCATCATCTTTGCTTTTTGAAGGACAAACAGCCTATTTTATAAAGATTCATATTTAGTAACTTCTTTTTCTGTTATTTCTTCAACTTAAATATCCCAAACACCATCACAGTTTGAGGACCGATTATTTTACAAGGAATGATTATTTCTAACCAACATAAATCGAAACTGTTTTA
Organism: Lepus europaeus; assembly: GCF_033115175.1. NCBI lineage: Eukaryota > Metazoa > Chordata > Mammalia > Lagomorpha > Leporidae > Lepus > Lepus europaeus. Next base: position 19,023,696 of record NC_084848.1, read on the forward strand.
CCTTAGTCAGTTGAAAAGTAATTAGGTATTAATAGCCACTGATTCTACAGATTGTTGCCCTTTTGTGCATCGGCAAGCTTTTCCTGTGTATCGGGCTAAAGTGATTGGAAACTTTGTGGGTTTTCTTATCAAAGCTTAAGCTGATGCAGCAGGTACATTTCTGATGAAATCATAGACTATTTGCTTTCAATTTATGTTCAAATTTCTAATTATTTGAATGTCCAGGAGACAGAGACAAACAGCATTTGTCCATTTGTTGATTCACTCTCCAAATGCCTGCAACATTTAGGAATGGGTCAGGCTGAAGACTGACCACTTGGATGGGCACAAACCCATGTACCTGACCATCACTGTTGCCTTCCAGGTGCATATCAGCAGGAAGTTAGAATTGAAAGAAGAACCAGATCTTGAATAAAGGGACTTATGATGTGAGCATCCCGAGTTGAGACTTGATCCCTGTGCCAAACATCCATTCTTTAACTCTTTCCTAACAGTATATTGAGGGGCATGATCTAATCAACTGTGAGAAAATAGAGGGTGTACAGCAAAAAGTTATCCTGGCCATTTAAAAAAAATAAATTTCTAAGACTAGCAGAAATAGAAAAAGCAGGCTTATCCTAGCCCCCAGTGACAGTATCTGTCTCAGGATTAGAGAGAAGCCCGTATACTCCTTATCTCTCCTCCAAAGCATGGTTTCAGTACTATAACTGTGGTCATGAAGCATAATTACTCTGCACTGTGTGGTTTGTATTATGAGTTTAGCTGTATCTACAGAAAGATAGAAATGTAAGATATTATAACTCTTCCTGGAAACAAACAAGTTTAAATTAGGACTGTAAGGTGGTTTCTTAACCAATATGAATGTACCCTTATAAAAATGAAGCCTTTGAGACAGAAATAAATACCACACACAGTAATGTCAAGACAACTTTTTAATGATGGAGGTAGAAATTGGACATATGCCAATGGAAGCCAGAGAATGGTCAAAGGTTGTTGGCTATTGCAAGAAGCTAGAAAGAGCCATGAAAGTATTCCATGCAGAATCTCAGAGGCAGTATTGCTTTCCCAGCATCCACAATTTTGAGAAAATAAATTACTACCATTTGAAGAAACCCAGTTTACAATAATATTTTATGGCAGTCCTAGAGAATTATCTTAATCCAGGAAACTATAGTGAAATAGAAGATTGGGTAGTTTATAAACAATGAAGATGTATTTTATATAGTTTTGGAGAACAGGAAATTAAACATCAGGCAATGCTATATCCAGTTTCTTATGAGGTTCACTTTCTCAAAAGGGCTCCTCATTTCTCATTAGGGAATGAGATGTTTTGGGTCTATTTCACAGATGCACTTGTTCTACTTATGGGGGCTCTACCTCAAGAACGAGTCACCTCTCCAGAGGCACCACCTCCTAACATCACTACATTGGGGCTTGGGACTGCAGCACAGCAATCAGAGCTGACTGAGGTATTCTAACCATAGCAAATATACATCGATTTCCCAGCTCTAATATAGCGCTCTCTTCACACTATGATAAATGTGATTACTATATGAATACCTGAGGTCCACAAGGTCATTGAGATTGAGGTGATCTTTTGGCTAAATAGCTGTGTACATATTTCATCAGCGAATAGACTTCCAGGTTTTTTTTTTTTTTTTTTCCAAAATTTCTATCACTCACTTTGTGGAGCAAGGAGTTTTTCTCCTGAGTTATGCCTTATCAATGCCTTGTGGAAACATTGTCATGTAATTGTGTTTTGTTTGATATGAGGATGTCTTTCTTCATATGACTGGTTGAAAGTAATGTTGAGTTCATATTGCTATGGACATCAGGCCAAACACATATACTGTTATTCTGTGCACTGATTTAGTAAGAATTTCCTATTCTGTTTTAGAAGAAAAACAAACCAAAATGTCAAGGACATTATACATGCTTGTCTCATAAATAAGGAAGAGTATGAAATGTTACATTTCATAATCCAAAAAGAACATCATTATAGAGTAAAGCAATGATGAAAACAGAGACTGTTACAGAGGTGTGGTGAGTGTGGGGAGTTTTGTTTTTGTAAAACCATGGAGCAGTGGTTGCAATTTATGTTGTCATATTTTAGATTAAAAAATAAAGAGTGCTTTATTGATGTTTACCCATTCCTCATAATGACTTTTATTTGCACCGTTTTCTTATCATTATGAAATACCAAATTGGTTTAAAGTTCATGTTTATTGTTCTTCTCAGAAATTACAGTCTGCTTAAGATATCTAGATTTTATTGCTTCAAAGTTTAAGGGGAAAAAAAGCCAGGAATACACACACACACACACACAGGATAAACCAGGAAGCATTCATAACTAGCATTGGACAAAGAGAGAATGGGATTAAATCCTACATGACTTAATTTTCTAGTTGCCTCAACTCTGACACTCCATTATACGTATGATGTCTTGTTTTCACCATCTGATACTGGAGAATCATCTTATGGAATGTTTAACAAAGATTTTTAATAAAAATCAAATAACAATAATCACATGATAATATTCATCATCATATAATCAACAGTTTATTATTTTTTTTCAACTTCTCCCCTCCTGCAGGGTAGAGGATAGAAGGGAAAAGGGAGAGGGGGAAATGCAAGAGGAAGGAGTAGAAAAAACAAAGAGATAATGTCTTAAGACGTTTGGTGTGTTGTGGAGCCGATGCTGTGTCTGAGTGGGTTAAACCAACACCTGCGATGATGACATCCCAAATAGGAGCACTGGTTCAAGTCCCAGCTGCTGCACTTCAGATGTAGATGCCTGATAACACACCTGAGAAGGCAGCAGAAGATGGCAGTATGTGGTTCCCTGCCACCCCAGTGGAAGATCTGAGGAAGTTCCTGGCTCTTGGTTTTGGTCTGGTTCAGGCCTGGCCAATGTGGCCAATTTGGGGAGTGAACAAGCGGATGGACGATCTATCTCTGTTACTCCCTTTCTCTCTGGCACTATGCCTTTCAAATAAGTAAAATAAATCTTTAACAGAATACTTTTTCTGTGAAGTTCAACCATAAGGTACTGAAAACTCCTAAAGTGATCCATTTGAGTGATAGAAACTTTTTTTTAAACAATAATTTGGGTTGCCTTTGATAAAGCACCTTAACTTATCTACTAAGGTTGCTGAGCAGATTTTAATGTATAAGGGCTACAAAACATGGGACAAAACACATTCAATTGTATCTAACTGTGTGGACCCTGAAATCTTTCCCATCAGGTTTTCCTTTCCCATAAAAGCACCCATTACATCATACTCCATCAGTCTTTGGATAGTTATAAACATAGCATACTCCGGTTACAATAAAATGGTATCCCCACCTACCACAGGCATACAGGCATAAACATAGATCATAAACCTAAAAAGAAAAAAAAATCGGTTGTTATTCTTTCATACCCAATGTGTTTTATACTAGTACGTAAGTAGTTGTTCCTTTCTAGTATCAAAGAATCTTTTTGTTGAAGCTTTTCTGGCAAAGTTTTGATGTTGTGCAAAGCAGAGAAGAATTAGTTCACATCCCTGTGGTACTTTGCCTTTGTTTGATACCTGGGATTAACACAGCTCTCTTAGTGCAACAAGCACAAAGAACGCACATCAGTTACCTGGGAAAACATTCTAAAGCTGTTTGTCATCCTTGCTGGGTCACCTATTGGTTCCCTCTTGCGCCTTAATATTTGCAAGAAACAATTTGTCAAGAATTCCGTATTTGAGGGCCAGCGCCATGGCGCAGGTTAATCCTCTGCTTGCAGCATCAGCATCCTACATGGGTGCCGGTTTGAGTCTCGGCTGCTCCCATTCTGATCCAGCTCTCTGCTGTGGCCTGGAAAACAGTGGAAGATGGTCCAAGTTCTTGGGCCCCTCACCCGTGTGGGAAACCCAGGAGAAGCTCCTGGATCTTAGCTTCAGATCAGCCCAGCTCCAGCCATTACGGTCATATAGGGAGCGAATCAGCGGATGGAAGACTTTTCTCTGTCTGTCCCTCTCACTGTCTGTAACTCTGTCTCTCAAATGCTTTTTAAAAAAATTCCATATTTTGAAATAAATAATTTCAAGCACTCCTCAGTGGGATGCTTACTGGACCTTTAGGTAAAACTCCAGGAACTTTCAGCAGTCATCCTGCAGAACGTAAAAATAACAGACGAGTCAAATGTCAGCCTGTCAACTCCTTGACGAAGATGGATGGAACTATCAATAAGTCAATAAAGCAAAAGCAGACTGATGCAGAACAGTGGCACTTGTGACAAGGAGCCAGCTTCAGGAGTGACAAGGCAGGAGTCAATAAGGTAGCCTATTACAGCCACAGCTGATAAGTGATATTATCATCAATAAGTAGAGACTGAGCCACCTGGGAGAATTCACAGCCTTTCAATCAAGAAAGTCAAAGTGGGTGGTAGATGCAGCTCTGAGTCTCATCCTAGCAACAGTATGAACTCATTCTCCACTCCCTTCAGATTGCTCTGGTCCGGGGACAGGCAAGTAGAGAAGACCTGGATCAGAGACTTCATGACTCAATGTGTAAGGTGGCTCTGGGAGGAAGGAATGTTATCTACAGCCTTTATTTCATCTTGAGCCATTGGCTAGAGCCTATCACCAAAGCATATTTTATTTTTTGCAGATTAACTGTTTTTTTTAAAAAAAAAAAAAAAAAAACTACCTAAGAGCCCAAACTGGGTGAAAACGCAGTTACTTGCATTTCTATTATCACATACATGTACTTGCCATAGATCATTAGCCTACAAATGAATATGGGATGATGCCTCATCAAGATGTACAAAATCATTTCACAGGTGATTGTATGTGCTTGTCCTCCAGTACATTAAAGAATGAAGATAATGTCAATAATGGGTATAGAAGGGTTCATAAGAACTATGGAAATCTGACTATTGTGATGTGAATTTCATAATACTGTGTTATATTTATGGAAATACCAATATGACTAATCCATAGGTCAAAGTTCTATTATTATCAACTATATAATCTCCACAACAATGTATTTTTATTGGTATCATGAATGAGAACCCTGATTAGTTATTCTAGCAAAGAAACCCTTGTCAACATGAAAGAATGGATATCTTAGAAAAAAGTGTTGGCTTTGAGTATATTTACCAGACCTAATAAAAGACTCAAGGCTAAGGTTGCATGTTTTACCAAACAATAAATATTTTCTTAATGAAAGTATGACCCACAGAGTATTTAAAGAATATTTTTAGCAAAACACCCCATTGTTTACCTAAATTCAAACACAGGATAGCCTGTTTTTATTTGCTACATCTGACAATCCCAAAGCCAGCTCTCTAGTATTTCCATGACAAGCTGAGGCAGAAATTTTGTTTTTCTGGTTTGGCTTTCCTGTACTTGTCATTCACACATCACTGCAGAATTTTCTAATTCCCAGCACTCATGACCTACTACAGATAGATACTCTATGCAGCTCTAAATGCTCCCGTCAATCCTGACTCTGTCCAGATTTAATTTAAGCTTCCAGCAACATTGCAGTATTTTGTTCAATTGTTTTCTTTCCCTCATGTAAGTCATTCTTTGGCACATCGCTTGGTGGAATTCCAGGTAAAGCTATAGATGAATACAGTCCTGGATCAGGTCAGTTATCCGCAAAACTAGTTATTTCCTCATGTTCTACTTTGTCTGTATCTACTGCAGTGTAAATACAAAATCATGCAAGACAAGCCCAGCAATAAAATGAAAACCATCCATTTAATAATTTCTCCCATTACAATAAATGGGACGAGATCATCCTAACTGTAACTTTTAATAGGATGCTTCAGCATTCAGTGGCTAACACTCCCGCTGCACAACATCTAGCCAGAATCCAGTGTTATTTTCCACCTGTGGTTCAGTTCACTTCGCTCTCTTCCCTTTAGTTTTAACCCTGAATTTCCAAGTCTAGGCTAGCTTCCTGAGGTGCAGTAATTGAGGACTGCAAATGTGAATCGCACCAAAATACAAAAAGCAGTATTAAACCTCATTCCATCAGTACTGTGACTGTTTTACCTTCTGCAGTATCAGAAGACATCCATTGCTAATTGACTGATTTTCTTTAAATAAAATTTATATCTGTTGCATCTTGCTATTGTTACTCAGACCAATAAAGAGGCAAGCAAAGTACTGCTGTATTACAATTTTTAATACTTAGAGAGCAAGTACATTAAATGATTTTCATAGTGTTTTCTAAATTTATTTAGAAAATTTTCTATAGCTCAATTCTTTGTTTTCCCCATAAACTGCTCAAAAGTCATCAATGGATTTTTTTGTTGACGGTTTGAGATTAAAAACAGGAAGGCAGAGAGAAAGCTTTTAATAATTCCTCAACCAAACATGATCTTCATGTACTGTAATAACCTGCCATTAGTCAGTTAGATATATTCCTATTTCAAAACAAGTAACATGTGCCTGTTAATTTCCCTCCATAGGAAATCACATTACTGGTTTCAGGAATAAAGAGTATTATTTGATATTTCCCAAAACTATATAAGTAAAAAAGCAAGCAAGGTATAAGGACTCTGCAAGTTATTAGTAAGAGCTTGAGTGACATTATGACCATTTCTAAAAGTGTTACTAAAAATACAGACTGACATAACAACAACTCAGACAATTGATTTAATAGTGAAACTTGAAAGTTATATAAGTATTTATATGTGTGCTTTGATAATGATGCTTACACTAATAAATGTCTACAGCTAACTCATAACAGAATGAGACTTACAAAACTTTTGAATAAAACAGAAATAAGATCCCAGTCTCACACAGTACACTCAAATCAATTTAGATGTGAATAAGTAATTGAAGAGGCTATTTGAAATCTTACATACTTAAAAGAAATTAACAAATTTTCTGAATGTAACATAAAACTGAAAAGAATACAAGAAAGAGTTAACAGACTGACTATATATAAGGAATCTAAAGTAAAAAAAGCATATGAATAAGATACTGCACCGACGTCGGAAATTACAGTGTAAACTCAACTGATTTGACAGCTTTCTCAAAGGAAAAGGAAATCAGCAATCTATAAAGAATTGTTAAATGACCTTGATCCTCAAATACAAAATTATACTTATCTAGGATATAACCAAAAATTACTCAATACTCAAAAAAGAAAAAATGTGTCAGATGCTAAGCTATCTCTGAGATGACCTTAATGTTGAAGTTATTAAAGACTTTATCATAGCTATTAATAATTATGTTCTATAATATGAACATTCTTGAAATAAATGAAAAAATCAAATTTCTTGGCAGAAAAATAAAACTTTTTAAAAAGAAACAGATGCAAATATATTATAAATAAGAACTACTATATCTGAAGTAGAACAACAGCAATGAAACTATATAGAATAATCCCAATAGCCAAATGTAGAAGACAGCAAACAGAAAAAAAAAAGTTCGTAATAGAACATAAACTTACATACGACAAAGCGAAATTTTCAAAAAGCTACTGGTTGTATTACTAACACATGGGAGTGAGTGTTGTTGAACAGGTAAGCTTCCTGTTGGGACATTAGCAACGGGCCAGAAGTTTTAGGGGATCAGAAGAAGGATTGATGGGAAAAGATAGCAGTGCAGAGAACTGGAGGACTAGAGACAAAGGGGTCTTACCTAAGGTAGTTCCAGGGTGCCAATTACTTGGTACTTCCAAGTGAGGCAGTGTATATGTGATCTGGGAAGCCCTTCAAAGACCCCCTCAGAAGCAGCCTTGCAGGTGCAGTGACGGGAGGCCCTGGAGCCTCTCCTGCGTGTAAGATCATCCCTAACTGAGAGCACAACTAGGGGAAACCAGAAGCAGGCTAGGGACATGGAGGCAGGCTTGGTCCTCCCCTCTGTCCATTGTGTACATTTTGTTTTCTTTCATTTGTTAATGATTTTTTTTTTATTTGAAAGCTAGAGTGACAGAGAGACAGGGAAAGACATGGGCAGTCAGTGAGAACATCCATTGCTGATTTACTTCCCAAATGACCAGGAGCCAGGGATTCCATTTGGGTCTCTCATAAAGGTTGGCAGGGGCCCAAGAACTTGAGCCATTGTTTCCTGCATTCCCAGGTGCATTAGTAGAGAGATGGACAAGAAGTAGAGCAGTGAGGATTCAAATAAAAACTGATATGGGATGCCGATGCCACAAGCGGCATCTTAACCTGCTCACCATAATGCCAGTACCTTGGCATTTTCTTTGTGTTCAGTGGCCTATGTGTGGGCATCCAGTGCTTCCATTCTGTGCTGGCTCCAACCCCATGTGGCAGGACTCTCCCTCACCTGTCCCTTGCAAACTTTTTCCAACACCCACTTTGTCCTTCCTTCTACACACACTGTATATTTTGCCTGATACCGTGCCTCCCCCAGGCTTTGGCATGTGCTCTTTCCTCTCTGAGTGGTCAGCAGTCCAGACATATAGCTGAGTTCTCCTTAGCCCCCAAAACATATCCAACACAGATTCCAACATGAAGATCTCCAGGTCCAGCTGAGAAGATTAGACTGGGACTTAGGTGTGTACAAAGCAGATTCACTTCACAAAGGACAGACATGCACGGCACCACCCATACTCATTATCAGCGCTATCAGTGCAGCTTCTGAAGGAGGTAGATGGATCAGGCCCCTGCAGGGTGTGCCTTTGGGAAACAGAGACAAGGTGCTCCACACAGTGAGTGATAAGAGCACAGGAGACAGCAGTGGAGGACCACGCTGGGGAGCAGCAGTGGATAAACCCCTGCTTCCATGGAACCCCTCCCAGGTGCTTTTGGCTCTGGGCTCCAAACTGCAACATCTCAGAGTGAAGCTCTGATGACTGCACCTTCTGCTACTGAAATCAGGCTTCGGTCCACCGGGCCAGTGGCTGTTACTTCCATCCCTCACTAGCCCAAGCTCAGATCTGTGGGCAGTAAGTTGAAACAGTTTTGATCATCAGTGGATGATTTGAATTCTGTGGGACTTGAGCACAGAGTCCCTATAGAACATCATCTTTTGAGACAGTTTATGTGCAGAACTTACTAGGCCACAGCCCATGCATACTCTAAGGAGTGATGTCCAAATGAAGAGGTGTGGAATGCTGGCTTTTCAAAGCCTATCCGATATCACACCTCCAGTCCAATTGTCAAACCACACCCTGTGCTATTCACACAGACACCAAAATAAACACACTTTCACATGTTCCCATGGAGTAATTACCCAGTTTGCAAACACTCTATGGGCAGAATAGTTTTTAGATGAGGTATTCTACCCACCTAGACCCTACTCAGCTCTTCGAAACTTTCATACACTAATATAGACCACCTGTTCTCTGAGGAGCCTTGGCTCGCAGATCTCTTCTCATGTGTACCCAGGCCAGGCCACTTCGTCTATGCTTCATTTTACTCATCTGTGAGATGGTGGTGCTTGTAAAGACATCAGGGCCTGAAACTGGGATTTTTTTTTCTTCAATAAAACTGAGTTTTTGTAAGTCCCACTAGGATTTATGCTAAGATCCTGGCAGTTAGTCCCTCACCTCTGGGTCTCCGTTGTAACTTCTTACACATATCAAGCCTCTGATCATAAAAGTACTAACCTTTGCATGCAAAGGTGGAAGAGGGTAATGAGAGCAAACACTCACCAAGTGCTGCCTGCATTGTAGGAGCCTCTCTGTGTGCACTGCCTGCACCATAGGACCCTCTATGTCTCAGTTTTGACTACGTCAGCAGCAAAGCACACTATTTCATTTGCACTTTACATCATGGAAAGAAAGGCACAGAGAGGTGAAGTCACTTGGCGAAGGTACACAGTGGTAGATGTACAGCTGGGACTTGTACCCAGAAGGTCTGGTTTTAGAGCCCAAGTTCTCCATCACTGCTTCCCTGGGAGTGGCTGGAACAAACCCTGGTTGGCCACCTCCACCCACAAGTCTGAGTAGAAGCAGCAGCACGTGGTGACTACCTCCCTTGCCATACCTGGCTTGAGGCCACTGATCCTGAGGGGGAACTCCAGGGTCTGCCTACTGATGCCAAATTTATTTCACATGTTTTGATTGCTTTGGTTATCTATAAGGTCTTAGGAGTATTAATGGGATAGTAACATTTTAGGCAAGTTAATTTTGGGAGTAATATTTTTAAATATATTAAATATATATTTTTTCACAAGAAATTAGGTGTTAGAGAAATAAGAGACAAGATACTGACACAAAAAACTAGAAGCATAAAAGACTAAGTATCTCAAGTGAAATTTGATTGTAAGTATAAAAACACCTGTAAATAGGTTAAATATCACTTAGCATCTTTGAAAAAGTTGAGTATTGTTGAGACTAATAACATTTACTTATATTGGTGGTACTGAATTTCTTGTTGAAAGGTTAGGAAACACTGTCCTAAAATTAAATTAATGTAAAGAGAAGAGGATCTTAGTAATGACAATGAACCAAATCACCCATTGCCTCACTGGGATACTATGCATCTCAAGGAATCTGCAAGCCAATCTTGAGGAGCAAACTTTCTGTTTCTCTCTCCATTCAAAACCCACTTGAAAACAATTGATCAATCTGAAAACAATAGGAATTTTTATCATTTGTTAGATCATTTATAGCATCTAGGATGCTTTTAAAGTTAATAAGAACTGAAGTTTTGTGAACTGAAAATAAACAATGTCTCCAGTATGACATATTTGATGTCAATTTTATATACTGACTTTCATTATGCTATTTATCTATATATAATACAAGTTAACTTTAGGAGAAAAAGAATTTGAATTTAACTATTTAAAGAGATCAGACCTCAGAAAAGATCATTTAATCAAGAATTTGAGGGAAAATCACACATTTATAGAAAAAAAATTACAATCACTTCTTTACACTATAAAAATATTCTTCATTTATCTGAGAGTCTGAAAGATCCACCACCTGTTATTTCACTCTCCAAATGCTGGGGCTAGGCCAGGCCAGAAGCAGGAGTACAGAACTCAGTGCAAGTCTCTCATGTGGGTAACAGAAACCCAAGTACTTGTGTGCTTACCACTTTCTCCAAGAGTCCACATTACCAGGAAGCTAGAATCAGGAACCAGAAATAGGAATGAGTCAAGATGTGGGAGGTGAGTATCCTAATTGTGCTGTTAGACCAAGTCTACCACTCCATACCTTCGGTAAACAAGTTTAATTGAGTTGGCACACAAGGGAATACCTATACCTTAGGAAAAGAAAAGATGTTGAGAAAAACATAAGCTAATGGTTAAACTAAAAATATTTTCTGATAGATAGAAAAATACTAAGTATTGATATTTCTATTGCAAAAATTTCCTCTCTTCATGCTTACTCCTCTAAAGAAAGATACCTAGTAATAAATCATAATGTAGTAGTATCACAAATAAGTAAACTAAAATTTAATAAAATTACATGAGTTGGTTAAGGCTTTATAGAAGTGGAATAAAACTGCTAAAAGAAGTTTGTTGACTAGATGGAAAATAACTAGAAGTTGATGTTTGTATAAAACATTTCTCTTTTGAAAAGTGTCTATTGAGGTCCTTGGCCCATCTCTTCAGTGGGTTGTTTCTTCTGCTGTTGTGGATTTTCTTGATTTCTTTGTAGATTCTGGTTATCAACCCTTTATCTGTAGTATAGTTTGCAAATATTTTTTCCCATTCTGTCGGTTGCCTCTTGACTTTCCTGACTGTTTCTTTCGAAGTACAGAAACTTCGCAATTTGATGCAATCCCAATAGTTAATTTTGGTTTTGACTGCCTGCGCTCCTGGGGTCTTTTCCAAAAAGTCTTTGCCTGTACCTATATCTTGCAGGGTTTCTCCAATGCTCTCTAATAATTTGATGGTTTCAGGCCGTAGATTTAAGTCTTTAATCCACGTTGAGTGAATTTTTGTGTAAGGTGAAAGGTATGGGTCTTGCTTCAAGCTTCTGCACATGGAAATCCAGTTTTCCCAACACCATTTATTGAATAGACTGTCCTTATTCCAGGGATTAGTTTTGGATCTTTGATCAAATATAAGTTGGCTGTAGATGTTTGGATTGATTTCTGGTGTTTCTATTCTGTTCCATTGGTCTATCCATCTGTTTCTGTACCAGTACCATGCTGTTTTGATAATAACTGCCCTGTAGTATGCCCTGAAATCTGGGATTGTGATGCCTCCGGCTTTGTTTTTGTTGTACAAGATAGCTTTGGCTATTCGAGGTCTTTTGTGTCTCCATATGAATTTCAGTATCATTTTTTCCAGATCTGAGAAGAATGTCTTCGGTATCTTGATTGGTATTGCATTGAATGTATAAATTGCTTTTGGGAGAATAGACATTTTGATGATATTGATTCTTCCAATCCATGAGCATGGAAGATTTCTCCATTTTTTGGTATCCTCTTCTATTTCTTTCTTTAAGGTTTTGTAGTTTTCATCATAGAGTTCTTTAACGTCCTTGGTTAAGTTTATTCCAAGGTATTTGATTGTTTTTGTGGCTATCGTGAATGGGATTGATTTTAGAAGTTCTTCCTCAGCCGTGGCATTGCCTGTGTATACAAAGGCTGTCGATTTTTGTGGATTGATTTTATATCCTGCTACTTTGCCAAACTCTTCGATGAGTTCCAATAGTCTCTTAGTAGAGTTCTTTGGGTCCCCTAAATAAAGAATCATATCATCTGCAAAGAGGGATAGTTTGACTTCTTCCTTCCCGATTTGTATCCCTTTAATTTCTTTTTCTTGCCTAATAGCTCTAGCTAAAACTTCCAGAACTATATTGAATAGCAGTGGTGAGAGTGGGCATCCCTGTCTTGTACCAGATCTCAGTGGAAATGCTTCCAACTTTTCCCCATTCAATAGGATGTTGGCCGTGGGTTTTTCATATATTGCTTTGATTGTATTGAGGAATGTTCCTTCCATACCCAGTTTGCTTAGAGTTTTCATCATGAAAGGGTGTTGTATTTTATCAAATGCTTTTTCTGCGTCTATTGAGAGAATCATATGGTTTTTCTTCTGCAGCCTGTTAATGTGGTGTATTACGTTGATTGTTTTGCGGATGTTGAACCATCCTTGCATACCAGGGATAAATCCCACTTGGTCTGGGTGGATGATCTTTCTGATGTGTTGTTGCATTCTATTGGCCAGAATTTTATTGAGTATTTTTGCATCAATGTTCATCAGGGATATTGGTCTGTAATTCTCTTTCAATGCTGCATCTTTTTCCGGCTTAGGAATTAAGGTGATGCTGGCTTCATAGAAAGAATTTGGGAGGATTCCTTCTTTTTCGATTGCTCTGAATAGTTTGACCTCAATAGACACTTTTCAAAAGAAGAAATCCAAATGGCCAACAGACACATGAAAAAATGTTCAAGATCACTAGCAATCAGAGAAATGCAAATCAAAACCACAATGAGGTTTCACCTCACCCCGGTGAGAATGGCTCACATTCAGAAATCTACCAACAATAGATGCTGGAGAGGATGTGGGGAAAAAGGGACACTAACCCACTGTTGGTGGGAATGCAAACTGGTTAAGCCACTATGGAAGTCAGTCTGGAGATTCCTCAGAAACCTGAACATAACCCTACCATACAACCCAGCCATCCCACTCCTTGGAATTTACCCAAAGGAAATTAATTTGGCTAATAAAAAAGCCATCTGCACATTAATGTTTATTGCAGCTCAATTCACAATAGCTAAGACCTGGAACCAACCCAAATGCCCATCAACAGTAGACTGGATAAAGAAATTATGGGACATGTACTCCATAGAATACTATACAGCAGTAAGGAACAATGAAACCCAGTCATTTGAAACAAGATGGAGGGATCTGGAAAACATCATGCTGAGTGAATTAAGCCAGTCCCAAAGAGACAAATATCATTTGTTTTCCCTGATCGGCGACAACTAACTGAGCACCAAAGGGGAAACCTGCTGAAATGAAATGGACACTATAAGAAACATTGACCTGATCAGCTTAGGTCCTGACTCTAGATATACAATGTAATACTTTATCCTTGTACTTTGCGTTTCTGTGTGGGCACAAACTGATGAGCTCTTTACTAATGATATACTGAAGTGATCTTCTGTATATAAAGAGAATTGGAAATGAAAAAAAAAAATAATAACCTGGTGTTGAAGGGGAAATGGCATAGAAAGTTAATTAATCTGAGAAAAAATCATGTGGGTTCTCTGTCTTTAATGTGCTGTACATTGCTATTTGACGCTATAATTAGTAATCCAATAGTAGTTTTTTCACTTCGTATTGCTATATGGGCAAAATGTTGAAAACTTTACCTAATATATACTAAGCCGATCTTCTGTATACAAAGAGAATTGAAAATGAATCCTTACATGAAAGGAAGGGGAGAGGGAGCGGGAGAGGGGAGGGTTGCGGGCGGGAGGGAAGTTACGGGAGGGGGGGAGCCATTGTAACCCATAAGCTATACCTTGGAAATTTATATTCATTAAATAAAAGTTAAAAAAAAAAAAAAAAGAAAGTACTGTAGCTCATCTTCTAGAGTGGACTAGGTACTTTCTGTTAACTTTTTTTGTATATATGTCTTATGCTAAAATTTTAAAACTGCATTATATACTTTTCTGCAATAAAATCCAGTAGATTTTTTTTAAAGAAAAAAAAAAAAAAACATTTCTCAACGTACTTTGCAGAGAGTAGATGCCAATTAATCATTTCTTATGTAAGCTAGGTAAAATAGACATCTAGACCCAATTGTCAACATTCAGAGGCTAATATTTTAAAATTACAGCATAATATAAGGCTTGATTTTATAAGTGAACATAAATAGATGCATAAAAGCAAATTATGTTGATCTATTATCTCTGGGAAGATATTATTGGTCTATTGGTTACTTTTTGTTTGAAAATTTGTGCATTTTCTGACTAAGTAGAAAAACATTTTATTAGAAAAAAATTCTAAACCATTTAATTTCTTCCTATTGACTAATGGCTCTGGCTAAAACTTCCAGAACTATATTAAATAGTAATGGTGAAAGTGGGCATCCTTCTCTAGTTTCAAATCTTGGTGGTAATGCTTCCAACTTTTTCCCATTCAATATTATGCTGCCTGTTGGTGTGTCATATATTGTCTTGATTGTGTGGAGGTATGTTCCTTCTATACCCAATTTAAGGTTCTTATCATGAAAGGACATTGTATTTTATCAAATGCTTTATTTATTGAGATAATCATATGGTTTTATTGCTTAGTTTGTTAATGTGATGTATCACATTCATTGATTTGCGTATGTTGAACCATTCCTGCATACTATGGTAAATCCCACTTGGTCAGGGTGAAAGATATTTCTGATGTGTTGCTAGAGGAAAGTCACAAAGAAATAAGTTAATTTTCACTATAAACCAAATGATGGTCCACATGGACTGATACCTACGGAATTTTTCATCTCACACTTGTAGAGTACACATTGTTTTCATCAGTACATGGGACTTTCTTTAGGACAAAGCAATGGAAGTTGACCCAAGTCCTTGGGTCTCTGCATCCCTGTGGGAGACCCGGAAAAAGCTCCTGGCTCCTGGCTTCAAATCGGCACAGCTCCAACCACTGCAGCCAACTAGGGAGTGAACCAGCAGATGGAGGACCTCTCTGTATTCTCTACCTCTCTCTGTAATTCTCTCAAATAAATAAATGTTTTAAAAATTCACATGCTAGGAAATCATGTCCAAGGAAATTATCATTTATGGAAAAATAAGATGTTCTCCAAAGCAAATTGAATGCTTAATCATAGCTGGAAAGATGGAAACATATTTGCCAGTTTGCATATTTTTGATGGTCAAACTGTGGTTTAGTAAATACTACCCATGCTAGGAGTTCAAATGCTTCCTCTTTATAAAGGAATATTCATAAACAGACAACAGAAAGTCTTTCATTTGATAATCTGAACATCATAGCTAAAAGTTAAATTCAGATTCATTTTGATATGAGGGCTACCATAGTCTTATAAGCTACTTCACTTATTACTAATCAAGTACTGTCATAATGCTTTGTAATCTACAACTCTAAGGTTGTCATCGTATTTTGAGCTGGCTATAGTTTCCTTCTAATTACTTTTGTTTCTATTTTTTCATATGTTTTGCTCTCTTTCCCTTTATTTCTTTTTGTGTTTGTTTTGCATTGTTGTGCTTCCATAGTATGTCTTCATTATTCTTTTTAGGTAGGATTAGTGAAGCTATATTTAAATTGAAAAAAAAAAACCTTCTCTTTTTTTTGGGGGGTGTTCATTTTTAAAATTAAAAAATCAGCACACATTTCATATTACTTATTCTTAATTATTACAAATTAAATAAAATTAAAATGTTTAAACAGAAAAAATATTTACACAATAATTTTTCTGAGGGCTCAGCAAATGATTTTTTTTTATTTTGATAGTGTGTTTAGAATGATGAAGTTCCAGGACAACAAAGAAACTTAGAATTAATGTTTATCAAACATCCTTATGACCTGAAGTCCTCTTAGGAGCACAAAGGATATTCACCAAGTTGCAATTTGTTTGATACTGAGTCCCATGAGATATATGCCATTTTGTACCTTTCTCGAGGGTATATACAATATTTCGGTTGCACGAGTTTTGACTATCTTGGTATGCATACAAATATCCCCAAGATTCAAGCGCATGTAATCTTTCTGTTATCCCTATACTGATCTCCGACACAGAGGCCATGCCAAGTGTTCAAGTGACAATTGTAGGTGACTCTTCTGTGCTGCAGCTGAGGCACATTTCACAGACTTAGGGGGTATAGTCAGCTCAAATACCTCAGGGGAGCACAGTTGTTAATCAGAATACATTGAGAAATAAATATTGGGAACCTTCCAACAGACAAAGCTGCTATACATTGTGATCTTCTCTGAGTTGTGCAGGGTACAAGTACTACGCAGTAAAGAGAGTGATTCCAAGGACATGCCAGCTGCTCTCAAGCCATAGAAACAAAACACAAACTTGCTTTGTAATCACTGGGGACGAGCAGAAAGTGCTTCTTGAACGTATCATCATACCCTGTGAGTTTCAGAAGGGATTCCACTATCATTTAATTCTCACCTCAAACATAAGAATCAGGTAGTACCATCAAATTGCTATTTTACAAATGAGATAACTGGAACTTACTTGGAGACTTCACGGAATTTTCCCAAAGCCACCCAGCCAATTACTGATAAACCTGTCATTTGAACATAGCTCCAACAAACACAAAATCCTCCATTTTGTTTTGCCTGCTAATTGAATGTGGCTGAGCTAATCTTGTAGTTTAAGGGTATGTATGGGAGTCATGTTACTCACTAGATGACTCCCAACAGAAAAGTCTGAGTAAAATTAAGTGCTATCTTTCATGAAGTGTATTTATATATATGAATTCAGATATTTTTAAACAGTGATAGTGATAGTACATTTGAATATCTGATCTCCTATAGCCTCTTTCTTCCCATATTTCTCTGGAATCCTTCTCTTTTTTTTAAGGATTTTTGCATATATTACTATTCTT
Organism: Lepus europaeus; assembly: GCF_033115175.1. NCBI lineage: Eukaryota > Metazoa > Chordata > Mammalia > Lagomorpha > Leporidae > Lepus > Lepus europaeus. The sequence continues at coordinate 19,041,145 of NC_084848.1, forward strand.
TTTTAATTATTTTTATTTTTATTTGTTTGAACGGCAGAGTTCCAAAGTAAGAGAGAGAGAGACAGACAGACAGATAGACACATGTTAAGACTGATTCTATCTACAAATGCCCACAACAGTTAGGTTTGCATTAGCCCAAAGCCAGGACTGGTTTATAGAGACCTAAATGTTTGAGGTACCTATCATATGATGCCTCCCAGAGTGTGTACTAGCTGGAAGCTGGCCAGAAGTGGAGGTAGAACTCAATCCTCGGCACTCTGATATGATGTCCGGACACCCCAAGCAGCAGCACAAGCTGCTCTATCATTCAACCTTCTCCGGAAACAGTTTCTTAATCTGTTTTATGCAATTTTAGCATCTGCATACCGACCTCAAAGCTTTTACTTTTATTACATGTAACATGGCCTTTCTGTCAGAGTTCATGCATAACAGACTCATGAGTGTCCATGCAGGACAGTTCATGCGTGACACATTAACATGTCACATGAAGAGTTGGTGTGTGTCATTTTTAAATGATTCTCATACATTCTGTTTCCTTCGCCTGCAGTGACTCATTTGTACTCCTCTGCCTTCAGTCTGCTTTCTGTCTCTCTGCTGAGTGCCTCTGTATCATATCCCATTTAGTTTATGTCATCAGGTCTGGCACCCTCTAGCATGCAGTTGGGCTTTGGTCAATGGGGAATAATGACAAGTAATTCATGGGAGGAGACTAATATTCCTTATTCCTCTAATTCTTGTTCTGCCAGGAGCAATTTTTCATATAGTATTGCTTTCCTCACATTCACACCTTGAAGTACTTTCTTATCAGAAACTCTACAGGCTGGGAGAGAATGGAGAGACACAGTTCAATTCCTAAAAGAAAGAAACTGTCAACACAGAATTCTATACCCAGCAAATTTCTCATTTATGTATGAAGGTGAAATAAAGGCCTTCCTTTACTAACAGAAATTGAAAAAAATTGTCATCACTTGTCCAACCTTATAAAGATTCTTAAGGATGGGATACACAGAGAAACAGAGAATGAAAGTCATCATTGTGAAAAAAGTGAAGGCCAAAAATCCACTAGTAAAAGTACAAAAGACATCCAAAGCAAACAATAGGAATATTTATGGAAAAATGGCAGGACTAAGTCATTACTTATCAATAACAATCTTGGATGTGAATTGCATAAATTCTCCAATTAAAAGATACAGACTGGCCAGATGGGTTAAGAAACAAGACCCTTCTATTTTCTACCTGTAATAAACACACCTCACCAACAATTTTACACAAAGACTAAAAGTGAATGGATGGAAAAACATTCTATGCTAATGGAAACAAGCATCAGCAGGTGTAGCCATCTTAATATCAGACAGAATAGACTGACACAAAACCTTCTAATAGAGATAAAGAATGGCATTATGGCATTATGTAATTTCTAACAGATCAATTTAACATGAAGTTGTGACTACAATAAATGTTTACGCACCCAATACCAGGGTGCCCAATTGAAACAAATGTTAATAAATCTAATGGGAGAAAGGGACTAATATAATAGTAATGTGGAATTCAGCACCCCACTTCCATCAATGGACAGATCAACTAGACAGAAAACAAGCAAAGAATAAAGAGGTATTCTATATTTTAGACAAAATGGACCTAATTGCTATCTACAGAATATTTCATCCCACAGCTGCAGAATATACATTCCTGTCACCATGGAATTTGTTTAGGGTAGACCATATGTTAGGCCATAAAACAAGTCTCAGCAAATTCAAAAGAAACTGAAATCATATCATGTATCTTTTCTGACCATAATGGAATAAAAATGGAAATTAACAATTTAGAATCTCTAGAAAGTATACAAACACATGGAGACTGAACAACATGCTACTGGACGGACAGTGGGTCATAGAAGAAATCAAAATGGACATCAAAAAATTCCTAGACATAAATGAAGATGAAAACACAATATATCAAAATTTACGAAACACAACAAAAGCAGTTCTAAGAGGGAATACTATAGCAATTAGTGATTACACCAAGAAGCTGGAAAGCCGTCAAATAAATGATCTAACAATGCATCTAAAGAATGTAGAAAAACAAGATCAAACAAAATGCTAAATTAGAATAAAAATAATTAAAATTAAAGAACAAAATCCAACCCATATATATGATTGGTGAAATAGAGCTATTTAAAAAAATAAATAAAATTGTTACACCATTGGTACAACTAACTAAAAATGGCCCCCAGAATTAATAAAATCAGAGAATCAAATTAATAAGAGCAGAGAAGAAAAGGGAGATTTTACAATGGATAGCACAGAAAGAAAAAATAGTCTTTAGAAATTAGAACAGCTATATGCCAACAAATTGGAAAATCTAGAGGAACTGGATAGATTTATGGATACATACTGTCTACCAAAATTGAATCATGAATACCTAGAAAACTTAAGCAGACTAATAACCAAAACAGACATTGAATCAGTAGTAAAGATCTTCCCCAAAAAGAAAAGCCTGGGATTGGTTGGCTTCACAGTGAATTCCATATAACCTTAAAATAAGAATTCCAATTCTTCTCAAACTATTCAAAATAATTGAAAGGGAGGGAATTCTCCCAAACTACTTTCATGAGGCCTGAACCACCTTGATTCTAAACTATGAAAAAGAAATAACAAAGAAGTACAAAAATATACCAAGATCTCTGATAAAACTGGATACAAAAATCCCCAACACAACACTAAGGAATCAAATGCAGCAACACATCAGAAAGATCATTCAGCTGGACCAAGTGGGATTTATCTTTGGTATGCAGGAATTGTTAAACATAGGCAAATAAATAAATATAATAGATTATAACAAATTGAAGGTTAAAAATTAATATATTTTAAAGATACTATGATAATATGATTAGGCCAATACATGCAAAGAAAGTATTTGATAAAATACATTATTTCATGATAAAACCTAAAGCAAATTGGGTAAAGAAGGAATTTTCCTCAACAAAAACAAGCAGTCAATATTAAACAAACCCACAGCAACCATCTAATTGAGTAAGGAAAAGTTGGAAGCATTTCCACTAAGAGCCAGAACCTAACAAGAATGCCCAGTTTCATTATTGCTGTTCAATATAGTCCTGGAAGTTTTATACAGAGCCATTAGGCAAGAACAAGAAATCAAAGGGATACAAATTGGAAAGAAGGAAGTCAAACTATCCCTCTGTGCAGGCAACATGATTGTATATGGGACAAACCACTCCATTAAGAGTCTATTTGGAACTCATAAGAGTTCTGTAAAGTTACAGGATATAAAAATCAACACATGAAAATCAATAGCCTTTGTATATACAAACAATGCAATGGCTGAGAAAGAACTTATGAGTTCCATTCACAATAGCTATAAAATATTTAAATATTTTGGCAAAAAATTAACAAAGGATATAAAAGATCTCTATAATAAATCTTATAAAAATGATAGGAAGAAGACACAAAGTATAAAAAAAAACTTCCTTGTTCCTATATTGAATATCAAAATGCCCATATTATCCAACAAAAAATCATAGATTTAATGAGATCTCAATTAAAATTCCAATGGCATTCTTCTCAGATTTAGAAAAAAAATGATAAAGTTCATATGAAAACACAAGAGATCCCAAATAGCTAAAGCAATCTTAAACAACAAAAACAAAGCCATAGGCATCACAGTACCAGATTCTAAGACATACCATAGGGCAGTTGTAATCAAAACAGCCTGGTACTGGCACAAAAATAGACATGAAAAACAGTGGCATAGAATAGAAACCACAGAAATTAATCCATGTATCTATAACTAATTAATCTTTGACAGAGGAGTTAAAATCAATCCCTGAAGCAAGAATAGTCCCTTCAGAAATGGTTCTGGGAAAACTGGATCTATGCATGTCGAATTAGGAAACAAAACTCCTACCTTGCTCCTTATACAAAAGTCAACTCAAAAAGGATTAATGATCTAAATCTATGATGCAATACCATCAACTTACTAGGGGAAAACACCAAGGAAATTCTCTAAGACACTGATATAGGCAAAGACTTCTTGAAAAATCCCAAGATGGCAATAAAAGAAAAAACAAATGGAATTATATCAAACTAAGAAGCATCTGCCCTGCAAGGAAACACTCAACAAAGTGAAGAAGCAACCAACAGAATGGGAGAAAATATTTGCAAACTAAGCAGTTGATAAGGGTTTAATATCTAGGATCTATAAAGAGCTTCAGAAACTCAACAATAAAACAAACAATCCAGTTAAGAAATTTGCAAAGGATATGAACAGGCATTTCTCAAAGGATGACATTTAAATAGCCAATAGACACCTGAAAAAAAAATGCTCAGATCACTAGCCACCAGGGAAATGCAAATAAAAACCACAATTAAGTTTAACCCCACCCTCAGTTAAAATGGCCATCATTGAAAAAAAGAAAACAAACAAAAAATACTGGCAAGGATGTGGGCAAAAAGTTACCCTAATCCACTGTTGCTGAGAATATAAACAAGTACAGCCATTGTAGATGTAGTAGGGAGATTCCTCAGAAATCTGAAAAGAAATCTACCATATGATCCAGCCATTCCACTCCTGGAATGTTACTCAAACACAATGAAATCAGCACACCAAAATGTTATCTGTATCCCCAGGTTCATTGCAGTTCAATTGACAATAGCCTAGATATGGAAAATGTGTGGTATATAAACATGGAATACTACACAGCAGTAAAAAATGACATTGTCTTTTGCAACAAAACGGATGCAACTGGAAACCATTATACTTAAATAAGTCAGTCTTACAAATGTGTTTTCTGATGTCAGTAGATAATATAGAATACATGTAAAGTAGGAATGATATGAATATTTTGTGATATTACTGTCATTTTCAGCCCTTATTTATAATCCTGTGGAACTGTGGCCTTCCTACTTCTTATTTTTTGAATATTATTGTTAGTGGTGAATTGTGCCTGTGAATATGGAATGGATTAAAATTATATCCTTGTAAAAACTGAAAAAAGGAGGAGAAAGGAGGAAGGTAGAGGATTTGGGGAGGGGGTACTGCTTATCTTCTTGGTACTGTACCTATGGAATGCATGACATCTGTTCTTTTTATATTAATAGAAAACTTTATAAAGAAAAAAAACATTGCAATTGCAATATTTATAGCCAATAGTGCTTGGAGAGAAAATATTGGATAGAGCTTCTCTAGGGGAAATTCAGAGAGCCTCAGTGTAATTGTCCTCTTAAATTCTTACAATGTGTTAACCCTAAGGTAAACACCTCTGAGGTACCTTCTGTCTACTCTCTCAATCCAAGCAACAATTTATCTCTGATGTTTGAACCGTTTTTCAGGTCCATTCAAGAGAAAAGCATCAAATATCTTTCTTCTCTGGTGGTTATTATTTAAATATATTTATTATTTAATATTATAAACTATTATTTAAATATATTTATTATTTAAATAATAACCACTGGAGAATAAAAGTCATCAATATATTATTTTCTTGGAGGCAAGGATATTCTTTGGAATGGAAAATAAAAGAAGGAAAAAGCTGGTTAAAAATGACAAAGTTTGTTAAAACTATTCATATCTTTGTTTCATAACATATTTTCTATGAACTTTTTGAAGGCCTCCATATGTCTGAAAGACCCCCAGAATAAAGGGATTCTTCTTGGAAAACAGGAAAAACATTTTTTAAAATGTTTTATTTATTTATTTGAAAGGTAGAATTACAACCCGAAAGAGAAACAGAGAGAGAGGTCTTCCATCTGCTGGTTCACTCCCCAAATGGCTGGAGCTGCGTTGATCTGAAGCCAGGAGCCAGGTGCTTCTTGCTGGTCTCCCATATGGGTGCAGGGGTCCAAGCACTTGAGCTATCGTCTACTGCTTTCCTAGGCCACAGCAGAGGACTAGATTGGAAGAGGAGCAGTCAGGACTAGAACTAGTGTCCATATGGGATGCCGGCACCGCAGGTGGAGGATTAACCTAATGCACCACAGCGCTGGCCCCCAGAAAAACGTTTTAATGAATGATTTCCCATGTCACAAATTGCAACTCAGCAGTGCCCTATAATCTTAGAGTATGTTAAATGTGCAAGCAATTGATATCAAAAAGGAAAAATAAATGATGTATTCTGGAAAATGCTTTAAAAAAAAAACTACATAAAATTATTCAATGAAGTTTTATCTTAAATCAAATGGAAGGTCATGATTTGAGCTTCATCTATTACAACAGATACCTCAAGACTAGTTAATAAATATGCAAACCTATTTTTCTCTATCTTCAATTTGCACAGCAAAACTCAGCATTCAATAGAAAGTGAACTAGAGTATTAATCACTATAACCACCAGCTCTAACCTAAAATCCTACTACAATTAATATCTTAAATATGGCCACATTTCTCTGGAATTGTTTTCTATGGGAAAACAAACTTCCAAGTTTATCCACCATGAGTACAGAAACATTGGAATCTTCTCTATTCTAGGAGAAATCATCAAATGAAAATAAGCTTAAACAATATTGCAGCTATTTATCATCCTGTTGGGTCAAACTTACAGACAAACTGAGAAATCTAAAGTCACCTTTAAGTTTTTCTTCCAACAATTGAAGGGCAAGTAATAAGAATAGTCCAGTCAACAAAACAAAAGGTACAGTCTCCTCCAATGCCTGCTTCTCACCTGTTTAACCCACAATATTGAACATAAGATTGCTCCTAACTTTTGAAGTACAACACAAGAACCCTTTATTAGACCCTGGAAACACAGCTGGACTTTCAGTCCAGGTGGCTCAGTTGATTCATAAGACACACTGAGGGATGTGTCAGTTGAGAGAAATTACCAAGAGGATTTATAACAGTTTCTCTCACCTGGAGATCTCTTTTTGTATTAAGGTCTCTGGGCAATTCCATCTTGATGAGGTTTAACCAGATTCATTCCATCTGCTCATAACCCATCCCTCCACAAAAAGTTTTGACTGTAAAATGTTTTTGTATTAATATTGCCTTTCTTAAGTTTGCATTCTGTTGAAACTGGTTTTATAGCTAAACTAACAACAGCATTATAGATTTTTCTTCATTTTGTGAGGGCAGGGGCAGGGCTGAGACTCCAATCCAAGGCCCCACTCTCCATACACCTGAACACTTAGGGCTAGGCGAGGGCAATGAATCTGGGATCCAAAAATTCAATCCAGCTGCCCCACATGGTTAGCACTGGCCCAATTCACTGAGCTATCACCTACTGTCTCCAAGGGTGTTAATTAACAGGAAACTGGAATCGAAAATTAAACTGAGAGGCAAACCTAGCCACTCCGATAGGGGATGGGGTAACCCAAAAGGCACCTTAACTGCTGCACCAAACTCTCATCATTAGTGTTATAGTTTTGATGATAAAAAAAGAAATGAGTCCACTTAAAATATCATTAGAAATATGGTTTGTTAGTTTAAATTGAGTTAAAGATGTTGGCAGAAAACATGAAAACATCTCTCTGTCTCTCTCTCTCTCTCACACACACACACACACACGAACAGTTCATATGCTTATCAGTTACCCCACAGTCAGCTTATTATTCCATAAAATTCCATTCTAACTTTTCTTCCATGCTTCTCTGCCACAAAGTCTGGTATCACAATAAAGCATATCACATCTCGATATGATTAATTGCTCTGAAATACAGCAAAGAAACTTGAATAGATTCTCTGAACATATGTTGTTAGCTCATTATTTGAGGTTCTACTTGGACAATTTAATGACAATAAGTGTTGGTTTTGTTCTCTTGGAAAATATATTTTCTGTTGTTCCTTCAGCTATATGAAGGTATAACTGAAAAATACAAATTATAATTTATTGTAAACAATGCAGTACTTTAATATATGTATATATTGTGAAATGATTAAAACAGACTAACAGCTATCATTTTGCTTGCTTATTTTTATGTGTGATAAAGGCATTTAAGATATATTCTCAGAAGTTTTCAAGGATACAGTACATTGACTACAGTAACTAGATCACCACACTGATTCATCTTATTAAATGAAACTTTGTACCCTTTGACCAACATCCTTCCTATCTGTTCTACCCACTCTGGTCTGTGGAAACCATTAACCAGGTAAAGGAAGAGAAATGTTATGTCGTTTCACTTGTATGTGGAAGACTGAAAGATAAAGAAGCAAGACATTGAAATCATTACTTACATAGTTGAGAACCAAGGGTGAGTTTTAATGGTAAACTTTTTGTTCCTTAATAGCACTGAGAATGCATTCAATTTTGAACAGTATACGATAATTCTTTTCCTTTCCATAAATCTAATCTAATCATCTTCTTTGACTGAATTCATCTCATGATTTCTTAATTAAGCAAGGAAAAGTTTGTTTAGAAAGGAAAATATAATTGTTGCCATTGCAAATTTCATATTTCATTTCTAAAGCACAGAGATAAATGTCTGCTTTGTTGATGGCATCAATATGAAAATCAGTATGTCCCACATATAGCATAATGCTAAGTTATGTATGGCCAGAAAGAAAGCAAACTCGAATATAAAAGCAATGTTTACCTAGCAACAACACTACTAGACTCTGGGTAATAGTATCCCTCACAGGAACCAATATTAAATAGTCATATTACTTTTTCTTCAAGTCCATGGAATATCTTATATCAATTTCACAAGAATTATAGACATTATGGACTAGACCATCTTACATTATGAAGAACTAAGACCAATCAATTTAGCTAAGAAAACAAAGTAAATTTCTTGTTCAAAAATTTGTAGCTAACAAATACAAGATCTAGATCTAGTTTAATTTGAAACTATTACATATACCAATATTATGTTTTTATAACAAACTTGTGTTATTTCCTTATGTAAACAAGCATGAACAAAGGAGAATGCCTTTATATTTCTCTAAATTTTCTCTGCATCTAATGCCAGATTTTTCCATGTATTAATCATATTTAACCACTTTATTGAGTTTAGATAACCCTAACTTCACAAGTTAAAGCTGGGCTTTCTACCTATGAATTGAGACAATTCTGTTCCTCTGTTTACTTGTTCAGCAAAATGGCAAATAAGTTGTATTACTTTTTATGTCTACCTAAGTAAATCTCTGAAAACATCATGGATTTTCTGGTATCAAGCCAGTATTACTATTCAGTGAAGCTCATATATGCCACAATAAAAACTGAACAAATCAATTTTCAAAAAACTTATGTGCTGAAATATTCAAATTTTAAATTACAGACCTGACATATTCACTTATGAGAATTTGAAAAGGTTATGGGGAGTAATTTTGATTTTGCATCAAGCTATCATTTCTTTGGATTACATCGAGTGACCTATAAAATGCCTTTTCTGCAAAGGACTTGCAGGTTATAGGGGAAAGGTGAAGAACAAAGAATGATAACTCACTTGAGCTGAAGATTTATCTAATTTATGATCTACCTTACCACTAATTACACTGCAGACATGAACTATATTCAATTTGGGAATTCCAGTCCAACAACATAATGTAAATTTGTGTGCTTTTACCATAATTTTACTGTAAATGTAACTCTAAATTGTTAACCAACTTTATGAATAGAACATAACCTTTCAGCAAAGACACAGAACTAACTTGGTTCCTTAAATTTCCACTGTTTCTTTCTTTTCATGAGTGAAAGGCAGAATTAAGGCAAAGGGATGAAATTTTAGGATGAATTGGCATTTTTTGGTAATACAGTTTAAGAAAATATTTCTATAAATAATCTCAAAATGTGTACCAAACTTCTTTGGGGCGAATAGGCAGACAGCTAGATGAGTCTAAGTGATCTGGAATCCTTGCAGTCCTGCAATGCACTAAGTCTTTACCAGTCAGTCAAAAACTCTCATCCTCCTAGGATGCCTCTGTGGCTCATCCACATCCAAGTAGAGCAGATGCCACAATTATAAGGATGTTAAACTTCATGTGTAGGTGTCATAAAATTCCTAGAATGTTTCATGTATGCTGAGGAACCAACCTCTACTTCATGAACCAGAGTGAAAATGAGGAGAGAGATAAGGATGGTGGGGGGAGAGAAGAAGAGGGGGAAGAGAAAGAGGTTTGTTTTTTGCCACAGACCTTCATTGGAAGTCATGCTATTTCCTCTTTTTGGGCAACCCTCTGGTCCATTCAGGGTGGGTATTTATGTGTATGGGGCAGTCCACACTCACACATGAATGTTTTCTCTCCCACTGCTACGTAAATACTGTTCCCACTTGTGCTAGTTACTATGTCTTCACTTATAGTTCTAATGTCTTTGTGATTTAATACCCTGGAGCGAAAATTAAGATGCTCAGGCCCACATCAAAAGCAGACAGAAACCACTTCACTTGCATCAAGGGGCAAATATTTTATGGATAGAAAACATCTTACAAATGTTTACACTGTAGCACATATCTGTCTACTAAAAAATTACTCAAGAATTTGATTAATCCTCTCCCTCCCCTCTTCCTCCACTTCTTCTCTAAATATATTAAATATACATATATTTGAAACACATTTATATATTTTACATAGATTTGAGTAAGTGTTTATTTATGAATTATGTGACAAAATTCCCTTGGTTGATATTTTCAAACTTAAACATTCAAACATTAAAGTAATATTCAATGGCAAACCACAGCACCCATATAATAGCATCTCTACATGAACTTTAAGATAAAGAACAAGTGGCTGGATTGGGATTTTTGATAAATATATTTTGACTCCTAATTTTCTACTGAATATTAGGAGACAGATTGGGATCAGATAGCAAAAACACATTAGCTTCTATACTCTTCCTAATGCTCAGCTGTATGTTGTCTTGCTGAATTCTTCAGTTGCCCTGCTTTCTTGTTGGGTGAACTCTCAAAAACTATATTCTGAACTGCATATAACCCTCCACAATCATTTAACTATATTAACTTATCTTCATTTATTTTGCTATGAAATCTTCAACAGCTCACAACCTTACATTGTGAAAAGTAGAATGCATGAACAACCTAAATTTTACACTAATGCTCAAAGAAAATAATTGACCCAATCCTACACTAGCATTTCAAACTACCACTTTTATTTTCCTCTGGTTTCTCAAGTGTTTATAGACTATTTAATAAGGTAGAGAAACACAAAATTAAAGAAAAATTATTTAATATACATAACTATTAAAATATTATTTTAATGAAAACATAATGTTGAACACAATTAAGAAAACAATAAACACGAGAAAACATAATAAAAATAATAAAGGGATGAAAAGAGATAACCATGTAGCTTTTAGAGAGAAGGAAAACTGAAAAGGGTTAGCCTACCTCAATTTTTTTAACTGTCTTATTCATATCTTTGCTCAGTTTCAAATGTATTGTACACAACTAGGAAATGGAAAGTCAACTACTCAGGTTTTCCTCAAAGTAATTCATTCTACTCAACATTTCTAGAAATACATAATAAAATTAGCATGCCACATATGTATTTCATGTTAAGTAGAGAGGATTGATGGTACACTTCCCTGTTACCCAAATTGATGTCTGCCTAGAACCTTAGAATTTGACCTTATTTGGAAATTGATTTTTTTAAGTTTTTATAAATATTTTATTTGTATATATCTCAAACTTAGTACATAGACATAAGCATAGTAATTCTTCCCACCACATCAGCCATCCCACCCCCTCTTCCTCCTCCCTGTCCTATTTGGTCCAAGAAAGAAAAAGAAATAGAAATAAAAAAGAAAAAAAATAATGGAATAAAAAAACCTAAGAGAACCATTTCTGTAAAGACATCATTGGTTGACATATCATGAGGTTGGAGTTGTGGCTTAGTGGGGAAAAGGTCACCACCTCTAATGCCAGCATCCCAAATGGGCACTGGTTTGTGTCTCAACTGCTCTATTTCCAATCCAGCTGCCTGTTAATGGTCTGAGAAAAGCAGCAGAAGGTGGTCCAAGTGTTTGGACCCATGACACCCACATCAAACACCTGGATGAATCTCCTGTGTCCCAGCTTTGGCCTGGCCCAATGCTGAACGTTACAGCCGGCCATCTGGTGAGTGATGAAAGATCTATTTCTCTCTTCTCCTCTGCCTCTCCTTCTCCCCTCCTTTTCCTCCCTCCCCTCCCCTGCTAAATAAATAAATAAATCTTTAGAAAAACAAGTAAGATGATGTCATACTGGTTTAGGGTGAACCCTAAATCATGTGCCTGGAGTCCTTTTAAGAAGGAGAGAGGACATGCGTAGAGACAGAGAAGGAGGTCATGTGGAGGCTAAGACAATGACTGGAGTTAAGCGACTACCAGCTAAGGAACACCAGAAACCAATGGAAGCTGAGAGACAAGGGCACAGTTTCTACTAAAGCCTTCAGAAGGAGCATGGACTGGCTGGCACCAAACTTGGTTTCAGACTTCCTGGCTCCAGAACTGTAAGAATGAATTTCTGTCATTTTAAATCACCTAATTTGTGGTAATTATGGAAGCATTTGTAAATTAATCAAAAGAAGGATTCAATAACCAGTAAACATAGCCCTTCAAAAAGTTCATGAAAAAATAGAAGTAACAAAACAGTTTATTTTGGAGAAACAATTTTTAAAACCCATGAATAGACATTTTTTATAACATACCTTTCCCATGAAGTTTTTGAAGGTCCATGGTATGCTCATCTTTAGCTTCCATTAGCCTTTATACTTTATAAGAAAATTAGGTATAATTGTAGGCTAATTTACATACAGTAAAATGTATCACTTTCATAATGCAGTTAAGTTAAACACACAGTCATGTAAGCACCACACCCTCAAGATACAGGACAGGTTCATCATTCAAATTATTCTCTCCTTCCCATTTCTAGTTACACTCTCCTACTATCTGGCATCTTCTGTCCTTAATGTCCTACCTACTGCATAATATCAAATAAATGGAATCATAAAGTATACAATAATAGTTTCCTTATTTATAACATTTTGAAATTTATCTATGTTATTGCATGCATCAAAATTCATTTTTTATTGCTGTATAGTGTTTTGCTCTATGGCTATACAATAGTTCATGTACTCACAAGTTTATAGATAGTTTGCTTCTAGTTTAAGGAGATCATGAATAAAGCCATTAAAATCACTTGTGTAGTTGCCAGCATTGTGGTACAGAAGTTAACCCACTTCATGTAATGTCAGTACCACATATCAGAGCACTGGGTTTGAATGCTAGCTGCTCTAACTCCCTGCTAATGCACTTCAGGAAACTGGAAAACGGCCTGAGTGATTGGGTGCCTGACACACACGTGAGAGGTGTGGATAGAGTTCTGGCTTCAGCACTTTGGCCTGGCGCCGCACTGGCAGTTGCGGCCATTTGGGAAGTGAAATTGGCAGGTGGAAGATATCTCTTTCCATCATCCTGCCTTTCAAATAAATAAATATTTAAACATATATGTAAAATAATTTGTATACAGATTGCTTTGCAAGCACAAGTTTTCATTTCACTTGAGTAAATGCCTAGAGCTGTGAGTGTTGGCCATGGCTGGCCATGTAATTAGTATTTGCTTAACAGTCGAAGAAAATACCAAACTGATAGACTTTAGTATTTTGCAATTCTACTGGAAATTTTAGTTTCACCACTTCCTCATCAGTAATTGCTACTGTCATAGTTCTTCTCTTTTGTTTCTTCTTCATTTCTTTGTTAAAGGATAGTTGATAAGGTTATCTAACTTTGGTGTTCATTTGATTTACCTAATGATTGCTGATGTCCAACATCTTATGGTATATTTATTTCTCATTCATGTATCATTTGCAAAGTACCTATTCAAATAGCCCTTTTATTAATGTTTTGAGTATTTGTAAAATAATATTTCAACACAAATAATTTACCAGGCTGATATTTTACAAATATTTCCTTGTAATATGGCCTATCATCTCATTCCATCAGCTCTATCTTTAAAAAAATATTGTCCAGATGTAACTTCAATAAATTTCACGTATTTAAAATATACAATTTTACATGCTTTGACACAAGCATATAGCTGAGAATCCGTAACTTCAATGACTATCATGAATTATCCATCACACCCAAACGCATCCTCAAGGTCTTATATTATCTTCCCTTCCTTTCCCACACTACTCCTGCTTGTTCCTGGGTAATCACTGATCTACATTCACTTCAGGTTCCAACTTTTCATCTATATAGCCATATGACACAAAAATTTATTGATCAAATTTGAACTTAATTTTTATTAATTCTAAGTCTTATGACTGAAGTTTAGAAAATATGCTTACATATGTCAGGTTGAGTCAGATTAAGAAACATTTCTAGCCTAACTCTAGGTGAAGTCAAATAAGCATAGCGTTTGTAGTACGGGCGTCAGAATCAGACGGAATTGCACTTCACTTTTACCTTCCAGGTCTATCTTTTCCTTGCTGGTAGATAGGAATAATCCCTAATGGAGGTGTGGTTAAAAATTAAATAAATGACATCTGTAATCTCTGAATCATCTTTATGCAGGACTCTCAATTATGCAAAGCACCTTTGACTTTTGAAAGAAAAAATATTTGAAAAGCAGAGAGAGAGAGAGAAAGAAATCTTGCATCTGCTGGTTCATTCCCCAAATGGTTGTAATGGCCCAGCGCTGGGCTAGAATATAGTCAAGAACCTGGAACTCCATCCAGGTCTCTCAGTAAGGTGGCAGGAGCCCAAGCCCTGGGGCCATCCTTTGCTGCTTTTTCTGCATATCAGCAGGGAGTTGGAGCTCTGCTATGGGAGGCTTGTGATGGGGGTGCCTAATGGGCTGTGCTACAATGCTGGCCACATGCAACATGGACTTTAGCAGGCATTTACTGAAGCCCTGCTTTATGGAAGTCATCATCAGTTAAAGACACAGCACCTCTGAAATCAATATAGTAACATCTTTACCATAAACAATCTAACAACCGAGTGATACATTTCAGAATCAGGATCTTTAGCCTATCTGAACTTTTAAAACCATCTTTTATAGTGGAAGAAACTATTTCAGAAATCTTAATCAGAAAATGTGTGCACCACCCAGGAACCTTTAGGACCACTCATGTATTGGACTTAAGACTTATGAAGTCTGCCATTTGCATTTACATGTGATCCAGAACATGTAAAATTTAACACATTCCCAGATCTTAAATTTGTATAGCACTTCATTTCAGCTTCTGAGTGCTATAGACCCATTTCTTTGTTTTTATGATAAATTCACTGTCTCCCCCCTTCCCTGTAGCAAATGGTGCATGACAAAAACTAAAAGACTATTATCATTATCCAGTTGCCCCAAATCTTACAAAGTGACTGATGAAGTTGTAGACTCTAGTTTAGAAAATATCTATTTTTTTGTTGTTGTTGTTTTATTTGAAGTTAACTTGGTGAAGAATTAAGGAATTTTAGATTATCTGGCCAAACAGGATTAGCTGATAGGCTCCCAGGAATGCTAAAAGATTTATAATGTATTTCAGAAAAACTGTCTTTTATGTCAAATTGTGTTTTTCTAACTCCTCAACTTCACCCTGCTGAGTTTATATTCAACACATTTCTTTGCAGAGTCTCCTGGTGGGAGGCTATTGTGCCAATTAGTGAATAAACATTTCAGGAAAAGAAGAGAAGCAGAATCTATGGAGTCATTGATTTTTCACATGAGACATTATATTTTCTTGTTTTTGCTGAATGTAGAGCATAATGCATGAAATCTATTCATTCTCTTTTGTTGTATTTTTTAATCTTCTGGGGTTATTTTTAAGATTTATTTATTTGAAACACACAGAGACAGAGCAGGGGAGACACATGGAGAAAGGTCTTCTATTCAGAACTTCACACCCTAAATGCCCATAATAAACAGGGCCAGGCATACTGAAGCCACAAACTCCCTCAGTGTTTCCCATGTAGGTGGCAGGAACCTAAATACTTGGGCCATCATCTACTGCCTCCGAGACTCATTACCAGAAAGCTGGATTAGAAGCATAGAGTAGCTAGAACTTGAATGAAGCACCCCAATATGAGATTTGGGACCCCATGCAGCAGCTCACGACCCCACATCACAGTGCCCACCACACCCGAGGAATAACCTTTAAAAATAAGATCTAAATAAACTAATGTAAGACACAGTACTAAATTTAGGCCACATAGTACAGTACAATTCATTTGCTGTTTTTAAATTTTATGATAACTGTATAGGTAATTTGTGAAATGTACTACTTAGGATAGGACACAACTTTTTTAGGATTAACAAAATATTTACATATTTAAGATGGCAGGCAAAAAATAAACAATTGGACATAAAGATTATCTTTTGCCAATATAACATATCAAAATGTACTCTTGTGCTGTTGTCTTAGTTTCGCATTTTGTAAATGGGGCCATTAATAGCTATTAGATGAGAATTAAACATAATAAACAATATAATGTTGAAGACAAAGCATCCACTAACATGCAATAAGTCCTTCTTCCTATTGTTATTTATGATTTCACATGAATAGAGAACAGAAATCATAAAGAAGAACTTCAAACATTGAACTGTGCAATGTTCAGAAGTTAGGAAATTTTTATATATGCTGGTTATATGCTATAATGTAAGTGATTCAAATTGATTTAAATTAAGTCCATTTGGATCTCTCTAGGGAAATTAATTCCCCCTTGCAAATTTTTTTTTCAGTAAAAAATCATTAGTAAGGATTTTTTAAAAAAATAAATTTGGTATTCAAGGATGTTCATAGGAGTGAGGCTGTATTTACAAAGACCTATCTTTATATATTTATGGTACATAAGGTAAATTCAAAAGTATATTTACAATAATGATTATACCTCAGGCATAGTTTGGAGAACTTTAAAAAGTCATGCCTTTACCATCAAAACCTACCTGTAATAAGGAAGATACAGTAAATAAATGGCATGCATGGAAAGGAATGGAGGGGAAAATTACAATATAAAAATAGAACTTCTTTTTAGATTCTCAGTTTTCATTGGGGGTTCCTATTCACATTGTCTTGAGCATCGCCCTTGGAAAAGGATAGATATATCATGAGACATTTTTAAATACTTTTCCCACAGTTTTTGTTTCTAAAATAATTTTGGCAACATATTTGCAAGGTAACCCTAAGTAATTATGAATTTTGTTTACCCTGATGAAAACTTTCTCAAAGCTAGTCTTATTTTAAGATTTATGAAACACCTCTTTTTCTATCTAAGAAATTCTTTGTACTCATATTCTACTCCTTAGGAAATAAACTTTTAGGGATCAACATTTATTTTTTAAATTTTTTTTTTATTTTTAAAGCTGTTATTTAATGAATATAAATTTCTGAAGTACAGCTTATGGATTACAGTGGGTTCCCCCAACCCCCCATAACTTCCCTCCCACCCACAACCCTCCCCTTTCCCACTCTCTCTCCCCTTCCATTCACATCAAGATTCATTTTCAATTCTTTTATATACAGAAAATCAGTTGAGTATATATAAAGTAAAGATTTCAACCGTTTGCCCTCACATAGCAACACAAAGTGAAAAATACTGTTGGAGTACTAGTTAGAGCATTAAATCAAAATGTACAGCACATTAATGACAGAGATCCTACATGATTTTTTTTTAAGTTGATTAAATTTCTATGTAATTTCCAATTTAACATCAAGTTTGGTTTTTTTTTTCATTTTCAATTATCTTTATATACAGGAGATCGATTCAGTATATACTAAGTAAAGATTTCATCAGTTTGCACCTACACAGAAACACAAAGTGTAAAAATACTGTTTCAGTACTAGTTATAGCATTACTTCACATTGGACAACACATTAAGGACAGATCCCACATGGGACATAAGTACACAGTGACACAGTGACTCTTGATGTTGATTTAACAATTTAACACTCTTGTTTATGGCATCAGTAATCTCCCTAGGCTCTAGTCATGAGTTGCCGAGGCTATGAAAGCCTTTAGGGTTTGCTGACTTCGATCTTATTCTGACAGGGTCATAGTCAAAGTGGAAGTTCTCTCCTCCCTATAGAGAAAAGTACCTCCTACTTTGATGGCCCCATTCTTTCCACTGGGGTCTCACTCGCTGAGATTTTTTTTTTTTTCCAGAGTGTCTTGGCTTTCCATGCCTAAAATACTCTCATGGGCTCTTGAGCCAGATCTGAATGCCTTATGGGCTGATTCTGAGGCCAGAGTGCTATTTAGGGCATCTGCCATTCTATGAGTCTGCTGTGTCTCCCACTTCCCATGTTGGATCGTTCTCTCCTTCTTAATTCTATCAGATAGTATTAGCAGACACTAGTCTTGTTTGTGTGATCCTTTTGACTCTTAGACCTATCAGAGTCATCAATTGTGAACTGAAATTGATCACATGGACTAGTGAGATGGCATTGGTACATGCCACCTTGATGGGATTGTATTGGAATCCCCTGGCACATTTCTAGCTCCATCATTTGGGGCAAGTCTGATTGAGCATGTCCCCAGTTGTACATCTCCTCCCTCTCTTTTTCTCATTCTTATATTTAACCAGGATCACTTTTCAGTTAAAATTTAAACACCTAAGAATAATTGTGTGTTAATTACAGAGTTCAACCACTAGTACTAGAACAAAAAATACTAAAATGGATAAAGTATTACATTGTACAACAACAGTCAGCACAAGAGCTGATCAAGTTACTGTTTCTCATAGTGTCCATCTCACTTCAACAGGTTTCCCCTTTGGTGCTCAGTTAGTTGTCACCGATCAGGAAAAACAAATGATATTTGTCTCTTTGGGACTGGCTTAATTCACTCAGCATGATGTTTTCCAGATTCCTTCATCTTGTTGTAAATGACCAGATTTCATTGTTTTTGATTGCTGTATAGTATTCTATAGAGTACATGTCCCATAATTTCTTTATCCAGTCTACTGTTGATGGGCATTTGGGTTGGTTCCAGGTCTTAGCTATTGTGAATTGAGCTGCAATAAACATTAATGTGCAGACGGCTTTTTTGTTTGCCAGTTTAATTTCCTTTGGGTAAATTCCAAGGAGTGGGATGGCTAGGTTGAATGGTAGGGTTATATTCAGGTTTCTGAGGAATCTCCAGACTGACTTCCATAGTGGCTTAACCAGTTTGCATTCCCACCAACAGTGGGTTAGTGAGGGATCAACATTTAAAGTAGCAGGTAAGTTGCCACTTGGGACAACTGCATCACATTTAAGGGTATCTGGGTTCAAATCCCAGAGCTGTTTCCAGATCCAGCTTCCTGCTAATGTGCACCCAGGAGTACAGCAGTGATAGCCCAAATTGTTTTGTTCCTGCCAGTCATGAAGGAGATCTGGATTGGTTCCTGGCTTTGGCCCAGGCTGCCCTTCTAGCATCTAGGGAGAAAACAAACCAATGCAAGATTTCTGTCTCTACCTTTCCAATCAGTATATTTTTTAAATTATAAGCTTTCTACTAAAGAGATACAAAATCTTGTGAAACTCAGCCATCAGGGAGTTTGCTTAGAGAGCACTTTTGCACCTTAGTCCTGTCTTGCCCAGCTGCACCATGCATGGCCGTCCATTGCCTCCAGTCTTCATCAGGTTTTTCCTACATCTTTTCAACCAGCTTATTGATTCTATACATGTGTTTGGTTACTTTTAACTGATGTTTTTAACAGCTCTATCTTCATACATTCAATAAACAGTACAGAAACTATCAGCATTTCCCGGATTCTTTTACAAAATACTCTCAACAGTGTTCAAAAGATAAAAGCTGCTTAATAGACAGCAGGGCACATTGAAACAATCTCTTAGTAAGACACACAGTGCTAACCAGGACAATAGATACCACAATTTCTTTTTAGGTAACTGCTCCCTTCAAGACATTTATCCATTTCTGGAACTCCCTGATAAGGTGTCTGCCTCATTTTTTACCCTCCTTGAAGCCAGACCTTGAATATCATAAATATCACCACGGTATTCATAATTAAATCCAAAAATCCTTTAGAAGTCAGAGAGCTCAATAGATGTGAATGGCAACTTGGGCTCCATCAGGAACCCCATACTATTCAGGGCATCCTACTTATGCATTTTGGCTTTAGCTTTATGAAAACCATCAGGTCATCTATCTTAAAAGATGCCGCCACACTGCCATTTTCTGTTCTCCAAACAGGAATGCTTTTTCAAATAATTTCTCTTCCTTCATCACCATTTTCCTGACTGAAGCAATAGATTTTCATTTTGTGTATTTTCAAAATCCTTTAACTGAAAATCAGTCTTCCCCTCATGCAGGGCTAAATCACAGTAACAAAAATGCAATACAAACAATAAGAGAATCCTTAGCTTTAGCTACATTCTGAATGTTCTCCTTGGTACCTTAGCTATACTAACTCTGACTCAAAAAAAAAAATCTCAAATAATGGATTAGTAATTGTAAAATACTAATTTATGCTTATCTGATATATTTCCAGTGTAAGACTGTAGGCAAAGCACTTCATATAGACTGGTTTACTCATTACAAGAACACTCTTTTGCAGAAGGAAAAAGATTTAAGTCACAAGAAACTATCTCAGGTAGCCAGTCTAATCTGCCTCTCACACTTTGACATTTTGTCTTCTGTTCCTCGTGTTTTACATATTGACAGCGCTTTAGTAGGGAGACCTGGTCAGCATAGTACCCTGCAGCTGGGAACACCCAAGCTCAGAAGAACCTCATAGAGGGGATGGCACGAGGGACTCATCAAAACCGCTGCTGACAGTGTGTCATCTCCACACTTCCATCTCAAGTGCTTTCAGATGGATGCTAAGGAGTACCAGCCCCTTCTGCTCTACTTCAAGCAGGTGCAACTCAGAAGAGCTGGAAAATGACCAGCTCATGTGGCCGAATGTTGACTGCTGGAAGACTACAGTTAGTGGTATATAACTTTCTTTGAATAGGCTACCCAGGAAAGCAGTTTTTTTTCAACTTTAAGAAGATGTTCTGTAAACTAAAGCATTTAAGTGTACTTGACAACAAATGCTGGCTAGAATTTTTTACTTGGTGTTTCCTCCTTCCTCCTCACCCCACAAAATTTTATCTCCCTAAAATTCTTATGTCAAAGCTCATAATTTCCAGCCTTTGAATAGCTGAGTTTAAAATTATTCCATTAGTCTTCATTCCATCTGGCCACTACCCTTATAAGAAGCAGAGATTAGGACATGCAAAGGGACACCAAGTTCATTTACACAGAGGAAGTCCGCGTGGAAATGTGGTGAGAAGACAGCTATCAGTAAGTCAAAGAAAGTTGTCTCAAAAGAATCCAACCCTGCTGATACCTTGATCTTGAACTTCCAACCTCCAGGACAGAGAAAAATGAATTTTATTCATACAAGCCTTCCAATCTGGCACATGTCATTATCTGTATCATAGAAAAATAACACAGTGCTTATCTCTTCTTCTGGGGTTTTAGTCTCCAGTATATAGAATTAGCACCTAAGACATGGCTTCAGACTATGCTTTCTAGGCAAAATATTCTAAGACTCTGGGAAGTCTATTACCTAATAGCTATAGACATTTCTCATAAAAACGGATTTCTTCACATGTATATTATAAATAAACAATTTTGATGAATTATCATTTAATATGCTATCATTTAAGAGAGAGAAAGTGAACAGTTAGTAGAGTTTCTTATTGTACAAATTTCCAAATGTTTTCGCTTATAGTTCCAAATCCACTTCAGAGAGAAAAAGGAGATGGAGACACAAAATACCTAGGAAGATTTTTACTTTCTGTCATTGTCTGATATGGTGATGAGTATGACGACTTAGTTTAGAATCAGTATGGCCACAGACACTAAAAAACTAACATTAGTACTAATTAAAAATAAGCAGTGTAGGCAGCAGTAGACTTTTAAATAGAAGAGGCACTTACCAAACAATGTGTCATGAACCATGAACCATATTTTTCCTCTATGGGAGCACCATGGGAGAAAAGGAATTAGATTCCCTATTGCTTGCTTATAGTTTTCTCCAAACTGTTTTTCTTTCCAATTCCAAAAAAGACAAGACTCCCTGTATATTAATAGTGTTGACATGAACGAGATCTCCTTTTCCTGAGTGGGAGAAAGAGAAGGAGGAGGAGAGTGGGAGGGAGAGGGAGGAAGAGAAAGACACAGTACTACTATTCTATCAGTTCCTCATTATCCCTGGGAAAAGACTTAAAGTCAGAAAAATCCAAAGTTCTCAAACTGCCTGGTCCAGATTACCCTACAGTTTGTCTCATGGTGACAAGCTCCATCCAAGCGCACGTGGTTCCCAGTCCGAAATAAGTGCCCCACTGTTACATTTGAGCAGACATCCAGGAATGTACAAAATTGACACTAAGGAAAATAAGAGACAAAGGTAGCAAATGGAAAAAATATAAAGAGGAAAGAGAAAAACAGGGAGGGATATTCTCTGGATACAATTTAGGATTATTTGTGCACGAAAACCATGAATTCATTAGAGAAAGGTCAAAAGACATGTTCACACTTACACAGGCTCCTTTCCTCAGGAACCTGCTTGAGAGTGTGCTCTATCCAGAGAAAGCAAATTACACAGCAATAACCCTGAGAGGGTACATATTCACTCCCTGAGGTGATGCTGAAGAAAGAAATCAAGATGTTGACTGGCTACTGCACAAATATGGCACCAGGTCATCTTACAACATGTTTGAAATACCTCAGGTATCTACAAAATGCGAAACAGAAAATCTGAAATGTCTGAATCTACTGAGAGCATTCTAAGAAAACTTAGTGTTAATTTGGTAATATAATAGGGATAAAAAATTCTAAGATAAATAAGATATTAAGAGAAAGCATATTAAAATGTGATGTATGCCTTCATGCTATTCACTAAGTCATAATATAAACACTGAATATTAATCTAATCCAAAAATATTACATATATTGAATATTTGTGTTCTAGTACAAGTGTTAAAAAGAAAGCAAAATACTTAACTGATATTGTTCATTGTTAATTTCTTAAGTTAAAAAATGTTAGAAAGCACTGCTAATTTTATTATTAGTATTTTATTAGACATCATGGTAAATTTTATAACATGGAAGGAGTAATGAAGCAGACTGCTTGATTTCTCCTCAATAGGTCTGGCAGAACTGGTAGATCTTTTGAACTGCAAGGATCAGAAACACAGCCAATGCTGAACATTTGTGTATTAGCTCGGAGTCCATGTCTCTTTATTCTAGTAGTACTACATTTCCTAAAAGCACTGCACCTTACAGTGCTCCATGCAAACTTTGAGAAACTCCCCACCTTCTTGAAGAGTTTCTTAAAGAGATTCTGTTTCACCAAATCTTCTGACTCTGTAGTAAACCAAATCCTTCCTTATAGCCCCTGTGTTTTTGCAACATTCATACATTTAATGAAATGGGGGAATTAATGGAAAAATTGATCAGCTAATACTGTTTGATAGTCTCAGTTATCACATTTTGTTAGGGAATATTTTATGTTCAACACCAAAAATAAAAACCGATTCTAAGTAGTAGGTTAGAGACAGGTACCTTGAACAATGGGTTGAGCCACCTCTTAAATGCCTGAATCCCATATTGGAGTGCTATTCAAGTCCCTCTGCTTCTTATCCTGCTTCCTGTTAATGAATGGCCTAAGAGCTTGGGCCCTTGACCCCCATGAGGAAGACATGAAAAGATTTCCTGCCTCCTAGGTTCAGCATGGCCCAGTCCCGGCTGTTGCAGGCATTTGAGGAGTAAATCATCAGATGGAAACTGTGTCTGTGTGTATGTGTATGTCAATAACTGACTTTCAAGTAGATGAAAGTAAAGAGATTTAAAAAATAAATCAGGTATTGTTACTGTGGCATAGTGGGTAAAGCTGCTGCCTGTGACACCACTCATGGGCACCACTCATGTCCTGGCTGCTCCACTTCTGATCCAGCTCCCTGCTAATGGTCTGGAAAAAGCAGAAGATGATGTCCCAGGTGTTTGGGCCTCTGCACCCAAATGGGAGACCTGTATGAAGCTCCTGGCTTGGGCCTGGCCCAGTGCTGGTCTTTGTTATCCTCTGGGGAAGGAACCAGTAGATGGAAAATCTCTCTCTCCCCCTATCCCTGTAACTCTTTCAAATAACATAAACCACTTTTAAAAATTCCCTAAAGTATAAAAATGGGGAGTACAGTAATGAGTCCGTGAAATACTTGACATGGCCAATTGACCAATAATCCTTACTTTCTAGAAAAGTCCATGTATTTCCCAGAATGACAGATACTTTGAAACTAAGAATGAACTTCCTAAGAAATTCTGGCTGCAATAGTTGATAGTTCTGAGACTTACTAGCTGTCTGAAATGGGCATTTTAAAGAGTACATATACATAAGATTAATGCGAATATAGTTATAAAACAACATCTAAAATATAAATATTAAAATATTTTAGCTTCATAAAGCTCCAATAAACAGTCTACACATATCAGTTTGTAGAGGTAGGAGTTCTGACATACTGGTGATATCTTTTCTCCCACAGAGTCTACTCCATGATGAGTAGGAATAATTAAGAGTATCTTTGATCACTAAAAGGCTCCAAACTTGAAAATAAATGGAGCACATGGACAGCTGTCTTACATAAGAGGCTTATGTAATTAGACCAGACATGACCAATTCAAAAGACCATGTTTTTAGAAACTATTTCCAAAATGTCATGAAACCTTGCTTGAAGTTTCAGATTTACTGCTAACTTATGTTGTGTTTGGTGTTGACACGCCCAGCAGCCCAGCAGCTGTCCTTGGAGACTATGAACTCCAACAGGAAAACTGAAATAAAGCATTTCTTTCATTGGATTATTGGTATTTTGCAGAATATATAATGACACAGAAGTGTAGGTAACTCAAAAATTTATTCAGAAATATGGACAGATAAGATCGCCACTCAAATAAGCCATCATTTTGGGATATTTGGTTTCGGGTTTTTTTTTTTTTTTTTTTGAGCTAAAAGTTTTGTTTTTTTAATTACACAGATGCCATACTCTTGGTGTAGATGTTAATATTTCAAGTTCAGAAAATAAAATCTAGGCAATATGTTCTTCTGGTGGTCACCAGGAATCAGGTCAAAATCTCAGTGTTAGTTAAGAGCCAAGGCAATAGCCATAAAACTTCTAGCTTCACAAAGGCAGCTTATACCAGCAGGATGAAGTCCTTGCCAAAGTGGCAAACCAATACAACCACCAGTGCTTTGCCCCGAAGCCTGAAGTTCTCAAGATCCATGGTAACTTGTCACAGTGCTGCTCATTCCATTGGGTAAAAACACCTTTAATGTTATTCACATGATCCAAGTCTTTGAAACACACACTCAGGTACTTCTTGCCAAAGACCTTACCCTTAGGTTCATCCACAGCAGCAGCAGGAGAGAACAGGTTCCCAAAGGGACCAAAGAAGCTCTGCATCAACAGGTGAGAGAGTAAAACTATCCCAAGATAGAGAGGGAATCAAGAGCTGACAGAAAGCCAACAGATTGTTTTGTCTCCACAAGCTCACCTTCTATCTGCTTCCTTCAGTTGCCTTATAACCTGGACACCACGCTGCCAGGGTCTCACCACCAACCCACCAACTTCCTCCAAAATTACCTTGCTCCACAGGAACTGACAATAGCCTTCCCCATCACGACTCAGATAGACCATGGTGTTTGGTGGTGGTGCTGATGGTGAGGGAGTTTCTAGCAAACATGATTGTGTCAGAAATAAGCAAAGCAGCTGGCCTCACTCTGCATTTTATATTCAGCCTTGGCTCCTCCAACTCCTATCACTATGGGCAAGTTAAACTAGGATACGGCGTAAGTTCCTTTCCCAGTGACTTCAACTGGTCCTGAGATTGGCTGTTCTAGATCTTGTGTGTCATGACTCAGAAACCTGTTCTCCCTCTACTTATATCCCAATCTTATCTCCTTTAGCAATTGCTTCTACAAATACATTTCTAGACTCATTCATTCATATGTCTTTTAGTCTATTATAATGGAATGCATTTTAGCATTTAACTCATCTGATTCTGTCACTTTATTGCTTAAATTTTTAAATTTTACCTTAACCTATTAAGTCCCAAGATTTCTATTCTGTGAATATTTTCATGACTTAATATTTTAAAGTTAACAAAGCAGTATATTTACTACTCAGTGTAAGTTTTTACAGGTGTCCTATATGGAGGATGCTGGGAATAATGAATTGACATGCAATGTTTGCACATTTTTAAGTGAACCGATGCAACTTTTCAACAGATACACATAGGTTCAAGTAACCAGGGAACAGGCCTTTCAATTTCCTTCTGTTTTCTTTGTGCTTTCAGCCTACCAGCTCTTCTTTTCCGGTTCTTTATACAAAATATTTTTTATTATTGTGAACTTTAGTCATTCACTTCACTGCAAAATACCAGCACCTGTCAAGCTCACCCTTCAGTTACAATTGTCAAATCTCCCCTCATTCCTTATCTCCAACCTTCTATGCTTCCAATAGTCATCATTTTAATATCAGATAAAATATATACATCATTTAATATAACCAATATTGTTAATCATTAATGTATAATTTTAAATATTCACATATGAATGAGAACACATTGTGTTTGTCTTCCCATGTCTGGTTTATCTCATTTAACACAATGATATCCAGTTCCATCTGTTTTGCTGCTAATCTCTGCTAATATCAGGATTCCATCCCTTTCTATGCATTTTGAAAACAGCATCAAAATTTTGAAAAATCAGGGGCGAAGCCATTGTAATCCATAAACTGTACACTGGAAATTTATATTCATTAAATAAAAGTTTAAAAAAAAAAAGAAAAATCAAAAAATCATACCCTAAACCAAATACTGAAACGTAATTCTTTACTCTGTGCTTGTAGGAAATCCAGCAATTGGGTTTTAACATTGAATAAAGAACAGACAGATTTTAAAATTTCTCTTTGGGCGCTTAACTTTTCTCCACCTCAAATTCTATACCTCAGCCGGCGCCGCGGCTCACTAGGCTAATCCTCCGCCTTGCGGCGCCGGCACACCAGGTTCTAGTCCCGGTCGGGGCACCAATCCTGTCCCGGTTGCCCCTCTTCCAGGCCAGCTCTCTGCTGTGGCCAGGGAGTGCAGTGGAGGATGGCCCAAGTCCTTGGGCCCTGCATCCCATGGGAGACCAGGATAGGTACCTGGCTCCTGCCATCGGATCAGCGTGGTGCGCCGGCCGCAGCACGCTACCGCGGCGGCCATTGGAGGGTGAACCAACGGCAAAGGAAGACCTTTCTCTCTCTCTCTCTCTCACTGTCCACTCTGCCTGTCAAAAAAAAAAAAAATTCTATACCTCAAGGAAGTTGACATACAAAATGTTTACTTTTGGTAATCAATCCATGACTCAAAAATGCTGTATCAGAGCATTTTCATTTCCTCTTCAAAAAATCTATGCTTAATACTCAAACATTTAATTTATTATACAAGTGACTCAGTCTCTTACTCAATATGAGGGCAGGGATAGTATTTTGTATTTCAATATCACCTGTGTATGGATAGGCCTTTGTCTAATATTACCAGTGACTGGTGGTGAAGAAGCTCTTGGGATGCCTGCATTCCATATTCAAGTATGGTGGTTTGAGTTCCAGTTCAGCTCCTAATTTCAGTTTCTTGCTAATGCACACCCTGTGAAATGGCAGTTGATGATTAATTTGGTTCCTCTTTCTGACTCCGGCCTGGCCCTGCCTTGGATGTTTTAAGAAGTTGGGGAGTGAACCACTGATTGACCGTTCTCTAGATCAATGTAAACAGTAACTCTTATCAGGGTTGGTGAATAAGATTTTTATAATTACTTGAATCTTCTAGATGGAAAACACATGGCATAGACAGTACACTTTTGTCAAGACAACTTATTTTCTGGAGTATAAAGCACTAGGAGGAACCCATATAAAGCTCTGATTGGAATGAAGTCTATTCCTTGGTAACTAGCCATTTGGGTGATCAGTGACATGCTATATTGCCAAAAGATCTCCATTTTCCCCAGAAAGGGTTAATACTAAGACTGCTTCAGACTCTAAACACTAAATATGCAAAAACACGAAAAGAGTCAATAAAGAAGGCATGTTTCTCATGAACTAATTGGAAGCAAACCTGCAATATTCATCTTAGCCACAAACTACAGTCTAGAGAAAAGATAGTGATAGTAACTGGAAAGGGCATTAAAATCCAATGTATGAAAAACAGGTTAAAGAACTGGGGTTATAAACCAGAAATGCAAGTCACCTGGAAGACTGGAGACTGGACCTTAAATTTTTGTACAGTTGTCAACTGCAAGCGAACTTAAGCCTATGTTGTTTGGTCCTGACAGCATAATCATGCCATAGAAAAACAATGAAATGAAGCAGGATTTTACTCCAACATAGATAAAGACATACATTTGCACAGCACATCTGGGAATATCCAACGCTTGTCTGAGATTATGGAGAAACTTCAAGTAGGGAATTGTTGTTTTAGTGCAGATGGTTCCCAGGTTTTCATTTTATCATGAAAATCTACTGTTCCACATATTTGATTCCCATTTCTAAAGCCTGAAGTATTTTTTGACTATGTGATCAATGAATTCCTGTTTGAGGTAGTCTCAAGTTTATGCACTTATATTTTAGAACTTTTTACTCTTGGGAGAAAACTGGAACAGATAATATCTTGAATTCTAAATAAAAACTGACTGCAAGTGAAAATAATATCAAACTCATAAAGAGATTTGCTTAAATTATTTTCAAATTATATAGTGGAAGAAGGAATATATGCATTTGTAATTCATACATAGTCCTACACATATATATGATTATTTATAAACCCACACAAAAGCTGAGCTACAAAAAGATGTCAAGGGAAATATGCAAGTTTATATTTTATGATAGGTTTCAGAAAGCTGTAAAAAGCTCGAGTGGCTCCAGAGATCAACATTTGACAGTATTGTGTTTATAATACAGTATTATTAAAAAGTCAGCCACTTCCAATGTAGCCTAGGCAGGTATCAAGCAAATAATAACATTTGTACATTAAAACTGACATCCTTCTTTGTCCAAATACACTTGATCTTATAATTTTTTTTGCTTGCCATTGTGCTGTGAAGTCAAACATGTACAAGGTACAGCTTGACATAATCTTTTCTTTCATTATCACATCAATTCACTATTTGTCTCTGAAAACAGCAACTCATTCTAACAGGAACTGAAATGAATTAATAGTTTTAAGGAATGCTACTATCTCTCTTTAGCAATGAATGAACAGAGAACAG
Organism: Lepus europaeus; assembly: GCF_033115175.1. Lineage (NCBI taxonomy): Eukaryota > Metazoa > Chordata > Mammalia > Lagomorpha > Leporidae > Lepus > Lepus europaeus. Next base: position 19,070,315 of record NC_084848.1, read on the forward strand.
TAGAATTTTCAAAGTATTGAACAAAATACCAGAAACATGTGATAGGAAGAGGGAACATGAGTGTCATGCCAAGTATTTGCCAAAAACTAAATCATATACTGCCCCAAGAGACATGGGTATCTTACCACAGTCAGGTAAAAGTATGTGTGACTCTGGATGACACTTGGATTCCAGATTTAGAGCCTCAGGAGGAGGGTTTAAAGACAGCTCCACACAGTGGGAAGACTTCACCTGCGGATCTCACTGCTGAGGCTGACAACGCTCCTACGTCAACGCACTTAGGCTTCCTGAGCCAAGTAAACTTAATGTAGACTAAATTGTCCTTGTACCCAAGACTGAAGAGGACCAGAAGGCATGGGGAAGAGGTGGCACCTTCCAGATGCCTCAGCACAGTGATGTGACTTTGTTTATCTGTCAACAGCCACATGAAGAGAGAACAAGTCCTCTTGACTTAGAGCCACTTGAGCAACTTCAAATTAAAGGCCTGAGTCCAACCATGCAAACAACAAATGATAACAACTCATGAAGGAGCCTCATCAGTAAGAGGAAAGATTAGTAATAAGTGTCAGAAGATACACTGAATCAACTAGAAATTTCAGTGGAAACAGAAGTTAAATTCAGCTAGAAACAATGAAAATACTGAGTTATACTAAGTTGTATAATTACATGGGGAAAAAAAAAAACAAAACTGTTGGCATCTCCAGAAGGTGAAAATGTCTAACCATGAGGGCCTAGAAATTCCAGCAGTAATGAATACATGTGTTCCATAAGATGTATACTTGTAATAGCCAAAACGTGACTTGGAACAACCTATATGAAAATAAAAACATGCTTTATTAATGTGGGTAGATTGCTATACTGCTGTTATTCAGAACAGCATGAAAAGATCTTTTTTTGTTTGTTTGACAGGCAGAGTAACACAGAGAGAGAGAGAGAGACAGAGAAAGGTCTTCCTTCCGTTGGTTCACCCCCAAAATGGCTGCTATAGCCGGCACGCTGCGCAGATCCGAAGCCAGGAGCCAGGTGCTTTCTCCTGATCTCCCATACGGGTGCAGGGCCCAAGCATTTGGGCCATCCTCCACTGCCTTCCCGGGCCACAGTAGAGAGCTGGACTGGGAGAGGAGCAACTGGGACAGAATCCGGCGCTCCAACCGGGACTAGAACCCCGGGGTACCAGCGCCGCAGGATTAGCTTAGTGAGCCGCAGCGCCGGCCAAAAAGATCTTTTAAACATAATTCTGTTAGTTGTAGAAGAGATATTACTATATGACTCCATTTGTAGGAAAAATAAAAAGAAGAAAGACTATTAAAAATAAGACTATCCAGCGATGATTGAAATTGGAAAATTTATTTTGGAAGGGAGGCTACTGAGTGTATGAAGGAATAGAGAAATCACCTAGGATGATCATTCTATGTTAACATATGTATTGATTATAATTTGAAAGTAATATAGATATACCTAGGTCTAAAACCTGATCAAGTTGCTCACTTAAAATTATGCACTTTATATGTTTACTCCAATGGAAGCTCAAAAAGGATTTTATATATCTCAATATAAATTCCACTTGCTCCTCAAAAACACCTCATTCTAGAGCTAAGTTATGATATCCAATATTAAAAAAATTGTGTAGATAGAAGAACGTGGTCAACCTAAAACAGAGAAAAAATCATGAAAAGGAGATATTTCTAATAGGCGTTTCAGAAATAGAAAAGAAGCACCATGAGAAGATAACATGAAAAATAGAAACACATCTTCCCTAACTGAAGAAAGGCCAGTGGGTTTTAATTAAATATGGAGGAAAAAGAGAAACACAGTCCAATAGAAAGGGTAATTTGCCCACAATGGAAAAATTAATTAGACTACAATATTTCAAACCAGATTTGCGTCTTCAAGCTATGTGGAGTAAAAACAATGTATCTTTATTATACAGCTTATACGCCATGTTTCTGGCAACATAAAAAATTCTTGAGATCATTTTGACTATTTACTAAATAAAGCAATGGTCAAGTGCCTTTACCTTCCTCTGAGTGCAATGCATTGAAAAGAATTGGGCATTCCTATATACTGAGCACTTACAATTTTCTGAGACGTGGCTATTATTTTCACATATACTAACTATTCATTACAATAAGGCACATTGAAGCAGAGTTTAAAAAATTGTACATATATAACAGGTCTTCAAAAAGTTCATGGAAAATGGAAACAAAAGTCCAATTTTTTGAGGAGCCAACGCTGTGGGAAACAGGTTAAGCCACCACCTATGTCATTGGCAATTCTAGCCCGGGCTGCTTTACCTCCAATCCAGCCTCTTGTTATTGTACCTAGTAAAGCAACAGAAGACGGCCAAAGCCTTGTTCCCCTGCCACCCATGTGGGAGACATCTACAGAGTTTCAGAGACCTAGCTGTGACCTGGTCCATTCATGACTGCTTTTGCTATTTGAGGAGTGAACCATCAGATTCAAGACCTAGATCTTTGTCTCTCCTTCTCTTTCTGCAAGTCAAATAAATAAATCTTTAAAATAATATAATGTGCATAATAAACCGATTACTTAAAAACTTACCCTATATGGGTTAAATGGTCATTTTCCATTCAATCAGTTTGTACCCATTGTGTATATTTCCACTAATCTAAGTTCTTTTTGCTTTTTACTTGTTAAACTTATTATTTGGTGAAGCATTAAGCCTTTTCTAATGTAACAAATTTTAAGAGAAGTTATCTCAAAAAAGAGAAGGGGGAGGAATATCATATTCTCATAATTACACTTAAAATGATACTGAGTTTGTTAAAAACTAACTAAAATTGAAATAAAAATAGTAATAAGTTAAAATATTAAAATAAAACACTATCCATTTTCCATGCAGTTTTTCAAGATTCTTATACCTGAGTATTAAGCTATAACACAGGAATGAAATCCAGAATTTTGTAAATCAGATTTCCCCTATATGCTGAACTTAATGGTATCTCAGCTCATTCCTCTCCTCACCAGAATTCTATACCTAGATGTGGCTGTTTGATTTGCCTGATGACTTTAAAATAGGCTCCATCCCCTGGAGAAATGCTGAAATGCCATTTTCTTTAGAAAATTTTTTTATTTTAAGCTATCAATAATTTTTACCTAAGAGAGTTAAAGGGAGGAATAGGTAAGAAAAAAACAACAGATTTGTGTAGAAGGGTATTGAAAAAGCATCCACTAAGGGGAGAGGGAGTGGAAAAGGGGAGGGCTGCAGGTGGGAGGGAAGTTATGGGGGAGGGGGAAGCCATTGTAACCCATAAGCTGTACTTTGGAAATTTATATTCATTAAATAAAAGTTAAAAAAAAAAAGATACAGCATCCACTGATCAACAGGTCTATTGAAATCCCCTATTATTCCTCAGTTTTGAAAGATCCCCACAGATGGGCAAGCAAAATATATTCTGCATCTTCTGAATGCCTTATTCATCAAAGATCCTAAGTTTAGACAGATTCTTAGCAAGAATTGCTGGTTATTTCGATTCTCAAAATGCTGAGATGACTTTATATTGGACCTAATGTTGGCCAATCCATGCAAATTCATTGCCAAGCTTAAAATCAAAGAAATACTGGAGGAGGGGAGGTAGAAAAGTCCTTCCTCAGTGTACTGGATAGTCCCGTGATACACAGGTTGTACCTACCTACAAATATATGTGAGTTAAGGCAGTGGAAGTTTTTAATTATATGAGCCCAGGGCTAGAGCATTCTCAGTATGAAATTTGGTACCAAATGAGTAATTATATACAATTTATCTGTGGAAGAAAAGTTATCTGTAGAAAAGTATCAAGGTCAGAAGATCTGCTAAGTACTGATCCATGTTAAGAGCATGGCTAACTTCTTAATACCATTATCCCTACCACCACCTTCTTCTTGTTCCCTCTCCCTACCCTCCCCTTTATCATCATTATTGCCAAGAAACTCAAGGGAAAAATCCCCAAGACAGCACAGAACATTCACATATTTGATAGAATTTCTTCAGTTTACAGTATTCAGTCTGAATTTTATTCTCCAAATTTGGACTGTGTTTCTAGACATTTTCCTGGGAATATTGTTTTTTTTTTTTTCCTAACTGGTGGATTTCAACCTTATTTGGCAGGGGAAACATGACTTTTTGCCTCTAAAAGTTTTCCATGTCAATCCAATGCTTTAAGGAGGGTATAGTTGTATGTCTAAATTTGCATGGGTACAAGGCTCTGCTTCCTCCAGAGTTCTCAGCTGCATTTTTTTTTAATTTTTTTCATGCTAGATAGTAATTTTCTTTTTCTATTTTTTTTTGTTTTTGTTTTTTGAAACTGAAACTTCATTTTCACATTAATTCTTTTATTGGCTCCTTAGCACCTCAGAGAAACATAGTCTTCCCAGGAATCTACCTGAAAGTTGAGCCTTTTCAAATGTAACTCACATCTCTGCCTTTCACAGGCCAATTTTAATTACTACAGTACAGAAACAAACTCAAAGGAGCATTATTAAGAGATAAATCTCAATAGTGTTGGGGTTTACTTTTGGAGAATGTGTACTGTTGCTGGATTTGGCACAAGAACCTATGAGAATATGCCTGGAACTTTATAGTGGCCTTCCCAAAGCAATTTGTTCCAAGCTTATTAGTCTACGAATTTTAAAACCCTAGATGTATATCAAGGGGGATTTATTTCTGTGTCTGTGATTCTGTGATTAATTCATACTAAAGTCATCAAAATACAGAAAATTGAAGATCATTTCATGTCCAAGTGCCCATTTATGAGACATTTCAATCCGTTCGCCTCTAATCAAAACCTTTCCCCCTAAATTCAACTCAGCCTCTAAAAAAAGTAGATTTTGCATTGAAATGAGAAGCCTTATGGAATCAGGGAGATTTCACTATGTTCTTCTCTATCAATAATTCTGATTATTCTCTGAAATAAAATTCAGTGCTTCTAAGATTATAAAATTGGTTCATTTATCTTTTAGGTGAGAGAATTAATGAGGTGATACCTAGCCAAGCAATTTCAATTCAGAGGCAGACTCTAGCAGTTTGATTCATATTTGTCATTATTGCTGGCTGTTTTATTTACTTTTATAGGTATGATGAAGCTAGTTTTAATTTATTATAGTTGTATTGAATGCATTGCCATACTGAATCACTGGGACAGATACTGCCCTATGATGCACATATCTCTGAAACCCTGCCTTTTAATTGACCACAGCATGGTAAATCTCCAGATATATTTAATGTCCCTATGAGATTACTTCATAATTAATTTTCATTAGTTACAATCATTGAGATACATGCCAGCCAGATTATGAAGTACTAAAAAATAATAAAAATGTTACTTTTAAAATAACCTTGCAAGCTAGGTATTACGCTCACTAAGCCATTAGTGACAGAATTTGAATTTAAATTTGTAACTATTTGATTCTATTATTTGTCATGAGCTCCTTAGACAGGCTCTGAGGACATTAAAGCCATACCCCCCATGTTTTTACAAGCTAGATATTAGCTTTCCTTTCAACATTTTAAGTTTCCACATTAATTCTTTTGTCTTAGTAGCCTGTGTTACCTCCTCTCTCTTGCCATTATATTTTTAATGACAACATTTGAAAATTAGAAGTGTTACATAAATGTATAATTGATTCCTGTCTACTTTCTCATTTGAATATTCAAAGAACTACTTGTAGAATGTCAGGAATGGGATTAGTCCTACCATTTTTATGCAGAGAAGAAATTAAGACTAATAGGAAGTCAACCACTACATCATCAAATTAATGAGTATTAAAGCTTATGTGAGAATTATGACTTGAGATGCACAGACTGTGTTGTGATTGTACAATGGAGTCTGGAGAAATATTTTCATTATTCATTACATTTAGTAGTATAAGAAGCAGCTCTAGTAAATATACTGTAGTGTACTATATAATACGTATATCCATTCATATAAATACATATATGTATATGAAGTATATAACATTCATTAACTATCACTCTATATTTACATTAATTATAATATCATAATTTTGATAACAAAAAGTACAGGTATTTATTATCTACCTGGCTCTTTGCTATATGAGTTATACATTTCTTATGCATGGCATAATAAATATCATTAAGTATTATTAAGCAAATAAGGAAACTAAAAACCAGAAAGGTTTCTTGCCTAAGGTCACCAGGAAAGTAAGACCCATTTTAATATCTAAAGGGTCTCAAATGTTTCATGAAAAATGCGTATTATAAAAAAATAGGAATTGCAGAATTTTTTGCAACAAAATAAACTTATTCTTATATTCACCTTGCACAAAAATTTTGAAATACTGACATAAATTTCTTAATTCTAGAAATCTGAACATTCCATGAAAGTATATTTTATGCAATTTCTTTTTATAATAATTGTGCTTAAATGATCCATTTTAAATTCAAGCTTTGCTAGAAATAGTAAATTGTCAAGCTGGTAGAGCTCCTTTCTTCAAATCTGCAGAGATCATTGGTCTAACGACAATGGAAAAATCAGTGTTCGTTTTGTTCTCATGTTTCCCAAGTGACGTGTATTTCCATTATCATTTGTTATTCTTTTCCTATGTTTTACAACAATGCAATTCGAAGATGATAAAGCCAATGTCCTCTGTTCAGTATTAAATGCCTTGGGAATCTCATAAATAACAGCTTGAAAGTGATGCCTGTGTTCTGCTCTGGACCCATCCCAACTCACCACCTGCCACATCACTATCACACACACACACACACACACACACTGCACTTCATAGCTCTCTCTACTGGTAAGAAGACGATCATTATCATATTGATTTGGGCTCAGGCTGCACTTTATAGTGAATTAGCCATTACATAACCTTGATCTTCAGCCTTTGTAAACTTACTATAGCAGTTTATCATGCAAGCTCTAGCATTTGTCTTTTCCAGTAAAGACGTTCACAGCAAGCAACCTAGACATCATTTAGCTCCACTTGACACCGTGCATGAATTTTATCCATCTATATCTCCATTTGTCTAACCTATTTAAAAAGATTCAACATTTGAAAAACAATTTACAAGAGTTTCAAAATGAAAACTATCATGTGTAGTTAATATGAGTACTTCAGAAAGTTATTAAACAGCAAAATGAGAAAATCAACGTTTTGAGAAAAATAACAGAAGTTATTCAAATTCAAAATTCAGATTTGTGATAAAATAGAAGTGAACAGAGCTAATGCATCATTATGATGCTTTATTTTAGTCCAAGCCATTAAAATCCACATGAAAATGATCTTACATTTGTCCCATAAAGGTGTTTCTTTTCTATTACTTAGGTAGTATCAATAATAGCTACACTAATGTCTATCATTGATTAAGTATTTACCAAAGGGTAGATCTGTTTAATCCCTGCCCTGTGACAACCGGGAAGCCTGTGAGTTAGAGCTCTGCTAAAAGTGTTCAGCAGAGTCTGTCCTAAACTGCATTAAAACTCAACCATGAAGATTTCTAGAGCTGCATTCACAAAGTGTTAACTGAACTTTCAACAGGGAAACTTCCTCAACTTCAACTTTTCATAGTCAGTGTTAAAATTTAAGTAACTATGGTGGCTGTTGGATGCAATGGCCAAGCTATCACTTGGGATACTAGCAGCCCATACTGCAGTACTTGTGTTTGAGTCCCAGCACTGCATCAATTTCAGCTTCTGGCTAGTATCTACTGTTAGGAAACTGGTGCAGTTTTATCTGTGGCGCGATCTACACCCTGATTTACATACCCCCCCCCCATTGCTGAAAGCAAGGTAGCCACATGGCCCAACCACCCGTGTCAAGCTCCACCCCCATCCTAAAGGGATTCGCTGCTCCTGCTTCCCTGCCCGCCCTCCGGCAAAGTTTTAAAAGGGCCTGTTCCTGAACATGTGGCTCTCTTGGCTCCTCTCATCTGCTCTCCTCTCCTTCTCTCATCTCTCTTGGCTTCTCTCTTCTCTCTCTCTAGCCTCCTCTTTTCCTCTCTAACTGCCCTCTCTCACCTCTCTCCTCTTTCTCTCTTACTCTCCTTTTCCCTCTTCGCCCCTTCCCTCTGGTCTGCTGGGTTGTCCCCAATAAACCTTTTCCCTTACTCCGGTGTTTGGTGTGTTTTGTGACGGCCTAACAGAAATAATAACATGTACCCTGGGAGCCAGTAGTAACAGCTCAAGTACTTGCAGCCCTGTAACCTGTAATGAGTTCTTGGTTTCCAGGCATTGAAGGAATGGACCAGTAGATGGGTGGTATCTCTCTCTGCCTCACAACTATTTTTTTAAAGAATTTAAGTGACTTATAACTTAAATTTACTAAATTTAAATTGTCTAGTATTGTAGCAACTAGACAAACATAGCTGTTGGGAACATAATCTATGTTGAGCATAACTAAGAAATTAAAATGCAATTTTATTTCATATTAAGTAAAGATTGAAACACTAAAAATTCTTTTCTGTTTTATGCTTGTTAAGTAAAATATTATTTTGGTAGGTCTACATTTCACTCTATTCATTGTATCACTAAAGCCATCACTGTAATACTAGAGTACTAGGAGCTGCGTTACATTTAGTATTGCACAGAAATGTGCCACTGATCTAGTCAGTGTTAATGAATTGATGTAACCTATTATATTTTCCTATACTTTAGGTAACTTTGTAAAATATCTATTTGGAATTATTGAAGACAACCTGAGTTATAATGACATCTACATAAACTGCTACTGACATTTAAATACTTTTATTTTTCCGGTAGGCCTCTCTTATTCTCAGTTTTCCTTCCTACAGTTCAGGTACCCATAGTCATTGTAGTCCCAAACATCAAATAGAAAATAACAGATATAAATAATCCATAAATCTTAAATTGCATGCTATTCTGAGCAGTATGATGAAATACTGCACCACCCTGCTTTGACCCGTCTTGGGACTAATCACTTAGTTATCATCTTTGTTAGCAGAATAACCGTGTACAGTGCATGAACTCAAGTAACCCTTACTTAGAACAGACTCCAAGGTGCAACAATTACTGATGATGGCTTTTTTATTATAGTGCACCATCATTAGTATTCTGCTTCTAGTTAATTATTCTTGCTAATCTCTTAATATGTCTAATATCTAACTAAAACTTTACCATAAGTACACATGCATAGGAAAAAATATATACAGTGTTTGGTTTTAGCCATCTACGAGGGGTGTTGGACATGCTGCACACAAGAGGCGACTACTATAGTTATTTTTCAAGTTCAAAATATCAGGTGCAAATTTTTGTACTTTAAACAAAAAACTACTCTTGATACAGAAGCTAGTATTATCACTACAACGTCAAAAAAGAATGATTAGAACTGTCACTAACATCATCATGAACCTATTGTCAAAAAGCAAAAAAAAAAGAGCTTGTTAAGAAACATTTTTAGTGAATACACAGTGCAGTTGAGAAGGAAGTCCCTCCCAATCATTAGAAAGCACCGATGAAATTATTTTCCTAAAATCAAAACTTAATATCCAAAATTATCTGTCATTTTTAACAGAACCTAAGCTTATAACTTGGGGGTCATCTTGCAAGTTATCTGGATTCTTAGACACAAAGAAAACAAAAGCAAAGCATTCTCCAATGGGGCAGGCATCAGACCTAGTGGTTAAGATGCTTTGGGGACTTCCCCAGTGCCTGGGTTGGAGTCCTAGCCCCACTCCAGAATGCCCCTTTCTGCTAATGTGCACACTGGAAGCAGCTGACGACGGCTCAGGTGGCTGGGACCTGAACTGAGGTCTCAGCATCCAGCTTTTGCTGGGTTTAGTCCCAATTGTGGGCATCAGGAGAGTGCACCAGCAAATAAGATCTCTGTCTTCCTCCGTCTATCTGACACTAACACTTTTTTTCCAAAAAAAAATAAATAAAGTCTACTAGATGAAGAAGTGGTAATTTAAATTGTTATCTCAATTATGAAAATGATAGTTTATGAACAAATGATTCAAAATAACTTTTTCATAAGATGCAAAAAACTTAATTAAGCCACCTGTTTCCTGGAGACTATTAGACTTTATTAACAATATTAAGCATCAATTAATTCAAAATTTGACAAACTGTAAGTACTTTCTAGAGTTCAATTAATAATATATACAGGACATTGTACAATACATACTTTGGGTACTTTTTGGTTAAAAACGTTTCCCAGGGGCTGGCACTGTGGTGCAGTGGGTTAATGCCCAGCATCCCATATGGGCACCGGATCAAGAGCTGGCTGATCCACTTCCCATCCAGCTGTCTGCTATGGCCTGGGAAAGCAGTGGAAAATGCCCCAAGCCCTTGGGCCCCTGCACCCATGTGGGAGACCCAGGGGAAGCTCCTGGCTCCTGGCTTCAGATCGGTGCAGCTCTGGCTGTTGCGGCCAGTTGGAGAGTGAACCATCAGATGGAAGATCTCTCTCTCTCTCTGCCTCTCCTCTCTCTGTTTAACTCTGAATTTCAAATAAATAAATAAATCTTAAAAAAAATTTCCCAATCTGTAAATAAATTTTCTCAACTCACAGCCTTGAAAAAAAAAACACTTGCAAAGGATGACCCAAGTACTTGTGTCCTCACCACAAACGTGAGAAGACCAGATGGAGTTTCTAGCTTTGCTGTGGTCCTTTGGAGAGTGAACCAATGGATAGAAGATTCTCTCTCTCTCCTCCCCTCGCATATCAAATCAATGAGTCACTGTGCACTTACTCCTCATGTAGGATCTCTGTCCTTAATGTGCTGTTCAATGTGAATTAATGCTATAACTAGTACTCAAACAGTATTTTACACTTTATGTTCTGTGTGGGAGCAAACTGTTGAAATCTTTACTTAATATATACTAAATTGATCTTCTGTATATAAAGATAATTGAAAATGAATCTTGATGTGAATGGAATGGAAGAGGGAGTGAGAGATGGGAGGGTTGCGGGTGGGAGGGGAGTTATGGGGGGGAAGCCATTGTAATCCATAAGCTGTCCTTTGGAAATTTATATTTACTAAATAAAAGTTAAAAACAATGAGTCTTGAAAAGTAAAAAAAAAACATCTGATTTGAGAAGTAAAATATATCAGATTTCAAAGACTCAGTATGAAAAAATAAGCTCAATAATTTTCAGTTAAGGACATGCTAAATAGCATATATGACAGGTTGTTTTTACTAAAATATATCATTAAATTTTACTTTTAAATTTTTAGTGTGGATATTAGAAAATATTTATTTTACTTAATGTGTCTTGTTTTTTGAGTATTTCCAGTGAACAGTGCTGCTTTGAAAGTTATTTCAGTTTTGTCCATTCTTCAATTATTTGAAGTCCACATGGTTTATTTTCCTGTTTTAATAAATTAGAAATTGAGAAATTTTATAATACACTAACTAGTGCATGTCATTTATGTAACTTCACAATCAACCAACAGTTAGCAAGTGATAGTGATCTAGTAAGATGTTTTTCTCTGAAATTTTGGGCCTAATTACACAATTCCCCCCAAAAAAGCTAAATTATGCAAGCATTTTGTTCATCTTATACTCAGAACATTTTGTCTGAATAATCCCATGTGTAAACCTAGTTAGACACACCAATCAGAATCCATAAATGAGAATTACACTACAAATGGTATGAACAAGAATCTATTTTCCTCAGTCTACGCCTTTCTGAAAATGCCAGAGGCAGTAGCATGATCTTCCTGAAGGAAGCCACACTAGTAAGCCCCTCCTCTAAAAGAGCCATCAACACTTTTTTCAAAATAATGCATTTCAATCATAAAGTGGTTCATTTTTCTTCCATAGGGTGTCAAAGGAAAAGAAAAGATGAATAAGATAAAGGAAAACCTAAGATTTATTTATTAATAAGCACTAAATGAAAAGGGTATTGCTGAAGACAATTTGGTCAAATGAAAACTTCAGGCTATGACAGTTTCCTAGTACCTTGCAGACAAGCAGGTATATATGAACCACCTGTTACCTACTGTTGCAATGAATTAGCATTCTAGCCAAATATTTGAAGCAGCAATTCTCCTGGTCATATAACATGTTTTCTGTTCCATGGATTGGATTTCATAGATATTTCTAGTTGATTTACTCAGAAAACAAAACATTCTTAAATTCAATGTTAAGTCAGTGATGGCCAATGAGAAACAAGTTATAATGACCAAAGATAACGTCTAAACTTTGTATTTATTGCTATTTGATGGTTATTTGCTTGAAGTGGAAAAAACTGGTACTAAAAGGGTTTATGGTAAATCTCTTCCCTTGCCTATATATAAAATTATCACAACAGTAGCAACAATAATGAGTATGATAGTAAATAATTTTTGTTTAGCAAGTATCATTTTCCATATAGACACTTAGTGCTTTATGTATATGTTAACTCGTGTAATATATTTAATGTCATAACTGTTAGTAAAATGGTGCCGTCTTACTTGTGGCACCATCTAACCCCAGGCACCATCTTAGGCCCTGGCCCCCATCGCCAATTGCATGATAAGCTTTGGCCCTAAACCTCATGGTCCAACCACCAGTGTAAAACTCCTTCTCCATCCTAATCGCATTCGCTACTCTTACTTCTCTACCCATCCTCTGGAAAAGGGATAGTAGGATCCGTTTCCTGGTCACGTGCTCTCTTTTTCCTTCTTCGCCCCTTCCCTCCGGTCTGCTGGGTTTCCCCCAATAAACTCTTTCCCTTACTCCGGTGTGTTTTGTGGCAGCCTTACAATAACATTAACCACATTAACTGTCATACTTATTCCCCCATTAAAGAGATGGAAAAACAGAGCAGTTAAAGACTGTTAACAGATTTTTAAATTTTCCATAATTATACATAACTGCTGACACTCAAATAATTTACATATTTCCTAACATTTGTAATAGTACACAACCATAAAAACAAGGGAAATATTCCCTTACTTATTTCCCACTACTCTTTCAAATAAAATCATCCACATTTTTTTTTTTTTAACCATTATTGACACTTAATGCAGGCAGTGTGATAGCACAGTGGGCTAAGTTGCCACTTGCTCTGCTGGTGTCCCGTATCAGAGCACCAGCTCAAGACTCAGCTGCTCTGCTTCCAGTGCATCTGAAGTGCCTGGTAAAGCAGTGGATGATGGTCCAAATGCTTTGGGCTCCTGCATGGGAGATCTGAATGGAGCTCCAGCCTTGGTCATCATGGCCATTTGCGAAGCAAGCCAGCAGATGAAACATCTCTTTGTCTTTACCTCTCTGTCTGGCACTCTGTTATTCACATAAGTACTTTTTAAAAGATACACAACATTTGCACGTAAAGGTGTGTCTGTGTGACTCACTGGAGAAGAGAAATGAAATGCAGAAGATTTCAAGTAGAGCTGGTTTTAGAAGGACATTCAAGGGTTCTTTTCTGGTTATATTTAATTTGGGGTATCTAATAGATGTATTTAAACTAGGTATGCTAAGAAAGCATTTTAATTTGGAGTCCTAGAGAAAATTCTGCAGAAAAGTAGTCTTCAATGTATAAATAGTATTTCTATCTCTGAAACTATAAAAATCAACTAGGAATTGCATATTTATGAAAAAGGAAGAGTTCCAAGAGCTGAGGCCAAAATACCCCAATGTTTACAGATTAGAGAGATGACAACTATCCAGGAAAACCAAGAAGAAATTACCATACTAGGAAAGGAGGAATTGGCCCTAAGAAATCAAGTGACTACAACAGGTTGAGAAACTGAACCAAAGACTCTGATAGGTTAACAATGACTGTTCTCTGAATGTAGCTTTGTGAAAGCCATTGATAACAGAAGTTTTAATGAAATCAGGGGTACAAACTCCTAAATTAGTTAAAATGACAATGGAACAAAGGAAATTGAAAACAGAAAATACACAATATAATTTTTTACTATTTTGTGCCTGTAGGTAAAGAAGAAAGCAAACAGCAGTTAACAGTGCACGTTCTTGGTGAAAACAACTGAATGCAATTCATTATCTTTCTGTAAATGACAGCTTAGACTTGTGCAAGTTAAATTTGACTTTGTCTAATTTCTTCTATGATGGAAAGTAGAAAAATTATAGAATCCAACCTAGAGAGCAAAATGTGGCACAGTGTAAGTCTTCAGTAGATGGCATCTTCGTGCAGATTTAATTCATCCTTTAAGGTCTGATATGAGTCTCAGTTCCTCCATGAAGCTATTCTACATTCACTCATGTATAAAAATTATTTGGTACTGTCTTGGACACTCAATTGTTTTGCCTGGTTAAGCAAATATTTGAATTTTTTACGATGTTTCCCTTTGTAGATCCTCAAGAGAAGGTTTGTAACTTGCATTTTCAGAGGATGTTAGGATCAGATCTATAACTTTTTATTCCCTTGATTTGAGCCTTAGTTGCTTTTTCGTGCCCTATGAGGACTATATCATAAAATTTTGTGGAGAATTAAATCTGAATATAGGAAAAGCAGCTAGGCCTACATATGGTTTAAGCTCAATAAATATTTATTGATTTCCACAAAGCATTGATAAGAGCATTCCTTTATAAATGTGATACATTTATTTTTTTTCCTTGAAAGCAATCATATTCTTCAAGATATGCATTAAGAACCTGACACAATATTGCTTCCCTGAGCTTCCTAGTCATAACTATCTGCATTCTTACTGACCTTGTTCCATCCTTGTTTTAGAGAATTGGAATTTTTTCCTGCCAATTTTTCAAATAAATTGGTAGAGTATTCAGTCACTCACTGGAATATATAAAAGAGTATTTGAGCAGAAACCCTGGCCTCCAACCCAAGGAATTGCCAAACTAATTAAAGTTTAGCATTTATGGCAGAGGAGAAAGGAAGGCAATAAACTTTTCTGGGTGATTAAATGGTAAAAGAAAGCTGAGACATTTCATTAGAACAGAAATCATTTACACTGAATAAATTCCAATGCCACACACATTTCTCTGGTTGTACTAGAAGAGACTGCAGAGCAAATGAGGCACTATCTTCAAAAGCAAAGAATCATTTTTCTAGCATCTGAGGAATGAAGAATGTGTAGTATTTTTACAATATGCATTTTCCATCAACTTTTAAAAGATACTACATAACATTAGGAGACAATAGTGTGATTCAACATCACTCATATTAGGAAGACCTTACAGTGTATGTGTAAAATATATTTATGTTATATGAATATGTTTACCTGCACAGTTTTTTAGTCTACCATTAACATTAGTGTGAACAGAGGTAAAATATAACTGATACATTCTATGATTCTGATGCAAACATTATAGATATATGCCTTGAAAGGTAAGTGAATATAATAAATGGAATTTTTTGCACATAGTGTTTCTTTGCAAATGTTGGGGTCAGAACATTGGCAAAAGGAGAAGAAAAGAATACCTCATACACTTGAAACATTATCTGACTGAAATATAAGTTTATTCAGACTTCACATATGTATTGAATGATTAATATATCAAGTACTGTTGTACAAAAAGTAATCTAGAGAAATAAAACAGATAAGGATCCTACTCTTGTCTGAAGAGAATAACAAATAAGTAAACAGATAGGTACACACTATAATTTCAAGCTTTAATATGAGCTTAAAATACATAAAAATTGCAAAGAACGAAAGAGTAGGGAGAAGTGAGCTAATAGGGTAAAATAGGTACCTTGGGAGAGGTATGCATGAACAGAATGAATGAGGTTTGAACATAGGTGTGAGAAGAATATTCCAGCACAACAGAGCAGTGAAAAAACTGGAAATGAGCTTGGTTCCATTGACAGTCAGTACTAAGATTAAAAACCAAGCACGATGGTTGAAGAAGACTGAACGTAGAAAACACTGGAAGATGAAGTCTCAGAGATAGGGCCAGTGCAAATTAAAAATCTTATCCAATTAAGACATAAGGGAAAACATTATGATACATCTAGAATCATATTTTAAAATCCTGTTACAAAAGAGATTTATACTCTTTTAAAGCCATTGAAATATGCATTGTAAAAGAAACATTCCCAGGCATGATCTCCTTTGATCCACAAACTACCCTGTTAGGTAATTATCTCTACTGCATAATTAAAACAACCGAGATTCGAATATGTTGACCTTCAAAGGTCGGTGGTAGAGCTACAATTGCAACCTTAGTCTGTGTGACCCTAATCATTGTTTTTTGTGACTCTTAATCTGTTGTTTTTTTTCCCGCCTATACTCTAAAGCATACCAGCCTCCATAGTAACATCATGTCACCTACATCCACTGGGATGTTTAACCATATGAAATCAAGTCAAAATGGAAAAAAAAATGACTTCTATAAGGGGGCTAATAAGATGACGTGTATTGTGATGGCAGAATTTTCCCTATTTTTAATTCTTGTTGCTATTTTGTAACATAGGGGATTAATTATTCCTGTGTCATGAATAGGGAAATTAAAAGTTCTAGACTCTAATCCTTCTAAGGTCACATAACCAGAAGAGACCCTATGTTCTATCTGACTTGTATGCTAATAACTTCTCAAGCAGTAAGTAACCTGGGCGTTGTACAGGCATGGTGACATTTTACCTATTAATTATGCCTCTAATTATATTTGTACCACCTGAAACAAATGGTTGCAACAAAGATAAAGTACCCAGCTTATGTAGGAAGCAGTTACATTTGTTTTTAATTCTAAGCTTTATGAATATAAAAGAATTCTGCAGTCTCCAGTCTCAAAATTCCTTCAAAGGCCACAAAGACATTGCCATTTCTTAGCAATACTATAATGATTGGTCGGAAGCAGACAAGGAAAAAGGACATGCAGAAGCTCCTTTGTGAAACTTGCCTTCATAAATATTTGCCCAATCCACTAGTTTGCCCATTTAGAAATCATTGGACAAAGTTCATTCTAGATTAATAAGAAAGAACTATTTTATTTTTGCCCTGGGTAAATCAGAGAAAATTAATTATTTTTATGAGAATCTCTGGTTCTGTCTGAAAACTTTCATTACATCTGAATAAGCTTAAATTCTGAGTGATTTCTAATGCTCCATAGTTTTTAGCAAGGAGTCTCTTCTTGCATCTAAGTGTGAGATTTTATTGGCACTATCAGCAACATCAAAGATTACTTTCCTGTTTTAGATTTTGTTCTTGTTTATCGTATGCTTCATTCTGTCTGATATTTATCACTTGCATTTCCCAGAAAGAACAAAGAAACACTATTATCTGGCATCTTAACACTAAAAGCCCCATTTTTTTCTTTTATTTCAAATTCTGCTGAAACAGTATGCAGTCCTCATGTTTTCTTTCCAAAAATGCTACAGCTGAAGTGAAACAGGAGACTTCATTGCAGAAGTCATTAGAGCAGCTTCTACAGCAAATCGGAGAATCACAAAGGCACAAATCCTGCTATTTTCAAGCATGGAGGAAGTGAAGGTCACTGGAAAGTCTGAATATTCTGCTTAGCCATTAGGAATTAGACTCAAAGAATGAGACTAGAAACTAAGAGACGTTTTAGGTTTTAATTCCAAGTGTGCGCTGTGATCTTTGATACCCTCTACCCCATAAACACAAGCAGTTTTTACAACGAACATTTAAAAATATAATGATGCATATGATATGATAAGGAACACTGACCTATTCCAAGGAGTCAAGCTCATCAACCTAAAATAACGAAAGAGGCAGTCAATAGGTCTAGTAGTTAGGCTGCCTGTTAGGTTGCCCATGTCCCACATTGGAGAACCTGGGTTTGCGTCTTGGCTTCAGCTCATGAATGAAGCACCCTGCTAATTGCAAACCCCTCGAGGCAGTAGGGATGGCTCAAGTATTTGAATTCCTTCACCAACATGGGAGACCTGGACTGACTTCCTGGCTTCTTGTTTCAGCGCCTCTGGCTGCTGTGTACAACTGAGGACTGAACCAGCTAGCTGATGGTAAATTTCTCTCTGCCTCTCTTTCTCTGTCTCCCCACATCTCAATAAATCAAACTTAAAAAAAACCCCTCAAGTAAGTTATAATCATAATCATGCACTGAAGAAAATAAGTAAAAACAAATCATAAGGATGTACACAGGTAAAATCTCAAAATAATTTTAAAAAATTTCAAATGCTGAATTTGGGGTGGCGCATATCAATGATTTGTAATACTTAAGAATATTCTTCAAAAATGTAAGGACACAAAAATGTAAAAATCTACAGTGTTTGAAGGTATTTTGTATTGTCAGGTAGTCTTTTATTATTAATTTCCTATTTGCATAACATTAGGTATGTACAGAGAAACAGACTATAAAAAAGATAAATTGGGGCCAGTATTGTGGCACTATGGGTTAGGCCAGTACCTGCAGCTCGAGCTCCGACATCTGGGTCCTGCTTCAAATCCCAGCTGCCTGCTTCCAGACCAGCTCCTTGGTAATGTTTCTGGGAAATCAGCAAGAGATGGTTTAATTTTCTGACTCCTGCCACCCACATGGAAGAACTGGATGGGGTTCCTGGCTCCTGGCTTTGGCCTGGCCAAGTCCCGACCATTGTGACCATTTGGAAAGTGAACCACTGGATGGAAGACAGCTATCTCTGTTTCTCATGCTTTGTCACTCTGCCTTACAAATAAAATCAATCCTTAAAAACAAATGAATTATGAAAAATAACATAACATTACAATGTGTACATTAAAGTCAGGAAGGGCTGGTCAATGTTTAAATGAAGTAGAAAGAGGAAAGAAAGGAATTGTATAAAAAGTAGAAATCTTAAAAGCCATCAGATCCTATGAAACAACAAATTCACTTCTAAGTATGTACCTATAAAAGGTACACTCATACATATTCAGATATATACACACATAGGAATGTACTTCAAGTTTAAGGAAAAGAGGGATTAATGGCAAGTTTACTTTGGTATGTAAAGATGAAAGCTAACTAATTGAATGGTAAGGAAGGAGCATCTATTTCTGGATCCCATAGGCAGAGACTTTTTGGAATAGTACATTGAACTAGGATCATAGTCAAATGGGAGACTACAAAAAACAATGTGTAGTCTAGTCATATAATAGAACATAATACCAAAAAAACCCACAAATTGCCTATACACGAATCATACTGAATACTTCTCATAATTTGGGATGTAATAAAAGCTAAATACAAAGACTACATATTATATAATTCCATTTATGTAAAATTAGATTCTAAAGATATTAAATAGTAGAAGTCAAAATAGTCAGGTTACTTCTGGAGTGTGACAGGATAAACAATGAGAAGAAAGAATATAAAGAAATTTAGAGGTGCTTGAATTATCTGTCTTAATCTGAATGATTACATGGATGTAGGTAAATGTGAAAACACACAAACTAGATTTCAGTACATTTTTTCACTTTTGCATGCATATATATTTCCATTTTTAAAAGACAAAAGGCCGGCGCCGCAGCTCACTAGGTTAATCCTCCGCCTTGCAGCGCCGGCACACCGGGTTCTAGTCCCAGTTGGAGCACCGGATTCTATCCCGGTTGCCCCTCTTCCAGGCCAGCTCTCTGCTGTGGCCAGGGAGTGCAGTAGAGGATGGCCCAAGTCCTTGGGCTCTGCACCCCATGGGAGACCAGGAGAAGCACCTGGCTCCTGGCTTTGGATCAGCGAGATGCGCCGGCTGCAGCGGCCATTGGAGGGTGAACCAACGGCAAAAGGAAGACCTTTCTCTCTGTCTCTCTCTCACTGTCCACTCTGCCTGTAAAAAAAAAAAAAAAAAAAAAAAAAAAAAAAAAAAAAAAAAAAAAAAAAAGACAAGTAGCATCTGCCTCTATTCAGAAAGAATGTCACTAATGTCTATAATGTCCCCACAGCAGGATCTTTATACATAAATAAAACAATGCAATGTGAGAGGCAAGGAACACATTTTAGCTTCCTTTGCTTTTTCCTTTCTGTAATCTCAGATTCATTGGTCCTTGAAGGATGGTTAAACTACTTAGTTATTTTGCAGCTTGTGCATTTCAGTGGGTTACATAATGCAGCTTCCATCTCTAATGCTGCATAGGACACAAATTGGGTTATTTGTTGCATGCACAGATCTAGGACGTTATACAGCATCCAGGGGGTATGTTAATACCAAGATTGAATTCACAAGCATCTTTTCATCCATTCATTCACTATTGTTTCACACCCCTTATGTTGGGAGATGTGCTGTAAATTTTGGGTATTAGCTACATTAAGAAACACTGAGAAACCTGGTCAAACACTTAGCCAAGGGTGTTTCCAGGAGACATTCTTATGTGAATTGGATTGGGTCAGGCCAAAGGGCTGGAAAGAAAAAAGACATATGTGGGGGAAAAAAAAACACAATTGTAGAGTTAAGTGCAATTTTCGTACATTTTGGATTCATTTATACTTCAAATTTCAAAAAGAGAAATACCAGCTGACTTTATTAAGAAGGAATGCCACAGAGGTTTTTAACTCTCCACAGCAGTTTGAGAATTTTTGAATTTATCTCTCCAAGAGCTGGGATAGACTCTCTCTGCTACCTTGGACATCAGAACTCAGAGCTCTCTAGTTTTTGACCAAAAGGTCTTAAACCATTTCCCCTCTCCCAAACTCCAGGTCCTCAGGTTTTCTGGCCCTTGCTGAGTTCAGTTAGATCATCAACTCCCCTGGTTCTGAGATTGAGACTTTGATGAAGCCACCGTCTTTGTATCCCAGGATCTCCAGCCCGCAAACAGCTAGTTCCTGAACTTCTTAGCTACTGTAATCTTATGAATCAACTCCCCTAATAAATCCACTCTCATATATCCAGGGACCTATCCTCCTCTTTCTCCTCTTTGGGGATCCCTGACTAATGAGAGATAAAGGTAAATTTATTAAGATGACTTGAGAGGGTAAAGCAGAAGTTTATGCATGTAGGGCCTTGTTGCTCTGAAACCTACAGAGGGCTACTGAAGGGAAGGCAAGTGAGTGAAGTGATCTGACCTGTAATTTGGAAAGACTAAACTGTCAATGATATAGAGAAGATCTTAGCTGTAGTAAACCCATCATTTATGAGAAAATTACAGAAATCCAGCCAATTAGTAACGCAGGCTTCAATTATAGTATTGCCAGAGGGAATTAAAAAGAAATGATATAAAGGTGACCAAGGGGAAAAAGTCATATCAGGATCTAGTAGTTCATAATAGGAGCTGTGTGAGGTACAAAAATGAATTAGATATTTTTCTACACTTCAGTCCATCAGCAATGATATTAAACATTTTACAGTGATTCAATCTTTAAATCTGCAAATGATTCCATAAGGAAAGTAATCTTGTCATTCTCACATTATGAAAGAAGCCATCAAGCATAAGAAACTGAAGTCCTTTACACAGAGATGCACAGGTAAGAGTGGCAGACTGCAATATTTATTTGAGGTAGCCACCTTGGTTTGATGTTCATCATCACTTTAAGAAAAAAAAAATAGTATAAGCAAAGCAGGGCATTGAATTGGGTCAGGAAAGCAGAGAAAGACCTGTGAGATAAGCAATCTCCCACAGAAGGCAATTTGTTGTCCTGAAAAACATAACAAAATGATGTGGGAAGACAAAAAAAAGCAGAAACAGCAGCAGATACGTGGACTGGATTTTCTCAATATGGTGAGTTTTTTCATGAAGACTCAAAATAGTTGAGCTATTAAAATAAAGACAATTAACAAGGATTTTAGTATTTCTCAAGAAGTTCCCTCTCTCAGCTTTCAAATATGATATTGGGTGAGTTCCAAAGTCTCTTTGAGTTTCACTAACTTTCCTTAAATGGGATAACAGCTAATGTTAAAAACAAAATTCTCAGAAAATTCCAAAATCGTTTAAAGCTTGATTATACATTAATTTTATCTGTATTACATTCCTACATTTATAAAAACCTTATAGAAAAAAAGGTATAAATGAAAAATTCAAGAACATGCTATAATTGATACTAGACACAAATTACTGTCCTTTGCTACACATTTTATCTTTTCTTTAATGACATCTCCAGAAAGGCTTTACTTGTCATTACCTGATGGATATGGCATGCAAATGATTTAGAAAGATAAATTTTCCTTTTACCCAAGAATCTGGAACTCATGGCTATCCAGTAAAAGCAGATGAAGGAAGTATGAAGATACAAAGATTGTAGAAAAAGGGGTGGGAGGTGAAAACACTGTACGAAAAATGTGTTTTTGACATTGAATTTCCTCCAAAAGGCTGAAAATAACCAAAACATTGAAATATTGTGACACTAATTTGATCTATCTGGGAGAACAGGTTGAGCTTATTATCCATTACCTCCTTAGCCAGAATGTACTGAACTTATTATTTCAAGAAGACCTAAACTGTAGAACAACTCCAGTGGATTCAACATTAACAGTGAAGGGAAGAGGAAGAAAGGAGAGAGCAGAACGTTACTCCATTATGAGACTGATCATGGGAACACTTTGAAAATAAAAAATTGGAAGAAACTAGATCACAAAATTGCATAGTCAATATATTTGTTATCGATAAGGTGTTTTTGGTCCTTATTTTTTGCTTGTTTCTATTTTAATGGATTGAACATTTCTATGATTTCTTTCAGTTTTGAATAGGTCCTCCTCATACACAGAAGATGAACAGACTGGGCTCTTGGCCTGACTTTGTTTTCTGATTAACTCTGATTGCTGCTATTGAATGGGCCATGTGTCAGCTCCTCGGACATCCAAAGGTAACATATTACGAGGTATATATTTACTCAACATATACACTTGGCTTTCACTTAATTTGCTCAATTGACCAATAGTCCATATCTACATCTCCATTAGTAAACCATGGAGAACATTTGCTTCTTCCCATTATTCCCTCTCCCGGACTGTCTCCTTCATCTATCCATCCTTCCTTCCTTCCTGCTTCTCCCTTTCTTGCTTCTCTCCTTTCCATTCTCGTTTCCTTCCTTCCTGCATGTAGAAAGGAAAAATGCTATCAGTGCTCTTTCTTAGGCAATACCCAATTACTTGCTGGTTTATTCTGGATTCTTGAACACCATTGCTGTCTAAGACCTAGACAATCTCTGCATTATTTCTTATATGTAAGGCAGTAATATCAACAGAGAACATTTATGGTATATATCGATTGCATACTTCAATGGATAGGAGGAGGAATTCTCCTTGAAAGTCAAAGAAATCAATAGATCAAATTTCATTTCTTCCTGCATTTCATTTTGACCTAGGATACAGCTGACATTTTAACAGCAGAGAGCTGTGGAGGAAGCATCCCACCTCAGCTGCTGCAGTATTGAACACTGGATGGATTGTATGTCTCCTCTCTACATCTGGATTCCTAAATATTGGCTGGAGGGGGCATGGAGGAAATTTTGTTTGCTGCAGCTCATCCTACAGTTCATTAGCACCTTAGTGACTTGTAATCTCACTTCATTGAATGTGCGTATTTGGTAGAGTCAGCTTTCCTTTTGAAATGCCTTCAGTATTAACCACAGTCCCTTTCAGGCTGGCGCTTCATGTAGGCAACTCATGTTTAATGGGATTGTCTTTTTGTTGGTAATGGTTTGGTTGTACATTCACTAAGCGGATACTCAACATCAATCTGCTATGTACAAGACACTATTTATGAGATCAAAATCAGAGGAAGTGATACAAAGGAAACCCCTGAAACTGCAAGTATATATGGAAAACTTCACGGATATATAGTGCCTAGTGAAATACCAATGTTCTGTTAAGAGCAACCATGACATTAATTAAAACATACAAAAAAAATTACACAGAATATAACAACTATCTAGTTGAGAATAGCAGAAACCTACAGATGCAATAAGGACTCGATGGGGGGGAGGGCGCTGCTGTGTAGCAGGTGAGGATGCCACTTCCAGTGCCAGCATTCCAGTGACTAAAATTGGGCTCCAGTGACGTAGTCATTGCTGCTCCACTGCCAATCCAGCTCTCTGCTATGGCCTGGGAAAGCAGTGGAAGATGGCTCAAGTGCCTGGGCCCATGCAACCACATGAGAAATCTGGAAAAAGCTCCTGGTTCCTGGCTTTGGATTGATGCAGCCACTAGGGAGTGAACCAGTGGATGGAAGATTTCTCTCTCTCTGCCTCTGCCTCTCTGTAACTCTGCCTTTCAAATAAATAAATAAATCCTAAAAAACAAGTCCATGGACTGAGATTTCAGAAAAGGAAGCATCTGTAAAGATAGTCTGAGGTCATTTTCCTATTACAGAGAGAGGCAGAAAGCTAAGAAGTCACCCACTGAGAGCAGTTGCTAGAACTCATTACACAGTGCCAGCCTTTTGGCAGAGACTTTGGAAGGTGCGCTCAAGGGCACAGCTGGTGGCCCTGTTGGTACACTGACTACATCCTGGGGCAGCAGAGATTGGAGAGCTAAAATCCTAAGAAGAATGGATCTTTAAAAAATTGAACTGCTAGTCAACAGTCTTTTGAGAAAAATAACAAAATTCTATATACATCAAAATATAGGGGCTGTGGGGGGGCCAGCGCCGTGGTGTGGTGGTTAAATCATGGTCTGCAGTGCTAGCATTGGTGCCGATTCGAGTCCTAGCTGTTCCACTTCTGATCCAACCCCCTGATAATGTCCTGGGAAGGCAACGAAAGATGGTCCAAGTCCTTGGGCCTCTGAACCTACATGGGAGACCAGAAGAAGCTGCTGGCTTCAGCCTGCCTCAGCCCTGGTGGTTGCAGCCATGTGGGAAGTGAGCCAGCGTATAAAGATCTGTCACTCCTCAGCCAGCGACGTGGCTCACTAGGCTAATCCTCCACCTGCGGCGCCGGCACCCCAGGTTCTAGTCTCGGTTGGGGCGCCGGTTCTGTCCTGGTCGCTCCTCTTCCTGTCCAGCTCTCTGCTCTGGCCTGGGAGTGCAATGGAGGATGGCCCAAGTCCTTGGGCTCTGCACCCGCATGGGAGACCAGGAGAAGCACTTGGCTCCTGGCTCTGGATCAGCACCGTGCGCCGGCCACAGTGGCCATTGGGGGGTGAACCAACGGGAAAAGGAAGACCTTCCTTCCTCTCTACCTCTCACACTGTCCTCTCTGTCAAAAAATAAAAGATCTGTTGTTAGTCTCCCTCTCTGTAACTCTTTCAAATCAATAAATAAAAATAGTGACTCAAAAAACATAGGGGCCCTGAAGAGAATTCTAGAGCATCTATTGAAGATCTAGAGTGCCAGGTTCTAAGAGGAGGAGACAAAGCTGCAGAGAGAATCAGCCATTACTCTGCACAGTCCCCACTTGATTAATAAAGCAGTCTCCAATTTTTTAAAACCACAAATTGGAAGGCCAACTCCTCTCTGAATGAAGATATCCTCAACATGTAGTATTCAAACAAAACTTCAGATTTAACCCAAAATTCCCACCCATATCATCACAAAAGAAATTTGGAGCAGATGTTGTACAGTGGGTTAAGCTGCTGCTTGCAATGCCAATATCCCATATGAACATCAGTTCGAGTTACATCTGCTCCACTTTTGATTCAGCATCCCAATGATTTGTCTGGGAAAGCAGGGAGGATAACCCAAACTTGGGCCCCTGCACACATGTGGGAACTCCAGATGGAGCTCAGGCTCCTGATTTTGGCCTGGTCCAGGCCCAACTATTATAGTCATTTGAGAAGTGAACCAACAGATGGAATTGTGTGCTTTCTCTATTTCTCTCTGTAACTCTGCCTTTCAAGTAAATAAATACATCTTTAAGAAAGTATAAGCGGGGCCGGCACTGTGGCATAGCGGGTAAAGCCACTGCCTGCAGTGCTGGGATCCCATATGGGCACCAATTAGAGTCCCAGCTGCTCCACTTCTGATTTTGCTCTCTGCTATGGCCTGGGAAAGCAGTGGAGGATAGCCCAAGTCCTTGGGTCCCTGCACCTGCTTGGGAGGCTCCTGGCTTCAGATTGGCACAGCTCTGGCCATTGCAGCCATCTGGGGGGTGAATCAGTGCATGCAAGACCTCATTCTCTCTCTGCCTCTACTTCTCTAACTCTTTCAAACCAATAAATAAACCTTAAAAAAAGAAAGCATAGGCAATGTGTCTAAAACCTAAGAGAAATAACAGAGCAAATCAACAAGTGCTCCAGACACTGGATGTAATGATGAATGTCTGTACAAATATGATTACTCTTAAGAATATAAATGAAGATAGATGAATTCTGAATAATTTAAACATAATTTTACATTTAAAAACACCAAATATGTATTTTAGAATGAGTTTGTTTGAATGCTTTTGAATCAATCAAAATAATCCAACATATCAATCTTAAAAACAAATCATTCTATAAGATTTTTAAAACACATATAATCATTATTAAGTATCTATTAATTAAAACTGTTCAGAAACTGACAACAAATACAATCAAGGAAATCTACCTAAAACCTATTCATGAAAACACATAAAATGGAAAAAAGGCAATGATATCCTTTCAATACTCTTATAAAACATTGTATTGTAAGTTTTATGCATTGCAATAAACCATGAAAGAAAAAAATATATTTTAAAAACAATAGAATATTATCCATTTTAATGATACTATACCTAGATAGAAAATTGTAAAGAATCTACATAGAATGTTACTGAAACAAATGAATGATATTTTTATGGTTATAGTTTACAAGTTAATTATTCAAATATTACACATGTACATAGTGGTAATCAACAGAAATTAATGTTTTTATTTGTATTAATTATTTTGATTTATTTTAAAGGAAAAATGAGAATCAGAGACAGAAATTTTTGATCTACTGTTTCACTCCCCAAATACCTACAAAAGCTAGGACCAGGCCAGGCCAAAGCCAGGGGGCTAGAATTCACATCAGGACCGTCACACGAGTTGTAGGAACTTAGATCATCACCTGCTGCCTCCCACTGTATGCATTAGCAGGAAGTTGGAGGCAGAACTGGAACTTGAACCCAGAAACTCTCATATGTGGAGAGGGTGGAGGGGAGAGGTAGACATCCCAAGTGTGATATTCACCACTGGACCAAAAACAAGCAAGAAAATTTTTTTTGTTAAGTATTAATTATTTTTAATTTGATTTTTAAAATATTGAGGTACAATTCATATTTCCATACAATTTACTCCTTTAATCTGTACATTTTATTGGTTTTTAATATACCCATATGGTGTCCAACCATCACTACTATCTGATTTTGGAACATTTTTATTACCCAAAAAGAAGTCCTTTTACCTGTCACACCCTTTTTCCTTCTAACCCCTTGCGAACAGTAATCTACTTTCTGTCTGTATGGATTAGCTATTCTAGACACTTTCATTAAATAGGATTATACAATCTGTGGCCATATGCATCTGATTTCTTAACTCAAAAAAAAAAAAAACCTAAAAGATATACTCTAATAAAAACTAACAAATTTCATGCTGGATTTGTATAATGAAAACCACAAAACAGTGTTATAAATAATCTAAGACTATCTAAGCAAATGAACAGATACACTAAAAATTACCACATGCAAGGTTGTTTTCTTCCCAAACTAACCTATAGATTTAGTGTAGTCCCAATCAAACACCAAGCAAAACTTATCTTAGTAATAAATAGTTTATTGTAAGTTGCTTTTGAAAAATCGGTAATTTTAAAGAGCCAGAACAACCTTACAAACAAAGACCAAGAGCTGGTGTTGTGGTATATGGGATAAGCTGCTACCCTCTAAGCCATCATTTCATGTCAGAATGCCGGTTCAAGTCTTGTCTACTCTGCTTCTTGCATAGCTTCTTGCTAATGTGCCTTAGAGGGCAGCAGAGAAGGGCCCAAATATTTGGGCCCCCCGTACTGGTACATAAGTGAGAGAGTGGAATGAAATCCCTAGTTCCTGGCTTCAGCCTGGTCTAGATCCAACTGTTGGAGCCATTTGGGGAGTGAACCAGTGGATGGATGATCTGTCTTTTAAATAAATATTTGTTTAATAAATATTAAAAATATAATCCAATTTGGAAAAC
This sequence comes from Lepus europaeus, assembly GCF_033115175.1. Lineage (NCBI taxonomy): Eukaryota > Metazoa > Chordata > Mammalia > Lagomorpha > Leporidae > Lepus > Lepus europaeus. The sequence goes on from NC_084848.1 coordinate 19,098,115, forward strand.
ATAATTTTAAGGCTTATGAAAGTTACATTAATAAGATATAGACATTATAGATAGTGTTTTATATTTTTGGCAGAGATAACATAATTATAAAACTTTAGATATCAAAATAATTGCAGCAAATATTGCAATGTTCAGATAATGGGGAATTCAGTGTTGCTAAGAAGCTAAATCTTTACTCATGAATTTATAGAATCAATTTACTTCCATTCAAAAATCCCAGTTTTTATCATTGGGTTTTTGGTTTGCATTTGTATGGGATTATAACAAGGATTCAATATTCAAGGCAATTTTAAAGAGGAAAGAATTAATCAGCAGAACTACACATGACATAATATTTAAAATGTTAATTAAAGCAGTAGAAATATAGCCAAATGAATATTTTTATTATAGACTATTAATAGAACATAGCCACTGTCCCACATAATATAAACATGTCAGTGAAGAATGAATAGGCTTTTTATTAAATAGTGTTGAGAAAATTGAATTTCTACACTATTGAACATCTTACATAAAAATCTATTTCAGGTGGATTATAAACATATATATATATATACATGTATGTATATACACACACATATATACATAAATGTTCAAGGTTAAAAATAAAGCTTTTAGATAAAAAAGAAATATATTTATGATCAACTTGTCAGACTTCATGGGGAAATTTTAAAATGCTAACACAAGAAAAAAGTAGAAGATCAAAAGAACTTTATTAAATGTAATAGACATCTCATCAAAATACAACATTAAGTAATGAGAAAGTATGTCACAGGATTAGAAGAATCATGTTTGTACAACATACAGAGAACTAGTGTTAGATTATGAAGAGAAAGCCTGGCGTGAACATTTGTCCTAGTGGTTAAGGTGCCTGAGTCCCTCATTGGAATGTTCGCTTTTGATAAGCAGATCTGTTTAGGTCTCCTGCTGATGTAGACCCTGGGAGGCAGAGGCAGTGGTACAAGTGGTTCTCTGGCTACCCATATAATAGACTGCAATTGTGTTCCTAGCTCCTACCTGTGGCCTCGCCTACTTTCGGCTACTGTGGACATTTGTTGAGTGAACAAGTGGACAGAACCACTTTTTTTCATTCCATCTCTCTGCCTCCAAGATATAATTTTTAAAAATAACTTTAAAAGAAATCTTTGGTATGTAAATGTGGTCTGGTCAGTCAATAAGTGGGGACCCATTTAATAAAGTAATTCATAAAACAGGCTGTACAAATAGCCAGAAGGCATATTAAAAACAGGTTGTCAACACAGTTGGTCATCATGAAAATAGAAATTAAAACAAAATGAAGTAGTGAAAATTCTGGCCATGGTGGAAATAACTGCAAGATTGTCTCTGTATATAAACGAGAAATCTGGAAAACTATATAGAACCATCCTCTATCATTGAACAACATAGTTCAACAATGTCAGAGAGGAAAAAACTTGAAATGAGCCTCAGCTTTCAGATGGAAAACAGTTTCCAGACCACAACACAGGGAAAAACAAATACAGATATTAAAAAAAACTAAGAAAGGATGAGACCCTTGGGATGAATGCACAGGGCACCACAAAGGAACAAGCTATGCAAAGAGAAAGCTCCAGAAACCTTCCACTTGACAGTGGAGTTGAATATTTTGTTTTGCATCTCTGAAGCCATACTGCAAATAAATAAATCTTTTGAAAAACTTGTAAACTGTACTAAATTCTATATAACATAAAATGTCACACTTTGGCTAGTTTTAAGTGCTCAATTCAGTGACATTAAGTTATTGTACAATCATCCATTTCCAGAGTCATTTCATCTCTCCAAACTCAAACTCTAAACCTGTCAACAATGACGCCCCATTCTACCACACTGGCCAAAGAAACCACCATTCTACTTTCTGTCTCTGTGATTTTGCCCAGACCTAGAATAGTTAAGTACATGGTTTAAAACAAATTTTAAGGGCAGATGTTTGGCGTAGCTTGGCACACCTATATCCCATTAGCTGTGTGCCTGGGTTAGAGTTCCAGGTCTACTTTCCATCCAGCTTTCTGCTACTGTGCACCCTTGGAGGTAGCAGATGTAGTTCAAGTACTAGGGTCCCTGTCATCTACATGGGAGAAGTGGATTGAGTTCAAAGTTTGTGGTTCAACTTGTTCCATTTCAAGTTTTGGGGGTGAACCAGCAAATGCAGGCTCTCCCTTTCCTCTTCCTCTCCCTTCCTCTCTTTTCTCTACCCACCACTCACCTCCTTACTCTTAAAATAATTTCAAAATAGATTTTGAAGAACTAAATAAACAGACTAATCTGTTCATAAGATTGAAGTCTCAGCAATGTTAAGGTGGGCTTAACATTTTAATTATTAAACTGATTCTTAATTTTATATGAAATGACAAAGGATTATAATAGCAACAACCTAAAACAAAATTGAGAGATGTCTTAGATGCAATGAATCACAAGCAATCAGCACAATGTAACATTGGTGTAAAGATGGATGTGTATGTGTGTGTGCATACACGTATTTTTAGTACAAAAGGAAAAGACGACACATAGATTTCTACACCTTAAATGTTCATTGGGTTTTTGATCAAGATGTCCAAGCAGCTGATCAGAGGGAGGAATCAATTTCCAAAAATGGTACTGAAAGTGCTGGATATTTTCATGAGAAAAAATGAAATGACTCCTGTCTTATGCCATATAAAGAACTTAATACAGCAGAGATCTAGAAGAGCTTAAACCATAGTTTCTTTTTAAAATATGCAAAAAAACCTCATCATAAAAATTTCTTAAATAGATACAAAATTACCAAGTCCAAATTCATCAAAAATTTTTAAAGTTTCAAAAAGTCAAGCACAGACTGGAAGAAAAATCATTTCAGCCATTTATTTTATCAAAAATTTGTGTCCAGAACCTATAATATTACAATTCAATATTTAGAAAGTAAAATACTTAAAAATAATTTTCTCTATGTACAAATTCTCAGAACTCTTAGTTATCAAAGACATTGATGCTATTTAAACATCAACTGGACCAAAATTAGACATCAGCAAAAATCTATTTAACAGGGAAATTTAAAAAAATACTACGGGGCTGACCCTGTGCCATACTGGGTTAAGCCGATCCCACATAGGAGCCAATAGAGACCTAGCTGCTCCACTTCCCATCTAGCTCCCTGCTACTACACCTGGGAAAACAGCAGATGATGGCCCAAGTGCTTGGGCCTTTGCATCCATGTGGGAGACCAGGGAGAATCAATTGGCCATTTACAAAGTGAAAGTGCAGATGGAAGATTTCTCTCCTGATTGCAACAAATGTTAGTAACTATGTGGAGCAAGTATAATTCTGACAAATTGATGTTGTTAATGTAAAATAGTATCACTATAAAAGAGTTTGCTATTATGTTACAGAGTTGTACAAATATTGCCCATACAATCCACATACTCTATTCCTAGCTATTCACTCAAAAAAAAAAAATTCAAAATAAGTAATACATATTGGTAAAATAAAATCTATAGAAACTTTATTCATATTAGTGCCATGCCATCAACAATCCAAATACTAACAATTTAAAATAAATACATGGTTGTATATCCTTACAATATAATGATTATCAGCAATAAACCTGAACTACAGACACACACAAGAGGGATGGATATCTGAAATCTGCTGCATGAAACATGAAGAAAACAGGGTATCCCTCAAGGTTGTGTTTTGTGGAAAATTACAGTAAAATCCAAATTCACCAATAGTGACAGAAAACAGGGTGTGAACATGCTCCTAATTAGGGGCAGGGTGACCACAAAAGGCATGGGCAATTTGGTGGACATGGAAATGTTCTGAATCTTATTGGGGGCTTGACATGGATAAATATGCATATTTATAACTTATCAATTGATACAATCTGCATGTTATTAAAAATTAAATTTAATTAAAGTTACCCATCAGGAAGGCTTACATTTACAAAAAAAATAGAATTCTCAAACCTTGTATTACAACTACAGAATGCTACTTTGCCAGTTTATAGTACTTTCCACACTGACAGAAACAGTATGTGAACTCAATTGTTTCAAAATGTCTACTCACATATATTTTTAATTTGTTTACTTTTAAAACACTGGTAAGACACACTTTAGTAAAGATTTTTAAATTCAGTACTTCTTTACATATCTATATCTAAATACAATCACATTCTCAGTTACTATAGTTAGGATTTTAACATATGAATGGGGGTGATGGATCACAATTCAGCTTATAATAGGGATATACTTGGGGTGTGTGTGTGTGTGTGTGTGTGAGAATGTGTGTATACATGTGTTTCAATCTAATACAGTATTCATTGTATATAATGAAATAACTGCTCTCTGTCCATGTAGAATGCCACTAACTATGCACTAGACTAAGATAATTAAGAAAACGGTATTATGTAGGATCTCTGTCTTTAATGTGCTGTACACTGTTGTTTAATGCTTAACTAGTACTCCAACGGTAGTTTTTTCACTTTGTGTTGCTATATGGGGCAAACTGTTGAAATCTTTACCTAATATATACTAAACTGATCTTCTGTATATAAAGAGAATTGAAAATGAATCTTGATGTGAATGGAAGGGGAGAGGGAGCGGGAAAGGGGAGGGTTGCGGGTGGGAGGGAAGTTATGGGAGGGGGGAAGCCATTGTAACCCATAAGCTGTACTTTGGAAATTTATATTCATTAAATAAGAGTTTAATAAATGAAAAAAAAAAGAAAGAAAACGGTACTTTGAGTCATTTTCTGTCTCCTGTGGTTCAAATAAGGAAACCTGGCTTGATCCTGCATCTGGTGGACACATAAAGGAAAAGTATCCCAGATGTTAACAGAAAAGTCCTACTTGTAAGTGAACACTTACTGAATGCAGACACGGGAGCAGGCACTCTGCTATGTGCCTTACCCAAATCAATGTATTTAAGCCTCAGGGAAATCTAATACCTCTCCCATTTTCTGTGATGAAACTCAAGCATGTAGAGTTTAAACTATCTACTTAAGGAGACAGATCTGCTAAATTGCAAAGTCAGTATTTAAAATCCAGAGAAGTCTGGCTCCAAAGATAATACTCCTCACCACTGCAAGGTGTCCAGCATGTAACAAATCTTCCCAGGCAGACGAATCAATTAATTCACAGGTTTTTATTGGAATTCTGCTCCTGGGCTAGTTTCCCTGGTCCCAACAGAGCAACAGAGCGGGTGGGGGGTGGGGGTGGAGGGGGTGGGGAAGTTGCATGTCAGAGATTGGGAGGGCTCCTTTTATAGATTCAGGGCATGGGGGTTAAAGGTTGAGGCAGGTCTGATCTTCATTGGTTGACCTTTAGGCACCCGCAGGGAGCTTGACAAGGACTTTTCTTCCTCCGAAGTACAGGTAGAAACTTTCCATTTCTGGAAGTATAGGCCTTTCCTCCATGCGGATCCCAAAGCTACCAACCACCACAGTAGACACCTGCACATACCCAAAGTTCCAAAAGATTTGTTTGCCTTAAAGTAATTTGATTAAGACTGCTTTTATTTCCTAAGCAATTTGTTTCATTCTAAATAAAGTTCTATCTGTATTGATTACATTTTCAAAACAAAATAAAGCCTACCCTCTTTGGTGTATCCTGAGAATTTAATATCATTTAGACATACTATAAGCACCTATGCAAGTTGTTTGATTCGATTTATTCTTTATTGAATAGGACTTTAATTAATCAAGCATTTGGTTGTGATTTTTTTCTTTTAATAAAGATCTTATCTTCTCAGTGCTAGTGTACAGGAAAGGGATTCTACTATAATGGTAGCTATTATATTTAAGTTTTAAATGACTTTAAATAACGAGTTTTAATTTCCATGTTGATAGATTGGTGAATAATATTGCTTTATAATGGTCGATGTGATGTTACGGCAACTCCTATGGCTTGGTTAGGAATTATTAGTAAAATGGGCAGTCTTATTGAAGGTGCCATCTACACTCCAGACACCATCTTAGGCTCTAGCCCCCTGCTGCCATGGCTGGAAGCCAGGTGACCCCATGACCCAACCCACTGGTGTCAGCTTGACACCCACCCTGGTGGGAATCCCTGCTCCTACTTCCCTGCCTTCCCTCACCCCCCAAAAAATTTTGAAAGGACCTGTTCCTGAATACATAGGCCCTCTCTCTCTTCACCTCCTGATCTCTGTCTCTTGATCTTTCTCTCTTGCTATTTTTCTCTCTCTCTCATGCTCTCCTTCTCCCTCTTTTCCTTCTTCGCCCCTTCCCTCCAGTCTGTTAGGTTTCCCCCAATAAACCCTTTCCCTTACTCCAGTGTTTAGTGTGCTTTGTGGTGGCCTTACAGGAATAAACCACTGAGTGTCTTTGTACAAAGGAATCTAATGATTAATGAAAACATAGCATTTTCTAAGATTCTAACAATTTAAAATAAACCTCCTAGAAGCTGATTCAGGACACTACTGATTTGCCAAAACCAGGAACAAAAGTAAAATTATTATTGCTGGTCTACAGAAAGTTTAGACCAAACCACAAACGAAATAATTTCTTGGTAGCATGAAAAATATTGTAATAGATATATTATATGGAGGCCATTAAATAGTTGACTTTTTTATCCTTATAATTCACCTTTAACTTCTATTTTAATAATTTCAAAGATAATCCAATAGCTTCAAAGTTTGGCAATTGTCACTTTAACTCACTTTCAGTTTAATTGTAATTGTACATTCCAATTTTTTTTTTTAATTTTTGACAGGCAGAGTGGACAGTGAGAGAGAGACAGAGAGAAAGGTCTTCCTTTTGCCGTTGGTTCACCCTCCAATGGCCGCCGCGGTAGCACGCTGCGGCCGGCGCACCGCGCTGTTCCGATGGCAGGAGCCAGGTGCTTCTCCTGGTCCCCCATGGGGTGCAGGACCCAAGCACTTGGGCCATCCTCCACTGCACTCCCTGGCCACAGCAGAGAGCTGGCCTGGAAGAGGGGCAACCGGGACAGGATCGGTGCCCCAACCGGGACTAGAACCCGGTGTGCCAGCGCCGCAAGGCGGAGGATTAGCCTGTTGAGCCACGGCGCCGGCCTGTACATTCCAATTTAATCTATATTGCTTGTCATCAGTTTTATTCTCTACAATTCTTTACTATTTCTAGTCATACCACACACCTCTTTCAATGAACATTTACATTTGACTTCTTAAATATTGAGATGTTCCATCATTTACAATATGTTAGTTGTTCATCCATAATCATAATGTCAAGTAATATTTATAGTCCTGATGCCACTTCTAGTGACAACAGCATGAAACAAAAATAAACCATAGGAAACAATACTGACAGCATGGGAAGTAAACATGTTTCTGGCCAGAAATTAGACTGGCACATTACGGATCGTATCAGGATCTTTTCTGCATCTGATGTTAGACGGAAATGTCTTGCGTGTAGCTATACAGATGTTCTACAATAGTCACATCTTGAACTATTTTCTAATATGTTTGTTTTAGATGATAAAGAACACAAAATATAGTTTAGAATAAATGACCAATTAAACAAATCCTGAAGCTTTAGTGGAATTCTGAATTAAATGCAGACATTCTGTATTTAAAAAGCTCTGATAAAATATGGTATTTTTCAATGAATCATAACAAAAAGTCTTAAATTATCTGGCAAATTTTAAAGATTTAAGCATTTGCTTTTAATTTAATGATAGTCCTTTAATACCATATTCTACTTTAAAAAAATATTGTCTGTACTTGTCCCACCTAGGCCAGAATTGTTATTAAAGAGGTTAGTCAAAAAAGCCACCTACTGTGTTTGTATATAAATACTATGGTCTCTGGCTCTAGTCTCCTAGTCTCCTTCTACTCCTTTGACCTTGCTTTCAAAAAAAAAAAAAAAAAACAGTTATCGAGGGAGAGGGAGTTCTGGATTTTCATTTGCTCATTTGCTCATAATCTCACAATTCTATTTACAAAAGAGATTCCATTATTTTAAATACCAATATTTGCATTTAAAAGGATTATTTATTGGTTTGGCAATTGGAAGGAGTGACCATGGGAATAGAATTGGAAAAGCAACCAGAAAGGGAATACAATCCCATGTAAAAGGCCTCTGGGACAGTTGAATATGAAGTGCAACTTCTGACTTCAAAGTTCCTCATTAAAAGAGAAACACAACAGCAAGAATAGAATAGCTTACACTGATTTTTTTAAAGTAGTGTTCACTTTTAAAAGAAGCAAAGGTTTTGAAATAAATGATACTAAGAAATACTTTTTGTTTGAAGCAATATGCTACCTGATCAATTTAATCTACAATTTGATATTAGGAAGACACTGCTTGAGCAAGAAAAAATAAATAAACTAAAATAAAATTAAATAAAAAATAAAAAATGAGGCTATGAACTGTGATATTGGGATGATTTTTTTAAAATACCAAGTACAGATATTGAAGTAATGGTAAAGGCAACCTTAAAAATCACATTTCTGTTTAGCACACCATGCATGTCAACAGCAGATATATTTTATCATAATAATTTGTGCATCAGTTTTTCCATGAGACACTTCCTGGAAGCTAAAAAAAAAATTGTATTTGAGTGGACTGGAAAAGCTGATTAAACGAGTATCTTGTTTATTGAAAGGCCTTAATTGGCATCTGGGTACTACACATAGTCATCCACAAATAAGCATTAATCTTACTCTATTTGAGTCCTTGCATCAGACCAGTCCCAGAGATAAATGAGACTGGCCTCTCCTATTGCTGAACCTGCACTCTACTTTGGGCCATGAGTCATTCTAAGTGGCAAATGAGAAGTACTATATCTCCTGTGGGGTTTTACAAAAAAGAATGATAGCTCTGACCTCGACTGGTGAGGAAAGGCTTTGTGGAAGAAATCAGACTTGACCCAGATCGTAAAAAAATGGGCAATAAATAATAATAATAATAACTCCTAAGCTACGTAATGTTTTATGGGCTTGAAAGCATTTAGGCATTACCTCACTTATTGCTCACAATGGAAGAACAGTGAGCAAGTGAGTCTGTCCCAGGCAGGATGCAGTTTTTAAAAGGAGTTAAAGGCGGCTGTCATTGGAAGAGAACACTTGGGTCACACAGAAAAGGTCCTCAAACCTCAGAAACTTGTAAGGCTTAGGATGTGTTTCAGGCTATTAGTGTGTGTGTGTTGGGGGGAGGGGCGGGAGGGGTGGAAGTATTAATTTAGGAAATGGGATTGAGTTTTTTTTCCCCTTAGGTCAATTAAATAACATGATTCTTTTTTTTAAACACACAAGTAAACAAAGCACATGCAGATTCTACCCTTCAACAGTATCACTAGTCTAGAAGGGCATTTGTGAATTTCTCTTTATGACTGTCCATTTCAACTTGGCAACAGCACACCAATGATATAGCTTTATATTTACTACAAAATTTCTCCTGTATAGGAAGAAGTATATGAGAATTACGAAGCTGTAAAAAATTAATTATTGAAAATCCTCTTGGTCAAACCAAGTATATATGGTAAACAAATGCCCAGGAGAAAAAGTATCTAGAATTTAGAGTAGTACACAGCCTTAATTCAATACTCTCCTTAGGAACTGGTTTTACTTGAAAAACATATAGTAAAAAATATGCAGTAGAGCGAGTTGAGTTTGTGACATATTAATGAGATGACTTCCAATTAGGACACAATGAAGACAAATAAATGGCACTTCCTAAGAGTCTTAGAGGACTACCTGAACTTTTTAACATTTGACAGATATATATGATCTATAATAAAAATGTTTAGTAACAGAAATCAAAATCTTTGTCTTCCTGAGACAAACTGATTATGTGTCTTATTCTACAGTTTCCATACGTCTTTCTATAGGATATCACTCTACATTTAATAGATGATAAACAGTTTGGGCCTGCATGATACAATATCTTTCATAGTCCATAGATGTCAACCAGAATCCACAACCATTTTGTAAATGCTAATTAAATTTTCCAAAGACCATCCCTGTGATGTCAATATAATTTATCATAAATAAGTTTATGAAAGATTAAACTACCTGAAACTTAGCTAGAGAAAACATCAGCTATGGAAATTTATGATTAAAAAAAAGTTGCTGTGACATAATTGAAAACTTCTGGATGAATTCCAAGTAAAGTCTTCTGTAGCAGTTTAATCTCAAGTGAATAGGTCCATGCCTTTTTTTTGGGGGGGGGGGGGAAGAGGATTGAAATATTGCAAGTATGTAATATATTACAGCTTATAATAAATACTTTAGTTTTAGCAGTTTTGTATTACATAATAACATTCGCTAATTTTGAAATATATGTTCATATCACTCTTTTTTAAAAATGGGATAATTAGCTTTCCGCGCTACCCGGCGAGGGGTCCCTATGGTGTTGTTCTTGATTCCCAGCATAACTTAAGGGGAAGCTGTCACAATGTCCGGAGCCCTTGATGTCCTGCAAATGAAGGAGGAGGACGTCCTCAAGTTCCTTGCAGCAGGAACCCACCTAGGTGGCACCAACCTTGACTTCCAGATGGAACAGTACATTTACAAAAGGAAAAGTGATGGCATCTACGTCATCAATCTGAAGAGGACCTGGGAGAAGCTTCTGTTGGCGGCTCGTGCTATTGTGGCCACTGAAAACCCTGCTGATGTCAGTGTGATATCCTCCAAGAACACTGGCCAGAGAGCTGTGCTGAAGTTTGCTGCTGCCACCTGAGCTACTCCCATTGCTGGCCGCTTCACACCTGGAACCTTCACTAACCAGATCCAGGCAGCCTTCCAGGAACCACGGTTTCTGGTGGTTACTGATCCTCAGGCTGACCACCAGCCTCTCACGGAGGCCTCTTACGTGAACCTGCCTACTATTGCTCTGTGTAACACAGACTCTCCTCTGCGCTACGTGGACATTGCCATTCCGTGCAACAACAGGGGAGCCCACTCAGTGGGTCTGATGTGGTGGATGCTGGCCCGGGAGGTTCTGCGCATGTGTGGTACCATCTCCCGTGAACACCCCTGGGAGGTCATGCCTGATCTCTACTTCTACAGAGATCCTGAAGAGATTGAAAAAGAAGAGCAGGCCACCGCTGAAAAAGCTGTGGCCAAGGAGGAGTTTCAGGGTGAACGGACGGCCCAGCACCTGAGTTCACCGCTACTTAGCCTGAGGTTGCTGACTGGTCTGAAGGCGTGCAGGTGCCCTCTGTGCCTATTCAGCAGTTCCCCACTGAAGACGGAGTGCTCAGCCCGCCACTGAAGACTGGGCTGCAGCCCCCAGTGCTCTGGCCACCGAGTGCGTGGGAACAACCACTGAGTGGTCTTAGGCTGCTTGTCATGGAAATGAGGTTGACGGAAAATAAACACCAGTTTCTACAGACAAAAAAAGAGGCTAATTACAATTGAGAGAGATTCAATTTATCTAATCTGTGAAAACAAGTCAGGATTCTTTTCAAAAATCATGTTACTCATTTATTATCCCAATACATGGTTCTCATTTGTCCTATCATATCTAACAACTCATCACATAAAACACCACATATATAATCAGACATGCCAGATATTCATACTGTTACCAACATTCACTATGTATAAAACCTGTCTTGAGTAAATGATAGTTGGGTTTAATTTCAGTAAGATGCAAAGAATTTTGAGCTCTTATATAAACATTTATAGGAAAAAACAGAATTTATCTTTGGCCCAAGGAAATTTAAACAGACACTAGAACAATAAATAAATGCTCGAGGAACGTGAGATGTTGGTAATATAGCTTCAAAGAGATTTTTTTGATTTGTGGGAAGGCATTTCCCATATCATACTAGTGGACATTGTCATTTGTCTAAGGATACTGGTGTTATTTTTTCTACTATATGTGGCCATAGGAATTGGAACAATCATTTTTGGAAAGTATAGTTTGAAAGGATAATGATGTATGCAGTTTTTTATGTCACGGAATTCTTTGACATACGTTTTCAGATTTAGAACTTACAAGAGCGAGGTAGATGTTCCTAGTACCCCCATTTAGAGAAAACAAACATGCAACCAACCAACCAAAGACTAGGTGGTGAGGGTGCTGGTATAGCTGGATGGTGAGCAAGATAGGTTGTCCAAGGGGACTCTGACAGAGGTGAACAACTGAATAGAAAGAAGATAAATGTATTGCTGAATGCCTAGGGGCTGAGCTTGGATTAACAACTCTCAAGAATTAATCTGCTTTCATAATCAAAAGCTACCAACCAGAGACATCCAATGCCTTAGAGTGGAATGGTTAGTTCTCTGGGGAACTTATGAGGATGCTCAGAGGTAAGTCAGTGTTAAACAATCTAAAACAGCTGTTAAGATCAGAGAGCACTGTATCTGTATGTGCAAGTCAGATACATAAAGGTTTCCCATCTCTGAACTAAGGCTGAGGTATGAAACATGTTAGTTAACAAAACAGGGCAAGAAGAGTGGGGTCGCAGGTGTACAGACAGCATTCTACTCCACGTGAACCCCCAGCCTCCACACCTGCATCAGACTTGAGCCTGCAAGTCATTTTTAAAGTAAATCAAAGTCGATATTCTCTTAATTTAATAAATTCAGTCATTTTAAATTATAACACTGAAGTTACTTTAAAGGCATTTGGGAAATATTTTCCAAATGAAAAGTTAGAAATTATAAACAAATAAATCAGAAAGCTGGAAAATCATGGGACCATCTCTATGTATAACCATGAGGAAGACAAAAGTTCACTGTGAGAGAAGCAAATTACGGTGACTTTATTATAAAATCACTTGAGTCACATTTGTTCAATCAATAAGATAGAATAGATACATAGATGACAAACACAGTATGCTAAAATATTGATGCATACATAGACCAAGGATGATAGCACATGAGAGAATTTCAAAAAGTTAGAAAAAGTAAAAGATAAATTTATTTTGGCAAAAATTGGTTTTGAAATCCAAGTGCAGTTTCTTCACAGAACACATAATTCACCTCTATGAAGTGCCACTGTGTATTGGAAGGTACAGAGGATTAGGTTAGTATGTTTTTAGAGACAAATAAGGTGATACAAACATACACATACACACACACAGATAAACATGGAATTGCAGAGATAGATGCAAATATGTGCATCATATATGTTTAACGTTTTCTCTTGCTTTTGATTTACTCCTTCATCTCTGCTTTCTCATTGAAAAAATAATCACTAGATGTTGGCTAGGAGAAGAGAAATTCAAAAAATGCAAATTATCTGAATGGATAGTGATTGATATATGAATTTAGTTTTGAATCTGTAGTGTTAGAAGATAGGTTTCAGGGGATGACATAGTAGCATAGTGGATAAAGCTGTCCCTTATTTCCTTTTATAGATACAGAGTGTGGGGGTTAAAGGTTGAGGCATCTCTGATCCTCACTGGTTGACCTTTAGGTGCCCATGGGGACATTGGCAAGGACATTTAGTTACCACAAGTCCAGGTAGGGACTCTCCATTCCTGGAAATGTGGGCCTTCTCTCCTGTGGATCCCGAAGCTACCAATGTTACCTTTCCAAATACAGTGTTGACTAAGAAAACATAGGCCAAATAAGGGATAAGGACCACTAGTTACTAATTTCTGGCATTTTCCTTTATGCCAAAATTGGTATACTATTACTAATAAACATGGCCATGTATCCCGTCATTGGGCTCTGTACCATACTGGAGATTAAATACCAAGTGTAGGCAGTTATCCTGTACAAAAGTCCTTTACAATGTGAACTTTAGTTGTTTCACATCTTCTGCCTACCTGGCAAGATATCATGTGACCCAACCTCACCAAGTATCCTGAATTTCCATGATTAAATTTTTAACGTTCCATGTCTCTTCAATTTCATTTTTTTTTTTTTTGAGATTTAAAAGTATTTATTAGAATCAAGGACCTCCAGCCAGAGCACCTTGTGGGGGGTACCTTTCTCAAATATACGACCTCACCTGGAAAGACCTTGATATTATCCTTTCTTCCTCTCTCATTTTTGAGGAATGTGTAGAGGTCCGACAGGCTGCCTGAGATGAGGCCGACAAGACCCGATTAACTGATCCCACTCCCAGGAGCCCAGGCAGTACCCAAAGTAGAGCTGGGATGGGGCTACCAGGAAGGACAGCTGGGAAGACAAAATGTGGTCAATACGGTCTCCCACAAGGTGGTCAATTTTGATAGTCTTCAAGAGGTCACCCAGGACCCAGGGTGACCCAGACGCTTTTTTAAACAGGCTCACTGAATTTCACCAAACTTGATCCTCATTCCCCCTCCAGGGCGGTGATTCTGGCCTCTCATTTCATTTCTCAGTCTACCCTAAATATCAGAAAAAAAAACTAAAAAGGGTGGAGGGTGGTTCAGAGACCCCCACTAGAGACCTTGTAAAGATCGCTTTCAAGGTCTATAATACTCAGGGAGAGGCAGCTGAGCAGGCACGACAGGCCAGGATGCAGAAAAAGGTTACCCTCCAGACTCAGGCCCTGGTGGCAGCCCTGAGGCCAGTGGAGGGAAGAGGGGTCAAGGGCAACCAACCCACCAGGGCATGCTTCAAGTGCAGACGAGAGGGACTCTGGGCTCCAGCATGCCCCAACCCTCACACACCCACCTGGCCATGACCCACATATGGCCAACTGGGCCACTGGAAGAGCAACTGCTCCAGGAGAAGCCCAACTCCCATAGAGGACTTCATGCTACAACTGCTGGGGATGGCCGAAGACTGACGGAGCCCAGACTCCGGGACCCGTATCATCCTGGCCAAGCCCAGGTAACACTCCAGGTAGTGGGTAAGTCCACAGAGTTCCTGGTGGATACAGGGGCTACCTATTGTGTCCTGCCAGCCTATGTGGACCCACTCCTGCCCTCTTCAGTTTCCATAATGGCGATTGATAGGACTCCCTCCTACCTTAGGTGAACGTCAGACTTGCCTCATCATTTGGAAGACCATCTGTTCTCCCACTCCTTCCTGGTAATCCCTTCTTGCCTGGACCCTCCTACAGGGATGGGACATCTTATTCCAACTGGGCTCCGATCTCCAGATTCTACCGCGACGACCTTCAGCTGCTCTCCTACTCCCTCTGATCACTTCAGGAGGGCACTCCGTATCCTAACTGACCTCAATTCCCATCTCTGAGACAGACACAGACACATACTAGGCCTGACAGTCCTGTCATCCCACAATTTAGCTGAGCTTTTGGGACAGGGGTTTCTCCCCCTTCTCAGCCCCTCCCAGGTCCAGGAACTACATCTCCTGTTCATCAAAAATCCCCATATTACTATAGCCCACTCACCTCCCCCCTTAAACCCAGTCACCCTCCTTCCGTTCCCATCCTCCTCCATGGACTCTCTTCCTGACTATCATTCCTGCTCTGAAGTACTAAATTCCTTCCAGACCCTGACAGACCATGTTCTAGACCACCCAATAGACTCCCCTGACTGAACACTGTTTGTGGATGGCAGCTTGGTGAGGGGGGTAGATGGGGTGCACAGAGCAGCATATGTAATGGTTACTCTCAATAAGACCATAGAGGCTCAACACCTTCCCCCAGGGGCCACCTCCCAAAAGGCCGAACTCCATGCCATACAGAAGGAAAGGAGGTTCCTGACATCATGGGGAACGCCAATAGTTAATGCCACCTACATCTACCAGCTTCTCCAGGCCCTTACCCTGCCCCTCCCAGTGGCAATAATCCATTGCAAGGGCCACCAACAAATGACTGATCCGGTGTCAATGGGTAACAGGCAAACAGACTTGGTGACTCAGACACTTACTAGCCAAGACCTACCTACACAGGAGCCCCTCACCCCCATTGTTGTTCCTCATAACTTCTATTAAGCCAACTTACCTCCCTCAGGAAAGACATCAATTATAAAAAATAGAGGTAAGGAACACCCCAAGGGGTGGATTTTTCTCCAAGACAAGATCACTCTCCCTACTCAAAACTTCCATTATTAACTGACATTCACAACTCCCTACATAAAAACCCAGACTCACTCTACCATTTTCTGACCCCTCTGCTCCACTGTCCTACTCTTGAAGATCTCCTTAAACAGGTTCACTCATTCTGTACTATATGTCCTTGACATCCCCTCAGGGAAAGCTAAAGCCTGCTCACCAGATGAGAGGCCACCTTCCCAGTGAAGACTGGCAAATAGACTTTACTCATGTGTCCCCTCACAAACGCTTATGGTATGATCTAACCATGATGGACACATTTTCCGGTTGGATAGAGGCCTTTCTTTCTTTTTTTTTTTTTTTTTTTGACAGGCAGAGTGGATAGTGAGAGATAGAGAGACAGAGAGAAAGGGCTTCCTTCTTGCCATTGGTTTGCCCTCCAATGGCTGCTGCGGACGGCATCTCGCTGATCCGAAGCCAGGAGCCAGGTGCTTCTCCTGGTCTCCCATGCGGATGCAGGGCCCAAGGACTTGGGCCATCCTCCACTGCCTTCCCAGGCCATAGCAGAGAGCTGGCCTGGAAGAAGGGCAACCAGGATAGAATCTGGCGCCCCAACCGGGACTAGAACCCGGTGTGCTGGCGCCGCAAGACGGAGGATTAGCCTGTTACGCCACGGCGCCGAGAGGCCTTTCCTACAATTTCATAAATGCAGCCATGGTGGCTGAAATCTTACTCCAACACATCATCCCACGATTCGGGCTGCCTACCTCTAATCGGACAATGAGCCAGCCTTTGTATCACAGGTGGTACAAGTTATATAAGCCCTTGGCACCACCTGGAAGTTACACATCCCATACCGCCCCCAATCCTCGGATAAAGTCAAAAAGGCGAATGGCATGCTAAAAGATTTGCTTACTAAACTCTCCATCCAACTTCAGATGGGATGGCCACAACTACTCCCTTTGGCCCTCACCAGGCTTCGTGCAGCTCCACACAAGTCCCTGGGACTTAGCCAGTTTGAGCTCATATATGGAAGACCGTTCTTCTTAACCATAACTTGCCAGTCCACACCCCTATCTCACCTTACTTCATTTGCTTCTCAGGGAACACGCTGACCAACATCTCCCATCCCCATCTGCTCATCACCCAGCTGGTCTGGAGGTCCTGCCTCTCCAGCCTGGGGACTCCATCTTACTCTGGTCCTCCCAGTACCAGTCATGCCATACCTGTTGGAAGGGACCCCCACATCATAATTCTCACCACTCTAACTGTGGCCAAACTACTGGGACATGAAAACTGGTATCATATAGCTCGCCTCAAGAGGACACTTTCCCCTCCCCCAGAGCCACCGTCATCCTGGACAGCCACTGCTCTGGGGCCTACCAAGTCTAAGTTTGTCTTTAAACCTAGTCCTCCTGGTCCTGCTTGATTCCTAAGAAACTGGTCTCGGCTCAGTCCCTGCCCACATGTTTGCACTCCTCCCACCTATCTTACTTTTCATCCACATGTTATGAGAGAACATCACCACAATTCTGATGTTCCTTTGCTGGATTCCCAGCAATCCAGGTAACTGCCTGCCATGGCAGAACCCGCAGACATGACTGCTTTGCCAAATCCCCCAGCTCAAAGGTCTGTATGACACTGACCACTCACTGGGGCTATAGCAACAGGGAAGGCACCAGGACTTTAATTGATGACAGGAGGTTGCCAGGATAAAGGAGGTGATCAAGGACTTAGGAGAAAACTTGTCACAAATAACCACTCAGTGGCGACCCTTGCCACATCTCCACAGAGACACGACCCACCTCACCTCCCATGCCCTATCTGGGTTCCATATATTTCTTGTGTCTACCAGCTCCTCAATTCTTCTGATATCTCTCTGGCTGATGGTTGCTGGATTTGTTCCACCCTGTTAACCTCCCTTTACAGCTATTGAAGTCCCAACAAATTTCTACTCCAGGACCCACCAAAGAGACAACTTCTCCCTTACTTACTAATCTCCTTCACCCAAAAAACCTACACCAGTGTTTCAATCTAACCTCACCATTATCTCCTGACCCCACTATCCCCCAACCTTTTTTTCAACTCCACTCTCTGTAATTCCATGACCCCTATAAAGCCGGGAGATTGCTTAACTGGAGGTCAGTTCCTCCAGTGGGGGAGCTCCCTATTCCGCTGTCTACTGCCTAATTCAACTGACATCTGTATTCCTGTAATTGTCCTCCAAGAGGTCTCCGTGGTGCCCCCAAACCAGTCTCTCCCAATACTGGTGCTGCAAAATACCTGTGCTAAAAGGGACATAATTATCCTTCCCTTTCTAGCGGCACTAGGTGTTCTAACAGGAGTGGGGACAGGAGTAGCTAGCCTGGCGTATGGTACTACCCAGATACAGCAACTGGCAAACACCTTGAATACGGAGCTACAAAATGTTGCAGCCTCCATTATAAAACTGCAAGACCAGATTGACTCCCTAGCTGATATGGCCCTTCAAAACAGAAGGACATTAGACCTCTTACTAGTAGATAAAGGGGGAACATCCGTATTTCTGGGGTAACAGTGCTGCTTTTTAAGTAACAAATCTGGAGTGGTCAGAAACATGGCACAACAACTTAATGAACATTGCCAAATGACAACAGGAGTACCAGGGACAACACGGATGGAATCTATTTTCCTCTTTTCTCCCTTGGCCACTCCCAACTCTGGGACACATAATAACTGTAGGGATAACTGTAATGATGGCTCCTTGTGCTCTCAGGCTCATAAAAGATCGAATCCAGGAAGCCTCCAGAGTAGCGGTCAACCAGATGCTTCTCCAGCCATACATGCCTGTCCATGTGGAGCTCCAAGACATCCCCAGTGGGCCCCTGTAGATGACATCCCCGATCAGCAGGAAGTAGCCAGAAAGACTCATTGCCTCCCTTTTTCCTATCATCAAGAGGTCGGGATGGTAGCTTTGGGATCTTCAGGAGAGAAGGCCCACACTTTCAGGAATGGAGAGTCCCTACCTGCACTTCTGGGAATGAAAAGTCCTTGCCAAATTCCCCACAGACCTAAAGGTCAACCAATGAGGATCAGACATGACTCAACCTTTAACCTCCATGCCCTGTATCTATAAAAGGAGTCCTCCCAACCTCTGATGTATGATTTCCCCAGCCCCTGCCCTGTTGGGGCCTGAGAACCTCACCCGGGAGCGGAATCCCAATAAAAGCCTGCAATCTGATTCAGCTGGCTGGGAAGATTCATTATGCGCCGGACACCTTGCAAACGTAACTAGGCAATTAGTACAGCTGAGCCCAACACAGACTACTGAGAAACTGCTTGTGTCAGGCCCTTCTGCTACCTGCTCGACTCTGTAGTCTTTTGAATTTGTTACCTTTAGTGAGGACAAACTGCCTTGGGGAAGAGATTTGTTCATTGTTCAGCAACATGACTTATTTGGCCTTCACATATTCATCACTTGTAAACAGGAGATAGAAATATTTCCCACTGAACAGTTTGCTTTGAAGATTACATTATTTAATGCACATAAATAATTCAGCCCAAAGCCTGGAATATAATAAGTGCTTACTAAATATTAACTATTGTCATTAACATGAAGATGTCAAAGAAGGTAGTAAAAATAATGCACATCAGAGATGCTGAGTGCTTGAATGAAAACATTAGAGGAATGAAACCAAATAGTTGGGGAGATATGTCTAAAATTATAATTCATGGAAATCTAAATAGATACAAAATTAAGCAAGAGGCAAAATGTATTGAAGTTTAAATTATATTTGTAATCCAGTGTCTATAATGGTAGATTAATCCTCACACAAGCTGATGTTTTCCGAACTATCTTCTTATGGTAGAATCATTGTTGATAAGTAGCTATTCCTCTCTGTTTATACACAAGGCTGTCTGTGTGATATAATGAACCATCTCTCTGCCAATGAACATGAAGTATAGAATTGGGCTGAAACCTTCTGGGTCCATATGTTCATCCTAGAAAAATAACATTATAGATCCTCACAATGTAGATCTAAATATAGACTCCTTAGCCACATTTCATATTCTTGATCACCTCCCCTTTTTCTCAACTTTCATTAAATACCCTCAAGATCTGAAGATGATGACACAAGGTTTTTATAGTTGAAAGGTAGGGAAAACTTACCATTTCTTGCTACCTACGCTTGAAGACAAAGTCAACCTGAATACAAGTAAAAATCTCTAGTCAGAACATAGCTCCATAGTATTTATCTGATATGAATTATTGTGAATGTTGGGGAATGACAGGTGCTGAGAAGCATTTCCTGTGCCTAGAGAAACTATCTCCCCTCAAAAGTTATATCAGCTGTCTTTCTGTGAACTTTCAAAATTAATTTCATTTTCTCTTTCTCTGTAGGAAGCATAGGGAAGTTAAAAGAATTTCAAAGTCTAGATGCTTGTTAAATTAGTTCCAAATTCTCATCCTCATTCTATCAATGGGAGAAAAAGAGGTAGCATTGAATTTGATCCCATCCTGCAACATACAAAGTAAAGCAAATATTGTCAAATTGGTGCTTCTATACAATTCCTAACTACACAGAATAGCAGTGGAAAAATAGCACTCCACATAATGACTAATAATTACATTTTGATCCCCTATGTATCAACTTCCAGATTTAGATTCCCCAGACATTATTTAAACAAAGCTTATATAGGTAAAGTAGACATAAAGTTATGCAATAACAGATTAAGATATTACACAGTTCAGAACGTTTCCCAAATGGGAAGGTATATATATATGTATATATATACATATATATATATACACACACACATATATATATATATGTCTTAAAGATGGGAAACTAATTTGGAAATTATAATTTTTCTGAAATGTCTTAATAAAACAAGTTGAAATATGGGAAATGTGTGTGATTGTTTATACTGGTGTAACATCAAGTATCTATGGATGCAGATGGTTCTAAATAAGCAAAAACACCAAATCTGAAATATGAGAATTTTCCACTAATTTATATGAATTATGTTTTCTCAAAACACTTACCATAATAGTCTTATGCTTTTAACACATTCTATGGATGGATATTTGTAGTTATTTGAGGACTGTCATACATCTAATTCATATCCATGTGGCCATTTCCCATTTTAGTAACCATAAAAGATATTAATCAATAACAGTATCATCCCTACTTGGATTTCCTAGACCAATTACTGTTACCAGTTTTGCATAACTGCATCAATAGATAAAACATACATGCTATTACTTCTCATATTTAATGACATCTAGAAGATAGCAAAGTTAGCTTGCTTCTCTATGAACACAAACCAAGGGCTTGCTGTCCTGGTGAATTCCAATTCTCTGAATCCCAAGATGTATTGCCAACAACATTTAGCATCCTGCAGAGCCCCAGTATTGAAATTCATATCCTAAATTCTGTTTGAGGAACTACTGATTTCATGACTCTTTCTCAGAGATATTACAGGCTGATACCATTTGCACTCCCATCAGCACATTATAGAACATAGAATGGTTAGTTCACAAGTGAGAAATAACCAAAGTGACATGTGTTTGCCAGGAAAAGATGATTCAAGTTCCAAATACTTTGAATAGATCACTACATACTGAGAAAGTAAAGTTACTCTATTATTAGTATATACTGAGGACAAAAGCCAAAGAAGAATATCTAAAGAATTAAGACAAGAAATACAGTGAGGAATCTGTGATGAGA
This sequence comes from Lepus europaeus, assembly GCF_033115175.1. Classification (NCBI taxonomy): domain Eukaryota; kingdom Metazoa; phylum Chordata; class Mammalia; order Lagomorpha; family Leporidae; genus Lepus; species Lepus europaeus. Next base: position 19,119,653 of record NC_084848.1, read on the forward strand.
AGAGGTGATACTCCAGATAGACGGTGAAGTAAATATGGGAGCAAGATACTCAGAAAGCTATGAATGATTCAGGAAATGGGTCTTCATGAAAACAGCACATAACAGTAAATCTGGAAATAATAAGTAAAATCACACTCTCATCTAATAATTTCTTACTGGCTTCGCAGTTCCCCATGGAACCTTAGATCACTTAGAAATGAGGCTACTTTTGATACACGTATTAATATCATTAAGTAAAATAATTATTTCCTAACGTTGCCTAAACTATCACACAGCATTAACATCCTGAAGCCATAGATTTATTGTCTCAAAGTTTCTATGGATCAGGAGACTAAATGTGTTAGGAGGTTAAGGGCTCAGTAGGCTGCAGTCAAGATAAAACCAGCAACTATGTGCAGTTTGAGTCTTCTTTTAAGCTCACTGGCTGTTTAAATTCAAATCTCAACACCAGTTTGACTGAGGTCTTTTGTCTTTTTGTTTTTGTGTTTTTGATAGTTGCCATCAGATACTACTGTCCAAAGAGTGCCCACAATTCCTTCCCACATCCTTTCCCCAGACTACACAAAACATGCATGCTTTTTTTTTTTTTTCTTCCAGAACTGGAGGAAGTGGAACTCTCTGACTTCTTCCTCTGCCAACATTCAGAAAAAAATCCTTTTCCAAAATAGAAATTCATAGAATTCATGTCCAAATTCATCTCTCAACAGAATGCTCTCTATTTTAACCAAAACACAGCGCATGGTGCACAACAGGCTGCAGGAATCAGAGGAACAAGTATGGATTGTGCTTACCACTATGACCAGCATAATTTAACAGATGATCAATTGAGGACACATTTTCTCAGATGAAAGTGGCATCAAATACTGGAACTAGAACCTTGCACTATGGAAGTGTCAATGAAGTAACATCTTTCAGTTTCAGGGAATTATAAGCATTCCATTCAGGCATGTTTGTCTTTGTAAACCTGCATCTCTTGATCTCCTTTGAGGCTTAATTTCCACTTTTTTGATTTGCAATTCAGTAATTTCTGACAGACTTGTTCTAAGTATCAAATTTAAGATTTAATGGGTATTGTGAACCCTAATAATGGGTCATTGTTATCACTGTCACGCATTATTTCTTCTTTTTAAAGCCACAAACAGCATAACCATATTTTGGCTCATTTTATTTAATCTACTTAAGGAAAAGCGCAGCTTAATATTTAATTAAGGAATGTTATGTTTGATTTTAATGTAGATTTTTTTGTTTTCTTTTATTCTTTGGCTTTTTAATTTAGGAGTTACAAAGGTGCTTCTATGCTTCTGTTGCCAGATTTAGCTCACAAATTTCCAGAAGAAGCATTTGTACATCAAAAGATGTTCTTCTTAAATAATTCAGCTAATTAAATTAAAGCTGCTTCAGAACACGCTCAACAGTCTGAGGCTTTTTGATATGATATTAGTTTATTATAATTGAGTCTCCAAAAGGACTTCTCCAAGACACATGGTGAGTGAGTAACGAATAAAGTTGGTATGCATATTGATTCTTATGAAATTAGCAAAATAACCAAGACAAAGAAATTAAGCATGGGAACAAAGATCTTTTATGAATTATGAAGGAACCAGTTTTCTTCATTATCATAAAACATTTGGATATGTGAATGAGAAGCAAAAGAAAAGCTCTCAGATTCTATTTAGCTCCTATTGTCCTGTTAAAGGTGGAACTGATGTGCACATGTTTGTTTTTCAAAGAATCAGAAAAAAGAACTATGTGCAGAACACTGCACATCAAGTAATAATGAGTAAAATGTAGTTTTAATGTGTATTTCCAAAGAATAAAATGTAACAGTGGGAATATCTAACCGCCCAAGTTAACAATGGTTTATTAATTACAATAGTATAAGTTTAGAATTATCAAATTTTACTAACTGGTGGTGGTCCCTAAATAGATTTTTTGAAATCTCACTTTTTGTTATTCCTATTGTATTTCAACATCAATACCTGTGTTTAGATGTAATGCTCAGTCAGCTCAGTAAAGCTCTGTCCTTAAGCTCTTTCTAAAAATCTAATCTGAAATAGTACCAATCTATTCAATTATTACATGGGCTTTGAAAAACCACAATTTCAAGAACTTTTCTTAAAAATAAATGTAGTTTGTAAGTATACATCAGTTCAACTGAATCTGTGCTCTTTATGTATAGAAAACAAAGGCAGATGAAATTTTGGACCTTTCCAACCAATTTATTTCTTTAAATTTTAAAAATATTTTCTGGCAGGCACCGTGGCTCAATAGGCTAATCCTATGCCTGTGGCACCAGCACACCGGGTTCTAGTCCTGGTCGGGGTGCCAGATTCTGTCCCGGTTGCCCCTCTTCCAGACCAGCTCTCTGCTGTGGCCCGGGAGTGCAGTGGAGGATGGCCCAAGTGCTTGGGCCCTGCATCCCATGGGAGACCAGGAGAAGCACCTGGCTCCTGCCTTCAGATCAGCGCGGTGCGTGGCGGCCACTGAGGGGTGAACTAACGGCAAAGGAAGACCTTTCTCTCTCTCTCTCTCACTGTCCACTCTGCCTATCGGAAAAAAAAATATTTTTCAACAATGAATTCTAAAACTAGAGTAGGAATAAACCTTGAAGCACTTAAAAAAGTCTTCTCTGAATAGTAACTTTGCTACTAAAACATTTTGACTTACTAAAACAAGGGTTGAATGGTCAAAATGAGCAATTTCCCATCAGTTTATTCTTTGAATTGCATTAAACACAGAGAAGGAAAATAGAGAACTTAAGTAGACATGGAAAGAAAATAGTCTAATACAATTTGAATTTGTTTTCTTAAAAAAGAACTTATGTGGCAACTTATAGAAAAAATAAATATGATGCAATTATTGTTCAAAATTTGAGCAAACAGCATGAAAATCCCATCAGCCATGTAGGCAAAAGCCTTAGAGAAAATACATTTCAATTACTTCAGGAGGAATAATGTTCTTGCTGTGGGACATCTCAGATTCTCTTATATTTAGGAGGTCATATTCAGCGTGATATTATCATGATGTTTATAATTATGAGCTGAAAAATTATGTGTGTGTCATCAAGCATACTCTTATGGTCTTTATAAGCTAGTTGATGTGCTCAGTAGATGAGTTAGACATTTGAAGTCTTAAAAGCAATAAACACTGATTTTTCACTCTAAATGCTCTACAAGCTCATCAATGATTGTGCAAGTATTTGCATTTTGAGGAATTTTGCGTGGTAGGTCATAAGATTTTCCTCCATGAGGAATTTGTTTATTCTGTTCAATGGATTGAATATTTATAGTATTAATATATAGAAAGACCACAATGAGCACACATAATCTACTTCTATATTACAGCAGTCATTGAATGTCAATAAATGTGTATGTAGAGATAGGTGTTAGCATTTCCATGTATGAATTTACATTCATCAAGTAAACCATACGTGTGCACTGTTCATCCATGCCCTTGATTTTCTCTACACAACAGTGGATTAAGTCCTCTAGGCCAAGGTAAGTAAAGGTCTCCTGACTGTGATAATGAACCCCTCTCTACAAAAGTATTTTATACAACTCAAACTTTGGACTACAGAAAACTTCACAGTAAGTTCTCATCATACTTCTTGTAATTGAAGTCTCCACATAGGTCTAGGGAGAAGAACTGATCAAGTAGTGATGGAGACTTCTCCTCATAATGATTTTTAAATTAAATGTCCATGAAGATTTTCTCCAATCCAGAACCTTTCAATATTCTTGGGCCTAAGCAAGAAATAATAAGGAAATATCAAGCAAGATGTTAGTAGTTTCAGTGTACATTCCTTCTTCTAACATTTTGAGCTGAAATCTTACTGGTACTGCTTTGCAAAGAGGAGAGATGAGGGCTAGGGAAATAAATAAGAAACCTTTTTTTTTTTAAATCATATTGAAGCATCCAATCTACACAGCACAAGAAGACATAGGAACTTGTTCATACTAGGAAGATCAATAATAGGCAGCTCAACCAACATATAAAATTCACTGGATAATTTCCTTCCCCTGATATAATAAATTTGGAGCCAAAAACGGTGTCATCAGTAGGCAATGCAGAAAAGGAGGAAAACTTCAAGATGATGATCAGAAATCAACAATACACAAAAACACGTTAAAGAGTTCCCATAGAAGTCTTATTTCAGACTTAAAAAGTGACAAAACTGGCAGTTCTCATAATGCTTCTTGCAAACAAGAATATACAAAAGTCAAATGGGTAAATATTTAGTTTAACCAGTTTTACCAATCCTCTCAGAAAAATATTACTTTCTTGATAGGAAAAACATTTTAAAAAAAAAACCCTCAAGAGAAAATTGTTTCAGCTGATTTTTTTCCCTGCTATTCCCCTGTTCACACAACAGTATATGTGACACACACACATACACACACACACAACCCAACAGATTCTCATTATGTAGTTTTGTTCAAACTTTCATTTTCTGACATACAATCAGATATCACATAATGGCGTTTTATTCACTGATGCACCTTACATCCCACAGGATTCCCATAAGATATAACCTAGCGTTGTTGTAACTATCTTAATTTGTATAAGTACACTCTATGATGTTTTCACAGTGATTCAGTTATCTGAAGTATTTCTCAGCACTGATCTTCATTAAGCAATGCATGACTATATTGTGATCGATAGATCATAAACCTGTACTAGTTGGGGGCCAGGTTTAATTTTTTTCAGTAAGGTACAGAATGAAGCCTAAAATATTGCAAGGCACGGTACTAGGAGGAGGAGAGAAAAAAGAAGTGTGGAAGAATGCAAAGAAAAAAGGGGCAAAAGAATCATCCTAGAAGAAACAAATAAAAAAATGAATAAATAGGAGGCAAATCCTGAATATTTCATTCTTTATGAGTGGACAATAAGAATATATATTTGAGTTCAAAGGATAGTTGTTAAGAAAATTAAATGTAAAAGGAGACTTTAGAACAAAAAAAGAAAGATGAATAGTATCTTTAAAATGTTAACATATAAAATGGAAATATTGAATGAGTCTAAAAGAAAGCATTTATTCATCATAGCCAAAAAAAAAAAAAAAAAAAGAGGAAGAAGAACCACTACTCTCTCTCTGCCTCTCATTCTCTGTGTAACTCTGACTTTCAAATAAATAAATAAATCTTAAAATAATGTTATATAATTATTGATGGTAAAACCATGAATGACTATTTTTTCTTCATAGTGATAACACTTAAAAAAGGAGTAAAATAAAAGAGAAACTACCTAGACATGGCAATAAAATCTGTGATGTACAAAGACAACTAATATCACCAGAATATAGGAAATATAGGCAGATCATACAAAGCCTTTAGTCTAAGGTAAGAATTTTGAATTTATCCATAATTAGAACATTTTGGATATAGGAATTGTAAGATCAAATTGATCATTTAAAAAGTTCATTGCGGCTACATAAGGATGATGAATACTGGTGGTGGGGATTGTCAGGTGTAAAGTATAAATAATAAACCTAGATAAAAGATGATGGTAGGGGTGATAGCTCTCATTTTGAAGCTGACAAACTTTAGACACATTTGGAATTATAGACAACTGGATATGATATGGTGTGAGAAGTAAAATTAATGAGAAAGCAATGAATTCTTAATTTTTGGCCTGCACAAATGGTTGTGTAATTTACATATGGGAAAATTTTTTATATAAGATAGGAATATATAGTATATAGTATATACAGTATATAAAATGTATAGTATATAGTATATAACTAAGTATACTGGGTAGGAAGGATGTTTGGAAAGCATTTTGGATATATAAATTTCAGATAACTTTAGACTCCTAGTGGAGACACAAATAGTTTACTTGGTTGGAGCATAAAAAGAGGTAAGGGCTAGAGAGATAAATTGGAGAGCCAAACAACAGGTGGTCTTCTGAACCAAAGAGCTGGATAGATTTTCCTGTAAAGATAATGTACACTGAGAAGAGGATTCAGAATAGAGACAAAAAAAATCTGTATTTGAGGAATAGGAACCAAGAATAAAAGAACTGGGAGGAGGGTTCAACATGCATCATGAAAACATGAGGGTATAAATGTACACAAGACAAGGATAAGTTGTTTCACTGAGTGGAAGTGGGAGGATCATTCAACTGTGTAATTTTTGGCTTAGAGTTCAATTCAATGAGGGTATATTTGGTCATTCATGGTGACAATAAACTTCCCATGGTGTGGCAGAAAGGAAGTGAAACTGGAGATGCTTAAACAGGAATGGGAGGAGTTGAAACTGAGTCTGTTAGCATAGAAAACCTCTTAGCAGTTTTACTGCAAGGAAGAAGCCAAGAGTTACTGGAGATGACTGTAGAAAAAGTAGAGTAGGATGATACAAAGGGTAACTCTGGTGATGTTTGCAAGCTAGTGTTGATGACCCAGTGAAGAGGAAGAAGATACAGATGAAGGATGTAAAGAAGCTGATTTCTTGAAAACTAGGCTTGAAAATTTGAAAAAAAAAAAAAAAAAAGAAGCCCAAGTGGAGTAATCCAGTTAGATAGCAATAAGGATAATTCATTATACAAAGCAGGAGGTCAGACTATGTAGGAATAGGTCTATTGAGTTCATGAAATGATGTCCTTAAGGTATTTAACAGTTGGTGGAATATGGATTTTCTAGACACAAAGTATTATCCCTAGCTCCAATTTATAACATAGGCTTGAGAAAGAATGAGACATTTAGGAACAGAGAAGTTGCAAAAGAGTTTTTGAGAAGAGTAAAATGAATGTATGAGGTAAACATTATAGAATTATCTAGCAGTATAAAGTACTCACATGACATCTGTGGTTATACATTTGAAATTAATCCAGCCATCAGGATATTTGGATTTTTGCCACCAATGTTCTGAATCTATGTTTGAGTCTAAGAGTTCTCAAACCAGGAATCAAGGGAAGAGATATTTTACAAGCCTAACTAAAAGTTAAAGTATCTAATTAAAATATGCAATTTAGCCTGAATGAGGATATGATTTTGGTAGAAAGGACATGATGGATTACAAATCTTAAAGTGAATGGATTGATAGTGTCAATAATGTTCAGGCTAAAGTGGGCAATAAGGAAGAAAAACAGAAATTCGAAGAGCAGTATTTCAAAATTATTTATAGAGGTTGAAGCACTAGCAATAACTTAGGGTAGAATTACTATAACTGAAAGGTTGTAAATCAACCCAAAAAGAATAATTACTGATGCAAAATAAAAATCAAAGAATGGAGAAGCCAAGCTATATAAAACCACACACTACAAGACAGTTAACTTTATGGAAAAAAATGGTGATGTATAAATCAGAAGTTGCTTAAATATTTTCTACCTTAAGTAATCCGTACACACTATCAATGATACCATATTGGTTCTCAAGGAAGGGATCTATTTGGGGACACAGACCCTCAGAAGGTTCTTTTTATGACATTATGAGATAAAGGTAAGACACTGTGCATTTGGCAAAGCCCTTTCCCCCAACATTATAATACTTGCCCCTAGCCCTTATTACATAGCATTTCTAGGAAAAAGTATTAGTTCTTGCTTTTATTATACTAACATACTCAGTGACAAACTAAAGTGAATGAAGTAACAGTCTTCTATCATGAAAACTCCAAATTATGGGATCTTTGTATGGCTTTGTACAATACAATATTTTCTGCCTTCCAAATAGTCAATGACTAAGATAAATATCACCCCAAGCATGGGCAATGATGAAGTTCTTGGATGATTGTAGAGTATTTCCATGAATGACTTCACACTGTAAATGCCATACAGAAGATTCATCTAAGAATGAATCCATTACATGAGTTCTGGGAACCAACACGCTTGTCTAAAACTGAGACTGGATTTTATACAAGGGAGAAAGACACACTTCACTTTCAGTGAATAAAAAACTAGATTTTGGTGTCAAACTTCAAGACAATTGATCCTAATGCTGTTTTACACGATTTTCAGTTATTTCCATTTTAAAGCTAAAGAATCTCAGACTAAAAATGGATAATTGCTTGAGATGACAGTGATGTTGGCCTCATGTTATTATTCCCATTCTCACTGAACTCACTCTGAGTGGTTATGAAAGCTATGATTTTTTTTTCTTTTTGAGTTTGCTTGAGAAATGTCTAACACAAATTGAGGATACTTTACAAATAATAGAGGAAAAATTCATTTTTGTTTCAATGGAATTCTGACTCTGCAATAAAAGCCTCTGATGAGTTGGCAAGTGGGCAAACTGCAGTCCAATAAATGCATTCATCTTTCGATTTCTGTTAGTTACCTCATAAAGTCTCTGGATTTCCTGTTACTGTCCTTCTATACCTTTCATGCCTTCCATACAACATTTTATTCTCCTTCCCTAGGCTATTTCATTCTTCCATTTAAGAAAACGGAACATGTTACAGGTATCATGACCTTATAATTTCATTATTTTGTGAAGCAAGCAGCTCATTCTAAGATAAATCCTTAAAATGTGATCACACATTCTCAGAAAACACAACTTAATCACACATTGTCTAGAAGTTTCGTAGTAACAGGTATCAGCATTGCATACTGAAATACTATGCTAAAAATTTGGATTTTTCTGCTAATTGTGGTTAATTTGATGAATATCAGATGCACACAAATATCACTGGTTTGATTTTAAAATAAAAACATTACTTGGTCAGCGCCGCGGCTCAACAGGCTAATCCTCCGCCTTGCGGCACCGGCACACTGGGTTCTAGTCCCGGTTGCCCCTCTTCCAGGCCAGCTCTCTGCTGTGGCCAGGGAGTGCAGTGGAGGATGGCCCAAGTGCTTGGGCCCTGCACCCCATGGGAGACCAGGAGAAGCACCTGGCTCCTGCCATCGGATCAGCGTGGTGCGCCGGCCGCAGTGCGCCAGCCGCGGCGGCCATTGGAGGGTGAACCAACAGCAAAAAAGACCTGTCTCTCTCTCACTGTCCACTCTGCCTGTCAAAAAATTAAAAAAACAAAACAAAACAAAACATTACACAAGAGGGAAAAAGAGCTTCAGTGGTATAACTTTGAAAACAAAAAAACTATCCCATCATTTAATTCTTAAAGGTGTTTTTAATATGTAACCAAAATGATTCAGTAGAAATGGAATTTGGTGGAATCTGTTTTTCCTATTTTGTGTTTAATAAAGTATATACCTTAAGAGAGATAATACCATTTCATTTTCTGGGCATTATTGTAATTTTAAATGTTTTCATTTTTTGGGCATTATTGTAATTTTAAATGTTTTCATTTTCTGATCATTTTAAATCTCAAGACTAATGTTGATAAAATGGCATGAATTTTTTTAACATGTTAAATGGAGTTTTACATACTTTGTCAAGAAAAGGATCTTTAAGAGGACAGGGAAGTCAGAAGTTTTAAAGCCCTGGTATATTTGGAAGCCTTCAAAAAGTTAATGGAAATTATGAAAAAGCTATGCATGAATTTGTTTTCCACCAAAAATTAACTTTTAATTCCATTTTCCCGTGAACTTTTTGAAGTACCTTTGTATTAAAGTATCTTAGAAAAACTATCAAAAAAAGTTCAATATGGAAATTACAGCAAAGTGATTTATGTAGTAATCAACCTTTTTAGTTAAAAATTGTTTAATTAATGTGCCTTGGGCATCTTGGAAAAGAGAAGTGTGAACTTTCTAACTTATGCTCAATGGCAGCTTGGTCCCGTTTACATTCTATTTATTGAGCTTGCTGAAAAATCAAGTTTCAGGGAAGCAAATGCTGATTATTAGGGTAGTACAGGCTAAATGTCCTTTGAAGAACATTGTTTACATCAAATTGAAAAATTGGAAATTCAGTGTTCCTTTTTGCTAGCTAGACTTTGAAACTGTGATGGGGTGGTCTGATTTCTAAAATAAGTTATTTTTAAATTAATATACTGTGTACTTCTTGATTAAATATTTCTGTCTTGCAGGGTTTCCTTTTTGAAGGAAATATATATCCTTAGGACACAATCAAGCAGTTTGTTTCTTCTGTATGTTTGAGTTATATATTTTTAAATTAATTGACTATAATTTGAATTTATATATTTCTCTATATAGGTTATCTTTGTAGTTTTCCCTAAGCATTTAGTAGGTTGAGAAATAACTTCTAAAAAGTATTAGTAATACATTAAATTTGTAGTTAATGCAAACTATTTTGTATAACTACGTAAACACAGTTACTGTTAGATATTGTGATTTTTCATTGTGTGGAAACCCTTATTTGAATGACTTTGAGGCCTTATGTATGTGTGTGTGCAAATATTAACAACAGTCATTGTGCGTTACTGCATTTGGTTCCTTTAAAAAGTTGAGAGGCAAGTGCAGGAAAAAAAGTTGGTATTTCTAGCAGAGATTCTTAATTTCTTTTTTAAAGTCTGAGTAGACATGGTTAAGTGTGTTTTAAACAGTGGGTGCCATTTAAATTCAATAATTTTTGCCATCCACCCCTAGAAAATTATAGGACTCGCGACTTGAAAAAATAAAGATAGGTTACAGAATCTGCTGGCCACGTTAAAAATTAGAAGACTGTAATGTTAACTGTCTTCTCTGGAGGATGCTTTGACCGTTGAAGTTTTCTTTTTGTGGATTCTATCTGCTTACTCCAGGACGAAAAGTTCTTTCAATGGGGCAGTACTAAATAGTTAGTTCTTTTTAAAGGTATCTACTTCTAAAATTACCTAGTTGGAAATATGAAGGAATACAGAGTTTTAGAAATATCCAGCAAGGATCCAGTCTAAGTATTACAGGGCAAAGGTCAAAACATTTTTCGAAGTCCATTTGAATGGTGCGTTATTGGGATGAGAATCATTCATACTTTGAATTAAAATGATGAAAATAAAAAAAAAAACAAAAAAATTAAATAGTATTTCTGAAAATATCTCAAGGTTAACTTTAAATATATTTACTTGGGTATACTCTTCTCCCAGTCATCAACTATTGTTATCAAAAGTAGTACATTTTCCATATAGATAGACACTACCCCAGATTACTTGTGTATGGTTTCTACTGCTAGTGATGTATACTATCTTTTTCCATAAACTTCCAAAATGTCAGAGGCTACATCTTGTACCTCCTATCAAAGTTTTGATACTGTAGTAGGGTTAATCAACACATGCTGTTAGTAGATAATAAGATGAGCATAAGGATAAATGTTGTTTGTCATTGCACACATGGGTCCAACTTTCTGCAGTCTTGTTTTCACATACCGTCTGAATCTACATGTCATTGCACCAATCCACTGTAACAAGATACAATGTCTGTTCCTTTGTGTACACAGATGAAGCCACCTCCTGACAACTGTGTAGATATTGAATAATAACATAAAATAAACTCTTAACAGTATATATTAACACTGAAATAAGTATAATGACTAACGAGGAAGTTCAAAAATGTGAATATTCAGGGGCCAGCACTGTGGCATAAATCAGGAAGGGATTGCTAAAATAATAGGTTTCTTGGGGGCCGGCGATATGGCATAGTGGGTGAAGCCGCTGCCTGCAGTGCTGACATCCCATATAGGTGCCGGTTCGAAGCTCCGGCTGCTCCACCATTGATTCAGTTCTCCGCTATGGCCTGGGAAAGCAGTGGAAGATGGCCCAAGTCCTCGGGACCCTGCACCCATGTTGGAGAAACAGAAGAAGCTCCTGGCTCCTGGCTCTGGCTCTGGACTGCTGCAGCTCTGGCCATTGTGGCCAATTGGGGAGCAAACCAGTGGATGGAAGACCTCTCCTTTCTTTCTCTCTCTTTCTCTGTTTAACTCGGACTTTTAAATAAAATAAATAAATCTTTAAAAATGTGAATATTCAGATATTCAGGTGGAGGAATGCACAAGTTGTATGGATATGGAACATTTCTCTGTATTTTAATTAATCAATGGCTCATTGAAGGGTAGAATTTGATCATAGAAGCAGTTTCACATTATGTGGTTGTCTGGTTTGGGAAATTAGTAACAGAAGAGCAAAACAATAATAGTTTAATAATATCAAAGGAAACAGTACATACATATAGAATAGAGGGGACATAGCAGAAAATAAGAAATAGGTGCTTTAGTGCCTTCTATGGTCTAAAACAGAAAAGGTAGGCTACATTGGGTTCAGGTATAAAATAGGTAACAATTCTCTGATTTTGAGGCTGTATAGTTAGCAAACACAACTAGCTGACTAGAGGAATGGAAAAGCAGAATTGCAGGGCATGGGAACATAAAAATGTAAACCTGTCTTCTTTCCACCTTGCATTGGCTCCCAAAGAGGTATTGACAACTTGCCCAGTGTCACAAGTATTGCATCGAGAAGGATTTTCTCAGTCACTAACATAAGTGGAGACAATGGAGACATGTACAGGAATTCTATAATTAAATGTGGATGAAAAAAATCAGCTCTCACTGCCCTAAGTACTACATTCCAATATAATGCACATATTTACTAATGGTCTCAAACATGCATTGCCATGCAGTCCTGGTCTCAACAAACTCATCTCTTGTCCCTCAGTGTTCTTTAATGTTATGTGCTTTAACAAAATGTGCAGTTAACTCCTAAAATACATCAAAGGATTTAATGAAAATGGGAAAGTTCCACCTAATATTAAAATAGGAAAAAGTCCAAGAGAAACAATGCATCCATGCATCCTGTTTGGTGCAGGGAGAACCTGCAGGATTATTCCTGGCTTTCTACTCCTCAAGCAGATGGTATGTATACTAGATTGATTAATGGTTTCATAAAGGAAGGTTAGCATCCAAATCCCTGGCATCTGCCAAAGTGTCTTTGTTAGAGTGGTCTTTGTAGACATAACTAAGAAACTCAAAATGAGATTATCTTGAATTATATGAGTGCATTCTAAATCCAAGGATCAGTGTCTTTATGATTCATAATGTAAGAGAGACAGAAACAAAGTGATGTGAAGACAGGGGCAGAGATGGGAACTGCTTGGCAAAAAAACCAATGAAACTAAGCATGGCTGACAGCCACCAGAAGCTGGAAGAAGGCAGAAAGGATTTCCTAGTGGAGACTCCTGTGAAATTCTGGCTTGTTGACACCTTAATATCAGGGTTCTGGCCTCCAGAACTGTGAGAGAATAAATTCTCTGTTTTCAAACATCCCAACTGTGATGACTTTTTTACAGGAGCCCTGGGAAAAGAATACCATACTTAATAGTACAGATGGATAGATGTGGCTTTTAGGGATTTAGCCATTAAATTAGCTTGCTTTCCTTATTCTAAAATTATGTAAAATAAACAGCCATTTCCATATGTATTAGTTAACAAAGTATTTTTCTCAGCAAAATGGTACTTGTACTCAGTCATGAAACTGATATGTTGATTTTATATGCAGTAAAACATGACAATATTGACGACACAATGGAATTATAGTTTAGTAATTACTTGTGAGTTTAGTTGGCTTGACTCGACTCAAATATAAAATCAATAAAAATACAAGGACACAATTAAAGCCTTGGTCCTGAAAAATTAGTGTAATTGCCCTAAAAGACAAATGACTATGTAAGCATTTGTCAGAGATGTTTTCTGGAAGAAAGACTATATTATTTCTAACATTCAAAACCAGGATAGCAGAGTTAGATTTATCCTTGTATATTATATTTAAACTTGTGTTAAAATATAGAAATCTTTTAAAAAGTAGAATTTAAGACAAATAAATTTATGATTTGTGAATATATTCTCTAGAATTTTCTAGTGCACATAGTAATACCGAAGAGCTTATATCAAAACTGCATTTAAATGATTCAGAAATGTTGGAACAGCAACCTGCTTATCAAATACAATACAAAACTTTTATAACACAACTTTATATTAACATATTTCATTAGAATCAATATATCACAGGAAATTTGCATGATTTATCAGTGAATCATCTATTTTTGATTATATATTTATAAGCATAACAAAGAAATCTTCAAATTCCTACCTATTGTTTATACCTAGAACTAATAATTTAAGAAAATATATATGTAGTTCAGTTTCTATGATCCTCATAAGACACTCTCTATGTTGTCTGCACATGCCACTGTAGGATAGATGTGAAAAAAAAATCGTGATACTGTGAATGGCTAATCTGCTTCCTACAACCATGTCATAGAAAACTGTGGCCTTTCTTTTCCACCAAAATTGCATCTGGTCCAGTCATGATTTGGTTCAGATTATTTCCCTCCATAAAAGTGATAATGAATAACCATCTTCAAGAGAATAAAGTCAATATAGTCACAACATATATGCAAAGAATGTAATAATATCAAGCTGCAGCAGCATGGGAGAGATGGAAGAAGAAAGTGAAAATTGTAAAATAAGAAATTGATGCTTAGAAAAAAATCATCATGGGTAAAATCAAGTGATTGAGCAGGTTCATTTTACTACATTTACAATTTTTCAAAATTGGCCGGTTTCCTTTTCCATCTCTTTATGGGGAGGAAACTAAAATTAGTCATCTGTAAGGTAAAAGTGGGGGCTTACTTAGGTAGTAGGTTGGTTCTCTTTCTTCCAATTTCCCCTTTTGTCATTCCACTATAGAGACCCAAATAATCCTAGAGATAGTCTTTTGAATGAATGAACATTTTTTCAGAATTTCCTAATAACACACAACTAGTTTAACTCAAGTGAATTAATCATCATGTTTAAGAAGAAAATAAAAGCAGGGCAATTTAATTGATAGTACACAGACAAGAAAGAAGATGAGGAAATTTAAAAATCACTGGCGGATTATATCTGCACTCTAACAAATGAACTGTTTTATAGCCCTTGAATGCAAGTGAGACTCAAGTAACAGAAAACATTTTTGCTTACAGGTTATCATTAAAAGTACTCCTATTTTCCTTAAAGGTGTGACTCATATAAACCTAATAAGCAATACAACTATATTCTGCATGGAAAACAATTGAAACAACTACACGTTTTTCTGATGACCCTATCTTATAACACTGGAGATATTGTTCAGTTAAAACAGCTTCCAAAAAGTAGAGGACACATGTTATTTACAATCTTCTCTAGGGATTTAGCCTAACTTTGCAGAGAACAAACAAGTTGCATGAACTGACTATGATAGCAATATTACCAGGGGGATAAGAGGTTGACATTCTTGTATTTATAATCAACTTGAATTAACTTCCAGTTCAGTCTTGTGTCATTGTGAATTACTTACTTTCACAAGAATTTTGTTCATCTGTGAAATGAGTTTGTTAACCAAGTTGTAACATTTAATTCATTGATACGGTATGCATGAGTCACTTATAATAGCATCAGGGACATGTATGTCAAATTGAACAGAGGACTTTGCTGTCATCTTAATCCTAACAATCAGCATCCCATTCTTGCCTACCAAATTACATCTCACACATCAGTATGAGAAGGTTGGCAATTTTTTATCAAATGAAGTTGGGGATTGACAATATGAGATAAGTGCTTGATGGATATAGTCTTAGAGATCCACAGTTTCAGGAGCTGTGTTTCCTTTATCCAATTTCCCACGAAAAGATAAATTTAACAGCATATGATGGGCCTACACGATTCTGATGTTAATGACCTATATTTATATCAATATTATACCCATGTTAATTTAAATGTCTCAAATTCAGAGCTCTGATCTTTGCTAGTTTACTGGATTTTAATTTATTCTATGAATCCATCATCTTAGAGCCAGAATATGTACTTTTTTTCCCTAAATGAATAGCTTTACTTCTTAGTAGTCAATCAGCTTAAAAGGCATTATAATACAAATATTTTTTTAATTTGGGTAGATTGCCAATGTGGGTTTCTTAAGCTAGGTTTGGACATTACAATGAAAAACTCTAGGCCCAATAACTGCCAGTGTCAACTACAACTATAGCAATAGAAATTTGTCAAGTGTAATTGAAATTGTGTATGTTTTTGCAAGATTTCTTCCATTTGCCTCCCTAGAGTGATTCTCCAATTTTGTCTACCTATTATTTTCCAACCGTTCTCATTCTTTTCCATCCACTGACCTGCACACATTATATCATTGCATTTCCATGGCTTAAGCTACATTAGGACCCCTCAGAGAGTAGACAAAGAGAAAAGATTACTTTGCCTCCTCTTCGAGGTTGCCTCAATTGCATGTGCCCATGAATTTGATGTAATATGCTCTATCCAACACTCCTTCATTTGGCTGCCAGTGAAAAGTGTCGGACCCTCGCCAGCGAGGATCCAACGCAGTCACGACAGGGTCACTGTTTCTCGGTTCTCAAGGAACTTTATTCGTGGAGACAGAAGGAAAGGGCAAGGGGAGAGGAGAAAAGAGGGAGAGGGGTGGCGGCCTTGGCAGTGGCAGCCGCTCCCCACCGAGATCCCAATGTCCCTTTATATCCCAAGTCTGGTGGTGCATGTGCTCCACAGCCAATAGCGGTTCTCTTCACATGCAGTTTATGCTAATGATGTCCAATCAGATAAAAGGGCATGTATAGCCTCAGGTCGAAAGTTCATCTGTTTCACCTGGTTCCTCCTAGTTGTTTATGCAGAGTCTACCCTGTTTCAACTGTTTCACCTGGTTGTTTTCGTAGGACTTGTGGTCGACCGATTGCTGCAAGCTATGTAGAGGAGGTTCCTACAGGTGGCCAGCCTGCAGTTCCCCACAGCTCCCCCTTTTTTGTTATTTATGGTGCGGAGTCATGCCTGTCTTGGGTTCCCAGCGACGCACCACCTGCTTACCCGTCATCGAAACATTGGGAAGCATGTCCTAAGTTCTGTCTTAGGTTGCTAGGGGCACTTGCCAGTGATTACCCATCTTTGGCTACCGCTCCATCGTGCCGAGCCATATCTGTTGCTGAGGGTCAGAGCGATACATGGCAAGCATAGCCTGTTGGACCACTAGATTAGTGTGTTGCTGACTCCTGACTACTGCCTGGATGACCCTGCTGATTAGGAGGAAGCCTAAAAGTACTATTACGAATAGGCCCGCTATGGCCACTCATTCTTTCACGTGTGACCAAGTACCCGAGATCCAGCGGCCCAAAGCGGCAAAGGGGGACCATACTTAACTAATCTCCCCACAAAAAGGAAAACAAAAGCAACAAAAAGCACCTTTGTATTTGGTGTATGGTAGCTCTACAGACTGCAGCAGGTCAGGGTTCCTGCAATATCTGTTTTTGCTACAACTTGCTTAAATCTTTGATTATTTGCTTTTAAAAACAGGAAAGCAATTGAGCATGCACCTTAATTTTTATCATGGTTTTTTTCACTATTGAAAACTTCCAGAAAATATATTGATATTGCTTTATTTACATAAATCTCACCTGATATGTGGGAGTCCTGGCAATGGGAATACATGAGTGTTTCTTTAGCTAGAACACTGCGGTATTGTCCCATTGACTAGGTCATTTTTTTATTGTAAAAGCTCATTTCTTTGGGCCGGCACTGTGGTATAGCAGGTAAAGCCGCTGCCTACAGTGCTGGCATCCCATATGGGCACCGGTTTGGGTCCCAGCTGCTCCACTCTGCTATGGCCTGGGAAAGCAGAAGATGGCCCAAATCCTTGGGCCCCTCCTCCTGCATGGGAGACCTGGAAGTAGCTCCTGGATCCTGGCTTCTGATAGGCCCAGCTCCGCTGCTGTGGTCATTTGGGAAGTGAACCAGAGGATGGAAAAGCTTTCTCTCTTCCTCTGCCTCTCTGTAGCTCTCAAATAAATAAATGTATCTTAGAAAGAACGTTCCTTTCTTTTGCATCTACTCTTTTTCTTTTAGAAGGGAAACTCATCGCTTCTTGGCCTTTTGGCTCCTATCAAGTGAGAGGAAACTCAGCAGGCAACTCAGCTCCAGAGTGTTGGCACATCATTCTCTTTTTGTTTGCTTCTATCACATTTCTCTCCCTTTACAATAAGCACCTGTTTCATTTTCCCTGTGACTCAGGTCCGAGATTTTTTGCAAGACAGGGAACAAACGTTATGGAGTTTCCAGCTTCCTTTTGTTACAACAACCTGCCATCTGAATTCACCTGTTACACAAATACATTCTCTAGACTAGGTTATAGTAGACATGAGGATATGGGTAGTAG
Organism: Lepus europaeus; assembly: GCF_033115175.1. Lineage (NCBI taxonomy): Eukaryota > Metazoa > Chordata > Mammalia > Lagomorpha > Leporidae > Lepus > Lepus europaeus. The sequence goes on from NC_084848.1 coordinate 19,137,649, forward strand.
ATGTTTATCAAATATTACAGATTCCATATTTCTGACATGGATTGCTTTCAGTTAAGTTTGCAGTGGTTCCAAAAAAGGCATTAGGCAAATAGAATTTTGAATCAGAAAACCTTATATTGTTCTAGTGCTGATTTGACAAGTAACAACAGTTAACTAGTAACACATAATAAAGACCATACTTTCTTATAGAAAGGAAGCTGAAGAACAAAGTATTATCTTCCTTTAACAAAGTTAAGGAGATGGGAACAAAAAATTATGTAACCTCAAAGGTAAAAATGATGGCATACTGAAGAGCAAATTTGTTAATTAAAGGTATCAATAGCTTAAATTTCACTGTTAGAAGAAGATTGGGCCATAACAAAATCCAAACATTTGGTATTTTCAAGAAGTTGTCCAAATCGAGGCACAAATAAACTGAAATACCAGGAAGCACAGAAATCCCTAAACAATAAATATTAAAAAGTATGGGTAAACAAAAATCATGAAATATTTTTCACTTGTGATGTTCAAATATAGGCTAAAGTCTGGACATTTCTAATAAATATGAAAAATTAAGTATTATCACCTATAAAATATGAAAACTACAAAAAAAAAAAAACTGTCTCAAGGGAGAAAACTCCGAATAGAGGGATATGACTAAGCAATTTAAAAAGTAAAAAATATAAATTACCAAAATAAAAATAAACATTAAATTTCCTATCAATAAAATGCATTCTAATTACTAGTGGGCTCTCTTAATGCTTCTCTCAAGCTGACAGATGGTAGCATAAACTTCATAAATTTCTGGAAGGCAATTTTGCAATATATATCAAAATCCAAAATCATTTGGCTGTATATTCTTAGAAAGATTTATGTTCACATTTGTAAAACATATTATTCAGAAGTCCCTACAGCTGGAAACTCCAAATATCTAATAACATGAGATTTTAAAAATAAATTATAGTACCTAGTATTCATTTAGCATGTATCATATTTCATGAATTGTTTAAATCTCTTTACAAATATGAAACCACCAGTTAGAGGAGAAGCACTATGAAGTAGGCATTTCTATTTTTGTTCTATCTTTATTCCGATTTTTTTATAACTAGAGACTAAGACAGTGAGAGACTAAGGAATTTGTTCAAGTTCACCTGTCAACAATGATAACATTTCAAGCAATAAAATGGTTCCAGAATGCAAATTCATCACTTCCATGCTATGAAAATAATCAATTCATTATTTAAGAATAATTTGCACACATAATATGTATGCAATCATGAGGTTTATTTTTATGATGAGAAAATGTCTATGATATTGGTGACTGGAATAAAATTTCACACTGAAAGCTATATAAATACGTAAAATGAAGTCTAGAATGATATACACAAAATTGTTTCTAGAAAGCAAAGTCATAATTCTCATTTTCTTTACATTTTTAGATATGGCCCAACATCTATAAAATGAACTCACTTTAATAAAAACCAAAATTATGGCTAGAAATTTAAGTATTTTGTAATTTAAGCTTTTATGTTTTTGTCATTCTGTAACATTGATTGATTTACACAGCACCAGTGGTTTCTGGAAGGGTGTGTTTAAAGGATGTATTTTTTGGTCCTATGGATGACATCGTTCCTTTTCCAATATGACTCAAAAATTTAGGGACAGGCTGATGGCAACAAATCAAGGTCTAAATTTAAATAACAAGCTTAGTAGAATTGAAATGAAGGGATGGGACACGGAGGTCGACACAAACATAAAAAGAAATCATACATTTAAAAGCAAAGAGAAACTAACCAAAGAAATCTGGCTGAACTTACATGCAATAAGTAAAATTTTCTAGGGCTTTCAAGAATACAACATTCATCTGCTTAAGGAAATAACATCTCAGTTTTCTCTAGCTCAATACATGTCTGTAGATTTTTTTCCAAGTTAGACACTCTTCTTAACAGTTGCATCATTGATCTCTTTGCTCTTGATTTCATCCCCCTCCTCTCCTCTCCTTGTGCTCTTCTGAGTCTGCTTGCTTTTCCTTTCATTATTTTTGTTTAACCAAAAAATATAGAAATTAAAAGTAAAAAAAAAAATTCTAAGAAAGCCATAAAGGAGTGATTTAACCTTTTAAAACCAAAGCAAAAAATATCAGTAAATGTAAAGTGGTAAAAGGGAGTCTTAGAACAGCAGATGGTTTGGTAAATACTTAGGACGATTTAGTCCTATTCTGATTTTCTTTAACTCTGCTTTATTGCTTAACCTATCATTTTTGGAGGAATGTTCTAGATTGTCTGGACTCAATTTCTGAGACATTTTCTCTGTTCATTCATAGCTGTTCATTCAGCCTCATTTGTTGGGTTTGGCTTATCTGGAAAGATATGTCTTCTTGTTATATTTTTCATTTAATACTATATGCTAACCTCTTTTAAACTTTTATTTCAGAGAGACTTCCCATCTGCTTGTTCAGTCCCTAATGTCCATAATGACCAGAGGGCCAAAGTCCAGAGACAGGAGTTTAACTTGGACCCCGAGGTGGGTGGCAGGGGCCACCTGCTCTCTCAGGAGGGGTGATGGGGAGGGACATCACAAACAGGAAGCTGGAACAGAGAACTAAGCAGGGACTTGGACCCAGGCATTGAAGAGGTAACTTAACCCTGCTCCAAAGGCCCATGCCAGGGACTTTAACAGTACAGATATTTGCTCAGTTTAAACATTCAGCTAACTGCTCATCCACTCACTGACTCTGGCCAGTCTTTTTTCTTTTTAGATTTTTATTTATTTGTTTATTTATTTGAGAGGTAGAGCTATAGACAGTGAGAGGGAGAGCCAGAGAGAAAGTTCTTCCTTCTGCTGATTCACTTCCCAGATTGGCCTCAATGGTCGGAACTGTGCCGATCTGAAGCCAGGAGCCAGGTGCTTCTTCCGGGCCTCCCATGTGGGTGCAGGGGCCCAAGCATGTGAGCCAATTTCTACTGCATTCCCAGGCCACAGCAGAGAGCTGGATTGGAAGAGGAGCAGCCAGGACTAGAATCAGCGCCCATATGGGATGCTGGCACTGCAGGTGGAGAATTAACCTACTGTGCCATGGTGCCGGCCGGACTCTGGCCAGTCTTAACATCCCCAGTCTTCCCTGGCCTCCAGCAGGATTGGAACAGAACCCTTATAGCTTTGATGTTCCCTTCAGCAAGCCATAGGCCACAATTGGCTTTTGGTTGCAATGCAGGTCTATAGACCACCCTGCCCAACCCAGACAAGATTTTGGTATTGCTCTATAAACTCTGGTAAGAGCTCACACAAGCCCCCCCACCCGTCACAGTCAGGGCCGAGACACCCCTGTACCCTTCATAACCCCCACCCCATATATGCTGCTGCTTTGTGGAACTGAGGGGGCTGGCAGCTGGAAGGCTGGGTGGGCAGGAGACTGCAAGGAAGTCATGGCCAGGAAATCCAATGAGCCTTCCACAGCCTTGTCACCTGATACTAAACTGCCACCTGTCTCATGTAACAGTAGCTTCCTTTATTCTATTTTGCTTGGTATTAAAATCTGATTAAAATATCTAACTCCCCCTTCTTTCCACAATTACAAGGCATATATTTTGTCTTTTTATTTTTCCTTTTGCTTGAGTGTCCATTTGTAATTAAGATTTCCTTTTATTTTAAATCAAATTGAGATTTTTCTTCTATTGGTTAATGTACAATTTGTATTTACTTAGATATTTATTTACGGTAATTAGGAATTCTTAGCCTGATTATTTAAGAAATTCAATTTTTTTAATTTTCTTTCCTTTTAACTTCCTTCTTAAAATATTTTCTGCTAAGAAAAAAATTATCCGTTCTATTTTGTTCTTGTGTAAATTGCTGTTCAATTAAGACTGATAGTCATGTTTATTAACCCACTGGCATGCATCAATGACTGTTCTTTCCTAATTTGACTGGCAATTTAACCTCCTATCCTTTTTTCCCATCTTCTCTCCTAGAAAGAGTGTTAATACTGCCTAAAAGTTTAGCTTTGAATTTTTTCATGATACTGTTTCTCTTTTGTCCTTGACCTTTTAGACAATAAGCTTTAGTTGTACAATCATCCGTATTTGTACATAACTTGCAATAGTCTCCTGAATTTATTTTCAGAGTAGCTTTGTTGCAAAGTATATGACTATTCTTTTTTGTACGCTGTCATATTAAGCTGAAAATTTGGCTGGCCATAAAATTGTAAGCTCATCACTTTTTTTAACCTATTCAATAATCAAAATTATGTGGATGCCTGTCATTTTCTTGCATTTAAAATTTGTGTTGATTAAGATGAAAGACAGCCTGAGTTCTTGGGGATTCATGGGAGCAAATGATCATCCCACGGCAATATCGGAGGGAGGCAATAGCACAATAAGACTATGTGCCTATCGTTCAAGTTAAACATTAGCTGTTGTAAGTTCGTGTCTCATAAATAGCCTTTGCACTTTCCAAGGACATTCTGAAAATTATTTCTTGAAATTATGCTCTTTCCCACTACTTCTGATTCATCACAGTTAGTTTTATCAAGTTACCAGTGAATATATTATTTATAAGAGAACATATGGGTCCAAACACAGCAATAAATGTAAACCTAAGAAAAACAAACATATCCACACAGCTAAGTATGTTGAAAAAGAGGTTACCATATTTTCTTTCCTCCTCCTTCTTCATCTTCCTTAATCTTTTTGAAAGTGAATCATTTAGAACCTTTGTGCAAAAGCAGCTATTTTAGCTGTAGCTGGATGATGCGAATTATTTCTCTCCACCATTAATGGAGCTAGCAGTGAAAATCTACTCCGAATAAATTTTGCCTTCAGTGAATATTTCATGGATTGCCAACCTGTACTTATAACAAAGCAATGCTTGTGTGGAAAATAAAGACTGGTATTGTATGCAAAGAGTAGTACCCATCTTCATTATTGGCCCCCCAAATGTCCTACCACTTAGGGCATCCTGCTACTGAAAGACACTTGGATTTCATTTATGGGCTAACTAGTGTTATTTTTCTATCTTAGTAGGTAAACAATACGTCCAAATGTTCTAGTTGTTCAGAAAATATGCATTCATAGTGATTGTCTTTAACTCAAAACTCCAATTAAATCTTTCATCCACAGAAAAGGATTCAGAAATTTTACAACAAAAGGAATTATACTAAATTGTACTAAAACTAAAATTGAAAAAACACATAATGCATCCAAGGAGTGCTAATAAACTTGTTTTCAATATGCTTAAGAGCTAGATAGTCTTATTTTTCCTTCTTCAGTTCTAGTATGAGATTCTTTAATGAGAAATAATAAAGTAGGTCATATAATAAAATAAAAACTGGCTATGATAGTTAATAAGATTTGATCAGTCTACTACCCATACAGGTATCTAAAAAATACATTTTACTCAATAAATACACAAAATCATTATTTTTCATTACAAATGAAACATTCATGTTAACATGATTAAACAATTTGCTGCTAAGATATTGTCTATTACATGGCATTACATCTATATTTTTGTTTGCATAATTTTTACTATGTACATTCTTAATGCCTTACAAAAATGATTCCAATGTAATGTGTTTATTTTTAAGAAGAATGTTATGTGTTTTCATCATGTGTATTTGATGAGGACTAAGTTACCTACAGTTCCAAAAATACAGGATAGCAAGAAGTATGGTTGGAACTTGAATTTGAGAGTTACTTATATAAAAGCTAAATCACTATTTGTCACAAACCATAGCATTTTTTGCCTGTAGCTTTTTCAGACAGATATAATATCTCACTTGTTTTAAGATTTTTCTTCCCTAAAAATATCCTATGGCATCAATTCACATTACGAAATAATGGCAACAATTTTGTTCTCAATCCCCGAGGAGAGAAGATGTCAGAATGTTGGCCAGGATTCACTTTTTTCTTTTATATTCTACATAGGAACCATTTGAAAAATAGTGCTTCTAATGACATAGATGCAGGGCTGGTAATGAGAAGTTAAATATACTGTCTTCTCACAGGCAAAGCTTTTCTGCACCCTGAAAATTCAAAAGCATTCCAAAACCTCTTGATTGACTCGGTCATTTATTTGACTCTGCATCAAACAAATAACCAATTGAAAACAACCAGGCATTTTGGGCTGCCAATCTTCACTTTGGAGGTGAAATCTCAGTCAATAAAAGGCTCATGTTGGAAATTGTGAGTGACAGTTAACTAAGGGGTGCACAGCTATGGCTGTGTTTTTGACACCATTCCTCCCACACGACTGTCAGCAAGTCTAAATTAGCTCAGGAAGTCTATAGGCTCCCATGATGGATGAAGATGTTTAAGCCACTTCCCGAAACCACAGAAGTAATAGGCTTTGGAGTTTGTTCAGATGGCTGTATATTTGTGTTATCACATTTGATTTTGCCTAAACATTATCCTTTGTCACTATAGACCCTCAGTTATGAGACTCATATACATTTCTCATATGCAATAGGCTATCATTGAGATCCTAAGAAAGGATCTCAATATCTCTCTCTCTCTCTCTCTCTCTCTCTCTCTCTCTCTCACACACACACACACACACACACACACCCTTTACATTAAATCAGTAATTTTTGTAAACCAAAATCAAAGTCTAACTACCTGAAGTGTGTGGAGACTGTATCACTGGATCACATGATGCGATAATAAACCATCTGAAGGGGTTTATTTCCTTTCATGTTCTTCCTTTCTCAAATTTTCATCAGGTATTCAGAAGTTAAAACGTGAGAAACTCATTACTAGGCTGACATTGCTAAGACTCAGCCAGGAACACTCACGAAAAACGCATACTTATTCTTTATCATATCATTGGGACTTTGTGTCTTGCACACATAGTGCTCTTAGGGAAAGTATTCCCATGCGCTAAACTGAAATTTTTTCTTTAAGAAAAATGTTCTAACTTATGTCGTAGATCAGACATCAGCAAATTTGTGTGTGTGTGTGTGTGTGTGTGTGAAGGAAAGGATAATAAATTTCTTGGACTGCAATCTCTGTCATATATACTTAACTCTGTCACTCTTGGGCAAAAGCAGCCATAATGTGTAAATGAAAGAGAGTGGCTGTATTTTGGTAAAGCTTTATTTACGGACACTAGAACTTGAATTTTACAAAACTCTTATGTGTCACAGAAATATTTTTAAATAACAAAAATCAATCTTGGACATATAGAGACAGTTGGCTTCTAGATTTGGTTCACGCTGCTAGTTTACTGACTCCTGTTTTAGACAGTTATAGAGACTGTAAAATTACCATGCTTATTCAACATGCAGCCAAGTTTTGCATTGCAGGTTGGTCATTATAAGAAGCAAAAGGGAAAAAGATTTAATTTCAGCATTATTATTTATACTCTCTGAAATCCATATGGCAGGCCAAACCATTAGCTTTCTGAGTTAATTCATGTATATAAAACGGTGAAGACTAGTGCCTATAGCTTTTTGGTGTTTTCGTGAAAGCTTAGAAGATAAAAGTGGCCTCCAGTTTTAGTCCATGCTAATCCATGGCTAGTCCATGCTAATTTTGGTAGTCAGTAACAACATACTCCTTCTGCCCTGACAGGGTTGTATTATATAAGTGGTGAATCATCTCTCTTCAGATGATTTCTGTTCATGAGGAAGCATTTTCTGCTCTTCTAGGCTGAAACAAGCCAAGTGCACCCTGCCCACGTAGCCAGCTGTGTGATAGTTGGTGTCCCTGTAGTTGTACTTTGCCTATTGTAATTTTATTCTTCAAAGCTGGCTTTCAGTCAGAGAAAAAGATGTGGATAAACACTATTCTGCATTATTTAGATTTCTATAATACATACTTTGTAATAAGTAGTAGAAACTATGTAATCCCCAAAAAACAGATCAACTTCTCAAAAATTCATGTGAAATAGATAATGCATGAAGAATTATAAATGTACTATCTATGTGGTTAGGAGATCAGACATAATAGGAAGCGCACTTTCATATGCTGATTCCTTACTGTTGTCTCCTGGATAGGACGCCTAGAAGAGGAAATCTGCATTGCTCTTCAATTCTGGTGTTAGAAATCCAGTATTTGCCTAAACTGTCTTTTTGTAATTTATCAAGCCCGAATGATTTTTCTGGTGGAAAAACAAGCATACAAAGAGTTAAATAATGGGTTTGGAACTGTATTAACAGAAGCTTTCTTGGAATACCAGTATCTGATCTGACTGATGGCCTCTCAAAAGGACATGACACTTATGTTGTACATTAAAGGATAAAAGGATATTTCATAGAAGAAAAAGGAGGAGAGAGCAATTTAATCAGCAAAAAGATTGTATAAAGGCATTGAAGTATGAAATCACATAGTTTGGGGCTTATAGAAGTGCCCACAGGTAAGGCTGGACAGATAATAAGATCAAACACAGAAAACCATAGAGGCTATAAGCAACATTTGGGCCTTTATCCTGAAGGCTCAGAAAGGTAATGAAAGAGTTTTAAAATGTGAGGCTATATGAAAATCACTGTACTTCCTAAATTTCCTTCTATGTAAATATGGATTACAAAAGAGAAGAATCTGTCTACTGCTCAGGTGACACACATCAATGGTTTGATTTCTAGTGATAAACTGAAAAGGATCAAATTCTACCTTGTGTTTTCCATATGTTAGAGCACCTTTAATTAAAATGGACTTTAGAAGAGATTTCAGAAAGGTAAATACGGACCTGACATTTCAGTATGCTAAAATTATATGACATGAAATTAGAGGTTCCAAGAGCAGTAGAATGTGTATTTAGAACTGAAGAGAGGAATCTGGGCTAGAATTACACTCATAAAAAATGAATCAAATTCTCCAGTATCTATATCTGGATTCATTAAACAATATTGGATACTTACTACAAGACAGGTAGAGCTCATAGTAATTGATAGTGCTAAATGAGACAGAATAGGCTTGTTCCCTTAGAAATTTCTGTCTTAATTTTATTTTAAATGTAAAATGAAGCAACCTCAAAAAGTTCATTTAAAACACTATGACAAAGCTACGCATGGATTAAAAAAAATTTTTGCAAATTATTTTTAACTGTATTTTTCATGAAGCTTTTGAAATGTCCTGATACTCTCTATATAGTTTACAAACTCAAGCTATATAAAATGTCCACAATGAAAAAAGTATATAATCTCCTATCATTAATCCCTTCTTCCAGAGAAAAGTACATCAATTTATAGCTAAACCTTTAAAATCTATCCTTCAGAATACGATTCATGTATAAATATGCTTGCACATAACCTTGTATGATTACTTACATAACTAGAACCACATTTTACAGTCATCTTGCTTTCAATTTCCACCTAAAACTTATCTTGGACTCTTCATAACAGCACACACATCATCTTCCTTATTGTTTTTAGAACACAGATGAATCTATTCACTTTCAGACAATTTATTGGTGAAGTAACACCTTTCTAAGGTAAATGTAGATTATTTTTAGTTTTTTTCCTACTACTATTTGCACCTAATTTTCATGCAAATAGCTTTTTAGTAATATAAATTCATGGATATTAAGTTGTATTAAAAGGTTTTGTTTAATACTATTTCAAATTACCCTCTGCAGAGATCACATGGATTTATACTTACATTAACCATGAACCTGAACAGTTAAACCATCAACAGAATTTATTCTGTAATTTCTTCCATTTCCCGTTCTAGACCTACTGTTTTAGAAGACTAAGGATGTATAACAATGTTATTTCAAATTTGGGGGTTCTTTTTGGAGAGAGAGAGAGATCCTATCTGTTGATTCACTACCTAAAAGTCTACAACTAACAGGGTTTGACCAAGCCAAAGCCAGAACCAAAAACCCAATTCAGATTTCCCATGTGGGTGGCAGGGATCCAAGTACTGAAGTTAACACTGGTGCCTCCCAAGGTGAAGCTGAACTCAGCAGCTGAGCCAGGACGTGAATCCAGGCACTCAAGTGGGATGTGGGTCTCATCTTATGTCTTAACTCAGCAGAGTAAACATATGCCCTTCAATGTTTTCTAATTATATTTAATACTGGAAATTTCCCCCTTATCCATTTATCACTTGTGTCTTGTTTTCTTGGAACTATATTTTTATGTACTTTTCCATTTTTAACTGTTTCTTAGTATTTCTCAAAATGCTTTGATATTTTAAAAACAGTAGGCTTCCTTTAATGACCTCTCAAGGATTCTGTCTGCCTCAGTCATCTACAGTATTCAACATGTTCTCATCCAATTAACAAAAATGCTAGTACGAAGTCATTTTTACATCCTCACAATGGATGAAAATTATGAATCCCTATGAAACCACTGATTTGAAAGGAAGCAGTGGAGCTGCCAATACAATAACTTTGAAATTAGACTGACTCAGAGCACTGGGGAAGATATCACAAGCCTGAAGAAAATCTGTGTTTATCTCCTTCCATGGCCCTTTTTCTATGCTTCTGAGATGGCTGTTGAGACCCTTCTTTACCATGGGTGTGTTGTTTTTTTTTTAAAGATTTATTTTTGAAAGTCAGAGTCACACAGAGAGAGGAGAGGCAGAGAGAGAGGCAGAGAGAGAGAGAGAGAGAGAGAGAGTCTTCCATCCAATGGTTCACTCCCCAGATGGCCTCAACAGCCGGAGCTGTGTAGAACAAAAGCCAGGAGCCTCTTCTGAGTCTCCCATGTGGGTGCAGGGGCCCAAGGACTTGGGACATCTTCTACTGCTCTCACAGGCCATAGCAGAGAACTCGATAGGAAGTGGAGCAGCCAGGTCTCAAACCAGTGCCCATATGGGATGCAGGCGCTTTAGGGCAGTGCATTAACCTACTGCGCCACTGCGCTGGCCCCATGGGTCTGTTCTTAATGAGAAGGAAGTCACACAGCAAAGAGGCTACAAAGCAACCAAAGGAGATTACCTACCCACTGTTTAAATGTCAATCTGTGTGGACTAACCAGAGTCCAGGAAAAGTGAATACATTCATTTTGTCAACCAGTTAAGTATGAACACTTCTAGGGGTATGTGCTTAAATAGAGAGATGGAGACCTTTACATACTGTAGTTTATAGTGTGGCGATCCCTTTTTATCCAGCTAGACTGGTTTTCTATTATCTTTTAAAAGGAGACGATATGTTCCTTTATTACCATGGGTGTGTTTGTGTGTGTGTATAATCTCTTCCCAAATAAAGTCAAAGAAGGATTTTGTAATACTGTTTATTTTGAGTAATGAATTTGAAAGGCAGAGAGAGAGGCAGAGAGAAAGAGAGAGACTATCTTCTTTCTACTGTTTCATTCCCTCAGATGGCCACAACCACTGGGGATGGACCAGGTCAAAGCTAGGAGCTTCTTCCAAGTCTACTCATGCAAGTGTAGGGGCCCAAAGACTTGGATCATCCTCAACTGCTTTCCTCAGCACATTAGCAGGGAGATGTATAGGAAGTGAACAAACGGGACTCCGATTGGATCCAAATTGGATGCTGGCACTGCAGACAGAGGCTGACCTCTGTTTATTATCTTATCTCAAGGTAATGAGGACTGCTGTCTCTCACCTGAGACCCCCTCGGTTCTTACCCTCAACCAAACTCAACACTGTGCCCCTCAGAGGGATCTAATTAATGAGCTTAGCCTCAGTTGGGACAAATTTTGAAGAGCCATGGCAAGTTCTCAACTTCTCATTTATTTCAACAGCACAACACTTCAACTTCCTCCTGCCCAATTATGCCTTTTTACCCCTCTTATTATCCTGGAAACCTTCCTGAATATGTCCCCCTGAACACAAATTTAGAAGCACAAACTGTTTATCTAAGTAACACTTTCATCACCAGTTCTATCACAGAAGTGTTCCTATTTCAGTCAAATTTCTCTGACCTTCTATTTTAAGTCTGCATGAACAGTCCAATATCTGTGATTTTGAATCTCTACTTTTCTAAACAAAGTCGTATGCATTGACTTTTAGTTTCATTAAAAGGAAGTAGAAACTTTTTCAACATTTCATTGATGATTCTCTAGCAAAATCTTATTCAAACCATCCTCAACTTTTAAATCTCACGAACTGTGGGATCAATCTTGTACTATTAGGTCTTTCCATAAAATTCTAATTGTAAATTTTAAGATTTTTGTCCAGACTTTAGAAAAGGCAATTAAAAGTCAGAAATAGAAAATAATCACCTAAAATTAATCCAATTTAAAGCAGATTAACCAAATAGACATTCAGATTTCAATTGGAAGTAATTTGCTCAAGGTTGAAAATCCAAAGTCAGGTCAAACCTGCCTAATTAAAATCACTGTCTTTTTAATTCCTTGATGGTCTCAGGATCTATCTTTATAATTACAATAGTACTGTTTTATAAGCCAACAAATCTCATAATTTTGGGGCATAAAGAGTATTACACAATTATTTTATGGAACTATTTTTCTGTAACTTACTGTGAAGATAATTTCTTTAAAGACCAATCTTGGGGCCACTGCTGTGGCATTGCTGGTAAAACTGACACCTGCAGTGCCAGCATCCCATGTACATGCCAGTTCAACTCCTGGGTGCTCCACTTCTGATCCAGCTCCCTGTTACTGTGCCTGGTAAACAGCAGAGGATGGCCCAAGTACTTAGTCCCCTGAACCCATGTGGGAGACCTGGAAGAAGCTCCTCCTGGCTTCAGCATGGCCCAGCTCCAGCCATTGCAGCCATTTGGGGAATGAACCCTCAGATGGAAGATCTCTTTCCCTCACTCCCTCCCTCTTTAACTGCCTTTTCAAATAAATAAATATTAAAAAAGACCAATCTTATCAAATGTAGTCTGAATATCTAATGTTTTCATTAATTTGACCAGTAATTCTTAAGCCCTTCAATGTGTTAGGTAATCTTTAAAACATTGATAAAATGGTGTGGTTGAAATTGACAAATTCCTTTCATCTAAGGGTGCTAGCAGACGAGATATGTAAATTGTTTTTGGCATGCATTAATGAATATAGAGATTGTTCACATAACCTAACATTTAAAGCATATAATCAAGGAAATGATATTACCAATTGTTGATTGCAAGGCACTCACAATTCTTGAACTGAGAGATTGTGAAATCTGTAAAGCATTCACTGAGCCCAAACTATCGGCCAGGTCAGGCCCAGTGCTCACATCTCCTCTGTTTCAAAGTTTCTGATTGGGATCAAAAAAGTTTCTGTGTTTCAAAGTTTCTGATTGGCATCAAACTGGCACTGTGAATTCCAATGTGAACATACCAAACCCAATGTACACAGTAAAATGAAACTAGAATTTGCATCAATCAGAAGCCATCAACTAAGCTCTAAGTAGGTTCTTTTCACTCTAACCAATCAAACTTGGCTTGTTTTCCTCTTGGAAACTCTTTATAAAAGTTTCTCCTCCTAACCCTCTCACTGCAGTTTTTACCCTTTTGTGGATTAGTGCTAGTTTGAATCATGAATCGTTGTATAATTAAACTTTTTTAAATATTAAAGTGCTCAAGTTTTTCTTTTATCACTATTGTAATATGATTCAGGCCCATGTACCTGTTACTAACATCATTCAACCGCCTTTCATCAAAACAGAGATGTCTTTAAGAATTATGTTTATTTTTGTGTATTGTTTTTATGATAAAGAATCTTCAAGAAGTGATTTTTCACTAATTCTTCTGTTATTTTTAAAGGGGGTCCTGAAAAATATGTTCGATCATCATTTTTATATTTACTGAGCTGCTACAACATGCCAAACACTGTTCTAAGTTCACAGACGAGGGCAGTCAAGAACCTTTGCATTCATGGAGTTTCATTCTACTGTGAGAGACAGACAATAAATCAAATCAATTCTCAATGATACTCAGGGATAGGTAGCATTGAATGGAAGATATCATGAGGTGTAATTCAGGCTTCTATGGTGGGGATCAGAAAAAACTTCAAGCAGTTTTTTAAACAATGTGAAATGTCAGCATGGAGTCAACCATCTTTATCCAATTAATAACCGCCAATACAAAATACTTACATACAGAGTTATGTGTACTTTATAACAAATGGCATTTTTCATGCTCTTTGTAAGATTCTGGTATTCTCTTCTTGGTGCACATATCCTGCTCTTACATTTTATTTGTGCCTGGATGTTTTCAGCATTTAATCCTGCATATAGAGTATCAGCATCTGTGATTCCAATGTCTTTCAGTTTCCTGAGCAGGACAGGGTACAATAGCTCTGTTACTGAAAGAAGCCTCAAGGTGGTTGAGGAATGAGTCCCACAACAGGAAAAAAATGTAGAAGATACGTGGAATTTGTCAGATCTACTAAGGTTTGCCAGTAGACCAGGTCTTACAAAAGTCTGAGATTGTGAACAACTTATTTGCCACATTCCATTGGACCATTCACCACATCTGAAGTATGAAGTTAAAGACATCCCTGATCTTCCTTCAAGCTTCAAGTAATGAATAACTACGTCTGTTTAAGTAAATAGACATGATTCTAACGAATAAAATCAGCCAATGTTCTAGCCATTTTTATTAATTGCTTAAAGCCCAACATTTCTCATATTCCTTCCTTATCTCTGCTTCAGGACTTGAAGCAGCTGTTGAAGAAAGCCAGTTGTAATCACTATTAGATGACTTTTTGCCTCCCTCACTCTCTCCTCTCTTCCAACCCCCATTCACTGCACAGTCCCTTTGGGAGCAGCTCGAGATGCCAGCATTCCACACTGAAGGGCCTGGGTATTGTCTGTGTTTCAGATTCCAGCTTCCCACTGACACACCCCTGAGAGGCAACAGTGATGGCTGAAGTGCTCAAGTCTCTGCTACCCATCTCAGAGACCTGGACTTAGTTTGAAGCTCCTTATTTAGGCCAGGCCCAATTGCTGCAAGCATTTGTGAAGTGAACCAACAGAAAGAAATATTGTTTCTATGCACCTTTCAAATAAAGCATGAAAACACATAAAAATGTAAAACATAGAACCCATCCAGAAAGATCTACATTTAATTAGAAAACTCATTAACTGTGGCTTTTCTAAGGAGGTGTCTGACTGTTGAGCTCCTGTTAAACTTTCCCTTTCCAATATGTGCGTTCCAAGTGGAGTCACTGTCTTTCTATGCAGTACATCAGTGTATTTAGGCATTATCAGTACTAAACTTTAAAGAAACTAAACTTTTAAAGAAAAGAACTTCTTCCTCTACATTCTATCTTGCAGCAGATAACTCATCAAATGCCTTTTACTTACAGAAATCAGCAGAACTAGTTTGAGATGTATTGTAAAATAAATGATGCAATACATCATGGTTCCTATAATCCTTTCATTCTTTCCCCACTTTTTGTTTCTTCTTTACAATTCTTAAACATTTTTCCATAGTCACTTCAAATGTAGACATTATATATATCCACACACAGTTTTTCTTGAAACCAGAGATGCTAACATCACAAAGTGAGGGATTCATGACAAGGATCAGAACGTGGGGAAACAACAAACTGTATACTGTCATTTACAGGGTATGCTTCAGTGAAGTAGTATCTATAACTAAATACCAAATAACATGATTACTAGAGAAAAACGTGAAATACTCCATGACGTCAGCCTAGGCAATGACTTCTTGGATAAGACCCCAGAATCGTAGGTAACAGAAACAAAAATTGAAAAATGGGATTACATCAAACTAAGAAGCTTCTGCACAGCAAAAGAAACAAAATGAAGAGGCAACCTACAGAATGGAGAAAATAGTTGCCAACTATGTATCTAGTAAAGGAGCAATATTCATTATTGTTAAGTAACTAAAGAGACATACAACTGAACAATCTAATTAAGAAATGGGCAAAAGATATGAACTGGTATTTTTCAAAGGACCTAAGACAAACAGCCAAAGAAATGTGAGAAAAAAATTTTCAGAATAACCCACCATCAGGGAAATGCAAATAAAAACCACAACAATCTACCACCTCAATCCAGTCAAAATGGCTGTTATTCAAAGTCAAAAAACAACAAATGCTGGTGAAGTTGTTGAGACAAAAAGTATCATATTACATTGTTGGAGTTAATATAAATTGGTATAAACATTACAGAAAAGAGTATGGAATTTCCTCAGAAAACTAAAAATGACCCAGCCATCCCACTTTTGAATTATAACCAAAGGAAATTAAATCAGCAAAGGAAAGAGATACCTGCATTCCCATGCTTATATCAGCTTAATTCACAAAAGTAAAGATATTCAGTCAAGCTAAATGTCCATCAGCTGATGATTGGATACAGCAAATGTGTTATATATGCAATGGAACATAACTTAACCACAAAAAAACAATGTTCTAACATTTGCAACAAAGCCAATACAAATGGAGATCATTATGCTAAATGAAATAAGCCAGGCCCAGAAAGGCAAATACCACATATTCTATCTTATTTGTAGAAATCAATATAGAGAATATAAATATTGTATAGATGCCCCTACTTCTCTTGTTATACAAAAATAAGCAAGCTCCTGCTTAAAATCTTTCACATAGTGTACAGACATCAAACTTTATAAGCCTTCAAAAAATGGTACAGAGACAATTATGCAAATACAGCAGTTCCAAGGAGCAAGCATAAATGATTTGAGGTAACAGGGAAATGTTCTATTTCCCCTTAATTTAACAAAGTTCATTTCTTTCAGTACCAAACAAGAGTAACATTTTGCTGAAATCTTTGAAATTCCTTCTTTGGATGAAACTGTAGGGCTGTTTGTGGAAACCTGTTAATGCTATGTAATCAAAATATTAAGATAGTCTAATAAACAAAAGAAGAACCCAGCAACATAAAAGCTGAATCAAAGAAAGGAACCCTCTCTGCCCACTCTCTGGTATAAGGGGCTGTCTTGTTGAGCAATTTGGTCTTTGAAGGGCTTTTGTTTATCTTTTTCAGCTATCAACCTTCTTAGAAGAGCTTTTGATTTCTTTCTTGTTTGATGTTCTGATGCCTGTTACAGCATGGACCTTTGCATTTTGAGCTCAATGCTGCACTGAATGAACATTACACTGACAAAATGCATTGAGTAATTAATCAACCAAAGGTGATAAATTATGTAACTCTGCAAGGACTGAGGGTAAAGAGAAAAGGATCTTTTGAAGGATTCATGATGTCTGATTCTGGTTGGTTTCCAATATCCCCTTCTGCACAGCAAACCTTTTACGTTTTGTTAATGATCAGAGGTTAGAGGAATAAAAACATTCTCACAAGTAATGGTCTAGAGATGGAACAATAGGAAATGTCATCATCCTCCCTGGCCATATTCTGGGTGGGAAATTTCATCACCTAATGAAAAAAGCACTTTGATGGATTAATGTAGTGAGGTTTAAGAGAAATATTCTGGTCATTGCAAAATCAGTGAAGATGAATGTGAGCAGGTAATTGAATAGGAAACATTTATACGGCATGGAAGCTGTGCTGGCAAAAAAATTATTAAAGTAACCTTTTATTTAATACATCATCACCTATAAGATGTGCTTTGTAAAATTTCAGCTTGGAAGGACTTCCTTTCTCATCATGTAAAATTTTGGCAACTTTTTATTAAAGGATCTAGTAACTTAAACTGAATATAGTTTAGGGTATATAAATTAAAATGAACTTCAGAGCATAGGCAAGCATTTTGTAGCATAAAGATGTTCCAATTCATCACAGAGATGGTCAGCACATAATCTTCCTTATGGTCAGGGCTTCCCTTAATAATTGCTATCTTTTGTGTTTTATGCAGCATCAGTGTAAGAAAAAAATACTGGTAATCTAACCAAGAACACCCTGCAGAAAACTAAATAATATACAGTCATACAAGGCTTCTCTCAGCCCTTAATGTTAAATACTTTTTATTCCTATTTTTTCCTATCTATTCATGCCAAAATGTCTTAGTCACTAAGTCTTTTGGAGAGAAAGAATAGAGTAAGGAACTAAATTCTTTTGTACCCCTCTTTTCTTTCCAAATTCCCTCCTTGCCTCTACATCTGAGTTATTAGTTTGGGAGGTTGATTACATTGTCATGTTATTTTATTGGATATTTATTGATGACTTTAACATTGTGTTAGCAATTTGAGGGGAGGGAAATTCTACACTGCTGTCTAAACTTGCTACTTTTTTTCAGTTCTGGGTTTTTTCATCAATGCAGCTAGAAGAGAATTTCCATTTATCATTATTGTGTTCGATAATGGAACTTAGCACAGGTGGAGTAGTATTATCAAAGAACAGTTCTCAGAAGTGCAACAATATCTTCAGAGACAACAGCTTTTGTCTTCATTGAGTTAAATTCTGTACTCATTTTTCAAGGTGAGGGATACGCTTTTTCCATAGAACTTAGTGATACCCAGTTTAGTTTTCAAACTTATTTGAGTTAATATAATGATAGTAGGCCCTGCATTCTACCTGCAACTCAGTCACCCTCTACCAGAGCCTCGGTTCAAGTCCAAGCTGCTCTGCTTCTGATCTAGCTCCCTGCTAACATGTCTGGGAAGGCAGAAGATGGCTCAAATAATTGTATCCCTGACTGTTGTGGCCATTTGGGGGAGTAAAGCAGCAAATCGATGGACTCTCTCTTTCACTCTGTCAATTTGTCCTTCAAATAAATAAATCTTCCAATGATAAAAGTTAATTTTAAAAACCTGTCATCAGTTTAAAAATGCTAAAATATGTATGTTACAATACAAATTGAATTTCAACGGCAAAAATCATGGCAATGGCAGTGAATTAAATAAGTTTCATTAACATTACTTTGGTTAAGACCACTTAAAACAAAGGGCCCAGGTACAGAGAAAACAACAGAAAAAAAACAGATCAACTGCACAAAGACCCTAAAGCACAGAGATCAGAAAAGTGATGCAGCAGGCAGGGCCAGACTGGAAGCAAAACTGAAGAGAGCCTGAATGTATGGGGGTTGAGTTTCTGTTGCTACCCCTGTATCCTAACATCAGGATTAGAAAATGTAGCCCTGAATCTGGTGAGATCAAGTGAGGGGGAAGCTGTAGCGGCTGGGATGAGCCCCCTTGGATTCCACGCCCTGTAATTAGACAAGGAACTCAGAGGGAAGGAGCTCCAGAGGTTAAATCCAAGTACATGACAGGAAATGGAGCCAGATACCAAACAGAACACAAAATAAGCCAGATTGCAGAGGCAAATGTCTCTGTTCTGTTTTTCTCTTTTATAAAATTCAGAGCAATGGCCATTTTGACATATGTCGCTTTCCTTTCTCATGTTGTAATGCTCATGTGATGCAGGCTCATCTTAACATAGTGGGGCGCTACTTTTAGGAACTGTGTGCAATCCCCATTTAGAGCTTCTAATGAGCTTGGGTCAACAATTGTCTAAATTTAACATTCCAAATGACATTATTATACAAAGTGTTTCTGAGGGAAAATTATACTAGTATTTGTATCAAATGTCTTTACTTTCATTAGTTATTTATAGAATTTATTTAGATTTCTCTGCAACACTTCCTAAAATAGTTTCAAGCCTCTAGGAGCTGATATAGATATCTCATCGTTGTCAAATGTTTAGTATTCTTCGCTAATGATGCTGTAATATCTATTAAACCGTCCTCATTTGCTAGCATGTCTCCAAATACTTCATAGCTACCTTGATGCATGACTGAGCATTTATTATCCTTATTAATACTGTAGAAATCATTAAAATATTTAAGTCTTTTAATTAAGAATCCTAGTTACCTGTATAGCCAGTAATACGTGACTAGAAAATTAAAGAGACAAGCAGTCTCTTATACATTTTCACCTATCCTGTCACATTCTCTCTGAAATTTACTTAGAAAATGCCAGAGATCATTTCTTTACAGACATGTGACTTAGTGGCAGAATCCATGGAGAAAAGCATTTTAAAATTGACCCTCTGAATAATTCAAACTACTCTTTTTGGCCTGGATTTTTCCCTGTATTTGTAAGGAAGACATACAGAGGCCCTAGTCCATATAGAACACCCGCCCACCCACTCACATTTTCTAAAAATATTCTTAGTCCTTAGTCCTATAAGAGTAATATCTATATTGTGGGTTGTATTCTACAGAATTTGTCTTTAGAATTTCCCAGTATTTGCATATCTCTATGACCAACATTATATTATCACTGTCTCTAAGGTCACTGATAAATTTTATCTTTGTGTCTCTTATTCGTAGCACAGGTTTTGGCATATAGTAAGTACTGTGAATAAATGTATAGCCAGTGAAGGATTACTCTGCATTTTAATCTAAAGATACCCAGGCTAAAAGTCAGAGACTTAGTAATTCATTCAAGTGCACACTACTCAGCTGGGCCAGAAGACCAGGTCTTTATTTTTCAAATACCATCAGTAGTTACGAGATTGGACCATAGTCTCTTATGAACCTATATTTGAATCCTGACTTATCTATCTCCCACCCTACATGGCATAATTTTATTGCATGGGTTGACCTAACTTTTTAAAATAAAATCGCTTTTATTACCTATAAAATGACAATAGAAGCAATTCCAACATTAAATTGTTATGAGAATTAAACAATGTATGTTAAGTAGTTATTCTAGTGTCAATCCAAGTTAAAAAAAAAAAAAAGAAAACAAGACCCTTACATATACTAACTGTGGTCATTTCATCATATTAGTCTTTCTTTTCATATCATTTAAGTGAAAATAAATGGCCTATAGACAGCAAGAAAGAACAAAATGAGAAAATTTAAGCAGTCAAAAATGTTAAAGGTGACTGACATTAACACTCAAGTACATCGCATCTCTCTATAGAGGTTGAGGGGGAAAAGAAAAAAGTAGATGCAGAGTTAAGCGTAACAGTAGTCAGTGGAACTCTGTGAATTGGAAAATTAAATATATTGAGGCAACATAAGAGAGGGGAAGCTAGAAACTAAGGTGAGATTCCTGATGACATGGCATGAGTTCTCACATTTCGGAGACCAAAAATTTAATACGCATATCAATAAGAAATACATTAGTGGCTCATATCTGGAATCAGAGTACCCTGATGAGAACTCCAGACCACCACTGACAATTTGTGTGATCTCAGGGAAGTTACTGAACCTCTTTGTACATCAGCTTCATATCTACAAATCAGAGCAGATCTTTCATTTTCTATGACGCTGTACTACATTTATAAAGTTAAAAATTATAACCACAACTTAATGAACTTAAGCAATAATGAACACATGTCAAATAAGAACAGTAATTTAAAAAAAAAAAACTAAGTTCTCACAATTACAGCACCAATGTGTAATTCAAAGCACTAGTAGAGTTGAGTGTACCACATTCAACTGGGGATAGAAGATTTGAAATGCAATGGAGACTCTGTGAGGACAGGCATTAACCATGTAATACAAATTGTTTTATCCTATCTAGTTGCCCAGTTGGCAAGCACCTAATAGTTGCTCAATATTATAACGTGGATAAATGAGTAAAGCAAAGAATTCACTCAGTATGCTAAAATCATTACTATATATCTGTCATCATTTTGAAAATATGAGTTTCAAGAGCTTTCTATACTTTTAATCAAAATTATTTTTCTCTCATTCTTTGGCCAGAAATTATATAAAATAATGTCCCTTGAAGATATACATTGCTGATAACTACTGGTTTTCTATCTCCACTTGCATCTATATAGTAATCCATAATACTCTCTATAATGAAAGGAACTATATTACTTAATCAGTTCTCAGTAAGATCTGTTACTATCATTTTCCTCATACCGTTGTTTATACATTTAAGGTGATCAGTCATGTTCTAATAAGCATGGTTAAATTTATGGAGAACTTAATTTACACTAGGTGTTATCCTATTAGTGTTTCCTTTATTGTCATATTGCACTTTTGTTTTCTGAGTATCTTATACTTCAGGCACTATTATATCTGAGGATATAAGTCATTTGCCCAAGACCAGTAAGCGGAAATAGAGGCTCCAATCCCCAAATCCCTGGATCTGAGCTGCAGGTGACTTGGGATGGGAAAATATCATGTGCTTGCCTATTAAAATATTAGAAATTCATTGTTATAAGATGCAATCTCCCAATAGTCTAAGGATGAACCAACCCAAACTTTAAGAATGATATATCAGTACACCTAAACTCCTAAATCACTCCAATAATGTGACATAAAATGCATGCCACAATTGTTCATTTCCTTTGAAATACTTCAGTTTTGGTTATTATGTATATTTAAAAATAGATAGTAGTATGTGTGTTACCCTGTTAGGTTACCTCTTCTCCCTAGATGTGTCCTTAAATAGCAACCTAAATAAAAATACAAAAGCAGTGAAACTAATCTCAGACTTGTGGCTCAGCTGGCTTGCCTTAGGCCATTGTATTCAGTTTTTTGATGCCTCTAGGCAAAGTGTCAAATGCCAATAGTTGTCACTATTATTTTGACTTGCTTTTTTTTTTTTTTAAAAGATATAGAGATGTTCACCTCAATCATAATAGTGACCCATGGTCATTCTCTTAAGACCTAGAGATACAGGAACTGTGACTTTGCCTCACTTCTCAAGCAGGTATATAAAGTGGTACCGAAGCAAAGAGCTTGAAAACTGAAGCTAAAATTTATGCAAAATAGGCACGAATAAGAAACCCATGGTTTACTTTTCTGAGGATATTTGTCCACCTTCACAGTCACCAATACTGTGTGTCCCCTATCATACCTTGAACCACTGAAGCATACAGCTATGAATACTGTTGTAAAAGACTGTATTTTTGTATGAATACTGTTGTAAATGTCTATTTTTCTTGGCAAGACAAAACTTTACTTTCATCAGAAAGTACAAAGATCTTTGGCTGATATTTACAAGTAGCTATATCTTGTGAAGCAAGTGATAGTGTAAACATCATTTCATGGTACACCTTGTGCAGAGACTAACTAAAAATATGCCTCTGTCACTAGAACGTGTGACAAGCATTTTGAGTTACTGCAGGGGCATCAACTATTGACAATTGTGATTCTTGCCCTGGGATTTTGCAGACATTGACAGAAACATTGTACTCTGATCCAGAGGACAGTGTGTGTGGCATTATAGACTTCTAGTGGGATTGTAACATGGTTCAAAAAAGTTTTGTGATCAATCTTGCATCGCGCACAACAGGCACCTTGCCCAGCATCCTACCCACAAGGCATTGCTCTTTTAGGTGACTAACTTGAAGGTCTGAAACAGTGGTCTCTAAATGTAATCACCCTGGGTGCTACACAAGTTTGTTTCCATATACCCATGAAATGACCAAAACACAGGAGCAAAAAGTCTTGTGCTGTGAATTTTCAGTGGTCAGATTTCTATCCCATTTTTTGACATCTAGAATCCTGTTAAGCCTGAACATTAATAGCCCTACATGACAAGCGGATCATTTGAACTGTTAAGCATCAGCAATAAACTAACCATCTGATGACTCAAATAGGCTAAAAGGGTGAAGATGCATTCCCTATTACAGACCAATGATCCAGTGGATATGTAGATCATTTGATCTCAACAGTATTAATTCCTCTACATGTTTATTAAAGCTGCTCCAGGAAAGAAAAACAAGAGGCAGTAATTGGACATGTTCAAAGTATTATTGACACATTTAAAGATATGAAGGCAAGTGAAACAGCTTGAATAAATTATTGCATTGAGGGAAAATGCTGACTTTTATGAAGTCTCTTAAAACCCACTTGGGGTCAGCGCTGCGGTGCAGCTGGCAAAGGTGTGGCCTGCAGTTCCGGCATCCCTTACGGGCGCTGGTTCGAGTCTCGGCTGCTTCTCTTTCGATCTAGCTCTCTGCTATGGCCTGGGAAAGCAGTAAAAGATGGCACAAGTGCTAGGGTCCCTGCACCCATGTGGGAGATCCAAAACAATCTTCAGGCTTCTGATCAGCGCAGCTTCTGCCATTGTGGCCATCTGAGGAGTGAATCGGCCGAGGGAAAACCTCTCTCTCTCTGCCTCTGCCTCTCTGTAACTCTGCCTTTCAAATAAATACATAAATCTTAAAAAAAAAAAAGAAACATTCTCATAGAAATGAGCTTGGGAAATTATTTTATTTATTGCTAGTTTTTTTCTTTTAAATGAGTTTAAAAAAAAAGACAGTGGTTACCAAAGTGAAGTCAAAGGACCAGCAACATCAGCATAATCTGGAAATATATTAAAAATACATATGGGTGGGGGCATTTGGTTTAACAGTTCAAATACTGTTTGACATTCCTGTATCCCATATCAATGCACTTGCTTTGGGTCCCAGTTTCTCCCTGAATTCCCATTGCTAATGTACAACCTGGAACATAGCAGGTCATGATTCAAGCAGTTGAATCCCTTTCCACATGGGAGACAAGGATTGAATTCCCAGCTCTTAGATTTAGCTTGGGCTTTCACCTGGCCCAACCCAAGCTATTGAAGGTATTTGTGTAATGAAACAGCAGAGGAGAACTCTTTTTTCTCTAATAAAAATTTAATTAAAATGCATGTTATTGTGGAGACAGGGAGTGCAAGGTAAATTTGTGCCTTCTCAGTTTTACTGTGAATTTAAAACTGTAAAATATTTTCCTATTAAAAATTACATCAGATCCTGCCCCATATCGACTGAATCAGAAACTCGAGGCAGAGGTTCAACATCTGTTTCACCAAGCCTCCCAGGAAATTGCATGGACAATGAAATTTAAGAGCCACCAGTCAAGAGCGTTCCTCAGTGCAGTACGTAGGTGGTCAACCCTGCTTTCACCCTATCGATTTCTACGTGGAAATCAACTCCACGTCTATTATGTACTTATTTGTAAACTCCAACATGAAGCCACGCAAATATGATTCCTGGAAACACAGTTCTCTGCCCCAGAAAGGAACACTTGTGGATTGAGATCACCACAGCATACCCAGCCTCCCATGAAAGCTGCCCCTATGCAGTGATGTCCGTATTAGTAACTACAAAGATTCAGCTGGCTTTGCAAGGAAAAGTCTGCAGGACAAAGGGTTCTGTTTCATGTCCTCACCAGAACTGAGCGTTCCAAGATTTTGGGACAGTGGTTACTTCTATCTTGTGGATACGGTGTTTGAGAAAGGACATCCTCATTGAGCATACCTAACTAGAAACTGAAGCTGGTAGCCACAGTCCCTGACAGATCTACCAACTGATGACAACTCCATTACATCCAACTAAAGGTGGCGGGGGGGGGGGGGAACAGGAGGGATGGGGTAATGGGGTAATGCATCTGGAGAGTTACATAGCAAGCAGTCTCCCTCTAAAGGGAGGAAAACCAAATGAGTCACATCAACAAACTGTTAGAACCCATCTATGGTTTGTGCTTTTTCCCTCCCACTACAACTCGCACTGAAGTTTGGTCTTCATAGTGACAGTGTGGGGGAAGATGCAAGACAGCAACAGGTGTTGGAGTGATGCATGCAAAACCCTCATAAACAGATCAATGCCTTTTTTGTGGGCATGAGTTCCTGTTTTGGCAGGATTGGCATGGTTAGCTTAGCTTTGAGAGCACGTTACACACAAAGAAAGGCTATCCCTTGTGCTCACCCTCTTCCCCCCACACCCACTTCACCCTTCCACTTCCATTGTGGGCTGAAGCAGCATGAGACCTTCTCAAGCCGGTGCTGACTTAGACTTCTGAGTTTTCAGAAGCCTATGTCAAATCAATCTCTTTTCTTCATAGATCACCTAGTCTCAGCTGTTATAGCAATAAAAAGCAGATTAAAATATCATTAAAAGTTGAGACTACTTGGATAATATTTCATGTATATATGTAAGAGAATACCACAGATAGTAATTACAAACACTTTATTTTCATTTGAAAGGCAGAGAGAGAGAGAGAGAGAAAGGAGTTCAGAACTTCATCTAGGTTTCCCACAAAGAGTGGCTGGGACTCAACTACTTGAATCATCACTTGCTGTCTCCCAGGCTGCTCATTAGCAGGAAAGCATCAGAAACAGAATAGCTGTGACACAAACTAGGCACTTCTACACGGCATGAGGCCAACACAAGAAAAATTTTACATTGTACCAAATGTCCATCACATAAACATGTTTATGATATCAGAAACATCAGTATGTTGTGAAGACATTGAATGGTCATCATTTATATAACAATCCTAACCATAAAAAATGAACAGAACAAAACAAGGGAATTGATTCTATTATTTTCCATTTGTTCAATTCTTTATTTTGTGGAGAATTAAGTTTATAAAATAAACTGAAAGTATGTAATTTTAAAAATTAATAAAATGGGCTGGTGCTGTGGAACAGTAGGTAAAGCCGCTGCCTGCAGTGCTGGCATCCCATATGCATGCGGGTTCAAGTCCCAGCTCCTCCACTTCTGATCCAGCTCTCTGCTATGGCCTGGGAAACCTATGGAGGATGGCCCAATTCCTTGGGTACCTGCACCCATGTGAGAAATCTGGAACAAACTCCAGGCTCCTTGCTTTGGATTGGCCTATCTCCAGCCATTGCAGACATTTGGGAAGTGAACAAGCAGATAGAAGGCCTCTCTGTCTGCCTCTGGCTCTCTGCAACTCTGCCTTTCAAATAAATAAATCTTGAAAAAACAACAGAATAAGAAAGGAAAAAGAAGAGAGGGTAAGGTGGGAAAAATCACTGTGCTCCTAAATGTATATACAAAATACAAGAAATGTGTTTGCCTTATATAAATAAAAATTTTTTAAATATATTTTTTACCTTCTGTCTATGCAACTGAATCTGTGCTCATGTTTACAGACATATAGTTAATAAGATTCAACTCTGGACACACATGGAATAATATGTTTAAATTTATAATAGGAAATTAAATGCTTTGAAATTTTTATGTCCAGGTTGAGAGGTTAATTTTTTTTTTATATTCAGTTGCATTTTCCATCTTTTCTGTTACAAATCTGCCTTACTTTTATAGTCAATAATGTAGCATTTTTTTCTAACAAAAGAGAAATGCAAATAGCATTCCAAAAACATTAAACTGCACTTGAGAGATAGAAAAATATCTAAGGGAATCTTTTAAAGATATACTTCAAACTGCTCCCAAGATATGGCCTTGAGCCAATACAAATACACTATTTTTTTTACTTTTATACATCTGAAATACTGAATAACCATGAGTGATAATTTTGAGGGGTCTGTAGAAATTCCTTCTGAAAGAACGGCATTGTGCCATGGTGGGTTGAGCCCCAACCTGTGATGCCAGTATCCTATGTGAGTTCTGGTTTGAGTCTTGGTTGCTCCACTTCTGATCCAGCTCCCTGATAATGTGCCTGGGAAAGCAGAAAATGGTCCCCAAACAACTGAGTCTCTGCCACCCATGTGAAAGAATCAGATGGAATTCCAGGTTCCTGGTCTTGGCCATGCCTAGCCCAGACACTGCAGCCATATGGAGAGTGAACCAGCAGATAGAAGATAGCTCTTTCTCCCTCTATCACTCTGCCTTTTTAAGAAATAAAATCTTTAAAAAATGATAGCCACAAACTTAGCTCTATGTGGTGACTTGCGAGCAGAAGGGAAATTTATCACTTTTAAACAAGACATCTAAATAACAGAGAAGCCCACTGTATGCCCATTTTCTTTGAATCAGAGTCAGAGGCAGGCAATGACTAAGCCTCGGGTAATGGCAACGCCTGAAATACAGAAAAAGGTTTCCCCTGGGTCACTGGTAGAACAAAGTCATCTGCTGACCCAGCCAGAAGGTTCACATAGGATGGTTAAGCTAATGAGAGTAAAGTTCGTAAAAATCCATTCCATGTCTGGAAGCCACATCCCCAGAGTTAAATCATTGCAACACTTCAGATTGGTTGTTAGTGCTGAGGGCACACTGGAGACTCACGGTCACAACATCAGAGTGAGTTAAACCCTGGTTATGAGTTTGTATGATTCTCAGAAGAGCACTGAAAAAGCAGAAGCTAACTGGGTATTAGCTACAGGAGTAATGAAATCAATAAGACTGCAAAATTGTTAGACTGGGAGTACTAGAGTAAGTGGATAAGAGAGCTCTAAAGATAGGAGGTAGTAGCCAAGGACTGATACTTTAGTGGTGTTGAGATGCAGGGTAGGACACTAGGAACAGATAGATACAATGGAGGAAAAAAATTGGCGGATTCCAGAAAGTAATGGAACCTAAAGGTCTTCACTACAGCAAGAGGGAGCAAATGAAAATATTGTCATGCCAGGTCCAGGCACCACTGCTTCATCATGCCCAGTGGAATGAAGGTGTGATTGGACACAAACATTTATCTCAATTTTGCATGGCAGTCTATTTCCCTAATACACAGTTCTATGGTAGAACATTTCCAATTTGATGATTTAGAAGGAAAAGTCACTGAATAACACTTCAAAGATGTTCAGTTTACATTTTGCTCCCATTGTTCTTAACAATTTAATTGAAAAGATCTAAACTGTCAGATCATAACAGAAACAAACAGTACAGTCAGAGAATACCATTTTTTCTTCGCTTGTAGAAGAAAACCTTTATTTCACATTAGCATTTTCTCGGAGTCTGTTTGCTGCAAAAATCTGAAGCTAAACACAATCCCAGCCTGTTGCTTCCTCCTGAGAACATTAATTGTCTCCAATCATTGTTAGAGCATCTGTTTCACATTTTGACAAGTGCACTTATCTTCCTTTTCCCTTTCATATTCCTCTGGTAAAAATAATGAATAAATTACAGGGGAATGACAAATGTGTTGATAATCAAGATGAAACACAAATGAAGTGGAAGAGGCTATATTTCTTTGCAGAGCTGTAAATTGCTTTCGTTTCTTGTGCATCGACATGCTTGACTTAGAAACTAAAAATACCACCACATGGAAAAATTAACAGAATTGCTCCAACACAAATTATTTTGCACCAATGAAATAAATGCACAGAACTTCTGACACTGTGTACTGTATGTGTCTCACAATATGGATACCCCAAAAAATAGTAGTTCTAAGAGACTTAGATGCCAATGAGCCTAATGCTTGTCAGTTGCATTTGAAAATAATTTTGGAATTTTGAATGTAACTGGGGAGTGTCTTCTGGAAGATAGCAATCTTAATAAAAAAAAAATAAACTTCAGAGAAAAAGCACCATACTGAGTTCAGGAGACCTCAGTTCCATCCCTGGCTCTTCCCCATCAGGTAACAAAGATACAGCATTGTTACTACAGGCTCTGCCATCAATCTATAAAGGCGCTACAAAAAATAAAGGGAAATGAAATTAAGTTCAGTTTGGTGCAAAAAAAAAAAATTGAAATCCACATACTGGAAGCTCAAAAAGTATATGAAAAATGCTTAGTATGAAAACATCATGCACAGGTTACAAAGTATTTTTGCATCAAAGTAGCTTTTAATTTCATTTTTTCCACAAACTTTCTCAAGTACTTTGTATTCATTAGTGGAAAATAGAACATGTATACACTAGCAAGTCTCCTCAATCACCAATGACTGAGTAAAGCATGCCAATGTATTTATCTTTTTTGTTTTGTTTTCACATTGTGTTTTCTTTGAGAAAGGACTGATTCTATGCAGTTCACCTTAATACAGACTACTAAGTTTCCAACATCTGGAGACTGTTACCTATCTGGCGGCTAGAGGTACTTTGTCAGCAGGGACCTAGAGTAAACAAACTCTTCTGTATTTAGAGACCAAATATTGCACATCTATTGTTCGTCTGAGTTCAGACTGTTGATATCCTGAACCATTTCTTTTTGGGACCATCATTCTTATAAATTTGAAACTGGAAAAATTGAGTTCAAACTATATCCAGTCTCCATTATTCATTTGAGCAAGTTCTAACTCTCTGGGAAGTCATTTCCTAGTTGTCAAAGAAAAATAAATGGTACTGATAATGTGTATGACAGATCTCAAGACAATTGTATTTATACATTGAAACAAATAAATATGGGCATACACCTTGCTTTGTTTGGATACACTTTTCTGTCTAATAACCTCTGCCACAGAATTCACAGATTTACACTCTAAAGAAAATCAGTTTTTACCATACACCTGTAATTTTTGTAAACGTACTTGAAAACTTGTTTTATGAGCATTTCCAAAAGACTGCAAGACTAAATGTAAAAAGCATTGCTAGCAAACGTGAATTCCACTTTACACAGGCAAATGTGAAGCTTAGAGTTCTTGCCTTGCATGAACAAACTGTGTCCCAATAGATTTGAACTGAAAAGGCAATTTCTAAAGTAGCAATAAGCAACAACCCAGTAATTAAGATGTTTCTGTGTTCTTAAGAAATTGCCACTGCATAAATATATTACATGACTACTACCATATGGTACTACAACTATTAAGGTGCAATTAAGTGAAGATTTTAGAGGAGGCAATAAATATTATCTTTGGCTCCAAACATGAACTGAATGCTGTTTTTGAATTTATGTGAAAAACTAGCTCTTTTTTTCTATTGTTTATTATATATTTGTAAACAAAATACTAAAATATTAAAATAAGTCAGAAGTAAAATATATACCATTTCATATTAGGCTGCTCAAAATTCTCCTATTTCTTTCCAAAATTATGCTCCTGGCTCCTGGCTTTGGCCTTGCCCACCCTTGGTTATGGCAGCAATTTGGGGAGCGAAGAAGTAGATGGATGATCTCTCTGCCTCTCTTTCTAACTTTGCTTTCAAATAAATAATTTTTTTAAAAAAAATAGGCAGGAGACATGAACAGACATTTTTCACAGGATGATATACAAATAGCCAACAGATGCTTGAAAAATATTCAAGATCACTATCCCTCATGGAAATGCAAATAAAAACCACAGTGAGATTTTACCTCACTCTGGTTAGAATGGCTATTATTCAAAAGCCAAAAAACAACAAATCTTGGTGAGGTTGTAGAAGAAAAGGTACCCTAATATGCTATAAATGGGAATATATACTAGCACAATGGGATATATATATATATATATACATACATATATATATATATACACATACATATACATATATATATATATATATGGATGGGATATATATATACTAGCACAACTATTATGGAAGAGAATTTGATGATGACATGGAAATATGAAGATAGATCTACAATAGGACCCAGTCAATACCACTCCTGGGAATATACTCAAAGCAAATGAAATTAGCATATGAAAGAGTTTTCTGTATTCCCATATTTACAGCAGCTTAGTTTATAACAGCTATGAACAGAATCAATCCACATGTTCATCATCTGCTGACTGGACAGAATTTGCTGTAATATGCTATGAAATATTATTCAGCCATAACAAAGAATGAAACCCTATCTTTTGCAACAAAATGCATACAACTGGAGACAATTATGGTTAGTGAAATAAACCAAACCCCAAAAGGCATATCATGTTTTCTCTGATTTGTGGTAGCTAATATAGAGTAAAAAAAATCCTCAATGTGTAAGAGTGAAATTGGTATCATATGATTTGCTTATTGCTTACAGCCCTTGGCTATATTCTTGTAGAACAGTGGTGTCCCTACATTTTACTTTTTAAGCACTGTATTTGGTGGAGTAGTAACGCTCCAACTATAAAGTAAATTGAATTCATGTCATTTCAAGTATTAAAAGAAAAAGTAAAGGAAGGAGAGAGGTAGAGAAGGAGTGAAGGAAGTATCCATATGTTCTTAGAATTATATCTTTGGTATACAAGAAATCTGTTCGCTTTATATTAATGAAAAAAAAAAACAGAAAAAACATAGAGGGAACTATGTTGAGCCCTTCTTGCTATTGCATTTCCTGCAGATGTGAGAACACAGCACTCACTCCTTCTGGCCCTTTCTGCCATGTAAGTATGCAGTAAGAATGCCCTCATAAGATACTGCACCTACCAGCACCTTGATCACGTTAACCCCAGTCTCCAGAATGAGGAGGAAAAAAATTTAATTTCTTTATAAATGACCCAGACTCAGGTGTTTGTTACAGCAGCGCAGACTGAGAAACCAAGAGATAATCACACCTGTTGGATTAGCACAGAGTTTGTCTACTGAACAAGAGAGAACCCCAATGCAGAGACTTCGCTATAGCCGAGATTCACGAGTATATTTGAGTTTGTAAGTCAGCAGTCCTCAAGTGTGGCTGTAGTGTAGTCCTCCTCAATGTGATTAATCCATTTCTAAGTCCAAGGAAGGTGTGCCAGCTGTCTCCGTTTCCAGCGAGCAATTGAGAAATTGATAATGAAGAAAGAGTGTGAAGAATAAACATTTCCAAAACTAACCCAGACAGGGTAATCAGCGCTTCAGTCACAGCTTACTGGTCAGGACCCAGTCCCATCTCTCAGCCTGCATAGGAAACTGGCAATATGATCATTATTAAATCAAAAAGGATTAATCCTGAGGAAAATACCCAAATCTGAAATTCAAAGAAATCTCATACTTGAAGTGCTTTTTATTCAACAATCTAATTCATCTGGTTTTGAACCTAACCTCTCTAGTGGCTCCTTTTTGGAACTTTTACTTCATTATCTCACCTACATTTAAATGTTGTCCTTTATCAAGAATGGGTCCTCAGTTTTAATTCAGGTGAATTCCTACAGCTCCAAATACCATCTTTGCTTATTTAGTATCAGATACATATTCTTTGCACCTTTATTCTCTATATGTGGGGCTGAGTCTTTTATATTGCTTGGACCTATCCCTAATTTCCTGGCCACAAACTCAGTATCTTCAATTGATTATCTAATAATTATTTTCAAACTAATGATATAGTTATCAATTTCTGCTACTCTAAAAATCTGAATCCCTGTGCAATTTTCACCATCAGTAAAATATATTGCAAACTCTCTTGTTCATATGAATACTCATTTTTGATTTCTCTTTTTAACCCCATCCAAACTTCAAAAAAGTAAGCAACTCTAGCACTGAATTATATCCTGAGTCTGACCACTTCTTAGCTTCAACTATAGTTTGCTGACTTCCCTTAAGTACTACATCCCAGTAAGCAGTAGCCCGACCTGTGAAATCCCCTAAAACTTATCTCCTTTCTCATCAAGTTGATCTCTCATTACTGTCCTTTAACAGACTCATCTATGCTGGCATGTTCTCCATTTCTTAAACATATCCTTCTTCTAGTATGAAACCTTTTCATCTATTTTTCCAGCTTAAAAAATATCTTCCCCATATTTTGGTAGAGTCTCTTCCTTTTCATCCATCAGGGCTCATTATGAACGTCATCTATCTGGAGAGCATTCCTTGGATAATACTAGCTGTGATGCCTCAATGTCCCTTTACCCACTCCTACCCTCTTCACCACATCTTTCACTAGGTATTCCATGACAAATCTGTACAGCAGAGATAGAAAACCAATATTGCATCCTGAACTTAAAATATCAGCTGTTTTAAAACATTATTTAGAAAATTTTTATCAAGTTCCTCTTAGAGCCAGCACTCTGATACAGGTTGGAGATACAAAGCTCATTAAGAAAAGGCCCTTGCCTTTAAGAAAATAACAGTGCAATAGAGACAATTTGTCTCAAAGCAGACTGATTAAGATAAGCACTGTCCATGCCAGAGTCCATCTGTACACAACATGCTGGGTAAGCCATTACAGGGGAAGCAGGAGTGAACACCCTCAAAACAGTTTCATTGGTTCTCATAGGTCATGAGTCACTCCAAGATTGGGTTGCCAGAAGGTCAAATAAACATACCACTTCAAATGTCTCCTTGAACTGCAGTGGTTTTTAGGTGGCAACTCACACAGATAAACATTCTGGCAACTATTCAGAGATTATCGCTTCAGATTTTTTTAAATAAAACAAAACAAAAATCTATGTAAGCAAAAACTGCAAGATTTCAAGAGTTTATAATTTGTTTTTCTGCTGTAATTTATTTTAAGTTCAGCTTTGCAAGATAAGGGGTTTGCTGTGATTTGGGATTTTCCCTTCATCTACTTGTATCTCTTCCTGAGATCATTAATATATTTACTGACCTCTTGTTGTCACCATCAAATCCAACAATATTATTTGAAAGACATATGTCTTTTAAAATTATTGCAAACATACAGCATAAGATGGACTCAATTCTCCTGACTCCAATTTTCTCTTCAAGACCAGAGTTCAGTTGTAAGGCAATGAGAGCTCTGTGCAAGAGTGGAAACAGTAACTGCAAGAATTGGCCCCCCAGAACCATCTGCTCATGTAATTCATCATTTTGCCCTCTCAGAATCATGACATCCCTTTGCCTGCCATACCATCTTGTTACTTTTGTTTTATTTATCCTTGCACACTTTCACACAATCCCAACCATAGTATAATTTTCAAATAAGCAAATTAGTAAAACTATCTCAATACACATGATAGCACTCATCATAAATTAAGTTGGGTGGGCCTAACACCTGTTGAAATGGTGTTATTTTGGTTCCATGGAAAGTCAGAGATATCATTATCTCTAGCTTTTTTTACTGGACAACTTTTATTCTCTTTTCAAGGAAATGTAGCACGTTAAAAGTGTCAAATTATCAGCATTTAAATCATTTTTAAGTCACAAGAACTTATCAGTAGCAACAGGAAATTTTTTCAATGTTGCTTAACTGAACCTTTATTAACTACTGCAAAGAGAGATGGATCCGTAACAAATATTCCAATAGACAAATTTGCAATCCACACCAAACCAAAAGGAAAATCCATAAACAAGCTGAATTTAAAAAATACTAACATAAAAAAGAGGATTGAGGGGAAAATAGCAAACATTAACATTTGGAGGCTATTCATGCTATTACATAAAATATTATTTATCAAATTTCCTACAAATAATGGGCAGTAACTAATATCACCTCTATCTTAGAGGTGACAATGTTGTACCTCAAAGAATTGACAACATTTCTCAAAGAAAGGAAAGATGGTATTTGATGTTTTATTTAGATGAAGCAACTGAAGTAAATGAAGTTATTCCTATTGAATTATTTTTGGACTGGCAATCAAATAATGTTGATCAAATTTATTTTTCTGGTAACTCTCCCAAGAACTCTAAATAAATTACTAACTCCACATTGCCAATAAAAGCTTCTGGAGAAGAACATAGGCCATTGTTAACCCTGTCAAAAAAAGTAAAGGCAGCATGATGGGCACTAACACATATGCCTAAATCTATGATCTGGACTTTATCATTGAGAGGAAAAGATACATCCAGGTTGGGTGTGTGAATAACACCATTGCAGCCTGCCCTTCATACTCTCATGGATGTGACATGCTTCATGGGTCTTACTAGTTTAAAACAGACTACTCAGATTCCCCATCTACCATGGGCTTTGTCTCCCAAATCACTATTGAAATAACTGATAGATGAAAAAGAGTAACAGTTGTGTCAGTGACAGAGTTCAGAGAGGAATGTCATCTTCAGCACAGGAACTGAACATTTCCAACAAGGGTGAGCCATGAAATGCAAGGGACTGTGGTAGTCTCAGATTAATAACTCTGCCTGATGCAAGAAGTTTAATCCAATACATTCACTTCTGAGTTAATAAACTTTTATGCCTGGGAATGAGGATTGACAGAGACAGTATTCCAAGAGTGGAAGGACTGGTTACAAATTGATGAACTATTTGCTTGAATGCTCAATCCTATTCTACATATCCTATGACAGTTTGCTAATGAAGATGTGATGGAATATTACTGAATGATGCTTTGGTGTCTCACAAGTTGGAGAATTAATGTGTGTCGCTCAGTATTTTCAAGATATATAAAATATTAAAATGTAGATATTTTAGGAAATAAAATTCTAAGTAATGTACATAATGTGGTTCATTCTTGTTCAAAAATTAAAATGTTTAATAAAATACTAGTACAAGCAGAAAGAAAAAAAAACACTGCTCCAAATACTGGACAAGCATACATTAAGATTTTTATGAATAAGTATAATTAGTATTGAGGAAGTATACCTGTCCTGAACTAATTCCTCTTTACGCCTAGACATCTGTGGCTTATCTTTGGTGAGCCATGCTACCCCCCAACTCTCCCTCCAGCTCTTTGAGTGAGGTTGACTGCAACAATCAATCTTGGAAATGGCAAATAAGTCTTAACACTGTGGGCATACTGATGGCCCTAATCATTTATGTGACTATGACTACTAAGTCAGGACTTTTGAGAAATTCTTGCAAAGAAATAATTTTCATTTCTATAAGCAGCTAAAATTCAGGATGATGGTATAAGCATAATGGAAGCTATGTTACTATTAAATAAATGTATCTGAACTCAAAATTGAGTCAAGAAGTGGCCGGCGACTGTAAAGATATCAGAAAAAGTATCCCTACATAAAAATATTTTTAAAAACTTAACATGATAGTGCTCTTAAAATTTAACTTACATTCCAAATTACTAAAAATCATATTTGTTAATATCAGACAAAAATAGACTTTAACACAAAAACTGTTAAGAGACAAAGGAGGGCACTATGTAAAGATTAAGGGATCTGGCCGGTGCCATGGCTCAACAGGCTAATCCTCCACCTAGCGGTGCCGGCACACCGGGTTCTAGTCCTGGTCGGGGCACCGGATTCTGTCCCGGTTGCCCCTCTTCCAGGCCAGCTCTCTGCTATGGCCCGGGAGTGCAGTGGAGGATGGCCCAAGTGCTTGGGCCCTGCACCCCATGGGAGACCAGGGTAAGCACCTGCCTCCTGCCTTCAGATCAGTGTGGTGCGCCGGCCGCGGCGGCCATTGGAGGGTGAACCAACTGCAAAAGGAAGACCTTTCTCTCTGTCTCTCTCTCTCACTGTCCACTCTGCCTGTCAAAAAAAAAAAAAAAAAAAAGATTAAGGGATCAATTCAACAGGACAATGGGACTGTTATAAACATGTGTGCACCTAATTACAGGGCACCTGGCTATTTAAAAGAAATGTTAAAGGATCTAAAGAGTGACATAGACTTAAATATAATAGTTATGGGGATTTCAATACCCTACTTTCAGGAATGGACACATCAACCAGACAGAAAATCAGCAAGGAAACAGCAGTTAATTGACACAATAGACCAAATGGACCTAACAGATATCTACAGAATTTTTCATCCTACAGTTGTAGAATACACATTCTTCTCACCAGTGTACGGAACCTTCTCTAGGATTGACCACATGGTAGGCCATCAAACACGTTACAGCAAATTAAAAAATCAAAATCATACCATGCATCTTCTTGGACCACAATGCAGTGAGGCTGGAAATCAGCAACTCAGGAATCTCTAGAACATATGCAAACACATGGAGACTGAACAACATGCTTCTTAATGAACATTGGGTCATAGAAGAAATCAAAAAATTTCAAAAAAAAAAACAAAACAAATGAAGACAACAATACAACATATCAAAAGTTACAGGATAGAGTAAAAACAATGTTAAGAGCTAACTTTTTACCAATTGATGCCTACATCAAGAAATTGCAAAGGCACCAAAGAAATGAGCTATCAATGCATCTCAAGAATCTAGAAAAACATATACCCAACTCCAAAACTAGGAGAAAAGAAATAATTAAAGTAAGAGAAATCAACAAAATTGAAACGAAAAATACAAAAATCAGCAAAAGGAAGAGCTATTTTCTTGAAGAAATAAACCAACTTGATACAGCACTGGCCCAACTAACCAAAAAAAGGACAGAAGACCCAAATCAATAAAATTAGAGATGAAAAAGGAAATATAACAGCATACACCAAAGATAAAAAAAATCATCAGAAATTACTTCAAAGAACTGTATGCCAACAAACTGGGAAACCTCAAAGAAATAGAGATTCTTGGACATATACAATCTACCTAAACTGAACCATGAAAAGACAGAACACTTAAACAGATTATGGATTATTCAATCAATATAGACCCTTCCAACAAAGAAAAGCCCAGGACCAAATGGCTTCACTGCTGAACTCTACCAGACATTTAAAGAACTAAATCCATTTCTTCTCAAGTTATTCAAAACATTGAAAGGGAAGCAATTCTCCCAAATTCTTTCTATGAAGCATCACTTTAATTCCTAAACCTGAATAAGATGCAACAGAGAAAGAGAACTACAGACCAATTTCCCTGATGCACACAGAAGCAAAACTCCTCAACAAAATTTTGGCCAATTTAATCCAAAAACATATCAGAATGATCATTTATGCAGACCAAGCAGGATTTATCCCTGGTATGCAAGGATGGTTCAACATTTGCAAATCAATCAATGTGATACATGTTAGCAAACTGAAGAACAAAAACTATATGATTATCTCAATAGATGCAGAGAAAGCATTTGATAAAATACAACACACTGTCATGATGAAAGCCCTAAGCAAATTGGGTATAGAAGGAACATTCCTCAACACAATCAAGGCAATTTATGACAAACCCACAGCCAGCGTCCTAGTGAATGGGGAAAACTTGGAAGCATTCCCACTGAGATCTGGAACCAGAAAAGTGTGCCTACTGTTACCACTGCTATTCAATATATTCCTGGATGTTTTATCTAGAGCCATTAGACAACAGAAAGAAATCAAAGGGATTCACATTGGGAAGGAGGAAGTCAAATTATCCCTATTTGCAGATAACACGATTCTATACGTAGGGGATCTAAAATATTCCACGAGACTATTGGAGCTCATAGAAGAGTTCAGTAAAGTAGCAGGATATAAAATCAATACACAAAATTCAACAGCCACACAGACAATGTCATGGCTGAAAAAGAACTTCTAAGATTGATCCCATTCACAATAGCTACAAAAAATTAAAATATCTTGTAGTAAATTTAAGCAAGGATTTCAAAGATCTCTGATGAGAATTAAAAAACATTAAAAAAAGAAATAGAAGATACAAAAAATGGAAAAATCTTTATGTTCATGTATTGGAAGTATAAACATCAAACTGTCCATTATTCTGAAAGCAATTTAAGCATTCAATGTGATACCAATCAAAATACCAAAGACATTCTTCTCAGATCTAGAAAACAGGATGCTGAAATTCATATGGAAACATAGGAAACCTCAAATTGCTAAAGCAATCTTATACAAAAACAACAAAACTGGAGACATCACAATATCAAACTTACAAGGCAATTATAATTACAATAGCATGGTATTGGTACAAAAACAGATGGATAGACCAATGGAACAGAATAGAAATGCCAGAAATTAATCCAAGCATCTACAATCAACTTATAGTTGACTAAGGACTAAAACCAATCCCTGGAGCAAGGACAATCTCTTCAACAAATGCTGCTGGGAAAACTAGATTTCCACATACAAAAGTATGAAGCAAGAGCCCTACATTACACCTTCTACAAAAATCCATTCAAAAATGGAATAACGACCTAAATCTATGACCTGATACCATCAAATTACTACAGAACATCGGGGAAACCCTGCAAGACACTGACAAAGGAAAAGACTTCTTGGAAACACCACCATAGGCACAGGCAATCAAAGCCAAAATCAGCAAATGGGATTACATCAAACTGAGAAGCTTCTGTTCTGAAAACAAACAGGAAAGTTAAGAGGCAGCTGACAGAATGGAGAAATTATTTGCAAACAAAGCAATAAAGGATTAATAACCAGAACATATTAAGAGATCATGAAACTCCACAACAAAAACCCAGTTAAGAAATGGGCCAAGGACTTAAACAGACATTTCTCAAAAGAAGAAATCAAAATGGTCAACAAACACATGAAGAAATGCTCAGGATCACTAGCCACCAGGGAAATGCAAATCAAAACCACAATAATATTTCACCTCACCCCAGTTAGAATGGCTTTCATACAGAAATCAACACACAACAAATGCTACTGAGGTTGTGAGGATCCTTAATCCACTGCTGGTAGGAATGTAAACTGGTAAAGTCACTATGGATGACAGTATGGAGATACCTCAGAATCAACCTAAATGTCTGTCAAATGAAGACTGGATAAAGAAATTATAAGATATATATTCTATGGAATACTACACAGCAGTAAAAATGAAATCTAGTCATTTACAACAAAATGGTTGAATCTCAAAAACATCATACTCCATAAATTAAGCCAGTCCCAAAGAGACAAAGACCGTATGTTCTCCATGATCTTTGATAATAGAACACCTGAAAGGAAATGTATAGAAGTGAAATTGACACTTTGAGAAGCAATGATTGAATAGCCCTTGACCTGAGTGTTGATTAACAGTTTTTTTCCCCCCATAAGGGAGAATAGGACTGGAAATGGAAAAGAATGGAGGAGGTGGGGTCGGAGTATAGGTCAGAGGGTGCTATGATACGAAAAATCACTATATTCTTAAGTTATACTTTTGAAATGTGTACTCATTAAATAAACAGTTTCTTTGGGAAAAAATATAAACTCAACAGAAAAGCCGCCGATGCTGCAATTATACATTGTATAAATTGGAAAGACACCAAATAAGTGAATTTTCAATGCATCTGAAGGATCTAGAAAAACTGCAGCAAACCATACCCAAATCTAGTAGAAGAGAAATAATTAAAATCAGAGAAGAAATCAACAGGATCCAATAAAAAAAATTACAAAAAAAGAGCTGGTTTTTTGAAAAAATAAACAAAATTGACACCCCATTGGCCCAACTAACTAAAAAGAAAGAAAAGACCTGAATCAATAAAATCAGAGATGAAAAAGGAAACGTAACAACAGACACCATGG
The DNA here is from genome assembly GCF_033115175.1 of Lepus europaeus. Taxonomy (NCBI): domain Eukaryota; kingdom Metazoa; phylum Chordata; class Mammalia; order Lagomorpha; family Leporidae; genus Lepus; species Lepus europaeus. Next base: position 19,178,049 of record NC_084848.1, read on the forward strand.
AAATAAAAAAGAATCATCAGAAATTACTACAAGGACTTGTATGCCAGCAAACAGGGAAATCTATCAGAAATGGATAGATTCCTAGACACATGCAACCTACCTAAATTGAACGAGGAAGACATAGAAAACCTAAACAAACCCATAACTGAGACAGAAATTGAAACAGTCATAAAGGCCCGCCCGACAAAGAAAAGCCCAGGGCCAGATGGATTCACTGCTGAATTCTACCAGACATTTAAAGGAGAACTAACTCCCATTCTTCTCAAACTATTCAGAATAATCCAAAAAGAGGGAATCCTCCCAAATTCTTTCTATGAAGCCAGCATCACCTTAATCCCTAAGCCAGAAAAAGATGCAACATTGAAAGAAAATTACAGACCAATATCCCTGATGAACATAGACACAAAAATCCTCAATAAAATTCTGGCCAATAGAATGCAACAACACATCAGAAAGATCATCCACCCAGACCAAGTAGGATTTATCCCTGGTATGTAGGGATGGTTCAATGTGGGCAAGTCAATCATGTGACACACCACATTAACGAACTGCAGAAGAAAAACCAAATGATCATCTCAATAGATGCAGAGAAAGCATTTGATAAAATACAACACCCTTTCATGATGAAAACTCTAAGCAAATTGGGTATAGAAGGAACATTCCTCAATACAATCAATGCAATTTATGAAAAACCTATGGCCAGCATCCTATTGAATGGGGAAAAGCTGGAAGCATTTCCACTGAGATCTGGAACCAGACAGGGATGCCCACTTTCACCACTGCTATTCAATATAGTTCTGGAAGTTTTAGCCAGAGTCATTAGGCAAGAAAAAGAAATTAAAGGGATACAAATTGGGAAGGAAGAACTCAAACTATCTCTCTTTGCAGATGATATGATTCTTTATTTAGGGGATCCAAAGAACTCTACTAAGAGACTATTGGAACTCATAGAAGAGTTTGGGAAAGTAGCAGGATATAAAATCAATGCACAAAAATCAACAGCCTTTGTATACACAGGCAATGCCACAGCTGAAGAAGAACTTCTAAGATTAATCCCATTCACAATAGCTACAAAAACAATCAAATACCTTGGAATAAACTTAACTAAGGAGGTTAAAGTTCTCTATGATGAGAATTACAAAATATTAAAGAAAGAAATAGAAGAGGATACCAAAAAATGGAAATATCTTCCATGCTCATTGATTGAAGAATCAATATCATCAAAATGTCCATTTTCCCAAAAGCAATTTATAGATTCAATGTGATACCAATGAAAATACCAAAGATATTCTTCTCAGATCTGGAAAAAAATGATGCTGAAATTCTATGGAGTCACAGGAGACCTATAATAGATAAAGCAGTCTTGGACCACAAAACAAAGCCAGAAGCATCACAATACCAGAATTCAGGACATACTACAGGGCAGTTGTAATCAAAACAGCATGGTACTGGTACAGAAACAGATGGATAGACCAATGGAACAGAATAGAAACACCAGAAATCAACCCAAACATCTACAGCCAACTTATATTTCATCAAGGATCTAAAACCAATTCCTGGAGCAAGGACAATCTATTCAATAAATGGTGCTGGGAAAATTGGATTTCCATGTGCAGAAGCATGAAGCAGGATGCCTATCTTTCACCTTACACAAAAATTCACTCAGTATGGATTAAAGACCTAAATTTACAATCCGACACCATCAAATTATTAGAGCACACTGGAGAAACCCTGCAAGATATAGGCACAGGCAAAGACTTCTTGGGAAAGACCCCAAAGCACAGGCAGTCAATGCCAAAATTAACATTTGGGATTGCATCAAATTGAGAAGTTTCTGTACAGCAAAAGAAATAGTCAGGAAAGTGAAGAGGCAACCAACAGAATGGGAAAAGATATTTGCGAACTATGCAACTGATAAAGGATTAATAACCAGAATCTACAAAGAGATCAAGAAACTCCACAACAACAAAACAAACAACCCACTTAAGAGATGGGCCAAACCTCAATAGACATTTTTCAAAAGAGGAAATCCAAATGGCCAGCAGACTCATAAAAAATGTTCAGGATCAGTAGCAATCAGGGAAATGCAAATGAAAACCTCAATGAGGTTTCACCTCACCCCGGTGAGAATGGCTCACATTCAGAAATCTACCAACAACAGATGCTGGAGAGGATGTGGGGAAAAAGGGACACTAACCCACTGTTGGTGGGAATGCAAACTGGTTAAGCCACTATGGAAGTCAGTCTGGAGATTCCTCAGAAACCTGAATATAACCCTACCATACAACGCAGCCACCCCACTCCTTGGAATTTATCCAAAGGAAATTAAATTGGCAAACAAAAAAGCTGTCTGCACATTAATGTTTATTACAGCTCAATTCACAATAGCTAAGACCTGGAATCAACCTAAATGCCCATCAACAGTAGACTGGATAAAGAAATTATGGGACATGTACTCTATAGAACACTATACAACAAAAACAATGAAATCTGGTCATTTGCAACACAATGAGGGAATCTGGAAAACATCATGCTGAGTGAATTAAGCCAGTCCCAAAGGGACAAATATCATATGTTCTCCCTGATCAGTGTCAACTAACCAAGCACCAAAAAGGAAACCTGTTGAAGTGAGATGGACACTATGAGAAACAATGACTTGATCAGCCCTTGTCCTGACTGTTGATGTACAACTTAATATTTTATCCCTTTTAGTATTTTTTTGTTCTACTTAATACTATTTGTTGAACTCTGTAATTAACACACAATTATTCTTACGTGTTTAAATTTTAACTGAAAAGTGATCCCTGTTAAATGTAAGAGTGGGAATGAGAGAGGGAGGAGATGTACAATTTGGGACATGCTCAATCGGTCTTGTCCCAAATGGTGGAGTTAGAAACGTGCCAGGGGATTCCAATACAACCCCATCAAGGTGACATGTACCAATGCCATCTCACTAGTCCAAGTGATCAATTTCAGTTCACAATTGATCATAATGATAGGTCTAAGAGTCAAAGGGATCACACAAACAAGACTAGTGTCTGCTAATACTAACTGAGAGAATCAAAACTGGAGAGAATGATCCAACATGGGAAGTAGGATACACAGCAGACTCATAGAATGTCAGATGTCCTAAACAACACTCTGGCCTCAGAATCAGCCCTTAAGGCATTCATATCTGGCTGAAGAGCCCATGAGAGTATTGTAGGCATGGAAAGCCAAGACACTCTGGAAAAAAAGAAAAAAAAAAAAGACCTAAATCAAAAATCTCTGTGAGTGAGATCCCAGTAGAAAGAACGGGCCATCAAAGAAGGTGGTACCTTTCTCTGAAGGGAGGAGAGAACTTCCACTTTGACTATGACCTTGTCTAAATAAGATCGATGTCCACGAACTCAAAAGGCTTCCATAGCCTTGGCAACTCATGACAAGAGCCTAGGGAGATTTCTGATGCCATAAACAAGACCATCAATTTGTTAAGTCAACAACAGGAGTCGCTGTGCACTTACTCCTCATGTAGGATCTCTGTCCTTAATGTGTTCTTCAATGTGAATTAATGCTAACACTAGTACTCAAACAGTATTTTGCACTTTATGTTCTGTGTGTGTGCAAACTGTTGAAATCTCTACCTAATATATACTAAATTGATCTCCTGTATATAAAGAGAATTGAAAATGAATCTTGATGTGAATGGAATGGGAGAGGGAAAGGGAGATGGGAGGGTTGTGGGTGGGAGGGAAATTATGGGGGTGAGAAGCCATTGTAATCCATAAGCTGTACTTTGGGAATTTATATTTATTAAAATAAAGTGAAAAAATAAAGGACATATTGTAGCTAGCATACCGCTATTTTTAATTATTTTTAATTTTTTATTTTTAAAGACAACAGTTATTGTGTTAAGTCTTTTTAAAAAGTCCAATTAGTGTTCAAATGAAAATCTAAGAGAAGTACAATTAAATTGCTGCCAAGGATCATGTTGAGAAAAAGGGACATTGTGCCATCAGTAAAGTGCTGACCCTAGCATACTTCAACAATACTCACAAGTGCATCTGGGTTGTGTACTCCAAGAAGTGTGCCCCTCAGGCACTGAAAGAGATGAGGAAATTTAGCGAAAGGATATGGTGACTCCCAATGTGCACACTGATACCAGGCTCAACAAAGCTGTCTGGGCTGACGAGTAATGGGCGTCCCACACCACATCCATGGTAGGTTGTCCAGAAAATGTAATGGGAATGAAGATTCACTACACAATTTCTATACTGTGGCTACCTCTGTTTCTGTCACTTCTTTAAAAATCTGCAATTTGGATGAGAACTGCTGATTAGAGTTATAAAACTACTCCAAAAAATCTTAGTAATCAGCAGTTAAAAACCAAAAATCACTATGCTCCTAAATTTGTTAATGAAATACATTAAATTTGTTCACCTTATATAAACAAAGTAAAGCAGCCATCAATTTGTTTACAACAGAAATAAGTTGAAATAAAAAGATAAATATTAGATGCACTTCTATGGAAGATCAGCCAATAAAATAGCTGTCACCAAGTGCTGGTCATTTAAGCTTTGTCAGTGTAATCCAAATCACACTTAGCATCTCCATTCTTACAACTACTATCCCAGTGCAGGTCACAGGCAAGTCACTTTACAGGCAGCAAACACTGGCCTTTCTCCCACGCATTCCATCTTCACCATCTCTATAAATTTTTAAACACATCATCCATAATGACAATGACCTTTCTAAAATATCAACCTGGTCATATTAATATCATTACTAAAATTCTTTAGTGTACCCCATATATGGTCCAAAATCATTAATAGAGGTTACCAACTGCACTTAGATTAATGAAATATGCTCACCTGCTCAAGCCCATCTCACACAAGTTAATCACCTACAACAATGATTTTGGGGAATGAGAGAAATTATCAGTAACTTGAAATATTTACAGTAAGTGAAGTGTATACATAAATTCTGTGTCATAATACATTAAGTCTTAGAAACAATTCTCAGCCAGCGCCATGGCTTAACAGGCTAATCCTCCGCCTTGCAGCGCCGGCACACCGGGTTCTAGTCCCGTTTGGGGCACCAGATTCTGTCCCGGTTGCCCCTCTTCCAGGCCAGCTCTCTGCTATGGCCCGGGAAGGCAGTGGAGGATGGCCCAAGTGCTTGGGCCCTGCACCCGCATGGGAGACCAGGAGAAGCACCTGGCTCCTGCCTTCGGATCAGCACGATGAGCCGGCCGCAGCGGCCATTGGAGGGTGAACCAACGGCAATAAGACCTTTCCCTCTGTCTCTCTCTCTCACTATCCACTCTGCCTGTCAAAAAAAAAAAAAAAAAAAAGAAACAATTCTCTTGCATCAATATACTTGATCAATGAACACACAGAAAAAATTCTTACTAAGTCCAGTCTGAAAGCTTAAATAAATTTTCTGCTCTTTAAGAAGCATGCAAGACTTAGTTGAGGTACTCAACATGTAGCAAACTTCAGACAGTATTTTCCTGGGCCCAGCAATGGGACTTCTCCCTTTCAGGTAAGCAGAGCTAATCTGCAGTGTCGGTCAGTCTAAAATTCAATAGGCTGCTAATCTCGATGGAGTCTTATAATGAATTCAAACGAAGACAGTTTGTAACTGTACATTAGCTTGAAAATCTCCCATTTACCAATGAAAAATTATTTCTACCACCTCTTATGCTAATAAAAATTTTTGTTACTGGTAAAAAATAACGCAAATTGAAATATGTGTAATAACTACCTTTTTGAACTGTAGTTTCTATTAATATTTTTCAAATATGTATTCCTGACTAGGCTACTTCAAATTTTAAATACCATCCTGCCTGCCACTGAATGATCAAAACTCAAATATACATAAATATACATATCATACATAATACAAATATACATAAATATTTCTCACTTATTATACTTAATTATTTAAAATCAAATAGAGGTCTCTCTTTTCAAAGGCACTTTAGCCAATCCACAACTATTTTATGATTTCTGGGTCTTATTATAGTTTTCCTGAACTAAGTTTTTCTCTACCCCCCTATTTTCCTATAGTAAGATCTGTCCATTACTTGGATTTGCTTTCTAAAAATCTATCCTTGGTCCCTAAGTTTGGACTGTCATTCTCAATTTTCCTTAGCCATCTGTGCATCACTGTTAGAGCACTTATTGCAAAGTAGCATATTTATTTGCTTAATTTTATGCCATGGATGATTTACTTTCCAGATAAGAAAACAGTGTGTCCTGGTTCATCCCTAAATACCTATTACCTATGCATATTAGTAGGCAATCTACGAACACAGTCCATTCCTTTTCATTGATCCATAATTTACTGCAATGTATTTCAAAGTAGCACCCATTTCCCACTCGGTGGATAAAGCGTTAACCTTAGAAAACTTGAATTTCATTTATCCCCAAATCCAAATTTTTGTATTATCATTGTGCATTTGTATCTTGTACAATATCTTATTTGGACTTTGGTGCTAACCTCTTTATTGATGTGACTTTGTGCCAACAATATCCATTATAATGAGGCCCGCATTATGGGATAGTGGATAATGCTGCGACCTGCAGTGCCGGCATCCCATATGGCACCAGTACAAGTCCCAGATGTTTCACTTTTGATCCAGCTCTCTGCTCTGGCCTGGAAAAGCAGTCCTTGGGCCCCTGTACCCATATTGAAAAACCTGGAGGAAGCTCCTGGCTTGGGATCTGCACAGCTCTGGCCACTGCAACCAACTAGGAAGTGAACCAGCAGATGGAAGACCTCTCCCATCCTCTCCTTCTCTTTCTGTGTAGTGCTGACTTTCAAAGAGATAAATAAATCTTTAAAAAAAAGGAAAACTAACTCCCCTTATAAAAAATATACATTTTAACTTTTACCATTAATATTCATATACTGACTTTTTTCCAGGGTTCTTCGTTTTCTTTTCTCTATGTAGTATGATTCCTATTCTTGCTAAAGAACTCAAGTTAAATGTTTAGTGGGATCAGGGGTAAAAACAGGTATGGTTAAGAAAGGGACCAGTTATATACCACACATTGGAATAAAGAAAAGGTATTCCACAGATGGGCTGACTAAACTGGATGTTTATATGCAGAAAAATTAAATTAGTTCCATACCTCTCACCATATACAAAAATCAAAGGCCCGAATTTAAGACCTGAGTCCATGAAGTTTCTAAAAGAAAATGTAGGGGAAACACTCCAAGATATTGGTGTAGGTGATAATTTCATGGATAAGAACCCTGAAGTCCAGGCAACAAAAGCAAAACTAAACAAATGTGGTTATGTTAAACTCAGAAGCTTCTTCATAGCAAAGGGAATGATCAACACACTGAAGTTACATCCAAAAGAAAGGGAAAAAATATTTGTGCACTACCTACCCAAAACAGGATTACTATCCAGAATTTATCCTGCACCAACAACTAATCCAGTTATGAAATGGGCAAATGATCAACAGACAGCTCTCAGAAATACAAATATCTAATAAACATATATTTTAAAAATGCTCAACATCACTAGCTGCCAGCCAAATGCAAGTCAATACCATAATCAGACATCATCTCTCCTCTGTAAGAGAGGCTAAAATCCAAAAGAAAGTAACAAATGCTGACAAGGATGTGGACAAAGTGGAACATTTATAAACTATTGGTGAAAATAAAAATTAGTCCCATTCCTGTGGAAGACAATATAGAGATTTCTTTAAAAACTAGAAATAGACTTTTCATATTTGATTCAGAAAACCCACTCCTGGGCATATACCCGGAAGACAGTAGTATGTTCTATCAAAGAGATACACCTCTATGTTTTTAGCAGCCCTATTCACGATAGACAAAATACAGAATCAACAGAAGTGTCCATTATCAGATGAACGAAGAAAATTCAGCATATATAGATATGGGATATTATGCAGTTATTAAGGAGAATGGAATTGTATCATGTGCAGCAAAATGGACACAACTTGCAGACACTCATGTTGAGTGAAATAAGCCAGACAGAGAAAGACAAAAACCATGTGGTCTCCCTTATGTGCAGGAGCTAACATTTTCAAAAAAAGAAATTAAAAGACAAAAAAGGCTAAAATTTTGCTTTTTGCACATACAATTTTGACAAACTGCTATGAATAATTTAGTTCAGCTTTATTGTATATAGATGAAACTCATTTTTACATTTGCATACTCTGTATAGTTTTGACTATATTGCTGCTAACTAGGGTCTTTTTGTTTTTTACTTGATACTTGACTGCAATGTAAATTTAAGATATGTTATCTCAAAATGAAGGACTTTTTAGCCAGATCTGAATGCCTTAAGGGCCAGTTCTGAGGCTCTAGTGCTGTTTAGGACATCTGCCATTCTATGAGTCTGCTGTGTATCCCACTTCCCATGTTGGGTCGTTCTCTCCTTTTTAATTCTATGAATCATTACTAGCAGACACTGGTCTTATTTATGTGATCTCTTTGACACTTATTCCTATCTTTATGATCAATTATGAGCTTAAACTGATCACTTTAACTAGTAAGATGGCATTGGTACATGCCAACTTAATGGAATTTGGAGTCCCATGGCATGTTTCTAGCTCTACCATTAGGGGTAATATCAAGTGATTGTGTGCCGAACTGTATATCTCCTCCCTCTCTTATTCCCACTCTTATTTTAAACAGGGATCAATTTTCAGTTAAATTTAAACACCTAAGAATAACTGTGTGTTAATTAAAAAGTTCAACCGATGGTATTAAGTAGAAAAAGAAAATACTGAAAAGAATAAAATAGTAAGCTGTTCCTCAACAGTCAGGACAAGGGCTGATCAAGTCATTGTTTCTCATAGAATCCATTTCAGTTCTACAGGTTTCCTTTTAGGTGCTCAGTTAGTTGTCATAGATCAGGGAGAACATGATATTTTTCCCTTCGGGACTGGCTTATTTAACTCAGCATGATATTTTCCAGATTCCTCCATTTTGTTGCAAATGACCAGATTTTTTTTTTTTTTTTTTTTTACTGCTGTGTGGTATTCTATAGAGTACATATACCATCATTTCTTTATCCAGTCTTCTGTTGATAAGCATTTAGGTTGATCCCATGTTTCAGCTATTGTGAATTGAGCTGCAATAAACGTTGAGGTGCAACAGCTCTTTTACTTGACAATTTAATTTCCCTTGGGTAGATTCCGAGGAGTTAGATGGCTGGGACATGTAGTAGGGCTATATTCAGGTTTCTGAGGAATCTCCAAACTGTCTTCCACAGTAGCTTTATCAGTTTGCATTCCCACCAACAGTGGATTAGTGTGCCTTTTCCCCCACACATCCTAAATCAAAGATCTCTGTGTGTGAGATACCAGTGAAAAGAATGGGCCATCAAAGGAGGCACCTTTCTCCGAAGAGAGGAGAGAACTTCCATTTTGATTATGGCCTTGTCCAAATAAAGTCAGAGTTTGTGAACTCAAGAGGCTTCCATAGCCTTGGCAGCTCATGACGAGAGCCTCAGGTGATTACTGATGTCATAAATAAGAGTGTCAATTGTTAAATCAACAACAGGAGTCACTGTGCACTTACTCCCCATGTAGGTTCTCTATCCTTAATGTGTTATACTATGTGAATTAACAGTAATACTAGTATTCAAACAGTACTATATACTTTGTATGTCTGTGTGGGTGCAATCTGTTGAAATCTTTAATTAGTATATACTAAGTTGATCTTCTGTATATAAAGATAATTAAAAATGAATCTTAATGAAGAATGGGATGGGAGAGGGAGTAGGAGATGGGATGGTTTGCAGGTGGAAGGGAGGTTACGGGGGAAAAACCACTATATTCCAAAAGTTGTACTTTTGAAATTTCATTTATTAAATAAAAGTTTAAAAAGGATTATAAAATAAAAAAGTGAAGGAGACAAAGGGAAATGGAGAAGGAAGGAGAGAAGGGAAAAAGGAAACATAGCATTCTTAGAATTAACTATTTCTCTATTGGACCTGTTAAAAACTCCAATAAAATTTATAACTATTTGGATTTGGATTTCCACCTTTGGCTAATTAATACAGGAAGTTTATTTTGGTTTATGATTTTGGAGGTTCACAGTACAAGATCTAAGGGACCCCAGTGATTTAGTGATCTGGTGAAGCTGGCGGAGCTTGTGGTAGCACATGGAGAGACAGAAAGCAGAGAAAGGTGAAGCCAAACTCTGCATTTATAACCAACTCTCTCATGAACACTACCTTCAGAAGGCATTCCCAAGTGAGTTAAGGTCCTCACACTGGACACTGTTTAACCATGTTAATAGGATTACCATCTTATTACCATGGATTTACAACTTTGGTATTTAACCACCAGAAAGATTATTAATTTGTGGTTTTCTATCTTTTCCAGTTTGGGAAATTTTTTTACCATTATCCCTTCAAATATCATTTACATAATTTTCTCTTATTTGCAGCATCCAAGGATTCTATTGCAAGAGAATTTTTATCTCTTTCCTCATGTTTATTTTACATTATCTTCAAGTTTTCTATTCACTTGTTCTGTATATGAATTTAGTCTGGATGCTTTGTACTGACATACCCCACTTTTTATTGTATAAATGTAAAGTGTTTAACTTGATGTTTTGGTACACAGATACTCCTTAACGTGCAATGTTATGTTCTGATGAAAATTTTAAGTTGAAAATATCATGTTGACAATGTATTCAATACACTTAAGCTATCAAAGATTGTTAAATTAGCAATACAATATACTGTAGATTATCTATTTACCCTTGTCATTGCATGGTTGACTGAATGCTAGGACTCATGGTGGTTTCCCCAGCATTGTCAATGTACCATACTACAGGTTGCAAGCCCAAGAAAATATTAAAAAAATGTGAAGCATTTTTTCTTCTGAATGTTATCATTTTCATGCCAAAGTTCAATCAAAAACTCTTAAGTCAAATCACTCTAAGTCAGTGATAATCTCCATGTGAATAAAGAGAAATGATTACTATGAGTGAGTAATTCATCCATCATATCACATAGTGATTTCCCTTTATTTTTGTTAAGAGTATCTAAAGTCTACTCTTCAAAAAGTCCAAATGTAAAATATAGTATTATATACTATAATTACTATAATTTGAGATTCTAAATTTATTTTTATTCCTGCATAACCACAACTTTGTAACCTGTGTTTCATCATCTCAATTCCTAACATCAGCTCTCACCTATGTTAATCACCCTTCTATTTTCTGGTTCATTTTTATTCACTTTCTTTTTAACTTTCACAAGAGGATTTTTTTTCCTTCTATCTCTATCTCTGGCTTATTTCATTTAACATACTATCTTCCAGTTTCATTCATGTGACTAATGGCAGGACTTTTTTAATTGAAGCTAGATGTTCTGTACAAATATAAGCATCAAAGTTATTACTTGCCACCTTTTTAATGAAATCTTTGTCTTTCCCTTATGAATCAGCTTTTAAGCCATGTCTCCGAGTCATATTTAAATTTATTCCATCTGAGAATAGTTCTAAATTTACAGCTAAGTTGTAAATATAGAACAGAGGTTTCCCTTATATTTTACATTCACAACACATTATTGTTTACATTTTACCTTAATGTGGTACCCTTATAACCACTAATGAAGCAATATTGATTATTCCATTTTTAATTTCTAGAATTTCATTGTATTTTCTTTACAAATATGTAAATCAAGTACATCAACAATGGGTTTATCTGGATGTTAATTATTCTGCTTTTCTTTTTTGTTCTTATTGGCCTAGCTCAAATTATTATTTATGAAATATTGTGGAAGATCTAGATGTATTCCTTATGCAGGGAAAGTCCACCCTATCCACTGACAGACCAGAAGAAGCACTATTAAATGGTGACTAGACTGACTGTAAGGCTGGATTCTGCCTTTATTCGGTACATTGCCACTACTAGAGATATTATCTAAAAATCTTTGGTGATAACTTGGCTTCTATTACATGTTGGGCAACCTTAATCTGCATATTCAAGAATAAAATGTTCCAAAAAACAAAATTTGTTCAAGTATAGGCATGGCATCAGAAGGATAAAACTCAACACTTGACCCTAATGTGATTGATCACAGTCAAAATTCAGGTACACTAAGAATATTTTATAAAATTATATTTAGGCTAAGTTTATAAGAGGTAGATATGAAATGTATAAATTTCACACTTAGACTTGGGTCTCATCTTCAAGAGCCTTCCCTTTGTATACCCAAATATTTCAACATCTGAATAAAATGCTGTACCTTCTTGTACAGTTCTTTCAAGCAACGGACAGTCATCTGTATTTTGCTATCAGTGTATGCAGCTTTTTGTCTCTTCAGGTCTGCCAGATTGCAAATAATTTTGCCTTACTTCCCAAAGATTTTCTGTTTAGCTTTTTAGGCCCCTGCCTGGAAAGAAATCTGCAAATCCTGTAAGCAGAAAACCAAATTCTTTTAAGACTAACACAGCTCAATCTTGATCTTTTCAGCCTTACCCGTTTTTGCTGCACAGAATTTCTTTTTATGTTTCCTCAGTCTTAAGCCATCCTTCAATGATCCCCTGGTTTCTATATCTCTTATCTATGGCCCCTGCCAGGATTTCTCCAATTATTGTGCCCCATGAATTTACAATGACTACTATAAGAAAATGGTTCACAGAGTTTTTAAGGTTTGGCTCCTCAAGTGCTTTTTGCCTTAGAAGCTTACTTGATTTTTGAAAAATTGTTTCTTTCTAGATAGCCTGGCTAATTTTCTTACTGAATGCTTTATCTACTGAAAGTTATTGCTTTTCTAAAACAGAACTTCTGCATCATTCTTTTGCCACTGTCATTGGCTTTACTCACTTTTCAGGCCTAAGAGATGCAGTTAAGTATATAAACTCTAAGTATGGAGCTTTACATGTATTTGCATAATCACCTCCCAGATCAAAATATTAAAATATCGATGATCTCTAGAGACCTTAGAAGGGTCTAAAATAGTATCTTCCACAGTGGAGGACATAACTTTTCTAGCCTCTTCTTCCATCCTCCATTGTAAATGTTACCTGTTTGTTAATATCATATAAATGTAATCATATAACCTGTCATTTCTATCAACTTTCTTCTGATTTGTTTTACTTATCCAGGCAGTTTCATATAGCCATAGTTTGTTGTGATTTTTTTTACTGATACGTGAATCGAACAGAATTTATCTATTGTTACTTTGATGATTATTTTGGTTACTTATAGTTTGGGACTTCTATGAACATACCATGCTACATGCAGTCCCACACAAATCTATTTGTGATAATCAAGATAAATCACTGATCAACGTGTGTCTATATAGGAGCATTTTTAACTCTAGAGTAGTACATTAATTCTCAATGAAGAAAACCAAAAGGTATTTACAAATACTACTATTTACTACCCTTCTAGAAGTGCCAGGCAGTAAGAAAATTATAAGATGCCTTCACAGAAACACATGAAACCTCAAAAATATAGAAACAAAAAACTAAAATAAACTATCTCACTTAGGAAATATGATAACTCTCTCAGAAAAATTACTTTGACTACAGAAAAACCAAAAAATTCCCAATCAATACTCAAAAAAGGAATAGAATACATAAGGTGCCTTAATTATGTGTCTCCAAAGTCAGTATTTGAAAATTCAGTAGACATTTCTTTATTAAAACAGCATGATTTTTAATGAAATCAACATTCAGGAAAATAACTATTTAGTTAAGTAGTAATTGATGTGATGTAATTTGATATCTACCCCTCTTCTGTATGCCTGAAACTACAGATAGTTTTACTATTTTTTTTCTTAAACAGAACAGATTTCATTTATTTCATCTACACAATTCTAGGATAATCATACTTCCTTTCCCACCTTCCCTCAAGCCCCCTCCAGCTTCTTTTTGTTTTCTTTTAGAACATTTTTTTCTCTAAGTAGCATAAGATATGTACTTTGTCAATATGAAAATTAGGGAAGATATGCAATTTAAGTTAAATACAGGTATTTTAAACAGAATCCTCTCCTCCATGTGATCAACTGACTAGAGGAAGACCTAACAGACTATAAAACCCTTAAATAAAGGGAAACTATGAAAAATCATTCTTTGTCTGTGTCTGCTTTCCTAGCTATTGTATAATCAAGTCCATTGTGAGCATCCAGAAAACTGAGCAACTGTACCTAGTAATGAATAAAATCTCTCAAGTGCAACATTCTTTCCCAGAGTATTAGCCACTGTAAAACATTGTTAAGGTTTACAAGAAGAGAAAAAATTACTATGAGCCTTAAACATCGATACATTCTGAACAGTAGTTTAAATTTGTTTCACCATATTTGAACAAACAGTAAAATTATGTCCTCAAAAACTTAAAATATCAAAACCAAATATAAGTATTCACAGAATCTAAGTACTCAATAAATATTTCTTGATGAAAGGTGTACATTTAATTCCTTTTCATAATATTCTCATTAAACCTTAGTTAAATCAGTAATGCAGTGCTAGGTCCATAGTACACAGCATATAGTTGTTTAACTTGAATCTGAATCAGTATTTAGGTTAATGATCTGAAACTTTTATTTCACTCTTACTTGGCAACTACAAAGGTTTTTATTCTACATCCATGACCCCTAAAGTTTTCTGGATGGTTGGAGATGAGAGAGACAAAACAAACATTTTCTTTGGGTAAGGCTTTCTTAATTTTCCTGTTTTAGGATAATAAAGCATGAGTTTTAATTAAGTTTGTAGGCTTACCATCTGTGAGCATCTGGAGTTTCATTCTGTTGTCGTGTTGAAGCAAGTGTACCAATTCCAATTCTGGAAGTGCAGAATTTGTAGAACAGCAGAGTAATGACTAGTTAAGTTTTTTTCTGTTAAGGTCATTTTATATTCTGTTAGTCTACAAAATGGTTAGTATTACCATTGAAAGACATTTATTCTTTATTATTGCTTACACAAAAAATTTTAAGTTTACTTTTAATAACATGCTATATTTAAGCTTTTTATATTCTTAACCCATCACTTATAGTATGTTTTTAGTTGGTACCATTATTTACCTAATGGATAAAGAAAAATACTTTGACTTGCAAATAGTTAAACTAGT
Source organism: Lepus europaeus (assembly GCF_033115175.1). Classification (NCBI taxonomy): domain Eukaryota; kingdom Metazoa; phylum Chordata; class Mammalia; order Lagomorpha; family Leporidae; genus Lepus; species Lepus europaeus. The sequence goes on from NC_084848.1 coordinate 19,193,106, forward strand.
ATTACAAAAATATTTTTTTAAACTTTTATTTAGTAAATATAATTTTCCAAAGTATAGTTTATGGATTTAAATGGCATTTCCTCCCCCCCCCCATAACTTCCCTCCCACCCTCACCCCTCCAATCTCTTGCTTCCTCTCCCATTCCATTCACATCAAGATTCATTTTCAATTCTCTTTATATACAGAAGATCGATTTAGTATATATTGAGTAAAGATTTCATCAGTTTGCACCCACACAGAACATAAAGTGTAAAATACTGTTTCAGTACTAGTTATAGCATTAATTCACATTGGACAACACATTAAGGACAGAGATCCCACATAAGGAGTAAGTACACAGTGACTTCTGTTGTTGACTTAACAATTTGACACTCTTGTTTATGATGTCAGAAATCTCCCTAGGCTCTAGTCATGAGTTGCCAAGGCTATGGAAGCCTCTTGAGTTCGCTGACTTTGATCTTATTTAGACAAGGTAAACAAAAACATTTTTTCTTCTACAAAAATAGAAGATTGTTTTTAACATTTTCAAATTAGAAGTTTCATTTTAACCAAATAAGGTGATGGCTAGACCACTTTAAAGAAGGTAAGAAAACAGGCAAACCATGTCAACTCTTAAGCAATCAGAGTCTGAGATCCCTAAATTTTCATGTAAAACACAGTAATAAAACATAATTCTGTTATTTAAGACAGAAAGCTGAACATGTATTAAATTCAGGCTTTTGTTACAATTTCCAAAAATGCTGATCAAGTAATGTGAGGGTGCTTCAAAGTCTGTGGGAACATGGATAAGATAATTTGATACCAAACATTTTGAAATCCTTGTTTTTTCCCCATAATACACATTTTTCCAACTGTAAGACCAGTTGTATTTATACACTTGGATATGTGATATTACAAATAAGTGTAGCCATCAGTCCTAAGACCTAGCTCCAAAATAATTTCTGAGGATTACATGTGCTTTCAGTTACTTTGAGATTTAAAACTTTTTTTTTCCTTTAATTTGTTTTATTGATATCAGGTTCCATGTATAATTACAGATCTGACGAGGAACTTACAAATGATAGAATGTGTCTATTGCCAGCAAAATGAAATGACTCCAGGTCCATTAGACATACAAATATAGACGTCATCACACCCGATGGCTCTCGTACAAGAAAGACATTTAAGAGTGTTGTGCTTTCACAAAACCTTCAAAGAATGAGGTAGTTTCTTTCACGCACTCCATTGTGCATGTTCCCATTAGGTTTCATAAGCTTCCATCTTTTCAACATGACCCCTCAGCAATTTTTCATGAAAGCCAATCCTCATGGATGAAGTGTTTCTACTCCAATTTTCTTAAAACGAAATCCAAAGATAAACACAAGAGAGAGAAGAAAGACTTGCCATCGTGGGTGGGGTTCATCATTAGAACATACATTGCAATCAGATTCAGATGCAAGAGAACAGGGTCCCAAAGTGCCACAGTGAAGCAAATGTTCTGTCACTACCTACAAGCCCTGATTTTAAAATTCCCTCAAAATACTTACTTTCCTGCGGCTGTCATATCAAGTAGGCACAAATTCTCTAAAAGCGTGGGCAAGACTCTAGCTCCCTGTATTGACTAACTGGGTATACAATACGATCATTCATTGCTACAAGTCACCAAAGAAACATCTGCAGGATTTACAGCACACAGATTAGCTAGCTTATTTTTAAGACCTGATTCAACATCTTCTTATAACTATATGCTCGAGAATTCCTACGCTCTTCAAAGGATATTTGCCATCCTTTCTTAACATTGAGAATGACTTTAATGAACTTGTGCAACTGGTCTGAGTAAACTGCAGAACGTTGTTAGTTAACCACTTAATAATATCCAATTATTTCCAGATAACTTAATGACTTCCACCAAGGAGAAGGGGACAGAGAGAGAATTACAGAGACAGACTGCAAGAGATCTTCCATCCACTGGTCTGCTTCATAAATTCCTGCTGCGGCCGGGGCAGGGCCAAGCCAAAGGACGGAGCCAGGAATTCAGTGCAGATCTCCCACAAGAAAGAGATGGCAAAGGTCCAAGTGGTTGAACGTGAGCAGGAAGGTGCAATCAGAAGCAGAGCTGAAACTTGAACCCAGGTACTCCAGTAGGGGCTGTAGGCATCTTAACCACTGAGCCAAAAAATACACTGTCTCATTTTTAAAGGAAATTGGTCCTTTTTATCAACTCTCCTTCTCTCCTTTTTCTCTAGTTTAAAACGACTGCGCAGGGTTAGCCTGTAGAGTTACTCTGTCCCAGCCTGTATAGTATAAATTACCCACGTTGTGGCTTACTCCTTATTACCAACCTCATGCATTTATTGTCAGCATGCTTTATCTAACAAACCCTGCAGATTGTAACATCCTTCCTAGTCTTAACCTCAAAGCTGATCATATTGAAATAAACAAAGAAAATGATCCTAGAGTGATTTTTTTTAAGAAAATGTCCCTTAGGAATCTACTCAGAAAATAACTTCCATGGAACTATGATTTCTCATAATTTGAAGTTTTACCAAAGAAAATACATTTAAAGTATTACAAAGAGATTAATTCTTCTCATTGCCAAAAAGCCCTTTTTGGAAAAAGATTATTTTTTATTTGAAAGGCAGAATTACAGAGAGGGAGAGACAGAGCTTCCATCCATGGGTTCACTCCCTGGGTGGCTGCTACTGCTAGGCTGAAGTCAGAAGTAGGGAGCTTCTTCCAGGTCTCCCACGTGGGTACAAGGACCCAAGCACGTAGGCCATCCTCCGCTACTTTTCCGGAGGCATTAACAGGGAGAATACAAAGGTAGGGCTGGTGTTGCATTGCAGAGGGTTAAGCTGCCACCTGTTACGCCAGCATCCCACATGGGCTATGAATCCTGTGCTCCACTTCCAATCCAGATCTGTGGTGATTGCATGGGAAAGCAGCGGGAGATGGCCCGAGTGCTTAGATCCCTGCCACCCATGTGGGAGACCCAAGTGAAACTCCTGGGCTTCAGGCTTTCTGTTGTAGTCATTCAGAGAGTCAGTCAGCAGTTGGAAGGTCTCTGTCTCTACCTCTCTCTCTCTAGCTCCGATTTTCAGATAAAATAAATAAATCTTTTTTGAGATTTAAAACTTTTATCAATAGTATGATTTAATTATTCAGTTTCACACTATCTCAGGATGTGTCTTTAATTTGCAGCTATTTTATCACATAGTGTGATTTTTGAGGCATTTTGCATGCAGATTGGCTAAGTAGTTATTTTTTTGTGAGACACTGAGATATGCAGCTCACAGATAGTCTGGACTTTTAAAACAGCTTCAATCACATGTCTTTTGCCTTATGTTGATGGATAGGAAATGGCCATGCAAAGTGTCCACCCATGTCATCTTTTTTGGCTTAGGTCTTCTCACAGCACTGTAGCCTTAGGGTAAACAATTGTATGGGAAGGTTCAAGATTCTAATGGATTATTTGCAGCAAGTCTAAATAAAGCTATAAGGGATTTTCTGATGTCGCCTCAAAAATCTCACTATGTCACATCTTCAATCTGTTGATTAAGTCACTAAGACCAAGCCACATTCAAGAGGAATGAAATGGACACTGAATGTCCATGGGAAAATGAATCATTTAAGCCTATATTTAATGTAACACAATATACAAAGGAAAATATATTTACAAAATGATTGATTTTCCTGCATCAAATACACCTAAATATCCAAGTGTTAAGAAACAGAACATGGTCAGCATCTCAGAAGTCTTTTTTTACTTCCCACTCCCTCGAGAAAAACTAGTATCCTAACTTCTGAAGCCTATTTTTTAAATAAATAGACTCAGATGTGTACCTTCTTTGGTATTTAATTTTTGTTCAATTTCATGAATTTCAGAATTCATGCATATTGTTGGGTATAATTTTAATATGTGTTTTCATTGTTGTATAGTACTCTTTTGAGAATTTTTGAAAATGAAAAGCATTTTTATACTCTTAAGGTCCTTCATAGTTCTAAGAATTAAATTAGTATCAAAAAAATGATAGAAAAGCATATAAAGTTAACATATCTTGTAAAAAGCCTATATAAGAAACTGTATCTGCTTGTTTATAGCAGGTCAATTCTCAATTGGAAAGATATAGAATCAAGCCAGATATACATCAACTGATGACTGGATAAAGAAATTATGGTATATATACACTATTGAATGTTACTCAGCTTTTAAAAAAAAGTGAAATGATTTTTCCAACTGGAAGTCATTATACTTAGTGAAATAAGCCAGTTTCCAAAAGACAGATATATATTTTCCCTGATCTGGAGTAACTAATGGAGTACCTAAAATGTAATGTACAGGAGTGAAACTTATGAAATTGACATTTGGAAATTCGATGACTGTATACAGCCTTGTCTCTATGCTTCAGGAACAGTTCTTCTCTTCATGCTATTTTTTTTGTCAAGATTCATTTTATTTGACAGGCAGAGTTACAGAGAGAGCTAGAGACAGAGAGGTCTTCCATCCGCTGGTTCACACCCCAGATGGCCGCAACGGCCAGAGCTGCACTGATCTGAAGCTAGTAGCCAGGAGCTTCTTCTGAGTCTCGCATTTGCGGGCAGGGGCCCAAGGAGCTGGGCCATCTTCTACTGCTTTCCCAGGCCATACCAGAGAGCTGGATCGGAAGAGGAGCAGCTGGGATTAGAACCAGTGCCCATATGGGATGCTGGCACTTCTGGCCAGGGCTTTAACTGCTGTGCCACAGCACCGGCCCCTTCTTCATACTATTTGTTGAAATCTTATGACTATAAACTTTATGACTATAAAGTACACCGAAAATAAATCTTTCTAGATATTAAGAGTGAGGATAGGAGAGGGAGGAGGAAGAAGGATGGGAGCATAGTAGGACAGAAGATAAGGTGGGAAGTATCACTGTGTTTCTGAATCTGTATATATGAAACACATGATTGAATGGAAAAAAAAAAAAACATGGAAATGTAGAATTTATGGCCAGGTGAAGGGAAGTTAAGAACTGTTTTAACCAAGTCTGTCAGTAAGTGTTCCATTGGCCAAGGACCCTGCGGCAAAACATTTCTTTTCTCCTACTACATGGAAGGTTTCTTTCACATTTGAGTTTTTAAATCACCCCCATCTAAAAAAAAATTTAAAAAGCTTAGAGTGATCTTACATCTGCTGTTTCTCAAGCTCATTTAGGTAAAAAATCAGCTGTGTATGAGGCAGCATACTTGGGGGAACGTATTTCTTTACCATTCACAATATAACAAGATTTATACTTCTTACTAGACAGATTTACAGAGATCGTCATTTGTAGGCTTTCTTTCTGGATACATGGCACAGACTTTTCCATGATGTCACAAGGCACCCTAATAGTGTTCCACCAAGTGAAAAAGCTGACATGGGATTCTCATACTTTTGTGGTTACCTATTTTCAGTCCATATCTGTTAGTGATATGCTCAAAATCCATAATAGGCCCTAAAGTTTATTGTTAAGGAAGAAATCCTATTCCCAGTGTTAGTTTAAAAGTATCATTCTTTTAAATAGATTTTACTGTGCATATTTAAAAGGTATACAATAATATTAAGTATTTACATAGTGAAACATTATAGAACTGAAATTAACATACCTATTATCTCACAGGGACTCCTTTTGTTGTTTCTGTGGTCAGAGAAACTTAGCTCTATCCATTCAGTTTATATCTTGGTTGCAACAAAGTGACATTACCTATAATCCTCTTGTGTTTTATTTCATCTTTAAATTTTGTTCAGCAGACAAAATCTGCTTCTTGTATTGTCTGCTTTACATCTCCCCATTTCCTGCTAACACACCCCCTGCCCTAACCATTATTTTATTCTCCATCTCTGCAGATTTGAGTTTTTTTAGACTCTACATGAGATGATATGTTTTCCTGTATCTGGCTTATGTAATTTTGAATATTTTTTATCAAATTCCCTCTGAATTGTGGCAACTGGTAAGATCTTTTGTAGGGCTGAATAAAATTCTATTATGTACATTTACTTTTTTCCTTAAATTAGTCTGTTAGAAGACAGTTTCTTTTACCAAATCTTAGCTATTGTAAATTATACTACACTGAACATGAGAATGTATTTATCTTTACATTTTGTTTGGGGATGTGCCCAGAAGACAGATTGCTGTCTGTCTTCTGGTCATTCTTTCTTTATAATCAACCATTCCTATTCCTCATATTACTTTATATACTAGCTGTACCAATCTACATTCCCATCAACGGTGTACAGCAATTTCACTTCCTGATACTCTCCCACAATGCTCATTTGTTGAACTTTTGATTATAGCTACCCTAACAGTTATAAGGTAGTTGTATCTCATGCTTTCATTATGCATTTCCCCAATACTCAGTTATATTTAACATCTTTTCATATAACTGTTGCTCATTTTTGTGTCTTTACAGAAAAGTATACTCGGGGCCGGCGCCGCGGCTCACTAGGCTAATCCTCCGCCTTACGGCGCCAGCACACCGGGTTCTAGTCCCGGTCGGGGCACTGATCCTGTCCCGGTTGCCCCTCTTCCAGGCCAGCTCTCTGCTGTGGCCAGGGAATGCAGTGGAGGATGGCCCAAGTGCTTGGGCCCTGCACCCCATGGGAGACCAGGAGAAGCACCTGGCTCCTGCCATCGGATCAGCGCAGTGTGCCAGATGCAGCGTGCCTACCACGGCGGCCATTGGAGGGTGAACCAGTGGCAAAAAGGAAGACCTTTCTCTCTGTCTCTCTCTCCCTGTGCACTCTGCCTGTCAAAAAAAAAGTAAAGTAAAGTATACTCGGGTCTTTTATACATTTTTAAAATTAGGTGTCTTTCCTATTGGATTACTTAAGTTCTTTATAACTTTTGGTTATCATTCTTTCTCCAGATACACATGACAAAAGGTTTGCTCAATCCATTTACCACCATATCATTTGGTTAGTTGGTTCTATGCAGGGATTTTTAGTTTGACACAATACTTTTTTGTTCTCTTTATGTCCTGAGATTCTGGTGCAACATTAAAAACTCATTGCCAAAGCCAATATCAAGAAGCTCTTCTACATCTCCATTCTGGAATTTTTATAATTTCTGGTCTTACATTTTACTTTTATTCATTTTGAGCTGATTTCTGTAGATAGTTTAAAGCTTGGGCCCAAATTTATTCTATTGAATATGGGAATAAATTTTACCAGTGTTGTATATTCAGACTATCCTTTTTTTCATTTTGTCTTCCTGGTCCCCTTCTCAAAAACTGGTTGACTGTATGCTTGGATTTTGTTCCCAGACTCTTCATTCTGTTTCACTGGTTTTCATGTTTGTTTCTATGCCAACACTGTACTTTCTAGAGCTTTGTAATTTTAAATAAGTGTATGAAGTGGGGGCCGGCACTGTGGCATAGTGGGTAAAGCTGCTGCCTGCAGTTCAGGCGCCGGTTCGAGTTCCCACTGTTCCACTTCCGATCCAGCTCTCTGCTATGGCCTGGAAAAGCAGCAGCAGATGGCCCAAGTCCTTTGGTCCCTGCACCCACATGAGAGACCATGAAGAAGCTCTTGGCTTTGGATCAGCACAGCTCTGGCCGTTGAAGCCAATTGGAGAGTGAGTCAGTGGATTTAAGACCTCTCTCTCTCTCTCTCTCTCTCTCTCTCTGCCCCTGCCTCTCTAACTCTTTCAAATAAAAAAAATCTTTTAAAAAATGTGCATGAGGTGTTAGTATTTCTAAGCATTGAACAAATGCTGTTTGTTCATGCAAACAATTAAAAACAAAAATCCATGTACATTAACTCAAGTTAAGCATGTTTGAAACTGGGAATTATTCATTGTGGAATTATCATTGCTATATTTTTCATAATCTAATAAAACTGTGATTGTTAAATCATTATGCTCTACACCTAACACCTGATATGGTAGAATAGATATTTTCTCTTAATTACAACCCTAGGATAATATAGTAACCATACTAGATATAATAAATATCACTTTAATAATTTGAGAAAATAACTTCCGAAAAGAAATCCAAAAAGAACACTCACCAGTTGTAGAAATAAACTTGCTCACTCACAAAATAGATCACCAATAATTTATTTCAAACTGAAATCAACATAGCCTGAAAGCAAATGACACTGGATTCTCTCTACCTCATACAGAATCAATTTCTTGTTAAGAATGATGTAGGAATAAACAAGTTAAAAATATAACCTTGTTTTTCAGAGGGAGCATGAGCAGGAACATTTTGTTTTGTTTCACCAGTAGATATCCATAAATTATTCTAAAAGGTGTGACATATTCCTTAAATACATTTTACAGTAACATATGGTATTTGCCTTGAGATATTAGTTATTATCATGTAGTTTTTCTCCCTTAGGATTTTGCATTTTTCTATTTATATGTTTTCATTATAAAAAGTTTATCTTTCATTAGCTCTAGTTACATTTAAGTTTTTTTTTAATTCAGTTTGTAGTCTGACATTTTCTCTTGATAATATACTTATACAAAGATAATTTACTTTTAGTTTGTAAGTTCCCAAGATTTTTTTAAGTGAAGTTCTTTTTTTTTTTTTTTTAAGATTTATTTATTTAAAGGCAGAGTCACAGGCAAAGGCAGAGACAGCACAAGGGAGATCTTCCATCTGCTGGTTCGGTTCTCAGATGGCTATGGCCAGAGATGCATCAATTAGAAGCCAGGAGCTTCATCTGGTCTCCCATGTGGGTGCAGGGGACCAAGGACTTGGGCCATCTTCTACTGCTTTCCCAGGCCATAGCAGAGAGCTGGATCAGAAGAGGAGCAGCCAAGATTCAAACTGGCACCCATATGGAATGCCAGCACTGTAGGCGGCAGCTTTACCCGCTATGCCAGAGCACTGGCCCCAGTTCAAGAATTTTAAGTGCCTAGTGGTTATACAGATTAATTTTTTGATTTCCACTTCTGGCATTTCTTCCATCTCTATCTTTGCATTCTAACATTGAAATACTGTGTTTTTTTAAGGGGGTCATGGTGACTAATTTTTGTTTCTTGAATTTCTGTACTTATTTTTCAGCATTTGTGGAGTTGATTTTTAATTTTTTCTTCTGATGGCTTTTACCTTTGGTCTACTCTTCTATGGCTTAGAGGGATGTCTGCACTTTCATTAGTACCAGGAGCTGTGGTGGGTCTGGCCAAGGAGCTCTGGTCAATGCTCCAGAGTGGGGCGAGTTTCCAAGGTAATACTGGATCTGGGAGTGGTAGAACTCAAAACTCGGCTGTACCCTACACCTTCTCATGTAACCACTGAGCCCCAAGGTCTCAGCACACAGGGCTCTCACTGTTGCTAGAGGACGCTGCAGGCGCCTTTGTCCTAAGCAGCTGTCCAGCCACCTCCCAGCCAGGCTCACAGTCAGTGGGGCCTGAGGGCCATCCCCTCTGCTTGAATCTCTAGATCACAAGCACACACTAGAGCCACTGGCCGAACGCCTGCCCGTGATTGCTACCAGCACTGCCTTTCTGGTGTCCCGTCTCCACGAGCTGTTATGTTCGCACCCAAAGGCTTCTGTAGTTGTTGCCCAACTGCAAAATGGTGCCTGCCCTCTTAGCCAGACCTCTGGCTGCTTTGGAGAGTTTGGTTTGAATCAAACATTCCCCTCTACTTCCACTGAGTCTTCAGTAGACCGCCAGCAACCGCCAGCCTCTAGGGCTCCAGTCTGGAACTAAGCCATGCTCTCCCTCTGATGGCTCACCTCTGTCTCTAAACTGCCATCAGCTCTGGCTCTTCATCCCTGCAGCTGCACTCACACTCAGTCACACTTGTGCTGGGTGTCCACACTCACCACTCAGGTTCTCGCCTTTTCACATCCAGGTGACTTCCTCTCCAATTCCCCACCGAGTGTACCTCCTATACTTTTCTCCTATTTATCCCTAGCCCAGTGAAGCATGCAGCTCCCTAATCCATCGTTTTCCCCCAATATAATGGTTATATAAAGAAAATTTTGCAGAAGGAATTGACATTAAAAACTATTATATGATGCAGCCCATTAATATATATATGAAAGATCAATTTTTAAAAGGGGCTCAGTTATTGTGTTTATTATGTTTTTGTTGCTCCTTAAAGTTTATATTCTTAACCCCATCTAAATCTGTATCACAACATCTGTGATCAATTCTATTACAAGTTCATTATTCTTGGCTGGAAATTGGGCCAGCAACCCCTCTATTTCATTGCAGAATGGAATAGGGTGAAGATGATGACCAACTGGAGATACCTGGATAGTTCACACTGACTCTACATCTTGGCATATTCATCTTTTAGTTAACTTTAAAGAGTAAATTATAGGGAGCACAAATGGTGCAGAAAAAGACAAATGAGGAGAGTAAGGTTTCAAGGACAAAACTGGCTGGATTTCAGCCAAGCCAATCCCTCATGGTCTTCTTTGTCCACAAGAATGACTGAAGTCAAGTATGAAAACTGTTACCTATGGTTCATTAGCCTCATTTGGACATGCCATCCTTTAAGTCTCTTATAACAAAGCCAGAATTTCCAGAACGTCAGAGGCAAAACTGTTGCCATAAACCTCATTAAACTATTAAGAGATGGCTTTGTGTAATGATGAAACCTGGTACTACCAGTGATAGCAAATTTTATGAGAGTTGATTAATTCTCAAAGACAAAAGTTTTGAGGCTCAGCTTGTCAGTTGTATATTGGATTTTATTTTATTTCTTGGTGTTTGTTCTTTTTTTATTCATCTGAAAGGCAGAGAAAGAGGGATCTCCTATCTGCTGGCTTTTTTCCCCAGCTGCCCAAAAAACTGGGACGGGGTAAGGCTGAAATCAAAAACCTGGAACCCAGTTTTGATCTCCCACATGGGTGGCTTGAAGCCATCACCTGTTGTCTCCCATGGTGCACACATAAGCAGGAAGCTGGATGGCGGGACAGGATCACAGGATGAACACTCTCGCTGCATCAGACACCTGTTCCCGATTTGTTACATTTCTAAAAGCAGGACCATGGGCAGGATTACTATCCGTGTGTGTGTGTGGATGTGTGTGTATAGAGAAGTCAAAATATTGTTCTGTGTTTCCATTGTACATCTCACTAGTAAAAGCCAGAAATATAATTAAAGAACGAACCCTGGTCCACTAAATGACAGTGATTTTGATGTAATTCCTAGTATCCTTACAGTTTTCTGTTCAGTTTGTCTATTTTTTTTTGCAAAATTATAATTCATTGCTAAACAGCTTGCAATTTTAAATAAGTTTTGTAAGACAAATAACAAATATAAAAATCCATGTAATTTGACAGCTTTAAAATTCCTTTACTAAAAACTAAGTACATACGCCATTCTTTCTAACCACATAATATACATGTGTCATCGGAGATGCATTTTATGGTTAAAAGAGTAAAATTTCTGGATTTAGATTAGGATCCAAAATCCACTCCTGATGTCTAATAACCATTTGCCCTTTGGAAAATTTTTAGAATTCTTGTGTCATTGTTTTCCTATTGATGAAAGCACAACACTAAATATTTGTGGATGGTGTTCAGAAATTTAGCAAAAGAAATGAAGTGCAGAAAAAGCTCCTTAGTAAGATTTGAACAGGCATATTTAATACATACTTCATGTCAAACAATTTATTGATTAGGCTAGAAAATATTGATTTTTAAAAATTCCCTCCTTTACAACATTCGTATTGACCTTCATCCACTTTAAAATTTCATTTTATGTTTATTCTTACTGTCCACATTCCAACATTTTTAGATCAACAGAACAATTTGTTTTACCCAGATCCCATCATACTGATAAATTGCACTATATTGTATATTATAACTGCATATTCCAACTATAAAGTATCAGTGAGAGAAATAATGCCTGAAATTTTAGTTTAAGTGATATAACAGAAGGTAGGGAGAAGAATTGGGCATGAAGAAGTAGAAGTCTAAGCCAGCTTTTCAGTTGCTCTACAAACCTCTAGTCTTGTATATCAATACTTAAGTTCAGGGAACAAAAATTTGCTATCATCTAAACCTGCTTTTTCATTTTATTGGCAGTAGTCGAGTAAGCATGTAGGCATGAACACATGTATATAAATGTAATATTAATACAGTAACTTTTACAATTTCAGGAAAGAAAATTTAAATTTAAAATTTAATTTACATTTCCAGTGGGATTGTTTTAATGGCTTCTCTCAATAGCTTCCATTTAGATTTGTGATCTTGAAAATGCTGTGTTCTCTACCACACGTCCTTGGAGGAAATCCTAGTACTACGTTGTCATACAAAAAGATGAGGTTGGGGACAGGGGCTTCTAGATGTGAACAGAATTTTTATCTGAAGATACAAATGGCTAGCAGCATAGAACTAGTATGAAACTAGATATGGCCACATGACGAAGTAAAACCTAATGGAATGGGGGAAGAATTTACGGCCCACAGTGTTAGACTAGACATGTGGACAACTATGGCATCCATGCTTTCCCCTACCTTTGCCACCAGCCATAGACATGGCCCTGTGACATTATTGGCAGGTAAACTGTCCAGCAGACCTTTTAGATTGAACACCACTTTAGATTACTACATGACTGAGAAATGAAATTTAATTTTGTTTAGCTATTGCAATTTAGTAGTTTTGAATTTTATTAGTTAGCTTAGCAAGATGGTATTCTCAAGTTTCCATCATATATTGTAAACAAAAGATTTGTGTAATTAATCTACCTCCCATCAGCTAGTTAACAATTATCATTGTGTCATATGCAAGGGTACTTCAAAAAGTGCATGGAAAAACTGGAATTTTTAAGTAATAAGCAGTTTTGTTTTTTTTTTTTTTTGACAGGCAGAGTGGGCAGTGAGAGAGACAGAGAGAAAGGTCTTCTTTTCCACTGGTTCGCCCTCCAATGGCCACCGTGGCCGGCACGCTGCGGCTAGTGCATCATGCTGATCCGAAGCCAGGAGCCAGGTGCTTCTCCTGGTCTCCCATGTGGTGCAGGGCTCAAGCACTTGGGCCATCCTCCACTGCACTCCCGGGCCATAGCAGAGAGCTGGAATGGGAGAGGGGCAACCAGGACAGAATCCGGCGCCCCTTCCAGGACTAGAACCAGGGGTGCTGGCACCGCAGGTGGAGGATTAACCTAGTCAGCCGTGGTGCCAGCCCGTATTATGCAGTTTTCATGGACTTTTGAAGACCCCTCATACTCATTCACTGTGATACAGCATTTCAATGACAAACTGCATATACACTGTTGGTCCCATAACTCACAATGGAGCCAAAATATTACAACCATTTACTGAGGAGTCATCCATTGTAACATGACAGTATAATGCATTACTGACATGTTTGTGGTGATGCTCATATAAACAAACTTACAACACTGACAACTGCATAAATGGATAATTCATATGATTATGTAGAACAGGTATTAGATTCTACCATCTAGATTTGTGTACAGTTACTCTGATGCCCCCACAATGACAAAAGTCACATAACAATGCATTTCTCAGAGGATATCCTCATGATTAAATGATGTATGACTATATTTTTTGTTTTCTATATACCTATATATATATTCTATATAGTGCTTCCAATACTTTATGGAAATGGAATTAAAAGTTAAGCTTATTTTAGTACATGAATTTGTAGTCTTTGCATACAAGGGATTCCCAAAAAATTCACAGAAAACATTATGAAAAAACAAGAATTTCAATTTTTTGCACTTGGACTGGGTTCCTGGCTTTAGCCTGACCCAGCCCTGGCTGTTGCAGACATTTGAGAAGTGAATCAATGGGTGTAGGGTCTCTCTCTGGCTATCTGTTTCTATCTCTGTCTTTCAAATACATAAATAAATAGCTTTTAAATGACAAAGTTCCCTTAAATTTGAAAGGTATAGATATCAGATATTTTCCCTAAACATTTTAGAAAGTGTTTTTATAAAGAAAAATGACAATGTATTTGTATTTTCAACTTATATGTAGCCCATGTTAATATTTCCAATTATTTCAAATTTTACATTTCAAGCTTTTTATAAATTGACACTTGAGTTAGGACTCAAGCACCACATTTAGTTGCTAGGGTTCATTTGTGTTAGACCAGAGGGCACTGCCTACCTTTCCTAATCACTATAGTTTCTGCTTGTGTGTGCATTCATTTATTGTTGCCACTATAACAAATGGTCATAAGATTGAGTGGCTTCAAGCAATACCTACCTTTTTTTTTTTTTGGACAGGCAGAGTGGACAGTGAGAGAGAGAGACAGACAGAGAGAAAGTTCTTCCTTTTCCGCTGGTTCACCCCACAATGGCCGCTGCGGCTGGCGTACCGTGCAGATCCAAAGCCAGGAGCCAGGTGCTTCTCCTGGTCTCCCATGCGGGTGCAGAGCTCAAGGACTTGGGCCATCCTCCACTGCCCTCCTGGGCCACAGCAGAGAGCTGGACAGGAAGAGAAGCGACCTGGACAGAATCTGGTGCCCTGAGCGGTACTAGAACCCGGGGTGCTGGTGCCACAGGCAGAGGATTAGCCTATTGAGCTGCTGCACCGGCTCCTACTTATTTTCTTAACAGTTCTGGAAATCAAAAGTCTAAACTGCATCTTATGGGGCTAAAATCAGAGTGGCATCAAGTTTAATTCTGTCAGAGTCCATGATAGAATCTCTTCCTCACTTTTTCTTTCTAGGGACTAACCAGCATTCTTCAGTCCCTGATGACATTCCCCTAAGCTCTGTGCCTGTGAGAACATCACCTTCTTTGTTGGAATCAAAACTCCCTCTGAACATTTTTTATATATAACACTTATGATTACATGTATGGTCCATCCAAATAAACTATGATAATCATCCCATCTTACATGGGTTTAGTCTTCTGAAACACATATATACAGATGCCTTTTTAGCACATAATTCCACAGATTTGAAGGAGGAGGAGGATGTAGACATCCTCATGGGCTATTTTTTAGCCTATCATAGTGTTTGTTACATTGAATCCCTGAAGCAACCAGGCCAGTTGTGTTGTAGATGCTGTACATTCTGACTGTGCCTATTAATTCATGTGCTACTTTGTTCTCCCTCTATGTACTATGATTTCTTATATGAAGCATACTGAGAATCAAGGTTTTAGGAAATTCACACTGAAATCTTTGCAAATGTCATTTTTAGGAGACATTATGACCTCCAAGTCATGTTCAAAGGTATGGATGGTTATCTTGTATCATTATCATTGATATTAATTTTGGTGACATTTTAAAATGATTACTGACAAGTATCTCTAATGTAAATATATTTTTACATTTTTCAATCATCAAGTAACCCACTGAATTATATTGTGACATTCTATGAATATCCTACATTTTTTGTCTAATGCTTTGAGCTATCATTCATAATACTACTGTTTCTGTTTCTCTATTTTTACTTCTGTTTCTTTTAAGAATCTCTTAAAACTTTGACTACCCCTTCTCTTCTATTATAAAGATAGTCCCATGAAGGCAATTTAATCGATCTTTAATAATAAAGGACTTCAAAAACTGAACATTAATTTTCTTTGAACAGTATTAGGATAATAAAGAAGAAAATTGCTATGTTACAAGTATCCTCTTTTAAGGATCTTTGAAACAAGATCTACCTCCCATAATCTTGAACGTATTTTTGGAAATCTATTGGACCACATCCATCATCAGTAATAACATCACAGGCATATCAAAAGCAAAGCCAGACTGTTATCGTGTGCTCTTTACATTATACAAGAGGTCACCACATTCTGAAAGTTGTTTTTTGACATCATAGTTTATGTTGGCTGACAGTGAAATTACCTTAATGTGGAAAGGATGTCAGCAGAATTGGAGAGTTGTTTTCTCCAAGGAGCCACTTAAATCTGGGTGGACCTCACTGTGAGGATGTGCTCATGATCACCTTTTTATGCGAGTCTCACTGCCAAGTGATTATCATCATTTTGCCAGCAAGGAACTGATCAAAATTCCCCAAGAATTTTTATTAGATTGGGATTTGGTATCATTTTCTAAAGCATCCATCCCTAAAGCCTCCCTCATAGTTGATGATTAAACTAACCCTACTGCCAAAAATAAATCAAGATATCAAGAGTAATGATATATAAGACACAGACCAGCTGTTCTTTTTCTTCACTGAGTACTGACTGTATGTAATAGCTATGAGTATCGATGGACAAATTGTTAGAACCAGGGTTTACAGAGACAGGATTAACTTCCTGACAGAAGTGTAACCAAGGCAAGTCCTCCAATGTTACCTCTTGAATATAATCATGAGGAATGATAGCCAGATCTTCAAGGACACCAAAAGAAAACAGAGAAAAGGATCAATTCTATCAACTACAAACATTGGAGGGTTTTTTTTTTTTTGCCCTTAAGAAAATTATCCTATACCAGAGAATAAATTAGTGCTTAATTTTGCTTTAGTTTGTTTTCAGATTTCTTCTGCTCTCACTATAGTGGGACTATCTACTTAGCAGCTCTGATAGAACTAAAGTACTATATTGAGATCACTGATGGTTGCTTATCAAGAGCTTTTCAGCAAGATAGTATCAACACCACATTTGGTTTTGCAGGCTTAAAAATTAGCTGATTTATCTTAGAATCATCATGTAGACTGAGCAAGTCATGAGTTGGGTTCTAGAATAAATCCAAACTCAATACTCCTGTCTCCAGCTTTAGTCCTCACATGGCTGTACCCCAATCCTGGAAAACTGCATCCTCTGAAGCTCCTTTTCTCTGTACTTGACCTAGGAAAGGACTGAGCATCTGATGATTCTAAGTGTGATACTAGAGAATGGTCTGCCCTCAATAATGTACATTACTTTGTCCAGTATCATACAGCAGAAACAAGTGCAGGAACCCAGCCTCCATTCATTCTAAGAGAGTCCCCTTTTTAGGGTGCAGTGGCCATTCACTTTCCTCTTGCCCATTGAACCTCAAACTTCATCATTCCTATCAAGTAGGTGATTTGTCCCAACACACACTGTTGGACTGCACACTCACAACCACAGTAATATACACTGCACAAATTCCAAAGTGATGCTTCTGTCACCAACCTGGGGGACCACATGTCTCTATTATGGCTTCCTTTTACTGTCTCAAAAACTTAATGCTAGCTCCTTTAAAATTTTTTTGTTAAAATAAGGAAAATATTTTGTGCCATTTGTATAAAATTCTAAGAACATAATGATACTTTCCACCCTCTCTAATTTTTAATTTTTACAGTGACATATTTTTAATTCTCTTTAATCACAAGTTTAACCCTCCACTAAGTAAAGAATTAAACAAGTAGTGAATAGAAAACTCAGGGATTATGCTCCTTCCACAGCCTACCCTACCTCTGACAGATGGGAACATGTGTTACCTTCTTCAAAACGGAATTTGAGGAAACTGGGCTAACACTCCCAAGTCAAAGCCGTCATGACTCCCTGCCTGTGACCCAGGAAAAGCAATGTGGCAGGCAGACATAGCCGAGAACCTTTCCACCTGGCTTAACACTCGATATGGGTGCAATTTCTTCCTAAAAATAGTCACTACGCAGGATCCCCTGTCCCTAGCACTGTCATCATTATGAACATCAAGAAACAGTCTCCATGCCTCAGACTCACCTCCCTAAGACTATCATCATTTAAGGGAATGCTCGTCTTCTACTCAGCGGCTACCTGGACTTCAGTTTGTTTCGGGACACCAAGAATGCCCAAATCATATTTACTTTCCCTACTACAGTACTCCATGCCTGGAGAGCTAGGTATGGCTAATACAGAGAGGTGTATAGCCCCAGGGGCATGATAATCTGTCCATCTATATATCCTGCTAGTCTGATTGGTTCATAATTGGCTGTGTTCAAACTTGTGTGGTGGCACTGCCAACTTGTTAATACACCATCTCTTCCTATGTCATTGTTCAATTAACTGAGAACTTCACTCTCATGATTCATAATATTAAGAGGTAGAAAATGGTGCCAAAAAAAAAAAAAAAAACCAGACAGCCTCATGTTGTCATAATTCACATCATTAGCTGTGGGAGGCAAATACTAAATAGTAATCACACAGGTAATTGTTAATAATATTATAAATACAAAGAAGAACCATACAGAGGGTAAAAAGAACTTAAGAGCAACCTGTTCCAGTCTTATCTCCAAAGACATGACTCTCAAGTAGTGTATGTTACATTTATTTATTCAATATCTATTCCATAGATCTACTAATCCCCACTCTATGTCAGGTACATCATACCACCCCTCAGTCCTTCTAAAACAATACTGTCCAAAAGAATTTTCTAAAGTGGTAGAAATTGTTTATAATTTCTTCACTATCCACAATGTTGCTTTTAACCTTATATGGATATTTAGCACTTGATATGTTACAAGTGTGACTAATTCTTTTTCTTTGTATATACATTTATTTAAAGTCACATGGCTATCATACTAGATAGCACTTGCAAATTCAGTGGTGACAAAAATAAATAAATAATACTTGTGCAGGACAAAGATATACAGGTTACTGGAAATCCAGTTTGTACAACCGGCAGAGAGCCAAACATTTGGTCCATACTCAAATTTCCAGCTTTGCTTATTGTGATCTTTAGTTTCCTAGCTATGTTTTCCACTTTTTTTTTTAATCTATGCAACCTATTTCTGCCAAGAACACTACTCTTTCTTTCCAATTTATGTCTCTCCACTTCCTTGCTCCAGGATCTTATTCTCTACCTTCCCCCACCAATGTTAGTTGTCTACACTTTTGTGTGCCTTTCAAAATACCCACATTGCTATGGTGAAATTATTTTGGCTTTCATATATCCATTTAAAATCACTTACCTTTTAAATTTTCTCTGAAGTTCATGTACTTGAAAATCTAATCATGTCAACATTTTGCATTTAATATTGACTGTAGTAACATTTTGTACCACTATCAATATTTAATTTTTAAAGAATTCCCATATCCATTATGCAAACAAGTGAGGAAAGTTTGTTGGATGAATAAACTGACAATACAGTGTCTGTTTGCCTTAGTGTTTACTCTGATAATCTATCATAAAAATGTTTATTTAGGAAGGAAACTTTGTTCACTAATGTTTCCCCATGGCCTGGTGCATCATCTGCCCTAGACTAAATACTCAATAAATAAATATTTGTTTATGAGTAAATCACAGAAGACCTAGCCTCTCGCATTTTAGAACTAATCACTATCAAACGTACTTTCAATGACTTTGTGAAAAGAATGTGCATGCTTCCTGTTCAACTTTTTGTACATTATTTACCAAGTATCCCAGTGTTAAATTAGCAGAAGCCTATTGGTCTGAGACTGTCTACATACTCACAGATCTCAAACTACAATCTAACTTAGCAAGTGAAGAAACAAAACCTAAGAAAGGATTAAAAAAAAAAAAAGAAGAAGAAGAAGAAGAACAAAATCTAAGTCATGAACATCACAAGCAGCCAAACATTAGCCCACCACAGGCTAACACCTTATCAGACCATGCCCTGGTAAGACAATTGCTGAGCTATAGCCAAGCAAGCAATTTTTGTATTTTACTTCCATTTTCTGTTGTAGATACTCACCAAGACACACTATGAAGGGAAGCTCTCTGTATCTTATATGGTTCTGAGTAATGGCCTATTCATGAATCACTTTTTGCTCAAATGCATTCTGCTAAATTTAAACACTTTTAAGTTTTCAGTTTAATGGCAGCACGAAGCTTCTCTCTCCATAGGAGAACAATAGTGCTGGGTCAGGGGCTGGCACTGTAGCTTAGCGGGTAAAGCCATGGCCTGCAATGCTGGCATATGCAATGCCAGTGCCCATCCTGGCTGTTTGATATCTGATCCAGCCTGGGAAAAGCAGCAGCAAATAACCCAAGTCTTTTGGTCCTAGAAGAAGCTCCAGGCTTCAGCCTTGCCCAATCCTCTAGGAAGGGAACCAGTGCACGGAATATTTCTGTTTCTCTCTAGCTTTGCCTTTCAAATACATAAATAAATCTTTAAAAATAAGTAGTGCTGAGTCAGACACACAATTATCGACTCACATTTATAGGACACACTTCAGATCTTTCTGCCAGTCTCATTGGAGCAATATGGGGCAGGCTGCTTGATACAGAATACAAGATTCTTACACCAACTGATACAAGTATGCCAAGTCTTGGTTAACTCAGTTTGAAAAAATATTCAGTAAGGATTTTTGACATCTTCAGAAAATTCTGAAAGGGTATTCTTCCAGAATAAATTTGGTTGCATTGCTCCACACTAAGGATATGAATCCAAAAGAAAAAAAAAGCAAACGTCAGAAATAGTCCTCTACTTGTTTTGTAGAATTGGAAAATGAGCTGTTTTAGTGATGTTAGTGTTAGGCAAGCTTGGATACACATCTGTCTCCATAAATTAAATACAGAAATCATATTCAGGACCCTTTTCCTCCATTCTAAACTTTGGTATCACTTTGCTGTAGTGATTCATTCAAGCACTTAAAGAGAATTATCACCCAAAAACAATCACGTGCCTCAGAAAAGCCAAGTAACAGGGCTGAGTATACCGCCCTGTCCTGTGGCCTCTGCTATCCATCACCACCATGAGTAGAGAGCAGAGGGCCCTTTAATAGAAATGGCCTAATTTCTTTAGAAATATCTCATTAGGCCCACCCTTTCGGAGCTGCTTCTCCATTAAAATGTGATAAATGAATTCTGCCATTGCCAATTCCACCCTGTCCTTCTTTCCCTTAATGAGACAAAAGCGTGTCATGCTGGCAAGAGCTCAGGACAGAGGTAATTATTCATGGGATGCTAGGAGGGCTGTAGTCACCCAGCCCATCACTGTCCTAGAGATGGCAGCAATGGGACCTTCAAAGCCTCAAAGGCTCTTGAATGGAGATTTATTTTCAATTTATCCAACACAGTGAGAGACTCTGTTGGAGAACTTTTCATTTTCACCTTCTCTCCCATACATTTTTCTATGAGAGTGTGTGTGTATGATTGGTGTTTTTACTAACTTAATTATATTTAATCAGTTTTACCAAAAATCTTTTTTCTGAAGTTGAAGATTTTTTTCTAAGCTATGTGCTTTCAGGAAGTGCTCTATTTTATATGATACTTTTTTTTTTCTTTCAATCTTTAGTTTTGAGACCCAGAAAAGCATGGCTCTGATTGAGTAATTCATTTCTCTAGTCTGCTATTTCTAACTTAACTATTTTTCAGTTGGTGCTTTTCCTCTGATTCAAATCCCTGCTATTGGGCAAAATTAAAAGGTTTGCTTTTGTTTTGAGGTCTGTGGTCTCCGATGGCACATCTCTTTCCTCAAATTATGTACCATTGAACCCACTATTATAAAAGGATCTGAAACTTAGACTAAAATGTAAATGGATATCATTTTTAAACAATACCTCTGTAAAAAGAATTGGCTGTTTGCCAGGGAACTGGCCTTCAAATTTTTTCTAAGGTGAAAACCATTCTCCCCCTCCCCCTCCCCCTCTCTCTCACACACACACACACACACACACAGGTTTATTTAGCCAGCCCCATTCCCACCCACCCCCCCCACTTAGGACTTCCCTACAAATATCTTCTCTTCCAAAAATTTATGCCTCAACTTCCCCATCTGCCTGGGACACCCGAATCCTCTAGGAGAACACAACTTCAAGTTCCAGTTACTCTGCCTGGGAAGCAGCAGATGATAGCTCAAATACTTAAGTTCTTCCCATCTCCTTCCCCCCCATTTGGGGGACCTGGATGGAGTTTCCTGCTCTTGGTTTCAGGTTGGCCCCTCTCTAACTGCATAGCCATTTAGGGCGTGAACCAGTAGAAAGGATTTTCTCTGTCACTCTTTCAAGTAAATTTTTATAAAGAAAAAAAAAAAAGAAGGTTAGAAGATATTGGATATTGATAGCATTGTAAATAGATCTATATACAAATCACTTATGGTACTTTACTTAGGAGAGTTCAACCCATACTCAAAAATGTTTCTATAAGGTTAATCCAGATGGTACAGTAATCTCAGGCCCTAATTCTTCTTGTCATTTGGTACTTTAATAACATTAACCGTTGTAATTAATATTAAGGATGATGTTAATGTGCTAAAATTATTGAGCAATTGCTAATGGCATATCACTACATTAACATTTTACATGCATCATCTCCTTCCAGTCTCCTAACTCTATCAACTAACTTGTCCAAAGTCACACACAGTTCAATTCTGGGAGAGTGAAGTTCCTGGTTAAGGTCCCTGGTGCTCTGAAATTCAACTTTTAAGAAATATCTATTCATCTAATTTATTTTAAAGAGAGATAGATGAAGAGATACCTTCCATATGCTGGTTCATTCCACCAAATGTCTGCCATAGAGCTGGGTGGGACCAAAGCCGTGAGCCCAGAACTCTGAGTGTCCCATGGCTGGCAGGGAGCCAAGAACTTGAGCCTTGACCTGCTGCATCCTAAGGTGCAAATAAAAAGGAATCTGGCATCCTAAGCAGAGCCATAATTTGAATGCAGGTATTCCAATAGGGAATGTCAGCATTCCTAGTGCTGCTCTAACTTCTAAACACCCATCTGTGAAACTGTGCTTTGAACTACTTGGCTCTACGTGTATATGATGTGCTTTGTTCTTACTGACCATGCATCCTTTCACTTATATTTTATCTGTGAATCTCTTGCTTGAGGATCCTGTGTTCCTCCAGCCAGCAACTAATTAACTAAGGATATTAACTTGAAGTATTTCTCAACAAAGGAATGCCATTTAAGTCAAACTCTGAGTATTGGAGACTCTCATTAGCACTTGGCTCTTTAAAAGCTCAAATATCATTGAATGGGCATTTGCCATCCTCCACAGCGGGTTTACCTGGGAGCCGATGATAGCTCAAGCTATCCAAGTTATGTCATTGTTAAGTTTTATCATTCCTAAGCTTTGTGCATGAGAGCAGCATCTGCTGACTGATGAGCATGTCTTCAAAAAAAATGAAAATACCACCTTTTATAAAATCAGCAATATAGATAAAAGTGAAAAGGCCCAAAACAGAAATCAGCTACCAAGATTAGAATGCGTAGAGCCAACTAGAAAAGTCCAATACATTGTATGGGAAGTGTTTTGCATATAAATACCCATAATCCATGCACTCTTGAAAATGAGTACCATTGATTGCAGGCTGGGTATATGAGATTTAGTTGTAGCAAAGGGTCAGTGAATCAAGTGCATAAGACTGCATGTCTCTAAGATATCCATGTATTTCACATAATACAGAAAATCCATTTTTGCCTGTGCCTCAAATGCTGAGGCATCGAGACTTAAGGCATTCTTTAATAAGAACCCAACCAAAGCCAAAATGGAACTCAGAACTGGAAGCCATTCCTGTTTCTCACTTCCTTCAAGTGCCTTTAGGGTAGACTTGGGCCACTCTGACCACTGACTTAATAGCGGCTCTCCCTCTATATTATGTATCCCCAGTTCAGTCCTTCCTTCAATCTTTGTGTTGGATGCAAGACTCACATGTTCACCAGGAAGCTCTTTGCCTTGAGGCAGGTGTTCGCTGAATATTAAGGCATGGGATTAACAACAGGGTTGCTGCCTGCTTCTTCCCTTATTTGTTCTCCCCATGGGAGATAACAGGGAGAGTCCAGAGCCTGAGCTCCACTCCAGTCTCTATCATTTATGCTCCTCCACAGTACCATGTCTGTTACTCACTTCCCTACCGTTAAACAGTACTTACAGGTCATGATTTTTGAAATTGTTCTTTAACTGTCCTTATCATATCAGAATCTAGTTTCTGCGAGAAATGTCAATATGACCCAAAAAGGGAAAAGGTGAATAGATGACAATCAATATTTATAGTCATCCTCTTATTTACTCTCAACTTAACAGTAAGATAAATGACTTAATCCAAAGTCAAAGATTAAAATGAGAAAAACCCAAGTTCACAGAAGTTAATTCATTCATGGTAGATTATGCAAACAAAAAACCACGGCTTCTGGATTTTCACTCCATGTTAAATGTGAGATTCCCAAGTACTCAGTTTTCCAATTTCATCATCTGCACTGGATCAGAGAAACAAGCTTCTTTATTTGTGAGCTATCAGAAATAGTTTGGGGGTGATACTCATTGTCAGCCTGCAAGGGAGTGGTTCCATCTACACGTAAGGATAATTTATGCCCTGGCATTCGTGGCCACATTGTTCTGGAGTAAGAATGCAAATAAGTTCAATGCATCAGCCTGAAGCAGGTCTTCTTTTCACGGTAGATTCCACACAGTGAATGAACAGGATGAGCATTTTATTTAAAATTATGAAGCAGAAGATTGCTATTTCTACAACCTTATGAGATTATAGTTTACTGGAGGGTAATATTGACTTTCTCTAATTTTGCACCAAGCAAAACTGACTAAATTTATACACTTAGGAAATTGGAGTATCTAGGAATTACAGTCAGAAGGAATGATTTGGCATGTGAATAGAAAAGGCAGTGAATCATTTTGGAGACACATTGTGGCTATTAGCTTCATGAGAAATGGCTATCACCCAATCACAAACACATTTATGCCATTAGCATGAGGAGGAAATGGGACATTTTTCTTCACTAATGCTTTTAACTCTGACTCATAATGTCCATCCCTTTTTCTTCTTCCAGGTCACCCTCCAAAGAACGGCCGACTACACTGCATTTCTACTTCTAGCATAAAATAGTGACTTGATTGTTGTAATTTATTCCAAGACTTAATTTCTTTAAGGAAATAATATACTAAACATTTGATTTTGTTAAGACTTACTGTCAGTGAAAAATAGTGAACTTCGCCAAAGACAAAGTAAAACAGCAAAATAAAATTGTTTCAGGGACTGAATAGGAAGAGAAAATTGAGAATCGTGAATTGTATCTTCTCGAAAATAATATACTTTAGGGGCCAGCACTGTGGCACAGATTAAGATGGTGCAAGTCCCAGCTACTCTGCATCTGAACAAACTTCTGGTTAATCCGACCGAGAAAACAACATGGCCCTAGCACCTGGAACCTTACCACCTATTTGGGAGACCAGGATGGAGTATCTTTTTGAGGCTTCAGCCCATCCAAACCTAGCTGTTGTGGTCATTTGGGGTATGAACCAGCAGACAGAAAGTCTTTGTTGCTCTTTGTGAAAAAATCATGTACTTTTAAAACCAAAGGATATATAGCAGTTTAGGATTAATAACAAATCCAGAAGTAGTTTTTTGTTTCTTATTGTAGTGACTAAATATTCTTAAGAACTTCAAATTCTCTTATCTAAGCAGTCAGCAGAGATAACTAGCACATTTAACCATAATAATCTGTAGAAATGACACGGAAGTTAACTTTTAATGACTCCTTAATAAAAGGGTGACTTTCTATGTCAGCGACTTCAGAGCCACATAGACCCGCAGGCTAAATGCTTACATTCTAATCCTACCTCAGTCTCTGAGAGCTCCTATCACTTTGGACAAATCTTTTCATATTTCTGGGCTTTAGTTCACTGAGTAATAAAGGGAACAAGATGATCATAGTCCACTTCTACCCAAATTGTAAGTTATCACCTTACAATTTTTAATTTACACTTTTCAGTCCCTAAAAATGGAGAGAAATCATTTCAACAAATACAATCAATCTCTGTGCAAATTGCAGCCATAACAGTGTGTGTGTGTGTGTGTGTTGTTAAACTAGCAATTCTGTATCCAAGATTCCAAGCAAGGACCTTCTCACACTGGCATCTGGAACTCAAGATGTAGAAATAAACAAATTTTCTTTCTTCCATCATATTAACATTAGCTACTAAAGCAACAGTGATGCTATTAGTTGAACCCATGATTACTTTATTTACGAAATACCATCTCATGTGCAGTTTTACTAATTTTTATGTATTCATTTACTTTACTGGGGGTCAATTATAGATGAACATGTTTTAGAATACATGTGATGTAAGGAAAGACGACTTTGTCCTGGGATTCAAGATGGGTACAAAGTTACTGTTCCTACTAAAAGGATTGAGAATCACTTTATTTACCTAAACTCAATTCCCCTTTTAAAGGAGAAAAACTTGTTAAAAAGGGGAAAAAACGCAGTAACTGCTGATCCTCTGCATATACATTTATCAAACCAAAGAATCTCATTCTACATAACATCATACTAAAATGTTCTTGGGATTCGCATCGCCTGACTAGAAAATAAATGGTTCCCCTATTAGGCAATGGGAAAGAGCCCACCAAGAGACTGCAACCCACTGACACTATGTCTAGGGATAAACCTACTGGGGATTACAGAGTGTTCATCATTTTGAAATGTTCTGCAGAATGACTGCGGGTAGTTTAGGTGTGTAACCTGCAGTGTGCAGTGCCGAGTCCCAAAGCACAAGTAAACGATTCATACAAAATGTTACGCATATGGTATGGAACAAACATTACTATAAAAATCCCATCCAAACCACAAACACAGGCAGCCCGGGAAACCCACTGATAAGGGAATGGCAAGATGTGTTGCATTGTTATCCAAACCCCTGGATGCCACTACCGTGTGTGCTGTTGTTTCTTGTCTGCAAGAAATCAGATTTAACCCCAACACACAACACTTAGTTAAACTTAGACCTTTAACAAATATGTTCTTTCCACACAGCCCAATTCTGAGACAGAACAAGGCGAGAAAATATGTCTGCCTCCCAGGTTTGGTTCTCCTTAGAGGCTGAATGACATTTGCTTGAGGCCCTTTACCATTCTGATATTCAGTTGCTTTTGTATCTATAAAATGAGGAAATGTGAATTATAATTGCCTTATATACTTTTTTAAAAAAATATTGTGTATGTGAAATTCTTCCTAAGATATAAAGCAGAATTCAAATGTTAATTGCTAAATTGTGTCTCATTTAAATAAAATATGAAAACTAATTTTTTTCCAAAGTATCCAGCAACATACCCAGTATCAAAGCAATGCTTAGGTGCCTGCTGATTTTGTAGATGACATCCAAAGAGCAGAATGGGGATACAGGAGGTAGGCATGGGGATATCTGAGTGTGTGGATGATACAGCCAGGTGAAGCAGTACTTGAGGTTTAATGTTTTCTATGTGTCTGGATAACTTAGCTTTTGGCAGAAAAGCTCAAATGGCAAAGTCAGGTTAAAAACTTAGAATTGAAGTCTGTAGATCCTGGGAAGTTTCGAGTATTGGAAAGAATAAAGGATGGCTAGACGGTAAATGGAAATTTGAACAAGAGGAAGAGAGATCTTCCTAGCTCTTAACACTCTAGAACTAACATTTAGCAAAGAAAAATCAACATTGATCCTAATGGCTAAAGATTGGAAGAGTCAAGGACTCTACATACAATAGGAGGTGACAGCACAGGAAAACCAGGCAGAGTTGATGAAACCCTAATTTCCCAAGAAAGTCATACCTGGATCAAATACTGAAGCAATATTGAGAAAAAATGCTAAGAAACCAAAGCACAGATATGAATATCATTTTATAAAAATCAGGAGAAGCTGTATACTTCCTACCCCAATACATGTGCACCTATCTCGAGTGAAAAAAGTGTTCGGTGGCAGGTGAGATTCAAGTTTAGCAGCAGTGACAGTAACCAGGGTAAAGACATCTATGCTGATAGATAACAGCATAGGGGTTAAACGGTAGGATTTTAACCCTAGTTTTGCTGTTCAAGGCCAGATGAAAAGTAGATTTGCGCACAACATAAAGAGTTGAGATTATTTCAAAAGTCTGAGTTTCCTAAAATCAACTACTAAAAAAACAGGTCAGGGTGATAAGCACTTCAAAATAAAATACAGTATTGGTGGCAAGAGGTATCAGGAAGTAGCATCGGAAGTGATCTTCACTTACACATTTGAATGAAGAGTGGGAAGGGCAGGTAGAGGGAATGAGTATTCTTGGCATAGAGAAGAACGCACATGCAAACTCTGAGACAAGACTGCATGGGTAGGATGAGTGAGGCAGGAAAGGAAGGGGTGGGGGGCAATGAGGAGTTAAGTGAGTCAGATCCTGCAGGACCTTACACATCACAATGAGGAATTGGGTTTTGGTTTAACGGAGATTAGACTATCTGCAGGAGGTGATCCAACTTAAATCTAAAAGGACCTCTATGGTGGCTAAATTGAAAGAAGCTAACAGCAGGAGGAGGAAGGTTACTCAGAAGGCTAACACAATAATCACTGATAGAGAGATGGTTATTTTAACCCAGAGGATGGCAGAACAGGTGATGGAAAGCAGCTACATGTTGAACATACATAGAAAGTCAAACTAGGTTTGACTAGGTTTATGGTAGGCGTGGGAATGGATATGAGAGAGAAATAAAGGACAAGAGGTTGTAGTTCTTAGCAAGCACGAGAATGAAGTACAATTAAATGAGATGTGGAACAGTGCATGGCTGGCACTTTTTTGGAGGACACATTGAGATGCATACTAAATATCTTATAAATATGTCAATAGGCCCTATACATACAGCTGGAGTTGTTCTCAGAGTTCAGTGATACAATATAATTTGGAAGGTCACCAGTATGTTTGAAACCAGGAGATTCCATGTGACCACAAAAAGAATGAGTCCTGTTCAAAAAGTAAGACTATCCAAAAGGATCCCTCAGGGTCCTTCCAGCATTGGGAATATGTATCTCAATATATCATAGTATCTTTATGAATATATATAATTTGAGAAGCAGAGAGAGAAAGACTACATGCAAACTTCTGCAGATTGTTTCACTCCTCAAATACCCACAATGGCCAGGGGGGTTTGGGACATGGTGCCAAAAGCAAATCAAGGTAAGAATAGTCAAAGATGGATGTGAGTGAATAGAGAGTTCTTGGGCACAGTATCAAATGGTAGTCTTGTATTCCATGCACCAGATTTCTATTTTCCTACTTTCAGACATTCAGAGTTCCACTGTTCTTGCACTCCTACCCTGCCAGAGACTTCAGGACAGATTTGAATATTTAGAACATTATGTGTGTCAAAATTTAAGTCAAGACAGCATTATTCAGGAATATTTGCAATCTCATTTCTAATCATGACCAAAATTTTTCTTTCGTGTTCAACTTCTGGAATTTGGGAATGAACAAGAGGGAGTTTTGGGGGACAAAGTACTTTACAGAGCTCCTGAAATTTCATGGAAAAAAAAGTCTCCAAAGCACTTTGATATCATGCTGGCTCTAACTATCAATGAGTATCAGAAGCCTTCTTTCCAAACTTGGCAAACCATTTGGGCTTCTGTTTCTGACGAAATGTATCAAGATGGAACATTTGGGTGTGGATCCAAATCTGTTATTACTTCTGAGAGCTCTCAACCAATTCAACCCAAATGTCAGGTTCTACTTGGATGAGGCACATATCCAAAGCCAGCAACCTGAAGTTTAGGAAAAATGGACTTTGTGCTACTCCCAAACTTGCCATTCTGGGTTGCGAGCTCATTCCAACATTAGTAAATTGTAGAATTCATCACCTTCCAAATTTTAAAATAAAATCAGGAAAATGTCATCAAGTTGCTAACCATTATTATCTATTAAAGTAGCACTATTGAAGACAGAAGCCACCTAATAAAGCCAATCTTTCTTCTTTATATCATCTGAACTGTCAGGATTTAAATAAATTATAATGGGTCCAATTTAAAGCCTATGACTCGTGTATTATATGCTGGAAATTTCTTCTCTCAGCATGAAACGAACACCAAACTTCATTAGGATGAGAGAATGTCAAGGTTAAATGTTTTTCAAAGGTTTTGATGTCTACTTTCAAGTTTGAACTTGAGATGTCCATTTACTGACTCTTGGCAAATGCACTTTCTTACTTCTAAAAGAGATTTTACAAGGGATTCTTACATGCAGTACAGTTATGTAATGCTATCAGGCTGAGTTATATATTTAGAGAAAACAGAATCTTTAGAGAACCTCCAATGTAGCTCCATTGTAAGCAGTGAAATCTTCAGCAAGTTTTCTGAGACTCCATTGCTACATGTAGAAAGTATTGATAGTACCATCTCTTACAAATACTGAAAATTAAATAGAGAAAATATATTTAAAGTATCCACAACATTATTCAATAGGAGAAACATGAGGTGTAATGTATGCACAAAGCACAAACACCTAATACTCAGTGGTCTCGGAGGTTTGGAAATTTAGGAAAGGCTACCCAAATATCAAAATTCTATTCTGCACAGTAACAAATGGGCAGTAGACCTAAACAGATAATTCTCAAAGGAAGACATTCACATGGCCAAAAATTCCCTATAGATAATTCCAAGGGGAAAACAGTTTACTAGGAAAACTCATAGCCCTATATAATGGAAAATAATTTCATTCTAATTTCTCTGGAAAAATATGATCTTAGTTCCAATAGGGATTATCAGGAATAATTTCATTATCAGGAAAGACTCCAACCTTTCCATAGCAAAGTTAAGAACAGATATTCCTCTTCATTTATATGAATTGCACTCAAGAATGCAGGTGTCATGAACCAAAAATGAGGATACATCATATAACCCAGGAGTTGACAATTAGAATATTTGAAAATCAATGGCTCTGT
This sequence comes from Lepus europaeus, assembly GCF_033115175.1. Taxonomy (NCBI): domain Eukaryota; kingdom Metazoa; phylum Chordata; class Mammalia; order Lagomorpha; family Leporidae; genus Lepus; species Lepus europaeus. Next base: position 19,223,519 of record NC_084848.1, read on the forward strand.
TTACAGCAGAGTTTGAGAAAGTGAGCAAGATGGGAAGTCAGGAAATAACAGCAATAGGGCTGTTAGGGCTATAGGGATTTCTCCTTAGGATGATCAAGACTAGTGAGTTAGAAGCTTCTAATGAGCCTAATGAGAGTTTGATGAAGATTGGTTCCCAGGATGGAAATGATGGCTATGGGTCCTAACAGAGCCAGCAACTAATTGGGTACTGGTATCCAGACCTCAAAAAGCCACTGACTTCCTTGGGTGTTAATCTAGTAACTGTCTCTGAAAAGCAATGGTTGGTGTTTCACTGAGGTAAGAGTGGGAATATCTGTGAGGGACAAAGAAAATGGCAGAAGTTAGTTTATACAAGCTGAAATACATAGCCCAGAAGTCAGCAAGAATATCTGGTTATTTTTTAAAAACTTTAAGTTTTTCAAATTTTTAAAAACACCTATGAGGCAAATATTGTAATTATATTATACAACTCACCCATGAAGTATACAATCCATAAAAAGAGGTCAGCATACATAAAATTGTGCAACCACTAAACCATTTTAGAATGCTTTATTACCCAAGCAAAACGCTCCATAACTCTCAACCATTCTAATCCCTCTAACCCCAGGCCCCAGGCAATTAATTATCTACTTTTTGACTGTTTATTTGCCTTTTGAGTAGTCTTTTAGAAATATTCCAGCCATCTATCTGTAACTTTATATCCTTTGAACTCTATCTTCCATCTCCCCCCTTTCCACTTAGCCATCCAGGCCTCTAGTCACCAGAATTCTACTCTCTACTTTTTCCTCCCCTCTCATTTGTGAAACAATGGTTACTTATTTAACCAAATTGGCAAAACATTTGAAGACAAATACAGAAAAGTCACCTAGACAAAGGAATAAATCCTTTACAACTTATGAATGACTCAGTGTTTTTATAAAGAATCAAAGATCTTAATAACGACAACATGAAACCTTAGAAATCATTTCAACAAAACACAGCCTAAGCCTAAAAGGAAATCAAGTTCTCCATTGTTTAAGATAAAAGGCCAGGCCAGCGCTGCTCAATAGGCTAATCCTCCACTATGTGGCGCCAGCACACAGGGTTCTAGTCCCGGTCAGGGCACCAGATCCTGTCCTAGTTGCCAGCTCTCTGCTGTGGCCCGGAGTGCAGTGGAGGATGGCCCAAGTGCTTGGGTCCTGCACCCCCTGGGAGACCAGGAGAAGCACCTGGCTCCTGACTTCGGATCAGCCGCGGCGGCCATTAGGGAGAACCAACGGCAAAGGAAGACCTTTCTCTCTCTCTCTCACTGTCCACTCTGTCAAAAAAAAAAAAAAAAAAAAAAGATAAAAGGCCAATAATCCAAGAAAACCTTGTTATTACCAGAAAGATTCATATTCTAATTTTCTGTGTACTAAAGATAAATTTTTACATTTATTAGAATGTTTTATTTTTTTCATATTTATGGACCACTGCTTTGTTATATTAATGTTATCTAACTTCTAGAGTAAATTTCTTTTTAGTAAAAATATCCAAAATACTATATTAATTTTTAATATATAGTATACTTACATTATACAGTCCACCTATTGTATAAAGAAATCCTACAATTTCTTACTCCCAAAAAGCTACTATCTAGTATCTTCTGACCAATATTCCCCTGTCTCTCCCCTAGCCTCTATTAACTAGTATATTTAACTTCTGTGGGTTATCTATTTTTAGATTCCATATGAATGTTATCTTATGACACTTGTTTTGTGATTAGCTTATTTTACTTAACACAATGTCCTCCAGTTCCATCTAGGTTGTTGCAAATGGCAAGATTTCATTATTTCTTGTGGCTGAATAGCAGTTCACTGTGTTTATGTATCCCATTTTCTTTACTCATTTGTCAGTTACTGGAAACAGGTTGTTTCCATTTCTTGGCCATTTTGAAAGTGATAAAACAAACATGGGAGTACAGGTGGCGCCTTAAGATTGATATTTCCCTTGGATACATACCCGGGAATGGGATTCCCAGATCATATGGAAGTTATATTTACAGTTTTTGAGTAAGTATACCATTTCCCTCTATATTGGTCCCTCCCCCCATATGATTTACAAGTCCCTGCTGATGCATTTCCAATTCAATTCTCTGCTAATGCACCTGAGATAGCAGCAGAAGATGGCACAAATACTTGGGCCTCTTCTACCCACATGGGAGGCCTGGAGGAAGCTCCTGGGTTTAGCTGTCCCAGCCCTGGTAATTGTTGCCACTTGGAGAGTCTATCAGCGGATGGAAGCATTCTCTCCACCCAACACCACCCTCTCTAACTCTCTAGCTCTGTGTTTCAAATAAATGAACAAAAATCTTTTTAAAAAGTCTTAAACGGGAACGGAAACACAACATACCAAAACCTAGGAAATACATTAAAAGCAGTACTAAGAAGAGATTATGGCAGTCAATGTCTACTTTAAAAAGAAAAAAAAAAAAGATCTCAAAGAGCCTATCACTGTACTTCAGGGAACTATAAAAACATTATCAAATTCAAAACTGGGAGGAGAGAAAACAAAATTCAGAGCACAAAGAAATGACATACAGACTATACATCATCCATCAATGAAATGAAGACCCAGCTCTTTGAAAAGTGAAATGAAGTTGTTAAATCAGACTAACCAAGAAGATTTGGATACACAGAATCTGAGATGGAAATGTTGAAATTACAACTGACACCACAGAACTACAAAATGTTGCTCAAGTTTTTTATGAACAACTACATGGTAACAAATTCAATAACCTAGAAGGAATGGTCAAATTCCTGGACACATACACTTCACCAAAAATGTCTCATGAGGAATTAAAATGCCTAAAAAAATGAGTAATGTGAATTATTCAATACAAAAATATCCTGTCATAGAAAACTCAAGGAGCAGATGGCTTCGCTGATGAATTCTACCAAATTCTTAAGAATTAAGACTACTTCTTATGTCAGAATTTGAAGAGGAAGGAATTTTTTCAAATTTATTCTACGTGGCCAGCATTACCTTGGTACCAAAACCAGAGAACGGTAAGGTAAGAAATGCTCAATTGCATTGAAAAGACACAGAAATCATCAACAAATTATTAGCAAACCAAGCACAACATTACAATAAATAGATCACTCACCATAATCAAGTGGGATTTATACAGGAAGCAAGGATACTTCCACATAGACAAATGAATAAATGAGATACATCAAAAAAATGAATGACGTAAGTCATCATTTCAAAGATGTAGAAAAGGCATTTGATAAAGTTCAATACCCCTTTGTAATGAAGTCTCTAACCAAATTAGGTATAAAAGAAATATACCTTAATGTAACAAGGTGATACATAACAAACCTACAGGTAAACTCTGCTGAAAGAAGAAAAGCTGAAGACTTTCTAAGATCTGGTAGCAGTCAAAGATGCCCACATTTACCACTTTTTTTCAATATGGTGCTGGAAGTCCTTTCAAGAGCCAACAGGCAAGAGAATACAAATAAAAGATATCCGAGTCAGAAAGGACAAAGTCAGTTTGTCAGTCTTTGCAGATGACATGATCTCATATATGAAAAAACCCAAAGATTCCATCAAAATGTTGTTATAAATAATAAATTTAGCAAAGTTACAAACACCAGTAGGACTGGTACACAATAACAAATTATCTGAAAAAGCAATCAAGAAAGCCATCCCATTTTCAGGAGCTACCAGAATACAAATATGATAATTAATTTAACAAAGATACTGGGTACCAAATTACAATTAGATCAAAGAACTAAGTTCCCAGAGTGTTACACAACACAGAGGGCAGATTGTAGTCCACAATAACCTGGTAGATACCATATTGACAAATCAAAGAAAGCAAAGTCAAACCTCCAGTCAGTCACAAGGTCAAAGAAGGGGAAGTATTGATTATCATGTTTTGATCAATACACATTGTACACATATTAAAATGTCTCAGCCCATAAATATCTCCAATTATTTTGAATAAATTTTAAAGAAACCCGAAGGAGTGAAAGGAATAAAACTTGCATTTGTCTTGGAGAAGTGAGTTTCAAAAAACAAGATGTATACAAAAACACTGAGTAGTGAATATATGTTTGAGTGACAGCAAAGGGGTAAAAACAACTACAGATTGGGGAGAGCAAAGGAGCTACAGACAGAGTGGTATTCAGGGGAATATCAGGCAGAGTTCTACTGACCACTAAAAGGCTCTGAATTACACACTACGGAAAATTAGGGGATTTTCAAAGTTTTGCTTAATGTCCAGAAACACCCTAAGACTGTAAAGAGACAAGTTACAGAATAATGTGGTAAATAAGGCTGCGGGTATTACAGTACCTATAGGCCTCAGAGTAAACTGTCATATTTGTATACATTCTGTAAGGATGGGCTGATGGACAGAGTAGAGAAGTGTAGTTTTAGCTTGAACAAAAAGAATAACAGGATAGCTATTTACGGGGCTAAGAAAGACGACTGGAGGAGATGACTTCATGATAAAATACAGATCAATTTCCCACGGAAAATCATTTAACAGGACTTTAATTTTGGTATGTTTTCAAGGAAAGAGTATTTTTAACATTAGAAATTTAATCTCAAGGATGAAAATAAAATACTTTCATTTTGAAAAAATAAGATTGAAGCTTTTTTTTTTTTTTAAATTTTTGACAGGCAGAGTGGACAGTGAGAGAGAGACAGAGAGAAAGGTCTTCCTTTTGCCGTTGGTTCACCCTCCAATGGCCGCCACGGTAGCGCGCTGCGGCCGGCGCACCGCGCTGTTCCGATGGCAGGAGCCAGGTGCTTCTCCTGGTCTCCCATGGGGTGCAGAGCCCAAGCACTTGGGCCATCCTCCACTGCACTCCCTGGCCACAGCAGAGAGCTGGCCTGGAAGAGGGGCAACCGGGACAGGATCGGTGCCCCGACCGGGACTAGAACCCTGTGTGCCGGCGCCGCAAGGCGGAGGATTAGCCTGTTGAGCCACGGCGCCGGCAGATTAAAGCATTTTGATCAAAGAAATCAAAAGTCTCTACAATTAAAACTATAAATTATTGATGATGAAAATTGAAGAGGACACATTGAAAATGAATCCCATATTTGTGGATTAGAATATATTAGTAATTTTATACTATCAAAAGCACCTTGTATTTTCAATGCAATCCCCATAAAAATTTCATTTACAATATCCACAGATGTAGAAAAACTACTATAAAATTGGTGTGGAATCATAAAAGACCCTGATTTTAAGTTAAAGTGATATTTAGCAAAAGGAACAATATGCTAATTGCATTTAAAATACATTACAAAGCTGTAGTAACTAACACAATACTGTACTGGAGCAAAAATAAATCTATAGACTAATGGAACATAATGGTGACACGATAAGTAAATCCATGCACTTACAAGCAATTGATCTTTGACAAAATTGCTACAAACATGCACTGGAAAAAGAATAATCTTTTCAATAAATGTCCTTGGAAAAACTGGATCTCCACAAGCAGAAGGAAGAATCTAGACCCTTATCTTCAACCATGTACAGAAGTCAACTCAAAATCCATTAGTGACCTAAATTTGGGATCTGAAACTTAAGTTACTAAAAGAAAATATAACAAGAGGATTATAGCACGTTGGAATGGGCAAACATGTATGACATCAGACCCCAAATACCCAAGAAACAAAGGCAAAAACAGGCCCAAATGGGATTTCAAACTAAGGAGCTTCTGCACAGCAAAAGAAATGATCAGCATAGTATAGAGACCTACAGAATGGGAAAAAATATTTACAGGCTACATCTCTCTCAAGGGGGTAATATCTAGAATATATAAGGAAGTCAGACTAGTTAATACAAATATCTGAAATAGTTTTTCTATATTCTGAATATTTTGTCTTATGTTTGCTTCTCCATTTGTTCCTTAATAGCTTAGAAATACTTAGCTTGTAGCTTTTTGATTCAAAACTCACATCCGTGTCATTTTAATAGTGAACTTTAACTCGCTTTCCTGTAAAAGTATACCATAATTATCAGTTTATGCTGGGTCTTTTTAAAGGTACAAAACAGAATTAGAAGAAATGCAAATAGAAATGATTTATTTTGTAATAGGCATCTAAACTTTTGCTCTGATGGCAACCCAAAAGTCTAAAGCAATGACCATTAGAACAGCTTATATTGATCTCCAAAGTTGTTATAGCACTAAAGACTTGTATATGCATGCAGAGTTGGTTAAACAATGGCTGAAAATGAAGGAAATATGAATGCAGAATTTTCTTTGAAAACAGAATTTATAGTCAAATAAAACAGCTGTTATGGTTATAAAGGCATCAACTAGGTAGCTACTTTCAATCACAACTTACTAGGAACCAAGGCTATAAATCAATCAATCATTTACTCGATGTAATAAGATTTATCTTCCCAGATATAGGTGTGGAAATTTCTGATATTTTTCCCTACCCATCATAAAGGCCATGGTCAATACTTCTGTAACAAAGTAAGGATTACAAGAGAAAGAGAAGATACAAGAGAAAGCCTAATACATTGGAGTTTCACATTCTATGAAAGCCTTCCAAAATGAAGACCCAAAAACCCAGTGAAAAATACTTTTACTTTTAGGCTTAATGAAGAATGGGCAGCTAAGTAGAGATGTGATTGGGCAAAAGGTTATGATCTAATGGTAATAAACTAAGAAGGGGAAACACAGCCAGGCATCTCATCAGATTATTGTTGGCCTTTCTATGTAGTGTTCCTTCTTGGATAAGGGGCAAAACCCCATAGAATGAAGATCTTCAAGAGAAAAATATTAGAGAGAAAAACAAGACAGGGTAGGGGGAGTCATCTTTCTAGGTTTTTTTAAATTTGCCTTAGGGGAGAAGAGTTCTAGTTTCTAAGGGCCACTTTAGGGAAGAGTAATTGTAGTTTCTATTACCTGCTTGGGGTAGGGAGAAGGAAAATGGACACAAGATGAGTTATGAGACAAGATCAGAAAGCTGGTGCTCCTGAAGCCTGACTTACAGTCTCCTTTGTTTCAAAGTACTCAGCACCAGTTTGGGTTATCATATCCTCAGTCCCAACACAGCCATGCAGTCTGTAGACTTCTTTGACAAGTGTATTTTCTAAGATTATTTTTTAAGATTTATTTTATTTATTTAAAAGACAGTTATAGAGAGAGGTAGAAATGGAGAGAGAGGTCTTCCATCCGCTAGTTCACGCCCCAGATGGCTGCAACGGCCAGAGCTGCGCCAATCTGAAGCCAGGAGCCAGGAACTTTTTTTCCGGGTTTCCCACGTGGGTGCAGGGGCCCAAGGACTTGGGCCATCTTCCACTGCTTTCCCAGGCCATAGCAGAGAGCTGGATTAGAAGAGGAGTAGCCAGGACCAGAACCAGCGCCCTTATGGGATGCCGGCGCTTCAGGCCAGGGTTTTAACCTGCTGCATCACAGCATTGGCCTCAAGAGATTATTTATTTGAAAGTCAGTGTTGCCAACAGAAGGACGTAGACATCTTCCATCTGCTAGTTCACTGGCCAAATGACTACAGCATCAGGGCTGGACCAAACTGCAGCCAAGAATTTGAAACCTCAACCATGTCTCCCCTGTGGATGACAGTAGGGATTTAAGTACTTGGGCCATCTTCTGCTGTCTTCCTAGGCATATTAATAGGAAACTGAATTGGAAATGGAGAAGCTATAACTCGAACTGACTTATGGGATGGTTATTTTGTGCACTGCAGCTTAACTCACTGCACCAGAATGCCAGCCCCAATTATCGTATTTTTAACTCACATAGCATCATTTAGTATTTTTTTCACATTCACCCCTTAACAAAAGGGTTCCATCACAACAGATAACTTTTAATCTTAGTAATTCTGAAAAGTTTAGAAAAACTTCCAAAGTTTCACAGACCACCCTCTTTTGTCTTGAGTACATAGTTTTAAAAAAGAGGTATTACTTGGAGATGTCTAGCTCTTGTACACTCCCCTGCATTTTTTAAAACCTTCTTCCTTCTTCTGTCTCTCTTATTACAGCTTGATGTTGTTCTACTTCAGGAGCGGTATCTCCTCAGTGGGGGATTCTGTCCTATGAAGAAGCATTAGAAAGGATATTGAAAAGTGTTACAATGTTCTAGACTCTTCAGTCTCTTTGATAAAGGCCTGTACACTGACCCAATAGTGGAGAGAGTAAACCTCATCATTGCTCCCTTCTACTCTACTCTCTCAGCCTACACTTGCTACTCATGGGCACCTAGTTTTCCTCCACTCCCTTATATGTCAGGATCTCTTTATTTGATTTAACTTAGATCAGGTTGCTAGGCCCACCTCTGCAATTTGTCAAATAGATTTTATCAAGATTCGTGTTAGTAGGCAGACTGGCTAAGCCAACCTAAGAATCCACGACTCTCAGTATCTCATCAGGTTCCTCATCAGGGTCCAGCTTCTAGATTATGTCTTGGACTCTAGCCTGTGATTTCAGGTGAGTTTAATCAGAATGTCCCTTGCTTCTTGTCTTTATTTTCTGCTGCTGTAACAGAATATGGCAAAATGGGCAATTTATATGGAATAGAAGCTGTTTGCCTCCTAGTTCTGGAGGTTGAGAAGTCCAATAGCATGGTGCTGGCATCTTGTAAGGACCTTTAAGTCACAGCATCCCATGATAGAAGGTGGAAATGAGCTCGTGCTGGGCAGAGAAAGGACACTGGCCAGGCCTTTTTATCAGGAACCCACTCCCTGATAATGGCATAATCCTTCAGGATTCTGCCCTCATGTCCAAGTCACCTTTTCCAAGTCCCACCTCATACTGCCATCACAGGGCAATTAAATAACATGAGTTTTGGAACGAAGGTACAAAAAACAACAGTACCCCTTACTGTTTCCTTTTAGTAATTCTCCATCCACTAATGTACACCATGCTCCTTGGCTATGAATTCCCATTTGCCCATGCTGTATTTGGAGATGAGCCAAATCTCTCTCACCAACTGCAAAATCCTATTACTGTAATCCCAATACCTATCAATCACAATATTCCTGAACACAGGACTTATCACATTTCAGCAAAGGTCATTGGAATTTTTTCTCAAGCAGTTTTGCCATCTGCTTTTAAACTACTGTCCCAACCTTTTTTTTTTTTTGACATCTAACCTTTCTGTTGGTTTTTATGCAGTAATTTGTAAAGAGAAAAAAAACTGTTCTACCATTATCTTTCCCAGAAACCCTCATGCCACTACTTGTCTTTATCCCCTGGCATCTATTCTTCTACAACAGCCAGTGTGATGCCTAAAAAATTGAATAAAATATAGTATACTTTATTCCTTCATTTTTCTTTTTCAGGAGTTTCTTCTTACATTTAGACAAAAGTACATTTTGAGAAGCTGAAATGCCTTTTCATAGGTTGTAAAACCATCCAGGATATGATCACTACTTACTTTTCAAACTCCATTCACTTTCTTATTGAATGGCCGAGTGACAAAGGGTGGCAGACAGATCTTCCATCGGCTGATTCATTACACAAATGACTCTGACAGATGCAGGCCAGGCCAAAGCCAGGAATCTGGTACTGCATTCAAATCTCCCACATGGGCAAAAAAGGGCCATGCACATGGGCCTTCTCTGCCACATAGGCACTAGTAGGAAGCTTCACGGGAAGCACAGCGCAGCCAAGCTGTTTACCAGGCCCTCCAACTTGCAATCTGCGTATCCTCTACAGCATCTTCAACATCCTTAACAGCATCTTAACCACGGAATCAAAAGCCCAGTATCAAAAGACAGATAAAGAGAACAAAGGAAAATCAGGCTGAATTGGTGATTTGACTTTATATACACAGGCAACACTTAAGAAAACTTAAAATTAGCTATTAACAGGAAGATACAGTGTTTTTAACATATGGAGATAAGTTGTGGAGAAGTTACTAGTCAATTTAGTATAAGGTTGAGTTTCTACGAATGGAAGCTTGTGCTAAGGCAACCCTGGTAGAACAAGGTTGCTTAATGAACTTGGTTGCATAGACTCGTCTTTGTGCAATCTAGGTAGAATTCCTCTGCAGTGAGTAAGATACAGGCTCTTGCAAATTTAGGGCCTGGGTACTGTTATTCACATTTTTAATAAAGATTTATTTATTTGAAAGTAAAAAAAAAAAGATACAGGCTCTTTCCTCATGGTAGAATTAAGGGGAATGCCTTCACAATGCTAACTTACTTTACAAATGTTATATTAGGCCCCTTTCGACACAGAAGGGGATAGTAAGAGGTCTGTGTGTCTGGTGATTTTCAATTGCCTCCGGGTCAAATTTATCTTCATACCCAAGTGATACATTTAAAGGTGGCATAGCCTAATCTCCCTCAACTGCCCCAAGATTTGCAGGGCTGGCTCCTCCCTATTCAGAACCCAGTGTAAATGTTTTCTCATTATCCTCTCAACAAAAACCCCTTGTTCCTTTCTCCATCATAGTAGATGCTTGCTCACTTTAAAGTGTTTTTCATGGTATCAGCACTTACCCTGCTTATATAATGGTTTAAGTTTTTATCATCTAGCTACTCTGTTAGTAGGGACACCGTGTGTATGTGCATGTGTGTCTGTATGTGCGTGTGCTGGGGAGTAGAATTCATATTTCCATATATTCTGTGTCAAGAAAAATGCTTTGTAGAGGAAGTGGTCACAATAAAGGCAGTAGAAATAGTAAATAAGCATTGCAATAGAACATTAACTATTTAATTATCCTGATCTCTCAGTGAAATGCTTAGTGCAAACATTCTTCCTCCCACAGTATGATGACAATCCATTCCCATGCTTATTCCTAGCTTCTCCTTTAGTTTGTTTTTAAATCAAACTTGCTTAGTTTTTCATAAGACAACAGCAACAGACCAAATAAAGGCCAAAGGACAAAAAAAAATCTGTGGCTTGACTTTAGCTCCATAGGGAGAATAAAAATGGGCTGTGTTCAGAATTGCTGAACAGATGTCAAACCCATTTGCTACTTCACAAATCATTGTAAGAGATAATTGGATTCCACTGCTTCTCAAACAAGGTGACACAAAGAAAGATGGGACTGCTTTCCAAACAGGGGCTTTTTCATAGCCAAACAGCTGAAAATTGCAACTTGGCAAGTCACTATTGAATTAAGGGACATAATATCAAGGCTCATTTGGGTAGAGAATATGGGACACCTCCATAGTCTGACTAGCATCAAGGAAATACTGGAAAAAAAATCAGCTGAATGATTTTTTTCAAGGAGGAAATAAAAAGCCATCTTCCATTTTTGTTATAAAACATGTTTTTGAACATGGACATGAAAAACCATTGTCTGAAGGAAGTCCAAATATAAACATTTTTTAAGAGGATGGGTAACGCAAATGGAGGCTCCTTTCCAATATTGCCTCACAGCTTAACAAAGTACTTGATTGCCTTATGCAGTTCCGCTCTACCTCATTGTCACAAAATAAAAAAAAAAAATCTTTGCAAATGCCTGGACCATTACACTTTGGTAAACATCTAGTGACAGAGTATCCACTACAGCACAAACATTCACTACTTCTGTGAGGCTCATCCTCAGCAACTGCCTAACTGCAGTAGTTCACAATCTGTGCTATTTGACTGAAGTATAGATTTGTGTAACAGATGTACACATAAACAAGAATTACTAAGTGAATGAAGTAGTAGTGGTGAAAATGAATGGGGGAAAAAAAGATGAACATTTATATGTAAACAAGTTAAAATGTAATTATTAGCCCTTCAAATAAGAAACTTGGTACATAATTATATATTACAGAATAACAAAATGTTCTTTCCTGAAACAACTTGGCATCTTCAGTGACTCTGGCCAGGATCTAACCATGAGTGAACATTTTTTTCCTATTAACTTTAGGAAGACACATTCCCATAACATCAAGCATTTGTTCTCTTATGTTCAGGAAACCACAAGTCATGGAGTAAGTGAATTTTCTCATCTATAAGCAATGTCTGAAGGCTTGTGTATCATGACATTGCAGGATAGCATTCTAGCAGCTAGTGGATATTAGCTGGAGATTTTACTAAACCTGTTACAAGATACAGGGTAGTTCCCACAACATGGAATGATTTTTTCCGAAATACACATGGTGACCAATTTGAGAAACTTGTATACTTAAAGAGCGAAATCAAAAAATGGAATCCTTTTACAATAAAAACAAATTCTTTGTAAAGCCTCAAATGGAATGCCAATATATTTATTTTAGAATATTAACACTATGTCTGAAAAAAATTCAGAAATGCACAACTTGGCATTATTTTACTCCAGAGAAGTTTTCCACATTCAAATGCCAAAAGCAATTACCATATTCCTGACTGCTAATTAGACTGGCACAGGTTTCATCTTATCTACAGATGGCAACTTAAGTGATAGTTAATTTTTATGCTAAATTTCAAATTTTGTAGGTTTAAATTTAAATATTTAAAGCTATGACGTCATCTGTTAATATATTCACTATAATGATGAGCCCAAGTCTGTCATACATCAGGTTTGTGCGTATGGAAGGACAAGGCTTTTTTCCCCAAGCCACAAATGAAAATCAGTCACATTTCTGGAAGGCTTACTCTACAGACAGACTCACACTGAGCTGGGGAAGCAACATACCCGAGAGCTATTTTACTCTGTTTCTTACATGCACACAAATGTTTTCTTCAAGCAATATGAATGGTAGACTGGAAAATATCCTTTATTTTGTTCTGACACCAAACTTCTAATGAGTTCGGTGATCATGATCAGTCCCCGAACTACTGCGGCCTCAGCTTATCCATCTGTGTAACACATGGTCTACAACCATTGTGTATTTTATAGAACAAAGTTTCCTCTAAGAATGTTATCAAAGCTCAGACTCTCTTCTGAAACACATATTCACTGCATACAGTTTCAGTCCTAATGCTCATTTATGAGTTATCCAGGAATCAGTTAACCATCAGTTAACAGTCTTTGTGTTGGACTAGCCTCTTACACCATTTTCAATTTAGAGAAAAAAAATTAGCTAGAGAATAGGAAGACATAGAACCAGAGTCTGCACAAGCATGGGTAGCCTGGCGATGACCCTTATCAGCAACAAGGTCATGTGTAAGCTTCAGCAAAGGACATCCCAAAGGCACTGAAGATAGGCTACCTCTATTTCACATTTCAAAGAGCAGTAAGTAAAGTCATCCTTACAATTCTCTTGTTTAAAATCATTGCCACTGGAATTAAAAGAAGGTCTTGGATCTCAGAATAAACCACGTAGGAATATTTGGCATTAGTGTATGATTTTTAAAAACATTCTATTAGAAAAAAATATAAAATGAAATAGATACTGCAGCTGAATAATCTTTTTTTCTAATGGTTCTGACAAGTTTATATGTATCCTTGTTATGCTAACAAGGGCAAAGTTACACAGGGCAGTCATTATATTATAATTATGAAAGGGTTACCCTTCAACAAGGTGAAGAGGTAAAACAAAGATGATCTGGGTCCAAGGGTTTTAGCTCAACAGATTAACCCACCTCTTGGGACACCTGCATCCCTTACCAGAGTGTCTGAGTATTAGCTCTACTCCCTTCCAAAACCTAACTTCCTGCAAATGTACACCTTGAAATTAAGCAGCAGGTGATGCCTCAAGAACTGGGGTCTGATACCAATGTAGGAGACCTGGATGGAGTTTCTGGCTCCTGGTTTCAGCCTAAGTCCCAGAAGTTGCAGATATTAGAGTCAGAGAATGGAAAATATCTACCTTTCATATCAATAAACCTCAACAACAACAATTTTAAAAAGCTGCAGTGAGGCATAAGGGTGAATACTTAACAACAGGCGATCTGATCCAGTAAGAAATAGTCTTAATAAGAATCTAAAGCTAACTGCATGTAGCCACACAGTGAAACAGAAAGTCAATTTTCTCAACAGGTTTCAGCTTCTAAGATTTTATTTCCCTCTGAGTATTTGAAAAAAGCCTTTTTTTCACAACCAATATAGAAATAGAGCTAGAAATATGTTCATTTATTTTTCTAAACTTGCACACAGGTGTAGGCTCCAGGTGCACACACATTTTTGGTAATGTTCATGGAATGTGAATCCTTTCCTGTCATCTGATTGGTTCAATTTGGAACACATGGCATTCCTGGCACAGAAAAGCTGTAGACTTTGATTTAGACTAATCATCTATTGCAGATAGTTAATGGGAGAACATTCACAATATGTAATACAATAGTTTTAGCCACCTACTGTAGATTGTATTTCCATCAGTGTTAACTTGAATCAAAAACAATACTCTTTACAAAATTTCGGTGTGTTTTTTTTCCTAAAAATATATTGCTTACCTTTTTCTCCAAAATAAAATTAACAATGATTGACTCATTCCTAGAATCTGCTTTCAATGATGTTATAGGTAATTATATTCTTTTTGAATTTCATCTGCAAAATGGACTTTGATAAGGTGTCTGAAAGCTTGGTGCACAAGAAAAGAGTTTTTAAACTATGGATCAACAATGTTTTTAAGAATCAAAGAGTAAACGTCTTACTTTATAGACAATAATATCTGTGTAATATATACCTATTTATGAGAAAATAACTAAAAAAATTCTTCATTCACAGACTGCACTAAAACAATACTGAAGCTAAATTTGACTGATAGGCTATGGTTTGCCCATCTGGTAGAAGACACAAGATTAAGTGTAATTAAAGACCTAATACAGTACAATATCATACAGCATTCATTTCATGTTACTCAGCTGATGAATCATAGAATGGGTAATCAACCATCTCAACTTAGCCAGGCCTGAAGGACGTTCTAGGATGTAGGTTTTTTTTTTTTTTTAAGTCATAAATGGAGGAAATTCTTTGAGCTACTGGCATAGTTGAACATCCTACTGAATTCTTTAAATGAGGGAAGTAACAATCTCAGAGAGGGCAACAGGAAGTGGTTCCTTCATGGCTTGATCATCTATCAAGGGATGGGGAAAACTTTTTCTGCCAAGGGCCACTCAGATGTTTATAACTTCCTTTGTGAATGAGACAAAATTATCAATTTTAAAATTACATTGCTACAAATATATTGATTTTTGAGTTCACATGCAGCTGCCTTGGCAGAGCCAGACCAAATGAAACTGTGGCCCTTCTATGGTCCACTGGCCACAAGTTCCCTGCCCCTGAAGTCAGGAGAAGACAAGAGTTAGAAAGATGGTAGAGAAAGGCTGGTGCCACAGCTCACGAGGCTAATCCTCCGCCTGCGGCACCAGCACCCCAGGTTCTAGTCCTAATTGGGGTGCCGTTTCTGTCCCGGTTGCTCCTCTTCCAGTCCAGCTCTCTGCTGTGGCCCGGGAAGGCAGTGGAGGATGGCCCAAGTGCTTGGGTCCTGCACCCACATGGGAGACCAGGAGGAAAAGCCTGGCTCCTGGCTTCGGATTGGTGCAGCACACCGGCCATAGCAGCCATTTGGGGGGTGAACCAACAGAAGGAAGACCTTTCTCTCTCTCTCTCACTGTCTAACTCTGCCTAATAAAAAAAAAGATGGTAGAATTAAATTCTTGTAGCCAAATAAAGCTGGACTGGAGCCACCTACTGTAGTCCCCAATTGTGAAAGTCATTAATTTTTCATGCTTAGTAACAAGTGTGGAAATAAGTATCAGAGAATCCACAATATAAAAAAATTAGTCAAGAGAAACCAAACAGGCCATGTAAGAATGAAAACAACCATACAAATATTTACTCAGACAAGCAGCTGCAGAGTTCCATTTCAGCAGCTAACAAAGGTGGTGTGATCACATCAACACTGTCTCCAGGTGCTGCTCATGCTATTTTGTTCTTCAATTTCTCTTATGTATTTTTGTCTCTCTCTAATGCAACTGACAAGACATCAAAAGAGCCCATACCTGTTTCAGTGATAAAGCAATGAAGCAGATGCTATCAGAGGCTAATGCAGGAAGGGACTACAATTCGCACATAAGCTTAGTTTGTGTGAACCTTGAGGAAATCTGTTTGAAAGCATGCTGGGTCAAGAGTGAAGAATATTGAGGTCAGGATGAGAGGAGGAGGCAGCAGATTAAGAACCCATGCTTCTTTCTGGGGAGGAAATCATTTCAAAGCAGAATTATAATTCATTAATATAATAATCCCAATACAACAGGGGAGCAAGGAATCTAGATTCAAAAAAGATCAATGTTGTTATCAGCTCTAAGTGTCCAAATAGCAATCATACCCAATTTAAAAACAGCAAATATCCTAACATGAGAATTTAAGAAAGTAACAAGATACATTGGCAAATCTAAGTGAAGAAGGAGATGTAAGGGAGAAAGGGTCTTTGCATGAAGTTCAGAAATGGCATTTCTGTTTCCCAAGTATGCATTCTATTCCTTAGGAAGTAAAATTATCTCACATAGTCTCACTTATTACCCAATTTCCTCAAGAGTTCTATGGAAAAGAACTATTGGCACCCATTTCACAGACAATAGAATTATTTCCCCAAAGCCACATTTGAGAGAAGTACCAACATTGAAAACACATTTCTTCGAATTTCAAAGCACTGCATGCTAGAAGGGAAAGAAAAGGGAGCATAAATCAGTTATTAGACTAGGAAATATATTAATAGACTTGTTGCTGAACATGGAATTAGTATGGCAAACAGAATGCCAAAGAACAAGATGCAAGATGTTATTTAGGACAAACTAAGGGTGAGATTAAAACAACTATAGGTAAAATTCCTTAAGGAATTCAGGTAGGCAAGACATCAAATGGTACATTCTTTAGAAAATTTCCATCAAACTAGGACACAAGGCTCATGTTGTCCAGCACACCTGCTCTGTGAAAACATACGAGAACAGTTCTAAGCTGAGGAAACAGCATTGGCATTACAGTGATGCACCCTGTGGGCTTGTGCCCTACATTTAGCATCTGTTCTGCCAACTTCATTCCCCATATGCCAGTAGAGGCTCTGAGCATGAAGCAGCAGACAATGGCCTAGGAAATCAGCCAGAGGCCAGTCCAGGAGTGTCAAAGACTTGAAAAGCTCTCAGAGGGTATTTTCTCCTGGGAACTCCTGAAACTGGTGCCTTAGTGTGAAGCAGAAAGCATCTGCCCTTTGCCCATACTCATTCCTCTTTCCAGGATAAATTCTGCACCAGAGAATAGGCACTCCCTAGACACAGCTTGGTCATCCTACTTCAGTGCTGTGATAAATACTGCAAGTGCTGAGGGGAACAGAAAAGAGCAGTCTTTCCAGGGATATCCATGGTACACATAATCCCACCACTGACAACTAATTTAGTAATGAAGTGGCAACTTCCTTAGAAAATTTCAAAAAATTTAAAATTTAAAAATTAGGCACTGGTGCTAAAAGCAGTCAGTAGTGTAACACTACTTAACATCTGTGTCTAAGGAGTTGAAATGCCAGACAAGTAGCTAGGATTCATATGTATGTGTGTGTGTGTGTGTGTACACATGTGCATGGAAGAAGCACACAGTTGCAAAGCATGAAATTCACTTTAGTGTTTTCCTGTTCTCATTTCTTTTCCAAAGAACTTATATAAAAATTCACAGTTATCTCTGAGGATAATTCAAAGTCCCATAAGACTTCAACTGGAAAGCTCAGGAATTGTGTCTAACATCAACTCTCTGCACATTTGCTATTGATTATTGATTGATTCCTCTACCTTGCTTTATTCTTTTCAACCTCCCTTTCAAGGTCTGTTAAACAAAGATTAACAGGGGCTGCACAATTTGGAATGATGGCAGAGAGTATATTAATATATTCCATTTCAAATCCTGTTTCTCTGGCTTGGAATCCAAGTTAGGAATAGCTGATGTGAATTCTTTTCTTTATGTCCACCAGAGATAGAAAGGCAGTAGCTCTACTTTCACAGCTTAAGGAAAGGTTCCCTGAAGTTAACAGTGCTTGCTAATCAACTCAAATAGCCCAATGAGAATACTCAAGAAATATACTATCTTAAGGAATGAATGGACTCAGTGTTTGAGTACAAGGCAACAGCTTGGCCATGTGTGTTTGTCTCATCCTGCTGTTACAGAACACAGGCCTGAGAATTTTTGCTACAGAGTAATTATTTCCTTAACTTATTTTTAAGGAATACAAATTTCCTAAGTACAACTTTAGGAATATATGTATTCTTCCCACCATACCTGCCCTTATTCTTTCCAGCATGCCTGTCCTCACACCCACACTCCCACTCCTCCTCCTCCTTCTCCCATTCCCAGTTACATTATCCTTTAAGATTCATTTCAATTAACTTTGTACACAGGAGACCAACTCTATAGCAAGTAAAGATTTCATCAATTTGCACACACATAAGCTATTTCAAGAACTAGTTTTACAGTTTACCCTCATAATACAACTCAATGAGGACTGATTTCCTGCATGGGGAGTTAGTGCACAGTGACTCCTGTTGTTTATTTAACAATTAACATTCCTATATATTACTTCAGTGAAAACCCAAGCTCTTGACATGAGCTGCTAAGGATATCGAAATCTTTTGAAGCCACAAACTCCATCAGCATTTAGACAAGGCCATAAGCAAAGTAGAAGTTCTCTCCTCCCTTCAGAGAAAAGTACATCTTTCTTTGATGGCCACTTCTTTCTACTGAGGTCTCACTCCCAGAGAACCTTCATGTAGAGCAATTTTTGCTACAGTGTCTCATCCTTCCATGCCTGAAATGCTATCACGGGCTTTTCTGCCAGACCAGGAAGGCTTAAGGGCTGATTCTGACATCAGAGTGTTACTTAAAGCTATTATTCTTTGAGTCTACACTGTGGACTTGCCATATTGGAACATAATTCTATTATTACCAGACACTTGATCTTATTTATATGACCACTTAATATTTAATCTTATCTATATTTTCACTTCAATACTTAATATGATCACTTTAACACTTAAGATGGCATTTTTACCACCCAAGTTAATGGGATTTGGGGTCTCATTTCAAGTTTTAAACTGTATCCATAGAAGTAATTCCATAGAAATATATGCAGAACTATACAGCTTTACAGTTACAAACTTCCTCCTCCTTATTCCCACTCTTGTTTTTTATTAAGATCTATCCTTAGTTGACTTTATACACATGATTAATTCTATGTTGAGTTAAAAAACAGTGTGAAGAATAAAAAACTGTTCTTCGACAGTCAAGAGCAGCTCAAGCCATTCCTTTTAGAAGTTTCAATTTTGCTTCTATGTATTTCATTTTAGGTACTCTATTTGTAATTGCAGATCAGAGAGGACATATTTGTCCCAAAATCAGCAAAATGAAGAGCTGATTTTTTGAATGAACACAATTGACACATCATTAGCCCAACTAACCAAAAAAGGAGAGAGAAGGCCCAATAAAATTAAAGATGAAAAAGGAAATTTAATGGATACCACATAAATGAAAAAAATCAAATTACTAAGAGTTATATGCTAACAAACTTCAAAATCGAGAAGAAATGGATTCCTCAACACTTACAACCTACCTAAATTGAACTGAGATAGAAAACCTAAACAGACTTACAACCAAGACAGAAACTGAATAATAAAGACCCTCCCAACAAAGAAAAATCCAGGACCAGATGGCTTCACTGCTGAGTTCTACCAGATATTTAAAGCAGAACAAACTCCAATTCTTCTCAAGTTATTCAAAACAATTCAGAGGGAGGGAGTCCTCCCAAATTCTTTATGAATCCAGCATCACAAGAATTACAGACCAATTTCCCTGATGATCATAGATGCAAAAATTCTCAAAATTCTAGCCAATCAAATTCAACAACACATCAATAAAATCACCCACCCAGACCAAGTGAGAATTATCCCTGGTATGCAGGGATGGTTCAACATTCAAAAATCAATGTGATACATCACAGTAACAAACTGCAGAACAAAAACTTTATGATTATCTCAACAGATGCAAAGAAAGCATTTAATAAAATACAAACAGCTTTTCATGATGAAAAATTTGGTACACAATGAACATTCCACAACACAATCAAGGCAATTTATGACGAATCCAGTGCCAGCATCATATTGAATGGGGAAAAGTTGGAAGCATTCCCACTGAGATCCAGAACCAGACAAGGATGCCCACTCTCGCCATTGTTATTCAACATAGTCCTGAAAGTTTTAGCCAGAGCCATTAGGCAAGAGAAATAAATCAAAGGGATTCAAATTGGGAAAGAGGAAGTGAAACTACCACTATTTGAAGATGACATGATTCTCTATATAGGCAATCCAAAAGATTCCATCAAGAGACTATTAGAACACATAGAATTTGGTAAAGTAGCAGGATATAAAAATCAATACACAAAAAACAACAGCCTTTGTATACAGACAATGCCACAGCTGAGATTGAGCTTCTAAAATCAATCCCATTTACAAAGGATACAAAAAAAAATCTAATACCTTGTAATAACTTTAACCAAGGATGTAAAAGATTTCTATGCTGAGAATTACAACACTAAAAAAAGAAAAATATACAAAAAAGGAAAAAATCTCCCTTGCTCATGGATTTTAAGAATCAGTGTCACCAAAATTTCCATTCTTCTGAAAGCATTTTAAATATTCAATGCAATGCCAAAATAATAAAGACATTCTTCTGATATCTAGAAAAAAATGATGTTGAAACTCATATGGAAAAACAGGAAACCTTGAATAGCTAAAGCAATCACATACAACAAAACAAAGCCAGAGGCATCACAATACCAAATTTCAGGACATACTACAAGGCCATATTGATTATAACAGCCTGGTGCTGGTCCAAAAACAGATGGACAAATGGAACAGAATTGAAACACCAGAAATCAATTCAAGCATCTACAACCAATTTATATTTGACCAAGGAGCTAAAACCAATCCCCAGAGCAAGGCAACAAATGGTGCTGGGAAAACTGGATTTTCACATGCACAAATATGAAGCATGACCCTCTCTTACACCTTATACAAAAACCCAGTCAAAGTGATTTAAAGATCTCAATCTATGACCCAAAACCATCAAATTATTAGAGAACATTAAGGAAACCCTAAGAGACATTGGCACAGGCAAAGAGTTTTTGGAAAAGACCCCAAGGAGCACAAGCAGTCAACGCCAAAATTAACAAATGGGATTACATGAAATTGAGAAGTTTCTGTATTGCAAAACAGACAAGAAAGTGAAGAGGCAACTCACAGAATGGGAGAAGTTTGCAAACTATGCAACTTACTAAGGATTAATAACCAGACTCTAAAGAGATCAAGAACTCAACAAACAACCAGTTAAGAGATGGGCCAAGGACTTACACATTTTTCAAAAGAGGAAACCCAAATGACCAACAGACACATGAAAAAATGCTCAGGATCGGCCAGTGCCATGGCTCAATAGGCTAATCCTCCGCCTGTGGCGCTGGCACACTGGGTTCTAGTCCCAGTCAGGGCTCCAGATTCTGTCCTGGTTGCCTCTCTTCCAGTCCAGCTCTCTGCTGTGGCCCAGGAGTGCATTGCAGGATGGCCCAAGTGCTTGGGCCCTGCACACGCATGGGAGACCAAGAGGAAGCACCTGGTTCCTGGCTTCGGATCAGCATGCTGCGCCAGCCGCAGTGTGCCGGCCACAGTGGCCATTGGAGGGTGAACCAATGGTAAAGGAAGACCTTTCTCTCTGTCTCTCTCTCACTGTCCACTCTGCCTGTCAAAAAAAATTTTTTTTAAATGCTCAGGATCACTAGCCATCAGAGAAATGCAAATCAAAACCACAATGAGGTTTTACCTCACCCCAGTTAGAATAGCTTTCATATAAAAATCAACCAACAACAAATGCTAGTGAGGATGTGGGGAAAGAGAGTACCCTAGTCCATTATTGGTGGGAATCTAAACTGGTAAAGCCACTATGGATGACAGGTATGGAGATACCTCAGAAATCTGAATACAGCCCTACCACATGACCAGCCATCCCACTGCTCGGAATTTACCCAAGGGAAATTAAATTGGCAAATAAAAGAGCTAACTGCACCTCAATGTTTATTGCAGCTCAATTCACAATAGCTAAGACATGCAATCAACCTAAGTGCCTGTCAACCGAAGACTGGATAAAGAAACTATTGGATATGTACACTGTGCAATACTACATGGCAGTGAAAAAAAAATGAAATTCGGTCATTTGCATCAAAATGGATGAATCTGGAAAACGTTATACTTGGAGAATTATTTCTTACATTTCTCATTTCTCACACCAACATGTGAGCATCAGCATCTGATACAGGGCCCTTTTGCCATATTCACCTGTGGAAGGCAGCTAGTATGCTGGAGAGGAAGAGTGAGTGAGATAAAGGAAGAGAGCATGACTACAGGAAACCAGACACCCTTTCATAATGAACACACTCCTGAGATAAAGGCCTGAATCCATTCATTCTATTCTCATGGCTTAATTATCTCTTAGCAGGCTCCGCCTTCCAGCACTGTTGGATCCAGGATGAAGCGTCCTACACATGAACTTTGAGAAACACAACCAAACCACAGTGCCTAGTAAATCAAGTCCTTGATTTTCTTAGCATAAACAGGTCCTTCTCATCCATCCAGTCTTGGCTCCATTGTCAAAGCAGCTTTCACACTGACCTATTCTACATCATCCCTTTATTGTTCTGTGCATCTTACTGGAAAGTATCACTGTGCAGAACTACCTTAGCTGCTCAATTCTCCGTTCATTTTGTTTTGTTGCCACATGAATCTCAAGAAAATGATAATTTCCTGTGTTATTCCAATCTTTATCCTCAGAACTGATCTAAATGCCTGGCAAAGGTTAAAAAGCATGTGTTAAGTGTTCGAAGGCAATGAACAGTATACTCTGATATTTCCGGTATTATTATCACCTCTACCTCTATGTTCTTTCAAACTAATCCTAAAATGAAGTCAGCAAGAATTGAAGATATTTTGAAAGCACCGAGTTTTAAACCACCTATTCATTCCTAGGCAGACACTTCTCTCATACCTTATCTGCTTCATTTAGAGAAAGATCTTCATTTATGAAAATCAGGTGAAAAAAACTAGCCTGGATCACCCTAAGTCCTAGAAGTATTTGCCATCAAGATACCATTAAGAGTAGCTTCTCAAAAGCAATACATAAAGATTACTTGGACTTAAAACTTTAGGACTTTCATCTAGGCTAAATTATTTCTACCAAGGAGAAACACCCAATTACTGAACTTCCTGAGGAAGAGAAACTGTAACAAAGTTTTTATCTATTTTTCAACAATCTTCAAAACAGCACTAACAACCTTAAATAACTAAAGTGATTTTTACTGAGTATGGAGATTGTGTCCAAGTGAATTTTCTCATTTCCTTTGATGAAAATTTAAACCCTCTCTTCAAGACATCAATTTTTTTCCTACCAAGTAACAATATGTCCTTGGGTTTTTATTATCTATGTTTAGTGGTTTCATTTTTATTAGCCAAGAATAGAAATCATATTGTTTCATTCTTCTGTTCACAGAATTTAAAAATTATTCTCATTGAGATTTAATTTATAAATTTAGTTTTATAATTTAGAGCTCCAAAATATGTTTTCTAATGACAATATTCAGTATTAATATGAACTCAATTAAATCTACCCAAAAATAACATGGTTTTGTTCCATGTCAGTTCCTAGATAATTCCAAAGGGAATTTTTATTGTACTCATTAAAGGACCTTTAAGGGTGTTTGATATAATGTTATATATATATATATATATATATATATATATATATATATATATTAGTGGTTCTTGCTTTTAGAAACATGAGATGAGAAATCGCAGGAGTCTAGAAAAGAATGAATAGGTGCTATATTATTCTTGTAAACAGAAAGCCTAGGCATTTAATGGGCTTCAAGTGTGAAATACTAAGTAACTCTTTCCTAATTAATGAGATAGTTGGCCTGGATACAGAAAAGCATCAGAACAACAGATCCTGAGCTACCTCATTTTTAACTCTAAGACTCACCAAAGCGTTCAGAACTTCAAATTATTATCCAGCCTTCTCTTAATTCCCAACATGGCAACACATTCCCTCAGAGTGTGAAGAAGCCCAGGGACAAGCATTTGGTATAGCTGTTAACATACTTTCAGCCAATATAAAAAATGCCCAGGTTTGCTTCCAATTCATTTCCTGCTAATAATACCCTGGGAGGCAGTACGTCATAGCTCATATAGTTGAATCCCTGCTATGTCATAACTCCACTTATTTGAACTATCAGTAGTATAAAAAATAAAGCAAAAATTTCCTTTAGTTCAAAAATCACTCAGGTTAATTCACTTTATTCAGAGAACATAAGCTCATGTCCTGATACAGGACTATGTATTCCTCCAAGATTTATTTATAAATCAGAATATGTTTATATATATAAACATATGCATACACATTATCTCATATTTATATGAGAATTACGTGTATGTATATATGTATATGTGTGTGTGTGTGTGTGTGTTTAAGAGTGAGGAAGAGAGAATATTTTCCATCTGGTAGAACTCCCAAAATGGCCACAACAGCCTAGAATGCTCCAGGCGGAAGACAGGCATTTCTTCCAGGTCTTCCATGTGGGTGCAGGGGCCCAATCACTTTGTCCATCCTCCACTGCTTTCCCAGGCACCTTAGTGGAGAGCTGTATAGCTGTATTCAAAGTGCAACAGCCACAACTTCAACAGGGGCCCATATGGGATGCTGGCTTCACAGGCAGTGACTTAACTGTGTCACAGCGCCAGCTTCCATTTATTACTTTTCCAAGCACAATACTTCTGTGGGGGCCTTATGGTTTCTAAACATGGAGTCAGTATGGTGACTTAGAGCACTACATACCACCTAAGTGCTACGTGCCATCCAGGAGATATCACAAAAATAACAGCTATGCAAAATGTGTGTGTGAGGGGGGGTAGGGGGTTTTGTGTGCATGTACATGTTTACATACATGTACAAATACATGCCAACATGCCTGTTAAAGATTGGAAAAAATTGGAAACATTTATTGTAATGAAAATTAGTACTATGCCTTGACCTTGGTATCTTTCATGTTTGATACCTCATGCATGGCTCTCATTTACTAGAATCTGCACTCAGTCTGCCACCATTTTAGGCATTTCAGATGCGTTTCAAATATCCCACCCTGCTGTTAAAAACAAATCAGCAAAAGCTACTGTTTTGGACTAAGCCCTCACACCAGGCCCAAAAGACCAGGCTCTAAGTCAAAATGGATTTACTCACGCTCAAGTTCCAAGTCGTCAAGCAGAAACACAGCTGTTTATCCGACCTTCCAAGAAATCAGGATTAGAGCAGTACAGGCAGAATTTCCCAAGTAGACAATTTCAATTGTCATGGCAGTGACGTCCCCTCTGCCTTAATCCTAAAGTACCCTGATGTTAATCAGGTATTTTTCTGTTTTTCTGTCTCACTTTCTCCTAATAAGAAAAATTAACTTTGAGATCACCAATCCACTCAGTCATTTTTGATTTCTTCAGTCCTCATTAAACCAATCTCCCCTCCTCAGCTTACTGGAACATTTTGCTATCTTATGGAATCGGATGTTTGCCTATTCTAGAATCTAACAGAGAGCCTGTTAACATGTTCATTTGATTTGGCCCTTCAACTTCTCTTAAACTATGGGGAATATGCTCCAAGATGAGGCCTGAAACCATGGGCAGTAGTGAACCCTACTGTATAATATGGTTATTTCTTTGTATACTCCTTCTCACCTATGATCAGGTTTAATTTGTAAGTAAGGCACAGCAAGAATACTTAATAAGATAGGACAATTACAACAATGTGCCATAAAACAGATTATTCAAAGTGCCCCCTCTGAAGCTCCACAGACCACGTGGTATGCACGGAATAGATAATAAAGGTAAAAGATGATCCATCTTGCAGGAGGAATGGGATCAAATGATGCATATTTTCAACATGCTACTCAGAATAGCTACTTCTAGAATTTGTCATGAATATTTTCAAGATACAGTTGACCTCAACTAACTGAAACCACAAGAAGTAAAATAAAAAAAAAAAAATAAAAAATGTCCGGCACCGGCTCACTAGGCTAATCCTCTGCTTGCTGTACCGGCACCCCAAGTACTAGTACTGGTTGGGGCGCCAGATTCTGTCCCGGTTGCTTCTCTTCCTGTCCAGCTCTCTGCTGTGGCCCGGGAGTACAGTGGATGGCCCAGGTCCTTGGGCCTTGCACCTGCATGGGAGACCAAGAGGAAGTACCTGGCTCCTGGCTTCGGATTGGCACAGTGCACCAGCTGTAGTGGCCATTTAGGGTGTGAACCAACGGAAGGAAGACCTTTCTCTCTGTCTGTCTATAACTCCGTCTCTCTCCCTCTCTTTCAGTGTCTAACTCTGCCTGGCGAAAAAAAAAAAAAAAAGTAAAATCAGGAAAGGAGGAGGATGCTACTGTATTTCTAATCTTCACATCAACTGCTCACAGCTGTATGGTCTATGTTACAGAAATGAAAACAGATTCAAAACTGTTTTCCCAGAGTATATGACTACTATATATAAAATGAAAGTCATCTCACCACTAGACACCAAATCAACACTGATTTTTCATAATGATCAATCACTTAGAGGATTTAAGTCTAGGCCCATGATTTTTTTAAGGAATTTTCTATCTTTTAAACTTGTTTCTCTCAAAATTAGGTTTTGAAATTTAATGAGAAACTTGATAGTATTGAAAAGCAGGGCCATTAACAGTTAATTAGACCAAGAGGTCTGTGCCCTTACAAAGGGATTCAAAACCCTTACAAAAATGGCTTTGGGGGGCTGGCCTTGTGGCACAGAGGGTAAATCCATAGCCTGTGATGCTGACATTCCATATGGGTGCCAGTTCCAGTCCTGTCTGCTCCAATTCTGGTCCAGGTCCCTGCTAATGACCTGTTGAAAGGTAAAGATGGCTCATGTGCTCAGAACCCTGCCACCCATGTGGGAGACCTGGAACAAAGTCCTGGCTTCGGCCTGGCCCTGGCTGTTGGGGCCATCTGGGGAGTGAACAAGCAGACGAAAGACCTCTGGTGTCTTTTTGTATGTAATTCTGACTTTCAAAACAAATAAACAAAAACAAAATCGCTTCAGAGATCAGTGCTGTGACACACAGTGGGTTAAGTCACTGTCTGAGTGGCTAACATCCCAATACAAATGTCAAAGATGAATGTGCTAGCTATATCATTTCTGATCCAGGATTCACGCACCTTGGAAAGTAGAGTGGCTCAGGTAGTGGGGCTCAGGTAGTAGTAACCCATGTGAAAGACACTTATGGAGTTCTTGACACATGGCTTCAGCCAGGCCCAGACCCTTATGTCTGGGCCATTTGTGGAAGGATTCTGTGCATAGATCTCTCTCTCCCTCTTCCTTTGTCATATTGTCTTTCAAATACATAAATGCCTATTCTAAATAAACAAATGAAAGAGGCTTGCCTTGGTGATTATCCCAATTGTTCTTAAAGGTACCCTCTAGTAAAAGACAACATAAACCATATCCTATAAGTATTTGATAAGTTTTTAAGAAAGAATGGACACAGAAATAAGTTTATGAAGATATAACCAGAAAGCCGGAAGCATGATGGTACACAAAACCAAGTATATCTGCCATATATTACGTAGAAATAGACAGAATAATTACTTTTAACTAGACTGTTCAAAGATTGGTAAAAAGAAAAATAGAAAATTCACTTTTAGAATCTTATAAGAATTTAACTTTGAGCACTAAGACACTCATACATACAAAATTAAAAACAGAAGCCATCTTAAAAAATTCTATCATGGGTTTAGTATTATCAGGTTTAAAAATAGACAACTCCAAAGAAGAAATTTTATTAATAAATGCAGAGATGTTTTTGCAAACAATAAATTAAAGGGGAAGCCTATAAACAAATTTTTAGCCATTAATATATTTCTTGAAAACACAAATAATATAAAAGGATATCTATAACCATAATTGCATGTATTTTAATAACCTTCTCTTAATACATGATAGAAGTAGACACAAACCATACACAGAAGATTTGAACAATACTATTACCCAACCCAATTGGTATTTAGAGAAACATACCAAGTAACTACAGAGTACACAACCTTCTTCAGTATATACAAGACATTTAATGAAAGCTCATATACTAGTTAATATCAACAAACATCCAATACATATCAAAGGATTTTCAACATAAGTAGTCTGACTACATAGCAATTAAATTGAACTGGAAATCAATACAACAAATAATTAACAAAGCCCCCAAGTATTTGGAATTTAGCCAATCATTGAGAAAAAATATCCAAAGACCAATAGATTGAAGGCTTAATTTCCTTTAATAAAAGAACATAACCAAAATAGCTCACAATCATGTGAACAAGGAGATTAATGTCATCAGACTTCTGAAGAGTCTT
Source organism: Lepus europaeus (assembly GCF_033115175.1). NCBI lineage: Eukaryota > Metazoa > Chordata > Mammalia > Lagomorpha > Leporidae > Lepus > Lepus europaeus. The sequence continues at coordinate 19,251,813 of NC_084848.1, forward strand.
CAGAAAGTTCATAGAAAACATGCACTACCAAAAAAAAAAGAAAAAAACTTCATAGGCTTCAATAGTCCTGGCACTGAAATTTATCTCTTAATTCATTTTTCCACTAACTTTTTGAAGTCTTTCCATGCACACTAAGATTATCCTCACCCTCTAGAATAACTGAAATTAAGAACTGACAAGAGGGACCAGCACTGTGGCACAGTGGGTTAACACCCTGGCCCAAAGCACCAGCATCCCATATGGGTGCCAGTTTGAGACCCAGCTGCTCCACTTCCAATCCAGCTCTCTGCTATGGCCTGGGAAAGCATTATAAGATGTCCTAAGTCCTTGGGCCCCTGCACCCACCCGCATAGGAGATCCGGAAGAAGCTCCTGGCTCCTGGCCTCAGATTGGCACAGCTCCGGCTGTTGTGACCAATTGAGGAGTGAACCAGCAGATGGAAGACCCCCCCCGACCCCCGCTGCCTCTCCTTCTCTTTCTGTGTAACTCTGACTTTCAAATAAATAACATCTAAAAAAAAAAAAAAAAAAAAGGAACTGACAAGATACCAAGAGTTGTCAAAGTTACAAAACCCCATTTTCCCCTGGTGCAAAGTTAGGTAACAATTGAAAACTGACAATATTCACTAAAACATTTTCACTCCTAGATACACACCCAAGAAAAATTAATGTTTTGGCTAAAATTAACAACATTGTTAATAAGCTGCATTTTAAACCAGGTAAATATTCACTAAGAGAATAGAATCACTGAAGTATACATAGATTTTAGAATTATATATTTATAGACAGAATAGCTATTACCACATGCAAGCAGATTTAACAGTTGTACCTCACAGGCCTTTTGTTAAATAAAAAAACCCAGACACTAAAGATTACCTACACTGTTTGATATATATCAATTTCAAAAATGAGCACAAAAATATTATGACAATACAAGTGACATAGTGGGTTTTTTTAGGGAAGATACTGATAGAAAAAGGAGAACAAGGGCTGCCTCTTAGATAATGGAAATATATTCATCGATCTTGAGTTTAGTAAAAGGAACCGAAAGCTTCAAATTACTGCTTTTACCTCATTCTAAAAGGATAAAGGGAATAGAAAATTTGACCATTTGCAGATAGATTTTTACACATCTCTATTGCCAATTCTTTTACAGATGGTTAGTTTGCTAACAGAAACCCTTCTGCTCCATCCTGTGTGGTTAAGTATCTGTGACCTGCCAAGCACAGTAACATTAGCACAAATGCAATATTTGTGTGGTGTACCAACTGCTTCACCACCACTGACTGAGTGGAAAATGTCAAAGAACCAGCGCATTTATTTTCTTAACAGTGTTGTGTACTATCTTTATATGGGTACATCATGAGACAGTCACACATTCGTGTTCTACTCAAAGCATCTGTCCATTTAGATGTTTTTATTAGAGAGGCAATTATAATGGAGAGTGAGACAGAGGATATGCCTACAGTGTCTAGGTCTTGGTCAAAGCCAGAACTGGGAACTCCATCCAGGTTTCCCAGGAGGATGAAAAGGAATGAAATACTTGAGCCATCGTCAGCTGCCTCTCAAGGTCTGCATTGGGCATAAAGCGACAGTTGGAGCCGGAGTCAGGAATCAAACCCAGGCTCTAAGACATGAGATAGGAGAGCTTCATCTACTAGGCCAAATGCCCACCCCCCCCCTCAATCAGAATTCTCTAATACAACATGCATATGTTTATTTACATCATACTAGATACAATATGCATATGTATATTTACATCACACTAGAAGACTCTATAGTATGAAGTCATCTACTTCTAGTTTTTTTTTTCCTCACCTCCATTAATTTTGGGAAAACCTAGATCTATTATCCTGAAGTGAAAGGAATTCTTTCCATTAAGATGATTTTAATGTGGTTTGTTAATTATTGTAGGATTTTTCCAGACAATGTCTATTTTAAATTGCTTGCGCTGTGCTCTACTGTATTTGCAAATTAAGGCATGTTTGATAACTACATGTTTCATCTTTCTGAATTCCATTTTCAGTCACAGAAAACGTAGAAGAGAGTAATGTGTGTATGTTTGTGTATCAAGCCCTGCAAGTGGGGCTGGTGCTGTGGCATAGCAGGTAAAACCTCTGCCTACAGTGAGGCATCGCATATGGGCACCAGTTCAGCTCCCGGCTGCTCCACTTCCAATCCAGCTCTATGCTATGGCCTGGAATAGCAGAAGATGGCTCAAGCCTTGTGCTCCTGCACCCACGTGGGAGACCTGTAAGAAGATCTTGGCTCCTGGCTTTGGATGGGTGCAGCTCTGGCTGTTGCAGCCAATTGGGGAGTGAACCAGTGGATCAAGCTTGCTCTCTCTCTCTTCCTCTCCTCTCTCTTTGTGTAACTCTTACTAATAATTTTTTTTAAAGTCCTGCAAGCTTTTTTCCTCTTAAGTTGAATTCTTCAGTCACTAAAATGTTCATTTACCCAACAATTTAAACTCTTACACGTGAGAACCTTGGATTGCTTATTTTCTAAATCTCCATACATATTCAAACTTTGTATGACCAAATAAATAAAAAACACAAACAAAAAACATTAGAAAGAAGTACAGATGTTTAATTTAGCTCAAAAAACTGAAACTTTCAATTTTCAACTATATTCTGTAGCCTAAAATTGAACAAATTTATATGTTGATGCTAGTTTATCTGGATTTCCTCAAATAAATATATAAAAATCAAGTCAATCAAGTTGCCCATGGCTCCCAACTGAAGGTCATGGCACATTATATTAAAGGCAAAAGAGTATCCAGACACTTTGGGATAATTAATCCTATTACATAGTGTGACAGGAGGTCTACATTCAGGGTTCAAATTAGAAAAATTGCAGGTTTTATTCTGTCAGACTTAAAAAATAGTGTTCAAGTTACTAATAAAGAAAAAGTAAGTATGGGGTTGGTGCTGTGGTGCAGTGGGTAAAAGCTACCACCTGCAGTGCTAGAATCCCATATGGGAGATGGTTTGAGTCCTGGCTGCTCTTTTTTTTTTTTTAAATATTTGTTTATTTGAAAGAGTAACACACAGAGAGAAAGAAAGGCAGAGAAAGAGAGGTCTTCCATCTGCTGGTTCACTTCCCAATTGGCCACAATGGCCAGAGCTGTGCTGATTTGAAGCCAGGATCCAGGAGCTTCTTCCTAGTCTCCCACACTGGTGCAGGGGCCCAAGTACTTGGGCCATCTTCTACTGCTTTCCCAGGCCATAGCAGAGAGCTGGATTGGAAGAGAGGCAGCCAGGACTAGAACTGGCACCCATAAGGGATGCCAGTGCCACAGGCAGAGGATTAACCCACTGCGCCACAGTGCCAGCCCTCATAGCTCTCTGCTATGGCCTGGGAAAGCAGTAGATGGCCCAAGTACTTGAGCCTCTGTGCCAGTGTGAGAGACCCAGAAGAGGTTCCTGGCTTTGGATAGGCACTGCTCCAGCTGTAGCAGCTATCTGGGGAGTGAACCAGTACATGGAAGGTCTCTATCACTCTACCTCTCTGTAACTCTACCTTTCACATAAAATCTTTAAAAAAATAAAGTATATCATAATTATTGAGAAAGTTCTATTTTAACATGTATAGGTTAGGTTGGCCATGAGCTTTATAAGTGGATATACCAGAAAACCAAAAAGGTAGACTTGGGCAGAGTGTGCAAATCTGATCTGATGTTCAATTCATCCGTGTTTGCTAAAATCTTGCAAACTCATGATTTTTAAATTAGGCAGGTCAAATATACATCATTTGATTTTTAAATAATATTTCTATATGTATTAAAAGCATATTACTTACTCGAACCTAACAAAATAGTGAAGCTGAAGTGACCACAAATTTGAAAATTCCCATTAAGTAGCAACATCGCCTATAATATTGTACAACGGAAAGTAATTTTCAGCTCTGCATGCCATTTACAGTGCCTACTGAACTCTGCCATTGTAGTGCTAGACTGCATCAAGTAATGGATGTAAATGTGCTCAAATAAAACTATTTACAAAAACAGGTGGCAGGGGGAGTGATCAAGATGACAAGCTAGGCAAACATAGCACTAGGCTATGGATTAACAGTAAAAAAAAAAAAATGTAGAAAACACTCAGGGAAGGATTGAAGAAAAAATTGCACTGGAAATGCTACAAGAAGAAGACAAATGCTGTGGACCAGCGTGGAGGGTGTAGATGTGCACAATTGCAGAAGCAGAGATATCCAGAGCTGGTAGCACCTTGGAGGCAGATTAGAGAGCAGAGTACAGCAACCCATAGAGATATAGCTAGAGGGAGAGCATGGGTCCAATCTGGACTGGAGCTCTGGGGGATAGCAGTTGCTAGTGATTGCCCACAGACCCAGAGAGAGCACATTTATCTCACCCCAACTTCCCCACAACAGTGCCCCCTACCCAGGTGAGAAAGCATGGGCACCATTTTGGGTTTCAGCAGGAGCCCCAGAAGCCTTTGTGTGCATGTACAGCAACTGGCTGAGACAAGACACCATCTTTTCAGGAATACTGGCAGTGGTGGATCTTGTATACATGTGTGATCCACAGATTCTAGCAAAGGTAAAAATCTGCAGTCCCCACTGACTTTGAGCCTGGCTGGGAGGTAGTTGGACAACCATGTAGGGCGGTGAGGCACCCACAGCCTCTCAGGATCAAGCAGCCTAGGCAGAGCTGACTCAGGGAACATCTGTCTCTATGTTGAGTGGACAGGTTGGCAGGGCAGAATGAGATCTCTGCACCCAGTGACTCTGGGAGTTTTGTGTGCTGAGACTATGGGGACTCTGTGGTTACATCTGAGAGTGCAGGGTATAGCTAGGGGTCTGGGTCAACACGGGGTATAGTTCCACATGCCGGGATCTTCTTGGTTGCCTGCTACAAGTCATTGCAATAGGAACCATGTTCACAGTGAGGACTGCACAGATTATTTGTGCAGTTCATATGCTGGCATGGATGAGTGTTGAACACACTGGAGGCTAACACCTGGGCATTGAGATCTACTACATCCAACTTGGGTATTACCCTGCATACTTGCCCCACCCTGGAGCACTGCTCAGAGCTCCCTGGCCACACTCACCACATACCTCTTGGCATTCATTCCAAGTACAGACATTTCACTAAGCCACAGAGGCATAGCTTTAAGATAAAAGCCATCAGAGGAAATGACCAACTACTAACTACAAATGCCTGAACACAAATGCAGAAATACCAGAAACAAAAATAAGGAAGATAACCCCCCAAAGAGACACAACTTTTCAATATTAGGATGTGAAGATGAAGAGATTGAGGAAATACTGGAAATAGAATTCAGAGCTTATCATTGGATTACTCAAAACGAATTAGAAGCAAATCCATTAACTAAAGGGAACCGTGACCTTAAAGAAAGTTTCTCCAATGAAATTGAGATTTTATAGACAAAATGAAATATTGGAAATGAAGAATTCAATAGATTAAATAAAAAACATGGTGGAAAGGCTTAATGAGGAGACAAATCTCTGGAAATCTTACAGTTAGACCAAAAAAAAAAAGTAATTAAAATATTAAACATACTAATTGACAGAGTGATGGGGGGATACTCTAAAATGACTCAACATACAGGTCCTAGGAGTTCCTAAAAGTGTGGAAAGGGAGAATGGACTAGAAGGCCTATTTAGTGAAATAATCACAGAAAACTTCCCCAATTTGAAGAAAGAAAAGGAGCACACAGAACTCCTGACAGAAATGAGAAAAGACCTTCACCACTACACATAGTCAAACTTTCCACAGTAAAAATAAAGGGAGATTCTACGATATGCACAAGGTATGCTGGATTATTTTCAGAGCATATCCAATTAGACTCACAGCTGACTTCTCATCAGAAACCCTACAGGCTAGAAGGGAACAGTGAGCTATATTCCAAGTCTTAAAAGAAAAAAAAAATGTCAACCCAGAATACTGCACCCTGCAAAGCTCTCATTTATGAATCAAGGTGAAATAAAGACCTCCCATAACAAACAGAAATTCAAAGAATTTGACACTACTCATCTAGCCTCACAAAATATGCTTAAGGATGTGCTACACACAGAAATATAATGATATAGCCATCATTATGAAAGAATGTGAAGGCAGAAAATCCAATAAAATTACAAAAGAAATCCAAAGTAATCAATAGGTATTGATGGGAAAATGGCATGGACACATCATTTGTTACCTATCAATAGTCACCTTGAGGCCGGCGCCGTGGCTCAACAGGCTAATCCTCCGCCTTGCGGCGCCGGCACACCGGGTTCTAGTCCCGGTCGGGGCACCGATCCTGTCCCGGTTGCCCCTCTTCCAGGCCAGCTCTCTGCTGTGGCCAGGGAGTGCAGTGGAGGATGGCCCAAGTGTTTGGGCTCTGCACCCCATGGGAGACCAGGAGAAGCACCTGGCTCCTGCCATCGGAACAGCGTGGTGCGCCGGCCGCAGCGCGCTACCGCGGCGGCCATTGGAGGGTGAACCAACGGCAAAAGGAAGACCTTTCTCTGTCTCTCTCTCTCTCACTGTCCACTCTGCCTGTCAAAAATTAAAAAAAAAAAACAAAAACAAAAAAAAAAAAATAGTCACCTTGAATGTAAATGGCCTCAACAATCCAGTTAAAAGACAAAGACTGGCTGAATCGAATAAAAAACAAGATTCCCCCTCTATTTACTGCCTACAAGAAATACATTCCAAAGATACATGCAGACTCAAAATGAAAGGATAGAAAAAGGTGTTCCATGCTAATGGAAAGAAAAAAAGAGCAGGTGTTACCATCCTAATCACACAAACTAGACTAACACAAAAACTGTTAAAAAGATAAAGAAGGTCACTGTATGATGATTAAGGGATCCATTCAACAGAAATATAGGACTATAAAAATACACCCAATTAAAGGGCACCTAGCTGTTTAAAAGAAAGAATGAATCTAAAGGGAAATATTGATTCCAATGCAATAGTAATGGGGGACTTCAATACACTGCTTTCAGCAATAGACACATCATCCATATAGAAAATCAGCAAGCAAGCAGAGTTAATTGACACTATGGACCAAAAGGACCTAACTGATATCTACAGAACTTTTCACCCCACAGTTGCAGAATACACAGTATTCTCATCAGTGCATGGAACTTTTTGTAGGATAGGCCATCTGCTAGGCCATAAAGCAATTCTCAGCAAATTCAAGAAAACTGAAATCATACCATTCATCTTCTCTGACCACAAGGGAATGCAGGTGGAAATCAACAACTCATCAATCTCAACAATATATGCAAGCATATGGAGACTGAAAATGGTCCTGAAAGAATGGTGTATCATAGAAGAATTCAAGAGAAATAAAACAATGTTTGAAACAAATGAAGATGACAATACTGTGTATCAAAACATATGGGATATATCAAAAGCTGCGTTAAGAGATAAGTTTATAGTAACTGGTGCTTACATCAAGAAATTAGAAAGGTACTAAATAAATGAACCATCAATGCATGTCAAAGACATGGAGAAACAAACCAAAACCCAAATTAGTTGGAGGAAATAATTAAAATTAAAGAAATAAAATTAAAACCAAAAAATACAGAAGATCAGTGAAATGAAGAGCTGTTTTTTTTTTAAGTAAAAAAACGGATACATCATGGCCCAACTGAGAGAAAAAAGAAAAGAGAAGATCCAAATCAAGAAAATAGATGAAAAAGCCAACAAAAATAAAAAGAATCATCAGGGATTAATATGAAGAACTGTAATCCAATAAATTGGGAAATCTAGAAGAAATGGATAGATTTCTAGACATATACTATCTACCACAATTAACTCATGAAGACATACAAAACCTGAATAGACCAATTACCAACACCAAGATTGATTCAGTAATAAAGACCCTCTCGATGAAGAAAAGCCCAGGACTGGATGGCTTCATTGCTGAATTCCACTAACATTTAAAGAACTAACTTCCATTTTTCTCAATGTATTCAAAACTATCAAAATAGAACGAATCCTCCAAAACTCCTCCTATGAAGCCAGCATCACCTTAATTCGTGAACCTGAAAAAGATACAGCAGAACTACAGAGCAATTTCCCTGATGAACATAGACGCAAAAATCCTCAACAATATACTAGCCAATCAAATTTAACACCACATCAAAAAGTTCATTCACTCAGACCAAGTGGGATTTGTCCCAGGTATGCAGGTATAGTTCTGTGGGGAAACAAGCCATCACAGAAGATGGTGCCAGTGGCCACAAGCGATGTGTAACTGAACAACCAGGAAATGAAAGCATGAAGCAGCCAAAGTAGTACTCTGCCCAGCAACCAGCACTTATAGGCTGACTAAAGAAATGCCTTCTGAGATGATTGGTTAGAACCCCTATTTAAGCTGCTGCACTCAATGAAATAAATGAGCTTGTGAGCTGCTCGCCACTAGCTTGCTTCTGCCCAACTCCCAGTGTCTGTGTTGTGACTCTGCACCATCTTACTCCCAGCCTCCACCAATGGAGAACCCAAATGAAACAACATGGTTCAACATTCAATCAAGGTGATTCATCACATTAACAAACTGAAAAACAAAACCATTTGGTTATCTCCATAGATACAGGGAAAGTATTTGATAAAATACATCTTGTCATGATGAAAACCTTACACAAATTGGGTATAGAAGGAGGGACATTCCTCAACACAATCAGTTTGAGATTTGACAAACCCACAGCCAGCATCTTATTTAATGGGGAAAGCTAGAAGCATTCCTCCTAAGACCTGGAACCAGACAAGGATGCCCACTCTCACAACTGCTATTTAATATAGTCCTAGAAGTTTTACCCAGAGCCATTAGGCAATAAAAAAATCAAAATAGATACAAACTGCAAAGGAGGAAGTCAAACTATCCCTATTTGCAGATGACATGATTATATATATGTATATATATATAATCTAAATATATATATTATATATATAATATATATATAATCTAAAAGACTCCAACAAGACTATTGGAACACATAGTAGAGTTTAGTAAAGTGGCAGTTTTTTTTTAAATTTTTTTGACAGGCAGAGTTAGACAGTGAGAGAGAGAGAGAGACAGAGAGAAAGGTCTTCCTTCCATTGGTTCACTACCCAAATGGCTGCAATGACTGCAGCTGCACTGATCTGAAGGCAAGAGCCAGGAGCTTCTTCCAGGTCTCACATGTGGGTACAGGGGCCCAAGGGCTTGGGCCATCTTCTGCTGCATTCTCAGGCCATGGCAGTTAGCTGGACTGGAAGCGGAGCAGCCAGGACTAGAACCGGTGCCCATATGGGATACCAGCACTACAGGAGGAGGATTAACCTACTGCACCACAGCACCAGCCCAGGATATAAAATTAACAAAAAAAAATCAATAGACTATGTATACACAGACAATACCACACCTTAAAAAGAACTTATAAGATCAATTATATTCACAATAGCTACAAAACTAATTAAATACTTTGGAATAAATTTAACCAAGATGTCAAAGATATCTATGATGAAAATTGCAAAACACTGATGAAATAGAAGAAACCAAAAAATGTAAAATTCTTCCATGTTCATGGATTGGAACAATCATCATCAAATATCCATAATAACCAAACCAATTTATAGAGTTAATGTGATCCTAATCAAAACACCAATAAAATAATTTACATATACACATATAGAAACAGAAGAGACTCTGAACAGCTAAAGCAAGCTTATACATAAAAATTAAGCCAGAGGCATCATAATAATTTATCTCAAGATATACTACAGGGTAGTTATCAAAATAGCCTGAAACAGGAACAAAAACAGACTTATAAACTGATGGAACAGAATACAGACTCCAGAAATTAATCTGCATATCTACAACCAACTTATCTTTGACAAAGGAGCTATAATCAATCCCTGGAGCAAGGACAGTCTCTTTAACAAATGGTGCTGGGGAAACTGGATTTCTACATACAGAAGTATGAAACTAGACCTCTACCTTACACCTTATACAAAAATCCACTCACAACAGACCCAAGACCTAAATCCATTACCTGATACCATCAAATTACTAGAGAATATTGAAGAAGCTCTGCAAAAATATTGACACAGGCAAAGACTTCTTGGAAAATCCCTTAGAAACACAAGCAATCAAAGCCAAAATTGACAATTGGGATTCCATCAAGCTGAGAAGCTTCTGCACTGTGATCTCACTCACAGAGATCTTTCATTTAGGTCTTTTTGCCACAGTGTCTTGGCTTTCATGCCAGCGAAACTCTCATGGGCTTTTTAGCCAGATCCAAATGTCTTAAAGGCTGATTCTGAGGCCAGAGTGCTGTTTAGGACATCTGCCATTCTAAGAGTCTGCTGTGTATCCCATTTCCCATGTTGGATCCTAATCTCCTTTTTAATTCTATCAGTTATTATTAGCAGACACTAGTCTTGTTTATGTGATTCCTTTGATTCTTAATCCTTTCATTATGATCAACTGTGAACTAAAATTGATCACTTTGACTTGTGAAATGGCATTGGTACATGCCACCTTGATGGGATTGAATTGGAATCCCCTGGCACATTTCTAACTTTCCCATTGAGATATTGAGCATGTGCCAAACTGTACATCTCTTCCCTCTCTTATTCCCACTCATATTTAACAGGGATCACTTTTCAGTTAAATTTAAACACTTAAGAATAATTGTGTGTTAATTGCAGAGTTCAACCAATGGTATTAAGTAGAACAACAAAACACTAAAAGGAATAAAATAGCAAGTTGTTCCTTGACAGTCAGGACAATGGCTGATCAAGTCATTGTTTCTCATAGTGTCCATTTCACTTCAACAGGTTTCCTTTTAAGTGATCTGATCAGGGAGAACATATACTATTTGTCCCTTTGAGACTGGCTTATTTCACTCTGATGTTTTCCAGATTCCTCCATTTTGTTGAAATAACCAGATTTCAATTTTTTTTTTTTTGACGGGCAAAGTTAGACAGTGAGAGAGAGAGAGAGAGAGACAGAAAGGTCTTCCTTCTGTTGGTTCACCCCTCCAAATGGCTGCTACGGCTGGCGCACTGCATTGATCCGAAGCCAGGAGCCAGGTGCTTCCTCCTGGTCTCCCATGCGGGTGCAGGGCCCAAGCACTTGGGCCATCCTCCACTGCCTTCCTGGTCCACAGCAGAGAGCTGGCCTGGAAGAGGAGCAACCGGGACAGAATCCCATGCCCCAACCAGGACTAGAACCGGAGTGCCAGTGCTGCAGGCAGAGGATTAGCCTATTGAGCCGCCACACCGGCCAATTTTTTTTAATGCTGTATAGTATTCTATAAAGTACATAATTTCTTTATCCAGTCTTCTGTTGATGGGCTTTTATGTTGGTTCCATGTCTTAGCTATTGTGAATTGAGCTGCAAAAAACATTAAGGTGTAGACAGCTCTTTTATTTGCCAATTTAATTTCCAAGGAGTGAGATGGCTGGGTCATGCGGTAGGGCTAGATTCAGCTTTCTGAGCAATCTCCAAACTGTCTTCCATAGTGGCTTTACCAGTTTGCATTCCTACCAACAGTGGATTAGTGTCCCTTTTTCCCCACATCCTTGCCAGCATCTATTGTTAGTTGATTTCTGTATGTAAGCCATTCTAACCCAGGGTGAGGTGAAACCTCATTGTGGTTTCGATTTGCATTTCCCTGATGGCTAGTGATCCTGAGTGTTTTTTCATGTGTCTGTTGGCCCTTTGGATTTCCTCTTTGAAAAATGTCTATTGAGGTCCTTGGCCCATCTCTTAAGTGGGTTGTTTGTTTTGCTGTTGGGGAGTTTGTTGATCTCTTTGTAGATTTTGGTTATTAATCCTTTATAGGTTGCATAATTTGCAAATATTGTTTCCCATTCTATTCGCTGCCTTCACTTTCCTGTTTCTTTTGCAGTACAAAAACTTCTCAATTTGATGTAATTCCAATTGTTAATTTTGGCTTTGAATGCCTGTGACTCTGGGGTCTTTTCCAAGAAATCTTTGCCTGTGTATATCTTGCAGCATTTCTCCAGTGTTCTCTAATAATTTGATGGTGTCACATCGTAGATTTAGATCTTTAATCCGTGTTGAGTGGATTTTTGTGTAAGGTGTAAGGTAGGGGCCTTGCTTCTTGTGTCTGCACGTGGAAATCCAGTTTTCCTGATCATAAAATAGATCTTAGTTAAAAATTATTTAAAGAGTGGGAATATGAGAGGGAGGATGAAGGGTTTAAGCATGGGCGGAAAGGAGGGTAGGCGAGGTGAGGTGTCACTATGATCCTAAATTTGTATATATTAAGTGCATGAAACTTGTGTAACTTAAAAAGCAAAGAAATACCAAGTGGCTGGATTGGTTTGCCTCATGGCCTGTATTTCTACTAACTGCTGTTTTAAAATAATAAGCCAAATGGAACACACATAATGTTATGGTGACTACCGGTTTCACGTTTGGTACCCATTTTCATATGGGCTTTCATGCATGTTTCATTCTTAGTAACTGTTAACATTGCTATAATAAAAAAAATGAGGTAATTAGCAATCTCCTTTCCACCAAAATCTGGTATTTGTCAATTACATTATAATGTTCCATGATCAGCAGCAGTTGAACTTATATTCATCTCATCATTTCCTGTAGTCCAGCTTCTTAACCATCAGTCAAGGTGCCCTAACATATTATTGAGTTCTAACCATGAATATACCCTCAGATACTGTACATAAACAAGGAAAATAAAAAGTAGAATCTGAATATGAACAGGCCAAATACAAAAGGCTGCCCTATATAACAAGCAAGAGAGGAACACAAGACAGATATGAGTATCTTATGAGATGTTTAGAGAAAATTTGTTTCTCTCTTGAGCTATGTAGTAAAATCACTACTTTACCTAAACACTTTGTATTATTGTCCCTAACCCTCTTCTCTCCTTTCAATGTAGGGAGATACATAAGATTTTTATGAAGCTCTAACTAGAAAAAACAGATGGTATCAGTGAGATAGCCTCTAAAAATCGATAAATACTTAGAGTGAATTTACAAAAGATAAATCATATCACAAGAATCGGCATGTGACAAATGCTTCACACCCACATATTACACTGTTAGCTTCAGTGCTTTTCCACTTTGAAACAACTATCAGGCACCTTTCATTGTCTGAAGACATTCTTACAGTCTCAGGCAGAGCCACCCCTGCCACTTACTTGACAGGGGGTAAGAATACAGCAACTAAGGGGTAAGCATTGGAGCAACAGGTCAAACCTCCACTTGTGATGCCCACCACTCTTGTGGGAATGCAGATTCAGGTCCAGGCTGCTCTGCACTGCACATTGGATCCAGCTTCCTAGTCATGTGCTGGGAAGTTGGATAATAGTCCAAATGCTTGGTTCTTTCTATCCTTGAAGGAGGCTTTGATGAAATTCCTGGCTCCCAGCTTTGACCTTGCACAGTCACAATAGTTTAGGCCTGTTAGAATGAACCCGTAGATGGGAGATCTGACACTCTTTCAAATAAATGAACAGATCCTTTATATGTGCAGTGAAATTCACGCTTTTTAAAAATTTTCATCATTGCTTATGGAAATAACATTTTAAATTTACATTATGTTCAATGTTTTAGGAGCTCCTCTAAAGAGTTCAAGTAAAAACTAAAGAGAAGGCAAAGGTTATTTTCAATCAAATGAAAACATGTTCGATTTCACTTAACTTTTAAAATAGTCAACATCGTTTATAGTGCAATAGTATATAATTCCTATCAAGTTCTGATGAAGATTTAAAGCAAAGTTTGACAAAGCACTGCATTTGTAGAAAAACCAATACACAGGCATTTTTTTTCTCAACAAAAGAATAAATGATTTCAAGAACAGCATTCGAACAGTGCTCACGAGGTTCAGGTGTACATAACCCAGGTCCCTTTTGGTACAACTGGAATGTTACACAGACCTCTGGGATATCCTTCAGTGGTATTAAGCCTCAGTTGCCAAAAGTGGTGCCTCCTTGATAATTCTGTTGTTTGTTGCCTCCCTTTCCCTTTTTTGTCTCACTTTCTTGCTCCCCAACTGGTTCTATTAGTGGCTGTATTCTGAAGCAGTCACTATTGTCACTATAGCACATTTTACACATCAGGCAAACAAAGCTCAGAGAATGTAAGGAACTGACATCTCTCAACAGACAGCTGCCCACCTGTGGAGCCCGTGCTATTGAACTTTGCCTTTCAATGCCACTTTATCAAGTTTACTCTTAAGAAGCAGCAGGACACAAAGCCCAGTTGCAGTAATAGTGAACCTTTATTATATTTACCCTGCACCACATACTTTTCAAGTATCCCATCACTTAATCTTTCTAATAATTCTATGTACAACCTGAGGTGTAAGAAAATTTGGTGTGGCATTGTCAGCACTTACACTTGGACTCCAAGGCTGAAGATTTTCAACTCTTCTCCCTTTGCTACTGCTCAGCCCAGTACTGTGGAACTCTTTTCAAACAAAGTGATTATCTATTACTTCACTGTTTCTCTACCTGAAACCATGTGAGAGAAGCCCTGCTAGAACTCTGGACATTTTCTGATGAGTTTCAGATAATATTGCTGATGATGCTGTCAGAAATAGCTTAATTCTATGCTTTCCTCTGGAATTTTTCTTCATGACATTACAACATATCTTACCATCTAGATATTATGTCTATAATAAAAGCAAACTGAAGGTTACGTTAGGTAGTAAGTTCAATGTCATACAAAGAGTATATGATGGTGAGCAGATTTCTATATACATTTGCTTGAGTCTAGAACCAGTGGAATATCTACAAACCTTGATTAATCCACCCCAATGCCTTTTTTATACCTAACCTATCAAACACTGTATTACCCTAAAAATGCTCAGAAATTAGTCTACTTTTTGGCAAAATCATGACATAAGCATTTTCTAATGAAACACTGGAGTTAAAGCTCAAGAAAATGTTGTGTGAGTATGCTTTCACACACTGTAGAATTGAGAACATTAAGTAGAAGTGTTACGGGCAGGGTACTGTTTTTCACTCAGCTGTCCTCTCATTTAATGGCAGAAGACGCATTTCAGAGGTTGGTGCTCTAGGGAAGATTTGTTTCTGTGGCAGCTAGATTTCCTTTCCTGATGTTCATCTCCACCCTGTTTTCCAGTCGTAAGAAGAGGAATGATCTCACCTCACTCTTTTTGTAAATCCTGTTGATTCCAATTTACCATAAAGATTCCGTAAAAAGTCCAAGTCTTACCTTCCAGTAAGTGGGATAGTGGTGTTGATATGGCAGAGTGTATGTTCTGTAAACAGCTTCATTCATCCACAAAATCTCTTTTCAAGCAAACTCATCACTGGAAGCTGTTGTTGTGGAGTGGCAGGTAAGGCTATGTGGCATCCCCTCACAGTTCAAGTGCCAGCTACTCTGTTCATGATTCACCCCTGCTAAGTTACTCCCTGAGGAGGGAGTGAATGACAGCTCAAGAATTCTTCAGATAGTTTCAGGCTCCTGGCTTTGACCTGGTCCATCCCTGGCTGTTGCAGCCAACTGGGAAGTAAACCAGCAGAAGGAAGCTTTCTGATCTCCCCTCCCTTTTAATCACTCTGCCTTCCAAATAAATAAATTTTAATGCCTGCAGGGAAGGAATCCATGGACCCCCTAAAGGAGCATGGCTTTGGATTCCGCCACATTGGCTAACTAGAATTTCCCAGATGTTTTCTTGGACTGAGAAATGCAGATGCCTATTCCTAACACCTGTCAATTGGTTTAATACCATCAACTTGTCAATAATCAGGGTTAGATTTGTTAAGATGTCATTATTTTCCAGAGAGCTCCTATGTTGAGGTTCACTAAATAATTTGCAATATTTTTCATTGAAATAAGTTAGTAAAGGAAATCACTTTACTAAGCAGCTTTACATCTTTAAGGAAAAGATCACTTCATCTTTAAATCAAGATGGCATCTTGCAACCACTCAGCCTATGCAAAAATCAAACACACCTCAAAGCCGTAATTGAGCCTGATCAAATCTGAATTGTTAGCCCTCTTTAATTCCCTCCTCAGTCACTATCTCTCCTCTTTTTCTCCCTCATACTATCAAACATGAAAATATCTTAATCCCTATACATTTTTTAAAATTACTCTTAAAATACTCATTCAACTCACTCAAAAGAAACTTAAAATCAAATGCTGTATCTCCACAGGATTATTTGCATTTTGATCCTAGTCTGCAGCTTGAAGAATGAAACGTTTATCTCCCCTAAAGGAATGTCATACATCAGTGACCAGCTATTACAGGGAACAAGGTGTCTTAAAATCCTATTTAAACACATCCTGGACTGGCTAATGGACAAAGAAAGTTTGAGATGTAGAGTCAGGTGCATCTTCACAGGCGTTGCCCATGGTTGCAATTCAGATGGGGAAAACCAACACTCGAATAAGCAGAAATCACACAATAACCATATCCCTTATAGCTTCTAAACACATTTATCAAAACCTGGCAAGACATCAACCCCAACTGAATAAACAAATCTAAGATCAGTGGCTTTTCCTCGGGGGTTTTCTGTGTCTGCCAGCAGGAAAATGTCAAGCTGACACCACTTATTCACAGCACTGATAACCCAGCAACTCTGCTTAGCATCTATGCTGCTCAGGGGAAAGATTCTTTGATACAGGACCTTGTTTCCAGCTCCCTTTTATTTTTGGTCAAGCAACAAACAAGCATCTTCAGACAGCCTACGCCTGTTGTCTCTCCCTACACCTCCCGCAAGGGTGACTCTACCAGAGACCTGATTGCCATTTTCTGATAGTACAGCCATGTTGCAAGCCAGCCCTTGTTGATTTTTTTTTTTCATGCAGGAAATTTCGTTTCTGTAATTGCCTCAGGGAGAAGAAAATCTCCAAGGGGAAAAGAGGTAGCACTTTGGTTCACAACCATTCTCCTGGGAAGTTTAAACATAATCTCCTCACTGAGCATTTCATTTGATTTTACCTGGCTCTTTCCTACGGAAGCATTAACATTCGTCCGAGATGTCATCTCTTTTGGGAAGGCACCCTGACCCCTGAGTCTTTGCTACACTGCTCTTCTCAATGGTTCTGAGCTCTTTTATTGTTGTTCTTATCTCCCTGGATTTTAATTTTCTGATTGTCTGCCCTATTGGATTATAAGGTCCTGGGAGCAGAATCTGTGCCTGTACAATAACAACCCTGAAGTATTTGTATCTACCTCTGTTCAGTGAAGGCAGACATTATACTTAAAAATATATTTAGCAATTTTTTCTCAGAATGATACTGGAGGGAAGCAGGTATGGTTTAGTGAAATCAGCTCAGCTCATCTTGACCCTAAAGCCTTGCAAGTCATTCTGTGGATAAGCTGGGCAGTTTCAGGGATACTACAGAAAATCTGTGTAACACCAAGTTTATTTAACTTGATTCTGATGAGAGAATTAAAACAAAGTCCTAGTGCCTTCCAAATAATGTATCATTTCGAGGTCTGACCATGAATCTTAGATACTAAGGAACAGAAATAGAGTATTGCATCCATAATACTTTTATTTATAGTCATCACTCCTTTGTCAATTTAGAACTCAGTTACAGGTTGAAGAGAGGAGAAAAAATGTTCTGGAACTTTCTTTCTTGCAATAGATGGTGGGAACAGTGAGCCTAATTAGTTCTACCCACACTGAAACACCCATGAAGAGAGATGGAGACATTAACACTCCTGAAAACAAGGAATACTTTTCCTTGATGTCAGTGTGCACATTTCCTATTGCAACATATAACTGTCACCTGTGTGGGTTACCAGGACTCTGTGACAAACAAAAAACAATGAAAACTAAGCAAGAAAAATAACTGAAAAAAAAAAAAAAACAACTATTGTTTGTGTTGGATGGAAACTCCTCATGGGGGGAGGCCCTGAAGGAATGTGGTTATCACACAGAAAATTGGGGAGCATCTGAGGATTAAAAATCGACAAAGGGGAGTGTGGTAAGTTGTAAACCTAACCAGAGACACAGCATTGATGAAGTCCTGATTGATGACCTAATTGACAAGATTTTTTTTATTTATTTAAAGTTTTTAGAGTCAGGGTGGAATTGGATCCTAGTATCTGTATCTACTTTGCTGGACCTTAGCAAAGCAGATATACTATAATATGAAAAGCCCATTCACATGACCAAGTGGACAGTCATAATAGGTTACAAAAACTACTTATTTGATATTCAATTTTCACTTTGGGAATAAAGCTTGTTGAGTAGATGTATGTAACATCCTGTGTATTTGCTAAATAAATTCTATAAGCAACAAAGTCAAAGGAAAAAAGCATACTAATACAAATGTATACCCTTTAAAATACTTAGGATCAGAGCATCATTTTACATGTCACCATTAACAAACAGAAATAGCCTATGATCAGAAAAACTGAAAAAGAGTTGGTTAACTTGATGTTACTTTGAAATGATCAAATTTCACTTACCGAAGCAGAAAGATAGTCTCAAGAAAATGTTGGCCACCTCTCAAATATTTCTTAAGATCTACATTAAATGATCATTAAACTATGATTATATAGAATTAAAAAATCCTACAAGCTTTTTTTGGTGTGTTATATATATATATATATATATATATATATATATATATATATATATATATTTAAAGATTTATTTATTTATTTTTTACAGGCAGAGTGGATAGTGAGAGAAAGAGACAGAGAGGAAGGTCTTCCTTTTTTGCCGTTGGTTCACCCTCCAATGGCCGCTGCGGCCGGCGCATCTCGCTGATCCGAAGCCAGGAGCCAGGTGCTTCTCCTGGTCTCCCTTGCGGGTGCAGGGCCCAAGGACTTGGGCCATCCTCCACTGCCTTCCCGGGCCATAGCAGAGAGCTGGCCTGGAAGAGGGGCAACCGGGATAGAGTCCGGCGCCCCAACCGGGACTAGAACCCGGTGTGCCGGCGCCGCAAGGCGGAGGATTAGCCTGTTAAGCCACGGCGCCGGCCGTTATATATATTTTGTAAAGATTTATTTTAAAGTCAGAGAGAAGGAAAGACAAAGATCTGCAGTTTACTGGGTCACTCCCCAAGTGGCTGCAATGGCCAGGGCAGTGCCAAGTCTGTCAGGAGCTACATCTGGATCTCCCACATGCATGGGCAGGGGTCCAAACACTTGGCCATCTTCTGCTGCTTTTCCCGGGCCATTAGTAGGAAGCTGGATCAGAGTAGAGTAACTGGAACACAAACTGTCACCGGTATGGGATCCCAGTGTTGCAGGCAAAAAAAGCTTTACACAATGCCAGCCCCCATGTGTTATATTTTTAAGTTCATTTTATACTTATTATTTTATAGTTCCCTGCTATGAAAAACCAGGTAAGGTATTATTCCTTCAACCCCATGTAAGCCCCTAGTTTTACTTTATTATATAATCAAGGCTTGTAATTACATAAAATTATGCCAACCTCAGATATTGAATCAAGTCTCAAACATGAGATCACCAACAGTGACTTAAAGTATTCATCTGATTTTTGCAAAATTTTCACCGTGATATTTTATTCAGAAACTAACCTATATTTTGTATGTTCTTAAAGAATCCTCGGTAGGGGTCAGAACTGGCACAGTGGGTTAAAGCCCTGAACTGTGGCACTGACATCCAACAGGGGTGCTGGTGGCTCTACTTCCAATCCAGCTCCTTGCTGATGCAGCTAGGAAAGCACTGGAGGATGGTCCAAGTCCTTGGGCCCCCACAACCAATGTGGGAGACCCAGAAGAGCTCCTGGCTTCAGGTAAGCTCAACTCTGGCAGTTGAAGCCATTCAGGTAGTGAAGCAGCATATGGAAGACATCTCTATCTCTACCTCTCTCTATAACCTCTCCATGTAACTCTTTCAAGTAAATAAAATAAATCTTAAAAAAACAAAAACAAAACAGTACCTTGGATTACATTCCAACCAAATTGCCTAGGTTCAAAGATGAGTTCATTACTTCAAAGTTCTACAAACTTGAGCACATCACTCAGGCTCAAGAAGTTTCCCCTTCCACATGATAACATCCGGCTTAACAACATTAAGTGATTAATCAATGATAGCTCTATCTTTTATTACTGCTATGATTAATGTTACTGGTAGAATTATCTGGTTCACTATCTTGACTAATCTAATTTCACATAATAACCTTTCTCAAAATATCCTTCAGGGGTACTGTTTTTTTTTTTTAATCTCCTAATGATGCACATTTTCTCAAGTTTCCATTCTTAGCACCTACAGTTTTTCCCAAATAAGCATTCCTAGTTTTACAAGAATGAACCATCTGTACACCTGCCAAACTGCTCATCTTGGTAGTAGGCTGCTTCATTTACACACCAAACTGAAAAGCATTTACTAATTCACTTAGATAACTATAGGTATCCCTCTCCCAGGATGCTATTTATTCTGTAAAGCCTCATATTTTACAATTTATCACCTTTTATAGTCTCCATTTTATTCTCATCCAAAGACAGAAAACATTGCTACACATGAGCAATTTTGTCTTTATGTGCATTATCCTTGACATGATTCTCATTATCACCATGGCCACCATGAGCATCACGATAATGATCACAAAAGAGGTAACATGTATCTGTGTAGCATGTGAACGGTACTTTCATAACTATATATGTATTATATGAACAGGAGAAAAGCTTCCTATTGCTTCTTGGGAAAATTAAGTCACTACTATTTCAGAGTAAAAAGGCAGGCAGAGACATAGATGACAACTTGGCCAAAGTCCTGCAGCTACAAACAAAGCCATATCTTTTACTCCAGAGCTCAACTCCTTATATATTACTGCATACAATAGGCTCTCAAATGCTTTACTATTCAAAATGCTACACCCTCAGGTAATTTGTAAGTAGTAGCTTAGTAAGTAGTTGATAAGCCTTGCATTTTGATTAGATTATAAGCTGTGAAAGTCAGATCTTACTTTCAAGCATCTTGCAATTTAAAGAGGAAATAAAATTATGGAATATAAGAAAAATTAAAATCAGACTACACATGCACACTAAAATAAACTATATTATCTCTCCCAATAAGTCATTTGTGCATACTATGGAAAACAAGGGAATCTGAACAAAAGAAAGATCTAAACTGATTTTATTAGTTATCCATGTTTTTAAATTAATGTACTTACTCTTCAATTTAAGAAAATTTATTAAGTAATAATTTGAAAAGCAGGGAGACACATGCATATCCTTCATGTGGTTGCTCAGTTTCCAGTCTCCAAATACCTACAGCAACGAAAAACCAAGAGCCCAGAACTCAATGCAGGTTTCTAGGGACCCAAGCACTGGTACCACTTTCATTACCTGTTGCCTTCCAAGGTGTGTAATAGCAGAAAGCTGGACTCAAAACGTGCGGAGTTCAAACCCAGGCACACCAATAGAAGATGTGGCATCCCAAATAGTGTCTGAACTACTGCATTAACACTCATTCTGACTCTTCATTTTTTCAAGTGACCCAAATGCCCACAGTCTGAGTCCTACTTGTATTAGTATAAACCAACGTTATTCCCCAGAATAAAGTTACAGAAGTAAGTGGTTTATCTCCATTTAATAACCAATTTGAAGGTTTTTCAAATCTGTGAAATCTACTACCTACATCACTTAATTTAAATAAAGCATGTTAGTGGCTTCATCTTTGTTTCCAAAGTGTTACTCAAACGATGAATCCATCGTTCAAAAAGATAAAGGTCATGTAACTTAACAGCACTCAGTTTTATATAAGGCATTTTTCTAAGTCCTATGCCTAAACTGAGTCATTTACTCTTAACTACATAGTAGGCACACACACGTGCGCACACACACACAATTACCCTGGTTTAAGAATAGGAAACTAAGGAACAGAGTTTCTTAACACACCCATTATCAAATCCAGTATAAATGGAGAAGTCAGGATTAGGATCAATGTAGTTTGGATCCAGATATCTTTATTACAACACTAACAATGTAGTGACACAAACATGCAAGAAATAAAAAATCCTGAAAACATGTCAAGAACTATGAAAGCTAAAAACAAAGATTCAGTGCTTGACCTGGCCAAACATAGTAAGCAGATGAGTAGTCCAAGTGAATTTAAGAGGGAAACAGATGGACAGTGCTGTAATTATAACAATAGCCCTTGTATTAAATAACTTTAAATACTTTATGACAAAATTATCTCAAAGGACTTCACAAGCACCAATACATTAAACACAAAAGACCACAGAGCAGATTAGTGAAGCTACTAGTGCAGATATGCCTGCATGGCAGTGGGACAGACACCTCACTTAATGTGTAATGTGTGAATATTATCACCTAAACCACATGCTACTCAGATAGGCTTATTACCAGTTTTACACTGAAATCCTGCAGTAGTCCTCAACAAAGCAGACCAAACCAAAATGTAGCCACCTGTGCTAAAAATCACATAATCAAATAAAGGCTTTAAGGAATATGCCAAATCATGCTGATTATATATATATATATATATATATATATTTCACTCTCTCTCTCTATATATATATATTTCACTCTCTCTCTATATATATATATATATTTCACTCTATATATATTTCACTCTCTATATATATATTTCACTCTCTATATATATATATTTCACTCTCTATATATATATATATTTCACTCTATATATATATATATTTCACTCTATATATATATATTTCACTCTATATATATATATTTCACTCTATATATATATTTCACTCTATATATATATTTCACTCTATATATATATATTTCAATATTATATATTTCACTGTAACAGCAGATTCTTCTCTACTTGAGTCAGCATAACCAAGTACCCTTTATTTTACCTCTTCCAAAAACAGTACCCTGAAGTAATTTAGATGTTACTAAGTGTTTTCACTGTTGTACGTATTCCTTGTTGCCGCCTTACACAACTCACAGTTCTACGGAGCATTTGATTTTGGAGAATGGAGACTCCGCCAATCCTTAAATCATAAAAGCCATTTAGATATAGAACCAGTTGTAATTTTCAACACCGGTTTTCTGCACTTGTGCATATCTGACTTGCAGACATTCTTGGTAACCTGAATATGTCTGCTGACCCACGGGCATTTGGAAAGGGGAATATAGCAATACCTTTGTCTTCCTGGCTCATGTTTGCAACCAGTCTGCCCCTCATGGTCAACAGTAATCTAGCACTGATTTATGAGAAACCAGAGATTCTTCTAACCTGAACATTCATTGTTGTTTTTCTCTAGATGTAGAATGCCCTCAATGGAAGACGAATTGGTTAGGACGTAAAAACACTGAAACAAATTTATCTATGTAACATTAAACAAGCATAATTCTATTACTCAAATGTACACTATTCGAACTAATCCAACCAGTATCCTTATAACATATACAAACAGGAGGGCAGCAAAGGGCGAGTTGAAAATAAATCTCATCTTTCAATCTTACATGCAGGCCTTTCCCTTTCTCATTTCTTGACAGAATAATGAAAGGAAAATCCCCTAGCTTCTCAAGTCCTGCTAACAGGCACAATTTGGACTCGTCATTTCTGGTCCCAGAGAATCAGCCCTGCCTGTGGTATGGGGCCAGGATCTACTTCTTAACTCCAGTTTAATCTGCAAAGATTAATGTTTGCAACTAAGATCACAGTAAAGAAAGCAGACAGCTAGCTGCAACAAGAGAAATCGTCTTTTCTTCAAAAGGGTTTGACACAAGTCTCCAGATTACATTTACAGCAATGTGAGGGCTTTATTCATCAAGTTGGCTTTCAAGTTCTGCAAAGGCTGCCTTTTGTTTTCAGATCTTCAGAGAAGCCTTGTAATTCCCTGTGTCAAGGGCACAACAGAATCTGTGATCTGCAAGCAACTCAGCTCATCAGCATTAATTATTGCTCTGCCAGGCTTGTAAACAAATGTAATCAGGAGTCTAATGCGGAGGTCCCAGCGAGGATGCCACCTCTTCCTCTGCCTGCTCATTCCCAGTCTCCTTCCAGCTCTCTTCTCCCCATTAACTGTTGGCTTTCCCCACTTTCCAGCATTTTTTCTTCTCTGCTTATGTTGTTTCTCCCTGGGTGAGCACATCTGCTTTCCTGGCTTCAGCTATACTGTACAATGATGACTTCAAATTAAACATTTTTGGTGTCAGTCTCTCAGAAGTTCCACACCTTTATTTCTAAGTGCTGAATGCAACTCAAACCACCATTTCTTCTTTTAATATTTATTTATTTGAAAGTTACACGCAGAGAGAAGCAGAGGCAGAGAGAGAGAGGTATCTTCCATGCGTTGGTTCACTCCCCAGTTGACCACAACGGCCGGGACTGAGCTGGCCAGGAGCCAGGAGATCTTCTGGATCACACATGGATGCAGGAGCCCAAAGACTTGGGCCATCTTCTACTGCCTTCCCAGGTGCATTAGCACAGAGCGGGATTGGAAGTGGAGCAGCCAGCACTTGAACTAGTGCCCAGATGGGATACCAGCACTGCAGGTGGTGGCTTTACCTGCTACGCCACAGCGCCGGTCCCTGAAACCCCCATTTCTAAAACTGGTTCGTGCTGCACCCTCGTCACTCTCAAATCAGCAACTGCTTCTCCTCCAAGTTCTCAATCTGACAAGACAAAGTCTTTACACTGCTTAACCAGTAGGCATTAAAAATAATCTCAAATTCTGATGTGACTGACCTCTCTCCCTTATTCCTACATTGTTCTGCCATATCCAGTTAGCAGATTTCCTCACTCATAATGCAAAACTTTCCAGCAATGCTTCTACTTGGTACCCATTATCTGACATCAGTTACTCCTCATTTCTCAGCTCCATGACTCCCAGCCCACAACCATCTGACACTCTCATTTTCCTCCCATGCGAAAGTGCGATCTTTATAACCAAATACTCTGCTTTTCTGTTGTTCCTATTTCGTATTTTCTAATTAGTAATTGATGGAATAGCTTTAAGTCTTAACCATTTCAATTTTGACAAGTTGCCTTCTTAAATCTCAGTTTGCTTCATGTTGCTATTACTGTAAATCAGAACCCTAGTTTGGCATTACAGCTAGTTATCACCCATACTCTACCCATCTCCCACCACCTTCTCCTAAACAACGCAATCTAGAGATACTGAAGTTTGTTCACTGCTCACTACTGATGTCTTAACAGTGTCTGGCACAATGGAAACCTGGAATAAATGCCTGTTCATTTTAGCTATCTGTGCAAAGCACTTCATATACTTCCTGTTTACCATTGCAAATACTTGTCTCTCCTTGGAATTACCTGCCTTTCTCTTCTGAATGTGGCTAAAGGGGAAAAAAAAAGTTGAAATGAGAGAGAAAGACATGGAGACAGAAAGAGGTCTTTCATCAGCTGGTCCACTCTCCAAAAGGCTGCAATGGCCAGGGCAAAACCAGGTGCTTCATCAGGGTCTCCCACATGGGTTCAGGGGCCCAAGCACCTGGACTATATTTTACTCCTTTCCTAGGTGCATTAGCAGGGAGCTAGACCAGAATTGGAGCATTAAGAACGCAAATCAGCACCCATGTATGCTACTGGCATCACATGTAGTGGCTTAACCCACTATGCCACAATGCTGGTTTCTAATCCATCCTTTCTTTTAAATCTAACTGATGTTAGGCACTTTTCCTCACTTGCCATTATTTCATTAAACAATTTATTTAGCACATACCAAGAACTTCATATATAGGAGACAAGAGCCACAGTCTAGTGTTGAAAGCAGTTGCCTAATACTTTTTATTGTTTCTTACATATTCAGATCTAGGTTTCTTTCCCATTCCTCTGAACTTGGCACAAAGTAACCCTTTTAAGTTAATCAGAGTTATTGTATAAGTTTTTAAAAACAGCCTGTAAATTAGAATTTGGTATACTTTCTAATGGTCTGCAACACTATCTCTTGTATCCCCTTGAAAGTTTGTAAATCTTCTAGCCTGTAGTAAATGATCAATAAACGATAGTTATTGATGTAACTGAGTGTACAATCTAGCAATTTGCCTTTGATTTCTGATTAAAGTTGAAATCCAGCCAATCTCACCTTTGCAATGAGGTTAAATAAGGTATGATAGCAACTCCATGAAGTATGGACTCTGTAACATGATAAAGTAAGTTCAACTATGAAACTGGGGCACCTTGGATGTTTACTGTGTCTTTTCACGATTCAGGAATTTGAAATTACCATATTGCTATTAAAAAAACTAATTATGGCCAGCGTTGCAGCTCACTAGGCTAATCCTCTGCCTGTGGCGCCGGCACACCGGGTTCTATCCCCGTCAGGGTGTCGGATTCTGTCCCAGTTGCTCCTCTTCCTGTCCAGCTCTCTGCTGTGGCCGGGAGTGCACTGGAGGATGGCCCGGGTCCTTGAGCCCTGGACTCACATGGGAAACCAGGAGGAAGCACCCGACTCCTGGCTTCGGATCAGCGCAGCGCACCAGCTGCAACATGCCGGCCATAGCGGCCACTTGGGGGGTGAACCAATGGAAAAAGGAAGACCTTTCTCTGTCTCTCTGTCTAACTCTGCCTGTCAAAAAAGAAAAAAAAAATGCTAATCACATTGGTAAGTTTAAGAATGTGGATAGGAATGAAAAAATGAGTTGGTTAAGTCAGTTCTTCCTAGATTGATAAACTCTCACAGGGAAGCAGCACAAAGCGATACACAGAAGATAAACCCAGGTTTTAGTCAAACTAGAAAAGGAAATTTTATAATTGATCCTTTAAAGTAAGAAATTGTTAAAGTACGTGACATTTTATGAATTTTAAATATAAGTTTACATTGTAAATTATATAGTTTTTAATATGAACTTAGTTATTTTTATGTCCTGATTTTTAAAACCCTGATCAGCATAAACACCCAGCCTATAGAAGACAGGAAGTCAAGAATTCTAGAGAGCGCTTTAGGGTAAAAGCAGGTAGCAAATTCCTACCCCTCCTATAGTAATCATTTCTAGCTTTACAGTCACTTTTATGGGGTTCTTGATTTCTTCTGGATTCCTTCTGGAGGTAATTAACTGGTAACTGAGAAGTATACTGGAGAGCCTTCAGCACACCACACTCCATGGTTTGATGCCAATTTGCAACAGGATTTACAGCAGTATTGCAATGGACTGCACAAACCACTTAGCCCAAAGATCCCCACCCTCCAGAATTAGCATTTTCTTTTTTGTTCACCTTAGGATCAGATGTGCCTCTCTTTAAGTACTAGCTTTGAGAAGGACCCTGACATCAAACTGGTCAGTACTTCCAAAAATGTGTAATTACAGAGCATGTTCAGAGGACAGAGTTCAGCTTTAATGACTTAAAATTATGTGCTTACTTGTCTGTTTTCCTTGGATTTGTCATAAAGAATTCATCATTTTGCCTTTAGAAAGCTACAACTGGTGAGGAGACTTGCAGAAGCTATATACTAAAGCCTAGAGCCTTCTCATAAAATATCCTACATTAACTTCAACATAAAATCATGAGAAACTATTAAAAGTTTAAGAGAACTATCTAGACATAAATTAAAATGGAATTAGAAAATTGAATGGCTGTTGTACGACATCTTGTTAGACATTTTATCAATCTGTCTGATATATCCAAAAAAATATGATAGGGAGGAAAATTTAGAAGATTTTACCCAATTGGGATCAAGTATGTGAAAGTACAGATACAGGATTTAAATCAATGTCTATCTAAATCTAGCATATAGTTAGATCCCTCTTGGTATTCATGAAGGATTGGTTCCAGGATCCCCAGAGATTGTCAAAACCTGTATATGCTCAAGTCCCCACTAGAGGACTGTAAAGTATTTGCACATAATATACTCACTTCCAGTATTTGCATATGACCTATATATTTTCCTCTCATAATTTGAACCAATCATTTCTAGATTGCATATAAATCGTAACACAATGTAAGTTCTATGCAAATAGCTGTGATCTTTCAAGTGTTTGGGGAATACAAAGAAAAGAGAAGTTGTATTAAATTCGACATTTTCCTTTTTGCAATTTTTTTGATCCTTGGATGGTTGAATCTATACAGAAGTCATAGATATGAACCAACTGTATATACAAGGGTACTTCAAGTATTTCATGGAAAATGAAATTAAAAGTAAACTGACTTTAGTGCAAAGAAATTTTGAGGGACATAGATTGTGGCTCAGTAGGTTATGCCACCACTTGGAACACCCACATTCTATATCAGGGTGCCAGTTCAAATCCCAGCTGCTCAGTTGCTCACCTAGCTTCCTGCTCATGTGCCTGGGATGCAGAAGGTGACAGAGCAGATGGAGTGCTTGGGCTACTGCCATCCCATGGGAGATACAAAGAGTTCTGGGCTCATAGTTTTAGCCATGATTGTTGTGGGCATTTGAGGAGTCAAACAGCAACTCGGAGACTGTTCTGTTGCTTTGCTTTTCAAGTTAATGACAATAGACAAGAAAGCTTTTGAAACCTAATGTTGTTAGAAATGAGTGGTATAGAGGTTGTTGTCTTTGTACAATAAAGAACTCAGGAATTCGACAGAGTAGTGAGCAAGGCAGGAAAGTTTAATGGATGGTGCATCCATCGTAACAGATGGGCACCTCTCCAGATGAAATCAGAGAATGCCTAATCATTCTGAGTGGAATAATCAAGCCTTCATAGTTTAATGGAGAGAACACATCTGACTTGCTGGGCTGGCATTTAAGCAATGAACAGAGAGCTGAGTGAAATACACCTTATAGACCAGGTAGGCATCTCAAGAGAGACTGAGTATGTATGTAGTCAATATTCAGGCTGGGGACTATAAGCAAATGGGATCCAGTTCATTCTTCCATTTTTCCTTTCCCCCAACCATCTTTTCCTAGACAAAGGGTTTTGCTGGGTGTGAAACACATGAAATTCGTCCAAAGGCTCTATTGCCTATGTTATCAGACTAGGCAGCACACCTGGCATCAAGCAGAGAGGATTCTCCCAGGGTGCCCTCCTTTGGATAATGCTGGGACCATCTATAAAGTTATTGGAGTATGAGCAGGACTTTGCAGCGTAAAATACTGAACTAATTCTAAGGTGAACTCCTAAGGCTACTAGAAATTGGTATATTCTCTTCTATATGTACTTTGTTTTCCTCAGACCACCCTCACACAGAGGCTTTAACTTCCTAACATTACTACATTTGGATCTTTTAAAAAAGTTCATGAAACAGCTCACCAAGAAAAACATGCATATATTTAAAGTTATTTTGCTTTAAAACAAATTATATTTTTCCACCAACACTTGCTATAGTATCTTGTCTCCTACAAAGTACATAGCTGAATTCTATGGCCACTTTGAATTTATGAAAAAAGTAAACTTAGGCTCTTTAAGAGAAGGTTAAATATATGTGAAGACTGATTTTTTCTGTCTTACAAACTGAATCATGCACTAGTGAGTCAAATTACAATTTTCCTTGGTTCATGATTTTGTAAATAAACATGGCATTGCTTTTGGCAGTGTGTCAGTATGGCTTGTTTTCACAACATAAACTAAATGAAGTCATGGAGCAGCATTTCTGGCCTGGTCATAACAATATAATTTATGCCATATTAGCCTTTTCATATCATATTGATTTTTCCGGCTGAAAGGTTTCCAAAACCACAATAGAAGCTAATTCTGTGTTAAGGAACAATAGTATCAAATTAAATGTTAAGGTATGTGCCAATTCAAATACTCAGTCATTCAAAATCATTGGATTCAACCATGACTGGAGTTGTAGGTGATGAAAGAAGGTAACAAAACAAAGATGAAAACCAGAAGCAATTATATGCTAGGGCCAATAATAAGCACTTCCAGCAAATATTGAACCTGCAGGCTAACAGTGTTAGAAAAAAAAAAAAAACAAGCACTTGAAATGATTAAGAAATTGATGTGAAGTGATATAAAGGAAAACCTCAGATACAGTAGGTATTTACAAATCATTTGTTCCTGAGGCTCAAAACTTTTTTTTTAATTTTTTTTTTAATTTTTTGACCAAAAACTTTCTTCACAGAATGTTTCCAACACTGACTCCCACATAAGGATCCTTTTTCATGACTTTAAAATATTGCTTAAGAAGCTCTGCATCTCCTATTATATTTCGGAGCATAAATTTCTTTATATTCACCTCTGAATCTCAGCTACAACTCTTGTCAAGTTGAACAGTATTTTGGGGCCAAAACAAACTAAAAGCACTCCTTTGTAATTAGAAAGTATATGCATTTCAGAGACAGAGAAACAGATACACAATCCCGGAAGGCCACAGTCACCTTCAGGACTGGGCCAGGCCAAGACGGTGAACCCTTTCCAGGTCTCCCAAGCGGAGGGCAGAAGCCCGACTGGTTCCCTCAGCACAGCTGCCCCCAGGTGTTTGCAGTAGCAGGACACTACAATCAGGAGCCAGAGCTGGGAAGCTAAGCCCATGCTCTAATATGGAACAAAGCCATTTTCACTAGGCTAAATAACCACCCCTAAAAAAGCTTTCAATATGCTTTTTCCCCTGCTTTTTTCCTTAAAGAAGTTACTCAATTTTAGGTTTGTAAATGTGGGTGACAAACCAAGTGTTTTAAAAGGATAAAAATGGGTTCTGTGGTAAAACTATTTTAAACAATTGTGGACGTTTCATAGATGTAATACTGTAGTGTTGTCTTCACTACATCTCCCAGCGGTCATTTTCTGCCCCTTCACAGAAAATACCCCAGAATCACCACATCAAAGATTAAAACTTGTATCCACAAAAGCAAGATTTCTTCATCAAGATAAAATTACTGGATTATGTCAACCACATGAGAGGTCTAGAGTCAGTTGCTGGTTCTTGACTTTGGCCCAGCCCAGATCGGACTGTGGACTCATTCAGAGAGTGAACCAGCAAATGGAATATCTTTCTCCCTCGTTCTGCATAGATGTTTTGTCTGTTACTCCGCCTTTCAAACACGAGTCTTTAGTCATCTCCACTATTTAACACCTTACAACTGATTAAAAACAAGCTTGCTAGCATGTCTACAGTGATTTATCTTGGTGGAGGAGCATTTGGCCCATCACTGAAGCTGCTTGTGCCCATATTTCGTTTGACTCCCAGCTCCACTTTCAATTCCAATTCGACTAAGGTACTCCCTGAGAGGCAGCAAGCAACAGCTCAGTTACTTAGGTCAGTGCTGCTCATGTAGGACACCCGGATTAAGTTCCTAGCTCCTGTCTTCAGCCTGGCCCAGCCCCAGTTTCATGATCATCTGAGGGATAAATCAACACATTTAAGCTTTGTCTCCCTTTTTAAATTTTTATTTAATATAAAGAGAACAAGTCTCACATATTTCTTAAATACAATTCGAAACAGATCACCACACTTCCCTCCCTCCACCCCCTCCTTTGTCATTAATTTTTTAAACAGTTTCAGTCTACTTTATAATCACAGGCTTAATATACCCCAACCCTAATACTAACACTCAACAAGTAAAAAGTAGGAAGACCACAGTTCCAGAGTATAAACAAGGACTAAAGACAATCAAATCACAGGCTGCCCATTTCATTCCAATGTATTTTTTTTTTTTTGGTTTCTAAATTAACTATTATCTATCAAAGAACACTTAATTTTTGCTGAAGACTAGCTTATTTCACTAAGCATAATGTTTTCCAGTTGTACCCACTTTGTTGCAAAAGACGAGATAATTCATTCTCTTTTATGGCTGAATAGTATTCCACAATGTATATACACATTTTCTTTACCCATTCATCAGTTGTTGGACATCTGGGCTGATTCCCTGTCCTAAGTTCTGTGAGTTGAGCTGCAATAAACATGGGGTCACTGACAAGATTGTCATATGACGATTTCATTTCCTTTGGGTAAATTCCCAGGAATGGGATGGCTTGGTCATATTGTAGATCTATTTTCAGATTTCAAAGATACCCCCATACTGCCTTCTGTAGTGGTTGTACGAGTTTACATTCCCACCAGGAGTGGATTAGAGTAACATTTTCCTCCTTCATCCTTGCCCACATTATCTTTTGATTTGGGGATGATAGCCATTCTAACTGGGGTGAGGTGAAACTTTATTGTTTCCTGTATTTGCATTTCCTTGATGGCTAATGATCCTGAGCATCTTTCACATGGCTATTGGACATTTGCATTTCAATATTTGAAAAATGCCTGTTGATGTCCTTCGCCCATTTCTTAATCAGGTTGTTTTATTGTTGAGTTTCTGGAGGTGTTTATAGATTTCGGGTATCATTCCATTATCAGTTGCATATTCTGCAAAAATTCTCTTCCATTCTGTTGGTTGCCTCCTCACTTTGGCGAGTTTTCTTTGTAGTATACAAGTTTATTTTGACATAATCCCATTTGTCCATTTTTGCTTTTATCAACTGCTTCTGGGGTCATTCTCTAAATTTCAATAAATAATTTCATCTCAATGTCACCAATTTGTAGACTTAAATCACACTTCAAAATATGGCTTCATAAAAACACAAAGAGGATAAAGCCACTGCCTGTGATGCCAACATCCCACATGGGCACCGGTATGAGTCCCAGATGCTCTGTTTCCAATCAGGCTACCTACTTGTGCTCCTGGGAAGGCAGCAGAGGATGGCCTAGGTTCTTGGGCCCCTATACCCATATGGGAGACCTGAAGCAAACTACTAGCTCTGTCCTGGCCCAGCTCTAGCCATTCCAAGTGTGAGGCAGTGGATTCAAGACCTCCTTTTCTTCTTTCAAATAGGTGAAATAAACCTTTACAAGATGAAATACCAATAATAGTTTAAATAACTAGATAATGTATTTTAGCTACAGTGCACACAAAAAACAAAAAACATAACAAAACAAAACAAAACAGAAAACCAGAAAACAGGAACAGGCATGCAGCCTAATCATTAAGATGCCTGTGTCCTATGTTGGAGTTAAGAATTAGACCATGCATTACAAGTCCTAACCACAGCTTTTCATCAAAAAAATTCTGAGGCAGAGGTAATGGGTGAAGTAATAGCATGCCTGCTGTCCACATTGTAGACCTGTATTGCATTCCTGGCTCCCGACTTTGATGTTACCCAGCCCAATCATTGCAGTCATTTGGGGAATAAAGCAGCAAGTCAGTTATCTTTCTCTTCCCATCCTCTCATTTGCATCTCTGAAGGGTTGTGTTTTTCTACTTTCTATCTATGATGAGTAATTTTTTTTTGTTTGTTTTGACAGGCAGAGTTAGACAGTGAGAGAAAGAAAGGCCTTCCTTCCGTTGGTTCACCCCCCAAATGGCTGCTACAGCTGGCACGCTGCACTGATCTGAGGCCAGGAGCCAGGTGCTTCCTCCTGGTCTCCCATGAGGGTGCAAGGCCCAAGCACTTGGGCCATCCTCCACTGCACTCCCAGGACACAGCAGAGAGCTGGACTGGAAGAGGAGCAACTGGGACAGAATCCAGCACCCAGACTGAGACTAGAACCCGGGGTGCTGGCGCCGCAGGCGGAGGATTAGCCTAGTGAGCGGAGGCGCCAGCCAAATAATTCTGTTATTAACAATTCCTGCTCCAAGTGTTAGCAGTCATGTTTTCCTTTCTCTGGAACATACAATTTGAAGTGGTAATTTTATGTCAACATATTGAGGAAAAGTCAACTCACTCTTCAAAGTTACTGTTATATTGGTATTTGTATGTTGGAATGCTCTTGAAATTTCTACTCTCTCGTTGGTTATCAAAGCATTATTTGATTACACACATTGTAGAGTATGGTATTTCAGTTTAACGTTGCATTTGATTAATGACTGATGAAGTTAAACATCTTTTTATGTACTCATTTGTGTATCTCTTTTTTTGGACAAAGATCTCTTCAAAGTCCTCACAGTGTTTAATTGGGTTTACTCTTGAGCTTTTAAGTGTACATTACACATACATACATGTAATTACTATGTATGAGTATCTGTGAGGAGTGAAGATTCTTATCATATGTTTACCAAATTTTCCTCTAATATTCTGCATTATCTTTTTAGAATATTTTCACAGTGCATCACTTACATTAAAAACTTTCATTTTGATAGACCAGTTTACCAAATTATTCATTTCTCATTTGGTTTTGGTGTATCTAAGAAATCACTACACACTTGTAGATCACAAGTATTTGTTATACCTTATTCTAACACTTTAGTACTTCCATCCCTTATGCTTGGTTTTTGATACATTTTTACCTGGTTTGTCTAAACGATTATTCTTCAATAAATTATGAGGGAAGATGTTAACCTCTATTCTTCTGCTTGAAGATATGAACTTGTTCCATGATCATTTGGTGAAAAATGAAGGTATTGCATTGTTTGGTTTCTTCTTTCATTTTTAATTTTAAGCTTATTGATTCACACATTTGTGAATGTTCCAATTTTCCATCTGTTTTTTATTTAGTGTTCTGATAAGAGAAAATGCTTGGTAGGACATACATTCCTATTTATTAATCATCCACTGTATGACAGAGTCTATCCTGGAGAAATGTCCCAAGTACACGTGAAATGATAGCGAACGGTTTTGCTCAGTGTTCCATAGTTGCCTGTCAGTTCTAATTTTCTAATTGTCTTATAATATTGCTCAGCTTCTCCATTTCTTTGAACCCGGCCTAATCATCCCTTTTACTTTTGAAAGTGGATGTTACTTCTACCCAACAGATAGGGAATCACCAACACACAGTGCTTATTAATTTGACTGTGTTTGGAGTTAAAATCTTTGAAGAGATTAAAGCTGTCAAGTAGGGCCTAAAATAAGAACTAATGTCTCTGTAAGAGGAAGAATACCAAAGGAGCATGTACACAATGAAAAGATTAAACAAATTCACACATTACACTAGAAAATAGGTGCCTGTAAATAAAAAGGTACATAAAAACAAAGATGCTTAGAAAGCAAACGTGAGCTCTTTATTCCTAGATACAACCTATTTCAATCTAAAATGTCTCCTCTAGAGAACATACAATTGAATCTTTCATTCCTCAGACCTGATGATCTCTGCCTTTTGGTTTGATCATTTAATTCAATCACTTCTATTGTTACTGATATTGATGGATTTACACTCGACATTTTCCATTTTGTTTTAAGTCTCATGACTTGTCAGCACCTTTCACTCCACCATGGACGTTTATAAAGCTTTCATTTTCTAGTTTAACATTTCAGTTCATTTCTATTTGTTAAGAGAAATTTTCATGACAAATTGTGCAGATGGGTAGTCTACCACGTGGTATTCTTTATGAAATTTTTATTTGAAAGATGAGAGGCAGATAAGAGCTAGAGAAACCAAGTCTAGAGATCATATGAACTGGGACATTCCTAAAATGCTTATAATAGCCATGGGACCAAATCTGGGTGCCAGGCATTCAGTCCAGGTCTTCCAAACAGGTGGCAGGCTCAATTACTCGAGTCATCACCACTACCAATCAGAGTTCACATTAGTAGGAATATACAGTTAGGAGACACAAAAAGGAATTAAACTCACGTATTCAGTTGTGGGAGACAGGTGTCTTAACCACCAGTTTGACTGGTAAGCCAAACATTTACTCCTGATGTTTTGATACATGTATACATTGTATAATGTCTCCAGTCAGAATAAACCTATCTATTCCAACATTTAACATTTCATGGGTGCCAGTGCTGTAGCACAGTACGCTAAGCCTCTGCCTGTGGCACAGGCATCCCATATGGGTGCCAGTTCATGTCCTGGCTGCTCCTCTTCCAATCCAGCTCTGTTATGGTCTGGCAAAGCATTGGAAGATGACTCAAATCCTTTGGTCCCTGCACCCTTATGGGAGACTGGAAAGAAGCTCCTGGCTCGAGATTGGCTCAGCTCTGGCCATTGTGGCTATTTGGGGAGTGAATCAGTGGATGGAAGACCTTTCTCTGTCTCTCCCTCTATCTGTAACTCTACCTTTCAACTAAATGAACACAGTCTTTAAAAAAAAAATTCATTATCTTGAGAACATTCAGAATCCTATTTTAAAATAAACATTCAGTATATTTTGAGTAGTCACCTTACTGTACAAAGAACACTGAAATTTCTCTTTAAGTGTAATTTAGTAACCATTAACTAAGTTTCCTCCATGCGTCCTCTCCTCACTTTCTTAGTTTACTAATAACCACCATTATACTACTTACATCTGTGAGATTAACATTTTCCATATTCCTCAAGTCAGTGAAATCATGCAATAGTTGTCTTTTGGTATAATGCTTATTCCACTGAGTATGTCCAGTTCTAAACAAGTTGCAATTGACATGATTTCATTCTTTTATATGCTTAAATAGGATGCTATTGTTTACATGTGTCAAGTTTTTATTTTAATTAGGCAATGAGAATTTTTTCTATTTTTTCATTACTTAAGATAGTGCATATGTTTCTTCAACAGTAATTTAATTTTGATATAATCTCAGTAACAAATGCTATATCAGATGGCAAAATTATTTTTAAAGGCCCCTCCAGACTTTTATTAAGTTTTTAACTATATATCTTGAGCTATTTTCTTAATGATTGCTCAAGAGTTTACTACCTTTATGTATATTTATCAGGGTACTCCAAAACATTTATAGAAAGTGTAATTAAAAGTTTGTGTTAACGGCTGGTGCCATGGCTCACTAGGCTAATCCTCCACCTGTGTCACCGGCACCCCGGGTTCTAGTCCCGGTTGGGGAGTCGGATTCTGTCCCAGTTGCTCCTCTTCCAGTCCAGCTCTCTGCTGTGGCCCGGGAAGGTAGTGGAGGATGGCCCAGGTTTTTGGGCCCTGCACCCGCATGGGAGACCAGGAGGAAGCACCTGGCTCCTGGCTTCAGATCCGCACAGCGTGCCAGCTGCAATGCGCTGGCCTTTGTGGGCACTTGTGGGGTGAACCAATGGAAGGAAGACCT
Source organism: Lepus europaeus (assembly GCF_033115175.1). NCBI lineage: Eukaryota > Metazoa > Chordata > Mammalia > Lagomorpha > Leporidae > Lepus > Lepus europaeus. Next base: position 19,288,559 of record NC_084848.1, read on the forward strand.
TTCTCTCTGTCTCTCTCTCACTGTCTAACTCTGCCTGTCAAAAAATAAAAGTTTGTGTTGGAAGAACAAAAACTTTCAAGTGTGAAATATTCTTATAATACACATTTTCTGTTAACTTTTAAAGACCCTTTATATTCATAGTTTCAAGTTTTTTGAACCAAAACAGCTTTTAATTTCTTCTAAACTTTAAAATGCCTACACAGTAACATAAAATAAACAAAAATTAATCAGATTTTTAAAGGTAACTCATGGATGATTTATTCAATAGATATTTGTTATGTCAATTTGTTCAGTCACTATAAATTTTCCATCAACATAGAGAAAAATATAAAATCGGACAGATGGAGAGAAAAATGACAGTTTTATTAGTGATAAAGCTGGGTTTGCTGGTACAAATTATGTATCCATCCACAGTAAGACTTCCCGATACCATCAGCGATTTCAACATGGGTCATCACGACTATTGGCCACCTCACGCCCACTTCTCACTGGGGCAGAGGCTGACTTAGAAGCTTACTATAACAATGATCAAAAAGGAAACCAATACATGGACTGAGCAGGCAGGATGTTCTAAAAATGGAAACCTACAAGCAAATGAGATTCATGTTTAATTTTCTTCCAATCTCAGCCAAAAGAAAAAAAAAACTGATTTGCACACTTTTATACAGATATTAAAATCTGTGTATGTACATGCCCAAAGTGGTGGTGGCCCATGACGAACATCTACACAGAGCAACCGCAGAGGCAGTAACCAGTGCTGACACTCACTCCATCTGAAGCTCTACCTTCTCTATCCACTGCATGTTTCAGTCCAATTTCTTTGACTATTCGTTTTTAAATAAATTTAACTGACAGAATCATCTGTTTTAAAATATTCCTTCTAAAATATGGAAATGAGGCTGCCTTACGAAAAATAGTCTCCTCTAAATAGTTTTCTCTAGGTGGCCCTTCTAAGATGTGTAGCCTACAAGAGACATCACATATTATATTCTTTCTCAAGTTTATGACCATTTTCCATCTTAGTTCAGAATGAAACCACCTGATGCAGTCATACTAGCCAGACAACTGTCTTGCTGATCTACCCAGCTGTTCTTATGTTTATAGTCTCTTTTTCTTGACAGATAGAGATAGAGAGAGATGGAGAGAAAGGTCTTCCTTCCATTGGTTCACTCCCCAAATGGCTGCTACGGCTGGTGCGCTGCGCCGATCCGAAGCCAGGAGACAGGTGCTGCCTTCTGGTCTCCCATGCAGCTGCAGAGCCCAAGCACTTGGGCCATCCTCCACTGCACTCCCGGCCCACAGCAGAGAGCTGGACTGGAAGAGGAGCAGCCGGGACAGAACCGGCACCCCAACCGGGACTAGAACCCAGGGTGCCGGTGCTGCAGGCAGAAGATTAGCCTAGTGAGCCACGTAATAGCTGATTTATGATCCCAATCAACCAACTCTGTTAGTATTTTATAGGTATCTGGTATTCTGTCTACATCTAAATTAGATCACAAGCTCTTCAGGACAAGCACCTTGTCTTCACTGCTTTATGCATTGCTAAGCTCCATGTACACTTACCATACTCTATAAATATTCTCACAGATTATTTATAACAGGTCTAACACAGCAAGCAATTTCACCAGGGTCACTGTACCCTGGTGGATTTAAAGCTACATAAATTATAGTAGCTAGCTACTTTGTAATATTTTATCTAGAAAAATCTAAATTCTACAGCAATGTTGAGTCCAATTTTTCCAGCTTGCTAAAAAAAAAAAAAAAAAAAATAGCCAACATGGCTTAGTGACATTTCCAAGTCTCTGAAAGCTGAAGTATACCATCAACAATAGTAACATCAGTATCAGTTCAAATCTAAATTATAGACAGAACAATGAATTCAAATCTCATTTCTGTTGTTTATATTTGAGTTTGGAATTCTCTAAAATCTTAGTTTCCTAATTATTGAGATGAGTTCTATAATAGTAGTTGTAATTACCCCATGGTCATGCTTTAAGATTAACAAGACATATTAATCCTTCTAGCAGGTAGAAATCCTGGTAGTATGAACAATAAGAATAGCAGTAACATCAGTAGCAGTGTAAGTAAAAATGGACATAGGTGGATTTGGACAAAGTATAGAATTCAGTATCAACCAAAGGAAGAGGAAAATAAAGAATGGATAGGGAAGCCAGTGCTGTGGCACAGCAGGTTAAAGCCCTGGCCTGAAGAACCGGCATCCCATATGGGCACTGGTTCTAGTCCTGGCTGCTCCTCTTCTATTCCAGCTCTCTGCTATGGACTGGGAGAGCATCGCTCTCGGCCTTTTGGCTAAGATCAAGTGTGGACTGGGAGAGCAGTAGAAGATGGCCTGAAGTTCACGGCTCCTGCACCTACTTCGGAGACCCAGAAGAAGCTCCCGGCTTTGGATCGGCGCAGCTCTGGCTGTTGCAGCCATCTGCAGAGTGAACCAGCAGATGAAAGACCTCTCTCTATCTCTACCTCTCTGTAACCGTCTTTCAAATAAAAAATAAATAAATAAATCTTAAAAAAAAAAAAGGATGGGAATTCCATAACCAAATTTGGCATATGACTACAAGTATACCAAACTTACCAATTGTATGTCCTCACTTCAAAGTTGTGTTGACATTTTGACTGCAGCTTCTATGAAATCTAGACAAATTAAAATCCATGAAAAATTTCACTAATATGGCTCTTGCATTGATAAAAAGCTGGTATTTTGAGTCCTCAGAAGTATATACACCAACTTGTCTAGAATACTCTAACCTAGGAGCAAGACATATTAAGTCATCAAACAGCATCTTCCTAAATCACGCATCCATCAAACCCTGCAGCAATGCTATGTTCCTCACATACACTCAACGTTTGACAGCTAGTGACCATTTCTTTTAAGGAGAGTCATTGGTTACTCTTCAGTTTGAGTTCTAACTAGCAAGGGATTGGCTTAGTTTATACATTAGCCTTTTGTGAATTCAGGATCTATTCCATAGATACTAAACTTCCATTATTCTAACACAGTAATTTTCCAATGATTGAGATACTTTAGAACCACATCTTAAAATTCAATGATTAAAGATATATCCAGACTATTGAGTTTGTCTGATCAGCCACTGAATTTACAGATGCTCTCACCTCGAACACTCATTCTAACAAAATTTGAAAATATGAAGAATGAGTAACATTTAGTACAGCAGTTAACTTGCTCCTTGGGATATCTGCAACTTATGTTGGAGTGTCTGGCTCATGTCTCAACTCTTGTGCTTCTAATCCATCTTCTTGATGCATCCTGGCAGACAGCCAGTGATGGCTCAAGTACCTGGATCCAGTCACCCAAAGGGGACACCTGGATGAAGTTCCAGGCTCCTGGTTTCCATCTGGTCCAGCCCAGGAATGAACCACCAGATGAAAAATCTAGGTCTCACTTTCAAATAAGATGATTTTTTTTATATGAAAAAAGAAAATCCAACTTGATTCTAGATCTCTAATACAAAAATGTATGTCAGTGAACCAGGATTTTTCATATTAGTAAAAAAAAATAATTAAAATCCATCACTGATACTTGCAGTGAAAAAAAAAAATTACCTCTATAATTCATTACATTCTTGACATGGGAGGTAGGGAATGAAAGACAAAAAAAAAAAAAAATCAAGAAAATACCCATCAGTGGAGAAAATTATGAGAATTTGGAAATAATTAAGATTAAAAATAAGCCATGTTGAAGCTTCCATCTTTCCCTTTATCTCAGCCATTACTTAGAAAAGAAATGAGAAGGGACATCCTTCCAGAACTAAACAGAGACTTAGATATATCTTACACAAATTAATGCTCCACTTTTGGTTTCCTTTTGCCAAGCACTTGAAATAAAGGGTACTTCTACCATATACAAATTCAAGACAGTCAGTACTTTTTGTTCAACAAAAGCAGCCTCATTACTGGTAAATACTACATGTTCCCAGCAACCACAGTAGTGGTTTAACAGGAGGACTTTCTTCAACTTATATAGCCCAATTTCCTATAGAATCTTGACTTTCATTTATAGGCTACATGAAACATCTCAATTTCCTATTTTAAACATTCTATAAATTACTCAAAAATTCAATTTCCTATAATATACAAGCTTTATTATTTGTTATGACCTGCTTCAGAAATAAAAGGTGCTATTTCTAAGAGATTTTTAAATAAGAATATTTTCAAAGTTAATATTTCAGGGAATTTTTTACTTTGTATTCAATCAATACTGAACAAAGGATCTTAATTTTAAAGTATTGTTTGCAAGGTTTTTTTTTTTTTTTTTTCTCTTGACAGACAAAGTGAATAGTGAGAGAGAGAGACAGAGAGAAAGGTCTTCCTTTTTGCCGTTGGTTCACCCTCCAATGGTTGCTGTGGCCGGCGCATCTCGCTGATCCAAAGCCAGGAGCCAGGTGCTTCTCCTGGTCTCCCATGCGGGTGCAGGGCCCAAGGACTTGAGCCATCCTCCACTGCCTTCCCGGGCCATAGCAGAGAGCTGGCCTGGAAGAGGGGCAACCAGGATAGAATATGGCGCCCCGACCGGGACAGAACCCGGTGTGCCGGCACTGCAAGGCAGAAGATTAGCCTGTTAAAACACTTGCAGGCCGGCGCTGTGGCTTGAGAGTAAATATTCAAAAATTTGTTTATTCTACTTTCTCAAAGAAAGGAAACCATAGGCACAAAATTTTAAAAGAATATATATTCACAGAAAAGTTATTTCCTTTCTGGATTTCTCCTGAGATATTATTATGGTCAGTCTTTTGACCTGAAACCAGATTGAATCCAAATTACTTTAGGTAGAATGGTTTGAATAGGTTTATGATTTTATTTTATATTTCTGGTGGCCACAGGAAGCCTAAATACTCCAAACTCAGAAATCCAGTTCAATCTTTTCTTTATAGTGGACTCCTGCACAGTCCTATTGCTCCGCAGGCCCTTGTCTAGTACCCTTAAGTATGTATGCATGCATTCTCTTGCCCTATCCCATATTGGTAAGTTCTTGAAACTCAGGGACTACAGATGAAGGGAAAGTAATAAAAGAAAAAAATGAACTATTTAAAAATATGGTTGAGCTGTCTAAACACAACAATTTTGTGTAATTCCTCCACTTCTATGCACTAACCAAATATTTAATTATATACTTTTATTTAGGAATTCAGTTTTTTATTTGATTATATCAAAGATATGGTCATATACCTGTATATACATCATTTTTCTTAAGTTACTGCTTTTGTAGCAAGGCTATCTGCTCTTCAATTTTAAGAATTACAAGTGAAAGCAGTAAATCATATCATAGGGAGGAAGAAGTACTACATAAATTAGACAAACAGTAACATTTAGGATACAAATGAGGAGTGTCAGTAACTTCACCTTAGAAATATTTTAAGTGAGAAATTTTTACTTCTGATCTTAACAAGCATGTTTCCAGCTCACTTGCGACAAATTATAGAATGACTAGCAATAATGACTTCAGTGAGTATAGAATCTAAAACTTGACTACCATTTTTTAAGAGAGCTGACTGCTCTAGGTTTAAAAACTATACTAATTATCTAAAAATAAAAACTAAACTTTATCAAATTTTTAGGCTATGCCTACAGTAATATATGGGCTCTGCTAACAGTACAATTTATGATGCAGAGAAATAATTGGTTCATTAATTTCATTTCATATGTATTTATGTACACTTTATTCATTTGGTACAAGATGTTGTTCTAATTTCTAGAGACACAATGGAGAATAAAGAATCTCTACCTCCACAGAACCACAGAAGTTATAAATGCCCTATTGGAGATGCAGGAAACACTTTGAGAATTCAAAAAAAGATGAGATTGTACCTTCTTGGTATATAAATGCACAACAGATTTTCACACTAAAAGCTTCATGATAGTTATACATACCACCTGCTACACTAACACATTTCATCCAATCCTGCTCTTTCTTGTTAAACATTTGTTATGGCATACTAATTTTATTGGAAAATTTTTGGAGAACTTTTTTTTTATTTCTATTACATTTGAGGAGTACTAGTGTAGTATGATCATGTGATTAGGTGGCTGAAGTGGCTTATAAAACCCAATCCTTGGAGAACTGGAGTCAAAGAACAAAAAAAAAAAAAAAAAAAAAAAGGAATTAGACATGAAACCAAAAACACTGAAATTTTGGAGGCAATGCAAAGTTATTCTACAAATTGGGTCAATACTAACTATTTTTTTTTTCCATCTATATCCTTGACTGTTCTTCTCAGGCTACATTAACTTCCTCACTTTTCATACTGAATTTGAAGTCACTCTAAATTTAGGCTTTGTTTGTAGAAGTCTTCTGTTCATTCTAATCAATTCTAAACACTCATGACTTAATACTACCTTTTGCATCATGGTTTTTGTGTAATGCTTTAAAAATTTTATTTAAGTTATACAAATTTGTTGTATTTCATTTATACAGATTTAGGAACATAGTGGCACTTCCCCTCTGCCCATACTCCAACCCTTTTCTCCATTTCCCATTCCCACTCAGTTTTTACATATATCTTTTTCTTTTCTTTTTTTTTTTTTTTTTTTTTGACAGGCAGAGTGGATAGTGAGAGAGAGAGAGAGAGAGAGAGAGAAAGGTCTTCCTTTGCCATTGGTTCACCCTCCAAGGGCCGCTGCAGCTGGCATGCTTCGGCCGGCGCACTGTGCTGATCCGAAGGCAGCAGCCAGGTGCTTCTCCTGGTCTCCCGTGGGGTGCAGGGCCCAAGCACTTGGGCCATCCTCCACTGCACTCCCTGGCCACAGCAGAGAGCTGGCCTGGAAGAGGGGCAACCGGGACAGAATCCAGCGCCCCGGCTGGGACTAGAACTTGGTGTGCCGGCGCTGCAAGGCGGAGGATTAGCCTACTGAGCCACGGCACCAGCCCATATATCTATTTTTAATATACTTAATTGTTGCTGTGGATTCATTCTGAGGGGAGGAACGTGATGGGGGCAAGAGGTGCAGAGTCACCACACAGACACCAGGAGTCAGGTGAAAGTGGACCAAGGGCAAGCATCCTGCAGACTCATTTATTTCAGTTGGTACAGCAGCTTATATAGCTGAGGCAGCCAATCTGGTAAAGGGGCAGTTTATGCCCTAATCAATCACAGCCTGTTGCCAGGTGGGTTTAGAAACCATTCCTGAGTAACTGATGCTCGCTTATCAGCAGCCATCTTGGCATGGCCTTCTCCTTCTACCACACTTAATGATCATATAGTTAACCCTACTCTAAGTATGAGAGTTCAAGAAATAGTATAAAGAGAAAAAAAAAAAAAAAACATGGTTCCTCTACGGAAGAGCAAGGGCTTTAAACAATCATCAAATCTCAACATGTCTTTCACTCCAGTACATTACATTTCAGGTACTCAGTTAGTTTGGGTCATGGAAAACATGTTATCTTTTTTTGGACTGGCTTATTTCACTAACATTACATTTTCCACTTGTGACCATCTTGTTTCAAGACACAGGATTTCATTTTCTCTTATAATTGAGTAGTACTCTATTAAATATGCATACCATAATTTCTTTATCTAATTAACAGTTGATGGACATCTGGATTGATTCTGTACCTTAGCTATTGTGAATTCTGCTACAAGGAACATGAAGGTACAAGTAACTCGTTCATATGCTGGTTTCTTTTGGCTTAAATAAATTCCCAGGACTGGGATGGCTAGATCATGTGATAGGACTATATTTAGATTTTTAAGGTGTCTCCGTGGACAGTGGCTGCATCAGTTTATCTTCTTACCAACAGTGGATCAGGGTACCTTTCCCCCACATCCTCATGAGCATTTGTCATTTGTTGATTTCTACAATGGAAGCCATTCTAACTGGGGAGAGATGAAACTTCAGTGTGATTTTGATTTGCATTTCCCTGACAGCTAGTGATCCTGAGCAGTTTCTTAAGTGTCTGTTGACCATTTGAATTTCCTTTCTTGAAAAAGGCCTGTTCAATTCTTTTGCTCATTTCTTAACTGGATTACTTGTTTTGTTGATGGTGAATTTCTTGAGCTCTTTATAAATTTTGGATGTTAACCCTTTTTCAGTTGCATAGTTGGGAACTATTTGCTCCCATTTGTCAGTTGCCTCTTGAAATTCTTTTTAAAAAATATTTGAGAGATAGAGTTACAAACAGTGAGAGGGAGAGACAGAAAGGTCTTCCCTCCGTTGGTTCACTCCCCAGGTGGCTGCAATAGCTGGAGCTGCGATCTGAAGCCAGGGCCAGGCACCCCTTTCCTAGTCTCCCATGTGTGTGCAAGAGCCCAAGGACTTGGACCATCTTCTGCTTTCCCAGGCCACAGCAGAGAGCTGGATTGGAAGAGGGGCAGCTGGGACTAGAACCGACACCCCTATGGATGCCAGCCCCACAGATGGAGGATAAACCTACAGCACCACAGCGCCAGCCCCATGACTGTTTCTTTTGCAGTGCAGAAGCTACTCAGCTTGATGTAATCCCATTCGTCAATTTTGTCTTTGATTTCCTGTGCTTTTTTCCAAGTAGTTTTTGCCTACGCCAATGTCTTAGAGTTTCCCCAATGCTCTAATCATATGATGATATTTAGGTTATAGACTTACGTCTTTGATCCATTTTGAGTGGATTTTTGTGTAAGGTGTAAGGTAGGGGTCTAGTTTCATACTTCTGTACGTAGAGATCCAGTTTCCCCAGCACCATTTGTTAAAGAGGCTGTTCTTGCTCTAGGGATTGGTTTATACTGCCTTCAACAAAGAAAACTTGGTTGCAGATGCATGGGGTAATTTCTGGGGTTTCTTTTCTGCTCCATTGGTTTACACGTCTATTTTTGTACTACAAAGCTGTTTCGATTATAACAGCCCTGTAATATGTCTTGAAATCTGGTATTGTGATGCCTCTGGCTTTGTTTTTGTTGTAAAAGATTGCTTTAGCTATTTGAGGTCTCTTGTGTTTCCATATGAATTTTAGCTTTTTTTTTTTTCTAAATCTGAAGAATGTCATTGGTATTTTGATTAGGATCACAATCTATAAACTACTTTTGGTAATATGGATATTTTGATGATGTTGATTCTTCTAATCCATGAACATGGAGGATTTTTCCATTTTTTAATGTCTTCTATTTATTTAGTATTTTCATCATAGAGATCTGTAACATCCTTGGTTACATTTATTCCAAGATATTCATTCTTTTTGGAGCTCTTGTGAATGGGACTGATCTTAAAGCATGCAATGCTTCCTTAAGGCCTACGGCTCTTATGTCAGTATTCCTGTCAGCTAGAGGCTAATACAGTTTATCTTTCCCTTGTTCTGTGTTTCTATGTATCCAAACATGAACAACTCCCATCAAAATGACTAACTCTTCCTTTGAATAATACCTAATAAAGAAAATTGCCATTCATACTTCTAAGTCAGAAAGTCTTACTTAGCTTATCTTCTAAATATCAAGTGTGTCTGCTTTCTCAGATGTCTCAGCATCACTCAAGACTTCCGTTGTATGCCTCATTTTTCTCTAATAGTGACCCATGACATTTCCTCCCTCCCCAATGCTTTAATAAACCACTTGCCATGCTGTTAATCTAGTGTTTCCTAAGCATGAATCTGATTGGATGATTCCATACATAAAACTTCTTGATAGCTATTACTTCTAAAAAGTAAACTTCAAAATGTGTAACATGGTATGCAAAGTTCATTACCAACCAAGTGCTGCAGACCAGTCTAGACTCACTTCCCACACTGTTCAATCTCCCCACTTTCCACTTTCACATGCATTTCATGTACAAGCATATTATAAATTTATGATTTCTGGAAAACAATTTCAATGACTCAATTCTGTCAATTACAATGGCTTCTGTCTGAAATGTCTCCCCCCTTTCATTCTTTAAGCATCATTTTCTCTGGGAATCTTATATTCTATGTGTAACTACCATTCCTCCTTTCCTGCTTCATTTTCCACATGTAACTACCACCCCTTCTTTTCTGCTTCATCAATTCCTGGGATTATTTAGTCTATCACATATTTTGTTTCAAACTATGCCTAGTTCTCTTTTTTGACTTGAATCTTATTTTGGACAGGCACATTTTTATCTTTGTATTCTCATTACATATCACACATGATAGTCCATTATGTATTCATTAAAGTTAATACAAGGCAGAGAAATCTATAGGTATATAGGAGCAAGAACTATTGCATAAACAGTGAATTGTTATCATTTCTGTAGATATTACAAGATTTCTGGAAGGAGAGTCAATTTAAACTGAGCATTAAGTGCTTAGATTTCATAAAGGTGAGGATGATTGAGAAGTCTAAATATAGAGAGGTATGACAGAAATTAGGATGCAAGGGAGATAAAAAGGTCATAGAAAGTGGAATCCCAATCTTCTACTGATTGTATTTTGAAATGTACCTTATTGAAAGATCAAATTTAAAAGTTAACTCAAATTGCATACAAGTGTATGCATAATTTAACTACTCAGATAGCATACAGGGCAGTCTACTCAATCATGGAATACCTTATTCTTCATGTGGATATTTCACTCAATATGAGGTAAATGTTTTGTGAGTAAAGTTGTTTCTCAATGGGAATTTTAACTTTGACTTAACTCCTCTTTCCCTCACAGTACCTAGCACATTGCATGCATCTGCCTTTTATCAACAGATACACTTGATAGACATCAGCAGGTGGCTGTAGAAATCAAATTCTCTTATTTTTATTAGTTACATACACTTAACTCACAAAATACATCATTTCTAAAGAAAGCAGCACCACTTGTGAAGTAGTTAAAGGGGGACAGAATTTCTCTTTCTGATATTGTTTGGAGTTTGAGATTATGGCCAAGCTACATGGGTAGAAAAATCACAAAGAGGCAGAAGTATTTATGATGGTTTCCCATTGCCAACACAATTGTATCAAAAGACAAAACACTGAAGTAAGATTATCCTGCAGTCATGATAAATTCTCTATCAGTATACAAACATTAGACTTCTTACATCCCACTAATTATCAGTTTATAGGACAATGAAATTTTAATGTCATTTATAGCATGTATCTATTTATATCTATCTAGTATTGCTAATAATCAAAAGACTTTATCATACTTGTATGGAGAAATATTTCAAATGCATAAAAAATTACATAAATGGTTGGTCTTATCCATCATGGGAATGACTTAACATTGCAAAGATAGAAATTCTCTCCAAATAACTTATTAAAATTAATCCAGCTCCAATTAATGTTACATTTATGGGCTGGAGGAAAAATAAAATGATTTTTAGTTGTTCATTGGGGAAAGACTTATTGCAATTATAATTTAAAGAAAAAAAAGAGCAAAGAGGAAAACTTTCCATATCAAACACTAAAGTTCTAGCAAATCCATAGAATTCTAACAGAACAGTTCTGGAAGAGATGCAGTACAGAGTAAGGAAACAAAAGCACTTACAGGAGTACCTAAGTATCAACTTTGACAGGATAAAGTATTTGGTAAATACCATTAGGAAATTAGCTGAATAAATCAAATGATATAAAATTATATTCCTACCACAAATGTTCAAAGACTATAACCAAACAGCAAAGGCATAAGTCTAGAAGGAAAAAAAAATAAGATTTACTAAAATATAATGTGGGAGAAGGAGTTGTTAGCATTAGAAATAATTCTCAAAACAAACCCCTATAATGCAGAAATCATTAAGGGAACAATTTACAAATTAAGTTTCATGAAAATTCAAGATGGAAATCCAATGAAGAAAATCATAAACCAAGTTTTATGACAGGTTTCAGGGTGAGAAACAGCTGAATTATTCAAATATGACAAGGCTTACTGTCTGGAATTTAGAGAATTAGAAGTAACAAGTGTATTAGTAAAATAATTACATGCACCACAATTCATGAAGAGGCAATCCTATCATCAATACATACACATAGAGGTGTGTAACCTTCCTAGCAACCAGATGCAGGCCAGTTAAAAATACTTAACAAATTTGCATTCAGATCCACTTGCTTGGAAAAAAAAAACAACTATGAAGTCATAATAACCATCATTGGGTAAGATGCAGGGAGAAGACAATCATCTTGTAACTGGCAAGCTCATTTTTTTTTTTAACAATCATTTTTTAAAGTTACCTGGAGTTAGGGTAAACTGAATTAAAGAACTACTTCAGTTGGGGATAAAATGATACTGGTACAAATAAAGGTACAAATATTGTTGTTTAACACAGTGAAGCTTTCTTGACCTCTCATAAAACAATCCACTGCTAGTTTCCCTGGAAGTTGGCTTCTCAGAAACCAGATGCATCGCATATAACAAGCGCTTTCAAATTGTTGTCTTTTCTCATACTCTTAAGGTCTTCCAAGGGGGCTTGATACTATCGCAGCCTAGAAGGATTTGGGAAGAAAGCTCTTAGAAGCACTCTATGGCCTGAGAATGGACTGGACTCATCACTGTCACTCGTCTCCTACTGGCCTAAACCAAGTCACACAGCTTTTCTTAAATGCTAAGGAAGCTGGGAAGTATAGTCAAACTTGGAGCCTAAGATCAAAAGTAAATATATTCAGCATCTTTTTCATGACCTGTCAATTCCATTCCAAGCTACACCTGCCAAAAAAGAGTATGTCAAGATGTCAATGACACGTATTTAAAGCAGTCCAGTGGTTTGTCATGTGTAAGAACTGAGATAAATTTGGGTGTTCACCAATGGAGCAGAGATAATATGAACCTAACAGGTGGTTGTAAATCACTGCAGTGAGAGGGCTTACTTTTACAGACAACTTTGTACAAATGTAAAAAGCAGGCTCAGTCAAAAACTGACTTCATACAGAATTCCCAGTACAACATGGTCAATTTTTAAAAACCACCTAATGATACTATATATTTACACCATAAAGATGAGAACATAAGGAAATGCAAACTGGAGGTGGAACAACTGCCAAACGCAGGTGCAGTTTACAATTGGGGGATGAGTTTAGGGATGAGAAAAAAACATCAAGAAATGAAATATGGAAGAGGAGGTATATATAGCTGCTTTTGGACAATGTCATTAATTTTCAGGTGCCATCATTTCACTTTGGTTTTGAGGCAAAACTCAGGTGAACCTAACAGCCCAAACCAAAACAAGCTGACCCACACACACCTGTATAGAAGAAGCATAAAATGTAAATTATCTGTTAGAAACTATTAAGTGCTAGAGAACCCCCAGGTCATTTTAAGTTCAATATTTAACATTCAAGAAAATACTGTTATCAGACTACATAGTCCTCATCCTCACATAATCTTGCAGATTAAGGGGCAAGATTGAGGGATAGACATTAATCACCCAGATTTTGATAAGACCTGAAAAGGTGGCCCTAGCTTACCTCCAAGCATCATGAGCATTTGATTAAGGTCAGATCACTATGGAGCAGTGTGGAAGGTGTAGTCAAGCAGAAATAAATACAACAACCTCACACAACCCCACAGCCAGGACCTGGAGCAGACATTCACTTTGGAGAGCAAGGTGACAGCAGACTGTAGCAGCCCATGCCACTGGCGATATTGCCTGAGGGAGAGCTTTGTGGACCACAGTCTGAGTCCCGCCTGGAGCCCTGGAGGGTGGGGGAAGGGTGGGCAGGGGAAGCTAACTGCCAATCCAGCAAAAGAAAAATCACTTTTCTTCCCAACCTCCTATAAGGGCGCACATCAACTGGTGGGGAGAAGTTACCATATTGATACCAGGATTAGCTGCAGTGGCTTTTGCAGAACTATGAAACAAGACCTGACTTTATACTTTAGACAAAAATCAACTCAAAAATGGATCAAGGTCTAAATCGATGACCTGATACTGATGGAACAGACATAAGCCTCAGCCATTATAGCCCACTGTCCAAGAGCTAAAAATCAGAATTGCCCCTGAATCACAATCTGGTCTTGGGCTCCACTGTCTTCACCCCACCAGCCACTGCATTCTTCCCCAGGTTCAGAAGCCAAAGGGCCCATTTTGAAAGCTCAGTATAGAGAAGCTCATCTCCACCTGCTGCTCCCCACACCTACCTATGATTTAAAAAGGTCCAGCCCCTGGGGTTGGGGCCTTCTGTCACATGTCTAGTCTGTGCACACTGGGCAGTTGGTCACACACCTCTGTAGACTAATTTTCTCTTAGTAAATTTGGTCTTGCTGTGAGTTTGTATTCTGTGTCCTCTCTGTCCTGTGCCCCTTTTCCTTACATTTAGTACCCAGTGCGAGGAGTGGAGAAAAGGATCCAACACTTGGGTAAGCGCTGTGACAACCTTTCCCCTTCTTCGCAACTCTCTTGTCTCTGTGGCGCACTGAATCTTCACTTCCTATTGAGATAGAGACCATGGAGACTTGGGACCGGGAACAACACGGTGGATGACTGACAGCCTCTGACCAGGGCAACTGACCCAGGCAAAAACTAGACCCCAAGAGGGCATCCTAGAGTATCTCCATTTCTACTTTCATTTCTGACCTGGCTTCTCCTGTGGGGTACCAGGGGGTGGGGAGGAGGAAGGTGCAACTTCCAGGATTCCCCCAGCTATCCTCCTTGGAGTGACCCAGATAGGCTGGGAGACACTTCCCTAAAACCTCCTAGACAAGTTGAGAACAGCCTTAGTCATTTTCTCACCTCCCATTACACTTTCTTATTTTCCCAACGAATTTACAGCCAGAGCCCTTGGCCAGATCTCATTCTCAACCCATCGGATTATTAAGAGACATCTCTGTCACCTCTAGCACACCAGGGCAACACTGGTGACTAAACCATCCCCCTTTTGGGGCCTGGGGTGTTCAGTCACTTTCCCTGGCCCAGGCAAAGCACTCGTCCACCACAGCTTAGACCTGGGTGGTGGTCTAAGCGTGGGGATTCTCGCTCTGTCCTCTTGGAGGGCTCAGAACTTAGGTTCTCAGCTGGGGCGATTAGTGGTATTTCACCTAACCCATGGTTCCAAAATTTCTCATATTTCAACCGATTCCCTTTCTAGCCTGCCTCTTAAAAAGCTTGCACAAGGTGGGCCTAAAAGGGAGAGATAAAGCAGAGGCAATTAATTAACCTTTGTACTAACATTTGACCTCAATATGAATTAGACAATGGCTCAAAATGAACAGAGTTCAGCACTTATGACCTCCAGATTCTCCATGACTATAATACCTTTACACAGAGAAACAGCCAATGGTCAGAGGTCTCTTAAGTCCAGGCTTTTCCCCTCCTTCAGGGAAAATGTTCCTCACTCTAAGTTCTCATGGAGGAGGCAGGCGAGGAGCCTCACCTTAAATGTTCTACCTCCCCACCTCTCCCTCCACCTGAGAAGCCAGTGACTCAGGAACACCGCCGTTGGCTCATTCCTTTCTCCCTTATCTCTAGTCTCTCCTCCTCTTCCGCCCCACTGCGGCAACAGGGGCAGTTACCACCTCTCCACCCTCTTCTCCCCACAAGTCTCTTCCACCCAGTTCTCCCCAAGGAAGAGAAAACTCCTATTCAGCATCCTGCCTTGCTGTTCCCTCCCTCATACCACCCCCTCTTTGACCCTGACCCTGCAGATGACCCTCTGCCCCTGCCCCCATCCCAGGGTCTTCTCCAGCCTCAGCCTCTGTCTGGTGACTTCTCTGATCGGCCCACCTATTTCCTCCTCAGAACCCATCCTGCCTCCTCCTGCTACCCCCATCTCCTCCTCACAGGTAGCCCCGAACTGTACAACCCAAACCCCTTCTCCCCTGGAGTCGAAGGTCCAGTTAGGGCCTATGTGCCCTTCTCTAAGATCTTGGTCAGATTGAGGAACGTCTAGGCTCATTCTCAGAAAATCCCTCCAAATATCCTAAAGGATTTCTCCTCCTGACTCAGTCCTATAGCTTAACTTGGAATGATCTCTATGCTTTACCCCAACTCCACATGAACTTGAAAGAATTTCACATGCTGCCCAACAGCATGCAGAGGAAATGTACTGCCAGGCCCCAGACAGACACCCAGAGGCCACTCAAGCCAACCCCAGAGCCAGCCCTAACCCAAATTTGACTTATCAACCTGAGGACCCAGGGCTACAGG
The DNA here is from genome assembly GCF_033115175.1 of Lepus europaeus. Classification (NCBI taxonomy): domain Eukaryota; kingdom Metazoa; phylum Chordata; class Mammalia; order Lagomorpha; family Leporidae; genus Lepus; species Lepus europaeus. The sequence continues at coordinate 19,304,575 of NC_084848.1, forward strand.
ATAGAGACCACGTGATCTCAGGCTTGCTGGCAGCTATGGATAGCCAAGACAGGTTAACTATGAGAAGATCAGAGAGGTCACCCAGGAACCCAGTGAAAACCCTGCTGTACTTATGCCCCACCTTACAGAAGCAATGACAATATTCTAACACAAATCCCAATTTCCTAGAGGAACAGCTGCTTTGAATTCCCACTTTATGTTCCAGTGAGTTCACAAACTCCCAAAATTACAAGATGGTCCACAAACTCCCCACAGTGACCTACCTCATAGATGCGGCTTTTCATGTTTGTTTTTTTGACAGGCAGAGTGGACAGTGAGAGAGAGAGACAGAGAGAAAGGTCTTCCTTTACCATTGGTTCACCCTCCAATGACCACTGCAGCCAGCGCACCATGCTGATCTGAAGCCAGGAGCCAGGTGCTTCTCCTGGTCTCCCATGGGGTGCAGGGCCCAAGGACTTGGGCCATCCTCCCAGGCCACAGCAGAGAGCTGGACTGGAAGAGGGGCAACCGGGACAGAATCTGGTGCCCCAACCGGGTCTAGAACCCAGTGTGCTGGCGCTGCAAGGCGGAGGATTAGCCTATTAAGCTGCGGCACAGGCGGCTTTTCATGTTTTTAACAATGGAGACGAGGGATTAAAGACTCAGAAGGAAACAGAAAACTCAAGTTTCAGATGCTTGCCTCTAACTCACCAAGACCCCAATCACAAAGCAAATCCCACCCCTCAGGGACCCTGTTATTGAAGCAGCAAAGGTGGACACTGGGCTAAGTCCTCCTCCAACTCAAAGTCCACCTCAGCTTAAGGCTCTAGCCACATTCAATACAGGCTGCAGGAGGGCAGTACTGGAAATTGGGCCAGGAGCTGCCCTTAACCGACGCCTCTCTCTACCTCGTGTCGCAGGTGTGGACAACAGGGTCACTGGGAGATGGACTGTCCCAGGGAGGGAGATCCCCTCTTTCTGGAATAGCCCTCTGCTCAAACCCCTCTGGCACAGGACATCTCATCTCTGTTACACTTAACAGAGACGCCATAGCCAACGAGTCCAGGGACCTGAGGGTAATAGGGACAGTGTCTGGCAACCAAATTTCTTTCTTGGTGGACCCTGGGCTACCTTATCTGATTGAAATAAATATTGTGGCCCACTCCTTCCTTCCTCAGTCTCTGTTGTTGGCATGAAAGGCCTCATCGAAATGCCAACTAAGGCACCTCCCTTATATTGCTCCTTCAGAGCTAGTGCCCTCCTGAATTCCTTTCTCTGCTTCCTAACTGCCCCAACCCCTTTTTAGGCAGGGACCTTCTCCACTGCTTGGAGGCTCCTATCTCCATTTCCACCGAGGATAAAGCACAAACATTTATATCTCACATTATGGACCTTCCTCTCCCCACCTCTCCATACCAGACTCCCTCTCTTCCCTTGGTTAACCCTGTAGCATGGGATATGTCACACCCAGTGATCACCACCCATCATATCCCCTTTTACATCTCTATAAGACCCTATAAAATCTATCGCTATTCCCCAATATCCTCTAAGCAAAGAAGGCCAGAGAGGTCTAAAATGTATTAGACTGCCTCTTCTGAGCTAACACTTATTCCCACCCACTCTCCCCCTAACACACCTGTACTTCTGGTCCAGAAATCAGATGGCTCTTATCACTTAGTACAGGATGTCTGATATATTAATGCCACTGTACATTCCACATATCCACTTGTGCCAAACCCCTGCACTCTCCTCTCCCAAATATCCCCTACAATTCTTTCTTTTCCATCCTGGACCTAATGGGTGCTTTCTTCACAATTCCTCTCAACACAGCTCCCTAGCCACTCTTTGTCTTTCCCTGGTCCCCTCTCATGGCTCCAATCTCCCATATAACTCTCTCACTTCTTACCAAGATTCTTACATACCTCTGATTAACATTTCCCCTAGCCTGTTTTTTTACCATAATCTCAATATCTTTTCTTGCTGGATCTGCACACACTCCTCCCAAGGGCTAACAAGCCCTTCCCACACCTCTACCCAGCTCTAGGAAAAGTCCATGGATTTGTTTCTATGACAAGGACCAGAACCCTCCTGGCAGAACTCCAGAAAATCTCTTTTCTGGAATGCCCAGGCAAAAATGCTAGCATGGCTACAGCAAGAAACACAGGTACTGTATAGGGAAATAACACCAGAGGATCCATGTATTATACCCATCCTTGGCATTCTTTCTAATCTCACTAGTCAGTCAAGCCCCTTTAGCATCATGTGTGCTTCCTTTCCTTCTTCCCAGCATGTGGGTTTATTACTCCATGACACCTGTGATGGAGTTGTCACTCTCCAGGCCCCGGCCTGACTAGCCACCACTACTCCTCACAAGCAGTCCAAGTGGCTGCAGTGGTATTCACTCATCATATTCCCCTCAGGCATGAAAGCATAAAGGTTATCTCCTACCACAGGATCACGTGTATAGGATCAGAAACAGGGGCATTCTTTCTCTATGGTACCCAGGTATACATCTGCCTCCCTACCAACTAGACAAAGACTTGTACACTCAACTTCCTGTTTTCTTTGTCCTATATCCTAGATCCATGTCTATTTTCTGTTCCTATAACCCACCACATCAAAAGGGATTTCTGACTCACACCCTTGATAATCTCGCTGGGTATTTCCATAGGAATCTGAACAGGAATAGTCTGGACTAGCCACTGCAGTAGACAAGGCAAATCAAATTGAAGGTTTATCTCAGTCTCCAAGAAAACATAAATGAGCTAGCACAGCAAATGTCTCACCTCCAGGATCAGGTGGGTTCACTGGCAGCAGTTCTCTAGGACCGCCAGGCATTAGACCTCTTCACAATCAATAGTGGAGGGCTTGCCCCCTTTTTGGGTCAAGAATGTTGTTTTTAACACCAATAAATCAGGTTTGTCAAGAGATGAGATGGAATGCATAAAAAGATACACTAATGAGATGTATTCACAAGATAACTCTACCTTATTTTGGTCATCTTTTCCACTATGGACAATGTCTTCATAATCATAGAGCTCCTATTTCTGCATATTCCAAAGGTTCTTGCAGGAATGAATAACTGCCGTATCTCAAGCCATCTCATAGAAGCATCATTGGACTGCTCTCCTTTTATCAATCCAATCCTGATTATAAATCCTCCCTCAGATTCTTGCACCACGTCTACATCGCTTATCAGCATCAAGTAGCCACAAAGAAATCTGTGCCCTGTCTCCTTATCTGTACTCAGTGTCCAGATTGGTGGGAACAAATATATGAGCCTCAACCATTATAGCCCACTGCCCCGAGATAAAATCGGAATTCATCCCTTGCCCCAAATCACAATTTGGTCTCATGCCCTACTGTCTTCAACCCACCTCCTGAATTCTTCCCCTGGTTCCAAAGCCAGTGGGCCAAACTTAAAAGACAAGTATGGAGAAGCTCATTTCTGCCTATTTCCCCCCTCCTACACCTCTAACCCACCCAAGATATAAAAAGGCCCAGCCCCTGCAGTGAGGTCTTTCTGCTATATGTCCAGTCTCTGTGCACTGGCAGCTGATCAACCTCTGCAGATCTGTTTTCTCTGAATAAATTGTCTGGCTTTGAGTTCATATTCTGTCTCTTTTCTGTTCTGCACCCCTTTTCCTTACATTTGTTGAACTGTGTGAGGTGGCACCAATCTGCACTCTTTCTTACAGATACCATCAAATTACTCTGAGAACACTGGGGAAGCTCCTTAAAACATTGTCATGGGCAGTCATCTGGAAAATGCCCCAGAAACAAATGTAATCAAAGTCCAATAGACAAAGAGTATTATATCACGCTGACAAGCTTCTGTACTGCAAAGTAAACACTCAGCTAAGTGAAGAGGTAACCGACAGAATGGGGAAAAAATTAGCGAACTACCCAACTGGCAAAGAATTAAAATCTATCATCTATAAAGAGCTCAACTCAACAACAGCAAAGGACTTTAATGGGCATTTTTCAAGATAAAATTCAAATGGCTAACATACACATGAAAAAAATGGTAGGGAACACTAGCCATCAGGGAAATGCAAATAAAGTTAAAATGGGTTTCACCTTACCCTCCTTAGAATGGCTTTCATAGAGAAATCAACAACAAATGCTGGTCATGATGTGGGGAAAAAGAGTACCCTTGTCCACTGTTGGCAGGCACGTAAGCTGCTACAGCTATTGTGGACGGCAGTATAAAGATACCTCAGAAAGCTCAAAGTAGGTATAGCAGGAGATCCAGCTATCCCACTGGGAATTTACTCAAATGAAATAAGCATATCAAAGTGTTATCTGTACCCCATTTAATGCAGCTAATTCACAATAGCTAAGATGTGGAAATAACCCAGATGTCCATCAAATGATGACTAGGTAAAGAGAATTCAGCGTATATACATGATGGATTACTACTCTGCCATAAAAGTGCAATCTTTTGCTACAAAAGTGGGTGAATCTAAAGACCATTATGCTCAGCAAAAGAAGATATTCCTGAAAAGATAAACACCTTATGTTTTCCCTAATCTGTAGTAATTAAGAGTACCAAAAAAAAAAAAAAAGTCAGTGTATTGGACTGAAATTGACATTTTCAGATTTAATCATTGTTTATAGCCCCTGTCTCTACTGTTGTGGACAGTGCTCTTTGTTCATACTATTTGTTCAATTCCTTATTTAATATAGGGTTAATATTTTGAGTATAACATAGAATATGTCATTTTAAAATTCAATGAACGAGAAAGGAAGAGGGAGAAAGAATGGGAGCAGGGGTAGAAGGGACGGTAGGGTCAGGTGTATTACTAGGCTACTAAATCTGTATGTATAAAAATTTGTTCACCTTTAATAAAAGAAATAGGCAAGAATTTTGAACATTCCCTTGTATGCCAGAAGCAATGCCCTTTAACACTAGGTTTTTCTTTTCTGCCCAAGAACATTGGTTCCCCAAGTGTGGTCCCCAGACCTGCATCCTTTATATCACTTGCTGATTTATTTCAAATGTCAGTTCTTCAACCCCATCTCAGAGCTACTGAACAGAAATCTGGAGGGCGAGCCCAACACTCTAACAAAGCTATCCATACCAATCTAACATACCTTCAAGTTCAGAAAAAAAAAAGTCACTGGATTAAGAAAATGTTACCATGAACATACCTGGTTTGTATAGAAAACCAGAATGCTAATTAGAAACATTTTATAAAATTACAGGTTTCAGTTATTCAGTGGCAAATAAAAGCCAATAAGCTATTTCATTTAAGTTTAGATCAAAGTGAACTTTCATTCTATACATGACTTTTCATTGGCACTAACACTGACCTTTTGGAAGTTTAAGGCACCAGGCACAAATGCTTTTAATATGGTACAGATTTTTGACCTCATCACTGACACAAAGTTGGCAGTTTTGATACACAAGGACAAGACTACCTGACCTTTCTACATTACAACAATCATCATGATTGGCAGATCTTGGCCTCTTTTTTGAAGGGATGTGGCACTTGGCACTCATAGGAAGAAACGTCACCCTCTCCTCTACTGTTTGAACATGACAGATTGCCCCATCTGGTAATATCCTGAGATCCTGTTGTTTCAGTTATTCTGTAGATGACTCAGAACTTTCTGATGACAGACAGTGTGTAGGTTGGCGGCTGCCATTCTGATGTTCTTAGCTGCAACCATACTGCTTTGACAGCCAAGACCTTTCTTTGAGCAGTGGTGAGAGTCGTTTTGAACTCAGCAAGGAAGGAACATTGAAATCCTTCATCTAGACTACCCAGATCACATTACCCTTGGCATCCTGCTAGGAAAATAATAGGGAGAAAGCAATGCAGGATGCAATACTTTGATGGGTTGTGAAATTCAAATAGACTAAGCTATAATGCTCTTATCTAATCTGCAAAACAATATTCCATTTAAAAAAGTATTATCACCACTTTATATCATTCTTAGGCAAATGTATTGTAAGATGTCATCCAAAAATCAAGATTTGTTCTCATGATCGATTTGGAAAACAAACAAACAAAAAAAGATGTATAGATATACCTATCTAAAGAGGCAGCTGCTACCCAGGTCTAACTTATTAGCATCTTATGGGAATCCTGTTTTATAAAATTTTAATACTTTAGATTTGATATCAGAAGTAGCAACTTTCAATGTTTTCAGTTCAAATTGAGAACATTGTGCAGATCTCTGCTGCTTGTACAAAGTAAATCATGTCTGTGTTGGATGCAGCCTTCTAGTCACCAGTTTTTGTTCTGTAGTAAAGGTTTTAACCTCTAATTTTAACCATCCCATGGTGTCTTCTTGTCAGACTATGTCTCCACATACAAAATAATCCATTGCTCTTTTTTTTTTTTTTTTTTTGACAGGCAGAGTGGATAGTGAGAGAGAGAGAAGAGAGAAAGGTCTTCCTTTTTGCCGTTGGTTCACCCTCCAATGGCCGCTGTGGCCGGCGCATCTCGCCGATCCGAAGCCAGGAGCCAGGTACTTCTCCTGGTCTCCCATGCGGGTGCAGGGCCCAAGGACTTGGGCCATCCTCCACTGCTTTCCCCGGCTATAGCAGAGAGCTGGCCTGGAAGAGGGGCAACCGGGATAGAATCCAGCGCCCCGACCGGGACTAGAACCCGGTGTGCCGGTGCCGCAAGGTGGAGGATTAGCCTGTTAAGCCACGGCGCCGGCCAATCCATTGCTCTTTATTGGAACTGAAATAACGACAGAAAAATGAGACTAAAAATTCAGTTGTGTATCAAGTTATGAGAGGATTTGTTTGGCAGTCTTACTTTATGCTCCATCTAGAACCTGTTGAGCCATAAGTAACTGGACACATCCTAGATACACCCATATACCCATGCTGTTACCATGGATATGGTAGACTCAAGTGTATCATTTCCCAAATTCAGATGCGCAGTCCTAGGTAGACATCACAATCACAGAAATGATGAATTACCCCAATTCTCAAATGAATTCTTAACTTCTCAAAGGAAATTTGAACAGGATCATGACACCACTCAGCTTGACAGTTCAACAATGCATAATTATAGAATGTAAGGTAGGTGAATAAATGCAGTAAAGTTAAATAGAGGATTACAAATGAAGTTGCTCCATTGCCCATGGTTCTTATATTTGCCATATATGTGGCAATCATCTGGAAAGCTTTTAAAGATCTTGCTATCTAGACATATATACCCCACAAGTGTCTATGAAATCATTGTCTCCAGAGCCATAACCCATGTATCAGAAATTCCACCTACAGCCCAGTTCATTAAACACATCATGAAGTATCTCTGCCACACTATCCAAAGTTTCTGTAGTACAGGGTGCAGTTGAGCTGTAATCTATTAATTAAGCAAGAGGAAAGGAATAAAGTCATAGTTTCATAATGACTATACCTTTCCCCATTTATGTGAGATATCTGCATTATTCAAGCATCCTTCATTTTAAACTCTCAAAAAAATACTTATTCCCATTTCAGCCATAAATGCCAACTTAAAACCATTCACTACAGGACCATTTCCCCCAGTTGACTTCTCTACCACTTTTCTTCCCATAAACCCTTTTATTTAGTTGTTGCTATCAAAATAATCTCATCATAACCTCATCATTTCTTTTTATCTTTGCTATAAGATAAAAAGTCCTCTCATATTTATACTTCATATTTAGTAAATTTTCCAGTTTGTACTTCATTGTATGATTTGTCATTTGGAAACTGAATCTACAAGTTATGTTTCCTAGAGATATTTCATCTCTACTAGATGAACTACTACAGGACAGGGTTAGCTGTTTTTATTAAACATATTTGACAACCCTATCTATATGTCAGGCTCTTAAGCACATGCTGAGAAGACTGCTGAGTAAAACCAAGTTATGTCCTCAGGTAGCACTACATGACCAGTAATTCATCTCTCCTCTGGGATCTATCATACCATGTGACTAAGTTTTGTAAATATTTGAAAATAGTCACAGTGAAAGTGAGCAAAGATTTATTATGAAAGCAAGGATATAAACCAAAGAGGCCAATGGTAACTGTCAGCTATTTGAATATAGAGCGACTATTTCTTGTGTAGAAACTGTTATGTGATATTTTGTCTACCATTTTTACAGACTGTCAGGGAAATTGTATACACAAAAACAGATTTTTAATGAATTCATTATGTGGAGAACTTTAGAAAATGAAAGATTATGCCCTCTATCTAGGGATGTGGTCCCAAGTTTTGTCTCCATTAGAGGGAAACAAATTATGTTCTAAAACCCTCAAGAGATTTGCTCTGCATTGAATTCAGTTAATTACAAGACTCTAAAATCAAGTGAAACTTTTGCCTCAAGTTTTTGTTCCAAACACTTGTGCATTTTATTATAAAATTAAATTATAACCACTTTAATTCTAAATAATTTGGGTCAAGCAGATTTAGCATGTGATACTTATGACATAGGTACCTTTTTTTTTTAAAAGATTTATTTATTTGAAAGTCACACAGAGAGAGAAAGAGAGGCAGAGAGAGAGAGAAAGAGAGAAAGAGAAAGAGAGAGAAAAAGAGAGAAAGAAGGGGGGGTCTTCAACCTGCTGGTTCAGTCCCAAATTGACCACAACCTCCTGAGCTGTGCCGATCCAAAGCCAGGAGCTTCTTCAGGGTCTCCCTTGTGGGTGCAGGGGCCCAAGGAGTTGGACCATCCTCTACTGCTTTCTCAGGCCATAGCAGAGAGCTGGATTGCAAGTGGAACAGCCAGGACTTGAACCAGCATTCATATGGGATGCTGGCACTGCACGTGGTAGCTTTAGCCACTATGCCACAGCACTGGCCCCATGTACCCTATTCTTCAAAAACTTCCCCCAGGGGCCAGTGCTATGATGAAGCGGGTTAAAGCCCTGGCTTGCAGTGCCAGCATCCCATATGGGTGCTGATTCATGTCCCGTCTGTTCCCCTTCCAATCCAGCTCTCTGCTAATGCCCTGGGAAAGCAGGAGAAGATGGCCCAAGTCCTTGGGCTACTGCACCCATGTAGGAGACCCGGAGGAATTTCTTGGCTCCTGGCTTCAGATCAGCTCAGCTCTGGCCTTTGCGGTCATTTGGGGAGTGAACCAGCGGATCGAACACTTTTCCCTCTGGCTCCACCTCTCTCTGACTGTATTTCAAATAAATTAAATCATTAAAAAAAAAAAAACTTTCCCCAAGATTCATTCAGTCTGTTTAATGAGTGTTTTTCTTCAGAATCACACTTTCATTATCTGTAAGGAAGAAAATAAAGCCCACTTACAATGCCAAACCCAAACAAGACACTTGTTTAACACCTGTCTTCCTAACAGATTATATGTATTATAAACAAATAGTACATGCCAGTCCAAGGTTTTCATTAATTTTTCATTAACACACCACTTAACTTGTTGCATGGCTCACTTAAATGTCAAATTTAAATTTGAAGTAAGAATTTTTAAAAATCATTTCCAAATGTCACTGAAGGAACAAGCTAGCAGCTGTTCTACCTCCTAGCTCAAATCCTATACTAATCCATGTTCAGGTTCACCAACAGATTAATAAGAGCAGTAACAAGTAAATGATATTGTAATTATCTGCTAATGGCCAGTTTGACATGAAGTTCTGTACACTGCTATTAAACAATAGTTCATGTTCTTAGCAATATCTTAATTTTTGTTCTCAAGGAAACAAAGTAAACATCAAATATGTGAGTATCATTGAGGTTCTGAAGGCTGTGAAGTGCTGTGTATGGAAGCTCCTCCCTATACATCAATTTGTACAATCTACCATATGTTTCATATTAAAAGTACCTTATGAGTAAGGTTACATGGCATTAAAAATGCTCTCAAAGTACTTTATAAATATAACAGAGGTAGGTGTTTGGTGCAGAAGGGTAAGTTGTTGCTTGGGATACCTGAATCACCTAACCGTATGCAGGTCCATGTTCCAGCAACTCCACTTTTTTAAACATTTTATTTATGATTTTTGAGAGATAGAGATAGTGAAAGCGACAGAGAGAGGGGTCTTCCATCTGCTGGTTCACTCCCCGAATGGCTACAACAGTTGGAGCTTGGCCAATCCAGAGCCAGGAGCCTGGAGCTTCTTCTGGGTTTCCCATGCAGGTTCCAAGGGCCCAAGCACTTGGGCCATCTTCTGCTTTCCAAGGCCACAGCAGAGGGCTGAGGCTTGCTCCCCACAGACAGTACGGAATGGCAACCAAGACACCGAGGTCAGCACACACTGCTCCTAACCTCCAGGGCAAGCCCACAGCGGGTGACAGCAGCAATTAGCACACACAGCTCTTAAGACCCAGGGGAAGCCCATAGTGGACAACAGCAGCATGCTGTGCCTGCCAGCGCACCCAAGACCTCCACCGCACATGGCAGCTGCATCTTCCTCACTCGAAAGCTGCTAATACTGCAACTCCACGTTGGATACAGCTTCCCACTAACTCATCCTTGCGAGGCAATAAACGCTGGCTCAAGTTCAGGAATCCTGGCCACCCACATGGGAGACATGGGTAGAGTTTCAGGGCTCTTGGATTCGGTCTGGTTCAGCCCCTGCTAGTTTTGGCATTTAGGAAGTGAACTAGAAGATTGACAATCTCTATCTTGCTGTCATTGTCCTTTAAGTAGATACAAAATGAATACTTCTTAAAAACAAGGAACCAAATATGTATTTGATCTGAGAAACCCAAAGCTTTCATGCAGAAGAGTTCCCAGGAAAGTGAATGACAATTCATCTTTAAAAAGCAAGGTTTTGGGGGAAAAAGCCTGAAATCCTCTGCCCCTTCATTCTTAATAAATTTAGGAGTAATGCTCAAAGCATAATAACCCTAGAGCAACACATAAAACTCCACACTCTTAATTGATGCAGATATAACCAGCAACGTCTGCCTGATCAGGTTTGGCTTAGAGTCCAGGCAAAACTGATTTGATGGACATTTTTTTTTTAATCTGGAGTTCTTTCAGCCTTGAAAAGTCAATAGAAAATGACTTTCTTCTCTTGCTACATTTAGTCCATGTAAAATACAAGTTAAAGTCTAATGATACCACTATGCTCTAGGCTGGTCTAGAGGTTGGGCACATTTTCAATCCCATTATTGTTCACTATATCTGTACTTTTTGTCTATTGCCATGCCAGGCACAGATAATGCAAATGGAGTGTAGGCACATGCCCAGAGGCTGGCACTGTGGACTAGAGGGTTAAACCACCCCTGTTGTGCTGGCATCCCATCTGGCTGCTGGTTGCAGTCCCAGCTGCAATACTGCTAATGCTCCATGCTAAAACACCTGGGAAGATGAAGATGGCCCAAGTTGTTGGGACCTTGCACCCATGTGGGAGACTCAGATGAAGCTCCTAGCTTTGACCTGGCTCAGCCCCAGCCAGTGCAGCCATTTTGGAAGTGGACCAGTGAATAGAATCTCTCTTCCCAACTTCTCTGTCATTTTGCCTTTCAGATAAGTCTTACAAAAATAAACGCACACCCAAACAACAAAGAGCTCACCCTAATGGTGGAAATAGTCATGTTGGCATAACTAGGGAGTATAGTAATAAAGGCAAAGATAACAGTATTCTTGACCGCTTCCTTGAACCATCAAATTAAATCTATACCTTATTAAGTAAATGCTGCTTCCCTCTTCCACAGATTCTCAATTTTTTCTCATTTCAAATTTAAGACATGACAAAAGTTGCTAATAGATGTACTAGCATACACCTGCATAACAACTTTTAATAAAGGAAATAAGAATAATCCTTTTGCAAAATGAGAAATATGCCCTTTCAACTTCTGTGATCAGCAGGATTGGACCAGTGAGTCTTCCTTTCAGTTCGATTCTGATCATCAATATTTCATCCCCAACCACATTTTATTACTCTGATGCTTCTCCTGGGATGTGACTTCATTTATTTCCTTTTTCTAATCTTTGGTCATTCATTATTTTTTAAAATCTACCCACTTCGCATCAACCCTGCCCTGGAAAGAACATTTCCACAGTGACTTATGCCTTACTGTCCCTCTCAAGAAGGGAACTAAAGACTTCTTTTTTTAGACCACCTTTGTTAATCCTTTAGATCAGACTCAACTGCAATAAGGATAAGCCAGACTTAGAACATAAAGAACATATACTAAGCAAAGTCTATATTCATGATACTTATGGGAGGGTTAAAAAAAAAAAACACACACACACAACATAAGAGGGGGGTTGGGCCATCCTCCACTGCTTTCCCAGGCCACAGCAGAGAGCTGGACTGGAAGAGGAGCAACCAGGACTAGAACCTGCGCCCATATGGGATGCCGGCGCCACAGGCAGAGGATCAACCTACTATACCAAGGCACCGACCCCAGTCCAAGAAATTTACATTTATCCTTTATTATCATTTCTACCGCACAACTACTAGTCTAATGGGCCTTATCTCCATTTCTTGGCAATTCTTTTCATCTTCCAATTAGAGGTTGGCATAGTTCAATTTCAAAAAATATAGCAAAAGTTTTTTCATATTGGTATTTAAGTGATCAGCTTTTGGGCATGGTGTTGTGGCCAAGAGGGTTAAGCCACTGGCTGTGACACTGACATTCTATATGGGTGTCAATTCAAGTCCCTGATGCTGTATTTCTGATCCCGTTCCTTGCTAATTTGCCTAGGAAAGCAGAGGAAAAGATGGCCCAAGTCCTTAGGCCCCTGCGCCCACATAGGAGATCTGGAGGAAATTCCTGGCTCTGGCTTGGCTCTGACTTGGTTGTTGCAGCCATTTAAAGAATGAACCAACATATCTCTCTTTCTCTCCTTCTAACTCTGCCTTTCAAATAAATAGAATATTTTTCAAAAAAGTTTTCAGCTTTTGATGATCCAATTCTGATCATTTCTCTTGAAAACTACTTAAATGCAGAAACTGGATTTTCCAGCACATACACCCTACTAGAAAACACAGGGGCCAGCACTGTGATGTAGTGAGTAAAGCTATCACCTGCAACGCCAGCATCACATATGGGTGCAGGTTCTAGTTCCAGCTGCTCCTCTTCCGATCCAGCTCTCTGCTATGGCCTGGGAAAGCAGAAGATGGCCCAAGTCCTGAGACTCCTGCACCTGCCTGGGAGACCAAGAAGCTCCTGGTTCCTGCCTTCATTTTGGTGCAGCTCTAGTCATTGCAGCCAACTGGGGAGTGAACGAGTGGATGGAAGACCTCTCTCTGCCTCTCCTTCTCTCTGTGTAACTCTGACTTTCAAATAAGTAAGTTAATCTTTTAAAAGGAAGAAAACACAAAACTATTCATTCCTTTTATTCCTATATGTCTACCTCTTGCCCATTTTGGTGACCCACCAACACTTCTTTTTTATTCCTAGTAAAAGATGCCATCCTTATCCAGTTACTCATTGGATAAATAAATAACCTGTCGAGGATGTGGCTTGGGAGGAGGCAGCATTGCCAAATAATTGGATTGTCCCAGTCACAAATAGGACCCGATTGCATTTCTATCTCTGTCCCTGGGTTATTGCAGGCATTTGAGAAGTGAAGTCACTGATGGGAGTTCTATCTCTGCCTCTCAAGTAACTAATATTTAAAAATACAAAAGATTATACAACATGATCTCATTACCCTACTGAAGTATTCAATGACTAACAACTATGGAGTACTTAAAAAGCTTTAAATTATTTTCATAAACTTCCTTTATTTATTTGACAGGTAGAGTTATAGACAGTGAGAGAGAGAGAGAGAGAAAGGTCTTCCTTCTGTTGGTTCACTCCCCAAATGGCTGCTACAGCCAGTACTGTGCAGATCCGAAGCCAGGAACCAGGCACTTCCTCCTGGTCTCCCATGCGGGTGCAGGGGCCCAAGCACTTGGGCCATTCTCTACTGCTTTCCCAGGCCACAGCAGAGAGCCGGACTGGAAGAGGAGCAACCAGGACTAGAACCTGGCACCCATATGGGATGCCGGCGCTGCAGGCAGAAGATCAACCAAGTGAGCCACGGTGCCGGCCCATAAACTTCCTTTCTAAAAAAGAAGCACCAAATTTAAATTAATTTAAGTATTCTCCAATGTTACCTTCTCAGAGTTCTGTAACTTTGTATTTGTATCAGTCATCTTTAAAGTTACCTTGTTTTGTAAAGTACAGTGTCAGGGCAGCATTGTAGTTCGGTGGGTTTTTCCACCGCCTACAACGTTGGCATTCCATGTGGGCACCAGTTTGAGTCACAGCTGCTATGCTTCCGATCCTGCACCCCACTAAAACACCCAGGAAAACAGAAGAAATGGCCCAGGTGTTTGGAACTGTGCTACCCACGTGAGACCCCAGTAGAGTCCCTGGCTCCTGCCGTAGGCCCGTCCCATCCCTTGCTGTTGTGGCCATTAGGGGAGTAAATCAGTAACATTAAGGATGTTGTCTCCCTCTCTCTCTCCTTAACTTAAAGAAAGCACAAGTCTGTAACCACCCTTTTTTACCTGCCCCCAACAAAGGTATCTAATAGTCCCAACTCCGTGTGTTGCAAAGACTGTTTTCACGTTACTTTCATGTCAAAAGCCAGTTGACTGTATGTATGTGGGTTCATTTCTGCTTTCCATTGGTTTCTGTTCTTTTGTCAATATCATACCATATTGAATTCTGCAATTTAATGGTCACTCCTGAAGTCATTTAGTATCAAGTTGTCCAAACCCGTTCTTTCAATATTGTGTTACGTATTCTGCAAATTTTGTCTCTTACACAAACTGTAGAATTAGGTTGCTGGTCTAACAGTAACGTGCTAACATTTGTTTGGATTGTACCGATTCTGTAATTCCAGCTAAAAATTGACATTTAATGAGATCATCTTTCTATGTATCAGCATAAACTCTCTTCATTTAGATATTTCTTTTTATTTTGACAGGCAGAGTTAGACAGTGAGACAGACAGACAGAAAGGTCTTCCTTTTTCCGTTGTTCACCCCTCAAGTGGCCGCTACGGCCGGTGCATTGCGGCCGGCGTACTGCGCCGATCCAAAGCCAGGAGCCAGGTGCTTCCTCCTGGTCTCCCATGCGGGTGCAAGGCCCAAGGACCTGGGCCATCCTCCATGCCTTCCCGGGCCACAGCAGAGAGCTGGACTGGAAGAGGAGCAACCAGGACAGAATCCGGCACCCCGACCAGGACTAGGACCCGATGTGCCGGCGCCGCAGGCAGAGGATTAGCCTAGTAAGCCATGGCGCCGGCCTAGATATTTCTCTTATCAGTTTTCTTCATATAGATCTTGTATATACTTTGCTGATTTTTTTTTTATTCATCTGTGGACTTTTATTGTAATGATATGAAAGATGGCATTAAAAATATTTTGAAATGGCAAGTTTTCAATATACACAAAAGTGGAGTGAATAATACAATGGATGTCCACATACCCAACACCTACTTAAAACAATCCTGTTTCATAGACACTTCATGCCTTCCTGTCCTGCATTGTTCTGAAGCAAATCCTCAGCATCATATTATTTTAATTATAAATAGAGTATTTTTTTTTATTAAACTTTTATTTAATGAATATAAATTTCCAAAGTATAGCTTATGGGTTACAATGGCTTCCCCCCTCCCATAACTTCCCTCCCGCCCACTACCCTCCCCTTTCCCGCTCCCTTTCCCCTTCCATTCATGTAAAGATTCATTTTCAATTCTCTTTGTATACAGAAGATCAGTTTAGTATATATTAGGTAAAGATTTCAACTTTTTGCCCATATAGCAACATCAAGTGAAAAAACTACCATTGGATTACTAATTATAGCATTAAATAGCAATGTACAGCACATTAAAGACAGAGATCCTACAGAATTTTTTTTTTCAAATTAATTAATTTTCTATGCCATTTCCATTTTAACACCAGGTTATTTTTTTTTTCATTTCCAATTCTCTTTATATACAGAAGATCACTTCAGTATATAATTATATAATTATATACTGAAGTGATCTTCTGTATACTTTGCTAATTTTTAATCTTTGTTAATTTTGGGGTGTGCCATTATAAACATTGTTTTTAATTCCAAATTATATTTGTTTATTGTTAGTATGATAGGTTTAGACTTTTGTGTATTAACCTTGTATCCTGCAATCTTGCTGTAACTATTAGTTCCAGGTGTATGACTATGTTTGGAAATATAAACAATCAGACCATATGCTCATATACAGCTTTATTCCTTTTGAATCACTATTGGTTTATCTTTTATTTTTCTTTACCTTCTATTTCTAGCACCATGTCAGTTAACTATTCAGGACACATTACTGTGTTGTTTACCACTTACAGGAAAATTTCTAGTCATATAAGCTCTAGGATTTTTTATTCTTCATCAAATTAGTCAACATTACTGCTTGGTTTTCATGTTGACATTGGATTTTCTCATACTTTCTGCACCTATGAGTGTGATCAGTTAATTTCTTTTTCACCATGAGATGTGATACATTATATCACATTCATCTAATCCAGCTTTGCATACTTTGGCATAAATTTACCAAAATAACCACAAGCATCACCACCACCAAAAGATCAAGCACTGGCAAAGATGCCATTACTTCAAATCCCTCTTTGGTAGTTTCTTATAAAGCGAGGTATGAGGTACTTCAAAATCCCATGGAAGCCACAGATCTAGAAAAAAAACTATACACAGATTAATATGTTTCTCTGCACCAAAGAGAAGAAAAGAACTGACAATTCTATTTCTCCTTAATCTGAAATAGCTTTATATATACTTGCCATGCAACCCAGAAATCCTACTGTGGTAAGTTATCTATGGGAATTAACACTTATGTTCACACAAAAACCTATGCACAACTGTTTAAAAAAAAGCTTTATCATAACTGCTAATATCTGAAACCTCTTAATGTTTTATCTCAAATTAGTATACACATATATTTATTGCCTCCTAAACACTCTAAGTGTACACTATAGAATGTTACTGTAGAAACTAATTTATTTCATGTGGAAAATCTCAATTGAGTGCATTTTGCTGATTTAAAGACATTCTGCAATTTCAATTGTATACCATTCCAAAAAATGCCTACTCACACTGGACAGAACATGTGAAGGGCTGCCAGGAGCTGTGCATGCAGGTATGTTTTATTACAGAGGTTAACAAGGGAACTAGGGGTGCCAGAACTATTTCCTAGGATGGCAGATAAATTACCTGAGTTTCTCTACAGAAATAGGATTGTGTTATTTCGTTTTTTTCATTTTTTCTTCATACTATTTGTTGAACTCTGTATTTAACAGTTAATCATTTGTGTATGAAGTCAATTGAAAATAGATTTCATTAAAAAAATTAGAGTGGGAATAAGAGTAAGAAGTTTGTAAAGCTGTATAGTTCTGCATACATTCCTAGACTTACTCCTAAGGGTATAGTTTAAAAACTTGTCATTTGACTCCAAATCCTGTTAAGCTGGGTGGTAAAAATGGCATCTTAAAAGTTAAAGTGGGCCAGTGCTGCGGCTCCTTAGGCTAATCCTCTGCCTGCGGCGCTAGCACCCCAGGTTCTAGTCCCAGTCGGAGTGCCAGATTTTGTCCCAGTTGCTCCTCTTCCAGTCCAGCTCACTGCTGTGGCCCGGGAAGGCAGTGGAGGATGGCCCAGGTCCTTGAGCCCTGCACCCGCATGGGAGACCAGGAGGAAGCACCTGACTCCTGGCTTTGGATCGGCGCTGTGCGCCAGCCGTAGCGTCCATTTGCGGGGTGAACCAACAGGGAAGGAAGACCTTTCTCTCTGTCTCTCACTAACTCTGCCTGTCAAAAAAAAAAAAAAAAAAAGTTAAAGTGATCACATCAAGTATTAAAGTGAACACATAGATAGGATTAATTGTTAAAGAGATCATATAAAATGGATCAAGTTCCTGGTAATAATAAAATTGTAATGGCAAGAATGTTCCAACATGGGAAGCAGTCCACATAGTAGACTCATAGAATGATGATCACCTTAAGTAGCACTCTGACCTCAGATTCAGCCCTTAAGGCTTCCTGGTCTGGTTGAAAAGCCCATGAGAGCATTTCAGGCATGGAAAGCCAACATACCGTGGCAAAAAATGTCCTACATGAAGGATCTCTGTGAGAGAGATCCCTGTAGAAAGAAGTGGCCATCAAAAAGGAGGATATACTCTTCTCTAAAGGGACAACTTGCACTTTGCTTTTGGTGTTGTCCAATTACTGATGGAGTTTGACGTCTCAAAAGGCTTCCATAGCCTAGGCAGCTCATGTGAAGAGCCTCAAGTGGTCACTGACATCATACATGAGTGTTAATTGTTAAATTAACAACAGGAGTCTCTGCATTAACTCCCTATGCAGGACTGCTGTCCAATGAGTTTTATTATAAGAATTAACTGTAAAACTAGTTTTCCAACAGTTTGTGTGTGTATGTGCATGTAAATTGTTGAACTCACTACTTAGAGTTAGTCCTCTGTGTACAAAGTTCATTGAAAGTGAATCTTAATGGAGAACAGGACTGCAAGGGGAGAGGGAAGAGGAGGAGGAGTGGGAGTGCAGGCAGGAGTGCAGGCAGTAGTGCAGGTGGGAAGATGAACTATATTCCTAAAGTTGTACTTATGAAATTTATATTCTTTAAAATAACTGAATTTTATTGAATGGAAACTTTAAAAGAATGTATAAGCTTATGGTGCCAAAGGCTTTTAACTCTTTCTCCCCTCAGAAACTAGTTCAACAGATTTTTGTATTACAGAGCCTTTTTTCAGCACTCTGTAGATTGTATAAGTGGCTACTGCCACAAAAACTTAGTAAATAGTTGGGTTGCTGTTAAGAAGATAGTATTTCAGAGAGAAGTGCCAAGACCTCTGTTTCATTTGGGCTCAAAATCAAAAGTGTTGGATTGCAGGCTCAATGATGTAATGTAGTTTTAGTAAATGGTTTTGACTTACCACTCTGGTCATGACCATGTTTTGTGTTAGGTATCAGAATTATAAAATATGAGTACATTATGAAGTTAAATATGTCTTCATTTTATTTTAGTTCTGTACATTATACTCCTATAACTGCTTGTTATTTTAGGCAAATTAAATATCAATGTGTGCTGATTATATGGCAAAATATTATCCTAAAAAAAGCACCAGTGCTTTTTTTTTTACTCCTTGTGGATCCTTAAGTATTTGTAATAATCATCATGAAACTGAAATAAGAGGTAAGTAGAGTTCACCTAAACTTTATGATTTTTAGGCAACAATCAACTTTCTGTATTACTAGATAAAGCTAAAATCATACTGTTTATTGATACTATGGACATAAAAGCGAGAAATTCCGTTAAAGCCAGTGGGAGATTTTCTATGTATTATGATTAACAGAATCTGGTCATCCTTGAATCTCTAATGTCCATGTAAAAGCAATCTTGAGGTATTAATGAACTACATAACACATTTATGAACTATTTCATGAGAGTACTCCAAATGTTAAGACACCAGAATAGACAACCACCTTTTTCAGAATAAGTCCTATGATCTTAGAAACATGATTGTAAACAGAAGTAGACTTGAAGTTTTCTAAATCTAAGTATCAGAGTGAGGTTCCTGCAGATGTAAATGTTCTATCGCTACAGTGAGGCATACTAATAAAACTCTGAACTCAGTATAGAAGCTTGAGCATTCACATCATATCTACTGATAAAAACCCTATAATGAAAAATTCACATATTACACACACACACACACACACACACAATAACCTATGTGGAAAGCTTGCTATGGTGGTATAGCATTATCTACCATGAATAAGCATACTATTAACCAGCAAAAAAAAGCAGGCAGAATATGGGAGTCAAAATGTGTAATGTATCAAGTTATAGGAACAAATTTACAGTCTTCTTATTTGTCTGGATGTCTAATAGAAGCAACACAATTGTGCACAAACACTACTTTGTACGTTTGTATTCATCTCAGTCTCATTATGCAATGAAGTGCCATATCAAGATTTTGAATTTAAGATGATATTATCCTTTTGAGGTCACTGAAATAAAGGCAGCAAGAAGAAAGGCAATTAAAAGAGAACTTCATTTATAGTTTTAAACCACTAACTGATTTTGCAAAGCATCTTGTTTTTGTTTTAAATATTCAAAGCAACGTCTTATCTAAGTCCATGGTATTTTTGGTTTCTACATCTAAAATAGTAACTGTCAGAAAAAGAAAATCAACTTTCCATTCTACTTGATCAATATTTTGGGGGTATGTGTTTATGCCATGTGAATGTATACAAACCCCCTTATATACTTCAAATTGTACTTTTGATCCCTCTTCTACCATCTCTGGGTAGAGATATTAATGCATGTAAACTCCCTTAGATTTACAAAAATGAAAAATATGCCTATGTGGCTGGAATGTAGTAAACTTGTGCTAACAGTTGTAGATATATGTTCTCAGAGATTTTTAAGACACTAGGTTATATGGAGCCTTGCAGACCATGCCAGGATTTGGATTTTAAGTCAAGTAGAAATAAAAAATGCTGGTGGAGATGTGGGAGAAAAGACAGCCTAATACACTGTTGGTGGGAAGGTAAATTGGTGCAACCATAATGGTCAACAGTATGGAAATTTCTCAGAAATCTCAAGAGATCTACCATATGACCAAGTCATCCCACTGCTAAGAATATACCAGAGGAAACCAGCATATCAAACAGTTACATCTAACCCCGTTTGTATAGCACCTCAATTCACTATAGCTAAGGTATGCAATCAACCTATATGTCCATCAATTGATGACTGGCTAAGGAAAAAGTGGTAGTACAATGGAATACTTAACAGTCATACAAAGAATTAAATCCGTTCTTTTTCAAGAAAATGGATCTAACTGGAGCCCATGATATTTAAATAAGCCAGACAAGACAAATTAACACATGTTTTATGATTTGTGATAGTGGAGTACAAAAAATGTGAGTGAAATTGACATCTTGGGATTTTGTTACTGTTGATAACCCTTGTCTATATTGCTGCTAAGTAGTGGTATTTCTTTTTACTCATTGAGTTAGTGCAGCCTTAAGCCTATAACAAAGTTAATTAAAAATGGCATCATAGACCAAGAAATAAGAGGGAAGGAGAAAAGTTTCATTATATTCTTAGATTTGTACCCACAAATTACCTGATATCTCCTATGTTAACAGTTTCAAAAATAGCAAGAAATACTTTAGATTTAGATGCCTTGGCTACAAAATACTTTTATATGTTCTATTTTTACTCTAATTGTATTAGTCACCTATAGTTTTAGCTCCATTTTATTGAAGATGAAAATGAGACTCTAGACAAAAAACTAGTGAAGTAGCTTCTGAATTCCTAAAAAATGATATAATCCAGGACTCATATATTCAAGACTGATGCCAACAACCCCGTGATCCTTAATATACTACTTCAAACCATGTTTGATTTTATTTGGGACCAACCACTATGACCACCATTCTGTTTCTTCACTCATTAAATGCATGCTACTGAGCAATTGCACTCCCCAACACACACACACACACACACACACCCCAAGTCACAGGGAACTTTAACAGAAGTGAGATTTGCGGGTTATGTTTTGAATTGTAACCTTGGCTGAGAATTTTATATATACTTGGTGAGCACTATGCAGCGAGGGAGCCAAATCGGAGTACTGCTGCAATACTTCTGACAGATTAGGGTCATGGGAGCAGGAGATGTATTGAGTGAATGCACTTCAAGGCTCAAGGCACAGAGTTTCCAACAAGTTACTCCAGCAAGCCTCTTATCATTTGTCTTCATTCATATTGTTTAGCTTATACTACTTCTAAAATCTCTAAGTAAACCAGCTTTTTTATTGATGTCCATTACCCTCTTCATTAGTCTTGAGACCACTCTATCCATCACCTTATCTTCTGTTCTCATTTTTTTCTTCATCAGCATTTCCTGGAGTGTAAGTAAGGCCCCAAAACTCAAGTCGAACAAGAACCACCCTAGATGCCAGAACAGGATTATGCCTTGCTGAAATAAGAAAGCACACTTAGGGGGACATATGTCTAAAAAAGACATATGAATATTATAGTATTCTTGAAAAGGGTCAAGAGTAGGTCAAATTTCAACACAGCAATGTTTTGTTTGGATGAATATAATTAACTATATTTCTAGTGAGTTAGCCTTGGGTGTTTGCCAGGAAGTAGGAATCAAGATCTCATTTCCTTGAAAATTACCAGCCAAGGGGCCAGTATTGTAGACCAGCAGGTTAAGCCATGGCCTGCAGTCCCAACACCAGTTATGAGTGCTAGGTAAGGTCCTAGTATATCGAGGAAAGCAGTGGAGGATGGCCCAAGTCTTTGGGCCCCTGCATTCATGTGGGAGACCTCGTAGAGGTTTCTGACTTCAGCCTTGTCAAGCCCCTGTCTTTAGGGCTATCTGGGAAGTGAACCAACGGATCCAAGATCTGTCTCTCCTTCCGACTCTGCCTTTCAAATAAATGTTAAAAAAAAAAGTAATTACAAGTCTGGAAAAATCCACAATTATGTGTCCAAAAACCTTTTCTGCCACTCAAACTGGGCAGAAAAAAATCAAAAGGTGCTTCTCTGTATGAAAGTAACCCAAACAGCTTAGATCTTCTAGACAAGGTTATGTTCTGTTCTCCCTGATGATTTCAAACATCAAAGTTTGTATCAGTCTATGATGTTAGAGATTTCTCAGGACCATCTGATTTTACCAAGTGAATTAAATTTGAGAGATTTTATATTATGTATTCAAGAACCCTCATATTCAGTGACAGTTTACTGGTCATCTCTTGGTGATTTTATTTTTTATAAAAATTATTTTTGGGGGAAAAATGATTGATAATTCCTGGTGAGAATAAAAAGTAGAGGAAGAATATGAAGGGCAATCAATGCAATGTACATAGCACAGGCCTGCCTAGATGCTAATTTGGAGTAGCAAAGAGAAGAACAAGAACTGAGTCGGGGGTAGGGGAGGGAGAGAAGAAAGGTGAGTGGGAATCAAAGTGGAGAAAATTTCGTCTTAGGGATACTGAGGCAGAAATCCAGAGTGCTAGTGCTTCTCATACCCAAATTAAAGCCACAGATGTTAGTATTTAACCAGAATTGTCAAAATTGAGGGGGATCTTTGAGCTAAAAGGTCAACTGAGCCATTACAGATGTTACCCAAGCAACTTACCAGATCCTAACACAAGTTCCCACAAATTCTAGCAGCAAAGTTAGGTAGCAGTAGAAAATAACTTTACAAAATTAATCTTTAGAAAAGCACATTTTAGCTTGTTTTTTTAAACCTGTGATGACAGAGCTGACAGTGGGATATGCCAGGAATTTGTGTGCTGTTCACTCAGAAGTCACTAAAGAGTTCCTATGTACCCACTAGTCTATCTTTAAGTTGTCTATGCCAAATACCCAGAGAATGTATTCAGATTTATAACAGTCACATCCTATGGAGAAACTGATCAAATAAGCACACAGGGGCTGGTCTGCGGTGCAGTAGGTTAAGCCCCTATTTTCGACACTAGCATTCTCACATCATAGTGCTGGTTCCAGTTCTAGCTGTTCTACTTTGGATCCAGCTCCAGGCTAATAGAGGCTAATCCAGCTTTCCACATTTATGTGCCTGCAAAGGCAGCAGATGATTGCCCAAGTATTTCGGCCGTTGGCCCATTCATGAGAGAACTGGTTGGAGTTCTAGGCTTCTGGTTTAGCCTGGTCTAGGATGGGCTTTAGTGGCCACTTGGGTAGTAAACCAGTGGATGGACAATATTTCCCCCTTGCTTTGTCACTATTTCAAATCAAATCTTAAAGACATATTCATGATTCCCCATTTTAAGTTTACTTGAGGTAGAATCTGCAGGCCAATCATCCTGAATACTTAAAGTTCTCTAGGATTTCTGGTCTGTAGCAATGTTTGGTTATTTATATGCATTGTATATACATTAGTTTCCCAGAGCCATTTTTGCAGATTACCATAAACTCAGTTTATCAAAATACTCAGATTTCCAGAAACTAAGATTTATTTTCTCAGTTTTAGAAACCCAATTTCTAAATGCCAAGCTATCCTCCTGGACTCACTCATCTAGCTGCTGATCCCTTGGTTTGTAGCTCCATCTTTGCCTGCTGTGTCTTCTTACCTTCCTTGTCTATGCTAAAACTACTGATCATGATCTCATGAAAAAGAGTATGTGGTTCTATTTGAGGTCAACACAAGTAACAAGATAAACTTCCTCTTCAGATGGCTTACTTAAGCACATTTTTGGTATATAATGTAAGTTATTATTAAGAAGTTCAAGTATTTAGAATTTTGATAATCTTTAGAAAACGTTTTCTTTTTTTACTTTTATTTAGTAAATATAAATTTCCAAAGTACAGTTTATGGATTACAATTGCTTTCCCTCCCATAAATTCCCTCCCACTTGCACCCCTCCCATCTCCCGCTCCCTCTCCCATTCCATTCACATCAAGATTCATTTTCAATTATCTTTATATACAAAAGATCAATTTAATATATACTAAGTAAAGATTTCATCAGTTTGCACCCACACAGAAACACAAAGTGTAAAATACTGTTTCAGTACTAGTTATAGCATCACTGCACATTAGACAACACATTAAGGACAGATCCCACATGAGGAGTAAGTACACAGTGACTCCTGTTGTTGACTTAACAAATTGACACTCTTGTTTATGGCATCAGTAATCTCCCTAGGCTCTAGTCATGAGTTGCCAAGGCTATGGAAGCCTTTAGGGTTCACGGACTTCGATCTTATTCTGACAGGGTCATAGTCAAAGTAAAAGTTCTCTCCTCCCTTCAGAGAAAGGTATCTCCTCCTTTGATGGCCCCGTTCTTTCCACTGGGATCTCACTCACAGAGATCTTTCATTTATGTCTTGTTTTTTCCAGGGTGTCTTGGCTTTCCATGCCTACAATACTCTCATGGGCTCTTCAGCCAGATCTGAGTGCCTTAAGGGCTGATTCTGAGGCCAGAGTGCTGTTTAGGACATCTGACATTCTATGAGTCTGCTGTGTATCCCGCTTCCCATGATGGATTGTTCTCTCCCTTTTTGATTCTATCAGTTAGTATTAGCAGACACTAGTCTTGTTTGTGTGATCCCTTTGACTCTTAGACCTATCAGAGCCATCGATTATGAACTGAAATTGATCACTTGGACTAGTGATATGGCATTGGTACATGCCACCTTGATGGGATTGTATTGGAATCCTCTGGCATGTTTCTAACTCCACCATTTGGGGCAAGTCTGAATGAGCATGTCCCAAATTGTACATCTCCTCTCTTATTCCCACTCTTATATTTAACAGGGATCACTTTTCAGTTAAAATTTGAACACCTAAGAATAATTGTGTTAATTACAGAGTCAACCACTAGTACTAGAACAACAACAACAACAACAAAATACTAAAAAAATACTAAAAAGGATAAGTATTACATTGTACATCAACAGTCAGGACAAGAGCTGATCACCATAGTGTCCATTTCACTTCCACAGGTTTCCCCTTTGGTGCTCAGTTAGTTGTCACTGATCAGGGAGAAAATACAATATTTGTTCCATTGGGACTGGCTTAATTCACTCAGCATGATGTTTTCCAGATTCCTCCATCTTGTTGCAAATCACCGGTTTCTTTGTTTTTGACTGCTGTATAGTATTCTATAGAGTACATGTCTCCTAATTTCTTTATCCAGTCTACTGTTGATGGGCATTTGGGTTGGTTCCAGGTCTTAGCTATTATGAATTGAGCTGCAATAAACATTAATGTGCAGACGGCTTTTTTGTTTGCCAATTTAATTTCCTTTGGGTAAATTCCAAGGAGTAGGATGGCTGGGTTGTATGATAGGGTTCTATTCAGGTTTCTGAGGAATCTTCAGACTGACTTCCATAGTGGCTTAACCAGTTTGCATTCCCACCAACAGTGGGTTAGTGTCCCTTTCTCCCCACATCCTCTCCAGCATCTATTGTTGGTAGATTTCTGAATGTGAGCCATTCTAACCGGGGTGAGGCGAAACCTCATTGTGGTTTTGATTTGCATTTCCCTGATTGCTAGTGATCTTGAACATTTTTTCATGTGCCTGTTGGCCATTTGGGTTTCCTCTTTTGAAAAATGTCTATTGAGGTCCTTGGCCCATCTCTTAAGTGGGTTGTTTGTTCTGTTGTTATGGAGTTTCTTGATCTCTTTGTAGATTCTAGTTATTAATCCTTTATCTGTTGCATAGTTTACAAATATTTTTCCCATTCTGTCGGTTGCCTCTTCACTTTCCTGACTGTTTCTTTTGCTGTACAGAAACTTCTCAATTTGATGCAATCCCAATAGTTAATTTTGGCTTTGACTGCCTGTGCTTCCAGGGTCTTTTCCTTCAACCCACTATATACATATAGCTTCTTGTAAAATTGATACAACCATAGAGCTATTTCAAGCAACTAATTCTACTATTTAAGTGATAAAGCTAACATGTTATCAAATTATCCAATTTCTAAGACCAGACTTCATATTCACAACTGTAATTAACCCATATAGAAGACAGACGTAAATGATTACTGTTTTCTGTTAATATATTTGCAGACACCTATCTAGGCAAAGCTTGTATCACCTGTGATTTGCCATTAGTAATTATAAATTTAATATGTACAAGTATACTTTTCTTCTGGTACATAACTCCAAACTGACAGCTGATTTTAAGTGAAACACTAATAACAATCATATAGTAGCTTTTAACAGTAATGGTTTATGCCTTCTCTACATTCAGATTAGCACATCTCAGTAATGATTCCTTCTGTATCCCATTTATTCTGGAACCAAAGCTGAATGAACAAGCACTGTGAAGAACATAGCAATCCTGTGTTGAAGAAAATGAGGGGCAGGCTCATAGAATGGCTCTGCAAGTTGCTACTTAAAAGCAGCACTCTTCACTTCTGCTCACATTTTACTAGGAAACATGGCTCATTTGGTGGTTCATAGGGCCAGAGGGAATAGTATCATCTCCACTGAGACATTCCAAATATGTATTTGAAATAGTAACTCACTGAACCCTATCTAGCTCCTGGCTCTTCCTCCTATCAGGGGTCCATTCAAGATTCTAACATTGCCTCAGATAATTTTGTTCATTTTATTTTGCTGTTAAATGCATCATCTTTATCAAAGCCTAATTTCAAATATATGGACTATTATAGGAGTAAAATGGAATGCTAACATCCTTTCTTATGTAATACTTGTATATACAAATATCCCATACGCACTCAACTTCTTAAAGTCTTTAATCAGAGGCCCAAGATACATGGCAGAGAACTCCCATCCACTGGTTCACTCTCCAGAGGCCTACACTAGCCAGTATTGGGTCATGCCAAAGCTGGGATCTCTGGGGCCAGCACTGTGGTATAGCAGGTAAAGCAGCTGCCTGGGCACCAGTTTGAGTCCTGGCTGCTCCACTTCCTATCCAGCTCCATGATAATGTGTCTGGGAAGGCTCACTCTGCCTCTTTAAAATAAATAAGCCAACCTTAAAAAAAAATAAACCCATAAATAAACTGGGAGCTCAACCTAGGCCTCATAGGTTAACAGCATGAACATGATTACTTTAGCCATCACTGATGTCTCCCAGGGCCTGCATTAACAGGAAGCTGTAGACAGGAACCCTAGTACCAAAACCAGAACCCATTTGGAATATGGGCATCTTAACTGCTAGACCTAGTGGTTGCCCCACTATACAATTTCTAATAAAAGTAAAATTTCAAGTCAACATGTCATACTCATATACCCTTTCCTCATCCAATTTACTTAATACTCTAAAGTTCAGTATCTGTGGACACGTATTTCATTCTTATCTGCCATCCTTTTACCTTATCTTCATATTGTTTAATTTTATGCAAAGCAATAAACACATGAGGGGCTTTTTTAAAATCCCATGAAAATTAGGCCATTAACTAAAAAGCACTACTGGGGCAGATTACATTCCTAATGACAGAAGATGTGATTAAAAATATAATTCAAATCCATAATACATTGCTAGCAATCTATTTCTCTCTGCAACCAGCTTACCACAGATCAATAAATATTCCCTAGACACCTGTGGATGTCTACTGTAGAAATGCATTTAACTTCTAAACAATGAGAAAATCACAGCAGGATTGCATAATGGAGTAGCTTTGTCTCCTAGTCTCCACAGTGTAACACAGCAAGTGAGGTTAGACTAAGTAAGAAGTACAATAAATTGCAAATTGCACTTGTAATTTTCACTGACCATGGGTTCCCAGTTAACAAGAGACAAATTAAACTTATTGTTCTTCAACCTAAGGGGGACATTCCTAGCTAAAAAACTCTTTTGTCTCAGATGATGTATTAATTCTGTTTTTTTTTTTTTAAAAAAAGATGCTAACAGATCTTACAATGACAACAAGTCAACAATAGATTTTAAAGATGACAGTTTCTTAAGATAAATTTGAAGTAGGAGCAGAATTTTTTAATTTTATCATAATCAATATATCTATGTTGTTTAATTTCAGAACCTTCTTAAAGTATTAGAACAACTACCTCCTACATTCTGGTTATTGCATACACAATTAGAGATGCATGACAAACAGATTAAGTGAAACACAGGAGACCTGTTGGACCTAACTTCAATATGCTGCAAGAGGAGCTGGCATTTGGTACAGTCACTAAAATGCCAATTAGAACACAGGTTCTGTAGAGCCTGTGTACTAGGCCAACTTTGTCTCTGGATCTCCCAGCTTCCTGCTAATTCGGAGCCTGGGAGGCAGCAATGACAATTCAGGTAGCTGAGTTCTCACCACCCATGTGGCAGATAGATTGAATTCCCACTTCAGTGCAAGGATGTGTAGCAAGTGTAACCAGGATGGAAACAAGCCTTCTCTCATTTTTTTTTTTTAAATATGCAGCAGCAGGATGATTATTTGGCTCAAGTTTAATTATATCATAAGTCACAGTAATAGAAGTATAGATTCTCTAACAATGAAGTAAATGATTTTGATCTATGCTAACTAGGAAACATTTTGGAATCCAAGGTATCATTCTTGGTTTGTTATTTTAACAGAAACAAAGTATTCCATGGAATCAAGAGAGGAAAATAAAAGTTAAGATTCTAAACCATGCCATATATACTCAAAATAAGCACTGAAAATAT
This sequence comes from Lepus europaeus, assembly GCF_033115175.1. Taxonomy (NCBI): domain Eukaryota; kingdom Metazoa; phylum Chordata; class Mammalia; order Lagomorpha; family Leporidae; genus Lepus; species Lepus europaeus. The sequence continues at coordinate 19,333,588 of NC_084848.1, forward strand.
GTAAAAAGTTTGGCAACAATCACACAGATTCAGGCTAGCCATCTTGTGCCTAACAGTTACCAATGCTGTTAAAACTTTAAGAACTCTACATTTGTATTAAGGGACACTCCAGTGAACATGGAACTGATAAAAGATGTCAAACACCTTACTGCTGGTATGCAGGAAGTTTCAGGGGTCGAGATCAAGATGAAACCCGTCATAATTTTTCTTTAAGCCAATGCCTCATCCGAAGCAAAACCATAACTCTATTTAACTCTGTGAAGGCAATGCTAAGAGGCAAGAAAGCTGCAGAAAGAAGTTTGAAGCTAGCAGAGGTTCATTCATGAGGTTTAAGTTTAAGGAATGATTCTATCTGAGTGACATTGAAGTACAAATAAAACTGCAGGTGCTGCTGCAGAAGCTATACCATGTCATCCACAGATCTAGCCAATATAACTGATAAAGGGGAGTACACTAAACTGATTTCAGAGTAACCTAAATGGTCTAAACTAGGATTTTAATAGCTGAAGAGAAGTCAATGCCTGGTCTCTGAGCTTCAAAGGACAGCCTGTATCTGTGGTTAAGGGACAGTACAACTGTTCAAGGAAATGAAGCCATGGGGCTGGTGCCTTGGCATAGTGGATTAAGCGTTAGTCTGTAGAGGTGGCATTCCATATAGGCACCGGTTTGAGTACCAAATACTCCTCTTCTGATCCAGTTCCCTACTAATGCACCTGGGAAAGCAGAAGATAGCCCAAGTACTTGAGCCCCTGCTCCCATATGGGAGAACCAGATGACATTTCCAGCTTCTGCATGGGCCAGCAATAGCCATTGTGGACGTTTGAGTGAACCAGCATGTGGAAGACCCCTCTCATTCCCTCTTTTCACTCAGCTTTCCCAATAAATAAGATTTTAGAAAAAGTTAAGCCGATGGCTACTTACCATGTGAAAAATTCCTAGAGCCCCTCAGAATGATACTAATGGGGCTCACACTGTGGCTCACTGGGTTAAAGCCTGACAGTAGAGGAAAGAAGAAAGTATTTTCAGGAGCCATCAGTAGCTTTGTTCATTGAGTAGATAAAGGTGGTTTATCAAATGTTGGCCCATGGAAACAAAGTCAATGAATGTTTTTATACAACAGCTTTAAACTTCTCTGGGAGCATGTTTAATTACTTTAAAATGTTCTGGAAAATTCTGGAATTTAACCCAAGGTTAAGGCAGGTTTTTATTTATGTGGATCTTAAGAAAAATCAAAGTAGACCAGCATTGTGGTGCAGTGGTGAAGCCACCCCTTGATGCAAGTATCCTGTGTAAGAGCCTGGCTTTAGACCCAGCTATGCTACTTCCCATCCAGCTTCCTGTTGATGTACTTGGAAAAGTAGAAGGTAACTGAAGTGTATCAGTCCCTGCCACCCATGTGGGAGACCAGAATGGAGTTCCTGTTTCCCGACTTCAGCCTGGGTGGGGCAATTATTTACTGAATAAACCAAAGGGAACATATTTCTCCGTCTTTCCTTCTGTGTTGCTCTGCTTTTCAAATTCGTGTTAAAAAAAAAAAAGTGGAAGTTCTCTCCTCCCTTCAGAGAAAGGTACCTCCTTCTTTGATGGCCCGGTTCTTTCCACTTGGATCTCACTCACTGAGATCTTTCATTTAGGTCTTTTTTCCCGGAGTGTCTTGGCTTTCCATGCCTACAATACTCTCATGGGCTCTTCAGCCAGATCCGAGTGCCTTAAGGGCCGATTCTGAGGCCAGAGTGCTGTTTAGGACATCTGCCATTCTATGAGTCTGCTGTGTATCCCGCTTCCCATGATGGATTGTTCTCTCCCTTTTTGATTCTATCAGTTAGTATTCACAGACACTAGTCTTGTTTGTGTGATCACTTTGACTCTTAGACCTATCAGTATGATCAATTGTGAACTGAAGTTGATCACTTGGACAAGTGAGATGGCATTGGTACATGCCACCTTGATAGGATTGTATTGGAATCCCCTGGCACGTTTCTAACTCCACCATTTGGGGCAAGTCCAATTGAGCATGTCCCAAATTGTACATCTCCTCCCTCTCTTATTCCCACTCTTATATTTAACAGGGATCACTTTTCAGTTAAAATTTAAACACCTAAGAATAATTGTGTTAATTACAGAGTCAACCACTTGTACTAGAACAACAACAACAACAAAAATGCTAAAAAGGATAAAATATTACATTGTACATCAACAGTCAGGACAAGAGCTGAACAAGTCACTGTTTCCCATAGTGTCCATTTCACTTCAACAGGTTTCCCCTTTGGTGCTCAGTTGTCACTGATCAGGGAGAAAATACAATATTTGTTCCATTGGGACTGGCTTAATTCACTCAGCATGATGTTTTCCAGATTCCTCCATCTTGTTGCAAATGACCGGATTTCATTGTTTTTGACGGCTGTATAGTATTCTATAGAGTACATGTCCCATAATTTCTTTATCCAGTCTACTGTTGATGGGCATTTGGGTTGGTTCCATGTCTTAGCTATTGTGAATTGAGCTGCAATAAACATTAATGTGCAGACGGCTTTTTTGTTTGCCAATTTAATTTCCTTTGGGTAAATTCCAAGGAGTGGGATGGCTGGGTTGTATGGTAGGGTTCTATTCAGGTTTCTGAGGAATCTCGACTGACTTCCATAGTGGCTTAACCAGTTTGCATTCCCACCAACAGTGGGTTAGTGTCCCTTTCTCCCCACATCCTCTCCAGCATCTATTCTTTGACTATGTCCCTAGCAGAATAAGATCAAAGTCAGCGAACCCTAAAGGCTTCCATAGCCTTGGCAACTCATGACTAGAGCCCAGGGAGATTACTGACGCCATAAACAAGAGTGTCAAATTGTTAAGTCAACAACAGGAGTCACTGTGTACTTACATCTCATGTGGGATCTGTCCTTAATGTGTTGTCCAATGTGAAGTGATGCTATAGTACTAAAACAGTATTTTTACACTTTGTGTTTCTGTGTGGGTGCAAACTGATGAAATCTTTACTTAGTATATACTGAATCGATCTTCTGTATATAAAGATAATTGAAGATGAAAAAACCTGGTGTTAAATTGGAAATTGCATAGAAAATTTTTATTAAATATCCCATCAAGGTGGCATGTACCAATGCCATCTCACTAGTCCAAGTGATCAACTTCAGTTCACAATTGATCACACTGATAGGTCTAAGAATCAAAGGGATCACACAAACAAGTGTCTGCTAATACTAACTGATAGAATCAAAAAGGGAGAGAACAATCCATCATGGGAAGCGGGATACACAGCAGACTCATAGAATGGCAGATGTCCTAAACAGCACTCTGGCCTCAGAATCGGCCCTTAAGGCACTCGGATCTGGCTGAAGAGCCCATGAGAGTATTGTAGGCATGGAAAGCCAAGACACCATGGAAAAGAAAAAAAAGAAAACGACCTAAATGAAAGATCTCTGTGAGTGAGATCCCAGTGGAAAGAATGGGGCCATCAAAGAAGGAGGTACCTTTCTCTGAAGGGAGGAGATAACTTCCACTTTGACTATGACCCTATCGGAATAAGATCAAAGTCAGCGAACTCTAAAGGCTTCCATAGCCCTGGCAACTCATGACTAGAGCCTAGGGAGATTACTGACGACATAAACAAGAGTGTCAAATCGTTAAGTCAACAACAGGAGTCACTGTGTACTTACATCTCATGTGGGATCTGTCCTTAATGTGTTGTCTAATGTGCAGTGATGCTATAACTAGTACTGAAACAGTATTTCTACACTTTGTGTTTCTGTGTGGGTATAAACTGATGACATCTTTACTAATTATATACTGAATTGATCTTCTGTATATAAAGATAATTGGAAATAAAAAAAAACCTGATGTTAAATTGGAAATGGCATAGAAAATTTTTTAAAAATGTATCATGTAGGATCTCTGTCTTTAATGTGCTGTACACTCTTATTTAATGCTATAACTAGTACTCCAACAGTATTTTTCCACTTTGAGTTGCTATGTGGGGGCAAACTGATGAAATCTTTACTTAATATATACTAAACTGATCTTCTGTATATAAAGATAATTGAAAATGAATCTTGATGTGAATGGAAGGGGAGAGGGAGAGGGAAAGGGAAGGGTTGCGGGTGGGAGGGAAGTTATGGGGGCGGGAAGCCATTGTAATCCATAAGCTGTACTTTGGAAATTTATATTCATTAAATAAGTTTTTTTTTTTTAAAAAAACAAGTTCACTAGAAGAAGGTGGCAAGTATTTAGTGTAATTATTAGAAGAATCACATTTCAGTTGGTATACTGGAGTCTAATCCCAGCCAGGGTTGCCGACTCTAGCTACTGCCAGTTCAGACCCTTGGAGGCAGCAGTGACAGTTCAGGTAATTGGGTTCCTGCACCCCCACCCCACCTCTTGGGACACCTGGATTGTGTTCCTGGATCATGGCTCCAGATTCAGCCCAGCCCTGGCCACTGTGAGAATTTGAAGAGTGAACTAGTAGATGAGGGCTCACTGGTCCATCAAGTATTTTTTTTTTTAAATTCAAGAATAGTAATGATTTATTGCAAAACACTGGTTTGAAGAAATATATTTAAACTGTATTCCACAGCATTGATTACTTTCTTTAGAAAATATGAAACTTAAACTGACTTTCTATATTAAAGTTTGAAAAGTGCAAAGTTAAAAAAAATGGATTCATTGTCCTTGTCTATTCACGCTGCTCTAACAAACTACCTTAGCTGATGGTTATAAATAATGCAAAGTCTAGCTTTCATAGCTCTGGAGACTTAGAAGCCCAAGATCAAGATACCAGTAGGCTTGGTGTCTAGCAAAGGCTTGCTGCTTTGAAGAAAGTGCCTTCCAGCCGTGTCCTCACAGGGCAGTAGAGAAGAAATCTCTTATGTAACAGCAATAATCTCATTCATGACCTAGCTCACCTAACCACTGCTGTGGTTATTAGGTTTTAACATATGAATTCTGGGAGGGGTGTGGCAAGGACACTAGCAGATCACAGCTCTAGGATAGATCACATGAAGAGAGCTGTTTATCTTTCTAATCCACGAAACTTCATATGGCCTAGGAACACAGGACTTCAAGTGAAACTGCTGTTCTAAACAATGATTGGAAATACTTGCCCGTTATTGATGATCATTGACTAGTACAGAATAAGAAAGATTCTTCAACAATAGTACTGATGTTTTTTGGTGAACATTTTTATTGAAATTACAAGTTCCTAATTTTAAAAGATATTATCTTCGAAATTCAATATGGACTAAGTAGTATCAACTGTCCTAAGTACCATGGTCCCAGTATTGCTAAATTATCAGAACATAGTCCTTGATACTGCTCCTCCAGAATGGTAAACCATGAATGGTGGTAGACATCTTCATGTCTATGATCGATCAAAGTGTAGTGGCACTGGAGTATTTTCTATTTAGGTTTAAACACTCCAGCTCTCACTGCAAAGCACAGCCTCCCTCTTAAGTACTCAACTCCAGTAATAACGACTGATCAAACTCTTCATTCCGTGATACTGTCATGGTTTCAAATGTGCCTAATGTTCTTTATAACTAGTACCAGTGTCAGAAACAGAAAGTGGGGGCCTTCAGGTCTCAAGTTCTACACAGTTCATTCGCATACTTTCACTGCAACTCAGCAAATTACTTATAAAAATATTTATTCCATTATCAGACCAATGAATAAATTCATTTATAAGTTATTCTTCCTTCAGTCAAAAAATAGCAGTATACATGTTTCCAGTAAATGCCATCAACTCATTCAAGATTCTGAGCTAACACATTGTCCTAAGTCTAGCACTAAATTGAGATTAATCAATGCCATCATGTAGCATACATTTCCGTAAATCTTACAAGAAGTCCAGAGAAGTTAGGAGGAGTTTGCTTAATGCAAAGTCACCAATTACCGTATGTCAAGGTTTTCCAGTTAGGCATTTTTAGGAAATGTGTTCAATTTTTCTGCCTTTAACAATGAAACCACTCTCTAGAATTGATCCACATAGCACTTGAATTCAGGTAGTTTCCTGGATTCCTTCCTTCTTCCTTACTGGATTCCTTACTTCATTTCTAATCTGTTACTCTATTAAGAAGTTATTGTAAAATAGTAAGTAAAATCTTGATGTGAAACTTTACATTTGCTATCTAGTTAAGGATCTACCAACCTTTCAAAGGAGATGATTTTAGAATGTGGAGTTACTTAGCCATATTCTCATTCGTTTTACCCAGTCCCCAGATGTGTGTGAAGTGCTACATGTTAATGGTGTATTTACTTTCAGGTTTATAATTCAACTTTGTGTACTTATACTCATGGAAAAGTTGACTTCAAACAGCAATTTCATGTAAATGAAGCAACATTGTGAACTAAAAATCTCGGAACTTTATGAAAAAGTAAATTTCTGCATTAGAAGTATTCTCTGTAGAAACTACCTAAGACCAAACTCCCAGTCCCAACTGAATATAGTTCCTTTCCCTAGAAGAAGGAATTGTGTCTTGTTTGCATTTGTCACTTGGCTAGAGATTAAGGCAAGGACAAAATCATAAATACCAAGTAAATGAAAGACTAGCCTAACTCGTCTGTAACTTCTGGAAATTAAACTCATCTTCCATTGCCTCTGCGCCTTTTTTTCTAGCACCTATTTTCTATGGATGAACTCGGGAACGATGCACCCATGGAGTCTGTTGTGTCTTTGTTATCAGAGTAACCAAACCATGAAGTCTGGAAACAGCTGTATGAGAACCAGAAAAACTCATTTTGCTTGTTGTCTTTCCCAATGATTTGCTTTAGATTCTTCTGTCTAGTTTGTTTCTACTCATTTCCCAAATCAAGTCAGTTGTCCACTTATCTTGCGACTTTTCAGCATTCACCCTCAATGTGATTTTAAGAGCTAAGTTTAACTTTGTTCCAAGTCTTGTGTTTTATCCAGTTATATTCATGTTGGTTTATACTCTATTCTGAATCTTGATTTGGCATTATCTATTAAAATGGTGGCCAGGTTGTAAAATGCCAGTATTAAGTATTTTAGGTTTCCAAGCCAAGCAGTCTGTCAAACTACTCAACTCCTCGGTTTTATAACAAAGCAGCTGTAGATCTCTGCAAACAAACAAGTATTTCTGCGTTCAAATAAAATTCCATTTACAAAAGCTGGCAGCAGACCAAACTCAACCCAGACTGTAGAATAGTGACCCTCTGGTCCAGTCAAACACATTGTACCACAGAGAGAACTCACCTACTTCTCTGTAAGTGTGTCAAGCATTTGGATGCTTATAAATTCAAGGAAATTCATTTAATGAAGTACTCTGTTGTTTGTCTTTCTTCCTACTTCCTCATGTGGGTCTTGGAATACCTCAAATCGAGACTAGAACATCTATGATAAATTATATTCTTAGTATCAAGTAACAAAATGTTAAATAATACCCATGTCAATAGTGAACAGATTTCATAAGGACATAAGACTTGCATGCAATTTTAATCTGCAGAACCAAACCGTATCATTACCCGTTTCTTTTTCTAGGCATGTAGAAAAGACTTGAAATGTTTACCTTATGTCGCCTTGTACTTCCTCAATTCTGTAACTGGAAGATGACTATTATCCTTAGTTTAGCCTAATACCCATCTATCCCCCACTCCAGAAGCTGAACCTTACTTCTCTCAGTGCTCCATTCACAAGCATTTCCTGTACTCCAAATTCGAGGTATGAGGCTTTGTTAGCAATCATTGCATCTTCTTACTACAAGTCTTTAAGCCCCTACTTTGGTCAACACTGGAGGCCATTCCTCACTTTGTACATTTAAAGTTACAGATCACATACAAAGTTAAGATACAAGCAGTGATTTCTCTGTTTTTTTTTTTAATTACTCCTTTAGGCATTAATTTCCTTTTAGAACCTCTTAGTCTGTCTAGAACTAAATTGTCCCCTCTTCGATTTTGTGTCTTCTGTCACTTCTCTTGGATTTTGTGCTCCAACTTCTACCTGTGACAATGACATTAGAAGAGGATGCACACAGGATAACTCATTTCAGTTCTTCCATCAACCAATTGAGATTTTGACCACTTGGCTCCTAATTGCTGTACCTGATTCTACTATAATCACCTTTAAAATTTTTCAATTTGGATTTTCCTTGGAGGAATAATCACTTATCTAAAAAACAATCCATTTGTGATACAGATTTGCAGTTGGTCAATCTTGAGCAGTGTGTTGCCTTTTGTGGACTATGTGGTGTTTATCTACTACAGTCTCCACTAGAAGCCCCTGAATGACCAAAGCCAGTCCATTATCAAAAAAAGGAGCAAGCTCTGATCATTTTGGCCAGCATCACCCTGTATTTTCTTCAACCACATTTGAAGTCACAAATATGTCAATCTTTCCCAATGAGTCTTCCAATGGATTCTGGAGATTTACTATTCTATGTCAAACCTATGCCTGAGACATTGTCTTGTTAAATTTATATAAGTAGTAATGCTACATGTATAAATTGTTAATTCAAGGTTATATTTGAGGAGGTATGAGCATTATATGTATTTCCCACCCCCACCCCCTCACAAATGAAGGGCAAGTAATTCATCTCATTTTGAAAAAATAAAAATAGCACTCTTTTGAACAGTGCCCAAATAATTTTTAGTACAGGTTAGCAATTTTGCACCTCAAAGATATATACATGTTTTATGAGAAACGAAACATATATTTGAAAACATTTTTAGGATAATATCTGATGTATTTCCTAAGAAAATAAGAATGGCCACTGAGAACAAAGATTTCACAAAAAAATGAATTGTTCAGTATAGTGCACCAGGAACTACAAATTCTGATTAACTCAATTCTAAGCATGAAAATATGTAATGAACTTTAAAATCTTTGAATAAAACCATACTTCCATTAATGGAATGGTGTGTTAATTAAGCAAGTAATGTACTTTCATGTTCTTAAGAGGATCTAAGAAAATATTGTTATTCATAAGTAAATTGAGACTAGTTGCATTAGCTGTGATTGCATATCACCACAAGTTGCTGGTTCAAACAAACCTACCACTGAGAAATCCAATTAAGGACCATTGGAGCCATCAAGAGACCAAGTGTGTACAGAATATAAATGGACTACAAAGATTTATGAGGAAATGGTTCCATAGAGAGGGTCTCGTGACTCATAAACTACCAGAGCTCAGCCTTTAAGTGGTTTCTAATTTTTACCAGAACACTAGGATGGAATTAATTCCATGTAAATTACTATGAAACATCTTTTTTTGTTATAACTTGGAGATCTGACACTGTGTGTGAGGATTTTTTGGCTTGAAACATTTAAAACAACTGAAGCATTAATTATTGAGGGAGTCATGCTACGAATTATTACAACTGTCCCAATGCACCAACTCCCGAGCATTGGATGGTGCAACTATTAGTCAGGCAGACTTCCATGGCTTCAATGGGAGCTCTGCCAGAATTAAAGTCACAAAACATGATCCCACGCTCATGTTGATTCCCAAGGTTGTACTATAGTTATAATCAACACTCCTCAGGAACTAGCATATTAGAGTACCTCTCAAACAGTAATTCATCATTTTACAACATCAAGTGGCTTCTCTTGACAACCCCCAACACAGAATTGTAAACTTAAAAAAAAATTGCCAAAAGTTACCAGAAAAGGAGAGGGGGTGCATTTATTCATTTGTTAAGAATGACAGAACAAAAATACTACAGACTGGGCGACATAAAAAATTCAAACCTCAGTTCAGGAGAGTAAATTATTTCAGGTAAATGATTACGGCAAAATGATTTTCATATTCAATTATATCGATTAACATATGAAACAGTGTATGCATAGTACTGAAAAATATGGCTATCATGGAGTAAATGTTCATACACATGTAATTAAGTTCAGCAAATATTGGCTTCCAAAAATGTGAAAAAATCCTACACTAATTGGTACTGCAGAAGAAGGTTACCTAGTACTATAGAAGTGATGTGGATAGTTCCTCCAAATCCTTAGCTCCTTTAAGATACACAAGACATATGATCAAACCTATTCTCACATTTCCTCTATCTTTTGCCCTTATTTTTATTATTCAATTTGGAGAAAATATGGCCTATAAACCCTAACAAATACAGATTTAAGTTCAAAATCCTAGTATGACTGTAAGTGGACAAAATTGAACCAAGAGAAAATGTCAAATGATGGGAAAATTCCAGTTTTATGTATTTTTACACTAAAAATCTAATACAAAGATAATATTCAAGAAAGGTGAGTTTTTAAAAAGATTGGAAATGGGAAAAATTCATTGATAATTTATCTCTTCCCCAAGAGCAGTAGATGAGTAGAGATATTTCAGACTATGGGATGTCATTAATTGTGAAAGACATCCCTCACACCATGAAAATATGTGTTAATGTACATTTAAGTGTATGAACAATGTCCAAAAAAGACCTGTATACCTTATGACTCCAACTTGAAGACAGCCTAGAGAGTGCAAAATAATGGAGACCATATAAATAGGAATGGTTGTCAGGGTTTGGGGCAAGGGAAGAATGAATAATATGCCGACAACAGAACATTTTTAGCCAAATTGTAGAACAGTCAAACCACTATATGATACTGTAATAGCCATCGCATGTTAATATACTTGTGTCCAAGCCTACAAGATGTACAACATCAATAGCAAACCCCTATGGACTCTGGGTGTTAATTTGTCATTATAAATGTCTTAGTCATAGAAAATTTAACACCCTGGTGGGAGATGTTTATAGTTGTAGCTTTTATGCATATATAAGAGCAGGATATATATGTAGAATCTCTTAACATTCACAGTTTTGCTGTAAACCTGGAAGTGTTCCAAAAATCAATTGCCTTTCTAGAGAAGTACTAGCCATTAAATAATCAACTAATACATTTGGGCACATTAAAACTGAGAAGTTTTATTTATAGAAGACTACCTCTAGTAAACTCAAAAGGTTAGAAAATAAACATCAACCACATTCTGGCTAAATTTGACTGATATTGGGCTCATACTAAAAAAATCTTTCAAGCAAAAATCACTTTTCACAGGCAATATAAAAAGAGCCATGGGACATGTGTAGCCTACTGAAAAAATATAGAACAGCTAGACCCCTTATGCAATGCTGGTTGGAGATTAGTTGGCACTGCAACTTGGGAACACAGGCAGTCTTGAGTTCGTCTCTGTGTGAGAAAGCATACCCACGCTCATCTAAACTATGCCCAGTAATGTAAATAGCATTTTCAGGCCTTTGGTTAATTGTACTTTATCAGCTTGACTATGCCAGTTACCATAGTTTTTGGTCCAACATCAGTGTACATATCACTATTAATGCATTTTCAAAAGTGATTAACATTCTAGCCAGTAGACTAAGTTAAGCAGATTACCATTCACAATGCTAGTTGCCTTCCAACTACTCAAAAACCATGGGATAAAGGATCTAGATGCCAAAAAAAAATAGAATTCTACCTCTAGATTATCTTTATATATAATACTGCAATAATAGTCTTCCTTGAGTTTCTCAGCCAGCTGACCTGTCTGTCAGACTTCTGACTGTCCCACCATCACATGACCAATGACCAAAAATCATATGAATATGGGTGAAGATGGTCAAATTTAAGCAAACAAATCCAACTGGTTTGATTTTTCTGAAAGAACCTAATACAAATTCAAAACTAAAATCGATTCAGTTGTCCAGTAACAAGCAGATTTAAAAACATGTAGAAATACTGAATTCCAATCAACAAATATGACTATCAAAATTTAAGTTTCATAAACATGGAGTTTAACAATAAAAACACAACACCAACCAAATGTGGTTCGATTTTATCTTAAGTGTGAAAATAAGTAGAATATTTTTGTGGTTTAAGGCTCTGTGCTCATGTAGTTAAATGACAAGGAAAATAATCACTGTTAATAACAGTAATGATTATCTTGGGAAGGGAAGGAAAATGAAGGAATTGGAGCACAAGAGTGCCTTCTGGAGTACCAAAATGTATTATTTCCTGAGTGCTACCTTGACTTTACTTGAGGATAACTACCTCAGCATCTTTTATGTTTCTGATGTGTTGTATCCCCCAACTAAATGTTTTAGCCAATAGAAATAAGAAATGCAGTTTCAGAAGAAGTGAGGTAACATTCAGTGAGACACTGGTAATAGTGTAGTTTCCATTTTTCCCCTTGTTCATTAGATCCTCACACTATTAGAATTTAACATTGAAGCTTTTTGCACTATTAGAGATGTGTTATGTTTTCTCAACTGGTTCTTTGAACCAAATGTTGAAATACAGACTGGTATCAGAGTGACCCATTTTTTTCTGAGCTAGAGGCTCAAACACTGTAGAAACAGATGTTCTTAACCAATCAGTTCTTGCTATGATAACAGTATCAGACTACATCCAACACTAATCATTTAGATCATTAGCCTGTGTTGCTTTCAAGCCAAGTGGAAGCTGAGCAGAGCCATTCAATGATCCAAGAACATTATGTCTAGAAGCAGTCACATCCTGAATGCATGTTTCAGCCTTCCACAGTCAGCCAGTCAGCCAGCACTCCTCCATCTACAAGGTAGTATCAATACACTTACCTTCCAGAGCATCACTATCAGTTACAGGCAACAGTAATACTGCAGACAGTTTTTGGCAAACTGTTTACCTGACCCAAAACTGCAAATTAAAAACTCATAATTTGCATAGCCAGCATTGCCGCTTAGTGGGTTAAGCTGTTGCCTGTGATGCCAGCAGTCCATCTGGGCACCAGTTCCAGTCCGGGTAGCTCCACATCTGATCCAGCTCCCTGACAATGCCCTCAGGAGGGCCGGGGAGAACTGCCCAAGTGCTTGGGCCCCGTGCCATCCACATGGAGACCCAAAGTCTTTTGCTCACACCTGGAACAGCCCCTGACCTTTGCAACATTTGTAAAGTGAACTAACAGCAGAAAGAACTCTTTCCCTCTCTAGCTCTGCCTTTCAAATAAGCCATTCTCAAAAACCCAGTTTTTGGCTGCTGAATCAGCCCAATAATGCAGCAGGAAGCATGCTATGAGCTTCCTTTACCTTGGTATCCACATAATTATTTTAATCAGCTCAAATCTAGTTGCCCTCTATTAGAAACTTTGTATTGAAAACACTATTGCCAATCAATAACTTTTACTAGGACTCAATAGCTCTGTTTTGTCGTCTAACCTATGCCCATTCAACCCTGGGGTTTTATTTTACAATCAGTCCTGTTGCTGTTATTCACATATGGGGTCACCAAAACATCCTGAATAAAATCACTGTGTGGAAAAAAAAAAAACCCTGAAATAAAATTTATAAAAATTCTGGTAAGGAATATAATTGCAACAAAAATGGTCTACACGCTAAAAAGTACAGCTGATACCATGTTATGTGGCTCTTGAAGGCATGGCAACCTGAAGTTTTACGCAATGTGCAAAATTCAGACCACCTGTACAAGTGTAACTGTTCCCTCAGTGCTTTTATGGAATTGAATATGATTGCTGTTGTAAGGAAGTTTCTTTCTACCTTTAATTTGATGCTTCTAAAATATCTTATTAACAGAACTTTTGTTAACAGTCATCATTTACCTTGCTTGAAGACACTGAAGTCCAAACTTAATTCCTCCTTTGTAATTTAAGTCCAAATGATACCAATCTTTTTCATTAAAAAAAAAAAAAAGTATCTGAGGGGCCAGTGCTTTGGCATAGTAGGCTAAGCCTCCACCTGCAGTGCCGGCATCCCATATAGGTGCAGGTTTGTGCTCTGGCTGCTCCTCTTCTGATGGAGCTCTCTGCTATGGCCTGGAAAACAGTCCAAGATGGTCTAAGTGCTTGAGTCTCTACACCTATGTGGGAGATCCAGAATAACCTCCTGGCTTTGGACTGGCCCATATATCCAGTCATTGTGGCCATTTGGGAAACAGACCAATGGAATAAAGACCTTTCTCTCCATCTCACCCAAACTACTACTCAAATTAATCTTAAAAAAAAATTTTAACTGAGGATCATAAACATCATTAACATCTGTTTTAATGATCATGAATTACTTTTATGAAGTTTAATGTTGACAAGATTCAAGTAAACACTTTAATGCAAAATTATTTTACTTGAAGTTTAACATCAATACCATTTAAGAAATAAATGTTTTTCTATCAAAGCCAGGTTATTGAAATAATTATTTTCTATTTTACCTATGTTTCTTCTAACCTTTCATCTCAGAACACAGAGCATTCAGATTCTAAAGCAGATATTCAAGATTGTTACTACTCCTGTGCTCTGGGGTTTTTCCAAGACATAAACTGCTAAAATCTTTTGCTCTGAAGCTCAGTAAAGTGATATTCTGGGAAACAGTACAATTTTGAAATGAACCAAAGGGATCATGAAAAATCTTGATGTCTGAACAGAGAATGCATATTGGGATTTCTTAGTAGTGATGGAGGAGGTACACCTACATAAGATCAAGGTAACATGGCATTTATGCATATTCTTTAAAAAAACATAGTCTAAATGTATCTTTCATTACTTAAGAAGAAAGGTTTCTACAACAATTTGATCATAACCAGGCTCCCAACTCTTGCTAATATCTCCATAATTCCCAGCATTACAAAGCCTAATAAAATGAAGGGAAGACTAAAGCAAAACTAGATAGATTAATTACATCTAAATCAGGAGCCAGAGAAATAGAGTGGAGATACATACAAGATGTTAAACATTTGTGGCCTACTTCTCTGTTAAAGGATTAATACCCAGAATCTGTCAGCTTCTCAAAAATCTCTGCAATCAAGTACAGCTAAAACAGCACAACCAATTAAAGAATGGGAAAAGGACCTGAACAGTTCTCAAAAAGAAAAATATAAATGGTCAAATGTGTATTAATTATATATATATACATATGTGTATATAGATGAGCTCAATATATATCTATAAGCCTAGTATCACATATATAAAAGCTTATATATACATATATATGTAAAGCTCAGTATCACCAGCCATCAGGGAAATGCAAATCAAAACCACCATGAGTATCACCTCACCCCTTTCAGAATAGCTATCATCCAAAAGGCAGAGAACAAATTCTGGCTGGGATGTGGATAAAGGTAAACTATCATCATGTTGGTTGGAATGTAAACTAATGCAACCACTGTGCAATACAGTATGGAGATTTCTTTATAAGCTAGAAATCAAACTGTCATATGATGCAACAATTCCAGTACTAAATATGTACCAAAAAGGCAAACTCATTTTATCAGTTTCTTACTCCATCATGTTTACAGTAGCACTGTTACATCACCAGATATGGAATCAACTATCTATCATCCGATGAACAGATAAAGAAATGTGGTATAGGACCCAGTGCTGTGGCACAGTGGCTATGCTTACATCCCATAAGGGTACCAGTTCGAGTCCCAGCTGCTCTTTTTCCCATCTAGCTCCCCACTATGGCTTGGGGAAACAGAAGATGGACCAAGTACTTGGGCCTCTGGACTGGACTGGAAGAAGCTCCTGGCTTTAAGTAGGCCAGCTTGGGCAGTTATGGCCATTTTGGAAGTGAACCAGCAGATGGAAGACCTTTCTGTCTCTCCTTCTCCAATAACTAAAATTAAGAAGAAATGTGGTCCATATGCAATGAAATACTATTCAGCTATTAAAAATCATTGAAATTCTATCATATGCATCACAAAAGATGTGTTGAATGAGATAAGCTAAACAGAAAAAAAAAAAAAACCTGCCATTGTTCTCCCTTCTGTGCAGGAGCTGAAGCATCAGTTACTGGAGGATGAGGAGGATCTAATGAGTTTGCATTTAAAAGAGCAAAGGATTCTGGGTGTGCTAGATCAATTTTGACAATACTGCTAATGTGACATGTTAACAGGGAAAGTGCAGAGGAAAGAGACAGGAACTCTTAGTATCTGAGTTACATTGTAAATAAAGAGACATTGTAATGAATAATTTTCATGTTTTAAGGTAAACAGATATGATCTCTCATATATACTACTTCTGGAGCATAGTTATACTTCCCATCCTACCCTCCCTCCTTCCCGTTTCTAACCTCTCCTTTGCTTTCCCACTCAATGTTTTGTTTATTTAATTTTTAACAGAATGATTTGTAGAGACAAGTCCAAGAACGTAATGATATTCCCTTCCTCCCTCCTAGTCTCCTTCCTTCTAATTTTTTTTTAGTTTTTGAAATTATCTTCAATTTACATTACAGTAAAAAGGCTTAATACTTCACTGAATAAGAAGTGATCGGGGCTGGTGCTGTGGCTTAGTAGGCTAGGACTCCATCTGCAGCGCCTGCATCCCATATAGGCACTGGTTCAGGCCCTTGTTGTTCCTCTGCTGATCTAGTTCTCTGCTATAGCCTGGGAAAGCAGAAGACAGCCCACATGCTTGGGCCCCTGCACCCCCATGGGAGACCCAAAAGAAACTCACAGCTTTGATTCGATACAGTTCCAGCCACTACAATCATTTGAGGAGTGAATCAGCAGATCAAAGACCTTTCTCTCTCTCTTCTTCTCTGTAACTCTAAATCTCAAAATCTTAAAAGTTTAACACATAACAAGCAAAAAGACCCTAGTTTATTGGGAATATGTACCACATCTATGAACAGTTAAATGTATTTCACTCATATACAATTTTGGGGTCATTTAGTTATTCATTTCTTTTGATAAAACATAATTGACAATGATACTCTCATGGGCTCTTCAGCCAGATCCGAGTGCCTTAAGGGCTGATTCTGAGACCAGAGTGCTGTTTAGGACATCTGACATTCTATGAGTCTGCTGTGTATCCCGCTTCCCATGTTGGATTGTCCTCTCCCTTTTTTATTCTATCAGTTAGTATTCGCAGACACTAGTCTTGTTTGTGTGATCCCTTTGACTCTTAGATCTATCAGTGTGATCAATTGTGAATTGAAATTGATCACTTGGACTAGTGAGATGGCATTGGTACATGCCACCTTGATGGGATTGTATTGGAATCCCCTGGCACGTTTCTAACTCTACCATTTGAGGCAAGTCCAATTGAGCATGTCCCAAATTGTACATCTCCTCCCTCTCTTTTTCTCATTCTTATATTTAACAGGGATCACTTTTCAGTTAAAATTGAAACACCTCAGAATAATTGTGTGTTGATTACAGAGTTCAACCAATAGTATTAACTAGAACAAAAAAAATACTAAAAGGGATAAAGTATTAAATTGTACATCAACAGTCAGGACAAGGGGTGATCAAGTCACTGTTTCTCATAGTGTCCATTTCACTTTAACAGGTTTCCTTTTTTGTGGTTGGTTAGTTGTCACCGATCAGGGAGAACATATGATCTGGCTGAAGAGCCCATGAGAGTATTTTAGGCATGGAAAGCCAAGACACTCTGGCAAAAAAAAAAAAAAAAAAAAAAAAAAAAAAAAGGACCTAAATCTAAATCAAAAATCTCTGTGAGTGAGATCCCAGTAGAAAGAACAGGCCATCAAAGAAGGAGGTACCTTTCTCTGAAGGGAGGAGAGAACTTCCACTTTGACTTTGACTATGACCTTGTCTAAATAAGAGCGAAGTCAGCGAACTCAAGAGCTTCCATAGCCTTGGCAATTCATGACTGGAGCCTAGGGAGATTTCTGACGCCATAAACAAGAGTACCAAATTGTTAAGTCAACAACAGGAGTCACTGTGTACTTACTCCTTTTGTGGCATCTCTGTCCTTAATGTGTTGTCCAATGTGAATTAATGCTATAACTAGTACTGAAACAGTATTTTACACTTTATGTTCTGTGTGGGTGCAAACTGATGGAATCTTTACTTAATATATACTAAATCGATCTTCTGTATATAAAGAAAATTGAAAATGAATCTTGATGTGAATGGAATGGGAGAGGAAGCAAGAGATTGGAGGGTTGTGGATGGGAAGGAAGTTATGGGGGGGAAAAAGCCATGGTAATCCATAAATTGTACTTTGGAAAATTATATTTACTAAATAAAAGTTTTAAAAAAAGCGCATACTTGAAAAAAATATATAATTGACAATGTAACAAATATGTATTTCCTGTGTAATTATAATATTATCTTGCTTTAACTTTTACAATGATCTTCTCTCAGGCTATTTTATACCCATAAGATTAAGAATTCAACAAGATAAAACACTCTTATTCAAGAGTACAGACAACAGCATATTCTTAAGTATTTAAGAGTCAACAACTATCCAGATATAATTTTCAAATCCATTGAGTCTATTAATGAATTTATATCCAAGGACAGACAACCAAGTTGACCTGAACTAAGCCATCTCATGCCCCTAATACAAAAAAGTTATGACAAAAGCTACAGTATACTCAGGATCAAATTCATGTGTACTTCAAGTTTTGAATACCATCTTGTTCTTAAAAATGATGTATTGTGCATTTTCTAACCAGTTAAACTCTTAGCTATTTCCCCAATCCCTATTACTTAATTTAGTTATCCTCAATCAAATTATTTATCTTTGAAGATCCCATAGTCACAAAGATAGCTACGGTATTTTTCTGGTTTGAAATTAGATATACTCTATGGGGTATCTCTACAGATTTAGAACATTTAATAAGACTCTTTCAGTACACCAGTCTTTAATATAAGCTAAACTCTTTACTTGACTAACCAATATGAAGAATATGAAGCTCAACATAGCTAACTGACAAGTACATACAAGCTGAAATGTACATTATTAGTTGATACATAAAGAGATATGATGGGGGCCGGCACTGTGGTGTAGTGGGTAAAGCCACCATCCCATATGGGCACTGGTTCAAGTCCCAGATGCTCCACTTCTGATCCAACTCTCTGCTATGGACTGGGAGGGCAGAAGATGGCCCAAGTCCTTAGGCCCCTGCACCAGTGTCAGAGATCTGAAGAAACTCCTGGCTTCAGATCAGTGCAGCTCTGGCCATTATGGTCAATTGGGGAGTGAACCAGCAAAAGCATATTGAAAAGCCTTCTCTCTCCCCTCCCCAATTCTCTGTGCAACTCTGACCTTAAAATAATTGACTCTTAAACAAAAAAAGATGACAAATTGGATTACTCAGTCATGGAAGCTGGGAAGTCCCATATCATGCCATCTGAAAGCTGTAGACTCAGCATAGCCTGCAGTGTAGATCCAAAGTCCTGAAATCCCAGGAGTCAGTGACATAGATACATATTTGAAGGCAAAAGAAACCCAATTGTCCCTAAAGCTTTAGTCAAGGAGGAACAGATTCTCTTTCTCCACTATTTGTCTTATACAGCCCTAAATAGATTGGATATAGTCCATGTACACTAGGGAGCTGCCATTGGCTATATTCTGTCAACTGACTTCAATGGTGATCTCATTCAGAAACACCAAATAAGTACCCAGACATTAATGATCCATTCAACTCACAGAAATCAAGCATCACAATGTGCCACTTAGATTTCAGAGGTTTTCTAGCTGTATCACATCATTGTCCTGACCTGAATGGCCTCTCTGGAGCTCATGTTCAAATTTATTCCTCAGTTCATACGGTCATGGTGTTTGGAGGCAGGGTTCTGCTATGGTGCAGGTGTTGTTTACCTTCCCCCAAGTTTGGGTTTTGGGACCTCATTCCTCAAGGTGGTATTACCGAGAAGTGATATGGAACCTTGAGTAGGCTAAACCACGCAGATCTTTGGTTCAGTTCAATTTCAGCTCAGAAGAAATTCAAGTATTATTCACATGACGTTGGTTAGTTT
Source organism: Lepus europaeus (assembly GCF_033115175.1). Lineage (NCBI taxonomy): Eukaryota > Metazoa > Chordata > Mammalia > Lagomorpha > Leporidae > Lepus > Lepus europaeus. Next base: position 19,353,266 of record NC_084848.1, read on the forward strand.
TCCTAAGAGGATTTTCATTAAGACCCATGCCTGCCCACCGACTCTCTGGTTGCCCAGGTTGAGATATGATTGCTTCTTCACACAATGCTTTCAACAATTGCCATTTGCTATCAAGGGACCCAGCGAGAAGTAGGCCCTCTCAAGAGCCCCTGGTGTTGACATTTCTTTACCTCGTTTTGGAGGTTGAAAGTAAACATTTTTCTTTCTAAGTAGCCTGCCTTATATTTTGCTACAGTAACATAAAACTGACAGTTACGGGTTGTGGGGAGGTGGTGGGGGGAGGAACTCTGATTGATAAATTCATCAGGGTGGGACCCCAAAAGGTTTGTAAATAAGCAGACGGGGGCTGATGCATTCTTGCTCTACTCTGCCGCATTACAACGTAAGACAAAGGTCCTCACCAGGTACTACCCAACAGCTGCTGGTACCAAGCTTTGAGACTTTCCAGTACCCAGGACCATGAACCAAAATGAACTTCTTTGTAGGTCACCTGGCTTTAAGTATTTTCTTGTAACAACACACCCCATCATCAGTACCAAAGCAGTACAAATATGTGTACCAGACAATTTAGCTGTTTAAGATCTTACCTAGGAGTTTCTTACAGATACCTGCTCAAGGGGATATTAAAACATATTTTGGGGCTGACGCTGCGGCTCAATAGGCTAATTCTCTGCCTGCAGCACCAGCATCCCAGATTCTAGTCCTGGTTCGGGGTGCTGGATTCTGTCCCGGTTGCTCCTCTTCCAGGCCAGCTCTCTGCTGGGGCCCGGTAGTGCAGTGGAGGATGGCCCAAGTCCTTGAGCCCTGCACCCCATGGGAGACCAGGAGAAGCACCTGGCTCCTAGCTTCACATCAGCATGGTGCACCGGCCACAGCGCACCGCCGGAGGGGCCACTGGGGGGTGAACCAACGGAAAAAGGAAGACCTTTCTGTCTCTCTGCCTATCAAAAAAAAAAAAAAAAACAAACACACACACACACACACATTATTTTGGTAGTTCAGATGCAAGCATTTGGCTTAGTAGCCAAGCTGCCAGGTGGACACCTGTAATCCTGTATCTGAGGGCATGGGTTTACGAGTACTGGTTCTACTGGGTTAAGGCACACCCCAGGAGACACCAGAGCCTGTTGCAATAGTTGGTTCTTCACCATGCACACAGGAGGCCTGGATTGAATTCATAGCTCCTGGCTTCAGGTAGGCCCTGCCCTAGCCATTGCAGGCATTTAGCAAGGTCAAAACAGTTTGTAGCTGTTTTTGTGTATCTGACTTAAATACTGCAATGTTTGAATTTCAAGTAAGCTGTTTAATCAGAATTCTTTCTCACTGTAAATTGAGTATGATCACAAAAATGCCTCCAGAAATCCCTTTTTACTCAGACAATTGTACCGATTATGCAAAATTAAGGTAAATAGACAACTGTTCCCAGAGGCAGAGAGGCTTTGGAATAACAGGTTTAATTGACAAAGCAAATATATGTGTTATCTGTTTCATTGGAATGGTTTTAGAACTCTAAGGGCAAAGACCATCAACTTGAGGAAACCTGTTCATTTTATTACATGCATGGGTACATATTTCTAATCTAATAGACCCTTATATGAGGGAGAAGGAATTTCAAATGGCTATTTAGGACCCTGAGTAACAGTTTGAATTATGCTTGATGCTTAAGCTTTTTCCAGATTGCTACAAACTTTGCCATGTAAGGAGCACCTCCAGAGCTACAAGGTGTCAAGTCCACTTTGAATGTAACAGTCCAAGAGTGTCAACATTATGCTCAATACATGACCAATGCTGGCAGTACAAACATGCTAATTTCAGATAGTAATGATGGACTGGCAGTGAACAGCCACATTGTTTAGAGTGCTTTATTAACATAAAAAGATCCCACTGGACAGAAATGATACTAAACATCTAAGTATTACAAGAGATACTTGATTAAAAAAAATCCCTCCTATTTTAGCATTAGCCCTATACTACAGTGGTATCAGTGAGAACTGAAAAAAAATAGTACAAAAGACAATTTCAAATACCCTCCCCCCAGCTAGAGTTTTCTAAGTCATTTGCAATGGCATTGTTCTTGCAATTAAATTTCCGTAACTATCAGCAGGTAATTTACTAAGTTTTCTCCAAATAAGGTTCATGTTTTTGAAGATCAAAGACTGAGCTCAATTCGTCTATTAAAGTGTGTACCTTCTCCCTACAAATTCAGTCTTGTGGAATAGGAGTAGGATTAGAATCCGAAGCCCACAATCAAAACACATCCCACATCACAAAGCCAGAGCAAATATGGGAAGCTTTGTATCAACAGTTTTAAAAAACAAAAGTAATCCCAAAGTGGAACAGTGAGTGATGTATATATTTAAGTACACCATAGAAATTTTTTCTTCCCAACAACCTACAAGATGAGCCAGCGCCGTGGCTTAGTGGGCTAAGCTTCCACCTGCAGTCACAGCATCCCATTTGGGCAGCAGTTCATGTCCCAGTTAGTCCTCTTTCAACCCTGCTCTCTGCTATAGCCTGGGAAGGCAGTGGAAGATGGCCCAAGTGCTTGCACCCTTGCAACCTCGTGGGAAACCTGGAAGATGCTCCTGGCTCCTGAACGGCCCTACTCTGGCTGTTGTGGCCATTTGGGAATTGAACCAGTGGATGGAGGACTCCCTCTAACTCTTTAAAATATATATATATATGAGAGGACTTAAACTTTATGGGAAATGGAATTAACTGTACTTGGGATATACTTTTTAAACAAAGCAGAGTTTTCATAATATACATATTCCACAAACTCGGTAAAAACTATTTATGCATGCATACACACACACTTAAACCTCAACAAGGTCTTGTTAAAATAATCCTATGACTAAATTAGTTTTAAAAAAAATCTCTGAAATAAAAATTCAACTTCTCAGTCTATCATTTGCAAGTATCTTCTAACAAGCAGCTATTTAGTTTACATAGGTTTTCTCCTTGGGAGGAAGATATACCCCATTTTTTCCCCCAAATCTTCCGAAATGTAGAATGGGCATTACACTATTTTTGGAAAAAAAAATCAGATTCAAGCTACATGTACTATATTAAAAAGAATCATTTTAAAGCATTCAAGTTTCATTTTTAAACCCAATTGTGAAAGACAGTAATCAAAGTGTCATATAGGTTAATAAAATGTTATTAAACTATAATATAAATCAGAGGAGGTACAAATATTGATGCAGAATTTACTGGCTGTAAGCTGTATCTCATATTACTCATCAAAATTGAAAAAGTCATAGTTATTCTCCTAGGAAATTAAGGAAACTTGAAACAACTTAATGCAAGTTATTTGAACTTACAAGGCAGTTGTGTAAAATTGAGATTAAATTCCCACTTTCAGAGGAAGCCAGAGCAGAAATGGAGGTAGCTAACAGCAAATAATGGAGTAATGAGATGGCTTGAGGGCTTGAAAAGTAATTTTATAAGACTTTTTTCATTAGGCCTTTCAAATTCACTGATGTTGGGTCAGTGCCTCTAGGTGGGCAGCAGTCACAGAGCAGGGTTGATGGTGAAGACAACACCAACTGACCCAAGCAGGCACAACTTGCCAGGATACCACTGACCTGAGATCATGGTTACCTCAAAAGCTCATGGCTCTGATCCCCTAACTCACTAAGCCCCAAATACAATAAGGAAAGTGAACTGGCCAAAACTTCAAGTCACCCAAATTTAAACTAAAATTTTCAAGTTTAATTCTGAAGATTTAATGCTAAATATAGTTTTAAACCCATTCAGTTGGGGCTGGTGCTGTGGCTCATTTGGTTAATCCTTCGCCTGCGGCACCAGCATCCCATATGGGTGCCAGGTTCTAGTCCCGGTTGCTCCTTTTCCAGTCCAGCTCTCTGCTGTGAGCCAGGAAGGCAGTGGAGGATGGCCCAAGTACTTGGGCCCTGCACCCGCATGGGAGACCAGGTGGAAACACCTGGCTCCTGGCTTCGGATTGGTGCAGTGCCAGCTGTGGCGGCCATTTAGGGGGTGAACCAACAGAAGGAAGACCTTTCTATCTCTCTGTTAAAAAACAAAAACAAAAACAAAAAACAACAACAAAAGAAAAAACCTTCAGTAACCTCAAAGCCATAAGTAGAAATGTGTAAGAAAATGTTTTTGCAACATTCTAGTGATTCTGGCACAACTTTCCTACAATACAGTGGCCAATTTTATATGCCAAAAAAAAAAAAAGCTTCAGAAACAATTAGAGGTATGCCATTTTGTATTTTAAAGTCCCAAAACATGTCAGTGACATTTTCCAAAACTAAGATCAGCTTACACAAGTCCAACCCATGTAAGTGATTCTTTCCTGAAGTGCAAAGGGATCACATGCTTGGGAAATGCAGTGTCTATAAGGGGTCTTCAAGTTTGAGCAAAGTAGAAAATTTAGTATTTATTTTGCTATAGAAATTTGAAATCCACGCTTGGTTTTTTCATCGTATGTTTTCCATGATTTGAAGACTAATTGATTAAAACCATAAACAAGTATTTTATGTTTCTATTATAATTTTCAGTCACCATTGTAATGTTGATCAGAACAAGCCACACAGCGGGATCTAACTTAAGCCTTGATAAACTTTAAACATAGAAGTGGAATTGAATTATATTAACTGTAACACACTTATTTGTAGATTAAGTGCCACCAATCTAAATATGAAAATAGGTAGTTGATAAACAATTTCAGACTGATAATGAAACCACAACATATCAAAATTTAAGAATTTAGAAAAGTTTATTCTATGTTTTCTAAAGATAACAATGAAAAATTTCCAAGGAAAAATAAGCTCTAATATGAACTAAATTAGTGAACTAAAGATCACATTATAAATTGAGTAGAAAATAGTATTAAAGCCATATAGTTGTTCTTAAAGGTGGTGAATGAAATGCATTCACCCCCTCTGTTGCTCTTTCCTAGGACTGACTTAAATGACTATGAACTGGGTGGCTCCCAACAATTCTATAGGACAGAAATGTTTAAGTTGCATTAACAGGGTTAATTCTTGCCAATCACCAGGGGAGACCCCGTTCCATGCCTGCAAATTCTGGTGACCACTGGCAACACTTTGCATTCTTTGCCATTTGACAGCCCCCAGTCACTGGCTCAATAATTCTGTGACATTTTTCTTTTTTTTTTTTCTTTTTTGACAGGCAGAGTAGATAGAGACAGAGAGAAAGGTCTTCCTCTTTGCCGCTGGTTCACCCTCCAATGGCCGCTGCGGCCAGCACATCGCGCTGATCCGAAGCCAGGAGCCAGGTGCTTCTCCTGGCCTCCCATGCGGGTGCAGGGCCCAAGCACTTGGACCATCCTCCACTGCCTTCCCGGGCCATAGCAGAGAGCTGGCCTGGAAGAGGGGCAACGGGGACAGAATCCAGCACCCCGACCGGGACTAGAACCCAGTGTGCTGGCGCCGCAAGGTGGAGGATTAGCCTGTTAAGCCACGGCACCAGCTAATGTCTCATTTTTTTATGTCTCTATATACTTGCCATCATTGGATTTCAGGTCCACCCTAATGCAGGACAAAGTCATCTTCAGATTTTTAATGACATCTGTGAAGACCCTTACTCTACTTAAGGTCATATTCAAGTTCTTAGTGGACAGTTTTATTGACAACATTCAATCTATCATATAGGTTAATCAAGTCATCAAATACACAAAAAAGGTTGAGGATAAGTTAATACTCTATAACTCCAAGATGTTCAAAGGATAACATGGGAATTTTATCAACATAGGGAACCCAATATAATACATAGAAAATGCAGTCTTTCAAAAACTAAGTTATAAAGTCCGATTCATCTTAAAATTACAGCATGTATTAACATACATAAAACTGCATTAAGAATCAAACACTTCCTTTGAAATATCATTAATTCTGATTTCTATGGTGAACCCCAGGATAAAGGGCAAATGCCAGTTTTCACACACTGCTGTAAAATGCCAAAAGGAATAGTGATGGCTTCTTTTTTTTAGTTTTTTTTTTTTTTAATTTATTCTAGAGGCACAGTTACAAAGAGAAAATTCTTCCATCCACTGGTTATCTCCCCCAATGGCCACAACAGCTGGAGCTAGGCTGATCTGAAGCTAGGAGCCAGGAACTTCTTTCAGGTCTTCCATGCAGGTGTAGGGGCCCAAACACTTGTACCATCTTTTACTGCTTTCCCTTTCCCAGGCCATAGCAGAGAGGTAGATCAGAAGAGGAGCTGCTGGGACTAGGACTGGTGCCCATACAGGATGTTGGCACCACAGGGGGAGGCATTACCTGCTATACCACAGCACTGCTCCCCCCCCCCCCAATTAATTTTAGGAGGCTATGGTAATGAAATATAGCTATCATAGTATTTGAGAATAAAAAAATCATAAATCAAATTATTTTCTATGAAATTTAATCAACTCTAATTTGGCAATTAAAAAATCTCATTTTAAGATGATGTTAAGACTTTAGATAAAACAAAGTATAAATGAAGTTTGGAATACTACCACCAATGATCAAACTATTTAATAAAAGTCATACTCATTCACAATAACCCTCAGGAAACTAGTAATAGAGTAAAATTTTTTCAATAGTTACTTATGTATACTTACAGCTGACACCATATTTAATGGTTAAAAACTAAATGCTGCAGTGCCAGCGTCCTCTAAGGGCACCAGTTGGTATCCCAGCTGCTCTACTGCTAACACACCTGGGAAACCAGCAGAGAATGTCTCAGATGCTTGGGTTCCTGCACCCGGGTAGGGAACCCAGAGACACTTCCTGGCTTTGGATTGGTCCAGCTCTAGCCATTGTCATCATTTAGGGAGTGAACCAGAAGTTGGAAGATGCCTCTCTTCCCTTCTACCTTTCAAACACACACACACACACACACACACACAGAGAGAGAGAGAGAGAGAGAGAGAGAGAGAGAATAATAGACAATAACTTTCATCCTCGAAGTTTCCATAGGCTGTTCAGACTTCAAGTGTGGTAGAATGAGAAGGCCATGCCAAGATGGCTGTTGGCAACAGAGCCTGCCTGGCAACAGGCTGTGATTGGATGGCTTTGCAAACTGCCTGGCAACAGGTTGTGATTGGTTAAGGCATAAACTGCCCCTTGACCAGATTGGCTGCCTTGGCTATACAACCTGCTGTACCAACTGAAATAAATGAGTCTGCAGGCTGCTCACCTCTGGCCTGCTTTCACCCAACTCCTGGGGTCTATGTGATGACATCACACTTCTTGCCCCCGCCGCGCTCCTCCTCTCAGAATGAATCAGTCAACTAATACTCTATCAAGGATGTTTTGCTCTGAATGACATTTCTGGCCATTTAATAGTGTGAAACAATTTCAGCTTTTAGGACCTTAAAATTCGAGACTAAGTATTACCCATACTACAAAATAATTTTACTAGACACTCAAGAATCACTGTTGAGAAATTAAATTCCAACTCCTTATTGCCTAGGGGTCAAGTCAAACAGGAAACTTGTCAGAAGAGACAATTACAACTAATCTCATTTCACAGATCTTAGTTGGCTTTCTAATTTTTGAGTTAGGCAGCAGTCAAGACTGAAGATTGCTTAGTATACTTTATTCCGGGATGGACACTGAGGCACAGCAGGTTAGACCACCAGCTGAGACACTGACAGCCCACATTGAAATGGCAGTTTGAGTCTCCTCATCTCTATTTAAATCCAGCTTCCTGGTAATGCATTCTAGGAGGCAGTGGATCAGTGTTCCAACACCAGGGCCCCAACTCCCATGCGGGAGACCTCTGTCAAGTTCTGGGCTCCTGACTTAGCCTGGTTCAGTTTTGTATATTGTGGCCATTTGTAAAATGAACCAGAACATGGGCCATCACTGCACTGCTGCGACTTTCAGATAAAATTTTTAAAAAGTCCATCCAACCCAAGGGGAATACATATTTGTCGTTAGAACTAACAGGCACCTAGAAAATCAAATAAATGGCCCAATGGGTTACAGATCATACCCGTCTCATATGGCCTTGTTATTAGCAACTGGTTGCTCATAGGTGCCCATGACTCTAACAACATATTGTGTGGGCCAGCAGCACCAGTAGAACGGAACCTAAGGGAGGGAAAGGGACTAAAAAGAGGGACAAGAGATCGCAGAGAATGGAGCCAAGACAACAAGGCTGATCAAGGCTTGTTTATTCCAATGTCTCGGTGGTATTTATACATAACCAGCACAAAGAAGAACAGAGAAGCACAAAAGATAACATACGTAAGCAACTTATCGGGGCCTCCGGTGGCACAGATAATTTTAACAGAGCGCTCTTGATTATTATCCTCCTTCAGGAAGGGAGTATGTGACTTTCTTATCCCAAGAACTCCACAAGCCAAGACTGGCCTTGATTTGTCCAAAGGCTGCCTACAACATGTCACAGTCACTTTACACATTGAAGTACCCTTCAGTTTAAAGTTTAAAATCTGGAGGCATCTTTAAGTCAATTGCTTCAACACCTAAATGGGAATGCACTTAAAACTTTCGTGCTGGGACAGGCATTGTGTCACAGCAAGTTAGGAAGCCTCTTGGACAAGCAGCATCATATATTGGAGGGCCTGGTTGAAGTCCCAGCTACTCCACTTCTGATCTAGCTTCCTGCTAACAGGAGGCAGCAGATGGCAGATCAGGTGCTTCATTCCCTTCCAGGGAGTTCCTGGTTCCTGTCTGATGTGGTTCAACCGCATCAGCTGTGTACATTTGAGAAGTCAACTAGTGGATAGAAGATATCCCTCTTGGTCTCTGGCACTCTCTCAAAAATAAATCAACATGTTTAAGAAGTGTACACTTTCTCCCACTAATTTACTCTTTACATATTTACCTAGTTCAGCAGCTTCTATAAACAAATAGTCCTGAGTTGAAAAGCCATGCATTTGGTCACTCAGAGACCAGAATGACAACACTCAGAGGCTTGTTGCCCTCTTGGATTTAATAGAGTGAATATACCTCACCTCATCCCAGACTTTCTGTACTATTTGCAGTTAATAGTGAAGTTACAAGGCACTATACATTCTACCATCTAACATATTTCAGAAAACAGGAGGTTTTTTCTTAACATCAGAACACTGTTCACCAGAAAGCAGTATAAATTTCATATTTATAGTCATCCAAGAGAATATGAAGTGACATTTTTAAACAAAAATAGGTGCCAACCAGTAGCCATTGGATTTACTGTTTAACATTACATACCAGTCACTAGTAAAGCCAAGACAACCAAATATGTATTCCTTTGGCTTTTTTAAAGATTCATGTATTTTAAAAGTCAGAGTTACACAGAGAAGGAGAGGCAGAGAGGTCTTCCTTCTACTGGTTCACTCCCCAGATGGCCCCAACAGTCAGAGCTGGGACAATCCGAAGCCAGGAGCCTCTTCCTGGTCTCCTACACGAGTGCAGGGGCCCAAGGACCTGGGCCATTTTGTTCTGCTTTCCCAGGTCATAGCAGAGAGCTGGATTTGAAGTAGAGCAGCCAGAACTTGAACCAGTGCCCATATCGCAGGCCGACACTGCAGGCGGCAGCTTTACCTGCTACGCCACAGCACTGGCCCACTGGTCTTTCTACATTTGATACAATTTAAGGAATATTGAAATCTTGAGTCAAGTCATATTGGCATTTCGAAGAATAAGACTTTCATTATGTCCCCAGAAAGCTAACTTCAAACAAATATACTTAATCACACTGCAAATTGGGGTTGTAAACAGTTCTAAATGTATTGCTGTAGAGTAAAAGACAAAGCATTTTAAGGTGTTCCTAAGCAACATGTCATTACTTGACACAGTCTATTTCTACCTACATCTTTTGGACCATCCTAAGGTATTGTGTCCTTGTTTGATGTTTTCATCTTTTTGACAATTGGGATTCATTTAATAAACTCATAGAGCTAGACCTTTCTTGCTATGTTAACATATTTAACCTTCGGGGATTGTCTGCTTTACCAGGATTATGCGCACACTTCATATTTACATAAATACATTGAGCCTGCAGGGGGTCTAATTGGTCTCATGAATATTCAACACTGCTGTATTTTCTAGTGAGACACAAACATCTTTCTTTGTGGATAGTTAGCACTACGATGTCTATTTTTCCCCTGTCAAGTTTTGTTTGCTTACAACTGATGATACAAGGAGTGCTGAAGCTCATGTTTATTATGCCAGGTAGCAAGATATTCTAACATCTTCATCCAAACAATTCAATTTTGGATTCAGATCTTCAGTATCTGTGCACACATGCGCGCACACACACACAGAGAATCATTTTAAAGTCTTGGGATGGGGCCGGTGCTGCAGCATAGCTGGTTAAACTACCACCTGCAGTTCTGGCATCCCATAAAAGGGTGCTGGTTCATGTCCCAGCTGCTCCACTTCCAATCCAGCTCCCTGCTAGTGTGCCTGGGAGAGCAGCAGAGGATGGCTCAAGTGCTTGAGCCCCTGCACCCATTTGAGACCCCGAAAAACAGCAGGCTCCTGGCTTCGGATTGGCCCACCCCCAGCTGCTATGGCCACCTGAGGAGTCCATCAGCTGATGGGATCTCAGTCTGTCTCCCTGTCTCTGCCCCTTTCTCTGTCGATCTCTCCCCCTCAGTCTCTCCCTCTCCATCCTTCCTTCCCTCCCCCCAACTTACTCCGCCTTTAAAATACTGTTTTTAGTAAACACTTGCAGTAACATTCTGATGGAAAGCAACCAGTATGACATGACCTGTTCCAAATCAAACTTATTCATGCTATTTTAAATTCTAACAGTAAAAAGGTGAAAAAAAAACCTAGAATTTATTTAAAATTAATAATTATCTATAACAGTTCACACAGAAAGTTGTCATCCATTCATTTATACATTTGTATATTGCAGCATTTAGCAGATCTGGAAATTACGTAGGCTCTAGGAAAGTAACTGAGAACAAAAACCTAACAGTTAAGTTCCCGTAATGATGGAACTTACATCCTAAGGACGAAGAGGAGACAAAACATAAATAAATGCATAGAAGTGGCTGGATATACGAAGTTCTGAACACTATGCATGTAATTTCAGGAAACAATCTCATGTTCATGTGCTTATCAGATATAACCTACTTAGTAGCAACACATGGATATATCTATACATATGCACTGTTTTACTCACAGCGATAATATGGAACCTTTTATAGATTAGTATCACTTTAAAAATGGGAGAAAAGATAAACACATCAAGCACTAATTCACACCATCAGTATGCAGATTTATAAATTCAACTTGCAGTGTGGAACACCAACTTCAAGAGCTGCCCTCTATATGAACCATGCCCTTTATTAGGTAGCAATTTTTTTTTTTTATTTTTGACAGGCAGAATGGACAGTGAGAGAGAGAGAGAGAAAGGTCTTCCTTTGCCATTGGTTCACCCTCCAATGGCTGCTGCGGGCAGCGCGATGCAGCCGGTGCACTGCGCTGATCCCAAGGCAGGAGCCAGGTGCTTCTTCCTGGTCTCCCATGCGGGTGCAGGGCCCAAGCACTTGGGCCATCCTCTACTGCACTCCTGGGCCACAGCAGAGAGCTGGCCTGGAAGAGGGGCAACCAGGACAGAATCCGGCACCCCGACCGGGACTAGAACCCGGTGTGCCGGTGCCGCATAGCGGAGGATTAGCCTGTTGAGCTACAGCGCCAGCCCTAGCAATTCTTAAGTTCACCAATTTGTGTACCATGAGTTGCAGCAAAGCAACCTGGAGACAGTCAAGATACACTAATTGGATGACAAAGGTGTGGTTACAAGTTTCTGAACTGACTACTAACAAGAATATGCATTTTACCTTGCAAAGAAACTAGTAGCTACCTAAATAAAGCATAGTTAGGTCAAATAGGAGGTGGTGGGGGCAAACAACTTTGCAAAATAAGAAGCTTCTTCCCTACAACAGAGAAAAAGAGGGTAACCTTTTCTACCGTCTGCTGACTTCAGGCCATTATGTCACAGACATAGGAAATTGGGTCCTATCGTTACTGTTAAGATGATGGAAAAGGGAGGCAATCCTGGTTCTTGTCACATGGAAGAAGAATCTCCCCATGAACAACGCAGTGAGCAAATCAAGATTTAAGTCAGAAACCTCTGCAGCAGTCAGGAGGGGGCCTCCAAGACAGAGAAACCTGATAATCTTTTATTCTTTTAAGCCTTTTTTTTGGGGGGGGGGGGAAACGGGGGAGTGTGCTGACAATTGGAGGGTGGGGATAAATCCCATCAAGATGCCCAAGTCCTATCTACTTTGCTCATGATAGACCTAAAAAGCCCTTAGTAGGATGTGATTGGGAATTTTGACTGTATAGTTTCATGAACGGCAACTTCCTTGCTATTGTATTTCCAGTTTTCAGGTTTGTCACAAGTGGCATTTCTATCTTCTAAGGTAGCTTTGGGAAAGAAGCATGCATTTGTACTCTTAAAGAGGCTTTCCTTTTTCTCATTCTGACTGGGACCCAATCTAACTGCCTATTAGTCCATCCATCCCCTCATAGTTTGATGAAAGACAAGAAGGAAATCTAAAAGATTCGCACAAATGTTGATTAAGCTCCTTCCAGGTGAGTCCAACCAGCTGATGCTAATACAATGGGAGTCCCTGCCCCAAACTAAGTATTACCCATTTTCTTGTTTACACAGCAATCTTCTAGGGAACTAACATTCCAAGGCAGGGGGCTGGGGAGCAGACTAAGCATTTCCATCAAAAGAATTACTTTTACAGGACCCAAGTGCTCCCTATACTACCCACAGATAACTAACCGTGCATACTACCCACAGATAACTAACCGTGCATACTACCCACAGATAACTAACCGTGCATACTACCCACAGATAACTAACCGTGCATACTACCCACAGATAACTAACCGTGCATACTACCCACAGATAACTAACCATGTGCGACTATGCTCTTGCCATAAATTACAAGTGGAGGGAATCACTTAAGAGGTTTCTTGGAGCCCTTTGCTCTTGGGATTGTCAGAAGCGGATCCTAGCCTTTGCTTGGAGATAAAAACTTTATTTACTCAGGATCCCTTAATGGCAGATAGAAAATTGTAAGTAGAGATGTTAGTGTGTGCTTTCTGTTTCCTATAAACCAGGGCTCTCATATTGACAAACAGCTTGGAGACAAATCAGAGGAAACTTGAGATCAAATCATCAACCCTCACCACTGTTAAGGGTCTTGTGTAGGACATCCACTTGAATATTCCTGTAGGGGAGACTGTATTAACCACAATGACAGTATCACGTTCCCATTCCCCCCATCTCAAGAGTAGTGAACTTCTGTCTCCTGGATCAGAGTTTTGTCCCAATTCCCCAAACAGCATTATTATAGAAGCAAGCAGTCACCTTGAAAAGCCACAGGGCTGTCTCTACCAAATCTGGGTTGGAGAAATTCTTTGAGATTACCTGCTGCTAGCATGCATGTTACCCCATCTCATGAGGAGCTTTCTCAAGTTTACAGATAGCTTTAAAATTAAAGCCTCACAAGGACTTTGTAGATATTCAAACACTATCAAATCTGAAACTGCCCTGAAAAAACAGAAACATGGGTGAGATTATGCACCAATATTCACCTCTTCCATTTTTACAGCGACTTTCATGGAAAAAGATGAATCTGAAAAGCTGTGATAAAGAAAAACTAGCAAAGCACATTGACTCTCTGTCTAGCTTCAGCTGGCTTTTAGGAAACCCAGAGAGGAACAAATACTTACAACAGGGATACAGTAATTTAGGTCCAAAGCTTTCAAACAAAACAGTAGTACTACTTGGTGGTAATGAGTTTATGTCTTAAGAGAGGCCATAAGGTTATTAAAATTGAATATATTTTACCAAAACTCGATAGTTTCCAGCATCAAGTATTGAACATTTCTAAGTAAAATCAATTTCAAATAGTGAGCTAGAAATGCACACTTAAAGTTGGTTGACTGTTCTAGATCATGATTCAGGTCTACCTTTTAGAAATTAAATTACAGGCTGGCGCTGCAGCTCAATAGGCTAATCCTCCGCCTGCGGCGCCAGCACCCCAGGTTCTAGTCCCGGTCAGGGCGCCGGATTCTGTCCTGGTTGCCCTTCTTCCAGTCCAGCTCTCTGCTGTGGCCCAGGAGTGCAGTGGAGGATGTCCCAAGTGCTTGGGCCCTGCACCCGCATGGGAGACCAGGAGGAAGCACCTGGCCCCTGGCTTTGGATCAGCGCAGCACGCCAGCCGCAACTCGCTGGCCGTAGCAGCCACTTTGGGGGGTAAACCAATGGCAAAGGAAGACCTTTCTCTCTAACTCTGCCTGTCAAAAAAAAAAAATTACAACAAACTCTAGTGATATAATGAAGTTGATAATGAAAGTTCTCCCTGACATTTCTGACATTTGACCTTTTAAAATATACAGATCCAACTAGGACTGCTAGCAGGAACTTGCATCTTCTTCACAGGTGTGTGGGATATGGCTACAATGACCCTGTACTGTGACGACAGTGACCAAGTTTTAGGACTAACAGGTAGTAATCTAAGCAGAGTAATCTTGACAGACATTGTTGAACAGAACGATCAAACTTGCCTTGAATCATTTACAGCTAGACTCCTTATGTTTGAAAATAGTCAAGGTCTAATAAAGCTGTTCAATTCACTTTCGTTTATCATGATAAAATTAACTTGTATATTAAGGCTTATGTGCTCTTTAAGCAAAAGTCTCACGGTAACACGAATGGTCCAATCTCTGCCCAGTTCTGAGTATCCACTGAACCGAGTATGTCCCTACCTCACCAGTAAATACAGATGCCCTTAAGTCTTTAAAAAATATATATATATATCAAAGTCCATTAAGGTTAAGAAAACCTCCCATGACTGAATCAAGTCTGCCATGGCTTTTCCCTCTTATCTCAACCATTTAGAGACCTTTTCAGGGCCCTTTTGAAAATGTGGTTCTGTTTCTGAAGATAATCAACTTCTAGCTTCTCTATTTTTTGTTACTCTAATCTTCCCCGCCCTCCATCACCCTGCTCACTAAAGGGCATGCTGCCCCTTCCCTAGCCCTTCCCCACCCTGACCCATTTCCTCCCTTTAGCCGAGACCCTTGGTGCCAAACCAGACCCTTCCAGACCCCTTGCCAACCAACAGGCACACAGATAGGCTACACTGGGCAGCTTGTCAACAGAGAAGATGAAAGTACCAGAGGCTTCAAAGAGTCCCCACTCTCCTGCCAGCTGCCTTCTGCCGCCCCCTGCAATAGCAAATTCCTTCCCCAGGTAGCAATTATAAATGCACCTTGCCTGGCCACAGTCTCCTTGCAGACTGTAGCCAACCTCTTTCCTTCAGTAAGGCAATCTGTCTCTGAGGTTGGTGTCCATCTCCTTTATCCATCTCTCCTTTCTGGGGATAGATACAACAGGCCAGAACCCCGAGCTATTTCAAGCCTAACACTCATGGTGGCTCACCAACAGTCTGATGTGTTACAGAATTTTTTTTTTTTTTTTGACAGGCAGAGTTAGACAGTGAGAGAGAGATAGAGAGAAAGGTCTTCCTTCCGTTGGTTCACCTCCCAAAATGGCTGCTACAGCCGGCGCGCCAAGCCGATCCGAAGCCAGGAGCCAGGTGCTTCCTCCTGGTCTCCCATGCGGGTGCAGGGCCCAAGCACTTGGGCCATCCTCCACTGCCTTCCCGGGCCCCAGCAGAGAGCTGGACTGGAAGAGGAACAACTGGGACAGAACCGGCGCCCCAACCAGGACTAGAACCTGGGGTGCCGGTGCTGCAGGCGGAGGCTTAGCCAAGTGACCCATGGCACCGGCATGTTACAGAATTTTAAGTTACCTGGGAATTTTTTCTTTGGCAGTTAAGTTAAACAGGCAATAATGACATGATGCTACACTATTACAACGGAGAATAAGACATCAAATTCAGTTTTGCTCAAACAATAGATTGTCATTTCAGTACTTAACTCTGCCAAGAAAAACATTAGCAGAAGAGAACAGTGGGGAGGTTGGTCAATGTGATCAGTCCACCTATTATCCAACAGGCACCCTCCCAAAGAAGAAGATAAGCATCATCTTTTACCGGTAAGTAGATTTAAAGCGGACAGTTCCCAAGTTCTTGAAAAACACATCTCGTGGTTATAAAACTGGAATGAAATTGGGCTAAAATTTAATCTCAAAGATGCTAACACTTGTAATTTCAAATTTTCTATGTCATGCTGTAAGAGGCAGGTCAATAGCCTGCAGTGAAGAAAAAAACCTGCTTAAAGTTAAATGGTGCTTAGAATATTATTTCATTTATTTTGGTAAATATACAATAGTCCATGCATCTACTTCTATTGGAATGGGCAATGAAGGAACACGTTTGATATAGCAATTGACATGGTGCTTTGGATGTCCACACACCATATTGGGGTAGACTAGGATTAAGTTTAGCTCTACTTCAGATTTCAGCTCCCTACTAACATACATCCTGGATGACTGCAATTGATGCCTTAGTACTTGGGTTCATGTCACCAATGTGAGAGACCTGAGTTGAAATTCACACTTCTGGATTTGGCCTGCTCCAACTCCAGCTATTTCCAGATTCTGAGGAGTGAACCAGAAGATACAAGATAGGTTTTTAAAATAAAGAGTTTTTAAAAAGATTTGAAAGAGTTATACAGACGCAGAGGGAGAGAGACAGAGAAAGAGGTCTTCCATATGCTTGTCTACTCTCCAAGTGGCTGGAGCTGGGGTGATCTGAGGCAAGGAGCCAGGAACTTCTTCTGGATCTCTCACACAGGTACACAGGCCTAAGGACTTGGGCCATCTTCTACTGCATTCCCAGGCCACAGCAGAGAGATGGATCAGCAGTGCAGCAGCTAGTAATCGAACCATCGCCCATATGAGATGCTGGCACTACAGACAGCAGCTTTACCAGCTGTGCCACAGTGCCGGCCCCCAAGTTTTTAAAGTGAGCAGTGTATATAGTCAAAAGCTAACTCTCGTAGATGTGGTCACATACAGAATCGCAGCTGCATGTTGTACTTGCTCAAGTTACAGCTCCTTTGATCCCTTACCATTATGATGGGGAAGGAATGTGCCACAGTGAATGGCGACAACGTTAAGATCTCTTTAGGTCAGCGCCACGGCTCACTAGGCTAATTCTCCGCCTGCGGCACCGGCACCCTGGGTTCTAGTCCTGGTCAGGGCGCCAGATTCTGTCCTAATTGCTCCTCTTGCAGTCTAGCTCTCTGCTGGGGCCCAGGAGTGCAGTGGAGGATGGCCCAGGTCCTTGGTCCCTGCACCTGCATGGGAGACCAGGAGGAAGCACCTGGCTCCTGGCTTCGGATCGGTGCAGCGCGCTGGCTGCAACACGCCAGCTGTAGCGGCCACTTGGGAGGTGAACCAACGGAAAAAGGAAGACCTTTCTCTCTAACCCTGCCTGTCAAAAAATTTATATAATAAAAAGATCTCTTTATATCTAAGACTAATAATAGCTTTGCACTATGGTAAGCCTTCTTGAAAACAGCAATTGATTATACAGGAAGCATTTGTAAGTGTAATTTGTGCATCATTGAGCAACACAATACAGACATTTAGAAACCCTTAGGCTGATAAGTACATCCACATTAATACATATCCCATCCCCAAAAGGATGAACACAGTCCAGCCTCAGTCATCTGACAATGTCACCACTGACTCCACACTGCCATCCCATACTACTAACTCCTACCCAAGCATGCCTTTATGTTGTTTATCTTCCTGGCCCTCTTGGTAGTTTGCCCAAATAATGGTCCTCTCCACTGCTGGAAAATGAAGCAAAAACACCACCCCTAACCCCAGTTCACCTATGTAAACAAACTTGGAGATTAGAGGTAGATCAAGGGTTGTACTTACCCTAAGTCTGTATCTGCCATCTAAATGCAACTCATCCTAAAATATCACTAAAATATAGTTATAGAACATATATTTGTTCATCTTTCCTTTGAAGAGTGGCTGCAGTTTCTGGTTAGTCTGAGCCTAATGCTACTATGTAGCGATCAGTTGAGGTCAACTCCACAAGTACCTAATGTTCCTTGGACATAGCACACCAAGGCTTATTATTTCGTGGATAAGTATCAAAATACAGCAAATCCACATACACCCAAGCCCATTTCCCACCTCAAACCAACTCCTGTTTGTCAACATCTCTGCCGATAATTTATACCACCAAAGCCAACATCAAGGACAACATTCAATGTACTCTACACAGATCAAGGACAAAAAACTATCTCTGGACATTTACAATAGAAGCCAGGAATACTAATTTTATTTGTATTTCATGTTTAAGGACATAACTTACAGTCCATGAAAGGCGTTGCTGCAGTCTTTAGTATTTCCATACTGAGTCAAGCATTTTCTTCTCTGACCTCACAGTACATCGAAAAGTTGCCTAATCCAGAGGAAAGTATAGTTGCTGAGTGTTCAATTTTTTCAGTATAGAAGGCAAAGACTCAAGCACATATTCCTTCTCTCCAGACGCTAAGGAAGACACCAAGAACAATTATGTACACCTTCTTTGTCCAAGGCCTAGCTGATGGAGGAAAGCACACTGATAACACTGGAAGAATTAAGCCTCTACCCAATCCGGACCCATTAGCATTCTCTGTTCTTGATTAGATTTTCCTCACCAATGCTAATACAGTAATTTCAGGAGAGTAGAAGGTTGATGGTTAGTATAGGTGAAGTCTGTAAACACAAACTAGAGCTTCACGTTTATACACTTAGTACTAGAACTGAAAGCCAAGCACTTGGCTGCTGGTTTTCTACAGCCCACATTTCAGTAAATCTCTTCTGTCACCTCATGTATTCGTTGTAGAAATTCCAGCAAATGTGATTTCTGTACTCTGTTCATTTATTGATGCTCTTTGAATTGATGCCCCAGCTGCGTTTCTGTGCCTGCTCTTCCTTTTGCTCGAATTGCTTATTTCTTAAAAGCCAGAAACTTCCAGTAAGAGCTAAGCAGCTATTTCTAAGCACCATGAGAATTCTATGTTTCTGTGCAGAAAATTCATGGAAGTAGTTTAAAAGAAGCTAAAAAACTTTCAATTCAAAGTCCTATTCTGTTAAAACTTTGCTCTTATGTTTCCTTTTCAACAATCAGCAATAATGCTGAGGCCAACTCAACAGCAGCACAGTCTTTAGCTACCAGAACTCAGACATTCCAAACCTTAGAATTTAAGGTTAAACTTATTGGGCAACATGGTCAATGGCTCACACTAACAAGTTGTAAAATTATATGTTTTCACTAAGCTCAATTGCAGTGAGAATCTTAGGGCAGGACAAGATTTATTTATAATCTAGTTAGCTGTAGCATCTGTAAGCTTAAATGATTCAGTTCTATTTGATGTTCTTAAATGTGTCTAACATTCCAAATAGCAATTCTCAGTATTGCCAATTTTTTCCCAAATAATTTGATTTAGGATGCTTCTAATGTCTACCAAGTTTTATATGATTATTAGTTGTCAGAGGTCATTGATGAGAATGATGTTAAACAATTTCTTACTTCATACCCAAATGATGGTCTGTACCATTCATTTTTAACACCAAATCAGATGCTCTCTCCAACATAAAATACCTCGTAGTATTCTTGAAAACATTCAGGTCAATTTAGCACAATATAGCCCACACTATCTTCTAATCCAGTTTGAATAAACTCTGTTCATGACATCACTTTTTAAAAATATTTTAAAGTCAGAGTTATGGGGCAAGGGGGAAGGAGGTGGAGAGGGAGATCTTCCATGTGCTGGTTCACTCCCCAATTGGCTGCAACAGCCAGAGATGCATTGATCCAAAGTCACAAGCTTCTTCCAAGTCTCCCACATAGGTGCAAGGGCCCAAGGACTTGGGCCATCTTCTACTGCTTTCCCAGGCCATAGCAGAGAGCTGGATTGGAAGAGGAGCAGCCAGGTCTCGAACCAGCACCCATATGGGTTGCCAGCACTTCGGGCCAGGGCATTAACCCACTGCACCACAGTGCTGGACAATTAAACATATCATTAATGATCAGACACTCTGCCTGGAGTAAACCAATTCAGTTGAATCAGTTGCTTAAGTTTAGTAAATACTAGCATTCACATGTAATGGTGACTTCCCTGGCTTATCTTTGGAAGTATGTCCTGGCCTATTATCATTAGGAATTTACATGTTTCATATTTTATATGCATACACATTTGTGTGTGAAGTCATATCTATGCACATATTTGCCTCAAAAACCCTTAGAGTGAACACTATATCCCATAGCCACTTTAAGTAAGTGGCAATCTAGGAACTCTAATACCAAACTACTTCATCTGTTCCCTTAAATAGTCAAATTCTTAAACCAGAAAAATACCTGCTGTAGCTATAGTGTTCTTCCTCAGTTCTGTGTATT
Organism: Lepus europaeus; assembly: GCF_033115175.1. NCBI lineage: Eukaryota > Metazoa > Chordata > Mammalia > Lagomorpha > Leporidae > Lepus > Lepus europaeus. The sequence goes on from NC_084848.1 coordinate 19,373,601, forward strand.
TCACATGATATCCTGGCCTCTTCATAACGACCAGTTTCACATAGACCATCTGGAGGTCTCTCTCAGCAGCACAGCAGAACTGCAGATTTTTGAAGGCAGGCTTTAACCCCAGAGACAGGGAAGCTTGGCCAAGAATCAGGCACACAGGCTTGAGCAACCCCCAAATACATGGACAAAGTACCTTTGAAGCAACTGCTGTTCAGCAAAGATGGGGTTCTTCAGCTAAGTGCTTTCTCCTCGGGTTTCTCTAGCACACGGCTTTGATGTATGCCTCCTATGACTCCCGACCAAGTGTTTCCAGACTAACACCAGCAGGCCATAGCAATGATCAATTCAAACACATTCCTCTGCCATCTTTCCTTCCCTCCCTCCATCCACACTCCCAATAGCATCACTCCCTTGGCACTACCTGCATGAAAGTCATTGCCTCAGGCTCGGCCCTTAGTTTTGCATTGAGCCCTTTGTGAGAAGGCCAGATGTTCAAGATAGAAGAAACTATCTAGGCAGCAACATAATGAAGTGCTCCAAAATGTTAGGCTATTTTCTATTTTTGGTAGCAGGTATTCTGTTACAGTGTAGTAATGTTTTATTTGACAGAACTTTTACTGAAAAATGTCATGCATAACATTAGGCACTTTAAAGTGACTATAACATCCATTTCCCTATTAAAAAATTTTAAAGAGTTAAACCCCAGGCAGGTATTTGAAGAAAATATATTTAGCTATCAGACTATTTCTTCACCACCTGTGCAGCTAAATGAGTCTGTGTGGCCAAGTTCTGAGACAAAAAAGGAGAAGTTTGGAAATCTCACAAGGGTTATGGGGCCAGCTTCCGGGTATAGCGCATAAAGCTGCCGCCCAAGATGCCAGCATCGAGTATGAGCACCGGTTCGTGTCCTGGCTGCCCCACTTCCAATCCAGCAACATGCTGATGGCCTGGGAAAAGCAGTGGAAAAATGGCCCAAATGCCTGGGCCCCTGCTACCCACATGAGAGACCTGGAAGAAGCTCCTGGCTTCAGCCTGACCCAGCACAGCCCATTGTAGCTATCTGGGGGAGTGCACAAGCAAGTGGACACTCTCCCCCCAATTCTCACTTCCAAATAAACTGCTTTAAGGAATGATCATTACTGGATATCCAATAGCAATGTGAGCAATGTTAGTGATGTTCACAAAGAAGGGAGTTGTAGGAAATGAAGAGCAGAAGCTTAAGGAACTCTGGATCCCCGCAGATCATGGAATTGTCAAGCCACCTGCGAGTTGCCTACCTCCAGACTTCTGCTGCTACCTAACAAGTAGCCTTCATCTTTTTCAGTCATCCCAATCTGCAATGTCACTTGTGTTCATAACTATTCTTAGTAAATTACAAAAATATTGCCCAGATCTATTCGCAAACCTGATCATTCTCACTGGGGTGATCCTGTTCCCAGGCACATTTAGAAGCATCCAGACACATTTTTGTTCCCCAAAGCTGAAGTTAGATTGCTTCTGGCCTTTAGCAGGCGGCATCCAGAAATGATGCTAACCACTCTGACTCCCAGTGCAACCGTTACCATCAGCAGTTACCTGGCCCAGAAGGTCAATGCTAAGGTTGAGAAACTCTTGAAGCCAGGCTATACTCCCAAGCCCCCGTGGGCTCCCATACACACTGGTTCATCAATACAAGAAGCTACACAACTGGTTCTTGGAGTCAAGCCACTCGATCCATTTTGTTTTCATCCTCACTGGTGTTACTACCCCTTTCCTTTCCATGTAGCAAAAGTCTAACAGCAATTCTCCAGTACTGGAAAACATTTCTCCCTAACTTTTGAATGTAGAGAAACTTTACAGAGATCTTACTGATACCACAGAGCTGAGAGAACATTTGGTTTCTAAACAATTGAATGCAATACCAAATGTAACCTAATTGCATTCATTACATTGATTTCTCTTTATAGCTAATGACGTTTGCCACCATGGGAGGTGATGTAAGTATTCAATTACTCCCCTAGCACTTTGTAATGACCTGAATATTTTCTGTTCAATTTCTTATTAAAAAAAAGTTCATCATAGGACATTTAGGTATCATGGAGCTGAAGATGGCTAATTACAACCACTGATAATCTCAGCAGACTTGGAAAAACTCATCATTTTGCAAAAAACACCTATGAATCCTGTATGCACATGCATTACCTAAGTTAAATACTGTTCTTTATAACTAGCACTTTCATTCTACACTTAGAAATAGATCATACTTTCATACCCATAGTTAGCCATCTTTCGAAGGTCCAGATTTCTCTTATAAAAATGGAGGGGAAGAATGTTTGCAAAACTTCAAAGTGACCAATGGCTTCAGTCAGGTTTATCCTTTGCTTTTAAGATGTTTGTTAGCCCAGAAGAGAGCCATGGGGTTCTTGTCTTCACATAAGGAACTGAGTCATGAGATAGAGAGCAAATAAGGTTTTATTAGGAATAGGGCATCCATCAGAACAGAAGGGACAGGGTGCCAAGGCACTCAGACTGGGGGAGAGTGAGGTTACATGGTTGAGTGGAGAGAATATACCTGGGCAGGGCCCGGGGACAGCTCAGCAGAGAGCATGTGGTCTCCTCCATTCTAATGGATGCTCTATCCCTAACAAAACCTTACTACTTCATCTCACACCTGAACTTTAGGGGAGGGCTGGGTGTACTACAGGATTTTCCCATGCCCTGCCTATGGAAAAGGTGGTTGCTTTAAGAAATGCCATGACATCCCTTCCATACCGGACACTGAGTGATTACATCCTCTATCCATGCATCTATCTGTGTGTTCCCAAGGAAACTGGGGGGCTCTTGGGTAACTGTTTAAGTTGCCTGACATGGAAGCAGGGGTACACCTCACGTGGAACTCAGTCCTGCTCCACCCCAGGGGCCTGGAGCTGGTCCTCCGCTCCCTCGTGTGCATGTCCCCTTCACAGCGGGCAGTCCAAGAGGGGACAAGTTGTCAGAGCCCCACAGGCCGTGCTTCTGTGACCTGCAGCAAAGAAGCTGGAGTGGGATGGTAGTGCGAGTCTTTTTAAAGCATGCGACACGTGGCTGAATATCTCAGGGGACTCTCTGGACCCGATAGGGCTCCTTCTGAAAGCCACACCTTTCCAACACTGTTCTCCCAGCTGGCCTGGGCCGAGGAAAGGCCAGAAAAGGACAAGGGCTCAGGGCGGGGAGTTGCAGGCGCTGGGCCCCCGAGGCAGCCGTCCAGTCCAAGGATCCACCAATTCAAGGGTCTGCTGCACCAACAACTTCAGGAGAGATACTTTCAAATGTGTAAGTGAACTTCTAAGTATTGAAAGAAACTCCCAGTTAAATACTAAACCAACTATTCATTTATTCTTTGAGTTAAGGAAGAGTTTAGGAGCAAGAGCTGCCTTGCCCAGAAAGACAGGAAGTTAGGGGTGTGATTACCATTTACCACACTGCCAGCCTTATGATTTTATTAAAAGCAGCATTTCAAGTTAATTTTGTGAACTGACACTCTCAAGTGTCTGCATCAGCTAACCAGGACAGGATCTTGTAAATGAAGTAGAATTGAGCTGGTCTGTGGCCCACAGCACCCAAAGAGAAGCACTTGGCCTTCACTGACTTGCACTACTGAGCCATACCTACCCACGTTAATACACTGATGACAAACAAGTTCCACTCCTACTCAGGGTTTACCCGAATTCCTTCTTTGCCCAAAAGAACAATCAACTTTCCTCAAGCTCGAGTCTCTAACAAAAAGATTCAAGGTATTGTTAGATCACCTTTTGATGATCTCATTACTCGTGACCCATCCAGTGAAGTTCGGTCATGTGGAACAAGTGCTGGTCTACCACAGCTGTGCTTTCAGATATGAACAGGGCCATAACCTTCTCTGGGCTGCATCTCCACCCCACCCCACCCCAGTCCTCCCTCCTTCAGAGGAATGCATTCTACAAATCCAGAGTTTAAAATGAAATAGCCCATGCCTTTTAACTGTGCACAAGTTCTGAAGAATGGGATGGTTTAATCAGTCTATTTTGAATTAAAGCTATGAGAAATTGTGTTTCAACAGAAGGTGTACTGTATTTACACACAAGTAGTACCCAATTTTATCAGTTATTTTACACTTACACGGTGTAGACAATGTAAGACAATTCTGTATACACATGAGAACAGATTCTGTCTGAATGAGATAAAGCCTCTGCCTTCCCATAGAAAGGATAGCTTGGATAGTTGGGCACAGAATTAACTCAGCAACCTTGCATTGCTCAAACCCCTGCATATCCAGTAGTCAATACTCTTCCAGGGCCAGTTTTTAGGAAAAAAAAATCTGAGTCACTGGAACATTCTGTTTTACTAGTCTTAGAAGTATTTTTATTCCTTGGACCATTCTGACCAAGTTTACAGAGCTAAGTTAGACTACTGATATGACTCACGGTGAAACCTATCTGCTCTGGAGGGATGAACTGCAGTCCGAGTAGCAGAGATCCCTATCTTGTGCACTGTATGACTGCGTAACAGAGCAAGGATAAACCCAGGGACACCAACACTTTGGACCAGCTCCCCTTCAGATTGTCACACTTACTCGGAAGAATTAAGTGCATCTCTGAACCTCCACTGAGAGTGGATATATGGGAGTGGTGTCTGGTTTCTGCTCGATACTGCCCAATGTGTTGTGGTGTTTTTCCCAGATTTTAATCTCCATCCTTTGGTTGTATTAACTCACAGCCCCAAGAACAGCTTTGGAGGCTCACCAGTCCACCTAGCATATCACCGAGCTGCAGGTGGTCCTGGCCTATTTATTTCTACATCCCTTCAATCTCTCCCACCTAGGAGTTTGAAATAGCCAGTTATATCATGTTGACTTCCTTATGAATTAGTGATAAAGTTAACATGAATTTTGAAATTTAAGTTTACATTTTATTAAAATGTTACTAGACAGTAAGATTGCTTTCAGTATTGGTAGTCTCACCTTGGATAAATGCAAATCAATATCCCTTTGCTGCTGGTTAACAGGTTCAATCAAATCAAGTTTCAGATTAGATTCTTCTAACAAGTACTTTCAACCAAGTCCTAACAAAAGCTAACTCTATCCTGTGTTTCATAGCTAAGCCCTTCCAGCAGGTTCATGAGACGCTCTCAGGAGGCAGTCAGCACTTCAGAAGGCCACAGCAGCCTTCCTTGCTGTAAGGGGCTCACCTCTAAACTGCAGCGGTGCTACTCCCACTGCCAGATCTGCACAGCTTTAAAATTCACTCACGCAATCACCAGGAGACGCATACAACCTTCCTAACCAATTACCCACGTCTATTGTTTTAATTTCAATAACAGAATTATTTCTAACACCCTTTGTGCTAAGAAAACAGACTCTTGTGTGCATCATCACCATACCTTAATGTGTTCATACCTCATCAGGGTGCTTCCTATGAGCCACCATTTTAACACTCTGAAGTGCAAATTCCTGAAAATTAAATGATGTATAGCAACTTAACCTAGGGTGTCAATTAGAGTTACCTTGCATACACAAACACATCAGATGGTTAATACCAAAATAGCCTGAAAATATACCCCACACACCAAACAGCAATGTTAGGAAGAACATCACAGAAACTCAAAGGCATCATCATGATCTTTCTCACCTTGTTAGTCAAGTTCTATTTCCTAAAGATTCAGCCATAAAAAAATTGACCTAACAGTAACTGTTAATTCAGTCCTAAAACCTAAGATTTTTCTTAGCTCAAATAGAAAAAAAGTCAACTTTGATTGATTGTCCCAATAAGCAGTAGTGAATTTACAAACATCTTTAATTTTCAGTTGCCTCAAAAAGATGGGTACGATGATAACCATGACATAGAAGACGTGAGGTTAATAAAGGTCAGATAGGATAGTGAAGTATGATGTAAAGCCTCCCTAACTCAAGCTCTTTCCTTAGGGAACAGAAAATTCAACCCCACGCCTCTCAAATGGACTCTCTGTCTCTCACACACACACACCCCATGCAATAGTGCCAAATCATGTCTCCCAGGGAAAATGAGGTTAACATTCAACAACCGACTTGGTCTGACAACCACTCTGTTAGGTACTGTTGATGACTCATCTCATTTTCTCTCAATACTTGAAAGCTTTGAAGGATTAGTATATCATGGAACCGATTTTATGTTGATAATTTGTACATATTTTTGAACAAGGGTTCACAGTATTTTGTGTTTAATCCACAAAGCGTACCATTTTAAAAAGTCTTCAAACATTTTCTGCTCAGTAGTTAGAGAAAATGATCAATATAGAAAACTTTTGTATGACAGTTTCCCCATGATAAGTTTTATATTATTAAGACTGCCAAAATAGGTAACCAGCATTAGGACAATAACTGAAGTCCATGATGTACTCAGATGTCACTAGTTATACCTGATATCCTTCTGAGATTCTAGGTTCCCACTAAGGAATTAGTTAGTAATTTCATCTATTTAAGCCCCTGTGAATGGAGACAATCCCCTAGAAATAACTTCCATAGCATCATCTTTTACCTCAAATATTGAGCAATGCTCGTCAGGTAGCTTATAGAACATCCCTCAGTTGGTATTTATGCAAGTCAGTTTGCACAGTGTCCATTCACTGGGATTTCTGATGTTTTATTAGACTTGGTGAATGGGTTAAGAAGAAAACCACAGGAGTAAAGCACCATTCACTTCTTACAGTCATAAGGCTTCTGGCTCAATGCTTACCTTAGTTGCCTGGATGAAGTAGAGCATCTCAAATTCCTCCAATAGAAAGCCACCCCCTCTCCCCCTTTCCAACAGTAACTTGATACAGGCATACAGATAAGATCAAATTGATTAGATTTCTAAGCTGGAGACCACACCCTCCACCACATCCCCTGTGTGACCTCCTGCCACTACCTGATCTCACCTGGTTGCCCATCTGCCAGTCACACTACATAGCATCTCCCCTTTGGGAGTGAAAAAAAAAAGTCCTGGAGCACTGTGGGCCCTCCCCTTGTTGTCCCATGCCTTTGGGGTGCACGGCCCATTGGCCTCTGCCCCTCCTCTACTTTCCTGCATGCTTGCTCCACGTGGCTCCTGGACTGCTCTCTGCCTGGTATGGACTCAACTTAGCTTCTAAACTTCTCATTCTTCCCTAATTAAAGCCCTCACTTTGCTGTACATTCCTTTCAATCAAATCCTTAAATATTTACCATATTGTCTGATCTGTTTGTGCCAGTATTCAGAATTCTTCTGGATAATAGTGTCAAGAACCCACAGGGACTGGTAATAATGAGATTAATAAGCTACATGATATCAAACCCTTTGGGAAGAAGTTACTCTGTGCATCTGAGACTAACAGAATGGGAACTACATTCTGCTTCTATGGAGAAACTTATTTACATCGATCATTTGGAAACTTTGTCATGAGAGATTTCTCTGTTATCCTCTATTCACTTATCTGATCATTTGTAAGTGAATTGAGATTTTCACATTTTCAGTTATGATCCAATGCTACTTGATTTTTCTGCACAAATTCTTCCAGTTTTACTTATTGGGAGGTCTTAAGATCTTAGGATCCTCTGGCTATCACTAGTATGTGTAAGCTAATATTATGTCCACTTCTAGAATCTATCACATCAAGGAGGTTTGGTTGCTTCTGTTGAAGAATGACATAACAGGACAAACTCAACATTGATTATGCTTGCTGTTACTAAGACACAAGAGTCACGTTCTGTAAGTCTTAGAAATATTGTTTCCTTAACCTGAGCAACTACTTAGTCTTGGAAACTGTGTTTAATTTACAAACTAATTTCCCAGTGTTTCAAAGATTTTAACAGTTTTAGCTTCTACAAGAATTAGCAAGAATTTCCTTAAAAGCTATTGCTAAGAGTTAACAAGATCATAAACACATGCGTGAGGCATTCAAACTTACCTTAAGGTCAAAGCTCAGACTCAGGCTTTAAACTTTGAGTTTTGTAGAATTCAACACCACCAAGGATTATTACTTCAAGAAGTCTTCTGTGAGCTCAAAGAATCACCCTCAAAACACAGTACACATCTATACCACACAGCCCCCCATGCAAAATGTCTGTGACATCACTGCATGAAATTTCAGAAAACCCTAATACAAATACACAACAGGTTAACTCATGAGAACGATTCCTGAACGTCCAATAAACACACATGAAACTGTCCACTTCCAACACAAAGTTCATTTTCAATGCCTGCTCTTAGTAACCGAATACACACAGTCATCATCTTACCGTTCAGTAGAGGGCCTCGCAGAGATCCCGGAGGGCTGAACCGAGCTGTCAGCGGCAGACTCTCGTCCCTGGAGCACCCAGGGATTCTTTCTTACCTCTTTGAGCGTCCAGATGGCAACTGCTTCCCGCCTCCGTGGTTGAAGCCGCTTCCTCCATCTTGAGAGCCAGCACCGCTTCCTAACGAGGTGGCCCTGGTCCGTCCTCCCTCGTCCTCCCTCTTCCCTTCTCCTCCTCTGGCGCCGCCTTCTACTTTTAAAGCGTCTGTGATTATATTGGGCTCACCTGGGTGAGCCTGGCTACTGTCTTCATTTTCAGACTAGCTGAGTAACAACCTCGTTTTCGTTTGCAAACTTCATCCGCTGTAACTAAGAAATTCGCAGGTTCAGGTTACTAGAAATGTACCTCGTTGTGGTGGTGCAATTTCTGTTTGCCATCTTTAGTATTCATGACAAATAAAACATGACTGAAATAATCTCACACAGGGTCAAAGGGGACATAAACCAGTACCACCACACTGAAAAGGGATTGAATTTTGTCCTGGAATCTGAAACTGCAACCTCATTTCTAGATAGAGAAAAAGGGAATCCCACACAAGTGAGTGCAAGCTGTCTGTTACTGGTTCCATTCTTGTCAATAGCAACATAATTTAAACAAATTTTCCAAGAAGAAGAAAATAAATTGTGGTATAATCATGTAATAAAATGTAGCAATTAAAGTGCAAACAACATATGGGGCTGGCATTTGCTGTTAAGCCACCATTTGAAATGCTGGCATTCCATATGGGCCCGATTCGAGTCCCGGGTGCTCCACTTCCAATCCAGCTCTCTGTTTCTGTGCTCAGGAAAGCAGCAGAGGATGACCCAAGTGCTTTGGCCCCTGCACCCTTGTAGTGAACCCGGATGGAATTCCAGGTTCCTGGCTTCTGCCTGGAATTCCTGCTTCTAGCCCCAGCCTTGGCAGCCATTTGGAGTATGAACTAGTGCGCAAAAGATTCTTTACTAACTCTGCCTGTAAAATAAATAAATACATAAATATTTTTGAAAACATGTAAATATCAACAGACACATCATAAACATCTGTAGCAACACACACAGAAAATTTATGTAACTGTTTAAATACATAAACATTTGTATGTGTATAGTTGGTTGTACAATGTGTGGGAACTAAATATTTAGGTACACACTTGTGTGTTTAGATTAAAAAAAAAAAAAACTACCAAAGTCACTATTTTCTGAGATTGGCTTAAGGAAATTTATCAGAAATGCTTCTTAATTGCAACTTGGCTTCTCTTCCCCACAGATGACTCTCCAAAGCACTCAGCCAGCCAAGTTCGCTGGGGTGCACCCCGGGCTTCAGTTCACTGGTTTCAAAAACAACACATCATTGTGCCTATGCATTATGTAAAAGCATAAATCTACATATGTCTGTTATAGCTGCCTCTTTCCCCCTTTAAAATAAATAGGTTAAAAAACAAACAGTATCACACGTTTTCCTCATCACAGACTTAGCTATGTTTCCAACAAACCAGCTCCTCCCCTTAGTGCCTCTCTGGCCTGACATTGCCTTCTCCAAAGCACCTGGATTATCATCCTAGCTTCCTAACTGCTCTCTGCCTCCATGCTTGTCTTTGATTTCTCTCCTATACTCCGCGGCCCATGTGATCATTGAGAAAGTAGATCATGCTGTGCCACCTGCCAAAACTCTCCTGCAACATCTTTTGCCTTAGAATCAAACCCAGAGGTTTTACAGTGGCCTGCTTGCTGCTCCAGTGACAAGCATTTTGTACTTCAGTTTTTTCTTTCACATCTGTCAGCCTCACTTAAAATGTCACTTCTGAGAGAAGCATCTCCAGACCAAACCGCTTCATTCAAGCGGACTATTCCTATCTTTCAGCCTCCTTCCTCTTTAGTAATTCTTCTTTCTACTTATCACTAACTATAACTAACATATATTTAGTTGTAGATTTTCTTTCTCTCCAAAAGAATATCAGCTACAGAGCAGCAGCAAGGATTTCTTGTTCATTGATGTAGCCCAGAGCACATCAAGGCCACTCTGTAAATACTGGTTTCATGTGGCTGACTAATTCCAGCTGAAGTATATTATGATTAGGAAAAAGAGGGATCTAACAAGTGAGAGCAATTTCAGATTTGCAAGAAGACAGAAGAGGGACAGAATAACTGCAGCTGGAGTAACTTCCCTACAAGGGAGAAGTGAACGCAAAAAAAGAGTCACTCAGCAAAGGCAGCAACCATATACTTGGAAGACGAAAGTACACAGAAATGAGTGAGTCTTAGCTTCTCTGGAGTGTCAGGTTTGCATGGAGAAACATCACTTAAAAGTCTTAAAATTACACTAGAAAGAGGTTATGCAATGTCTCAAGTGTCAGGATGATGAATTTTTTTCAGTCACCATGAATTTATGTGGACGGTGCTCTTAAAAGACAACCACAGGCTGGCGCCGCGGCTCAATAGGCTAATCCTCCGCCTTGCGGTGCCGGCACACCGGGTTCTAGTCCTGATTGGGGTGCCAGATTCTGTCCTGGTTGCCCCTCTTCCAGGCCAGCTCTCTGCTGTGGCCAGGGAGTGCAGTGGAGGATGGCCCAAGTGCTTGGGCCCTGCACCCGCATGGGAGACCAGGAGAAGCACCTGGCTCCTGCTATCGGATCAGCGTGGTGTGCTGGCCGCAGCGCGCTGGCCACAGCGGCCATTGGAGGGTGAACCAATGACAAAAGGAAGACCTTTCTGTCTCTCTCTCTCACTGTCCACTCTGCCTGTCCAAAAAAAAAAAAAAAAAAGACAACCACATAATCAGGGACACACTTCAGAAAAATTAATGCACAGTTGTGTGAAAAAATAGTGAGGCCATGAAAATCAGAAAAGGGACCGAGAAAGTAAGGCAGGAACAACAGTGCTAGGGGCTTGGATTATCTGTAATGTTGACACTGCCAATGAAGAGACTCAGCAGAGGCAGAGTATACGTAGTTATTCAGAATTACTTCGTCTGCCAGTTAAAATCACATTGGAAGATTTTTACAATCTCAAGCCTGGAACACACCCGAGATCAATTAGAGCTGAGCATGTGTTAGAGAACCCATGGATTTAGACTTTTTTAAAAACCTCACAGTTGATACTAATACACAGCCATGATTAAGAACTACAGTTATTAATCAGGGAAATTAAATTGCATCAGTGATTCTCAAAGTGCTGTCTCCTCAGCATTAACCTGGAATTTGTTACAAATGGCAACCAGTTTCTAACGTGTAGGAATTAAGACCCTCCCATGCCTACCAAATTAGGGAGGTGAGACTCAGTGCTCTCAAGGTGATTGTGATGCACTAAAGTTCGAGAATCACTAACCTAGGATCCTAAGATTTAGCAAATAAAATTAGAGTACCTCTCATGGAGCATGCTTATGCTAAAGTTTTATCTGCTAGCTATCTCACATTTAAATGTAATTGGCCATCTTGTATTTTACCTGTCCATAAAGATTTTTTTTTTAGGTTTAATTGTTTAGGGAACATACCTATTCTGAGGAGAGATCTGCCAGGCCATGAGATGAGGAAAGAGGTGTTTATCAATATATTTAGCACTGATTTCTTATGTAACCATTGTATTACAGAATTTTAATTGTTCAGTATCTGTAAAGAGTCCAAGTAAGCTCTTTGAAGGCAGGGGCCATAGATATGCCTTTTTAAAAAATTTAAATCATCATAAATCCTAGCATGTTCGTATACACATAGGGGTTATTCAATTAACTTTCAATTAACCTTTTGTAAGATAATGACTGACTGAATTAATAGTTTGGAGTGTACTGGAAAAAAAAAAGCTGTTTGTATCATTAAGATATAGTTTAAAATGAAAATGTGCCCATCCCAGCAGCATAATTTAATATTAGGCTTAGAGATGGGAACAACAGAGCAGCAGCAAGTATTTTTGCCTCATTATTAAAAAAAATCACGGAGAGAGACAAGGTTAATAGTATTTTCCATTTCGTATTGTATGAAGCAACTTAAATCGCTTAACAAACAATGAGGCAGAATATTAGAAAGGAGACGGAATTCGAAAGGACATAGGAAAATGATAAAACTGCCAAGCTGCAAAGCAATGGCATATAAAGAGTGCGTACTTTCTGAATATAATTGTGTTTTAATGGGTAGTGAAGACATTTGTTCCGACAATCATCAATGTGTTTGGTGGGATGCTTTTTATAACTTGAGAATGCAGATGTTGTGCCCAGGCACCTCCACCCCAGCTGGCCTTGCGGTAGGTTGCACTACCATTAAAAAAGGGAACTGCTTGTAAAAATACGTCTTCATCTCAATGGAAGAATTTATTGCTCCAATAAAAGGAAAGGCTCCCAGGGTTCACGGACTCCACTTTACTGAAGAAGAAAATAATGCTTGAGGATTTTCCAGTATTGAATGGCTAGGCCATTGTAGCAAAGTGGGTGGAGGCGGTGAATAGCTGAGGATATTAAAGGAAGTTCAGCCTAAGGGGGAAAATAAGGGATAGATATTTGGGTTGTTGAAATAAAAATGAACCTCATTTGAAAAGGGGCAAGCTAGAAGTAATTTGAGTGTATTTTACTCAGTGGGATCCCGGCTGGACATTTCTACTGCTCCACTAAATCACTTATTGAAACTGCCTCCTTGGACAATGTATTAGTTTCCTATTGCTGCTGAAACAAATTACCACAAATTTTAGTGGCTTAAAACAACTCAAATGTATTCTCTTATAGTCCTGGATGTCAGAGTACAAAATAGGTTTTGCTAGGCTGAAATCAAGGAGTTGGCCAGTCTGTGTTCCTGTAGGAGACTCCGGGGAATAATTCCTATCCTTGCATTTCAAGCTTCCGGAGAGTGCCCGCATTCTTCAGCTTATGTCATTCCCTACATCTTCAAACTCCACAATGGCCAGTGTTGTCTTTCTCCCATCAAATCGCTAAGACACAAATCCCCTGCCTCTCTCATATAAACCTCTTTGTAAGGTGGGTGTTTGGTCTACCAGTATAAATGTCCACATGCCCCTTCTGAGCGCCTGGATTCAATTCCTGGCCCCAACTCCTGACTGCAGCTTCCCATCAGTGGGGACCCTGAGATGCTGTGGTGGTGGCTTGAGTTGACTGGGTCTGCCACTCATGTGGAAGTCTTGGGTAGAGTTTCTACCTTCCAGCTTGGCCTGAGCTTGGACCACTGAAGAACTTCGGGAGTGAACCACTGGATGGAAGTGTGCTACCCCTCTCTTTCTCTTTCACTCTCATGCTGGCTCCCCTGGCCTCTCAAACAAACAAACATTTTAAAAACAAAAAGATCTTTGTCATTAGAATGGGCTAATCTACACGGTGCAGGATAATCTCCTTTCCTTAAGATCCAGAACTTAATGACATCTGCAAAGTCCGTTAGGTTATGGAAGGTAACAGTCACAGCTTTTGTAGATCAGAGTGTGGCCATTTCTGGGCCCCGCCACAGAGTGGCAATACGTTAATTGGATTCCAAGTAGAATATATAAGCTCCACAGTGAGCAGATAGGTAAGGAGTTGGACACTGTAAGACTTCCTAGGTATGAATGATTGCCTTAAGTTATATCAATATTTTTTTTTTAGATTCATGTCTTATTAACAACCATAAAGATAGCTCATGATATTTAGGCTGTGGCATTCTTCTTTACTGAGGGCAAAGCTGAAGCCATTTTAATTCTTTTTTTTTTTTATTTTTTTATTTTTGACAGGCTGAGTGGATAGTGAGAGAGAAAGAGACAGAGAGAAAGGTCTTCCTTTGCTGTTGGTTCACCCTCCAATGGCCGCCACGGCCGGCGCACTACGCTGATTCGAAGGCGGGAGCCAGGTGCTTCTCCTGGTCTCCCATGCGGGTGCAGGGCCCAAGCACTTGGGCCATCCTTCACTGCACTCTCTGGCCACAGCAGAGAGCTGGCCTGGAAGAGGGGCAAGCGGGACAGGATCGGTGCCCCAACTGGGACTACAACCCGGTGTGCCGGCGCCGCAAGGTGGAGGATTAGCCTATTAAGCCACGGCACCAGCCGCCATTTTAATTCTGTTATAGATATTTTGCTATAGAAAAGTTACCAATACTGGGACCCTATGTCCAGAAAACATTTCGCATAAACATGGACTACAAGAGCAGTTAGCAGAGTAGGAAAAATAATACTTCACCTGATCTGTTCTTTGCTTTTTTGTCTTTGCCATCATCACTCTTGAAGAAAAAGAGGAACAGGAGGAATCTCATTCAGAGCTCAATAATTAAACTTGGCAGGGTGCTTAGTTGAGAGCATTGTGTGTCTACTAGGAAACAGGATAATAGGACTGTCAAGGTTGGGGGGGATGCACAAAATGGGTGGCACTGAATCACAAGAGAGGAATTTGTGAATGGGTCATTTATAGCAGAATAGAAGGCACAGTTCCTGGCTCTCAGCAGTTGTTAAATTAATAGATGAAATACCCAGTGAGTATGGTCTTTGAATCCATGAAACCACCCTGGCTCTTGGAGACTTTATCCAGCACTCAGGTGAGAATCAGGAGATGTGTTAATCAAATCAGTGCACATAATGAGGGAGACGGGTATACAAAAGGGAGAAGCTATCCAGAAAGGAGGGGGACATCCATTTTGTTAAGTGGAACCTACAGAAACAGAATCAGAACAAAAGAAACACATTTATGACGTGAAAAGCAAGTAGTGTTAATAATATGATAAAAGGAAATTAAAGCAGGTGAATCAATGTTTCAGAAGGCCGCCTGGTAGTGACAGCTCAGATCTTCTCACAGAGGGCTCTGGTTTTGAAGTAGGCTCGTTGCAGGTGGCTCTACAGGACAAGAGTGCACTGGGAAAGTAGACCAAAGGCAGGATGAAAAAAAAATGGGAGATAATAGACACATTATCCGACATAGAACAACAACAAAAAAAGTCTTTGGTCTTCTTTAAAAGGTCCATGAGCAAGGGAAAGTAGGATAACAGAAAAAAAATGTTTTTGTTCTCTGTAAAATTCAAGGAACTTGTACATGCTTTTGTCTGAGAAGATTTGTGAGTATAATGATACCAATGTCCTCAGCCTCAATTCCCCAAAAGTCAACTGAGGAGATAACGAATGGATCCCAATTAGTCTCCACAGCAGTGGGGAACAGTGAGGAAACCCTGAAAGAGGAGTCCAGAGACCCCAGTTGTGGTGTGTAACTATAACCAAGAATATCTGTGTTTAGGCTGCATCACAGGCTTTTTCAGTTTTCCTTTGTTGTGTGTGCATTTGGTTTGCTGGGTTGCTTAATTTTTAATTACACAATAAATATTTTAATGTGTGTTCATTAAAGCAAAAATTCAAAAATATAAAAGTCTTTAAAACATCCCTTAGCACCAACTCCCATGATTTCTATCATTCCCCTCCCTAAAGGTAAACATTTACAAGAATTTGGAATATTTCCTTTCAAAGCATCGTTTGCATACTTCTAAGTGTGAATTTTACACATAATATTTAGGAGGATTTCTGTATTAAACTTTTGAATGGTATTCCACATTACTAAAACTCTGAAATATTGCACCATGGATAGAGATTATTTAGATGTTCCAAGCATTTTTCTGTTATACAAAACAAACTTCTCTATTGGCCATTTTTATACCTCCTTACACACACACACACACACACTACACAGGACTTACATTTGTATGTAGGCAAAATTTCTAGAAAATGAGTTATTAAGTGAAGGAATGGGTTCTTTTCCTTTCATTAAAAAAGCATTCCATGATGGGCATCTAGTCCAATGGTTAGGGGTGCAGGCTGGGGCACCAGAATTCCATATTGCAGTGCCTGGGTTTGACGCAAGCCCTGGTTCCATTTAGCTTCTGGCCAGTGCAAATCTTGGAATATGTCAATTAGGTGGGTCCCTGACACTCATGCGCAAGACCTGGATAGAGTTGTCAGCATCTGTCTTCAGCCTGGCCAACTCCTGGCCATTGCAAATATTTGGGTAGTGAACCAGTAGGTGAGAGCTTTCTGCTTGTCTTTGTTTCTCTCTCTCTTTTCTTTGATTCTCAAATTAATAAAACAAAACACAAAAACAGAGGTTTCTCAGAGTATTTGCCAAAAATGGCAGGAGAAGTTTATATTTCCACAAAAAGAAAGAGACCCCATTCTCCTAAATACTTCTGAGTGCTGAATATCATCAATAATTTAAACCTTTCAAATATCTTAGATCATGAGTAAAAAATGGTACAGCACTGAAGTTTTATTTTGCAATTACACAGTTACTAATGAGGTTTAGTATCTTTCAAATGCTTACTGACAACATTTTGTTTTCTGGAAATTACTTGCTTTATCTTATTTTTGTATTGAATCGTTTGTATTCTTTAATTGATTGGAAGAAATTTGTGTGTACCATCAATGTGAAATATTTGCAGATCAGTTACGATTATTGTATTCTTTCTGTTAGATCTTAAGGCAATATGTTTACCTCTGTGTTCAGCATGATTACTACATTTAAAAAAATCTGCACTACACATTATATTTCATCAAATATTTACCATCATCTATTAAGCTAATATTCACTCTGTAACCACACAGCCAACACTTTCTTGAGTTAAAATCACCTACTCCAACTATTAATGCTAAGGGAGAGAAGCATGACACATACAATGGCAAACAACAACCACCATTTTAGTATCCTCATGAATTCTGCAGGTTGAAAGTCTAGAACAGACTTGGTAGGACAATCTCATTGCTCCTTATAAGTTTAACTGAGGTCACTCAGTGGTGCTTGGCTGGCTTAAGGAAAAGTCAAGAGGATGCAAAGATACTTCGCTCTGGGGTGAGCATTTGGTACAGCAGTGATGATGCCACTTGGAATACCTGCATCTCATATCAGAGTCCCTCTGTTCACGTCCTGGGTCCACTTCTGATTCCAGCTCCTGTCATGTGCACCCTGGGAGGAAGTAGGTATAGCTCAAGTCCCTGGATCCATAACACCAATGTGGAAGACTTACATTGAGTTCCAGGTTCCTGGCTTTAGCTGGCCCAGCCCAGGCTGTTTACAAGCATTTTGTGGAGTGAAATTAGCAGATTGAAGATCTCTATCTGCCTCTGTCCCTCTATTTCTCTGCCTCTATCACAAACAAAAAACCAGACAAATGGCCGGAGCCACAGCTTAATAGGCTAATCCTCCACCTGCGTCGCCAGCACACCGGGTTCTAGTCCCGGTCGGGACGCCGGATTCTGTCCCGGTTGCTCCTCTTCCAGGCCAGCTCTCTGTGGTGGCCCGGGAGTGCAGTGCAGGATGGCCCAAGTGCTTGGGCCCTGCATCCCATGGGATACCTGGCTCCTGCCTTCAGATCAGCGTGGTGCACCGGCTGCAGCGCGCTGGCCGCAGTGGCCATTGGAGGGTGAACCAATGGCAAAGGAAGACCTTTCTCTCTCTCTCTCTCTCTCTCTCTCTCTCACTGTCCACTCTGCCTGTCAAAAAACAAACAAAAAAAAACCAGACAAACAAAAATAAACATAAAGTTTTCATTCCACACATCTGATGTGTGAAAGAACATCTGATGATAGAAAGAACATCTGATGATAATGAACGCAGTTGGGACAGCTGACATGTGGATGTCCCACACGCAGTCTTTTTATCAGGGTAATCATGAAGGTGTTGGGATTTCTGATATGGCAGCTAGTTTCCACCAGAGCAAATATGCTGGAAAGAGAGAGCTGGCTGCTTGGCTTCTTATAATTTAGCCCTGAAAGTTTCCTAACTATAATTTCACCATATTGTATTGATCAAAACAGCTCTGAGTACTCCAATTGCTGCCAAAAGAGACCACACCCATAGAAGACTGAAGAACTCAAAGAAAGGAATTCAACTAATGAGAGACAAGACCTGAAAAAGGACTGAGAGGAAAAGATTGGTTGCCCTTCTTCCTGAGCACGGTAGTTTCACACAGCCAGTCTAAGCACATCCAGTAGGTCAAGTGATTTTTACAGTGTGGCAAGCTTGGTAGCACACTGTCTTGAATTTGCTTTCCCTCTCTTCTTGCTTTCTTTCCTTGTATCCCCGTATCCCTGGATCGTCCTAGAACAAAGTAGTATGCTATTATAATAAAAGTATATGAGTAGAATTCATTTTTATTTGCTTTGGACTAGTTTATATAAAATATCAACAGCTTATCTACAACTAAATCTTTTTGAGGAGGTATAGTAATTAAATTTCTAGGGCTTTAAATTTCTTCTTGACTCAACTTTTGGCAATTTATATGTTTCTAGAAAACTGTCCAAGTAATCTGTAGGCACTTATCCATTAAAGCCATCCCTATTGATGAATTTCTGAGAAAAAAAACAAACAAACTAATATTTATCTAATCTCCATCACTTGTCAGTATAGCAGGTAAGACAAAGTCAACCAACCATTCTGGGTTTCAGGTCTTTCATCTGTAAAATAAGAAATTTGCTCTAGACTTTTCTTACTTTCCTTGTGGATCTGAAATATTCAGTGCTGGATGATGTTGGCTGTATGTTAAGTGCAAAATAACACTGGAGATGTGGGCCTTATAAACCAATATTTATTCATCTGTGTGACCTGAAGAAAGCTAATTCATTAGTCAGACGTTTAATTTTCTCAAAGGAAAATGTGAAACTAAAGCACATTTCATGCTTATCAACCAGAAGAGACACTGCAACCCTAACTTGAAAAGCTTTCAAACAAAGTCATTAAGAATGACGAGAAAACAAAGAGATGAAAGTTACTACAAGGTTTTTTGTAAAAACGTATGTGTGAATCTATGAAAGTTAAATAAAAACAAAACAGCACAGCGATTTCAAAACTACTATAGAAGTGGATTGAAAATAAAAGCTTCTGAAGGAAAATAATAAGAGATTTTCTGTTGTTAAAAACATAACACAGGGAAAAAAAGAAATATCTCCCATAAGTCTTTATGCACAGCATAACAGAAAACAGAAAGGAGCAAAACCAGCCAATGAAAATACAAAATGATAATGGAAAAAACAGAAAGAGGCCCTTTTGTAACTGCTTTTATATATTAAGTTTTAGAAAACAGGCTGGCGCAGTGGCTCAATAGGCTAATCCTCTGCCTAGCGGCGCTAGCACACACCGGGTTCTAGTCCCTGTCGGGGCACCGATCCTGTCCCCGTTGCCCCTCTTCCAGGCCAGCTCTCTGCTATGGCCCAGGAAGGTAGTGGAGGATGGCCCAAGTGCTTGGGCCCTGCACCCCATGGGAGACCAGGAGAAGCACCTGGCTCCTGCCATCGGATCAGCGCGGTGCGCCGGCCGCAGCGCGCTACCGCGGCGGCCATTGGAGGGTGAACCAGGCAAAAGGAAGACCTTTCTCTCTGTCTCTCTCTCACTGTCCACTCTGCCTGTCAAAAAAAAAAAAAAAAAAAAAAAAAGAAAGAAAAGAAAACAAATACAGTCATAATATAGTTTCAAATCAGTTTCATCAAACTGCTATAAACTAAAGCCAGAAAGCACATTTAAAAGCACTCAGAAGAAAAAGACACATTATGTACATGAAGGTATTGCTAAGTTACTACAGACTTCCATTATACGAAAAATGGAATACAACTTTAAAATTTAAAAAAAAAAAACACCACCACCACATCAAAACCTGTCAATACATAATTTTATATCCAGAGAAAATGATCTTCAAAAATAAAGGTCAATAAATGATATACAAAAGTTGAGAGGATCTGTCATCAGCAGACTTACACTTCCAAAAATGCAAAGAATGCAGTTTGCAAAGAAATTATACCAGCCAGAACCTTGTATCTACAGAAAGGAAAAATGGGTACTGGAAATAGAAAACATAAAACACTTTTTCAGCCAGCGCCGCGGCTCAATAGGCTAATCCTCTGCCTGCGGCGCCAGCACACTGGGTTCTAGTCCTGGTCGGAGCGTCGGATTCTGTCCCAGTCGCTCCTCTTCCTGTCTAGCTCTCTCCTGTGGCCTGGAAGTGCAGTGGAGGGTGGCCCAAGTCCTTGGGTCCTGCATCCGCATGGGAGACCAGGAGAAGCACCTGGCTCCTGCCTTCGAATCAGCACAGTGCGCTGGCCACAGCACGCTGGCCATAGCGGCCATTGGAGGGTGAACCAATGGAAAAGGAAGACTTTTCTCTCTGTCTCTCTCTCTCACTGTCCACTCTGCCTGTCAAAAAAAAAAAAAAAAACACTTTTTCTTATAACTCCCTTTATAGTTAACTAAAGTACCATAGTGGCTTATGGGCTCATAAAATATACAGAAGAGAAAGGACAACCGTTCAAAACATAGCAACCGGTAAATGAAACTAAATTGCTATGATGTTATTATACTTTTTACACAGAAAATACTAAGTGGGAAGTGGGAAACCTGAAGGGTCAAATGTAAAGTCTCAAGTGTGAAATGGTATACTATTGGCTATGAATATACTTGCTAACTAAACTCCTAACATTAGCAGAAATTTCCAATCTCAATAGAATTAACATTGGAGGCAATATAATTCTTTGTTGTAGGGGGATTTCAAATGCATTGTAAGATTCTAAGCACCATCTCTGTCCTCTACCCATGGATGGCAGTGGCATCTGACCCCCACCTTCATGAGTAACAAGCAAAATTGTCTCCTTCCAGATATTGCCAAATAAATCCCAGGATCAGGGGAATCACTCCTTATTGAAAACTATTGTCTTAATCAATAATGTTAATAAAATAGTAAGTATAGTTAAGGAACACTTGAGCAAATAATATAGAATATTAAAGGTTATTCAGTAACACAGGCAGAAATGAAGAAATAAATTATCAAAAAATAAAAGAAAAAGCTGACAACAAATAGCAAGACACTACATTTAAAGTGTTTTTACTTAGAGATCAGCATTGTGTGCAGCAGGTTAAGCTGCTGCTTGCAAAACTGACATCCCATTTTGGAGTGCTGATTCAAGTCCGCATTGCTCTGTTTCTGATCCTGTTCCCTGCTAATACACCTAGGAAGGCAGTCAGTGATGGTTGATAACAAAAATAATAAAAAATTAACTAGGGTTAATCCTGAGCTTCAGTTGACAGCGCTTTTCAATTCATCCTCCTATTAGTATCACAAAACCTGAGCATTATTTAGGATTTTCAAAGTTATAATCAGCTGATCTTCAAATACCAAATGGATTTATTACTTTTTGGCATGAATGTATTCTCTGGATGCTATTATGGCAGAGATTCTGAAGTATTACTTAGGTAAGATGTAAAAAAAATCTATAATGTAAAAATCATGAAAATTACAAATACTATTCCAAACCTGAAACATCTCAGAAAATTTCTTGCTCAAGATAACACCAAGAAAGTTCTTACTGCATGTAGAAATATGAAAAGGTTTGAACTGTGCTACAAGAGACTTTGGGGTCATCATTATAGCCTACCAGCACACTAGTTCTATAACCTTTACGTACATATAGCAAGCACAGCCTCAAAGGAAAGGGTTAACATGGTTAACACAGTTTGAACTGGCCACATTGTCTGACTGGGTACTTATTCTAACTGTGGTACTGAGTTAATTATATTACCATCTTAACTCCCATAGACTCAAGAATTTGGAAAACCACCCATTTATTCCAATTTTATACAAAAGGAAACATTTCAAAAAATAATGTCATATACTAAGAATGTTCAAGCAATGTTTTCACATGGAAAGACAAATATCACATGTTTTCTCTCATATGTGGAAGTTAATGTATATAGAGGAGTATAAAAATTGTATGTCAGGGCCAGCACTGTGGCTTAGTGGGTAAAGCTGCCACCTGCAGTGCCAGCATCCCATATGGGCTCCGATTCGAGTCCCAGCAGCTCCACTTTCCCATCCAGCTCTCTGCCACGGCCTGGGAAAGCAGTAGAAGATGGCCCAAGTCCTTGGGACCCTGCAACTACATAGGAAACCTGGAAGAAGCTCCTGGCTCTTGGCTTCGGATTGGCGCAGCTTTGGGCAATGCAGCCATCTGGGGAATGAACCAGCGGATGGAAGACTTGTCTCTCTCTCTGCCTCTCTTTCTCTCTCTGTGTAACTCTAACTTTCAAGTAAATAAATTAATCTTTAAAAAATTGTGTGGATGTCATATTAGTTGGCTGTAGTTTTAAATATCACCTTTACTAGATCATACCATCTACATAACATCCATATACCCTTCTTTCCTCACTTTATGATAATTGTCATGAATTCCACATTTTGTGGCATTAATACCTCTGTTCCCAAGAAAAAAGATGATGCACGTGTATCTATATAATACTACTCATGAAGATAATATGGCAATATGTTAAAACTCATTACATGTTACAATAAATTTTAAAAATGTTCCCAGGGGACCAACATTGTGGAACAATTTATATGCCATCACTTCTAGTCCGGCATCCTGTATATGAGTGCTGGTTGCAGGTCTGAATGTTCCACTTTAAATCCAGCTTCTTGCTAACATGCCTGGTAAGATAGTGGATCATGGCCCAGGGATTGGCTCTCTGCCACCCATGTGAGAGACGCTGATGAGTTCTGGGCTTCTCCCTTCAGCCTAGCCCAGACCTGTCTGTTATGGGCACTTGAGGAGGGAACCACTGGAGGGAATATGTTTTTTTTCTCTCTCTCTCTCACTCTGCCTTTCAAATAAATAAATAAATAAATCATTTTTGAAAAAAAAATCCTATAGGTGTACACTCCCCCTCAAAACAGTTCTTAATCATGCCTTTCTGAATCCAAATGTTATTTCTTTGCCTCGACATAATCACATGAAGGATAATATGGGTAATATATATGGTATTATATTTCATGTTTTTACTTTAATATTTTTCTTAAATCCTTTACAAAGATTTCTATTCGTGAAAATGCTGTATTACTTAAAGTTAATTGCATGGAAACAGGTTAAAATATCTCTTAAGAAAGAAAAACAAGGAAATCATAGTGGTAATGCTTGTAAAATTAACACTTCAAGACTGATATTGTTATCGACAGAATTCATATCCTGCAAACCCAAGGATGATAAGAACCTTGAAGAATGTTTTCACATTACTAGGGATTTTATGAAAGCTTAAGAAATACTCTCAAGCCTCAGCAGCCATGCTGATGTTGTAAGAATCACATTTTGTATGTGAGTTAGGGTGAGTATTTCACCTACGAAGTCTGGTCAATAGCTAGATTTCTAAAAGCCAGAATGAAATCCTGAAGATTGAATACCTCCAAAGTAGCTACAACTTCATTTTGCAAACCCTTCTTGCCCATAGTCTCAAAGCACAGAACAATAACAATACATTTTCAAACATGACAAGTACAATAAAACCCATTTTAAAAAAGCAAGAGTAAGTAAAATTTGTTTCAAATGTGATTCAAAGCTTATTGGATACAAAGATCTGAGACAGGATATACAGGAAACACTTGTGTAAGAGGCTGCTGCAGTTTAGTTACCTTGGCCTTGCCTTGTCTCTGAATGGCCAAGCTTAGAATTTCCCACTTTCACAATCCCTCCTAGCTTGCTCCATTCTGTGACTGTGGCAGAACAGATGCAGAACAAAGCAGAAAGGAGTGGCTGAGCTGCATCTACCAGGCATTTCTACGCTGAGGGGGCTCTGAAGTGGGAGACTATGAAGGGAAGAAGCAATTGGAAATGGGAGCAGTTAAAAAACAATGCTGCTTTTCACTGAAAACCAGAGAGAGAAATCAAGAGATTAGGGGTTTCTGTGTTTTAACTAACATGATGTTTTCAAACCAAGGAACTGTTAAATATTGGCACCTTTAAGTGCATGTGGACAGATTCTCTCTCTTTGCCACTGTCCCCAGAGCAAAGAGTATTGTGGAAGCCTACTATGACAGTTTATTTTAGGTGTTTTGAAATATCAGTATCCTTGAGGTGGGGTGAAGTCAAAAGTCACCTTTCTTTGCCCAAAGAAACCTTTTATTTAAAGAATACAAACTTTATACATTTCATAAATACAACTCTAGGAATATAGTGATTCTTCCCACCATACCTGCCCTCCCACCCACTCTCTCATCTCTCTCTTTCTCCTCCCTCTACCATACTCAGTTCCATTCTGCACTAAGATCCATTTTCAACTAACTTTATACCCAGAAGATCAACTCTACATTAATAGTTCAACAATTTGCATGAAAACAAATAAAAAACTGTTCCTCAACAGTCGAGACAAGGGCTGTTCAAAGTCATTGCATCTTAAAGTTAATTTCACTATTATTTTAGAAACTTAATTAACTTTTAAAAAAGCACCCGAGAATGATACATGTTTTGCAAGCACCTAGACATAATTATAATACAACTCTTTGAGGACAGAAGTCTTGCATGGGAAGTTACTGCAGAGTAACTCTTGTTAATTTAACAATTAAAACTCTTATGTATGCTGTCAGTGATCACCTAAGGCTCTTGACATGAGCTGCCTAAGCTATGGAAGTCTTTTGAATCCAGAAACTCCATCAGTACTTAGACAAGGCCATAAGCAAAGTGGAAGTTCTCTCCTCCCTTCTGAGAAAAGTACCTCCTTCTTTGATGACCACTTCTTTCCACTGGGGTCTCACCCACCAAAGTCCTTCATGTAGGACATTTTTTGCCATAGTGTCTTGGCTTTCCATGTTTGACATTCTCTCATGGGCTTTTCAGCCAGACCAGAATGCCTTGAGGGCTGATTCTGAGGTCACAGTGCTATTCAAAGCAATTTTCATTCTATGAGTCTGCTGTGTGGACTGCTTCCCATATTGGAGCATTCTCTCCTTTTTTTTTTAAGATTTATTTTATTTATTTGAAAGACAGAGTTACAGAGAGAGATAGATGTTGCTGTGGATTCATCCTGAGAGGAGGAGCATGGGGCCAAGAGGTTCAGGGTCACGACACAGACCCCAGGAGTTGGGTGAAAGTGGGCCAGAGGTGAGCAGCCCACAGACTCATTTATTTCAGTTGGTACAGCAGCTTATATAGCCAAGGCAGCCAATCAGGTCAAGGGGTGGTTTATGCCCTAACCAATCACTGCCTGTTGCCAGGCAGGCCCCTTTGCCAGGTGGTTTCCGAAGCCATTCCTGAGTAACTGACGCTCGCTTGCCAGCAGCCATTTTGACACGGCCTTCTCATACCACCACATGTAGAGACAGAGAGAGAGGTCTTCCGTCCAATGGTTCACTCCCCAGGTGGCAACAAAGGCTGGAGCTGTGCCAATCCTAAGCCAGGAGCCAGGAGCTTCTTCTGGGTCTCCTACGCAGGTACAGGGGCCCAAGGACTTGGGCCATCTTCTACTGTTATCCCAGGCCATAGCAGAGAGGTGGATGGGAAGAGGAGCAGCTGGGACTAGAACCGGCACCCATATGGGATGCTGGCACTTCAGGCCAGAGCTTTATCTTGCTGCACCACTGTGCAAGCCCTGCATTCTCTCCTTTTTAGTTCTACCTGTTATTACCAGACACTTAACCCTACATATATTATCACTTAAGTATTTAAGATGTACTTCAGTACTGGTACAAAAATAGATGGATAGAACAATGGAACAGAATAGAAATGTCAGAAATCAATCTGAGCATCTACAACTAACTTATACTTGACAAAAGAGCTAAAATCAGTCCCTGGAGCAAGGATAGTCTCTTCTAAAAATGGTGCTGGGAAAACTGGATTTCCACATGCAAAAGTAGGAAGTAAGACCCCTACCTTACACCTTGCACTAAAGTCCACTCACAAAGGATTAAAAACCTAAATCTACAACCCAATACCATCAAATTATTAAGTCACATTGGGAAGGCCCTCCAAGACATTGGCACAGGCAAAGATTTCTGGGAAAGGATCCCAGAGGCACAAGCGATCAAAGCCAAAATTCACAAATGGAATTACATAAAATTGAGAAAGTTCTATACTACAAAAGAAACACTCAGGAAAGTGAAAAGGCAACCACAGAGTGGGAGAAATTATTTGTAAATAATGCAACTGATAAAGGATTAATAATCAAGCTATATAAGGAGATCAAGAAACTCCACAACAACCAACCAAACAATCCAGTGAAGACATGGGTTAAGGACTTAAACAGACATTTTTCAAAAGAGAAAATCCAAATGCCAACAGACACATGAAAAAATGCTCAGGATCACTAGCCATCAGAAAAATGCAAATCAAAACCACAATGAGGTTTCACCTCACCCCAGTTAGAATGACCATCATACAGAAATCAACAAACAACAAATGATGGCGAGGATGTGGGGAAAAAGGTACCCTAATCCACTGTTGGTGGGAATATAAACTGGTAAAGCCACTATGGAAGACAGTTTGGAGATACATCAGAAATCTGAATATAGACCTACCATGTGACCCAGCCATCCCACTACTGGGAATTTACCCAAGGGAAATGAAATCAGCCTGTGAGAGAGTTATCTGAACCCTCATGTTTATTGCAGCTCAATTTACAATAGCTAAGACATGGAATCAACCTAAATGCCCATCAACAGAAAACTGGATAAAGAAATTATGGGTACTCAAACAGTATTTTACACTTTGTGTTTCTGTGTGGGTGCAAACTGTTGAAAGCTTTACTTAATATATGCTAAATTGATCTTCTGTATATAAAGATAATTGAAAATGAATCTTGATGTGAGTGGAAGGGGAGAGGGAGCAGGAGAGGGGAGGGTTGCAAGTGGGAGGGAAGTTATCGGGGGGAAAAAGCCATTGTAATCCATAAGCTGTACTTTGGAAATTTATAGTCATTAAAAAAATGTTAAAAAAAGTTATTGGATATGTACTCTATGGAATACTACACAGAGGTTAAAAAAATGAAATCCAGTCATTTACAACAAAATGGACAAATCTGGAAAACATCATACTCAGTGAAATAAGCTAGACCCAAAGGGACAAATATCATATGTTCTCCCTGATCTATGATAACTAATAGAGCACCTAAAAGGAAACCTGTTGAAGTGAAATTGACACTTTGAGAAGCAATGACTTAAACAGCCCTTGACTTGACTGTTGAGGAACATTTTTTTTTTTTGACAGGCAGAGTTAGACAGTGAGAGAGAGAGAGACAGAGAGAAACGTCTTCCTTTTTCCGTTGGTTCACCCCCTGAGTGGCCGCTGTGGCCGACACGCTGCACCAATCCAAAGCCAGGAGCCAGGTGCTTCCTCCTGGTCTCCCATGTGGGTGCAGGGCCCAAGCACTTGGGCCATCCTCCACTGCCTTCCCGGGCCACAGCAGAGAGCTGGACTGGAAGAGGAGCAACTGGGACAGAATCCAGCGCCCCAACAAGTTTATATATATATATATATATATATATATATATATACACACACTATTTTTTAAACTCTTTACTTAACATGGAGTTAAGCATATGTGTATAAAGTCAATTGAAAATAGATCTCAGTAAAAAAATAATAGTGGGAATAAGGGAGGGAAGAGGAGGAGAGGTGGGACTGTGGGTGGAAGAGTGGGCACAGTCAGAAGAATCACCATGTTCCAAATACATTTAAAACAACACTTTGTGAGGTCTTTAAAACAAGATTTCTTTCCTATTGTCTATCCCATCCATGTCCTCAGGTAGCAATATCTGATTTAAATAGAAAATTGCTCTATCCAATGTGAGTGCTAAAATATCACTTGATTATGTAAGCCTCCAATTCAATAGCAAATGCATATTACCTCTTAAAATAAGTTTTTTGTCCATACATTTATCCAAAGTATTTATTAGAAGCTGTTTGAAGTGGAATTACTAATAAATATCTATTCTCTAGCAATGTATCAAGTTTGTGAATATTTATCTATATATCTTACATTTATATATTATTTAATATATTATTCATTATATAACATTTACATATTATATAATTTATATAAAATTTATTATTTTTATATATTTTAAAGGAAGATATTAAATTCCCTTCCTAACCACAGAAGCAAGAGGACAACAATTCTCTCACTTCCCTAGAAAATTGATTTTCTATACATAAGTGAGACCACAAAACCCTGCACATGGAGTGACAAGTCCAGAAAATCAAATTTTGTCCATGTCAGATTCTCAGAGCAATCCTTTTGCCTACACTCTGGCAACTTCATACTGATTCTTTCAGTTGAAGCTGCCTGTAGGCAAGTATCAAATTTTCAAGCATTGCTGTTCTCCTGCCTCACATTAATATATTCAGAAAAAGGCCAGCACAGAACTCACTGTCTTGTATTTACTAATATTAAGCTGTCGTACCACTAGACTGTCCTATTTAACATCCTGTTTCATAGGCATTGGCACAGCAGGACATTCTGTCTCGTAAATTACCCTGTGTCCCTCCTAACTGCCAGACATTGTCTAGTGATCTTTGTTCTTGATGTTCTTCCAGCAGGTAAAGTGTACTTTAAACAGCCAACAGGCAAACTTTCTCACAGTAACCAACTGCCTCCGGCATGAAAAGAAAGTCCTAAAAAGTTGTGGAATCAACATCATCTAAACCTTGACTTTTCCATTGCTTGCATCCCAAATTTCACTTTGACATTTTATTCATTGTGTATTTCTTATATTTTCTATAGAGAGAACTCTCGTATTTTTCCAGCCATGTCTTTAGATCTGTTTTCAGTTTTTCCTTCCTGAGAAAGTACTCCTTAGAAACCCCTAAATCCTTAAATATTTCCTTTGTACAACCATGTCCAACCTCAACTGATACCACAAACTGATAAATCTTGGCATGCATTTAAAACTGTATTTACAAAGTAATCACCAAAACAAAAGAAAAATTGCTCTGGCGGAAGTTTCTGTTGGCTCATTTTTGTATCAATAAACACTCCTTTTGACATTTGCATATGGGCAGTTTCAAGTGTCTATATTCAGATTTGTAGAATGTGTGTAAAACCTTTGCATTGTGAAGAGCACTTTTTTTTTTTTTTTGGTTATCTGATGGTAACTTTCCATCATTTCTGACCTATTTAACAACTATGTACATTATAGACTACTGACAGCATTACAAAATAACCTTTGTCTTTAGAAATGCAAATAAACTTTGCCTGGTACAAGTTCAACTGACTTGCCCCTTTTCCATTGTGGAAAAAGCCAGTTTTCTTTCATTTCTAAATTTATTTGGACATAGCTTTATTTTACATAAATGTATTCACTTTTTAACTGATTATAACATCTGCCTGATTCCTTCACTAATAATGAGTTAAATAAAATCCTTAATGCTTTAATGTGTTCATTTTATATGTGTATGATGGTTAAGATTTAACCTTTTTTTCCCTTTTTTAAATTATTCTTGAACACCAGGCTTCACAGTCCAACCACAACCACTGTGCAACTTGAAGTCATAAACTATGAAGTAGTGAAAAGTGTGCTTATCTAAATCCATTTGTTCTCTGGTATGAAATAACAAAAATCAGTTTAACATTTTATATGTAAATTACAAAGTTCTCAGAAGTGTCAGTAATTCAAGATGCTGTCAGTTAAAGAATGAATTAAAGTGGAAAAGGTTGAAACAATAAATCAATAAAATGGACCCTTTAATATTAGTCTCCTATTTTCTTTCCTTTTTTTTTTTTTTTGATTTCTTTGATCTGCAAGAATTTTGGGGGAAAAAATGGATAAAGAAAATGGCAAAAGGAAAAGCTCTTCTGGCTACATTTAGACACAGGAAGTATAGTACTTCCACTGATTTGATAGCTTTTCAAGGAAGAGTACTACATTTGGTTATTCTAACTCCTTGTTGAATCTAAAGTGTCTATGATGTACAGTGCTTCCATCCTGAAATCCATGGCACCATAGCACAGGGAAGGCAGGCAGGCAGAGGGTAGGATCTCCAGCACCAGACAACATGAAGTCATACAGTGGTTCCACAATTGGCTTAACATGTGACTCTGGTCAAGTCTTATAACTTCTCTAATGTTCAGACACGTAGATGTGAATCTATGATAGCAGTGCTATCATTTTATAGATGTTTCTGAGGTTTAAATGGGCAAATATGAGTGTTCAGAAGATTAATAGAAAAAGAAGATTAAAATATAAGCTCAATTTGGCACAAAAATACTGGAATTCAATGCATAGTTGTTTCATAATACAAATTTCCCATAACTTTTTGAAAACTTCTCTTCTGTATGAATTTCAAAAATACTTCTGCTATAATAAACTTATGTTTTAAATTTATTTTCTAATAAAATTTTTGAACTACCCTCCTATGATTAAAGCACTCAGACTATGGCCTATCATATGGTAGTCATTCAATAAACACTACAAGTATTTTTTTCTATCCTCTGATTTGCTACGAAGATTATTTTTGATTCATTCTAACATTGTCAACTAGATTCAAAAATTACAAAATTGGGGCTCTGCTGTGGCACAACGGCATACCATTTGGGCATCAGTTCAATTCCCAGCTGGCCTGGGAAAGCAGTAGAAGATGGCCCAAGTGCTTGGGCCCCTGCACCTGTGTGGGAGAAACAGAAGAAGCTCCTTGCTCCTGGCTTCGGATCAGTGCAGCTCCAGCCATTGTGGCAAACTGAAGAGTGAACCAGAGGATGGAAGACATTTCTCTCTGTCTCTTCCTCTATGTCTGTAACTGTACTTCTCAAATAAATAAATAAATATTTTTAAAAAGTATTCACAATAGCTAAGACATAGAATCAGCCTAAATGCCTGTCAACTGAAGACTGGATAAAGAAATTATGGGATATGTACTCTATGAAATACTACACAGAGGTTAAAAAAAAAATGAAATCCGGTCATTTGCAACAAAATGGATGATCTGGAAAACATCATAGTGAAATAAGCCAGTCCCATGTGGACAAACACCATACGTTCTCCCTGATCTGTGATAACTAATAGAGCACCTAAAAGGAAATCTGTAGAAGTGAAATTGACACTTTGAGAAGCAATGACTTGAACAGCCCTTGTCTTAACTGTCCAGGAACAAGATTTTTGCTTCTTAAAGGAGAATGGGACTGGGAATGGGAGAGGGAAGAGGAGTCGGGGTGGGAGTGATGGTGGGAAGGCAGATATGGTGAGAAGAATCACTATATTCCTAAAGTTGTACTTATGAAATTTGTACTCATTAAATAAAAGGTTTATTTGGAAAAAATGAATTACAAAAGTAATGTGTGTCCCATTACATGTCTGCAAGAACAAAAGATTGGTTTTGCAAACATACAATCAAGAACTGAGACGTCTGAAAACAAGAAATTCAGACATAATTATCTAAAATAGGTGTGTTAATTGACCCTTGGGGAACTTCTGTAATAACTGCTCCTATAAATAAAGAGATGTCACCTAAACAGTTCATTAAGCTTCTGCTAATTTAGGAAATCAGGCTAAATATTACTTTCCTTCTTGAAGCCTTGTATTCAAAATTAATGTGAACATTCTTTTGGGTATAATCTCCTGTGCACTTGAGTAAACATGCATGCGAATTTGTATACATGTGTGCACATACATACACACAGCAATATGTGTACACATGCAAATATATATACATATATAAAATATTCTTCCTATATCAATATACAAAGATGCTATAACTATTGGTAGAAGAACATTCATCTCATTAGAACATTACAACATTTAAGTAATAGCTTAGTGTCACAGACAGGACACAAAGCCTACTCAATGGCATGATTTCAAGTCTTAATGAGCACACTGTATTTTAGTTGCCCCATTGTTAAAAAAAATTTAGATGGCTAACTCCTTTTATGCAATAATGTAGAAAAGATAAATAAGACAAAGTATCAAAGGAATCCAAGATCAGTTTCAAAGACTGTGCTCTGTAACTCCAAGCTGGCACATTGCTGAAGAACACAAATTTAAGCACTTTAAATGCAGTAACTAGATTGTTGATGTAATGACTCTATTTTCCCACCTGCTCTCTCTTCCTATACATTTCCCAGGTGCTGCTGCAAAATCTTCCTCACAACCAAGCAATTACATTCTGTGAATTGTATGGTTAGTCAGCTAACCATCTGCTTTCCAGGAGCAATCATGTATTGTGTTCACAATTTCCTTGCTTCAAACCATGAGAAGGATGCAGAAAGCTCAGCTGCGATATTTGAGACGTTCATTAGTTTGGAAAAATAAACTGTAAGAATGAAGATGTGACCTGCCTTCCTTGACTTGCTTGAAAAGTTTCTAAGGGGAGCAAACAAGTTCAGGGAGGCAAAGAGAATAAAAGTAATACTCACCTGCTACGTAAATAAAAATATAACAAAATGCATATACTAGTTTGATTTTTTTCTTGATTGTGCTTCCTCTCCCCACTCCAACA
Source organism: Lepus europaeus (assembly GCF_033115175.1). Lineage (NCBI taxonomy): Eukaryota > Metazoa > Chordata > Mammalia > Lagomorpha > Leporidae > Lepus > Lepus europaeus. The sequence continues at coordinate 19,406,007 of NC_084848.1, forward strand.
TATGAACAGCCTGTGTATGTCTCCAGACACCCAGACAAAGGCAGCAATCTTAATTAGCCAAATTAAAACAGTAAGACACATCCGATTATCCCTTTTTAGTCTAAACCAACCTCTAAAATGACAACTGATGCGAAAATAATTAAACCAAGACAGACTTAAAAAAAAGAGGAGAAATAATGTATTTAGATTTTGAAAAGAAGTAATTAGTTTTGGCAGGTTATTTATTTATGTAAATTGAAAAATTAACTCTACTAGGCAGAAGCAATACATTCAAGTGCCTGGATTTCTCGCACAACATAGAAGAAGAAAAAAGTTATAATGAAAAGCAACAAGATGAATTTCAAATGAGGAAAAACTCTAAATTGTTACTCTTTTAAAGGAAGACAGATTCATAAAGAAAAACAGAATTCACAAAATCTGTCTCAATAGTTCAGCAGTACTGTGAAAGAAAAAGCAATCTTACTAATTTCTGAATATTGCTTTTCCTCTATACAAATATAGATTTTTATTTAAACAGCTGCCTATGCTTTTCTTGTTCTGTGTTATATTCATAACTTATTCTTCCATCAAGATGTCATTTTATACAGCTCTACTTCTCCATTTCAGTGGCTTCATTTCTAATGGAAAACTACACCAGCTCCCCTTACTTCATCCTGAACAGTTCCATGTCATCTGTTCTTGTACCTTGCCTGGTTTTACCCACACAATAACATCAGTCATCTTAGACAGATTGATTACTCCTAGATTCATAAATATTACACTCTCATCATACTTAAAGAAACACATATGGGGGTGGTGTTGTGGTGTAGCAGGTAAAGTTGCTGTCTTCAATGTCAGCATCCCAAATGGGCACCAGTTCGTGTCCCAGCTACTCCACTTCTGATCCAACGTCCTGCTAATGCTCCTGAGAAAGCAGCAGAGGATGCTTGCGTATCCGCCATCCACATGGGACACTTGGGTAAAGCTCCTGGCTTCTGCTCATCTCAGTCCTGGTCATTGTGGCCATCTGGGGAATGAACCCTCAGATGAAAGAAATATATGCTTTACATTATTCAATTTATTCATCATTATCACAGAAATTATTCACTAATTGTTTTCTGCATGCCAGGAGCCATATCATGATTGAAGACTGGGGCCAGCACTGTGATATAACAGGTAAAGCTACCACCTGCAATGTTGACATCCCACAAGGATACCAGTTTGTTCCCTGGCTGCTCCACTTCCAATCCAGATGCCTAGTAATGACCTGGGAAAAGCAGTGGAAAGTGGCCCAAGTGTTTGGGCACCTATCACCCTAACAGGAAATCAAGAAAAATCTCCTTGCTCCTGGGTTCTGTCTGGCCCAGTTCTAGCATCTGGGGGAGAGAACCAACAGATAGAATAAGATAGAATATCCTTTCTCTCTCTCTCTCTCTCTCTCTCTCTCTCTCTCTCTCTCTCTCTCTCTCTCTTTCTCCCTCTCCCTCTCCCTCTCCCTCTCCCTCTCCCTCTGTTTATTCTTGCAAATAAATAAACATTTTAAACAAGGAGGAAGAGGAGGAAGAGAAAAAGAAAATTGGAGTTCTAGGTGTAGAAGGGTGACTCGAGCTGAAGGACTGAAGAAATTTATTCCCTAGAAGTGCTAAACACACATATACAAATGAAATCAAATATTATAAACATTCTGATAGAAGACAGAGTATAGTGGACATATAAGAAGAAAATTGTAAAATTTTTTTACCTGATTTGTAGTGTGGGTAGTCGTTTCTTCATAAACTAATTACCCTCAATTCCTTCAAGCTCCAAAACCATGCATTTCTTAATAATAAAAAAACAATGCTCAGAATAAAGTAGAGTACAATTGCCAGCTTCAATTACCCACACTACTGAAGAAAATCGACAACTACTGCTGCTACTATTACTACTACTATACACACACATACAATGTAAAAATTAAGAGATAAGCTATTTGTCAGGGTATTGTTAAGACAAAGCTAACAAATAAAATCAAATCCACTCCTTTTGCTAGGCAAGCCTTTGGTTCATGAGCTAAATTTTCGTCTTCATTTCTCAAATATATGTAGGAGTTTTAATATATAATGGTATTATGAATTCTTGGCACTGTTATTTACATGTTCAAATTGGCATATCCTATTTATGGCTCTAGAAAAATTCCAGAAATCTATTCATTTCAAGACTTGATTAAATATTAGTTTCAAAAATGTCACATCATTTTGTGATTTCTTCTGTGCAAAACGGTTGATAAAGTAGTAAGAAAGAGTCGTGTTCTGACACTTAACAGGAGACATGCAATGTACTCATCATAGTCTTTCTTCCACTGCACATAGGAAGACTACAGTTTCAGCCTCCACAAAATTAGGTTGACAGCACATGACTGATATTTCACATATAGGAACATAAACAGAAGAGGTACTGAAAAGCTGGTATGTCTTCCTCAGGGCATCAGTGTTCCATCTGTGCAAACATGAAAGAAAAGACTTCCTACATGGTGAAATCATGTCACAAAACCAGCTCAGTGAGCCAAGACACCCAACCATTAATATTAATGAGATACAGGCCATTTTTGTGAGATTTGGAGCTTTGTTACCACAGTATAGTTTATCTTGAAATACACATTACAAGAAGCTACCACTGTCTCCTACATGAGATTAAGAGGCACTATCAAATACCAGTAGTATACAGATAATATAAATAAAAGTATTGTATAGAGTTAATATTTAAGAACTGTGCTCTAAGAAAGAATGGCAGGAGTTCAAATTCTGACTCTGTCCCTTACTAGGTGGATCCATCTGGGCAGATTTCTTAACTTCCCTGTACCTCAACTTCGTAATCTGTAAAATGAACATATTAATGCTATCTACCTCGTGTATTTCCAAAAGGGCTAAATGAATAAGTCCTAGTATATGTTAACCTCTTAATACCTCTAAATACTTAAATTTGCTACTACTAAAGTTTTGAGGTATCATGCTTTCCAATTTATTGGTCTTAATATGGGTGGCCAATACATTTTTGTGTCACATATCTCTATACAGGATGACTGATACACAGTTATATGATGGGAAAGGGATATTTATTTGCACAAGTCCCAAATCTAACTGCACCTGACCACACAGCTGCCAAGACCTTTCTGGGGAAGCCATGTGATGCACTGAATGATGAAGACCTTTTGATGCTAATGAACTTTTATGAACAATCTCAATCCTTATTGTGTGTAAGCCCACACACAATTCTACTTATGTTTCTTACTTTGTATAATTACATCAATGGCATGGCTCACAATGACAAGGATGAGCATAAGAACCAATTCAAGTTGCCACTACGTCTAATGTTTGAGTATAACATTTTCTTACGTTATATAGAATACGCAAAAACTATGATTGTATTCAAGTGCTGTGTCATTATTTACCAAAGAATCTAGGAAACTGTATACACAAATAATATTTATGTACTTTAAAAATAGATATTGAAATGCACGGATTTATCACCAACTAGCATCATGCATTTCATGCTACCTTTAAGTTACTCCTAGGCAAGATAGCCAAATCTAGGCATCAGAGAATCTACCTTGGCAGAAAGAAAAACATTTGCTCAATCATATTTGGAAAACTTAAAGTTGTTACTCTGTTCTTATACACCTAAATATAATTCTTTTTCTTAAATTGTGGATGAAAGTATAAACTTTTAAAAGAAATTCCAAAACTATTCACAAAATGATAACACTCTTTAACTCTGATCTTGGCAAAGTCTGATTTCCTAATATATTTTCATGCAAAGGATGATGATGATGATGATGATGATGAATTATGCTGATTAAAAATAAGCAAAATTTTTGCTGTTGCAATATTTTAGATGATATACTCGGATTTTTACACTTAATCATTATTTAATCCTGAGAAAAACTTCAGAGGAAAACAGTATTATCATCATTGTATGGATAAGCAAACTGTGGTTTTGAGAAATTAAGAAACCTACTGAGGTCACACAACTGGAGGTTCTATAAAGTATAGGTAAGATTTGAACCCATAAATCTATCTGCCACCAATCTTTGCCTGTTTAATCACTACAATATATTACATCCTACTCCCTTCACTTTTCATTGATTCTATTATATCATGTTTATTGATGCACAATCTTTCTGACTTATCTAAATTGCACAAAGAATTTATGAATTATATATTCATGATTATGCTATTTTTTAATACAAGCACTATTTCTTTCACCAAACTCTGTGAAGGTCACTCACATCTCTTTACCTTAGTTTTCTTAACTGTCAAATGGACAGATAACTTCCAATTTAAGAATGTTCTATATTTTAAAGCATTATTAGTCAAGAGCAAAAATACAGATTGGTTAGAAATAAAATAATTATCATAATTCAAAATGATCTAAAGGTAAAACATTTATTAATTTAACAAATATTTAATATCTCCTATTGCAGAGCATTTTTATAAATATTGGATTAGCAAGAGATTAGCATGGTAGCCATAGTAATAGATAGGAAAAATAGTCTCCAGAAATTTTGTAATTGTAAGTTTTCTTCATCTGTCAAATCATGTTAGAGCTGGTTTGTATCAAAATGACTGGTTCTAAGAAAATCTGACCTTGAGCAGTGTGACCTTGAGTATCTCTGCTTTTATTGATTCCAATAATTCCCAATTTATTCTATTGGTCATACGCTGATGTTTGAGTCATTGGGCTCAGGATTCATCAGGCCCTCCCACAACTAGTGATCTCTGTCTTTCCTTTGTGATTGGTTTTGATTCTACAGCAAGTAAAGCAAAAGAAAATCTAAAGATTAGCCATGAGCTGCTCAGTAGGCTACCTATGAAATCCCTCCAGTCTACAGTCTTTGGTGTATAATCTATAGAGACAGGATATTGCTATTTTCAATCTTAGATTTACTTGAAATATTGCTTCCAAATCTGGCACATCTGTTTTTAATTTCAAAGTTACACTTTATAGTTTCACCCTGTTGTGATGCAGCTTTAATAATGCTGAATAAGGAGTGTGCCAGAAAGCTAATAGTGCATGCATGTGGATAATTTTTAACATTTGTTTCACAATGACCTGGTAAGGAACTCACACACACAAACTATTATGACTCCCACAACCTCTGTTTCCATTCCTATCGCCTTAATATATGTGATCATTGTAATAATTATAGACCTCCTTCCTACCAATATGGTTCATTACCTACAAACCTGGAATAAATTTAGCTTTATTATCATTGATCTTCTACATGATTGTGCATAATAATGCACAGAATAGAATTTGCAAACTGAAAGGAATCATATTATATACATTACTATCATCTTTTATTAGAACTTTGGTGCTTCAGGGTGTTTTTGTTTTATTTTTCATGCAAATTGTTGAACTCTTTATTTAGCATAGAGTTGGTCTTCTGTGTTTAAAGTTAATCGAAAATGGGTCTTCAGGGAGAATGGGACTGCAAATGGGAAAGGGAAGAGAAGGAGGGTGGAAGAGTGGGTGGGAGGGAGGGTGGGTATGGTGGGAAGAATCACTATATTCCTAAATTTGTACTTGTGGAATGCATGAAGTTTGAAAAGGTTTCTTTGGGGAAAAATAAAGTTAATTAAAAATAGAAAAGAACTTTGTTGGTTGCAAAATTGTACAATTTTGAAGCTTTAAGGCTTTGGAAAACATAATTGTGAAAACCTTTGCACAGGTGGCCTATCCTTTTTAAGGATGTTGGTATAGCAAGCTGCCTTCAAAATTAGAGTATATCTCCATCCAGGGTAGAGGTCAGATTTCTTTGTGTGACGCAAAATGTAATGTCTTCTTCCAGAGCACAAACTGGGCAATTTTGCATAGTCCTTTATAACATTGAGGGTTCACTAAGCTCAGACTCTTCATCTGAGACATCAACACTATATATATGCCACATTGACCTGGCTCCATTTACATTTTGCATCTGTGAGACATAGAGGGGACAACAAGAAAAAAACAGTGTAAACATGAAATTTGTGCTGCCTGGCATACTAAGAGTAATAAGGTCCTCCATCTCTGATCCAGGAGCCTCATGTCTTCTGCCAGCACCTACCAAGCTGTGACAGGCTAAATTTTTAACCTATAAGCAGGGTAAAATCCAAGACCCTTCACACTTCTTGACAGGGTGTGGATGTAGAATATTCTTACAGTAAAGGAAATAGATGCTTTCCAAAAATAACAATAATGCAATCTGCAATAAGGGTTGACATTCTGAAGCTATTCTTTAAGAAATTCACCGTGGAAACACGATTGCTTGCTTTCACCATCTTTTTTCTCTTCCTCCTCCTTTTCTCCCTCCTGTCTATTCCTCTATTACATTAATTTTTTTATGGTGGTTACAGTTTGTTTTACAGTTCTAATATCTGTCTGCATTAGCATGTTCATTGTTCCAGGAACAGCATGTCCCTGAAAATCTCTGCTGGATAAAAAAAAAAGATCTCAAGCATAACTAATATAATAGTGAAACGAATTTCATTTAAATGAGCAATGCATTCCTTGTCCTTCACGGGTCAAGGTTACAATAGCAGAAATTGCTTTTGTTCACAATCATTTGTCATCTAGGCCTAAATGCTTAGTTAGCTTAGAAAGCCTGTATGTACATAGGAATGACTCTTTTTAATAGACAAACGTCTGTGGAAAACAAACCAGAAAATGATAAACATGTTACAATATATAGCTCAGACCAACTAACTTAATTTGTCTTCATAAATAGAAGGCATCAGAAAGGGAAAACTAAAATAATGGGTTTTTTGGGAGCCAGGGCTGTGATGCAGTGGGTTAAGCCACCACCAGCAGTGCCAGCATCCCATATGGGCTCGGCTGCTCTGATCCAGCTCTCTGCTATGACCTGGGAAAGCAGTGGAAGATGGTCCAAGTCCTTGGGCCCCTGCACCTTCATGGGAGACCTGGAAGAGGCTCCTGACTCCTGGCTTCGTATCAGCACAGCTCCAGCTGTTGCGGCCAACTGAGGAGTGAACCAGCAGATGGAAGACCTCTCTCTCTCTCTCTGCGCTTCTCCTTCTTTCTCTGTGTAACTCTTTCAAATAAAATAAATACATCTTTTTTTTAAAAGATAGGTTTTTAAAAATATTTTTTAAACTTTTATTTAATGAATATAAATTTCCAAAGTACAGCTTATGGATTACAATGGCTTCCCCCGCCCCCATAACTTCCCTCCCACCCGCAACCCTTCCCTTTCCCACTCCCTCTCCCCTTCCATTCACATCAAGATTCATTTTCAATTATCTTTATATACAGAAGATCAGTTTAGTATATATTAAGTAAAGATTTCAACAGTTTGCCCCCACATAGCAACACAAAGTGAAAAATACTGTTGGAGTACTAGTTATAGCATTAAATCACAATGTACAGTACATTAAGGAGAGAGATCCTACATGATATTTTTTAAAAATTGATTAATTTTCTATGCAATTTCAAATTTAAAACCAAGTTTTTTTTCGTTTTCAATTATCTTTATATACAGAAGATCGATTCAGTATATAAAAATATTTTAACTACATCAGAAGTATCATGAAGGTGGGTAGCAGTCTCCTCATTGTAGCTGACTGAAGAGATCACTGGGAATTGACCCTAAATTCTGGGGTTATGGACTAAACTGCTGTTGACTGCCTGACTGGGTACACTTCACCCCTGTCACATAAATTTAATACAACACAATGACTCCCTGATAAATACCATTGCTTTCTCCATCTCTTGCCTTTGCAAAGAAAAGTTGTATTTCCTTATAAATCCTTGTTTTCTACATTTTCTGTCATAGGAAACTGAAACTACACGTCGCATACCAAGCCTTTTTGCCCATAAAAGCAGCACAGGAACAGCAAGATGTGACCATTGGACCCACATCTATTTTTCATTCAATCAGTCATCCATCACTCAGCTGCATACAGAGTCCATTTAACATACCAGACATTGTTCCAGGCTCAGATAAATGGGTGTCTGAAAAGTAAAAACTAACAACATACTCTCTGAGATACTTTAAGGTGATGTGATTAAAACAAGTGTGTGGGATAATAGAAAATAGATTTTAAAAATTCCCCTTCCTGGGACAGAAAGATTTTAACTAATTCCATCAGTGTAATAATTGATCTGTATCGTGAGGAACAATTAGATATTTTCTTAGATGATGAAACATTGTCAGGGCACCACAGCTCCACGGAATGTCGTTCCTCATAGAATGCAAGAGAGGCAGCACTTTCCACTCCACATGGGACGGTGATGGTTGCACTGCCAGGCAAACAGTGACAAATTACATAGCATACCCAGTAGTTCCCTGTCACTCTGAGAAATTACATTTTCTTTATTGGACAAACTAACATTATAATCTGCTCCTTATCTTAGTTTAAGTTCCTCTTCTAAATGGCTTGTGAAAGTCTTGGATTCATTCAACTCTGAGATCTGTGCTAGTATATTTGAATCACGAATATCTCCCCATGCAGCTCACTATAGTAATCATGGCTGTTACTCTCTTGCTCTGAACTCTATACTCTAAAGGGATCTATCAGATACTTCATTAAATAATAAAAAAAATTGTAAAAAAAAGCCTCCATTTTTACAAATGAGAAAATGGAATTTTAAGAAGTTAAAAAAATAGTTAATGTCACACAAAACTGGACTGAGTTCAATAACACAACTCTCATCAACATGCCATTTTATTACATACCATCAAAGCAGGTGCTCCATTTGTGTTATTGGGCGCCTGCAATTCCTAGTACTAGGCATGACACAGAGTGGGTGGGAGTGTCTATTAATAATTGTTGAATTATTGAATAATGTTGGGAAATAAATCTCTCTCTGCAGCACCACTCATAATTGACTTTGGAATTTGCTTTCGGATGCAAGCTGAGACATATTTATGAACCACCAGCCAATCAATAATTTAGAACTTATTCATTGTAATATATATCGCCTTATTCTGCTGTGTTTGTGAAAGAAATAAAAAGAAAAATCACACAAAAACCTGTATGTTTAGCCAGAAATTCCCAATACCAAATCCCAACCAGAAATAAGAGGTCCCGAGGATCCTGTGGTGCAATAGTAGTGATCAGTCTTCCAGGACTCAGAGCAGGAATGGGCTTGGGGAGAGGGGGCACCCAAGAGTAGTGAGTACATCCACATAAAATGTTCACTAACTGAGCAATAGACTCCAGATGTCTGGTTCAAATCCCTTCTTTTTTGACTTAAGGGAATAGCTTACCCAAGCCAAACTATGGGTTTTTTAAGTTCCTCTGGATGTATAATAAGCCTCTAATTCAAGATCTTCTCAGTCCTGCAATCAAAACTCTGCTGGTATACCCAGCCTTTCTGTCAGTGGCTGCAGAAACTAAAATATCCTCTGCCCATGTGCTGATTATCTGCAATTCTCTCCTTCCACTCCATTCTCTGAGATTCTCCATCATGTTCTTTCTTTGCAGGCTAACTAGGTGGGCCGCATCTATAGTTTCAATGGGCTCTCTTGACTTTAGTTCCTGGGTGGTCTACAGTTGGGAAGCACCCCTCAGAGTTCTGAAGAAGAAGAGGGTAAGTTTAGGGTATAAATTTCCTCGACTATTTTCTCTCTTCGGTCTTCATACCAGCTGGACCTCATCATCAAGTCATTTCTCTCTATTCCACTGCTCTGCTTGTGATTATCTCTTTAATGAATAGTCAGTCCTGTTGCCCTTTTTACTGTCCCCTGAGTAGTGACCCATTCTGTTTCTTCCTTATATTCTGTCCACAACTTTGCACATGGTCCCTTTTGTAGGCATTCCTCAAAAGACCCAATTTGAGTTACATGTTGTTCCTTGTTTGGACTCTGCCTCAGTGACAAACCAGTAATACAGAGATGTGTTTCACCAAGAGAATGACAAAGAAATCCTCTGCCCATAGCAAATGAAAACAGATTTACAGAGGTTTAAGAAACCACTTTGTATGAGGCTGCAATTTAAACACTAAAGACACAGACAGTGTTAAATCCTGGCTAGGTCTTTACAGGGAGTTGTACCACGAGCAAACCAGAAGCAACAATTTGAGCATTCTCTTCCCCTGGACCTGGACACTTGTGCTTTGTCATGTCTTATTTTCTGTAACAGGAGGAAGAAGTCTTCACTTTTCTCAAGTGCTGCTACAATCACGCAGGGCAGGGATTAATGAAAGATTACGCACCTACTGATCCACAGTCTCCTAAGACTATTTAATAGAAATCACACGCCATTCATTACACACAAGCACTCTCTTAAGAGTACTCTTAGGAACTATCTGTAGGAATGTTGTGACTAGAAGGTGAAGGCTTAGTGCAGGCTGCAGAGCTGCTGTTGGAATGTGTGACAGGTGCAGTTTAGGAGAGCAAAATATATGGGAACTAGGGGATTGCAAATCACCAAGACGTAGAGGAAATGCTATAAACATGATGGCCAAGACAAGGGATATTCACTGTCCTCCAGGGTGTCACTGTTAAATTTTGCACTACAAATTCAGCATTTCTTAGTGTATTTTTACATGTTCATAATTATTTCTTTATTACACAATCCATGTATTTTACATTTAACAGATGTTTTCTCCATCCAAAGAGACACTATCTTCTAGTTTCTCCTTCTTTTGTCTCTGGAATTCAACAGGTAATCAAGAAAAAAATGTGTTCTTTCTTCTTTATTCAGCTGTGCTCCCCACACCACAGGCAAGAGCTGCATGCCTGCTATGTGGCTAATTCTATATCTTAATGGAAACAACTGCTGTCTGGAGAAATTTTAAGAAAAGTGCATGTATGTAACATATGTAAACACTGACACTTCATCAAATGGGCAGTAATTTCATGATGGGGCTGAAAACTTAAGAATATCTTTCTTTTGTCCAAAACAAAGATAGCCTAAGGATCACACACCATAGTGATGATGATTCCAGGGTGAATGTCTCTGAGGACCATGATAAAGCATGTTAACAATTCAAAGTTCCTTTCGAATATCAATAACAAGTCCCCATCTAGGAAAATGGAGGCAACATACCTTCAGATTGGTTGAGGGTGAAAAATTAGAGTTCACTGGGTTTGATTCGTTAGAGATGAACTGTATTCCTTAATGAAATTACAACACAGGGCAGATTTACATTGACTAAAAGCATTTAACTGGATTTTACCTTAAATCCCAAGTTACAAAATTGTCACATACATTTTTAAATATTTGATTTAAACCTCATGAAGCCATTTTATCTATGTTATCCCAATTTTATCATGTCACTTAGGCTAATTTACTTGGTTAGGAACATACAGCTTGTAATTGGCAAAGAAAAACTTAAAGACAAATCCATCAAACCTAAATAATATCCCATTTTAATTACTAAGACTCTTCTTCTCCTTTATGCTGAATTGTGTATATTCCTGATCTACATTTTAGACATCAAGACAGAAGTGTAGCATGGTGGGTTGAACTGCTGCCTGAGACACTGGCATCCTATGTGGCACTGGTTTGAGACCCAGCTGCTCCACTTCTGATCCCACTCCCTGCTAACGTGCCTGGGAAAGCAGCGGAAGATGGTCCAAGTGCTTGGGCTCCTGCACCCACATGGGAGACCTGGAAGAAGCTCCAGGCTCCTGGATTCAGTATGGCACAGCACTAGCTGTTGTGACCATTTGGAGAGTGAACCAGCAGATGGAAGATCTCTCTCTCTCTCTCTCTTAAATAAATAATAAAGTTTTAAAAATTAAAAAGAATAAAAAAGAAATAAAAAATCAATCCAGAGATAATTTCATCATGATTATGGGTAAAAAAAGAACCTAGCGAACCTTCAAACTACTACTGGAATGTGTTAGTTGATAATGGGATATAGCACCTAAAGGGTTGGTGTTTCATTCTTCCTCTCCCCCACTCATTCTCTTAAACAACTGAAAAAAAGTCTTCTGGCCTGAATCTCAATCTTCTCTGGGAATTAAACTATTAATTTCTCACTTTAAACATGAAGTGAGGGGCTGTGCTATTGCGTAGTAGGTAAAGCGGCTGCCTTCAGTGCCAGCATCCCATATGGGTGCTGGTTCAAGTCCCAGTTGCTCCTCTTCTGATCCAGCTCTCTGCTATGGCTAGGGAAAGCAGTAGAAGGTGGCCTAAGTGCTTGGGCCCCTGAACCCATGTGGGAGACCCAGAAGCAGCTCCTGGCTCCTGGCTTGGATTGGCACAGCTCTGGGTATTGCAGCCATCTGGGGAGTGAACCAGCAGATGGAAAACTCCCCCTACCCCCACCTCTCTGTAACTCTGCTTTCAATTAGATAAATAAATCTTTTAAAAAAGTAGGAAGACAATAAAATAACTTGGTATGTAAGGGCCAAATATATGCTGCTCACTTTTCCAAAAGTTCAACTGAGCTCTTAACCACCAGGTTCTCCATGTAGCAATGCCTTCTACAGAGATAGAAAGCCCAGTTTGTAGTAATCTATTGCAGGCTATGGCTTGTCATGATTAGTTTTCTGGAAAAAAAAATGCATTCTCAAACTCCATTCTTCCTTCTAATTCTCAGCAAATGTGTTAATGGGTAGTTTGACTTGCCCCCTTGCCATTAGATTATGATTATATCCCACAGTCTCTGAGTCACGAGAGAATCCAAGAATCTCAACATTGCATCAACTGTTGAACCAAGGCCAAAAAAAAATCTGGTGCTGAGGTACCAGGAGAAGGATACAAGACAGGAGGGGTCACTTTTTGATGTATAGCTCTTGGCTGTAACTTTTAATGCTCCTGTGGGAGTTTAACTTCATCAGTATTCCTTCTGCTTACTTTTAGGAATAGTAAATGAACATGAAAGGCTGTGCCTCTCATACCTCAAAGAAACTGACATAAAAACTGAGGACAGAAGCACCTGGAGAGAGTGAGAGTGTGATGAAGCTGGATGTTTAGTCCTGGTTTAAGAGTTTAGTAAATCAAATTTGCAACACTCTAGACAATAGATTATTTAGGGATGAAAGTGATGCTGATAAAGGATAAACAAAAAAATTACAGTGAATTTCTAATAAAAGCATAAGACTCTTAGATGACGACTCAGGTTCAGAAATAAGGGGTCAAAACAGGCAATGATCTCTGAAATAATAGCACCTTAGGGTTGATTTTCACCTTTCCCTGCTTGAAAGTGCCTGGAGACAGCAGTGAATGCTCTTTAGTCGCCAGTGATAAGGGACTTATTTGTTCTCAAAACTTCAGAAAAGTTCCACTCAGATAAAAGAACAATGGCAAATGCTTTGAAATGTAAAGTATTTTGGGGCATCAGTGAACAAATCATGCTTAAGATACTAATAAATAACTGCCACTCTAACACCTACTGGAGGATACGAAAGTAGGCAGAAGGCATTCAGGCCTGTGTGGGCGCATTTGTACAGCATGGCTGTGAATGATTGATAGGTAAGAGTAGCACTATCCAGAAAAACTTATGAATACAATTTCTTTGGCAATGTCTTCCACTCCAAAAGCATTTATGAAACACTCAGCAAATAGAGACACAAGAAACTCTAAAGAAGTATTGTTGGTTCCAAGCCATACATCCGGTAGGTTTCATGGACCATGAAAATAAGCAAAATGTTTTCTCTATTCCAGTGTCTGTTTTTGCTAACCACTAGCTTTTAAAAAGCAGTTAGCTTTAAGAGTTTTTTCTCTACCATGCTGTTTGCTTTCGAGGTCAATATACTTGAAGAAAAACATAAGTGTTAAAAACTATTAAAATAAGGAATTATATCATTGTGAAAAATGGAATCCTTTTATTTTAGCATTTTCATAGAGTTCTGCTTTTTCAATTCATAAAGTTATTAAAAAAAGCCAAATTCAAGGGAACTTTTATGGGATTTTTTTTTATTCCACTTAAAGGAACACATTTCACTTTTCCTCTCCTAAAAGTAATTCATGCTTTTTATTTGCAAAATACTATACAACCTAAGGAATCTAGTAACATAATCTATAATTATATCATTTATTAATACCACTGTTAATATTTGTTATTCTTCCTTCCAGTGGGTTTTTTTTTTTTTTTTTTGGCTGACAGATATAATCGCTCTATTTTACTTCACCAGCTTGAGCTATCAAATCAGGTTCATTTTAACACTTTTTAATTCCATTTTGACACCATTATGCTTAACATCATCCTTTTATTATGTTGCCCAGTCACCCTAACTAGTGCCTTGAGACACATTCTAGATTCCATATTTTTTTCACACATGATTCACTATCATATGACATAAAATACTATATAGATTCTATTGGCTATCAGTTATGTTCCACTCCCGTCACTATACGATTGTACTGATTATATCCACATCATCTCTCATCTTGGCTAGCACACTAAACCGAATTGATATCTCTACTCCTTCACATGACATGAAAAACTGATTCATCCTCTGGCTCCCTCTTGGCAGTCTTTAACTACAGCTACTCCCATCTCCTCCCCTTTGTGCTTCAATCATTGTGAATGTCTTCATTTCCCCAAATCACCAGCTAATTCATGTCTTGCCTAATGCCCTTGCTCACTCCACTCCTAATTCAAGGATGCCTTTGCCATTATTTCCTCTGAGAACATTCCTTGCTTTACAGGTATGCCCTCAACCCCCTTATGCTTCTTACTATTTGATACTTTTATCCATCTATCTAGGTCTGCATTCACCTTTCACACATTTTTCTTCACCTTCTAAACTGTACTTATTGACATTAGGACCATGTTTGTGCTCCCAAGATCTAGAGTTCAAATCCCAAAAGAGATATTCATAAATAAATGCTGGGGCTGACATTGCGGCACAGCAAGTTAAGCCAACGCCCATATAGATGCCTGTTGATTCCTGGCTGCTCCATTTCTGATGCAGCTCCCTGCTAATGCACCTGGAAAACAGTGGAGGATGGCACCCACGTGGGAGACCCACGTGGCTCAGCTCCAGCCATTATATCCATTTGGGGAGTGAACCAGAAGATGGAAGATCTTTCTATGTCTCTCCCTCCCTCTATATAACTCTCCCTTTCAAATAAATTTTTAAAAATCCAAAATAAACAAACAATGCAGAATAAGGATGTTGTTTATCAATAAGCACCAACCCAAAACTGTAGCTGAACATCACTTGAACAAAGCATTCCTTGGCCATGTAAATTTGAGATGTATCCATTTCTGACTTTGCTCAACAACCGCCAGTGAAGGGCAAATTCAGCCTATTTAAAATCCCTGTGGAAAGACAACTCATAAAATGCTGTAAAGAGCTGAAACTCAGCAAACACCACAAAGCCATTATGAGAAAATTGTCATGCACTAAATCTGCTCAGGACAGCAGGGCGCTTAACTGATAGTCACATTTGTTTTGGGATGTTTGCCTAGAAATGTTCTTTTAATAAATGTACTAAATAAGATGCATAATTTAGTTCCTTCTCTGCTGCTGGACAGCTGCCAGCACCAAATTTCTCTTCTCTCTCCTCTCTTGATTACTCACCATCTCCCCCTTGAGTTTGACTCAGCACCAAGGTTACCTGCTGGCCTAGCACAAACAACCTCAAAGCTTCATTTCTCCCCCAATGACTCATTTATATATTCTGTTGGAACAAGTAGAAAACAGTTCTCTCTAGGATAACTCTGTACAGCTATAGTATATGTACATTGGTAGATAGTAAGATGAAATGGGAATGCTTACTTTCATTGGATGGATAAGAAAAAGAAATTTTGCCTGGTCTTATTCTTCTGACTATGGGGTTTGCTAGGGTTGTGTTTCCCTTTGGAGATTATGATAGTCAGAGGTAAAGTTCACTTTTCTTCCTCCTGTGCAGTTTCAAGTGAAACTCAGTATAAGACTTGGCTGTGGGGCTGGTGCTGTGGCCCAGTGGGTTAAAGCCCTGGCCTGCAGTGCCAGCATCCCATATGGGTGCTGGTTCGAGTCGTGGCTGCTCCACTTCCAATCCAGCTCTCTGCTATGGCCTGGGAAAGCAGTGGAAGATGGCCAAATTCCTTGGGCCCCCTGAACCCATGTGGGAGACTGAGAGGAAGCTCCTGGCTCCTGGTTTCAGATCAGCTCAGTTCTGGCTGTTGCGGCCATTTGGGAAGTAAATCAGTGGAAAGAAGACCTCTCTCTCTGGCTCTACCTCTCTCTGTAACTCTGTCTTTCAAATTAATAAAATAAATCTTAAAAAAAAAAAGACTTGGTTTCAACAGAAAATATTAAAAACTCTTTGCTATTTGGTGAGGAGCTTAACTTTTTTGACCTTCCTTTATCTTTTTTTTTTTTAAAAATAAGTATTATATTCACTGCCAGCAGATTTGATAACATGTAACCACCATCACCAGCCTCAATATAAACAAATATAGTTATTTGATTACCTTATAAGATTAATAGAGGGCATTTGGACAAGGGGTACCAAATCAGAGATAGATCAAAGTAAAAAGTTCTTTGTATTACATAACATACTAGGGAGACTATAGCTTACAATAACCTAGTATAGATTATATAAAGAGACAGAATAAAGAAGCTCCATGTCTCCACTCATAAAGTCAAAAAAGGAGAAATGTTGATTACCTTATTTTAATCAGTACATATTATACACATGCATTGAAGCATAACACCGTAGCCCATAAATATGTACAATTATTTTTAATGAAAAAAATGCCAGAATAGTTCTAAGTCATCATTCTTATTTTACTTTCTAGTTGACAGAGTATGTTTTTTCTTGATTTTGGCAACTCTGAGTTTCTCGTACTTTCCTTCAGTATGACCATTGCAATCCATATTTCACAAATTTCTTGGGCTAGAACGTTAGTCATAACTAGGATAACTTCTAGAGAACAATTTTTTTTTTACATTTCTGCTAAACTCATATCTGATGATAGAATTGAAATCAAGCTTCTGGAACTTGATAAAGGCTGGCTAGTATACTGCTATAAAGTAAAATTCAGCTTCTCATTTAAAAAATGCTAATATGAAGAATTGTCACATTTGGTAAGAAATACTTCATGTGCTTTAGAATCACATAATGCTTGAAAAGCCTAATGAGGAAAATCCTATTGTTGCAACCATTTTCCAGTTAAGGAAACTAAATCCTACTAACTATGAACCTTGACCATACTACTTTGGCTCTTCAGGTTCCAGAGCTAGTGCCTGAGAACAGGTATCGCCCTCAAATTTTCTTCCTATAACCACAACAGCTCTTTTCCCCTCACCTATATCATCTCTGGTTCCACAACCAGAAGTTTAGTGATAAAAGCAGAGCTTTCTACCAGAAACCACATTGCAATGAACAGTATCAACTCAGCACTTGTTTCTCCAGGACTGAGAAACTCACAATCATCTCCAGTCCCTGGGTTCCAACACAGCCTTGGTTTGCATGATTTCTCTCCCAGCTGCTAACCTCGTGCACTGTGGCACTGCATGCTGTCTGGCTGTCACGTGGAGAGGAGGCTGTGCAGAGCGTGGCATCTGACAAAATGCAGGTCTTTACTCCAGATGAGCATTATTCATTTCTGTCGGTTAAATTCAGAGACAGCAGCCTGCATCTCTCACTGGGCTGCTAAGAGGAACTGTGGAGCATGAGGAGACACTTTAAAAAAAAAATCAAAAGATTTTGCTTAATTCTCCCATTTGAGATGGGCATGTCAGTTCATCTCAGGGAAACCTCATCGGGCAGTTTCTGTAAACACACTCCAGTGGTCCCTGTTTCCTAATTTAAAACATCTTTGCTCTATTTTAAACCAAATACTTGCTTTTTTTTTTTTCTGAACCAAATTCATAGCTTGTGTGCAGTAGAGAAAGAGGGAAAACTGTGGCCATTTGATATTTATTCTTCCCCGAATCATAATCAGTCTCAATTTTAAAGAATCCAAAATTTGTGGGAAGATTAGAGGAGGCTTCTTTAAGATAGGTTTATTTTGATTTTATGAACTACTGTTTAGTCACCCACCAAACCTACCTTCTTTTTTTTTTTTTTTTTTTTTTTTTTTTTTTTTTTTTTTTTTGACAGGCAGAGTTAGACAGTAAGAGAGAGAAAGGTTTTCCTTTTTCCATTGGTTCACCCCCTAAATGGCTGCCACGGCCGGAGCACTGCGTTGATCCGAAGCCAGGAGCCAGGTGCCTCCTCCCAGTCTCCCATGCAGGTGCAGGGCCCAACCACTTGGGCCATCCTTCACTGCCTTCCTGGGCCACAGCAGAGAGCTGGACTGGAAGAGGAGCAGCTGGGGCAGAACCGGCGCCCCAACCGGGACTAGAACCTGGGGTGCCGGCGCCGCAGGTGGAGGATTAGCCTAGTGAGCCACTGCACCGGCCCAAACCTACTTTCATGCCTTGCATTACTCTATGATTTTAGGATCAGCTTCTCAATTTCTGCAAAACTGAGAAAGCATTGAACCTTTAGATCAATTTGGGAAGCAATGACATTTTGAATATAGTTTCTTCTTGGAGTGGGAGTTTGGTAGTTATTAAAATACCACTTTGGATGCCCACATCCCTGGGTTCAAGTTCTAATTCCAGTCGATACTCCAGCCTCCTGCAATGTGCACCCTGGGAAGTAGCAAGTGTTGGTTCAAAGTTGAATCTCTTCTACCCTTAAGGGAGACCCTAGCTAAATCCCTGGTTCCTGGCTTCAGCCTAGCCCAGCCCCAGTTTTTGCAAGCACTTGGAGAACGAGAGTAGATGGGATTTCTCTCTCAAATAAATAAAATAAATTTTAATTTTAATTTTAAAAAAATTATATTATCTTCTAATATATGAACATGGAATTTATTTTCTTTGCTTATTTCTTTTTAAAACATCATTCAATAACATTTTTCTTTGAATGTTTCTCCAGGAGTTCCAGTTACAGAAGTTTGTTCCTTAGCACCAGTTTGAGTCTCAGCTGCTCCACTTCTGATCCAGCTCTCTGGTATGGCCTGAGAAACCAGTGGAAGATGTCCTAGTCCTTAGGCCCCTGCACCACGTGGGAGACAGGGAAGAATCTCCTGGCTCCTGGCATCAGATCGGCCCAGCTCGGCTTGTTGCAGCATTTGGGAAGTTAACCAGTGGATGGAAGACCTCTCTCTCTCTCTCTCTATGCTGCTGCCTCTCTGTAACTCTTCCTTTCAAATAAATAAATCTTAAAAAAAAGTTTCTCCTTAGTCTTGGTGTTTTGGAGATGGCATGGAACGTTTAAACTGTGTAGTCTAGTGGGAGGTCCGTAGGCCATTAGGGGAGCTGCTGTAGGAAGAGATTTTGGTAGCTCTTGTGGGATGTTTGAGCTCTTCAGAGAGTAGTTTGTAAGAGGGAGGCTAACTCTTCAATCTCTCTCCGGTGTCCTCTCTCAGGATGCAATCTCTCACTCCCACACGAGCTCTCACCATGATGAGAGCAGTATTGTGATTCAGCAGAGTCCCCTCACCAGAGTTGAGCCACTACTGGCATTATGCCCTTGAAATTCTGTAACGATAACCTCAATAAATGTCTTCTCTTTGTAAATTAGCCTACCTCAGGTACTCTGTTTCAGCAATGAAAAAATACTACAAATGACAAAAATAGATTGAAGTAAAAGGATGGGAGACAACATACCACACAAACATCTTTATTTCCTTACGTATTGTTTTCTTTAGTTCTTTCATTATATTTAAAGTAAATTTCTAAAAATCTTTCACCTAATAATGTCAGTAAATCGGCGTGCTCAGAGACAGAGTCTGTTGACTGCTTTATTTATTTTTTCCTTGGTATAGAAATATTCTCCTGTAACTTTCACATCTCATAATTATTTCTGCTGAAAACAGGACAGTTTTAAATGACACACAGTCATCTCTCAATGTCTGTGAAGGATTAGTTCTAAGAATACTGCTGGGGTCACTGAAGGCAATGTTGATCTCTCACTAGCCTGATGGTCAAAGTCTATCTAGAGAATCTAGACTGTTTTGGAGAAGAGACAGACTGTACTTGCTGTACTTGCTAACTTGAAGTATTAATGTAAGACTGTACCTACAACCTTCCTAGTCATCCAGGATCCCTGTAGCCAAAACAGTACATGTTCCAGCCACAGAAAGTAGACTGTTCTCAGGTTGCACAGCATCTCAGTGGAAGGAAGAATGGGGTGGAGAAAGAATGGGAATGCTGTCCCCTAGGTGGCTTTAGGGTCCTAAGCAGTAGAAAAGAACAGCAATGGGGAGATCTGGATGGTTCTGTGTAGGAGTTCCCTGTAGACAAAGTTCTGATTCCCCAGTATGTAATGGCTGAGTTAATACGTAACCAACTGTTTTAAAACCCTAGAACTAGTCGGGTGCTCCCCCTACCCAATAGCATTTCTTTTTTTTTTTTTTTCTTTTTTGAAAGACAGAGTTACAGAAAGAGAGGAAGAGACAGAGAGAAATCTTCCATCCACTGGTTCACTCCCCAAATGGCTGCTTAGCCAGGGCTTGGTCAGACTAAAGTCATGAGCCAAACTTCATCCGGGTCTACCCAGTGAGCACGGGGCTCAAGCACTTGAGCCATCTTATACTGCCTTCCCAGGTTCAGTAACAGAGAGCTAAATTGGAAATGGATCAGCTGGGACATGGACATCAGCAGTCACTCATATGAGATGTAGGCAATGAAGGCAGCAGCTTAACCCTCTGAGCCACAATGCTGTACTCCCTGTACCCTCCATACCATTTCTTGCTCTGTAATCCTACCTGATCATTAACAAAGCATTAATAATTCTAAGGATAAATCTATTTCATTGTGCTTTTTTGTGACTGTTTAATTAAATCAATTTGTTATGTATATTTGTACTTTTGTAAGTTCCTTTTTGCCTTTTTTCTATTTTAAGTCTCTGTACCTGATTATATACAGATTGTATTTTATATTTATTGTTTTTTAAAGATTTATTTATTTATCTGAAAGATGGAGTTACAGACAGAGATAAGGAAAGATAGAGAGAAAGGTCTTCCATCTGCTGGTTCACTCCCCAAATGGCTGGAGCTGGATCTATCTGAAGCCAGGTGCCAAGAGCTTCTTCTGGGTCTCCCACATGTGTGCAGGGACCCAAGGACTTGGGCCATCTTCTAATGTTTTCCCAAACAATAGCAAAGAGCTAAATCAGAAGAGAGGAAACCAGGACTTGAACAGGAGCCGATATGGGATGCCGGCACCACAGACAGAGACTTAGGTCACAATGCCATAATGTCAGCACTGTATTTATTTTTATTGTTAATGCTCTTCTTATGGATACCTGCATTTAACTTGTAGACTGTGTTAATATGATATATATGTATATATATATCATATATATATACACACTAGCTTTTCAAGTCCCTTATATAAAGTGTTATAATCTTTGCACATAACCTATGCATATCTTCCTCTATAGTTTAAATCATTGCTAGATTATTCATAATACCTGGTATTATATAAATGCTAGGTAAATAGTATTGTTTAGGGAACAGTGGCAAGAAAAAAATCTGCATTTATTCAATATAGATTTTTTTCCACATATTTCTGATCTAAGGTTGGTTGAATCTGTGGATGCAGAATGCTCAGACATGGAAGTCTGACCATAATGTGAGAACACTGGGTATTATATTCCATCCCCTCCCAATGTTTGGTGTTGTTTTGCTGTTGTTTGTATTGTGTTTATTTAGTGACTTTTCTGTAGTAATTCTAAAATGCTTTCATTTACTATAGTACACAGTCATTTAAGTCTCTGGTTAGCTTGCTGGTTAGCTAATGATTGAGTAGATCTTTTTTAATAAAGCAAAACAATAAATCTTGCATTCTTGACTCTGTTTTATGTTTGAGCACATATTCAATTCTACAGTACTTAAAAAGTCTGCCTTGGACTTCATGAGTGGCTTTGAAGATCCTCATGGTCAGCTAGAAATAAGATATTAGACCTCTAAGATCTCCACCTAGACAGGGACATCCTTGTATGTGTGTGGTTTTCTGGTTCCCTAGGGATATATTATGGCTTTACAAACATAGACACCCCCCCCCCCCATTCCCTGGAGTTTTCTTTGAAGACCTGTGCTCAGCTGATTGTTTGCCTCGATTGTTGAAGTCAATTTAGGCAACTGCCATGTTAGACAAATGCCACTGATGGGTTTTGACAAGTGTCTGGGGAATAAGGCTTTCCTCATTGAGTCAGCACCTAGTCAGGTCAAATAAACTCAGAGTGTGAATAAAGACAAGCTCAGAAATCTGCCAAATGCATCAAATAGTAACAAGTCTCAGGGGATGGGGCTTTTGAAAGAGCTCCAGATCTTTTCTGTTCCCTCCAGTGACTGCTAAGCTGGCAATTTTCACACCTATCATGGCTCTGATGCTGCAATTTTTCAAAGCTACCATGGGGTGACTTTTATTTCTAACCTTCTTGTTTTCACAAAGGTTGGCCAACACTCATCCAAGCAGCTATTCAAAAGCATTCATTCTCACAAACCAACTTTCAAATTCTAAGTAAGGAATATTTAGCTGAAAAATATATCTTTATATATTATGATCATTGAGGGCTCCATAAGTAAGTCTCTGCTAGAGGCCGGCGCTGTGGCATAGTGGGTAAAGCCAGTCTATGACGCCAACATCCCATATGGGTGCCTGTTCGAGAATTGGCTGCTCCACTTCCAATCAAGCTGCCTGCTAATGCACTGGGAAAGCAGCACAGGATGACCCAAGTGCTTAGGCCCTTGCACCCACGTGGAGATTTGGAAGAAGCTCCTGAAATCTGGCTTCAACCTGGCCCAGCCCCAGCCATTGCAGCCACTTGGGGAGTGAACCAGGAGATGGAAGATCTCTCTCTGTCTCTGTCTCTTCCTCTCTCTGTGTAACTCTGACTTTCAAACAAATAAATCTTTAAAAGTAAAAAGAGCCTCTGCTGTCTCCAGCTAAAGTAGACTAATTCTTTTGTAAGTTCTATGAAATGTTTTACAATTCTTGTCCAAAAGCTTTTATAACATACATTCTCTTTATGGGGGGAATAATGGACTTTTGAACCTTAAACTAGCTTTCCTGATGTCTAATGCTTAAAGGTGAGAGAATAACACTCCATCACAGAAAATAGTATATGTTATGCTCTCCTTTTAAAAATGAAAAACTATCATTTTGCCTATATATAAGTGCAGTTCTTAGTACACCTATACTTTCTTCCAATTCATTGTTACATGACCTTTTACCACCTGAAGTTAAAAAACCTGGCAAATGGTATTTTAGCAGCATTTTAAAACACTGCTATGACATTAAAAAGTAACAGTTTTCCTCGAAGTAAGCTTAGATTTAAAACTTAAGGAAAATACATGGGTAATTACACTTAGTCTACACCTATTTACAAGGAATATAACTTTTATAATGTTTAGTGATGGGATCTCTGTACCATAATAGAGTGTGCACAGGTCATCTGAAATAGTGTTACACATTTCAACCTGCCTTGCAACTAAATGTGACAATGTGAAAAAGGTCTGGGCAATGAAATATAAGCAAATGTTATATATACAACTTCTGAGTAATCACCATATTGAGATACAAGGTTAGGGCTAGCACAATCATCCTTACTCCTTTCTATTGGACGGAATAGAGGTGTAAATGCTGTAGTTCTGATAGACAATTAGATTCTGAAATAACCATGAGAAGATAAACTTCACGCGCTTCAGAGCCACAGAAGCCCAGGTTTGATACTGTGCAGCCATCATAACAAATACTATCCAACTGTCAACCTCAAGACCTCTACATGACAGAGAAATAAATGCCTGCCTTATTAAGGCCAATGTTACTGCAAATTGCAGTCACTCCCAGATAAATCTAAGCTTATCTGATCCAGCAATTTTCAAGGCTTCAAACTTGCTCTTCTGAGCTAGTGAAACTATTAAACACATCATCCGAATTCAATTAAGTTATTCACTGATAATAAGTCCTGCTCAGTCCAAACATGCTTAGAGGGATTCTCTACAACATAATAAAAAGGATTTTCTGAGATAAAACTATTTCTCCAAACACTGAAGTACACCCACACTTACACCACTTAATTTGTTATAAAATGGAAGTGGGCCTTCTTTGTGCCTTTGATCAGTTTTGCAACAGTTATGAACATTCAAGCATTAAGGATTTCTGCCTCTTTTGCCAAGTCAACATTGTTTGTCTATATTGCATATTTTTTAACTTTTATTTAGTAAATATAAATTTCCAAAGTACAGTTTATGGATTATAATGGTTCCCCCCAAAAAAACTTTCTTCCCACCAGCAACTCTCCCATCTCCTGCTCCCTCTCCCATTCCATTCACATCAAGATTCATTTTCAATTATCTTTATATACAGAAGATCGATTTAGTATATATTAAGTAAAAATTTCATCAGTTTGCACCCACACAGAACATAAAGCGTAAAATACTGTTTCAGTACTAGTTATAGCATTAATTCACATTGGACAACACATTAAGGACAGAGATTCTACATGAGGAGTAAGTACACAGTGACTCCTGTTGTTGACTTAACAATTAGACACTCTTGTTTATGGTGTCAGTAATCTCCCTAGGCTCTAGTCATGAGTTGTCAAGGCTATGGAAGCCTTTTGAGTTTGCCGACTTTGATGTTATTTAGACAACGTCATAGTCAAAGTGGGAGTTCTCTCCTCCCTTCAGAGAAAGGTACCTCCTTCTTTGATGGCCCGTTCTTTCTACTGGGATCTCACTCACAGAGATCTTTCATTTAGGTCTTTTGTTTGTTTCTTTGTTTGGCCAGAGTGTCTTGACTTTCCATGCCTAAAATACTCTCATGGGCTCTTCAGCCAGATCCGAATGCCTTAAGGGCTGATTCTGAGACTAGAGTGCTATTTAGGACATCTGCCATTCTATGAGTCTGCTGTATATCCCGCTTCCCATGTTGGATCGTTCTCTCCCTTTTTTATTCTATCTGTTAGTATTAGCAGATACTAGTCTTGTTTATGTGATCCCTTTGACTCTTAGACCTATCAGAGTGATCAATTGTGAACTGAAATTGATCACTTGGACTAGTGAGATGGCATTGGTACATGAAACCTTGATGGGATTGTATTGGAATCCCCTGGCACATTTCTAATTTTTAAATTTTAGAATCCAACAATCACAATCTCTGAAAGTTCACTTCTGATTTTGCTAAGGCAGAATTTGCCACCACATATCTGCATTCCCATAGCATTTTTTTTTTTTGACAGGCAGAGTTAGACAGTGAGAGAGAGAGACAGAGAGAAAAGTCTTCCTTCCATTGGTTCACCCCCCAAAATGGCCGCTATGGCTGGCACGCTGCGCCTATCCGAAGCCAGGGGCCAGGTGCTTCCTCCTGGTCTTCCATGCGGGTGCAGGGCCCATGCACTTGGGCCATCCTCCACTGCACTCCTGGGCCACAGCAGAGAGCTGGCCTGAAAGAGAAGCAACCAGGACAGAATCCAGTGCCCCAACCGGGACTAGAACCCAGGGTACTGGCGCCGTAGGTGGAGGATTAGCCTAGTGAGCTGCGGCACCAGCCTCCCATAGCATTTTATAAACAATTTCTTTCACTCCATCTAGAACTTTATCATTATATTTATTTATTCATCTGTCTCATTTACTATGCTGTACCATCTCAGAAGGAGAGGCATCTATATGCTTCTATACTGCATACAGAGTTGTAAAAGACTATTGGTTTTCTATCAAGGTAACCAAGAATCATGAATTAGCCATTTAACATCAATTTATTAACCTACTCTATTCATGGGTCAGAAATCTAGCTGAGTTTAGATTTGGTTCTTTGCTTTTGTTCTTTGCAGCTAAAATCAAATTTGCAGTCTGAGCTCATATATCCAAGATTTGGGATGAATCTGATCCCAGGCTCATTGAGGTTGTTGTTGGAATTTAGTTCCTTGCATTTGTAGCACTGACTGGTCTTCATGTCCTTGCTGCCTCTCCACGGGAGCCCACTCTGAACTCCTAGGACTACCTGCACTTCTCATCATGTGGGCCCTTCTTTCCATAAACCAGCTCTGGTGTCTTGGAATCTCCTCATGCTTTCATTCTCTGCCTTCCTTTTCTGCTATAAGATACAGAGGAAATGCTCCCCCATTTTAAAGGGAGATTATATGTTACCCCCCAGCTATCTCCTTTTTGCCTTATGATGTAATGTCACCATAGGAGTGATAACTTTTTCACAAGCTCTGGTCATACTCAAAAAGGAGAAGATTACACAGTTGTAGAGATACTGAGGGTCATTCTTACATGAACAAATATATTTAAGAAGGGAAAGAATTTCCATGTATTGAATTTTTTAGCATGTAAACATTTTTTTTTTTGACAGGCAGAGTGGACAGTGAGAGAGAGAGACACAGAGAAAGGTTTTCCTTTGCCGTTGGTTCACCCTCCAATGGCCGCCGCGGCTGGCGCGCTGTGACCGGCGCACCGCGCTGATCCGATGGCAGGAGCCAGGTGTTTATCCTGGTCTCCCATGGGGTGCAGGGCCCAAGCACTTGGGCCATCCTCCACTGCACTCCCAGGCCATAGCAGAGAGCTGGCCTGGAAGAGGGGCAACCGGGACAGAATCCGGTGCCCCAACCGGGACTAGAACCCGGTGTGCCAGCGCCGCAAGTCGGAGGATTAGCCTAGTGAGCCGCAGCGCCAGCCTAGCATGTAAACATTTAAATTGAAAATGTTTTAAACTTTTTATTAGTTTTTCAATCCCAAAGAGCCATAAGCACATGAGCACAATTCCATCTTATATTATGTTTAGTATACAGTTATCAAGGCTCTAGGAGATTCAATAATATGCCATTACTAATTGGATCAATGAAAATGAGAAAAATTGAACAAGGCTAATAACGAAATATATGAGATTGGGGCTGGCATTGTAAAATAATGGGTAAAGCCACCACCTGCAGTGCCGGCATCCTATATGGGCATCGGTTTGAAACCCAGCTGCTCCACTTCTGATCCAGCTCTCTGATGGGGCTTGGGAAAGCAGTGGGAGATGGTCCAACTCCTTGGGTCCCTGCACCCATGTGGGAGACTCAAAAGAAGCTCTCAGCTCCTGGCTTAGGATTGGCACAGTTCCAGCCATTGCGGCCATTTTGGGAAGTAAACCAGAGGATGGAAGAGATCTCTCTCTTTTTGCCTCTGCTTCTCTGTAACTCTGCCTTTCAAATAAAACAAATAAATCTTTAAAAAAATATGTGAGATTTATTAACCTGTTTCCTAGGAAGTATACTAATTCTACATGCAAGTAGCTAAAAGGGCCAAATGATCTTTCTAGAATAAAGACCTCCTCCAAAGGAACCTTATGTATCTGCTGCTAGAGAGAGCAGCTGGCACATTTTTTCCTAAATAGCAATAAAGCAGCTAAGAGCAAAGGTGTTTATGTAGAAAAACCAAAAGAAAATACAGTAAACAATATTAGTAATTATGGAGATGAAATATTATTACATAAGGGTAATTTGAACATATATAAATTGTATTTGCATCAGAGTTCAATGGTATTTTGAATATAAGAACACACCTGCATTGAGCTGTATACATATGTGGAGAGTGTAACAGAAGTCATCTGCCTAACACAGAAAGTGAACCTAGACTTCCTTCTGCCAGGTCTACCTAATTCTGCTGCCATTTGCTTTTACTTCTGTCTGCAGTTAGGTGTATCCGGACCTATCGACCTTGCTCTGGTCTCCAGACAAGCTCAGATGTGATGTGTATGTTAGTTAACAACTTAACAAAGGATTCTCCAAGAAACATCAATGCCTGTAGACTGTCCTTTTGCCTCTAAGTCAATCTTCCAGTCACCACAAACTTGTGCCTAAGGACATCATACTTGTTGATACACTGGTCCAGACTGTGGGAATTGTCCACGTGTAGAAAGAGCTAACTTGTGTAATTACTCTACACTTAGCGTTGCTGTCTATGCTGACCCCCTTCCAGGGCTCTGCTGAGATGAGTCAGAATTCTTATACACGTTTAAAATTATTGTTCTGTCTGCCCTGCCCTCTGGACACTGTAACTAACGGTGGCCAGGTCAGCACTTGACCATAATCTGCTACCAATTCCAAACCTCTTTTTTCCCTCCAAGGTTATTTGCATTTAAATGGCACTCAGATCTCAACAAATTAAAATTCTTGTCTCTCAGGTACTAAATATGTGTGTAGGTTGTGCCATTATCTATACAGCATTTTAAGAATTCTCCTACATAAATTCATTTATGAGAGACCTGTATATATTATGCTCTCTCTTACAGATAAAGAGCTTAGGAGATTTTCCTAATATTGTATATTTTCTTTAAGTTTTACATCATCAATTATTATTACTTAAACCCTTTTAGGTCACCCTCAGACAATTCTTTTACCCTAATACTTTTAATCTGTTTAAGAAATAAAGAATGGTCTTAACTCCCTTCAGCCTCATGTAATTTTCCCCATCCCTCTTAGTGATTTCTTTAGTAATAAGATTAAAGTTTAATACATGAACAGTTACCTCTAAATTAATAAAAAAAATACCCACAATTTTTTTTTCCTATTCCAAACATATTTGAACTGTTTGGCCTTAAGGGGGTATTTATTTTTGAAGATGAGAGAAGTCCAAAAGGAGGAAGTGCAGATCTTATTTCTCCACCTTTGGAATCCAGCCTGAGAAATCAGAGTAGGAAAAAGCTGCTTTAAGAACTATCAGATGCGTGTGCTTGAATGACAAACATGAACTTTATCCACCCATACAGATCCATTGTATAGATAAGGAAAAAAAAAAACACTTAACAAATAATGTACTCATATGCATTAGAACAAAAAGGGCATACTCTCTTAGGATCAGATGGTTAAGTTCAAAAGTGCAATAGAGTATTAGTAAATCCATAAGCTCCAAATTTAGTTAAGCTGGAAAAAACACATAATGTTACAAAGTCAAATATGAACAGAAATATTGAGAAACAACAAATTTTTAATAAGCAACATGAGTTTGTATTGATTCAATGAATAGACTCAGCACTTCTAGTATATATTATGTTATGAACTCAAGTATTGGTAAGAAATAATTCACAGCCATGAAATCCATTAAGCCTTTTCACTTACAAGGGTGCCCTGTGGACAGCTTTAAAAAAAGAAAATAGCAAATGCTTCATTTTATAAAAAACATCGTTACTAGATTAGTAATAAGTCTTTATTCAAAAACTCACCCCAGGTTATCAAGGACTGAACATGAATTTTAGTTTTCATCCTACATACTCAGCTTAACCAATATGCATAACTCATTATGTTCTTTTGATAATTAATAAGAAACAAACTGTTAAATTCCTTTGCCCATTCTTCTCTCAAGCAGTTGAAAGACGCTAAGTAATTCGGCTTAAATTTTAAAAGAACATGCCTGAGGTCTGTACGTGAGAATGTGACATGTATAAGAACAACATCTCACTTTTGCAAATTTTAAAAAGCAATTTGTAATTTAAAAAATAGAACAACAAAAAATCTGGGAACTAGCCAAAGAAACTTGCAAGCAGTCAAAATTTGTTACATAAAATTTATATAATTAGGGTCATAATTTTATGCATTTAAAACTATCTCTGAGAGATGGCCAATTGGCATATACCACATCAGCTGCCTGAGTTCAAGAACCAGCTCTGCATCCGATTCCAGCTTCCTGCTAATATAGACCCTAGGAGGCAGTGGTGATGGCTCAAGTAGTTGGGTCCCTACAAACCATGTGGGGGACTGGAACTGAATTTCCAGCTCCTGGTTTGTTTGTTTGTTTGTTTGTTTCTGGACTAGCCATGCTTGTTGTAGGCATTTGGGGAATGAACCAACAGATGGTAGTTCTCTCTCACACTCACTTGCTCTCTCTCTTTCTCTCTGTCTTTAAAAAATTGAAACAAATTTTAAAATTCAAAAGAATATCTCAGAGACCATGTACTGCTAATTTAAGCCAAATTCTACTATGTCAGGAGTTTTAGCTTCCAAGTTGACTGCAGATGAGATACAGCACATCCAAGTGTTAGTGAATTGTTAGATTCAGGCACACTAAATGAAACACTGGCTGAAAAACAAATAAGTTTCAAACATAGGAAAACTCATAGAAAATGTAAAACAAGGCACAGAAGACTTCTGTATCCACTAGTGGTAAAATAAAGTTTCCTGCAGATAACATCGAAAAATTCTGGATATAATACAAAAAGTACTTCCTGGAGGCACTGAAGACTGGAGACATATTCTGGTAGAGAATTTTGTGGTACATGGGTTAAGCTGCTGCCTGTGACTCCTACACCCCATATGGGAGTACCTGTTCCAAGCTCCCACATATGCCTGGGAGAGCAGCAAAAGATGACCCAAGTTCTGTACCCCTACCTACTGTAAACCAGTGGAATGGAGATCTCTATCTCCCTCTCTCTCTGTATCAGTCTATCACTCAAATAAATAAAATAAATATTTTAAGAAATGAGCCCTTTAGCTAGAATCAGTCCCAATCACCAAAAAAACCTAAAATAAATAGAACAGTGAAATTCTGCAGTCTTTTTGGCTTCGGAAAAGCAGAAGTCTGAGTCTGAGGAAATCACGTTCACCAGTGACAGAGTGGGAATCTCAGAAGTGAACTCCGCAGAACCTGTCTAACCGCCTCTCTGGCTGGCACCTAAGTCTCACACTTTTGGACAGACTGGAAATAGCTCCTGAGACACAATATCTGAAATAAAATAATAAAATGAAATAAATAAATGTGACCGACCACTCAAGAAATAAATTGGCAGTAAAAGGCTCCACTGATTGCCTATTAAAACAAAACCAAAAGTGACATCAATTCTATGCAAATTCTTCCAGAAATTTAAAGAAGAAAAAGAGAATATACTTGGATTAAGTTTTTCTATGAACACAGAATTTTTCGAGAAGAAAATACACAATAAGGAGCTGTTTCTGTAATGTGTGAGTTTCTTTGCGTTCTGTCCTTCAACAAAAAACTCCAAATATATTATATAGATTTTATAATTTTTCAGGAGTTAAAACTTGGCAGATTAATTTATGTGATTATCAGGAGAAACTAACCAGAAGGAAGACAATTCTGTGGAGGTGACTTTATCAGGCAGAGGAAGGCAAAATTAAAAAGGAAACTGAATTTCATCAAACACCATGATCCAATTCAACTATAATACAAAAATACCAATTCGTTTGCGATCCTACCTAGTGCTTAGCTGCTGAGTATAAAATTACAAATTTTGATTGGAGAAAGTGTTTGCAACGCCTGACTTAGGTGTTCTAAACAAAACCACTTCTCTTTGCTGAATTCAGAAATAGCAACTTACACATCTCTGGGTGTAACAAAGAAAGGTCTCCTGTCTGAGGGTTTTCACCAAAATCTACTGCCGTAAAAAATGTTCAAAATGGTGAATATAAAATATGCATATATTCTAAGTTTTAGAAAAAAACTGTACTGTGAAATGTTAGATGTGCTTGTCAGAAATACCAGTATGCCCACTCTTCTGCCTTCTAGTCTCTTATTCCTTCTAGGGGTTCAATTTCTGTGTGTTTCAATGATAAGCCTGAAGTACTCACTCAAAATCATTAGCAGTTATAACAGCAGTCCAGAGAAAGGAGCATCTTTTTGCTTAACTCAGACCTAAGAAGTTAGAAAGATTCTAACATCTACAGCGAGAAACTGAGACCATCCTACAAATAACTGTGATTAAAGTGGATATTAGGGGTGCCCATTTGGTGAAGTGGTTAATATATATTGGGGATGGGCTGGCTTTGCGGCACATCAGTTTAAAATACCAGCCTGCAGTGCCAGTGTCCCATATGGGTAAGGGTTTGAGTCCCAGCCACTCCACTTCCAATCCAGTTCTCCACTGATGTGAATAGAAAATCAGCAGAGGATAGACCAAGTCCTTGAATAAAATTCCTGCACCCATGTGGGAGACTCAGAAGAAGCTCCTGGCTCCTGGCTTCAGATGAGCCCAGCTCCAGCCATTGCAGCCATTTGGGGAATAAACCAGGAGAAAGAAAACCTCTCTCTGTTTCTCTCTCTGTCTCTCTCTCACTTACTCACTCACTCTACCTTTCTCTGTAACTTGGTCTTTCAAATAAATAAATAAAAAATACATACTGGGTATGCCGGCACCCAATATTTGACTCCTTGAGTTTGAGTCTTTTTTTTAAAAAAAGATTTATTAATTTATTTGAAAGGAAGAGTTATAGAGATGGCAAGACAGAGAGCCCTTCCATCCATTGGTCCATTAGCAGGGAAATGGATCAGAAGTGGAGCAGACAAGACTCAAACCCGTGCCCATATGGGATGTAGGATGTAGGTGTCACAGGTGGCAGCTTTGTCCCCTACAACACAACTCCAACCCCTTGAATTTGAGTCTTAGCTTCAATTCCAGTTTCTGCTTCCTCCTAATGCACACCATGAGTCCCTGTCATACACATGGGAAATTGAGTCCCAGGCTCCTGACTCAGCCTGGTTTGGTCTTGGCTGTTATAGGCATTTGGGGAGTGAACCAGTGGGTGGAAGTTCTCTCTCTCTCCCTCTCCTTCTCTTCCTCTACCTTTCAAATAAATCAAAGAAACAATTTAACAATTTTATTAAAAACAAAGTAGAATAAAAGAAGAGAATCAGAGAAGAATCATTAGGGGAATGCTTTCAAATTAACCAGCACATAAAATATCACCACTTATTTTTCCAGCCATATTGAAATATCATTGAATAAAATTGTATATATTTAAGGTATACAACATGATGCTTATAAATCTCATCATAACCACTTATTTTGAAAACCATATCCAGTCTGTGTATTCCCATGCATGTAGAAGGACTACGAAAAGCCCTCATCTCCATATCATTTGAACTGCTAAAATAATCATATAACAAGGGATTAATTACTAAGGATAATATATGAAAATTTCTATTATTTTTTAAATTGGACTCAAAGCTATACCAAATAATCTTGGTATTTATTGTTTAATAATGTCCACTCCTTGGAATTTACCCAAAGGAAATTAATCTGGCAAACAAAAAAGCCATCTGCACATTAATGTTTATTGCAGCTCAACTCACAATAGCTAAGATCTGGAACCAACCCAAATGCCCATCAACAGTAGACTGGATAAAGACATTATGGGACATGTACTCTATAGAATACTATACAGCAGTCAAAAACAATGAAACCCGGTCATTTGCAACAAGATGGAGGAATCCGGAAAACATCATGCTGCCTGAATTAAGCCAGTCCCAAAGAGACAAATATCATTTGTTTTCCCTGATCAGCGACAACTAACTGAGCACCAAAGGGGAAACCTGTTGAAGTGAAATGGACACTATGAGAAACAATGACCTGATCAGCTCTTGTCCTGACTGTTGATGTACAATGTAATTCTTTATCCTTTTTAGTATTTTTGTTGTTGTTGTTATTCTAGAACTAGTGGTTGAACTCTGTAATTAACACACAATTATTCATAGGTGTTTAAATTTTAACTGAAAAGTGATCCCTGTTAAATATAAGAGTGGGAAGAAGAGAGGAAGGAGATGTACAATTTGGGACATGCTCAATCGGACTTGCCCCAAATGGTGGAGTTAGAAATGTACCAGGGGATTCCAATTCAATCCCATCAAGGTGGCATGTACCAATGCCATCTCACTAGTCCAAGTGATCAATTTCAGTTCACAATTGATGGCTCTGATAGGTCTAAGAGTCAAAGGGATCACACAAACAAGACTAGTGTCTGCTAACATTAACTGATAGAATCAAAAAGGGAGAGAACGATCCAACATGGGAAGCAGGATACACAGCAGACTCATAGAATGGCAGATGTCCTAAATAGCACTCTGGCCTCAGAATCGGCCCTTAAGGCATTCGGATCTGGCTGAAGAGCCCATGAGAGTATTGTAGGCATGGAAAGCCAAGACACCCTGGAAAAAAAAAAGACGACCTAAATGAAAGATCTCTGCGAGTGAGATCCCAGTGGAAAGAACGGGGCCATCAAAGAAGGAGGTACCTTTCTCTGAAGGGAGGAAAGAACTTCCATTTTGACTATGACCCTGTCGGAATAAGATCAAAGTCGGCGAACCCTAAAGGCTTCCATAGCCTCGGCAACTCATGACTAGAGCCTAGGGAGATTACTGACGCCATAAACAAGAGTGTCAAATTGTTAAGTCAACAACAGAAGTCACTGTGTACTTACATCTCATGTGGGATCTGTCCTTAATGCGTAGTCTAATGTGAAGTGATGCTATAACTAGTACTGAAACAGTATTTTACACTTTATGTTCTGTGTGAGTGCAAACTGATGAAATCTTCACTTAGCATATACTGAATCGATCTTCTGTATATAAATATAATTAAAAATAAAAAAAAAACCCTGGTGTTAAATTTGAA
Organism: Lepus europaeus; assembly: GCF_033115175.1. Lineage (NCBI taxonomy): Eukaryota > Metazoa > Chordata > Mammalia > Lagomorpha > Leporidae > Lepus > Lepus europaeus. The sequence continues at coordinate 19,440,238 of NC_084848.1, forward strand.
ATTGCATACAAAAGTAATCAATTTTTTAAAAATATCATGTAGGATCTCTGTCTTTAATGTGCTGTACACTGTTATTTAATGCTATAACTAGTACTCCAACAGTATTTTTTCACTTCGTGTTGCTATGTGGGGGCAAACTGTTGAAATCTTTACTTAATATATACTAAACTGATCTTCTGTATATAAAGAGAATTGAAAATGAATCTTGATGTGAATGGAAGGGGAGAGGGAGTGGAAAAGGGGAGGGTTGCAGGTGGGAGGGAAGTTATGGGGGGGAGCCTTTGTAATCCATAAGCTGTACTTTGGAAATTTATATTCATTAAATAAAAGTTAATAAAAAATGTCCCATAAGTGTACCACAGTGGAACAGAAGCAGAAAACTGGGTGGAGGGTTATAAATATGGATTTGGATGTTGATAATCACCAGCTGGGTGAGCTTGATTGAGTCACGCCCCACTGAGCTTTGCTCATTTGTGAAATGAGTGAATTGAACCAGGTAAGCATGATGGTCTCTTCTGCTATCAAAACACATTCAGGTTTTATATATAAGAAAAGCTAAACATCTTACAGAGACATTTCAGTTATTTAAGTATCTAACCACTATTAAGGCACAGTGTTAACTGACTTTATAAGGACAACCAACTGCTTTGTAAAATGGTGAACTTCACATCAGTGCTGATGGAGTTCATGGGGACGTGACGGCTGTCGCCCTTCCTGGCACTGCTGGTCTTTGAAGCCCGGACCACACACTTTTCGGAATAAGGACCATGTCAGATCACAGCTATATCCCAAAGGCACATTCGGCACCCAGCCAGTATTTGTCTAGTACGGAACTAATCTTTAAACTCAAAGAGCTATTTCATTAAGTGGAGAATTCTTTGACATCATTTAGGAGAAAAAAAACTAAATCAGTAAGAAATTCATTTCTCTGGATTTTTGTTTTGTTTAGTAGTTATTTAAAAATCTGTACTTTCATGTTGGTTAGGAGAAAGCCTTTTATCATTCTTCTTTAAAGCATATCCACCCATTTTACCCATTTGCTAATTGCAACAGGGCATGGCCATGCTTGTGGCAGCACTGATGGATGTATTTCTCATATGAACTTGAAGTCTGAGATGTATGTACCTGAATTACAGATTAATCAGCACATGAACACCACTGCTGTGTCTTACTGATTAATTAAGCTGAACAGTGGGTGCAGGTTTAATCAGGTCACTTGATAGATGCATGAAACTTGCCAATGACAGTCAGCATACCATTTCTCAGTGAACTGCTTTCCAACCAGCTAACTGGAGAAACTTCAGGAACTTGATGTCTCAAGGGAAAAAGTATATAATTTTATATTTCTGCTAATTTACCTTAAAGTTTGTTCTCTGATCAAAAATAAGTCATAATCATGTAAATGCAACAATTATCTAGAAATCTCATTGTCTGTAACTTGGTTTGTCTCAGTGTAGATTCAGAAAACATAATTTAAGGGACCAGCACTGTGTCATAGCTGGTAAAGCCTCTGCCTGCAATGCTGGCATCCCATATGTGTGTTGGTTCGAGTCCTGGCTGCTCCACTTCCAATCCAGCTCTCCACTATGGCCTGGGAAAGCAGTAGAAGATGGCCCATGTCCTTGGGCTGCTGCATCCACGTGGGAGACCCGGAAGAAGCTCCTGGATCCTGGATCCTGGCTTTGGATCAGTGCAGCTCCGGTCATTGTGGCCAACTGGGGAGTGAATCAGTGGATGGAAGACCTCTCTCTCTCTCTCTTTCTCTCTCTCTCTCTGCCTTTCCTTCTCTCTGTGTGTAACTCTTTCAAATAAATAAATAAATATTTTAAAAAAGCATAATTTAAAAGGTTAATAGGATTCATAATATTATTGATAATGCTAAAGAAACAATTCTTACCTTGGGCTAGAAAACCATCAACTCCTGGTAAAAATTGCAATTAAAAACAAAGAGGAAGATGTGCATTAAAGTTTGGCATTCTCTTGGAAAGCAGCAGAAGATTGCCTGAGTCCTTGGGCCCCTGAACCCCCATGGGAAGTCCTGGAAGAAGTTCCTGGCTCCTGGCTTCAAATCGGCCCAGCTCCAGCCATTGCAGCCATCTGAGGACCAGAGGATGGAAGATCTCTCTCTCTCTGCCTCTCCTTCTCTCTTTGTGTAACTCTTTCAGGTTAATAAATAAATCTTTAAAAAAGTAAGTTTATCATACTTGCATATATCCACAAAACAATCACTAAAATCAAGATGATTTTTATTGGGCCGGCACTGTGGCATAGCGGGTAAAACAGCTGCCTGCCGTGCCAGCATCCCATATGGGTGCTGGTTCGAGTCCTGGTTGCTCCTCTTCTGATCCAGCCCTCTGTTATGGCCTGTGAAAGCAGTGGAAGATGGCCCAAGTCCTTGGGCCCCTGCACCTGCATGGGAGACCTGGAGGAAGTTCCTGGCTCCTGGCTCCTGGCTCCTGATCAGCCCAACTGCAGCCGTTGTGGCCAACTGGGGAGTGAACCAGCGGATGGAAGACCTCTCTCTTTCTCCCTCTCCCTCCCTCCCTCCCTCTCTCTCTCTCTCTCTCTCTCTCTGCCTCTTCTTCTCTCTGTGTAACTCTGACTTTCAAATAAAATAAATAAATATTTTTTAAAAAAGATGATTTTTATCATCTCCAAAAATTTCTTCATACCCTTTCTCCTTCCCAATTTTCCCCTTTCACAAGTGCAATTGTGGACTAAGTAGAATCATATGGTACATACTTGTTTTATCTGACTTTTTTATTTAGTGTAATTAGTTTTTTTAAAGGCATTTATTTATTTGAAAGCAGAGTTAGAGCGAGAGAAGAGAGAGAGAGAGAAGAGGGACGCACAGAAATAGAGAGATCTTCCACCCACTGGTTTACTCCCCAAAATGGCCAGGACTGGGAGCAGGCTGAAGCTCTGTCTGGGTCTCCCACACAGATGGAAGGGATCCCAGTGTTTGGGCCACCTTCACTCCTTTCGTAGGCGCGCTAGCAGGGAGATGCACCAGAAATGGATCAGCTGGGACTCAGACCAGTGATCATATGGATGCATGCATATATATATATATATATATATATATATATATATACATACATATATATGTTGTTTTATACCTATATATATATATCAGTTGTTTATTATTTTTGTTGCTGAGCACTATTCTATTGTATGTGTTTATATTTTTAGAGATATATAAATATATTTCAATGTTATATAATTGTTGATGGCCAGTAGAATTCAGGTTTTAAGTTGTTATAAATTAAACTGCCATGAACATTCGGAGTCAAGTCTTTTTAAAAAATTAAATGAAACAAAAATAAAAAGGAAAAACTTAATTCTAAATCAGCTCTTTTTTTTTTCTTGAGAAGAATGCTATACTAATTCATCCAGGAAAAATGAAAAATCTAACTGATCATTTCTCTAACGAAAAAAAAAAAAAAGCCAGAACATGTTACATAATTGTTTCCTTCTAGAGAACTCAATACATCATCTGTAAGGAGAAAATGAGTAATAAACCAATGAGATTTAACAAATTGTTAGCAACCCATCCACTGGTTAATACCTCAATCTTTTCTTTCCTTGTCCTTCTGCATAGCATTTTTTAGACTATCACAATTTATTAGAGTTTTCTGCGTATGTTGCCCTCTCCTTCATTTGAAATAGTAGTGGCCTGGAAAACAGTGACCCTTAAGTCTTATTTGACACTTTCCTTAACAGTACTTCAATGGTTCCTTCCCACTGTAAACACTCAATAAAATCTTAATCAATTAAATTGAGTTAAGTATATAGATTGCACACTAGAAATGTTAGTTTGCTCTTTCCTGATTTCCCTAGCTCCTTTAAACTGGAGGTAAACTACCTAAATCCTCAACCCTATTTGGACCCTGGCTGAGATGAGATCCCACTTGAGGGTTTTCTTTTAATGAGTGGGTATCACATCCATGAGAGTCAGGCTGCCTTCCCAGATGCAGCCTTCCTTGCTCACTGCCACAGTTTCTTCTTTGCAGGCTTCCTGTGTAGCCTTAGATGGGGCCTACCTAGGAGGGTAAACTGAGGGAGCCTTGCTATCAGGCCTGTCTTCCTCCTGACTCACTCCATCAGCTGAAATCCAACCATAATGTGAAACTGAGTGATGACACTGTCTGGAAACTTCTGTTACTGCTACTCACTTTTATTTTCATACTAAAGCTGAAATTCTCCCCACTATTTATACAGTGGCTTCGCCGATCACGGAAAAGTTCCCACAGTTATCACCACCAGGCATCAGGCATCTTTCAGGGAGCTCAACTAGGACATCAGCAGCAGGGTCAATGCATGGCTAGTTTGAGACTTCAATGAAACTATGCACTAAATTTATGGAACTTTCATTGAAAGGAAGAATTGGGAGCATTTTCATATTGAAAGAGCATTTTTGTAGCAATTACAAGGTTAGTGAAATCAAAAACAACATTGGGAGTCAAAGAGCCTTGGGTCTCTTAGCTAATTTCCTGACTTCTCTAAGTTTCAGATTCTTCTCCTTTCCAATAGAGAGAAAAACTGCCTGTTAAAAGGTGTAAGTGACTGGGAGAGTGTTTATGAAGCACTAGTGTAGCAGCTGCTTTGATAGTCCTTAATAACTATTAACTACATTTCTTCTTTTCACATAAGAGCAAACTGTGATTAACTCAACAAAAATAGTCACAGAAGTGTGTCTGGCCCTGAAAGTCACTGTTGACTTGGAGCATGTCCCGTGGATTGCATTAGTTACACCTTACATGGGCCTACTTCAAATCCCAGAGTGAAGAGAGAACTCTGAGCATTTCTCCCAGGTGGGCTTAACCCTGACAGACTGTGGATGCTGTGCTGATGGGCCTCGACCTGTACCTTTTTCCAACTCTTGTACAAACTAGGCATGTGATGAAAACAGCACTTAAAGATAAACCTGATCGCCCTTAAGGCATTCGGATCCCGCTAAAAAGCCCAAGAGAGTATTTCAGGCATGGAAAGCCAAGACACCCTGGGGGAAAAAAAAAAAAAAAGAAAGAAAGAAAAGAAAAAAATGACCTAAATGAAAGATCTCTATGAGTGAGATCCCAGCAGAAAGAACTGGCCATCAAAGAAGGAGGTACCTTTCTCTGAAGGGAGGAGAGAACTTCCACTTTGATTATTGCCTTGTCCAAATAAAGTCAGAGTTTGTGAACTCAAGAGGCTTCCATAGCCTTGGCAGCTCATGACAAGAGCCTCAGGTGATTACTGACATCATAAATAAGAGTGTCAATTGTTAAATCAACAACAGGAGTCACTGTGCACTTACTCTCCATGTAGGATCTCTGTCCTTAATGTGTTGTACTATGTGAATTACTGGTATAACTAGTACTCAAACAGTACTTTACACTTCGTGTTTCTATGTAGGTTCAAACTGTTGAAATTTTCACTTAATATATACTAAGTTGATCTTCTGTATATAAAGATAATTGAAAATGAATCTTGATGAAGAATGGGATGGAAGAGGGAGTGGGAGATGTGATGGTTGCCGGTGGGAGGGAGGTTATGGGGGGAAAAGCCACTATAATCCAAAAGCTGTACTTTCGAAATTTATATTTATTAAATGAAAGTTTTTTAAAAATCATGTTTTTGTATGATGTAAATATATGCAATAAAAAATGGGGGGACAATGGTGGTAATAAGAGAGGGAGACAGTAAAGGAACAGGAGGCTCCACATGCCTTAGTATTTAGAGAGGACACTCCTTGGGTCAGTCACAGCCAGAGGAGTTAGCAGGTCTTCCAGAACCTGGCACCTAAACTGAAACTGTTACTGTGATATTTCCTAAAGAAACTGACTAACTTAAGGACAGAAAGAAAAGAGACACAAAGTGTAGTGAAGAGAGCATCATTCCAGAACTTAAAATATTTAAAAATTCAGTCTGAATTTGGTTTAATCACCATTTCACCTACCTACAAATTTCCATGATGTACAAAACTCACGAGGCACAGGGAGATGAGTCAAAGTTTTTTTCTCCAGAAATCATTGCTGAGTTGTTCTTTGGGGAAAAGAGCTGGGTTAAATGAGACCAAATGCTTTGCATGTTTGATTTGAAGTGGAACTGACAATGACAGACCAAGGAGGGATCTGCATTGGTAGCAAGAGCTGGTGCAGCGCCACAGCAAACTAGAGGCATAGAAATCTACAAAGGCAGGGCTGGCACTGTGGTATAGCAGGAAAAGACACCGCCTTCAGTGCTGGCATCCCATATGGGCGCCAGTTCTAGACCTGGCTGCTCACATTCTGATCCAGCTCTCTGCTATGGCTTAGGAAAGCAGGAGAAGACAGCCCAAGTCCTTGGGCCCCTGCACCCATATGGGAGACCCAGAGGACGCTCCTGGCTCCTAGCTTCAGATCGGCACAGCTCCAGCCATTGCGGCCAGTTCAGGAGTGAACCAGTGGATGGAAGACATCTCTCTTTCTCTCTCTCTCTCTCTCTTTCTAACTCTTTCAAGTAAAATAAATAAATCTGTAAAAAAAAATCTATAAAGGCAGAGAATCAGCCCAAACAGGATTAATGTAGGACCCCCAGTCACTTGTGGCTTTTGGGTCAGTTGTATAAGGATAACTGGCTTGAATTACAAAATTGCTTTGAACTTGTTTTTAGTTGTAAGTTGCTGTATGGACTTGCTTCCTAAATTTATCACACAGGAAGGTAAAGAATTCGAAGAAAACTGATGAGAAAATGAGCAGATTCTCTGCTGAGATAGATTCCTTCTTATATAAGGAAGTCCCAAGGCTGTATGTTCTGGAGGATGTGATTACAATATCGATGCACTTGAGGGGGAAGCCTCTGTTTTCAGGGAAGGACAATCTGTTACACTGGGTACTGACGTGGCATCCTGTCAGCAGCAAGTCAAATGTAGTCCCTTGAAAAATGGGAAGCATAGATTCCCTCCAGGTAGATTTCCTACATGAAAAAAGGTGCTTTATATAAAATACAGAACAAAAGAAATGAAGATGCCACCCTGAATCACAAAATAACAGTGGAGGAAAAAGTCCTTGGTATCATCTACTTATATGTCCTGATTTTTCTAAAGATTTGTTTATGTATTTGAAAGAGTTACAGAATGGGAGGGAAAGAGAGAGAGAGAGAATGAATCTTCCATCTGCCGGTTTACTCTCCAAAAGACCACAACAGCCAGGACTGCCCCAGGCTGAAGCCAGGAGCCCAGAACTCAATCTGGGTCTCCCACAGGAGAGGCAGGGGTGCAAGCACTCAGGCCATCTTCTGCTGTTTTCCCAGGCTCATTAGCAGGATGCTGGATCAGAAATGGAGCCAGTGTCACAGGCAGTGGCTTAACCCACTACTCCCCTTGGCTGGGACATCAACTCCTGATTTTAAAGAATAGGAAAGAGGAATGACACTCCAGGAAATGAAGGGGCTGAACCAAAAAACAAACAAACAAAAAACAACAAAGAAAACACAGAGTTAATCAAGACAGGCAGGATACAGCAGTGGTTTCAAAAGAGCATTCTAGTGTCAGGCTGCCTCAGTGTGAATGTTGGCCTTGCTGATAACAGGCTATATAACCACTAGTGAATCATGTACACTTTCCATATGTCATTTTCCCTACATATAAATGGGGCTAACAGTTTCTACTATATTAATATTACTGTGACAATCAAATGCAGTGCTTCATACAAAGTAGTTTGCACAATTGCAAGACAGATGAGAAATACTCAGTAAATGAAAATTATTAAAAGTAATAAGATAATGATAGAGATGACTTTTACATGCAGATAGATAAAAATCTGTCCAAGTATTTACATTTGTATCCTCTCAATTTCACAGTCAAATTTAACTGCAGTCAACTATAATTAAAGAGAAACTTATCTACTCAAAGAGCAAACTGAACTATGACAAGATAAGGATGGAGGACTCTTGGAAGAGCTGAAGAGACTGAAACGGATTAAAGGACAATTAAAGAGCCTGGTAACATGTGGAACTGTTAAACCCAAAGGGACATGCAGCTGAGGACAGATACCTACCCAAGGGAGGGATCTAACGAATAGCCACAGACGCCATATTTAGTCTTATTCTAAATAACATATTCATAAATATCCTCAATGTACCTATAACAGATAGGCAAACAAAATTAAATTGATAAGGCCAGATAATAGCAGGATTGAGAAAAAAATAAATTCAGAAAGAAAATTAAAGAGATATATTAGGATGTTAAAAAGAAAAACCTACATAAGAAAAAAAGACAAAGGAGACGGACATGTTTTAGCAGTAGCAGGGTTCAGAGACATTTTAGCAGTCTTAGTGGCCATTAAACCTAAAATTATGCAAAACCCAAAGAAGCAAATATATTGACAAAGAATCCATGTATCTGACAGAATTTTTTTTCAAATATTTTATCACAAATTTGAAAATTTGGATGAATATTGCTCCTCTGGAGTAACAACACAAAGTAGAAATCACAGTCCTTGGGAAATAAGCAAGAGAAATGAACGCGATGAAATAAAAGCTGACAGTTCTCAAGAAAGAAGTAGAGACGAAGTCAATGCAATGCTATAGAAAGGTCAAACTGGAATAAAAAAGATGAGGTGGGGGGAATCAGTGAAGAAAACAAAGTAAGGGCAGAGAAGTCAGAAAGATAACCGACTGGGGCCAGAGTTGTGACACAGCAGGCGGAGCCTCTGCTTATGACTCAAGCATCCAATACTGGAGAGCTGGTTTGAGTTCTGGCTTACTCGGCTTCCAGTACAGCTTTCTGCTCTTGTCCCTAGGAAGGCAGCAGATGTTGGCCCGAGTGCCTGGCAATCTTGCCATCCCTGTGGGAGATCTTGATGGAGTCCCTAGTTCCTGGCTTTGTCCTGGCTCAGCCCTGCTGTTTCAGCCATTAGGTGAGTAAGGCAACAATAAGACATCTCTCTCAGTTTGTGTTTCTCTCTCTCTCTCTCTCTCTTTCTCCTGCTCTTGCCCTCACTCACTATTGTTCTCTCTCTCTCTTTCTTTCTTCCACTGTCACTCTTTCAAATAAATAAATTATATATATATATATATATATATATAGTTTTCAAAAAAAATGGAAGAATGAAGAAAAATGAATAAAAAGGAAAATGACAGAGAGGATGCCCCAAGGGAAACCCAGCATTCCTCCACGGAATCAAACAAAACTTACTGAAAAAAAAATTGTACATAATCAAAATTCAAGAAATTTTTTTCTAAAATAAAAATAGATTTGGATGTATGTGCTGAAAAGGTACATCTAGGCCAGAGAAACTGACTCAGAACAGTGCATTGCAAGGCAAATGGACTACAGAATTCAATCCCTTTGTCAGGCAGAAAAACAGATTTAAAAGTGAACAATTTGAAAATCCATACAAACATTCAAATCTGTAAGACTGTTGACAAACATCTAAAATTAGCTTGAAAACAATTATATCAAGTGAACTGTTTCAATCCAAAGGATTGTTTTCCTATAAGTATAGGCAAAGAATGTTAAATATATGAAAACTGAGTAAAAGTGAATCTTTCTGGGAAACTGCCTAAAAGACAAAGTTTAGGCTCAATGAATGACTATGGGAAGCCATAGCACCAAGTCAAGCAAGGAACACTGAATAGTCAATAGTTGGGCATCAAAGGATATTATTTAAAGCTGACAGATCAAAAAATACAAAGTAAGAGCATTTAACTCCACAAGGATGATAATCATAAAGGACTTAAATTAACTGAAATTAAATAGGAGAGGAAAGGAGAGAGGAAATGAACTACAAATACTCTAACTGTATTTTGCATATAGAACATTCTTTTTTAAGAAAAGAATTAAGTTTATTATACAACTTTACTATTTTAAACTGGATACTACACACATTAACACACAGGAGAATGGGAAAAAATGAAACCCACAGGAAAACTCACACACAGAAGTATGAAGACAAAAAATATTTACAGAACTGATAGCAAAGTATATATCATTGCAGTAATTTTTTTCAGAGATCTATTTATTTGTTTGAAACAGAGTGACAGAGAGAGAAGAAGAGAAAGAGAGAGATCTTCCATTCACTGGTTCACTCCCCAAATGGCCACAATGGTCAGGAATGGGAAAGGATGAAGCCAGAAGCCTGAAAATCATCTTGGGTCATCCATGTAGGTGGCAGGGGCCCAAGTACATCGGCCATCCATGGCTGCTTTCCTAGGCACACTAGCAGGGAGCTGGATCAGAAATGGAACAGCCAGGCAAGGATCTGATGCTCCAATATGAGATGTTGGTGTCGCAAGCAGCAGCTTATCTCACTGCACAACAATACCGGCCCCCATTATCGTATCTATGTAAAAACTACTTGGATTATAGAACAAAGTCCAAAGTTTTGCAATGTATGCACATTAATGTTTATATTAATAAAAATAGGAATCTACTCATGCTCCAGGCTGTCTGCTGCTAATCTTCTTTAATTTATGCCACACACTGTGCTATCTCCTCGATATTTTGGACAGGCTAGACTTGGTGCTGTCTTGAGGATTCTGTATTGATGTTTCATTTGGTTTCCCTGGGACCCTCCCTTAGTTAGTCACTTCATATTCTTTAGCACTTCACTCAAGATCTTATTTCAGAGAAGGATTTTTCTCACCGATATTTTCAAAGAAATAGGTGAGAGAAAAGAAATGAATATATAATTGTATGTACAGCTCTGTGTACATATCTGTCCATACATAGTCATGTACACAGGATTTTCTAGATGATGAAACAAGAACTTAAATAATTACTACCTTCAAAGGAAAGGAATCTGAACAGATGAAAGGCCATGATCAGAGCAGGATTTTCCATTTTCTACTTTTTAAGATGGAATATTTGAACCATATATGTGTTTATGTGTTTTTAAGAACATTATTTTAATATGATGAAGCACTGTAATAAGAAGTAAAGAAAGGGCCCAAAACAGAAAAGAAAGTGAGAAGATTCAATTTTAATGTCTCCTATGAATTAGAAGCAGTAGATGTAATGCATCCTCAAGTGGAAGATAGAGATGCAGACAATCCTAAAATTAACAATCAACATTATCTGTGCACAAGGGTGCAATCAACTTTGTATAACTGAACCATATAGGGCAAGAAAGATGATGTGGGGAGAGATGAGACCAGATGAACACAGCAGCTGGATATATTTTGTTAGTATTCTTACATCTCACTCTGGAAGCAACAAAGAAATCACTATAGGGTTCTAAGTTAAGCATTCAAGTTATCATTAAGTATCAGAACTTGGCTCAATTTTGCATGTCGTTAATATCACCTGTAATATCACATTATGAAATACTTAGATCAATTTAAAAAAAAAGTCTGCTAAGGGCAAGTGTTGGCATGGTAAGCTAAAACACCACTTGGGGCATCAAGAACCCGTATCAGAGTACCTAGGTTCAAGTTGCATCTCCACTTTTGATTCTAGCCCCATTTCCCTGGGAGGCAGCCAGTGCCAGCTCAAATACTTTCTTCTCTGCCATCCATGTTGAAGACATAGAATGGGTCCCAGGCTCCTGGCTTCATGCTGGCCCAAATCTGAATGAAAGACCTGTCTGTCTGTGTGTGTCGTCATTCTCTATCTTTCAAACACATAAACATTAAAAAAAAAAAAAAAAAAAAAAAAAAAAAAAAAAAAAAAAACAAAACCTGTGATAATTAGTTTTGGCAAGAATGTGAAGAAATTTGAACTTTTATACTGCTGATAAAAGCGTAAATTGGTCCAGTCTCTTAAGTTAGCAACATGTCAGTACCTATTTGTGTTGAAAGCAGGCATTTCATACATATCAGTAACTTTTTGTCCAAGTTTATACCCAAAGGAAACCTCCAGCAAAAGCGCAAGGGGGTGTGTACAGAAAGTTACTGCAATGTGTCTGTAGTAACAGCCATTGGGAGGCACTGTCTCCTTCAACTAAGAGTGTGCTCTAGTTGGATATGGTTTGTACCCCAAGGGTTCATGTGTTGTGAGCTTCATCCTTAGTAAGGTGATGCAATTTTAAGAGCTGGGACCTAATGGAAAGATAATTAAGCCAATGGATGGGATTAATGCTGGTTTTGCACAGAGTTAATTCTCACAAGTTATTAAAAAGGAAGCCTGATCTCTGAATCTCTCTCTGACTTCCTGTCTCACCAAGTGATCTCTTCCAAATATTATCCTGCATTGTGATTTCATTCACTCTGGGACCTCACATAAGGCCAAACCAATGGGCCAATAACTCTTGGACTTTTTCATCCTCCAAAATTATGAGCTAAATTAGCCTCTTTTCTCCACAAAGTAACCAGTGTTGGGTGTTCTGTTATAGCAACTGAAAACAAACAAACAAACCAATATAGGGAGATAATTATATTTTCCAAAATGTTATCAACAGTAATAACAAATAAGTTAAAAATGACATCATAGCACAAATGATAACAATTTTGTAACTAAATCAGTCTAGGAAAGTAGACTCCAAATGTCCTAAATTCACTTTATGTTGCTGTAACAAATCATCACAAATATAATGGCTTGAAACAACAAAAAATTATCGTATAGCTCTAAGGTCAGAAAAAGGGTCTCAGTTTCCTAAAAGAAAGGTGCTGATAGGATTATGTTCCTTCTGGAGGCTCCAGGAGAAAACTGGTGTGTGTGTGTGCGTGATTTCTAGTTTGCAAATCACCAACATTCTTTGACTAACAGCCCCTTCTTCCTTTTTCAGTGCCAATACTATCTGGTCAAATCTTTCTTACATCAGGGCAGGCATTTGGTTGAGTGGCTAAGCCCTCAGTTAGGACAGATACATCCCATAGTGGAGTGGGTTTCCAGTTTCAGCTCCTGACTCCAGCTTCCTGCTAAATGCAGACCCTGGGAGGAAGTGGTGATGACTTAGACAGCTGGTTCCTGTCACTCACACGGGAGATCTGATTTCAGTTCCCAAACTGGTTTCTTGCCTTCCCCCCAGCTACTGTAGATATTTGGGGAACTACCAGATAGGAGCGCTCTCTAGCTCTCTCTTTCTCCCAACTCCATCTTTTCATTGTCTCTCTGCTTCTGAAATAAATATAATTTGTCACTTCTCACATCACATGATTCTGGCACTAATTCTTTTGCCCTCATGTCTCATTTCTCAAGGACCTCTGTGATCACACTGCATGCATATAGATAAACCAGATAATATCCTTCTCTTAAGATCAGTTGATGAACAACATGAATTCCATCTGCAACTTTTGTTCCTTCTTGCTGTGTCACATAGTATATCCACAAGTTATAGGGAACAGCATGTTGACATTTGGAGAGGGTTACATAATTACTCCTGGCAACTAATGCTCTATTTATATTGATTCATCATTGAGATGAGAGCTGTTCAGCAGATGACAGTGAAATGCTCATTTATTTAGATATCACACAAAGTACCTCTGGAAACCAGGGAGCACATAGTGTACAGCAGTCTCACCATCACCATCTATTAGTTATTTGGAAGTCAAGGTTCATAGCACTTAACTAGGCTCAGTGAAGATTCAAAATAACTTTTGTAGGAACTCACAACCTAACTGGAGATGGGGTTAACCAATGTCAAAATAATATTCATAGACCAGTGCACAATTCACATTGATTTGTGCAGATCAGATTGACCAAAATAGCACGAAAGGTCTTTCTTTCCTGAGTTTTCCTGCAATTTAAGTCTAATTGCTAAAATCAAGTGTGTGAAGAAATCAATGGATACTGTTGATTTTCTAGGCTCCTGCCACCCTGAGATGGTTTTGAATGTTGCTGTTCTATCAAACTAAACAAGAATAGAATACTGGACACTCATTTCCATTTAGAATGTCTGTTTAAATACTGATATGACCTCTGAGTACGTAAAAATGTCTTTAAAATTGCACATGTAGCAGGGTTAACAGTTAATGTCTCTTTTTTTCAAATTTTCTTCCCCAGAATCAGAGAGGAAGAAAAAAGCTGGAAATCAGACAACAATAAAGTGAGGCAAAACAAAGACATTTTAGCATTCTAATTAGGAAAGTATCCAAGTCCCTGAATTCTGCTGAAAGAATTAGCACCACACACACACTCGCATCAAAGCATTTTATGGTATTTTTAAAATAAGATAGACAATAGCCCTGTTAAGACATGAGATCACTGAAAGTCATTCTATTTTTGAGCAGGTAATTAAAGGTGAAGAAAGAATAATATAAATAACTTCAAAATTTCACCATAAACACACAATGGAAATCCCTTTAAATGTATTTGGCGGTTTGCCTCCCACCACAAGGAGTTGAAAATCCAAAGCCCAGGAAGAAATCACTGATTTACTCGCTGATACACAGCCTTTGTTTCAGTGACAGCTCATGTGACCCATTTCATTTCTCTAAATTGTGTTCTAATTTCCTGAAGACAGCAACATTGTCATCGTGTGTTTACCACATTATGTTTTTCAAAACGCTGAACCTGTACGGTTTACATTACATTTCAGTTGGAAAGAAACTGTTCCTTGAGAGGGACAGTGGATATGTTTGGACAACCTCAAGACCCAAGGTGAGTCCCTGTTCCACTATTTACTAGATTTATGACCGTGGAGAGTTCATTTACCCTCTAAGACTGAGCTTACAGTGTCTATTCAAACAAGTATTTAAACTACATTTTCAAAGGACGCTACCTGTTATAAAGTACTTGTATTCTTTTAAGTTATCATTGAGGAAGCTTAGATCTAATGATAGACAGACACACACACACACACACAAACACACACACACACAACAGAAAGGCAGCTTTGCTAATTGCAACAAGATTTATCCATCCATGCATAAACATTTTGAACATGTAACAGATTTTGTCATGCAATAGCAAATAGAAGTCATGTTAGCAACATGGCAGAATAAAAGATCCCTAGCTCATGTCTTCCCATGGAAACAATAATTTCACAGCCATCCACAGACAAAAGTATCTTTATGCATGTTTTGGAAACTAGCTTGAGGTTCAAACTATGATACAGCCTAAGAATTAGAAGGGCTGCTTTGAGAAGGCCAGCACATACCTGGGTGAAAGTCTCATTGGACACAGACTGAGGGGCAAAATGGAAAAAACCCTGCTTAGCTGTGGGTTTGTCTCTGAACCCACCTGGTTGTGGTCCTGTCAACAGTTTCATCTGTCAAGGGACCCAGGAAAAAACTAGGTCAATTCATGCCCATGGTAAAAGATTTGCCAATTGTAGGCCTAACAGATCCTGAACAGCCCCAGCCCCACTCTACCACAATCCCAAGGCATTGCTGCATTCCACCAGCAGTCCTACTGCAGGAACCTAGAAGAATATGTTCCATCTGTGACTCTGATGGCAACTACACACACCGAAGTGTCTCATGATCCAGCTCCAGCCCCATATTATCATGGTCAGAGGGGATTCCCCCCTATTCAGGTAAAAAATGGAACATACACACACCTACTCTCCCAGTAAAAAGACCACCAACATCACCCTTGTCTGAAGACAGTGAAGCAGGCCATAGTCCCACTCTGCCAGGGTCCAGGGGAAGTCCAGTCTGCCCAGAGACCTAGTAGGGAATATGCCTATCATGGGCCCAGCTATAAGCACGTGCACATCAGATCCAACTGCAGATGCTGAAGCAGCCTAGTGACGTTGCTCCTGGCCTATCCTACCAGAGTCCAGAGGAGTCTATCGAGTTTTTCCCCAGGGATTCAGTCAGAGCCACACTAACTCAAACCCTTGCTAACAGGTCCACAATCTGTGAACTTGACTAGAGACCCAGAAGTAGTTTCATGACCCAGCTTCAGCTCTGATTTACTAAATCCCAGAGGTAGTTCCACGACCTAGGAACATGGAAGTAACCATACCAACGTGTACCCCTGTAAATCACAGGCTCACCAAACAAAGACCCAAGTGCAGAACTTGAAGTAAAAGCATGCCTCCATTACAGCTGTGTTCTGCTGATCCTGAAGGCAGTATCATGTGTCCAAGAACCCATCAGAAGAAGGTGAATGCATTCACATTCATAAATATTACTCAAGGGTTTGAGTTAGGTAAACACGTGCAAAAAGTAATCTTCAATGGTGGCAGGAGGTGATAGTTCCTTCAAATGAACAGACAGGATGCTAGGTTACATGGATCACAAGATATCAGGCAAAAATGACACAACCAAATGAAGTCAACAATACTCAATAACCAACCCGAAATAACTGGATATGTAAAATTTTTGGTGGTAGTGGGGCTTTATTTTTTTAACTTTTATTTAGCAAATATAAATTTCCAAAGTACAGTTTGTGGATTACAATGGCTTCCCCCCATAACTTCCCTCCTGCCCCCATCCCTCCCAACTCCCGCTCCCTCTCCAATCCCATTCACATCAAGATTCATTTTCAATTATCTTTATATACAGAAGATCAATTTAATGTATATTAAGTAAAGATTTCATCAGTTTGTACCCACACAGAACATAAAGTGTAAAATACTGTTTCAGTTCTAGTTATAGCATTGATTCACATTGAACAACACATTACCGACAGAGATCCCACATGAAGAGTAAGTGCACAGTGACTCCTGTTGTTGACTTAACAAATTGACACTCTTGTTTATGGTGTCAGAAATCTCCCTAGGCTCTAGTCATGAGTTGCCAAGGCTATGGAAGCCCTTTGAGTTTGCTGACTTTGATCTTAATTAGTCAAGGTCATAGCAAAGTGGAAGTTCATGCCTCCCTTCAGAGAAAGGTACCTCCTTCTTTGATGGCCCGTTCTTTCCACTGGGATCTCACTCACAGAGATCTTTCATTTAGGGTTTTTTTGTTTGTTTGTTTGTTTGTTGTTTTTTTTTTTTGTTTTGTTTTGTTTTTTGCCAGAGTGTCTTGGCTTTCCATGCCTACAATACTCTCATGGACTCTTCAGCCAGATCCAAATGCCTTAAGGGCTGATTCCAAGGCCAGAGTGCTGTTTAGGACATCTGCCATTCTATGAGTCTGCTGTGTATCCTGCTTCCCATGTTGGATCGTTCTCTCCCTTTTTGATTCTATCAGTTAGTATTCGTAGACACTAGTCTTGTTTGTGTGATCCCTTTGATTCTTAGACCTATCAGTGTGATCAATTGTAAACTGAAATTGACATTTAAAATTTCTTGATAAAGATTTTGCAATAATCAAATACAAAAGGACACAGATAAATGATTCAGTGAAATCAAGAAAGCAACACATGAGCAAAAAGAAAAGCTTAATAAAGAAACAGAAATTGTTTTAAAAAGATGTTGTGCAGTTTCTTGATCTCTTTGTAGATTCTGGTCATTAACCCTTTTTCTGTTACATAGTTTGCAAATACTTTTTTTTCCATTCTGTCGGTTGCTTCTTCACTTTCCTGGCTGTTTCTTTTGCAGTACAGAAACTTCTCAATTTGATGCAATCCCAAATGTTAATTTTGGCTTTGACTGCCTGTGCTTCCAGGGTCTTTTCCAAGTAGTCTTTGCCGGTAACAAACAACCCACTTAAGAGATGGGCCAAGGACCTCAATAGACATTTTTCAAAAGAGGAAATCCAAATGGCCAACAGACACATGAAAAAATGTTCAAGATCACTAGAAATCAGGGAAATGCAAATCAAAACTACAATGAGGTTTCACCTCACGCCAGTTAGAATGGCTCACATTCAGAAATTTACCAACAACAGATGCTGGAGAGGATGTGAGGACAAAGGCACACTAACCCACTGTTGGTGGGAATGCAAACTGGTTAAGCCACTATGGAAGTCAGTCTGAAGATTCCTCAGAAACCTGAATATAACCCTACCATACAACCCAGCCATCCCACTCCTTGGAATTTACCCAAAGGAAATTAATTTGGCAAACAAAAATGCGGTCTGCACCTTAATGTTTATTGCAACTCAATTCACACTAGCTAAGACCTGGAATCAACCCAAATGCCCATTAACAGTAGACTGGATAAAGAAATTATGGGGCATGTACTCTATAGAATACTATACAGCAGTCAAAAACAATGAAATCCGGTCATTTGAAACAAAATGGAGGAATCTGGAAAACATCATGCTGCCTGAATTAAGCCAGTGCCAAAGGGACAAATCATATGTTCTCCCTGATTGGTGACAACTAATCAAGCACCAAAAAGGAAACCTGTTAAAGTGAAAGGGACGCTATGAGAAAGAGTGACTTGATCGGCCCTTGTCCTGAGTGTTTGGTGTACAATTTAATACTTTATCCCTTTTAGTATTTTTTTTTTGTTCTACTTAATACTATTGGTTAAACTCTGTAATTAACACACAATTATTCTTAGGTGTTTAAATTTAACTGAAAAGTGACCCTGTTAAATATAAGAGTGGAATAAGAGAGGAAGGAGATATACAATTAGGGACATGCTCAATCGGACTTGCCCCAAATGGTGGAGTTAAAAATGTGCCAAGGGATTCCAATACAATCCCATCAAGGTTGCATGTACCAATGCCATCTCACTAGTCCAAGTGATCAATTTCAGTTCATAATTGATCACACTGATAGGTCTAAGAGTCAAAGGGATCACATAAACAAGACTAGAGTCTGCTAATACTAACTGATAGAATCAAAAAGGGACAGAATGATCCAACATGGGAAGCAGGATACAGAGCAGACTCATAGAATGGCAGGTGTCCTAAACAGCACTCTGGCCTTGGAATCAGCCCTTAAGGCATTTGGATCTGGCTGAAGAGTCCATGAGAGTATTGTAGGCATGGAAAGTCAAGACACTCTGGCCAAAAAAACAAACAAACAAAAGACCTAAACGAAAGATCTCTGTGAGTGAGATCCCAGTAGAAAGAACGGGCCAACAAAGAAGGAGGTACCTTTTTCTGAAGGGAGTAGAGAACTTCCACTTTACTATGACCTTGTCTAAATAAGATCAAAGTCAGCAAACTCAAAAGGCTTCCATAGCCTTGGCAACTCATGACTAGAGCCTAGGGAGATTTCTGACACCATAAACAAGAGTGTCAATTTGTTAAGTCAACAACAGGAGTCACTGTGCACTTACTCTTCATGTGGGATCTCTGTCGTTAATGTGTTGTTCAATGTGAATTAATGCTATAACTAGTACTGAAACAGTATTTTACACTTTATGTTCTGTGTGAGTGCAAACTGATGAAATCTTTACTTAAGATATACTAAATTGATCTTCTGTATATAAAGATAATTGAAAACGAATCTTGATGTGAGTGGAATGGGAGAGGGAGCAGGAGATGGGAGGGATGTGGGCGGCAGGGATGTTATGGGGGGAAAGCCATTGTAATCCATAAACTGTACTTTGGAAATTTATATTTGCTAAATATGTTTTAAAAAAGTGAAAAAAAATAAATAAAGCATGTATTTAAAGAATACAATAACTCTCCGAAAAAAATCAAGAGACCTTCAACAGCTGACTTGTTCATACCGAAAAAGGAATCAGTAAATATGAATCAGTTAGAAGAACAAAATTAGCCAGAAGAACAAAATGAAACAAAATGAAAAATGGAGAAAGGTACAGAATTTATAATACACATATAAACCAATAGATGCATTAGAAGGAGAATAGAATGAATAAAATATTTAAAGAAATAATGGCTGAAAAGTACTCTAGGGAGTACATGATGTTTCTTGATTCATGAAGCACTCAAATTCCCAAATTTATTGAATACAAAGAAATATATATAAGATACATCATGTTTAAGTTGTCAAAAGTCACAAAGGATTTAGAAAGTAGCAAAAGAGGAGCAGCTTGTGACATACATGATATGTCCCCATAAGATTATCATTGGATTTCTCAGCAGAAACATTGCAAGCCAGGAAAAAGTGGGATGATACATTCAAAGTATTGAAAGAAAGAAAAAAAAAAACCTATCCACCAAGAATACCTTATCCATAAACTCTATTTTTTAAGAATGAAGGAGAGATAAAAACCCTCAGATGAACAAAAACTGAGGGATTCCATCACTTCAAGGCCTACTTTACAACATATGGTAAAGGGAATTCTTCATGTTGAAATGAAAATATACTAAATAGCAACAAAAGGCCATGTGAAAATACAAATCTGATTTCCATAGGTAAACACAAAGATAAACAAAAAGCATTATAACACTGTAAAGGTAAAACATCAACCATTATTAATGCATACATACAGTCTGAGATAAAATGAGTACAAATAAACAATAACCACAAAAGTTTGTTAATGGAAAAATAATATGAAAAGTAATAATTAACATCAATTACACAAAGCATAGAAGGTTGACAAATAAATTGTGGAGAATTTGAATTTAATTGATTTTTTATCAGTTTAAGTCAGACTGCAATAAATATAAAATATTAAATGAGAAGCTAGGGTAATCACAAAGAAAAAATGAGCACTGGATACACAAAAGACAAAGAGAAAAGAATCAAAGAACACCTCAAAAAGTAAATAAACTACAAGGACAGCAAGATAATTGGAGAGGAACAAGAGCACGATAAAGAAGACAGGAAGCAATAAAATGGTAAGCCTAAGTCATTTCCTATTAAAAATTACCTTAAAGGTAAAATGAATTAACCTCAAAAATCAAGGCCCTAAGCTGTTGAATATATAAAAAACAAGACCTAAATCTATATACGTTGTATATAGGTATTCCATTTAGATTTTTTTTTTGACAGAGTTAGTAAGAGAGAGAGAGAGAGACGGAGAGAAAGGTCTTCATTCCATTGGTTCACCCCCCAAATGGCCGCTACCGCCGACGTGTTGTGCCAATCCAAAGCCAGGAGCCAGGAGCTTTCTCCTGGTCTCCCATGTGAGTGCAGGGCTCAAGCACTCAGGCCATCCTCCACTGCCTTCTCGGACCACAGCAGAGAGCTAGACTGGAAGAGGAGCAATTGGGACAGAATCCGGCGCACCAATCAGGACTAGAACCTGGGGTACCAGCACAGCAGGTGGAGGATTAGCCTAGTGAGCTGGGGCACCAGCCTTCCATTTAGATTTAAGGACATCAATAGGCTGAAATTTAGTGATTGATTGGAAAAGGATACTGCATATAAATGACAACCAAAATAAATGAGTGGCGGATATACTGATATTAGAAAAATAGACCTTAAGAGGGGAGAGCGGCAAGATGGCGGAATAGGCAGGGAGCACACTATTAGTCGGGGGGAAGAGACAGTTTAATAAAAGTGGAGATACTGCAGGGTCAAGGAAGAGTAGGGGAAGAAACAGCAGAGGAAACTCTTCTGGAACTAGTGATTCACAGTGGACCTGCGTGGAGAGCGTGGGAGCCCAAGTTCGGGACACCAGCGGCAGAATCAATGCACCAGTGCTGGAACGCGAGGTGAGCTGAACCTCAATAGCCCAAGACACCAGTGGGAAAGCGGAAAGAGGAGACTAGACGGAACGAGGCTTGAAACTCCGTGGGGAAAAGTTCACCAGGCTAACTAGAAGAGAGAGAGGAAAAAAAAAAAAGTGACCGATACGGACACAAGTTTCTCTCCCTCCGCTCACCTCACCTCTCAAAGGCGAGCAAGACAAAGAGCAGGCGCCATTTTGGACATACGTCATAAGCAGGGCGACCTCAGGTCTGCACCGGCCCTGAGCCTAGCAGAAAAACCTGACTCTGGAGGGAGGGGTGAAATAACAGGTGATTAGCATCTAACTTGACAACCCAGTGGGAGACTGCAGGAGAATTGGAGCCCACACTGAGAGCAGCACAGATTCCCTGTGTGGTCCTTGGGAAAGAGCTTCCAATCTCTGGCTCCTGTGGGTATATCATTTGCCTGCTAACTACCTCCAATTACGTTCAGCTGTGTGGAATTACTTCCCTTTTGAATCAAAAAAAAGAAAGAGAGATTTACCACGCCTAACCTGGGAGTGTCATCTTTGACACACCCTCAACCCTGAGGAACCAAACACAGCTCTCAGTCCACACTCATCTCAAGCCTCTAAGGCTCCACCGAAAGCAGACAGTCCACTTAATATAGAGCCATAGTGTAACAAGAAAAAACACCACAGTGAAGAAACCAAATATCTCCAACATGCCAAAAAACAAACGCAAAAACCAAGCTAACAAGAACAAGGAAGACACTATGATGCCCCCAAATGAAAAAGACACCCCAATTCAAGATTATGAAGATGATGAGATAGAAGCAATGCAAGAAGCAGATCTCAAAAAATTGACAAGAACATTAAGAAGTTCTCAAAAACAAATCCTTGAACTACAGAAATCCTTAATGGACAAGATAGAAAATCTCTCTCATGAAAATGAAATATTAAGGAGGAATCAAAATGAAATGAAACAACTAGTAGAAAAAGAAACTGTGATAGTGACGAGAAACCATAATGAAATGAAGAATTCAATAGATCAAATGACACACACTTTAGAGAGCCTTAAAAACAGAATAGGTGAAGCAGAAGAGAAAATATCAGACTTAGAAGACAGAGAACAGGAAAGGAAACAGGCAAACCAAAGAAAAGAAGAATAAATCAGAAATCTAAAAAATATTGTCGGGAATCTACAGGATACTATTAAAAAACCCAACATTCGGGTTCTAGGAGTTCCTGAAGGCATGGAGAGGGAGAAAGGATTAGAAGGCATTTTCAGTGAGATACTAGCAGAAAATTTCCCAGGTTTGGAGAAGGAAAGAGGCATCTTAGTACAGGAAGCTTATAGAACCCCTAATAAACATGACCAAAAGAGATCCTCACCACGACATGTTGTAATCAAACTCACCACAGTGAAACATAAAGAAAAGATCCTAAAATGTGCAAGAGAGAAACGTCAGATTACTCTCAGAGGATCTCCAATTAGACTCTCAGCAAACTTCTCATCAGAAACCCTATAAGCTAGAAGGGAATGGCGAGACATAGCCCAGGTACTAAGAGAGAAAAACTGCCAGCCCAGAATATTACATCCTGCAAAGCTCTCATTTGTGAATGAAGGTGACATTAAGACTTTTCATAGCAAACAGAAACTGAAAGAATTTGTTGCCACTCATCCTGCCCTGCAAAAGATGCTTAAAGATGTCTTATACACAGAAACACAGAAACATGGTCACCAATATGAAAGAAGGTAAAGGAAGGAAACCTCAGCAAAAGATCACAGGAAGCTCAATTTCTCTTTGACATAGAATTAAACTCTGATGCTCTGTTAAAGCAATGTGTTAAAGTAATCTATTATGTTCTCTTGATGTCTGTTAAATTCTAATTGTTCAAAAACAGCTGAATTTTTATTAAGACCTATGGGTTATTTAAATATGTGCTTATTTT
Organism: Lepus europaeus; assembly: GCF_033115175.1. Lineage (NCBI taxonomy): Eukaryota > Metazoa > Chordata > Mammalia > Lagomorpha > Leporidae > Lepus > Lepus europaeus. The sequence goes on from NC_084848.1 coordinate 19,463,430, forward strand.
CAAATATTTGAATAATCACCTTGTAACAAATTTGGTCAATGTTATGTCATGATTTTAAGGAATCTTATTTCAACCAGATATTTTGGATTTTGAGCCTTCTTGGCATTCTTGACAGGCATTCAAAAAATCAAAGTTTCAAACAATCTGGTCTCTAAAATTTCCAGTAAATCCTGGACTTTGGTTTTTCCAGTTTGGGCCCAACTGAAAAAATCGAAGGACCTATGTCTCTCATCTTATAGAGACACCAACTAATCAGGCTATTTGGATTATATTAGAAGTACTGTCAAGATGTGATGTGGTACCAAATTTTAAGTTTCTATAATGGAAAATATTATTAATACAAATGTTTGAGAATTAAAAAGTCTAATGATCTTGTGTTACTAGACATGATAGTTATCTTAATGAGAAAGCCCCAGAGGCCTAAAGGGTTAAATACTTGTAAAATCCTACAGGTGCTTTCAAAAATACTGTGAAGTAAGCAAGTGCCTCTTGTTGGTTGATGAGTTTATAATTTTAAACATGGCGACTTAAAGTCTTTTGTCATCCACAGTTATATATGATTTGCTGCTCATAAAACTAAAGCGTTGTTGGTTCTGTGTTTAGCTGTCCTCCTATAGGTTCCTATGGCCTTTTTCCAGCCACGTCTATTGTATTCAGTACTTTGGGATGGATCTGTAAACAGATGAAGCCAATAATGTATTAACAGTACCAACTGAGAGAAAGTATGGTTAACTGAGGTTACTAAAAACAAAAGGCAATTCAAATCAATTGGCAATCTACAAAAAGAGTTAAAGATTTTAAAAGCTATTATTAAAATTGCTATATTGGTCTATTGTGTTATGTTCTATGTGTGTACATATTGTATGTCCACATGGGGAAATTTTATTAAGAGTTTTATTTTAAATGGCTTATAGATAAGATTGTCCATAAATTTAAGCTGCTAAAATCAATCAAAGATACATTTTAATTTGTGTGACCTGAATCTGTGTATCATATGTTTTAAACTTGTTGGTAGAAAGAAACTAAAAACATTTTAGATGGTTGTGCTTAAGTTTACTGGCTAAACAAACTACACCATGTTAGATATTTAAGAGGTGTTTTCAAATACATGATTCTTAAAATTTATAGAAGGCATTGGACCTTCTGGTAAATGTTTTCTTAAGTTGTTATCTAATGGTTGAAACTGTTTGCTAAGTATTCATGTGATATTGCTATTGTCAACAAGCGATCTAGGACTCGCTCCCTCATTTCTCTATTCTAAGCCCAACTTGTTCTTTCATTTCTCTATTCTCTTCAAGGTAGGAAACTAATTCTATTATGAAGGAATCTGTAGGACGCACAATTTAATCTTTAGACCTTATAAAAGAGATGGCTAACATTTTTCTGTAATAGCATAGCCAAAATAAGAGCTTAAATAATAATCTCATAGCTAGATTCACTTCGCCATCAGCGAAGTATACAGTAAGTAGAAAAAACCTCCCTTTCAGACCAAAGAGAAAGAAAGTTTGAAAGTGAGAATATAATTTTCCTCATGGGCATTGTCTACCTTAGAAAAACTACTACAGAACATGCCTGTGACTATAGACTTGTAGTTCAGGCCACCAAAGATTAGAGATGGGACACGGGCACTCCCTTGACTTGCATCCTCTGGTCTGCTTTAACACAAACCAGGAGGAAAAGAAAGCTAGGCATCAGAAGCAATGGGTGGCAGGCCTATTAATGGCTGATCTGTACAGTGATCTGCCCTCAAGCAGACCCAACAGGCCAGTCCACTGCAGTGGCTTTCAATGTGGTAAGCCTGGGCTTCAGCAGAAGTCAGCGTGTGAAGAGCCCCGGCAGCTCTGCCAAGAGTTGGATCACTGGAAATGGACCTGCCCTGGAGTCGAAGGATGCCCAGGTCAGAGCCACAGATCTTATTGGCTCTAAGCTGAAAAGCCCTTCACTCAGCCCAACTTCCAAAGTGACCACTGCAGCTGAGGGGATGGTCAAGTAGGGTCAGCAACATTGCAGGCAGAACTGTACATTTCTTGTTAGAGATGCCACCTGCCTTTACCTGGCCAGCTCTCCTCCCAGGCCAGCCAAGTAATGAAAGTCAACAGAGTGCCTTCCCCTAGGAGGTTCACACCTCCCTTAGGATATACCCCATGTGAAGAGATAGATAGGTCTGGGCCTCTTAACTTACAAGGCCTAAAGCCCAACAGATTATTATCAAGCCCCTTCTATCAGGTTCTATTTGCCTCTCAATCAGAAAAATTACTTGTAGCTTAGACAGCACCTTTCTTAGCTCCTCTAATAATGACTCTGTCCTTTGTTCTAGGCCCTGTCTAGTGCACTTGGGCCTCATTCCTTTGTAATCATAACCTCTACTCTACCACCAATGGCTCTACTCCCAACCTGTGTGTACTGATGGTCCTCTTCCCCACTTAATGCTGTATAATTGTTCAAACCTGGTAAATGCCACTCTTAGGATCATTGTTACTATCCTCACTCTGTCTTTTATGACCTTGTCTAAATATGATCAGAGTCGGCAAACTTGGAAGGCTTCCATAGCCTTGGCAACTCATGACGACAGCCTAGGGTGGTTACTGGCGCCATAAACTAGAGTGTCAATTTGTTGGGTCAACAACAGGAGCCACTGTGCACTTGCTCCTCATGTGGGATCTCTGTCCTTAATGTGCTGTACATTTTGATTTAATGCTATAACTAGTACTCCAACAGTATGTTTCACTTTGTGTTTCTATGTGGGTGCAAACTGTTGAAATCTTTATACTAAATTGATCTTCTGTATATAAAGAGAATTGAAAATGAATCTTGATGTGAATGGAAGGGGAGAGGGAGCGGGAGAGGGGAGGGTTGCGGGTGGGAGGGAAGTTATGGGAGGGGGAAGCCATTGTAATCCATAAGCTGTACACTGGAAATTTATATTCATTAAATAAAAGTTAAAAAAAATAAAAAAAAAATAAAAATAAAAATAAAGAAAAATGGACCTTAAGGCAAAACTGTCATAAAAGACAAAAAACAATAATTACATAATAATACAAGGAACAATTCTACCAGAATATATAACTATAAATATATATGTGACCAAAATTATGATACGTAAGCAAACATTGACAAATCTGAAGGAAAAAATAACAGCACAGAAACTGTTGAACAATTCTCTATAATTGATAAGCATCTGTACAAAAGTTACTAATGGCAAGGAAACAGCCAAACTTACCAACATTACTGACTAAATGAACCTGAAAAACAGAATTTCTCACATAACAGCACAAGAAAATGCGTTTTTCTTAAGAAAACAAAGGGTATTTCTAGGATAGATCAGATGGTAGGTCACAAAACAACTCAAATTTTAAAAAAAGTTCAGAATCTTTCCAGATACCTTTTAAAACTAAAATGTAATAAAACTAGTAATGGACAGGCATAGGAAAATGGAGAAAATGTCAAAGTTATAGGGACTAAACAATCAACTCTTGAGAAACCACTAGGTCAAGGATGAAATCAAAGAAAATTTGTAAATGGAACAAACGAAAATAAAAAAAAAGAAAAAAGACATAGCAAAATTTATGGTATACAACCAAAACAATGATAAGATAAGTTCATAGCAATAAATAAAAGCATTAACAAAGAAAAAAAATTCTCAAATAAACAATCCAAATTTATATCTAAATGAAGTAGGAAAAGAAGACCAACCTAAATCCTAGGATAGCAGAAGTTAGTAAATAATCAAGATTATAGCAGAAACAAATAAAATAGAGAATAGAAAACAAAACTGAGAAAAGCAAAATTCATATACTCTTGATCAAAATTTAAAAATGAAGAACATTCAAATAAATAAAAGCATAAATAAAAGAGGAAAAATTACAGTGGATGCATGAGACCCAAAAAGAATCATAAAGGAATATTATGAATAATCATACAGCAATAAATTAGGTAATCTAGAAGTCATTAGTAAATTCGTAAATTTAGGAAATCCACTGAAATTATATCAAGAAGAAATGTAAAACCCAAGTACACACACACACACACACACAAATGAGTTGATTGAAGTAATAAATCAAAAACGTCACAACAAAGAAAAGCCCAAAACATGATGACTTCATGAAAGGGAGGATATCCTCCCAGACTCCTATGAGACCAGCATTACCTTAATTCTAAAACTCAAAAAAAAAAAAAAAAAGAGAGAGAGAGAGAACAAAGAAAAGTGAAAGAAAGAGAACTACAGGCCAATACACCTTATGAACATATATGCAGAAATCCTCAATGGAACACTAGCTCATCAAATCCAACAGCATATCAAAATGATCATTCATTCAGACCAAGTGGAATTTACCTGTGGTTTGCAGGGATGACTCAACACACTCAAATCAATAAATGTGATACATCGTATTAACAAATTCAATAATAAAAAATACATGATTATCTCAAAATATGTAGGGAAAGCATTTGATAAAATACAAACACCTCTTAAATATTTCCAAAAAATGGTGGGCAGCATTGTGGCCTAATGAGAAAAGCCACCACTTGTGATGCTGGCATCCCATATGGGCACCGGTCCGTGTCCTGGCTGCTCAACTTCCAATCCAGATCCCTACTAATGGCCTGGGAAAGACAGCAGAAGATGGTCCAAGTGTTGGGGTCCTTGCCACCCACATGGGAGACCTGGATGAGGTTCCTGACTGCTAGCTTCAGCATGGCCCAGCATTGACTGTTGGGGCCATCTTAGGAGTGAACCAGGGGATTCAGTGGATACAAGATCTCTCTCTGTCTCCAACTCTCTCTCTCTCTCTCTCTCCTCTCTTGCTCTCTCTCTCTCCAACTCCCATCTTCAACTAAATAAATAAATCTTTACAAAAAAATTTCCAAAAAGATATAAGAAAATTTTGAAGCTCATTTTATGAACCGGGATATCCTTGACAACAAAAGCAGACAAATAAGATCAAAATACCTGGTAAATGTAGGTATAAATCCTCTCAAACACTAGATCATCACATTTAATAACACATTAAATGGATTACATACCACAATTATGTGGAATTTATTATTAGGATACAAGAATGGTATGATGTATGTAAATAAATAAATGTGATAGACCACATTGAAAGAATGAAAGATAAAATAGGTAGTAGATCTCAAAGGCAAAATCCATCTCAATAGATGTACAAAAAATAATAAAATTTAATTCCATTTTGACTAAACAAAAAACTCTAGATTTATTTCTTTATTTGAAAGGTAGAGTTACAGGGAGAGAAAGAGAAAGACTGAGATAGAGGTAGAGACACACCCAGAGAGGGAGAGAGAGAGACAAATCTTCCATCTACTGGTTCATCCACCAAAGGGCCATAGTGGCTGAAGCTGTGCCCGTCTGAAGCCAGGAGCCAGGAGCTTCTTCCAGGTTTCACATAGGGGTTCAGAGGCCCAAAGTCTTGGGCCATCTTCTGCTGCTTTTCCAGGCACCTTAGTAGAGACTGGATCAGAAGAGAAGAAGCTGGGACTAGAAAAACCAGAGGCCACATGGGATGCTAGCTTTGTAGGTAGTGGCTTCGCCTGATACGCCACAATACTGGTCACCAAGAAAAATATCTTGATGAAATAAACACTTAAAAAATACTTTAATGCAACAAAGATTATATTTCAAAAATTCCGCAGCTGGGGCCAGCATTGTGATACAGAGGGTTAAGCCACAACTTCCAACACTGGCATCCAGTATGAGTGCTGGTTCTTGTTCCAGCTACTCTGCTTCCAATCTAGCTACCTGCTAATGTGTTTGGGAAAGCAGCAGATGATGGCCCTGGCGCTTGGACCCCTACACCCATGTGGGAAACCTTTTTTTTTTTTTTTGGACTGGCAGAGTGGACAGTGAGAGAGAGAGACAGAGAGAAAGGTCTTCCCTTGCCGTTGGTTCACCCTCCAATGGCCACCGCGGCCAGTGCACCACGCTGATCCGAAGCCAGGAGCTAGGTGCTTCTCCTGGTCTCCCATGCGGGTGCAGGGCCCAAGCACTTAGGCCATCCTCCACTGTACTCCCAGGCCACAGCAGAGAGCTGGCCTAGAAGAGGGGTAACTGGGACAGAACCCAGTGTGCTGGCGCCACAGGCGGAGGATTAGCCTATTGAGCCGCAGCGCCGGCCCCATGTGGGAAACCTGAATGGAGCTCCAGGCTCCTATCTTTGGCCTGGCCCATTTCCAGCCATTGTGGCCATTTGAGGAGTTAACCAGTGGATAGAAAATCTCGCTCTCTCTCTCTCCGTCTCTCCTCTCTGTAAATCTGCTTTTCAAATAAATAAAAATAAATAAATAAATCTTTTTTTAAAAAAAAGTCCCACAGATAACATTATACTCAATGGTAAAAAACTGAAAGCTTTTTCTCTAAGGTATGGAATAAGACAGGATGGCCCCCTGTTACCTCTTCTATTTAACATAGTACTGGAAGTCCTATGTAGAACAATTAGACCAAAAAAGTGACATCTAAACTAAGATAAAACTATTTCTATTGCAGGTAACAATTTCTATTATGTTGAAAATTCTAGACTCAACAAAAAAGTGTTATAGAAATTCAAAAAATTCAGTAAAATTAAAATACAAATTTTAATACTTTCCACCTTAAAAACGAACACTACACATTTGTAACAACCTGGATGAGGAACTTAAATACACAGCATGCTGACTAGAGTTAGCTACACTGTATTATGTACTGGAAATTTTCCAAGAGAATAGATTTTAAGTGTTCAGAAAATGGCTACCCTAATGATGGTGACTTCACAATGAAATGTCTATATGTTTCAAAACATCAGTTTGCATTCTTTTTTTTAAAGATTTCTTTATTTGAAAGTCAGAGTTACACAGAGAGAGGGAAAGTGGAGGGAGAGGGAGGGAGGGGGGGAGGGAAAGAGGGAAAGAGGGAAGGAGGGAAAGAGGGAGAGGGAGAAGTCTTCCATCTGCTGGTTCACTCCTCAATTGGCTGCAATGGCCAGAGTTACGCCAATCTGAAGCCAGGTGCCAGGAACTTCTTCCAGGTCTCTCATGCAGGTGCAGGAGCCCAAGGACTTGGGCCATCTTCTACTGCTTTTCCAGGTCGTAGCAGAGAGCTGTATTGGAAGTTGAGCAGCCGGGTCTCCAGCTGGCACCCATATAGGATACCGGCACTTCAGGCCAGGGTGTTAACCCACTGCACCACAGCGCCGGCCCCCAGTTTACATTCTTAAACATAATTTCTATTTGTCTAATATACTGCAATAAAGCTGAAAAAACAAAGTGAACTGCAAATATTTAATAGCTAATCCTATAATTACATGATACTTGCTTGCTTTTAATCTGCATGTTGTACAGCCTTTTATTCTCAGAAGAGTCCATCATGCTAAAGACTCTGAGATAGTCAGACATTGGTTATAAAACATAAAACCTGAGATTATTGACTTTTTCCAGCCCACAAAATTTATTCAGGCTGTCACATTTCATGGGTTTTTCTTCTCTTCCTGGTTATCCTTTTAAACCTTGAACATCCTGAAGGCTTTCGTTGAGTCCCATCTAATCAATAAGGTTCGGTATCAGTGGTCCAAAGTCATTATTTCATGGATTACCATAAAATTTTATCACAGAAATGCCAATCAAAATCACAAATAATTGTCAATATGTATCCCTGTGTACAAATTAAAAGCTGTAAAGGAAATCTAAGAATGTAAAATGCATCACTGTTTTCAAAGACTAACAATTAGTGTAAGATCTTAAGTGAATATGCAAGGCCTAAAATTTATTGAATCACTGTAAGGTTGTCCATTGTAAATTATAAAATGAATCATAAGTAATCCTTTCAACACTTTTCCCCTTGAACTATTTTTTAATTTATTTATTTGAGAGGTAGAGTTACAGACAGAAAGAGGGAGAAACAGAGAGAAAGGTCTTCCACCTGCTAGTCCACTCCCCAAATGGCCACAATGTCCAGAGCTTAGATGATCCAAAACCAGGAGCCAGGAGCTTCTTCCTAGTCTCCCACATATATGCAGGGCCCCAAATACTTGTGCCATCCTCTGCTGCTTTCCCAGGCCATAGTAGAGAGCTGAATATGAAGAGGAGCAGCCAAGACATGAACCTGAGCCCATATAGGATGCCAGCACCACATGTGGAGGCTCAGCCTACTACGCCACAGTGCTGGCCCTCTAAACTATTTTTAAAGCTCCTGACACCTGGCTTCAGATTGGTGCAACTCTGGCCATTGCAGCCAATTGAGGAGTGAACCAGCAGATGGAAGACTTCTATCCCTTCCTCCCTCTCTCTGTGTAACTGTGACTTTCAAATAAATAAATAAATCTTTAAAAAAACTAATGTTTTGAAACATATAGATATTTATACATAGTGAAATGATTACCATAATTATGGTAGCCATTTTCTGAACACTTAAAATCTATTCTCTTGGAAAATTTCCAGTACATAATACAGTGTAGCTAACTCTAGTCACCATGCTGTGTATTTAATTTCTAGAATTTTGTTTGTTTGTTTTTTGTAACTGAGACTTTGTACAATTTGACAAATATCTTGAAATTTCTCCAGCTTCCAACTCCTGGAAACTACCAATTTTGTCTGTGTTTCTATGGGTTTGTATTAACTTCCACATAAAAGTGAGATCATGCAGTATTATCTTTCTATGCATGAACACTGGATGGAAAAAGAGAACCATATGAAGATGTCAGACTGGTGGAAAGAGGAGGAAGCAAGCGTCAAGGATGCAATGACAGGGAGATGTAGAAAGAGGAAGCAACTGCAATGATAGCAATGCTTTTGTGAAATAGATTCCTTCCTTCTTGCTCTTTAGTGAACAAGGTTGTCTCTCATCATTCAGGACTTCTCTGCCTTGAATGGTTGAACAGGAATGGTGGGACATAGAGATGGAGAATGAAAAATTTTAGGAAAGAAATGCAAAGGGAATGAGTTCTTCAGATTTTCATACACAAATATAAACTATGAAATACGACAATAGTATTCAAAGCCAAACTTTATGGAGGAAAAAGAAATTTTAAAAACATTTTAATGATCATTAACATATGAAAACCACACTTAGACAAGCTTTGTTTTGTCCTGTGCTTTTTTGCTCATAGTCTTTAAGAAGCTGGATCTTTTCCCATGTAGTGTAATCATGAGGACTTCTCCAAAAAGAAAGCAAAGTGTCCAGATGAGTTTTGATGGATCAAAATGATCAAGGATGGTGGATTTACCCTGAAAATGACACAGGAGAAGCTGAGCACCTAACTTCCCCTGAGGACACAGGACAAGATGGATGAGATGAACACAGTCACTAGGTAAATGAGAGTTGATTTCTGGCACCTCATGGTCTGAGTATAGGAGCTCAAAAACCTAGAAGAGCCTGGATGGATATAGAGTATTCAATAGAGGTCCTTCACTCTACAGGGGCTTAGTGACTGATCACTAATCGCCACAAGAGAGATTTAAGTCTTTTATACCATCATGACATGCACAAAAAGACAGACAGGATCTGTTCAACTTAATGACTGGCTGTCTAGAGAGAAAACAAACTACCCATTAGATGTCAGAGAATATCAAAATCTAGCACTGTAGTGATGCCACTTTGTGGATACATTAAATCTTTGCCAGACAAGAATGTAATAAACTTCTCCTAAACCAAGATGGTACAAAACACAGGGGAAAGAAAAGAAAAAGCACTTTCCCAAAGCTTTTGAGTCATCAAAAGAGATATTCATAATTATTGAATCAGGTAGGATTAAACTTGGTCTCTACTAATAAAGGGCTTATATATGTGATCACATGGACGGTTATACCTGGATGACATGAGACCTCTGGGACAGGCAACAAGGACTTTAGTACTCACAGCAAGTACCCACTATGAGAACGAGTGTCACCTCGCCCTCTTTGCATTGCCCTGTTGCAATGTGGGCCTGGAAAATCAGCCAAAGTGCCTCTCATAGTGGGTTCCATTACAGGATAGAAACCCCAAATTTATGCAATTTTTTATGCTGCCACAGTAAAACTGCCTTCCCTTTGACCTAAAGGAAGTCATTCTCTTTATCATATTATATAGTAAAAACTTCTTCCAAGGGCTTTGAAGGAGGAAACCATCTCTATCTTCAAGTCTATCCAAGAGAGATTTTCCCTCTCCCTTTCTCTATCTCTCTAACTGTGCTTTTCAAATAAACAAAAATAAATCGTCAAAGAAAAAAGATTAGCTAGTGTTATTTTAGTGACAGTCTGTGAGAGCATAGCATAAGAGAAATGAAATGTTCCTATTTCATTACTCAACTTCATTCCCCCAGCAGAGTAATCTTCTCTTACAACTACTTCCTTTACAGGAATTCTTCCCCATACAAGCTCTACTATGTTTACAAACAGTGGTATCTACTATGTTGGCACACAACTCCAAACCCTAGTCTATAAGAGAGGGAACCTCCAACTGTGTAACGATGTTGTCGTTTTTTCAGGGACTTGAAAGCTTCACTGTCTTTTCATGACTTGTGTTTTCACATCAAGGATAGATCACCTGTGCAGTTGTTTTAGAACTGCACAGGATCCTTGCTAGAAATTGAATTTCTAATAATATTGATGTTTCCCATTCTTAATGTTGCAGCCATGTTTCCTTATAATTAATTAGAAAAATAATGTTTGTTATTTAAAAAATGCCTAAAGCAAAATCTGATTCCAGATACCAATCAAAGGGAGAAAGGAAACATTCAGTTCTCATTGTGTGAACAATCTCTTTGAAGGTCATTGCCACAAATGAAATTGAAATGTTTTTGTTGTTGTTTCTCTTATTAGAGTCAGCATTTTAATTTGGAAGCAAATGACAACATCTCTTATTTAAGTTTAAAAGTTAACCTTTGCCAAATATCTATAGAAATAATTAACAATATTATCGTAGTCAATTTACCTAATTAAGCTTATGCCGCATCTCTGTGATCCCTTTTGATTCCTTCAAGGATTTTGGAACCTCAGAAAAAGAAAAAAGAACTTTCCTGAAAAGAAATTGGATAGCAGAATTGAGGTGAAAGGTTGGATAACTCTAGTGGAATAAGTTCTATAAATTTCACTGTGATATATTACTTTGATATTTTGTCATACCTCAGTACTTATTTTTAATTCAAAAAGGCAGAGAGTTAGAGAGTGAACAAAAAGAGAGAGATGAAGAGAGATACTAACAGACAAGCAGAGCTCCCATCTCCTGGCTCATTCTGAAAGGTCCACAAGGGCCAAAGTGGATGCCAGAAGCCAGGGATGCAATCCAGGTCTTCCATGTAGGTGCCAGGAACCCCATCACCTGAGCTATCACAACTGCCTCTCAGGGTCTGCAATAGCGGGAAGCTGGAGTCAGAAGCCAGAGTCTGGAATCCAAACCAGGCACTTCGATTTGGGTTGCAGAAGGCTTAACTGCTTGGTCATATGCCACCCCCATCTCAGAATTTTTAGGTTGCAATAGACTCGACTGTTAAACTCACGGAAGGACAGGTGTGGTGTTACATTCTCTGATACTGTCCAATTTAGAATTAACTGTTTATTATATTTCTCTTCATATCTTTTTAATTAAATCATTAAATAAGTCACTGTTAAAAAGTTTTGCCTGCTTAAAAATAGAAAATCAGTCAATCATGATTTCTCTGAATCTCATTATCACCATACACTGATTTCCCCACAGTAATTCTGTAGCACCATTAAGACTGACTTTGTCAACAGACTAAATATTTAACTCTTTCACTGCCATAAGATGAGTAGAAAAACCACTAAGTTACATTACAATGTAGATAAAGAATTTGCTTCTTTACATTTGTACCTGAGCAAAACTAATGGTTATAGCACGTCATTGACCTTTCAGGCTATGGAAGAAAAGTAGAAACTTAGAGGGTAAAATCCTCAATGACACAAGCCTACAGAATTCACTGTAAGTTCAGAGTAATAATGCTGGCTAATCTAAGCATAAGATTATAGTTGAAGCACACAACAATTTTCAAAGAAAATCACATTCTATTTTCAAGTAAAGAAGATATGTTTGTTCTGTTTCTAAAACTTTATTCCATATTGTATAGGCGAAGGGTGAAGTGTGTTTTGTCAATGTTTTTTCTTGTTAAAAAATAAACTTTTTTCTTTTACACAATAAAAAAGACTGAATTACAATCTAGGCTGTCATCTCAAATTCTTTGTCAATGTATCTTATTGGAAAATAAATACCAAGGGACCAGTGCTTTGGTGTAGTGGGTAAATTTTCTGCCTACAATGCCAGCATCCCATATGCATGCCATTTCAAGTTCTGGCTGCTCCACTTCTGATCCAAGCACACCTGGAAAAGCAGCAGAACATGGCCCAAGTACTAGGGCCCCTGAACCCACCTAAGAGACCCCAAAGAAACTCCTGGCTCCTGGCTTTGAATCAACCCAACTCTGGCAATTGCAGCCATTTGGAGAGTGAGCCAATAGATGATTCTCTCTCTCTCTCTCTCTCTCTCTCTTTCTCTCTCTCTCTCGTTAACTCTGACTTCCAAGTAAATAAATAAATATTCAAAAAACATATAAAAATATTTCAAAACATCACTCTTGAAAAATTAAAAACTATCCCTTTCATGTTCTGATAAAAGTGGGTAAAGTTTTCCCACGTCATTAGGATACTATACAAATGTATAAATGTAATAATAAATGTGTGTGGATAATTTCTATAATGCTACCAATGGGAAATGATAAAATCTTGTGCAAATTTATTTATGATGAGAACTTCTATAATGTGACTTTATAGTATTGATTTTTCCTTTTATTATTTTTCCTTTTATTATTGTTAATTCTTGAGCCCTCTGCTTCATTCTGAAAATATTATTGTTTTTCCCTGCTGAGAGAGCCTAAGGAGAATTGGAAGGAGTGTTCTCTATAGCTCTCGTTTTCAATGCATGAAATGCTTGCCATTGTCAACACAATCCTGTGCCACAGCCATTGTCACATTTGCTGACAACACTGTGTGCAATTTATGGGGTTTACATAAAGGTTATGTGGAATAAATCACTGGCCTATATCTTTGCTTGGTATCGTCTTTGCATTATTTATGAGCAAAGAACAATGCATCATGCTGGACTTCATGTTAGGCTGCTATAATTCACCTGATAAAACATTATTTTCTCGGAGAGCCTGATGCTAGAGTAAAGAGCCAACTCCCCCTTTTTGAGAAGAGCCAGGCAGCATGTTTCAGATAATACATCAGAAGGATGCTGACTGCACCTACGATTAATGATCAATTCTAAGCTGAAGCTTAACCCCCCAGAGGCACAGAATTTCTTAAGACTGCATTCTGCATGGCATGCCACTTATCTTGTCCACCCTTCGGACAGCACATTGTTGCAATTCAGTAATTCATTCAACACTGTTTTAAGTGCTTGAAGTTCTTCCATTGACAAAGAAGAAAAAATTATGGCCTTAGCTGAAGTTTATCCAAAAACAACAATCTGTGATAGAAGTTTAGATATGTGAGATTTAATTTTAAAAATTAACCCAATAATTGAGTAGGGAACTATAAGAGTGACTTAGAGAAGTAGGGAAAGTTAACTTATTGTTGCATAGAGCTGATTATCACTTACTTGGAGAACAACCAGAGCACAACTCTACTAAGAATGATGTATGAGTACCTCAGAACTGTCCACCTAAGACAGAAGAAAGGCAATTTTCATTCCCCAATGGCTAAGGTTCATCTCTTCTCCAAGTATTAGAATGAGAAGCATCTTACAGACAACCCACTTGGTAGTGGCAGATAAAGAAGTCAAAAGTAAGAGATTTACCAGAAAAAAAGTAAGACAAGGTGAAATCAAATGCTACCTGCATGAAACTCGGTGCCATGGCAATGACTAGAGTGAAAACAATCCTATGAAAAAGATATGAGGTAGCACACAGGAGATGTCCAATACAACTCCTACTCTAAGGAGAATGCATTCTCGTCAGCTGACTTGGATAAAATCCAGATATTTTACTTGGATATCTCCTAAAGAAAAAAAAAAAAAACAGAAGTAAATAAGAATGGCTACACACATATAACAGTATCAGATCAGTATATAGCCCGCAAGCCTGTTATCTTAAGCACTGTTATACAAGAAAAACACAAGTAATAAAATAAAATGATAAATACATAAATGTTTAAAACAATAAAAATATAAGTGCAAACATTTATTTGTAATTCCTTTTAAGGAGAAATGAATAAAATTTTTGGCTAGAATCATCTAAGAGGAACAAGTATCATGTGTTTTATCTTTTTTTTTTTTTTTTTTTTGACAGGCAGAGTTAGACAGTGAGAGAGAGAGACAGAGAAAGGTCTTCCTTTTTCCGTTGGTTCACCCCCCAAGTGGCCGCTATGGCTGGCGCACTGCGCTGATCCGAAGCCAGGAGCCAGGTGCTTCCTCCTGGTCTCCCATGCAGGTGCTGGGCCCAAGGACCTGGGCCATCCTTCACTGCCTTCCCCAGGCCACAGCAGAGAGCTGGACTGGAAGAGGAGCAACCGGGACAGAATCCAGCACCCCGTCTGGGGCTAGAACCCGGGGTGCTGGCGCCGCAGGTGGAGGATTAGCCTAATGAGCTGCAGTGCCGACCGCATCATGTGTTTTAAATAGCTGTATGATGACTCTAAATACGTCTTAGTTTCTAGGGGCTCTAGGTTGGGCTTATGTTAGAATCACAGCTGAGATTCTAATGTCAAAAGTGCCAACTACTGTCAAGTTTGAAAATCAAGACCTTCGAACCAAAGTGGTAGTAAAGAGCCAATTTTTCAACTGTTTTCATACCAGTCTTTTAAAAAGGCTGGAGAGACCAAGGAAATAGACTTAAAAAGGGAATTTGGAAGGGAGCTGTCAGCGTGTGAGTTCTCTCCCCTGCCATGAAAGCAGGCTGGTAGGGATTTGACTTCTCAATGTCAGGGAAGGAGGCTTCACAGATGTCTCAGAGAGCATGTCTGATCTATAGCACTGGGAGGACACAGTAGGCTATTACCATGCTTAAGAAGCCTAAAGGAAGAGTGACCATGGCCCAGCTCCTCTGACAGTAGAGAAAATAAGTTACAGATCTGGAGACCCCCTCCATTCTCAACATTTTTAGGGTATAGTCATGAAGTACTGGAGAAAGGTTGGCTTCAGTTCTGATCAAGAAATCTATCTCAAATGGAAAGATGTCCTCCATCAGGGGAAGGCCTTAAATCTGAAGGAGAGGCAGTATCATCAGTCCGAAGACATGCATTCATCCACATCAGGGAAATGCACGTGAGAGATCCCCAGCAATCGGGGGAAGAGGATAAATGTCTGGGAATACCACACAATCAGAGAAAAGTGATTCCATTTTAAATATTTGCCAAACACGTACCTTCTCCACTCTGAACAATCTAAAAGACCCAAAGTACTATCAAGTATTACTACAATCATTCTAAAACGGAAACAGGGAGGGTTATCTTCCATACTTGGATCATGTGCATATCTGACCCTAATGAGAGGGTACAGGAAGGAAAATAAATGAGAAGAGAGAAATAGATGAAAGAAAAACTAAGTTCCTAAAGGCGCACTCAAAGATTGATAGCGCTTGGAATTAAGTGACAGCAACGGATAAATTTCTCTTGTGTTCGCAGTAAGATAAGCAGTAAGATTTTCTTGGTAATGAATGTCTAATAATGAGCTATATGGATACATCTTCCACATCGCAAGGGACACAATATCAGGGATACTCATAATTGAAAGTAAAGAACAGAAGATGAAGATAAAAATTCCTAGCAATGCACACAGCAAGAGGAGGCTTAGAGGTCGGCTGGCTTTGTCACTGTTAGGTCCAACATCCAATGAGGAACCTGACTTTACTCAGAGAGCTCACTTTGGGGTCAATGGGCAATCCACCTTCATTACTCAAATATAATCAAGTCAGGGAATGCATACTCTTTAACAGTTTATTTCACATCAGTCTTTTCTCAAAGTCTATGAATTCTTAATGAATGAAATATAGTAAGATTGACTTTTCTTATAGAATATGGAAATTGTGCAAGGAAGCAGAATCATAACTGATTTCAACTGGTTCAAATGAGGATCTTTCATCATCTCCCTCCAGTTTCTGTCTGGCTATAATTCTTTAAAATCAAGAGAAGCTTGGGGCTAGTCCTGCGGTGTAGTGGGTAAAGCTGCTGCCTGCAGTGCTGGCATTCCGTATGGGTACCGGTTCGAGTACCAGCTGCTCCACTTCTGATCCAGCTCTCTGCTATGGTCTCAGAGAGGAGTAGAAGATGATCTAAGTGCTTGACTCCCTGTACCCATGTGGGAGACCCAGAGGAAGCTTCTGGCTCCTGGCTTCAGATAAGCGTAGCTCTAGCCATTGTGGCTATTCAGGGAATAAACAAGCGATGGAAGATCTCTCTCTCTCTCTCTCTCTGCCTCTGCCTCACTGCCTTTCAAATAAATAAATAAGTAAATCTAAGAGAGAGGGACAGGGAGAGGGAGAGGGAGGAGGCGAGGGAGAGGGAGAGGGAGAGAAGCTGGAGACTTGAGTGGATGATATACTATGGCCAACAACAAATGAAATCAACGGGTCTAGCTGAAAATTGAGTAAATAAGCAATCAACAATTTTCTTTTTCTTTGTGACATCAAAGAACTAAATGAGTCCTTTCTTCCTCAAGTTGCAGGGTGTCATGGGTAGCAGTGGTATCAGCCCAAGTGCAACACTGAAAATACTCTGCTAAATGGGGATCAGTTGCAACCAGTTGCATCATAACAACATGAGCAGGCAAATTAAGTCTTTGGAAAGAAAATTGTCTCTTGTTTATAAAAAAAAAAATTACCCAGATTTTTCAGATATGTTAAAAACCTTGTAGACGTACACAGTGCCAGAGCTGGCATGACCAGAGATTCCACTGAAGCCAACATTCCCTGAAAGCAAACTTGGCATAGTTTAGCAAGCAAAGAATTTCCATTTGTTCTGGGTTTCCAACCATCATGGATGATTACCAGGCCTGCAAGTGAGCAGAGCCTCATAAACCTTCAGATTTGTCTCTTTTTTTATTTTTTGAAAGGGGATTTAGCAAAGAGAAAGTGATAGAAGTGTGTCTTTACCTGCATACAGAAAAGAAAATTGACAGAATTTTTTCTTCTATGAGCTAAAAACACCCCAAAAACCAAAAAACTAGAAATCACAAATCTTGACACTATTTTAAATCTTTTTTCTTTATTTTAACTCAAATCTATTACTAAGTACCTTTCCTTTAAAATTAGATTCCCATTGCAGTTTAATACTCTATATAGTGATAATGAATAGGAGGGTTAACTGATTAGTGTGATATCAATCTACTCTAATATACTAAATCTCGGGTGTGAAATATTCACAGTCAATGACCACCACAGACTAAACTGAGATCACTGTAATATTAATTCCCAAATTTAATTTTCCAGATGAGAAAGAGGTTGTTAAAGTGTGTGTCTCTCTTAAATATTCTATTATGTAGGCTTTTACGCTCTTTATTTTTGTTCTCCTTATTTTCCAGACTTTTAAAAGCTATGTAGCCAATATCATAAACTTTCGTTCATAGCATCTGGACTTCTGGTCCCTTTTTAAGTAAAAATGGAGTTTTTACTTAATTCCATGCTGTTCAAAGTAGAGAGTCATTGTCCAGAAGTCACATCCTTCAAAAAGCTACTGAGGACAAAGGAAAAAATCACCTGCAATATCTAAGAGCACAGATCCGCTGAGGGAGTATCCTTCCTCCTACTCCAACCAGTGTCTCCTGAAGAGCTACCAACAATCATTATCACCAAAACAAAACAAAACAACATCTATTCAGCATTATTGTGCTTTGGGCACCATGTGAAGTCTACTATATACCTTATTTTATCCTCAGAATGAGCTTACAGATATAATTATTATTATCTTATGGTTAAGAAAATTGAGGACATACAGATGGGAAAACAAACAAGATTGGCTAATTGTGTGGTAGGTGTTCAAGACTGAATGTGTCCTCTCAAAATATGTCCTGGTTTCACTTACAACTTTCTGCCAGTGGGCATGCTGGAAGACAGCAGTCATGACTCAAGTACTAGAGTTCCTGCCATTCATGTACAAGACCAGATTGAATTCAGAGCTCTTGGCATTGGTGTGGCCCGAGCACAGATGCTGTGAGCATTTGGGAAGTGAAACAGCAGATGGACGATCTCTCTGCCTGCCTGTCTCTGTCTATCTGTTTGCATTACAAATAAATAAATGTGTTTTAAAGAGTCACAAATGATGTCATCCCATGCAGGTGGTACTCAAGAGTATGCACAGGAACTGCTATAAATGTTAAGAAGCTCTGTTAAGTTCCAGGCAATTCTTAGCAGGCAACAGTAAGACAGGTGCTTCTTACTGGCTTGGAATTTATCTCCTAACTCCTACCTACCCACATCGCCACTCATCCAATCTTGGAGAATACTGATTTCTGCCTCTTGCTTGCCTTTTAAGATTCTCATGTGTAGAATTTAATTAAATTAAAATTTGTTGGATTTGATTGAATTGAAATTGGTCACCAAGGTTCACAAGTTTGACCCATTTAGAGTTTACATTTACTAGTTGAAATAAACTTAATAACAATACATTATCAAAATAATATATATACATGATAGATTTTAAAATAATACTATGTATTAATATATATATGTTAATAAAATGAACACTCTTATCAGTGTTAACCATGACTGTATGTCATTGCATGGTTGCCCAAGCTCATAGAATGTACCAAAAGAATGAACACTATGTAAGCTATGAAATTGGGGTGATTATGATGTGTCAATATTGGCTCCTCAGTTTTAACAAATGCACCACTCTTAAAGGGATGTTAATAATGGGGAAATACATGCATGCATGGAGTTATGTGGTATAAATTTTTATACAAATAAAACTGCTCTTATTTTATTTCAGATACACAAAATTCATGTATTTCATAAATACAGATTCAGGGACATAGTGATGATACTTCCTCACTCTATTACCCCTCTAGCCCAAGCTCCCACCCTTCCTTGTCTTTCTTTTATTACCTCTCTTATTTTTTAAAATGGTCTACACTCAGTTTACTTTATATTCATAAGACTAACCCTACACTAAGTAAAATGTTCAATGAATAGGAAGAAAAGAACACTGTTCAACAGTAGAGACAAGAGCTGTAAAAACCATTGAAGCTCAGGCGAGATCAGGCAAGTTCAGGGTGGTATGGCCAAAGACTAGAATCAACCCAAATGTCCATCAACTGAAGATGTATAAAAAAAAAATTATGGGATATGTACACTATGGAATAGAACACAGTGGTAAAAAAAAATAAAATCAGGTCATTTTCAACAAAATGGATGAATCTGGAAAACATCATACTTAGTGAAATAAGCCAGTCCCAAAGGGACAAATACCATATGTTCTCCCTGACCTGTGATAACTAATAGAGTACTTAAAATGCAATCTGGGCCGGCGCCGTGGCTTAACAGGCTAATCCTCCACCTTGCAGCGCCGGCACACAGGGTTCTAGTCCTGGTTGGGGCGCCGGATTCTATCCCGGTTGCCCCTCTTCCAGGCCAGCTCTCTGCTATGGCCTGGGAAGGCAGTGGAGGATGGCCCAAGGACTTGGGCCATGCACTCGCATGGGAGACCAAGAGAAGCACCTGGAGAAGCACCTGGCTCCTGGCTTCAGATCAGCGCGATGAGCCAGCCGCAGTGGCCATTGGAGGGTGAACCAATGGCAAAAAGGAAGACCTTTCTCTCTGTCTCTCTCTCTCTCACTATCCACTCTGCCTGTCAAAAAAAAAAAAAAATGCAATCTGTAGATTGTCCCTTTCCTATTCTCACTCTTAATTTTTACAGAGATCAATTTTCAGTTTACTTTTTACTCCTAAGATTAACCCTACACTAACAGTTCAACAAATGGTATGAAGAAAAAAAAAAAAAAAAAAAAACAAAACTTGTTCCTAAACAGTAGAAACAAGAGCTGTAAACAATCATCAAATCTCAGAATGTCAATTTCATTCCAGTACATTACATTGTAGGTACTCTATTATAAACCACAGATCAGGGAAAACATTTGATATCTATGTTTTTGGGATTGGCTTATTTCACTAAGTATAATGGTTTTTAGTTGCCTCCATTTTGTTGCAAAACACAGGATTTCATTTTTTTTAAATCACTGAGTAGTATTCCATAGGGTATATATACCATAATTTCTTTATGCAGTCATCAGTTGATAGACATCTGATTGATTCCTATGTTAGTTATTGTGAATTGAACTGCAATGAACACGGAGGTACAGATAACTCTTTCATATGCTGATTTCCTTTCCTTTTGGTAAATTCCCACAAGTGGGATGGCTAGGTCCCATAAGGAAAAACAGAGTGACAAGAAAATGAAAAACATGAGAGCTTAACAAACATTGAGAATAGAAAGAAATTTAAAATATGCCTAATGAGATTTCTAAAGGAGAGAATGAAGGTGAGACTATAATTGAATAGATCCAGGCTGAGAATTATATACAGCTATTGAAAAGCAAGGAACTATAAACAAAAACAATAAAATGTGCAGCAAGTAGATTAAATAAAAAGAAATCCATAAACATTTTTAAAGAAAACTACAAACATTAAAGAAAAGGATATGGCACCAGTGCTGTGGTATAGCAGGTAAAGCCGCCGCCTGCAGTGCCAGCATTCCATATAGGCACTGGTTTGAGTCTCGGCTGCTCCAATTCCAATCTAGCTCTCTGCTATGGCCTGAGAAAGCAGTAGAAGATGGCCAAGTCTTTGAGCCCCTGCGCCTTCGTGGGAGACCTGGAAGAAGCACCTGGCTTCAGCTCGACACAGCTCTGGCCCTTGCAGCCATCTGGGGAGTGAACCAGTAGGTGGAAGACCTCTCTCTCTCTCTCTGCCTCTCTGTAACTCTGCCTTTCAAATAAATAATCTTTAAAAAAGAAGAAAAGGATAAATTCTTAAAACAACTTAAAAGTAAAAATAATTTATAAAAGATAGCTAACTTTTATTTTATAATATTTGCATTTTGTTTTTAAAACATAGCAGTATATATATATATATTTATGTAATATAGCATGTTTTAATACATCATGTTTTCAACAGCAATTACAAAAATTAGAAAACAGTGTAAAATAAAATCAAAGTAATGAAAAAAAAGTGTCTTGTACTCTAAGATGTGCAAGGAAAGAAGGAAAGCAAATAAACTGGTTAGATCATTAAAATCAAAACAGAACTTTTTTTAAAAGTAATATGTGCCAATTTTTTGCTGTTTGAAAGGGAAAGAAATAAAATACTATAAAATAATAGCCTGTTAACCTAGGAGAGGGCATGATCACAATTACAGTTTTTAAAGCATTCATTGCATTTGAGAGGGGGATTAAATATATAATAATTGTATACTTTTCAAAATATATATAGTGAAACTTCAAGGGCAGTCTCTATAAGAATACTGCCAATTTAGAGAAGAAAAAAATTATCAAGAAAATAAAACTTAGTAAACCAATAGAAAAAGTGAAGTCAATATACAAAAGGAAAAAAAAAAACAAGCAAATGAAGTGGAAATGAGAAATTAACAGAAAACTCAAATTAAAGTAATATTAGGAAGTCTGCAGTCATGAGCATCTGACATAGTAGTTAAGACACTACTTCAGACACCAGCATCCCATCTCAAAATGTTTGGGTTCAAATCTTCTCTCCTCTCCTGATTCCAGTTTCCTGCAATTGTGGACCTTGTGAGCCAACAGGTGTACTTGAGATCCAGATTGAGTTCCCAGCTATTAACTTTGGCCTGGCCAAGATATCTCTCTCTCTCTCTCTCTCTCTGTCTCTCTCTCTCTCTCTCTCGCATTTTTTTTTTTTTTTTTTTTTTGGACAGGCAGAGTGGATAGTGAGAGAGAGAGAGACAGAGAGAAAGGTCTTCCTTTGCCGTTGGTTCACCCTCCAATGGCCGCTGTGGCCGGCGCATCTCCCTGATCCGAAGCCAGGAGCCAGGTGCTTCTCCTGGTCTCCCTTGTGGGTGCAGGGCCCAAGCACTTGGGCTATCCTCCACTGCCTTCCCAGGCATAGCAGAGAGCTGGCCTGTAAGAGGGGCAACCGGGATAGAATCCGGCACCCCAACCGGGACTAGAACCCGGTGTGCCAGTGCCGCAAGGTGGAGGATTAGCCTGTTAAGCCACGGCGCTGGCCCCTCTCTCCCATTTTTTACAAATAAATTTTTTAAAGTAAAGAAAAGAAGTCCCGGAACAGAAACGACATTCAATCTTAATGTTATATACTTGTGAGGGATAATACAAAGATTATCAGGTTTTAGGCCAGCGCTGTGGCTCAACAGGCTAATCCTCTGCCTAGCAGCACCAGCACACCAGGTTCTAGTCCCAGTCGGGGTGCTGGATTCTTTCCCGGTTTCCCCTCTTCCAGGCCAGCTCTCTGCTATGGCCTGGGAAGGCAGTGGTGGATGGCCCAAGTGCTTGGGCCCTGCACCCGCATGGGAGACCAGGAGAAGCACCTGGCTCCTGCCTTCGGATCAGCACGGTGCACCGTCCGCGGCGGCCATTGGAGGGTGAACCAACGGCAAAGGAAGACCTTTCTCTCTGTCTCTCTCTCTCTCACTGTCCACTCTGCCTGTCAAAAACAAACAAATAAAAAGATTATCAGGTTTTGTGTGTGTGTGTGTGTGAGAGAGAGAGAGAGAGAGAGAGAGAGAGAGAGAGAGAAAGGGAGAGAACATTCAAAAAAAGTAATAAAATGAGATGTTTAGAAGCAAAATGATAGGCTTATGTATATAGCTTTGGTATTTACATTAATTTTGAACCAAAAGGAATTTAAGGCAAAAATATACAGAGAACCATTATATAATGATAAAAGTTTCAGCATAATATGAAGATATAAAGTTTTAACATGTATGCATTTAATTAAGAGTCCTTAAAATATATTAAGCAGAAAAAATATTTAGTGTCATGAGTAAAAACGATCAAAGTACAGTGAGAAAGTTTTAAGTTTGTCTCTCAAATAGCAGTAGGTGAAACCGACAGTAAATCCCTAAGTCTAAGATATAGACCTGAATAACACAATTTAAAAGCTTGATCTAAATGATTATATACAGAACCATGTACACAAAAATTATAGAATACATTTTCTCTTCAAGTATACATGCAATATTTGCAAAACATACCATAAAAATCTTTACTATGCCATAAACATAAAAGCATTTACTATACCATAAAACAAGTCTCAACCAATTTCAAAAAATAGGTATCAGACAAACTATGTTCTATTTCTGTCTTAGGGCAGGCTGTTAGAGCCGAATTCTTTTTTTTTTTTTTTTAACTTTTATTTAATGAATATAAATTTCCAGTGTACAGCTTATGGATTACAATGGCTTCACCCCCCCCATAACTTCCCTCCCACCCACAACCCTCCCCTCTCCCGCTCCCTCTCCCCTTCCATTTGCATCTAGATTCACTTTCCATTCTCTTTATATACAGAAGATCAATTTAGTATAAAGATTTCAACAGTTTGCACCCACATAGAAACACAAAGTGAAACATACTGTTTGAGTACTACTTACAGCATTAAATCACAATGTACAGCACATTAAGGACAGAGATCCCACCTGAGGAGCAAGTGCACAGTGGCTCCTGTTGTTGACCCAACAAATTGACACTCTAGTTTATGGCGCCAGTAACCATCCTAGGCTGTCGTCATGAGTTGCCAAGGCTATGGAAGCCTTCCAAGTTTGCCGACTCTGATCATATTTAGACAAGGTCATAAAAGACAGGGTGAGGATAGTAACCAATGATCCTAAGAGTGGCATTTACCAGGTTTGAACAATTATACAGCATTAAGTGGGGAAGAGGACCATCAGGACACACATGTTGGGAGTAGAGCCATTGGTGGTAGAGTAGAGGTTATGATTACAAAGGAATGAGGCCCAAGTGCACTAGACAGGGCCTAGAACAAAGGACAGAGTCATTATTAGAGGAGCTAAGAAAGGTGCTGTCTAAGCTACAATTAAGTTTTCTGATTGAGAGGCAAATAGAACCTGATAGAAGGGGCTTGATAATAATCTGTTGGGCTTTAGGCCTTGTAAATTCAGAGGCCCAGACCTATCTATCTCTTCACATGGGGTATATCCTAAGGGAGGTGTGAACCTCCTAGGGGAAGGCACTCTGTTGACTTTCATTACTTGGCTGGCCTGGGAGGAGAGCTGGCCAGGTAAAGGCAGGTGGCATCTCTAACAAGAAATTTACAGTCTGCCTGCAATGTTGCTGACCCTACTTGACCATCCCCTCAGCTGCAGTGGTCACTTTGGAAGTTGGGCTGAGTGAAGGGCTTTTCAGCTTAGAGCCAATAAGATCTGTGGCTCTGACCTGGGCATCCTTCGACTCCAGGGCAGGTCCATTTCCAGTGATCCAACTCTTGGCAGAGCTGCCAGGGCTCTTCACAAGCTGACTTCTGCTGAAGCCCAGGCTTACCACATTGAAAGCCACTGCAGTGGACTGGCCTGTTGGGTCTCCTTGAGGGCAGATCACTGTACAGATCAGCCATTAATAGGCCTGCCACCCATTGCTTCTGATGCCTAGCTTTCTTTTCCTCCTGGTTTGTGTTAAAGCAGACCAGAGGATGCAAGTCAAGGGAGTGCCCGTTTCCCATCTCTAATCTTCAGTGGCCTGAACTACAAGTCTATAGTCACAGGCATGTTCTGTAGTAGTTTTTCCAAGGTAGACAATGCCCATGAGGAAAATTATATTCTCACTTTAAAACTTTCTTTCCCTTTGGTCTGAAAGGGAGGTATTTTCTACTTACTGTATACTTCGCTGATGGCGAAGTGAATCTAGCTATGAGATTATTATTTGAGTTCTTATTTTGGCTATGCTATTGCAGAAAAACGTTAGCCATCTCTTTTATAAGGTCTAAAGATTAAATTGTGCATCCTACAGATTCCTTCATAATAGAATTAGTTTCCTACCTTGAAGAGAATAGAGAAATGAAAGAACAAGTTGGGCTTAGAATAGAGAAATGAGGGAGCAAGTCCTAGATCGCTTGCTGACAATAGCAATATCACATGAATACTTAGCAAACTGTTTCAACCATTAGATAACAACTTAAGAAAACATTTACCAGAAGGTCCAATGCCTTCTATAAATTTTAAGAATCATGTATTTGAAAACACCTCTTAAATATCTAACATGGTGTAGTTTGTTTAGCCAGTAAACTTAAGCACAGCCATATAAAATGTTTTTAGTTTCTCTCTACCAACAAGTTTAAAACATATGATACACAGATTCAGGTCACACAAATTAAAATGCATCTTTGATTGATTTTAGCAGCTTAAATTTATGGACAATCTTATCTATAAGCCATTTAAAATAAAACTCTTAATAAAATTTCCCCATGTGGACATACAATATGTACACACATATAACATAGCATAGTAGACCAATATAGCAATTTTAATAATAGCTTTTAAAATCTTTAACTCTTTTTGTAGATTGCCAATTGATTTGAATTGCTTTTTCTTTTTAGTAACCTCAGTTAACCATACTTTCTCTCAGTTGGTACTGTTAATACATTATTGGCTTCATCTGTTTACAGAGCCATCCCAAAGTACTGAATACAATAGAAGTGGCTGGAAAAAGTCCATAGGAACCTATAGGAGGACAGCTAAACACAGAACCAACAATGCTTTAGTTTTATGAGCAGCAGATCATATATAACTGTGGATGACAAAAGACTTTAAGTCGCCATGTTTAAAATTATAAACTCATCAACCAACAAGAGGCACTTGCTTACTTCACAGTATTTTTGAAAGCACCTGTAGGATTTTACAAGTATTTAACCCTTTAAGCCTCTGGGGCTTTCTCATTAAGATAACTATCATGTCTAGTAACACAAGATCATTAGACTTTTTAATTCTCAAACATTTGTATTAATAGCATTTTCCATTATAGAAACTTAAAGTCTGGTACCACATCACATCTTGACAGTACTTCTAATATACTCCAAATAGACTGATTAGTTGGTGTCTCTATAAGATGAGAGACATAGGTCCTTCGATTTTTTCAGTTGGGCCCAAACTGGAAAAACCAAAGTCCAGGATTTACTGGAAATTTTAGAGACCAGATTGTTTGAAACTTTGATTTTTTGAATGCCTGTCAAGAATGCCAAGAAGGCTCAAAATCCAAAATATCTGGTTGAAATAAGATTTCTTAAAATCATGACATAACATAGACCAAATGTGATCATTGTTACAAGGTGATTATTCAAATCTTTGAAAATAAGCACATATTTAAATAACCCATAGATCTTAATAAAAATTCAGCTGTTTTTGAACAATTAGAATTTAACAGACATCAAGAGAACATAATAGATTACTTTAACACATTGCTTTAACAGAGCATCAGAGTTTAATTCTATGTCAAAGAGAAATTGAGCTTTCTGTGATCTTTTGCTGTGAGGTTTCCTTCCTTTACCTTCTTTCATATTGGTGACCATGTTTCTGTGTTTCTGTGTATAAGACATCTTTAAGCATCTTTTGCAGGGCAGGATGAGTGGCAACAAATTCTTTCAGTTTCTGTTTGCTATGAAAAGTCTTAATTTCACCTTCATTCACAAATGAGAGCTTTGCAGGATATAGTATTCTGGGCTGGCAGTTTTTCTCTCTTAGTACCTGGGCTATGTCTCGCCATTCCCTTCTAGCTTGTAGGGTTTCCTGTACTAAGATGCCTCTGTCCTTCTCCAAACCTGGGAAATTTTCTGCTAGTATCTCACTGAAAATGCCTTCTAATCCTTTCTCCCTCTCCATGCCTTCAGGAACTCCTAGAACCCGAATGTTGGGTTTTTTAATAGTATCCTGTAGATTCCCGACAATATTTTTTAGGTTTCTAATTTCTTCTTCTTTTCTTTGGTTTGCCTGTTTCCTTTCCTGTTCTCTGTCTTCTAAGTCTGATATTCTCTCTTCTGCTTCGCCCATTCTGTTTTTAAGGCTCTCTAATGTGTTTGTCATTTGATCTATTGAACTCTTCATTTCATTATGATTTCTAGTCACTATCAGAGTTTCTTGTTCCACTAGTTGTTTCATTTCATTTTGATTCCTCCTTAATATTTCACTTTCACGAGAGAGATTTTCTATCTTGTCCATGAAGGATTTCTGTAGTTCAAGAATTTGTTTTTGAGAACTTGTTAATGTTCTTATCAATTTTTTGAGATCCGCTTCTTGCATTTCTTCGATCTCATCATCTTCATAATCTTGAATTGGGGTGTCTTTTTCATTTGGGGGCATCATAGTTTCTTCCTTGTTCTTGTTAGCTTGGTTTTTGCGTTTGTTGTTTGGCATGTTGGAGATATTTGGATTCTTCACTGTGGTGTTTTTTCTTGTTACACTATGGCTCTATATTAAGTGGACTGTCTGCTTTCAGTGGAGCCTTAGAGGCTTGAGATGAGTGTGGACTGAGAGCTGTGTTTGGTTCCTCAGGGTTGAGGGTGTGTCAAGGATGACACTCCCAGGTTAGGTGTGGTAAATCTCTCTTTCTTTTTTTGATTTAAAAGGGAAGGAATTCCGCACAGCTGAACGTAATTGGAGGTAGTTAGCAGGCAAATGATATACCCACAGGAGCCAGAGATCAGAAGCTCTTTCCCAAGGACCACACAGGGAATCTCTGCTGCCCTCAGTGTGGGCTCCAATTCTCCTGCAGTCTCCCACTGGGTTGCCAAGTTAGATGCTAATCTCCTGTTATTTCACCCCTCCCCCCAGAGTCAGGTTTTTCTGCTAGGCTCAGGGCTGGTGCAGACCTGAGGTCGCCCTGCTTATGACGTAAGTCCAAAATGGCGCCTGCTCTGTCTTGCTCGCCCTTGAGAGGTGAGCGGAGAGAGAGAAACTTGTGTCCGTATCAGTCACTTTTTTTATTTTTTTTTCTCTCTCTTCTAGTTAGCCTGGTGAACTTTTCCCCACAGAGTTTCAAGCCTCGTTCCCTCTAGCCTCCTCTTTCTGCTTGCCTGCTGGTATCTCGGGCTATGGAGGTTCGGCTCACCTCTCGTTCCAGCGCTGGTGTGTTGAGTCTGCTGCTGGTGTCCCGAACTTGGGCTCCCACGCTCTCCACGCAAGTCCACTGTGAATCACTAGTTCCGGAAGAGTTTCCTCTGTTGTTTCATCCCCTACTCTTCCTTGACCCTGCAGTATCTCCACTTATATTAAACTTTCTCTCCCCCCGGACTAAGTGTGCTTCCTGCCTATTCCGCCATCTTGCCGCCTCCCAACCTCTAGAGCCGAATTCTACAAATTGAGTGGCTTACAATTCACAGCAATTTATTTTTCATAGTTCTGGGGGCTGGAAAATCCAAGATCAAGGTACAACAGATGTGCTGTCTACTTAAGGGTCTGCTTCTTGTTGTCTGTCTTTCCTTCAAATTGCAGAAAGTGTTCAGCAAGCTCTGACGACTCTTACAGGACACAAATGAGATGTAAATCTCATTCATGAGGGCTCGATCCTCATTACTTCATTACTTCCCAAAGGCATCACAGTCTATTGTCTCTTCACTAGGGTTAGGATTTCAATATACGAATCTGGGCAGGAAACCACAAAGCAGTTCTCCAAGTCGCCTTGGTCTACGCAGCTCCTCCCATTTTCTTGCTTGCAGTTCTAAAGGGTAATTGCGTAAGCTCAATATCCTAGGAATGCAGCATCTTCTGAAGAGCAGAATGTGTCCTGTTCTAGACCCCAGATGACAGGATTTCATTCAATACGTTAGCCCGGAACAGACAAAATCCTGAGATGAACAGCCCAGGGCATGGGCTGTTTGAGGTCCCTTGGTTGCAGGACAGGTGGAGAGCACACAGAAAGCCCCCCTCCACCCCTGCAGCCCTCCTAATCCTTGGGGGACTAACCAGACCTGAACCCGACTTCTGCCCTGCCTTTCTGCCTATTTGTAAGTAATAACCTCACTTCACTCACTCACCTTGTGGTGGGGAAGGGAGTTCTGTCTACCTGATTCATCAGACAAGTTAGTAACCAGTGTACAATATCAAGGTGCCTCCCAGAAACAATCAGTTGACAGTACTTGCCATGGTTTAAGTCAGTACTGATAACAAGGTTTTTGAAATGTAAAATAAAGCATTAACATAAGCATGGACACTAGAAATCATACTTTTAATGATCCAAGGATCAAAGAACAAATCCTATTAGGAAAATTTTTAAATATTCAGAGCTAAGTCTCAAAGCCTATACGCCATAAAAAGCTTTGGGGAATACACATAAAACTGCACTTAAAGGAATGTTTCTATTAGATAAGTTAATAAGTAACAAAATGTAAAATTTAGAGAAGATAAGAGAAATCAAAGAAAGCAAAAGGAAGCAAAGAAACTAAGAAGTGAAAATCAGACCACCACAGAACAAGATAAAAACCAGATTTGTGGCATACTGGGTAAAACCTCCACCTGTGATGCTGGCATCCCATATGTGCACCTGCTTGTGTCCTGGATTTCCACATGCAGAAGCATAAAGTAAGACCCTACCTTACACCTTACACAAAAATCCACTCAATATGGATTAAAGATCTAAATCTGTGACCCGACACCATCAAATTATTAGAGAACATTGGAGAAACCCTGCAAGATATAGGCACCGGCAAAGACTTCTTGGAAAAGATCCCGGAAGCACAGGCAGTCAAAGCCAAAAATAACAATTGGGATTACTTCAAATTGAGAAGTTTCTGTACTGCAAAAGAAACGGTCAGGAAAGTGAAGAGGCAACCAACAGAATGGGAAAAAATATTAGCAAATTATGCAACCGATAAAGGATTAATAACCAGAATCTACAGAGAGATCAACAAACTCCACAACAACAAAACAAACAACCCATTTAAGAGATGGGCCAAGGACCTCAATAGACTTTTTTCAAAAGAGGAAATCCAAATGGCCAACAGACACATGAAAAAATGTTGAGGATCACTAGCCATCAGGGAAATGCAAATCAAAGCTATAATGAGGTTTCACCTCACCCCGGTTAGAATGGCTTACATACAGAAATCAACTAACAACAGATGCTGGCGAGGATGTAGGGAAAAAGGGACACTAATCCACTGTTGGTGGGAATGCAAACTGGTAAAGCCACTATGGAATTCAGTTTGGAGATTGCTCAGAAACTCTGATCCAGATCCCTGGTAATGTGTCTGGGAAAGCAGAGGAAGATGGCTCAAGTGTTTGGGCCCCTGCACCTGTGTGGGAGACCCGGAAGAAGCTCTTGGCTCCTGGCTTTGGCCTGGCCCACCCTCAGCCATTGAACCCAGTTGGGGAGTGAACCAGCAGATGGAAGATTCTCTCTCTCTCTCAATCTCAATCTTAATCTCAATCTCAATCTCTTTCTCTCTCTCTCTCTTTCTCTCTCTCTCTCTCTCTCTCTCTCTCTCTCTCTCTTATCTCCCTCTCTACTCTCTCTATAACTTTACCCTTCAAATAAAGAATAAATCTGCTTTTTAAAAAAGAGATTCAATGCAAATCAAAGATAATTCATCTACTTATTAATAAAATTTCCAGAAAAATTGTTTAAGTATGGAGATTACCGAAAGGAATGAAACTAACTCCAAAAACAAAAAAAAAATTAGAGAACTTTAGTAGATTTAATGCACTCAATCAATTGATCTGTAGTTTAAAGTCTTCCCTCAAAGAACACTTCAGGACCAGAAGATTTTCCTGGCAAGCTAGACTAGCTTTTAAAGATATATTTCCCATGGGGCTGGTGCTGTGGCATAGCGGGTTAGAGCCTTGGCCTGAAGTGCAGGCATCCCATATGGGCACCAGTTCTAGTCCCGCCTGCTCTTCTTCCAATCCAGCTCTCTGCTGTGGCCTGAAAAAGCAGTAGAAGATGGCCCAAGTCCTTGAGCTCACCCCTGCACCAACATGGGAGATCTGGAAGAAGCTCCTAGGTCCTAGCTTCGGATCAGTGCAGCTCCAGCCGTTGTGGCCATCTGGGGAGTGAATCAGCAGATGGAAGACCTTTCTCTCTGTCTCTACCTCTCTCTGTAACTCTGCCTTTCAAATAAATAAAATAAGTAAATAAATTTTATGCAAATTTTCTGAGATAAAAGAAATATTGTGAGCAATCCACAAGTTATGTATTGAGGCTTGTGTAACCATGATCCCAAAAGCTGAAAAGGATAAAAAGGGAATTTAGAAGCTACTCTAAATATAAAAACAAAAAATAAAACAAAATTTTAGCAAATTGAGAATATTTTTTCATCCTTCTACAATCTGCCATGGTCTTTGGTTGGCTGATCCATAAACTACAAGTCAGCAATACCTAGAAATATACTCGAAATCAGTACTACTTAGCCCAGTGGGCTGATTAGATTTGTGTGTAGGACTCTAGCAAATCAGAGACAACAACAATGGAGTTGTTGAATTAAGTATTTAAAGAGTTAAATAATTAAAGAACTGGAGAAGTACTCATAACATATTGATACCCACTCTGTCAGTTGAGCTCCTCGAAGCTAACTCTGTCACTGGCAGTTTAATAATGATGAACTCTCTCCTTGCCTTTCTGATGGGAAATCACATCTATATTAACCTCAGGATATTTCCCAATTAACTCAAAGAGACATTAAACCTTCAAACAGTGCAGGCCACTGTCTTTCTGTACAACACCGTTATTGTATGCAATAATATTGTGATTGTCCACCTTTGATATTTGCCTCTCAAACTTCCTTTGTAAAGGCTGAACACAGGAGTCATCATTACAAAGTTCCTAGTGTGTCAGTTTCCCAGCATCCCTTATCCCTGCCTCTCAGCAGTTTGAATCATTTAAAGGTTTAAAGTTACTTAATTTTATTGAAGGGTATTCTTGTTATCCACACCCTGGAACAGCACAGTTTTTCTGCCTTTCGAACAACCACTAGAGCACAAGAGTTCTGAAGATTTTTATTCTTTGGAAATTGCACTACAGAGCAAAAAGACCCATACAAACTCATTAGCTTAGACACTAATTAAGAGTAACAAGATTTGGGGCCGGCACCGTGGCTCACTTGGTTAATCCTCCACCTGCGGTGCCGGCATCCCATATGAGCGCTGGGTTTCAGTCCCGGTTGCTCCTCTTCCAGTCCAGCTCTCTGCTGTGGCCCAGGAGGGCAGTAGAGGATGACCTAAGTGCTTGGGCCCCTGTACCTACATGGGAGACCAGGAGGAAGCACATGGCTCCTGGCTTCAGATCGGCATATCTCCGGCCATAGCAGCCATTTGGGGGGGTGAACCAATGGAAAGAAAACCTTTCTCTCTGTCTCTCTGTCTATGCAAAAAAAAAAAAAAAAAAAAGAGTAACAAGATGAAGGCAGCATTTGGAGTAAACTTATATCTAGCAGTTAAGATGCCTGAATCCCACACCAGAGTACCTTGGTTCAATTCCTGGGTCTAGGTCCTGCTGATACATTCCCTGGTTCCCTGGGAGGCAGCTTTGATGGCTCAAGTAATTGGGTTCCTGCCACCCATGTGGAAGACTTGAATTGCATTATTATCTGCTGGCTTTGGCCCTAGATGGGATCTATCTGTCCTGGGTGGGCATTTGGGGAATCAACCAGCAGATGCAGGCTCTCTGTGTGTCTACCTCTTTCTCTTTGATAATATGCTTTTTAAATAAAAATAATGTTGTAAAAAAGATAAAATTTGCATTATTGTTGAGCCAAATATTCTATTCATTTTATAATTGTAAGGAAGGATCATTTCAATCAAACAAAATGCCTGGAGTACTGAACTGGCATTTCTCGGGCAGAAAAGTGAAAGCTAAGTCCCTTCTCAGCCTGCTCTGTGTACTAAAAACTCACCCACTTGTCCCCTCCCGGTTTTGGCTGAAATCAGTAAATGCAGAGCAGTAGAAAAAGCTCCAAAAGAAAAGAAAAGGAGATTGGGATGTGGTTTGCCCTGGGCCCCTCCCTAGGGGCTCACAATGGGTTGGGGGTGTTCCTATTGGGGGTCCTCTCTACACAGTAACTGCAGCTACCTTCCCCCTTTAGGTGTAGGAAGGTTACCATTTATGTAGTTTTCAGGTTCCATCTTGAGTACACCATCCCTATAAGTTACTTATATGCAGACAATAGTTTTGGGAATATTCTTGATGCTAAACTCCACAAATTAAAGAACTGAAGAGATCCTCTGTTACCCATGGCATTCTGGTGTTCTTTATATGTCTGAAGGATTATTAACCCAAGGCCACACGAACCTAGCCTTGAACAAGGATTATTCATAAAGTTCACAGAAAATGTGTATTACGAAAAAACTGAACATGGATTTCAAAAATGCATGATACCATGATAAAATTATCTGTTAATTCACAAACTTTTAAAGTACTCTCATATTACCTAAAGCAAAAAGATTTGTAATATCTTTCTCTAAAATGAATGAAGCCGCAGGGCAGAATGTATTGAGCCTTTTGTTTCATTAAGACAGCTGTTTTCCAGTGATTTGAGGACCATATGCAAACCCAGAACCCTGATGCACCATCAATGCAGCTCTGCCACCTGGCTTCCTAGTATTGGTTCTTTTGACATAAGTCCAATACTCTGGCTTTCTGAAATGCAGCATTGCTATTCCCTTTAAAGACTCTTCTCAAAGACTGTGCACATTTTCTCATCCACATAAACAAAGTATGCAATGGAAAAGTGTAAAAAAGGTTAGTTAAGAGGCCAGTGCTGTGGAATAGTGGGTAAAGCTGCCGCCTGCAGTGCCAGCATCCTATATGGGCGTGGGTTTGAGTCCCGGCTGCTCTACTTCCAATCCAGCTCTCTGCTATGGCCTGGGAAAGCAGTAGAAGATGGCCCAAGTCCTTGGCCCCTGTACCCATGTGGGAGACCCGGGAAAAACTCCTGGCTCCTGGCTTCATCAGATCAGCGTGGCTCCAGCCATTGCAGCCATCTGAGGAGTGAACCAGTGGATGGAAGACCTCTCTCTCTCTCTCTTTCTCTCTCTCTGCCTCCCCCTCTCTCTGTAACTCTTTCATGTAAAATAAAAAATAAATCTTTAAAAAATATTAGTTAATAATTCCTGTCTTATTAAACTTATTCTTAACACTGGGATGTGAGGAAACATATTTCTAAAATGAATATAAAGATTATTTCACTTTACACTGCTGTGTGCTGCCATCATTATTAGTGCAAATTATTGCATCTTGTTTTATTAAACAAGAAGCTATTAAAATCAACAGATTTTCTCTAAGATAAATGGACACAATTACTCTTTCATCAGTTTTATATCGTTGCTTTCATTTTGTGGTGAATATTGTGGCTTTTCTTGCCAACATTTATCTGAAACCTCTTTGGAATGGGAGTCATGTGATTTGACCTTTCAATTCCAGGGCTAATCAAGGTACTTCCATTCCTTTTGCCACAATTATTGTTTCAAACAAGACACTTACAGGGCTTGACATTATCATGATCAAAGACATTGATTAGTTCAGATATGGCAAAATCTTGAACAAAATCCTCAACAGCATCAAATGTGAACACAGAAGCATACAACTGGCACCAAATATCAAGACCATGAAAAACCAGAATAAGGATAAAGCTTACACAGCATTATGAAGTTAAGTGAACTGTAGAACCAATATTCTATTTAAATAATTCTGGGGGCCGGTGCAGGTTAAAACCCTGGCCTGAAGCATCGTCATCCCATATGGGCACCGATTCTAGTACCGGCTGCTCCTCTTCTGATCCAGCTCTTTGCTGTGTCCTGGGATAGCAGAAGATGGCCCAAATCCTTGGGCCTCTGCACTCATGTGAGAGACCCAAATGAAGCTCCTGGCTCCTGGCTTTGGATCGGCACAGGTCTGGCCATTGTGGCCATCTGGGGAGTGAACCAGTAGATAGAAGACCTCTTTCTCTGTCTCTACCTCTCTCTGTAACTCTTTCTAATAAATAAAATAAATATTTAAAAATAAATAAATAAATAAATAATTCTGTAAGCCACACTACCAACTTGTCATGATTCAATAATGTGTTGATCTTACTTGAGCTGGATTTTTTGTTTACTTTGGATCTCACTGATTGACTTTCTGACAATTAGATGTCACTGCCACACTTGTCACTGTGGTCATTTGGCATCCACCATCTCTTCTGTCTTGTGGCTACACCATCACTTGGATATATAACCTTATAGACCTTCATTCTTTATTCTGGATTTATCTTTTATGCAAATTGAAGAAACACAGTCAAACTTGAAAATTATAGTTGACTTTATATCAAACTTCTACTATTATGGAAGAAAATCTATGAGTTACTCTATAATTCATCCATGAAACAGTATGTGAGTACAATAATGGTTAATTTTATCAACAGATGCAGCTCTTTTCTCCTCACTCTCTCTCTCATTCTCTCTGCCCCTCTCAATATGGGTATATGTACAGAGTGTATATGTGTGTGTGTGTCTGTGTATACTGTGTATATATACATATGCTATGTGTGTACTTGTGTGTGGGGAGCACTGAAGGAGGCTGGACTGTTGGGAATTTAACTCCCAGGGAAATGGGAAATGATTGCACCTATTGATCTCTGCAAATGTACAAGGATCTATGTGTTCTTGGAAAGCTTTCTTCCTGCCAGAATGAGGAATGGTGAATAAATATAACTGATTATCCCTTAAAGAGCGGGCATTATTCTTTCTTGGCACTTATTTGTTATGCACTCGGCTCATTAAGGAGGCTGACACTAAAACATTTGGAATTGGAAAAATCACAAATTCACAGCAAAATGCTGAATTTTGATGCAGTGATGCTTCTTTAGGCATGAAGTATTACATCAGAACACTATTTCAATGCATTAACAACACAGGAAAAAAAAAAAAAGAACAAAAGAAGTTCACAGTAGAGCATTGCAACTCACGACTCCCCCAAAGCCTGACATCCTAAATACAAAATAGAAAAAACTTAAATGTGAACATGACCAATTTCAAAGATGGCCCTAGAAAAAAAAATTTTATGAGTGGAAATGTCAAGGCCATCAGTATCAGTCTTGTTCCTTAACCCAACTACCTGCCACACTGCCAGAGTATGATTTTCCTAATCAATGTTGCAAGTAACTTCCTTCTCTTTTTTTTTTTTTTTTTTTTGACAGGCAGAGTGGACAGTGAGAGAGAGACAGAGAGAAAGGTCTTCCTTTTTGCCGTTGGTTCACCCTCCAATGGCCGCTGTGGCCGGTGCACCACGCTGATCTGAAGGCAGGAGCCAGGTGCTTCTCCTGGTCTCCCATGGGGTGCAGAGCCCAAGCACTTGGGCCATCCTCCACTGCACTCCCGGGCCACAGAAGAGAGCTGAACTGGAAGAGGGGCAACCGGGACAGAATCCGGCGCCCTGACCGGGGCTAGAACCCGGTGTGCTGGTGCCATAGGTGGAGGATTAGCCTATTGAGCCACGGCGCCAGCCTTCAAGTAACTTCCTTCTACAGCTTCTCCTCCAACATACTTTCTCTGCGATACTTCACAACCCTAACCTTTATTATGTTGGTAATATCCTTTCAGGTGAACTTGTCCTAATGGGTAGACGCCTTCAGAGTAGAAAAATGCTGCCTGTGCTTCTCGCGGCACTACTAGGGACTTCCACGGAATCTGGTTATCCTCTCCTGTGCTCACTGGAGGATTAAACTACCCTGATCCCATGTGGTTATCGTGCTCATAGGAATATTTACGGCTAGCAGAATGTGAGACAGTGAAAAACATATATGCAATTCTCCAAATTTAACTGAGACAGTGAAAAACAAATGTGCAATTCTCCAGTTTTACTTTCTTCGTTGTTGTGGCCCATGAGGTCATATATCCAAGTGATGGTGTAGCCACAAGACAGTGGGAAGGCCATGCTTCCAGACCTCTGTGTAAAGCCTCATTACCCTGTGTACCATGGATGGGAAACAAATTACCACGGTGTTAGAATTTGGAGTTTCATTGACTCAGATAAGAACAGAGAATCCCCAATACTACATACATATAAAACATGAGAAATTATTAAATTTGCTTTGCTTTATTAACTTTTAATTAAATCAGTCCTCGTCTCTTAGTATCTGCCATTTTGTACTCTTCCCTTAAAGGACAATGTAAATCAGACCAGTGTTTTTGTTTTTGTTTTTCCCTCAGTTCAGGTTAACTATTTAACTGTCCCGGGTGGGAGAGTTCTTTGAAAAGCTCTATCAGAGTTTACAAAAATAAAATAATATTCGGGCTGGTGCCGTGGTGTAGTAAGCTAAGCTTCTACCTGTGGTGCCAGAATCCAATATGTGTGCCAATTGACATCCTGGCTGCTGCTCTTCTAATCTAACTCTCTGCTTATGGCCTGGGAAAGCAGTGGAAAATAGCCCAAGTGCTTGGGCCCCTGCACCCATGTGGGAATCCCAGAAGAAGCTCCTGGTTCCTGGCTTCAGATTAACCCAGCTCAGGCCACTGGAGCCATTTGGGGAGTGAACTAGCGGATGAAAGATCTTTCTATCTCTCCATCTCTCTGTCGGTAACTCTACTTCCTAAATAAATAAATAATAAAATTACATCTCAGAGGCCTTGAGCCATAAATCTGCTGTCTTCTGTATTGTATCCATTCATTCTGTGGGATAGCAGAGGCTTGATTTTTTTAATCCAATTTGTAATACTCTGGAACCACAGATAGATTAGAATTTCTAGGTTAGGTAAAACCTTGAATTTCTATAAAACAGGATCATAAACATCTTAATATACATGGCATAACTGACAAAACTAAAAGAAGGTATTGTTACTAGTCTAATGCTATATAAAACAATTTAACAAAGCCTGAGGAACAGGCTGTGGGTTTCTCTATGCCACGTGGGTTAAGGGTAGCATATGAAGTTT
Source organism: Lepus europaeus (assembly GCF_033115175.1). Classification (NCBI taxonomy): domain Eukaryota; kingdom Metazoa; phylum Chordata; class Mammalia; order Lagomorpha; family Leporidae; genus Lepus; species Lepus europaeus. The sequence goes on from NC_084848.1 coordinate 19,501,224, forward strand.
GAGAGCAGTGGGAGTCACGGCAGAAAAAATTCTGAATGTTTTTTTCTCTTCTTTGATCATGTATTGGTTGAAAGGAGAGCAGCTCAAACTGTAACAAAATGAGGCATTAGGCATCCAGAAAAATTTAAGGAAATGTAATGCAAGCAACAGTTTGTTGCAAGTCATTGTCAGATGGGGATCTAAAGGAAGGGTGAAGAGACTCAGCATGAATGTAGAAGATAAAGTTCTCTCAAAATATTATTGTACATGACAAGGATAATTGCTTATTTAGACACAGGGGTATTCATGGAAAGCAGGAGGACTGAAATAAATCACTAGAAATGGCACCCTAGGAGGCCACCCCTTGCACTCAAGTCCTGAAATCTTTGCCAGAGTTCACGAGGGAACGTCAAAAAGTTGGTGAAAAGAGAATTAAATGATGTTTATTTCACATGAAAAAAAACATGCATTTTTTTATAAGCATTTTCCATGAACTTTTTAAAGACTTTTAGTACCGACCTGAACAAAGGCCTCATTTCTTCCTCTTTCAGCCACACTCTTCTGGATTTCGGTTTCTCTCATGTTCATGATGATTAGTTTGAAATAAGGCTCTTTTCCATTCAAGCTCTTAGACTAAAGACATCTCCTTTTAGGGCCTGTGCTGTGTGCCTCTAGCCCAGGAACTTGTAAGTCTCCCCTTAACTTTCCCTTTCTCTTGTCCTTCATGGACAAGATGAATAATTATTTAATCATGAAAGCTGTGCTACGCAAAGTAAGCGCTATAGTTTCATATCATATGCATGAATTTGCTTATTAGTCAACACAGTGAATTAACATGTTAATACTTGCAATACAAGCCGGCGCCACGGCTCACTAGGATAATCCTCCGCCTTGCGGCACCGGCACACCGCGTTCTAGTCCCAGTCGGGGCACCGATCCTGTCCTGGTTGCCCCTCTTCCAGGCCAGCTCTCTGCTGTGACCCGGAGTGCAGTGGAGGATGGCCCAAGTGCTTGGGCCCTGCACCCGCATGGGAGACCAGGAGAAGCACCTGGCTCCTGGCTTTGGATCAGCGCAGTGCGCCGGCCGCAGCGCACTGGCCGCGGTGGCCATTGGAGGGTGAACCAACGGCAAAAGGAAGACCTTTCTCTCTGTCTCTCTCTCACTGTCCACTCTGCCTGTCAAAAATAAAAATTAAAAAAAAAAATACTTGCAATACAGTTACACGTATGGATGTGAAAAACAAAAACATAAAAGGTGATTGCCAGAATGTTAAGAACAAAGACCACATTTTATTTATCTATAGCTGACAGAAGCTCCTAATATATATAATATGCACCTGGCACATCCTTGATATACATGTCCTAATTATAGTCACAGATTGAATGAATGGAAGAAGGGGTGTAGAATTAGTGGCAACATAACATGTATTGTGTTACAATGGAAATGATACTGCATCTACAAGGCTGAACCAAAATTTCCAATAATCATTCAAGAAATCTTAGTAAAGTTAGTTACCATCTCTGTACTCCAGAGTCATCCTTGATGAAATAATACACTAAGATTATGTACTTTTTGTCACTTCTTTAGTATTAAAATTCTGTGATGGAATAATTACTCACTAAGTTTAATTGCATAATATTTCAAAACACTCTTCCTCTTTCTTTACATCACCTTAAATATCTTTAAGCAACAGTCCAGATGTCTTCTTCCAAAACTCTTACACAGGCTGAACAGAAACCTGACCGAGGAAGAGCAAGGAACATTTCCAGCTTTGATCTTCAGTCTCGAGGCACAAAAGAGCCTAAGGATAAGAAGCAAAGAAAGGCAATGTCAGACTGGGCAGCCTTGAGAAAATGGATACTCTGCGGGGAAAAGCCTGGAGTAAACTATTCTGCAGAGAGCTTCTGAACCAGAAATCGGGGCTTTGATGTGAAGGAAGTTGTAGGGAAGAGGAAGATGATTCACCAAATGACAGAGACAAAAATCTGGTGATAAAGTGAGTAGATGTGTCTGGATGATGGGAGAGTGTGTAACTGGAGTAAGACATTCTAAAATGTCACGAGTAGAATGTATTAAAATTTTCATTTTCATATGGAGTGGAAGAATTCATTTCATGTTGTGATGTCAATGTTGGAAGTGATCAGGAGCAGAAGTTAACAACATTAGGTTGGTGTTCAGAAATTGGAATCTTTTTATAAAAATATTATTTGTTTGAAAGGCAGAGATACAGATAGAGAAAGACAATTTCCAGCGACTGGGCTACTCCCTAAATGCCCACAATATCCAAGACTAGTTCAAGTTGAAGCCAGGCATCATGAACTCAATCTGGATCTCCCACATGGGTGGCAGGGACTCCACGTACTTGAATCATCACCTGTTGCCTCCAAGGGTACACATTAGTAGGAAGCTAGAATCAGATAGAGAACGAAGATTCATACCCAAGCACTCTGATTTGGTGGATACAGATATCCACATCAAAATCTTAACCACTGTGCCAAACACATATACCTAAATTTGGATCTTGACTTTGTCATTGCCATCTGGTTTTCTAGAGAATATCCCAGCCCTCATTTTCTTCATCTGTAGCAACTAAGATGCTTCGTGGGGAAGTTATGAAGATTAAATGAGGAAGAGCTTACAGAGTCTTTAGCTCAGTGCTTGACGCAAGTAAGTACTCAGTCATTAAGTATTACCACACATGGGAAAGAAATTAAGATATCCCTATTGTTTCAGAGTTTTTTGTCCCTAGATGAGTATGGCTAAGCCAGGTGAAGTTAGAAAGAAACATCAAAACAAGCCCAGGAAATCTATGTTGTTTGTTAGCATGGCTGGTAAGGAGCTAAAGCCTTGTGAGGACCAGGGAATAAGAAAGAGAATAAATTCTCAGGGGTAGAATTTGCTTCCAACTAGTAATTAAAAGCAGTTTAAAAGTAAATGAAATCATCAGATAGATTCGTAACTGGGAACTTTAAAAAAGAAATCTCTCTTTTGTGTTTGGTCATTACTCTGTCAAATATTAAAACATGGTTCAATTCAATCTAGTTTTCAATATCACAGACAAAATCATCAATAGTTCTGGTTTGTTTTTATAGGTTAAACATTTAGAACATTTTATCGTATCTCCAAAATCTATTTCTCTTTTTTAGCTTTTGCAGAAAAGAGAATGCAAAAGGCTGCTTTTAAAAGTTCCTCCCTAGGCAATGGAAAACCAAAACATAAATCTAATAGATAATTTTAATTATCCCCTAAACACTTAGGAATATGCATTGAAAAATGTTTCATTAGGTTATATTCTAATTAAGGCAGTGATTTACATGTTAATAACCAGGTGGGTACCCAGAAATTTTAATATCCTTCTGGGGCATTGTAAATGTTTCAAACTTACATATATTTAAAATTCTAACCTTACCCATATAACTTCAAATCCTTTTAAGATATGAGAGACAAGACAAGGCAAATATGTAAGTCTTAACATCTAAATAAACCATCTTTTATACCCTAAAGGAAACTTGACATGGATATGATATCAGATTTATAGATGTTCCTTAATGTGTACTTAGGAGAAAAATTATACCTTCTCAAGATTAATATACGAGCACCTTGAGTGATTTCGTTTCTAACCCACATTTTTATCTCATTTACTTATTTTTCTTTGTTGCCTTATGCCTACAAATGCATGTTTCCTAACTGTACATCTCATCAAGTTCCAGATTCAAGAGGGAACAATGAGTCATTCAATGTAAGAGTTAAAAAGAGAGGTTCATTTTCATAACATTTGAAAAATGAAGAGAAATATTCAGTGTTATTTTCAAGTTTCTAAAGCCCGATTTCACTGGAGAAAATGAGCTGAAATAAAAACCTCCTCCTCCTCATTTTCTTAAATCTGCCTTTATTTTGGCTTTATCAAATACTACCTTTAAGAAAAGTGCATCTAAATTGAAAACAGATATTCCTGTTTATGGTTCAGCTTGATGCAGAAATTTGTTTTCCTAAAAATACTTTCATGATTACTTTCAAATATTAACCTCAACAAACAGCCTAAATGACAGAATGCAAATACATTTATTTTGCTTTCAGAAATAATTATTTGCTTCTTGAGTGAAGCAAACAAAAAGTTCAGCCAAGTTGAATTTATTTTGATTAATTACTACATGTAGATAAATTATGTTTCTCAAATTTCCAGCCTTAAGTTCCACCAGTGGAATCAACATTTTACAATGTTATAACAAACAACAACAACAACAAAAAAAAAAACAACTTCATTAACTTTGGAAATGGGAAAACAAAAAAGATGAAAATCAGTATAATAAACCTCAAATTTCACAAAATCATAAAAATCTGTATCAACAAATCTGCCACTTAGACAACATTTATTAGAGACCATTATAGGTATAGTATAGCAAATGTACAAAATTATGCTAGGGACTGGCGTTTTAGAGTAGTGATCAAAGTCATCACCCATGATACTGGCATCCCATATGGGCACCAGTTTGTGTCCTGATTGCTCCATTTCCAACTCAGTTTCCTGCTAATGGCCTGGGAAAACCAGCAGAGGATGGCCCAAGTGTTTGGACTCCTGCCACCTACCTGGGAAGTTCCTGGCTCCTGGCTATTGTGATTGAAAGATCACTCTCTCCCTTTCTCTATCTCTCTGTAACTCTGACTTTCAAAATAAATAAATGAAATTTAAAAAAAAAATTATGCTGAAAAGTCTATTGTAGGAATATCATGGAGAAAGCAAGTACAGAAATGGAAAAATGATAGACCTTGATAGAAAATGAAAAATTATGGCCGGCGCCGTGGCTCACTAGGCTAATCCTCCGCCTTGCGGCGCTGGCACACCGGGTTCTAGTCCCGGTCGGGGCACTGGATTCTGTCCCGGTTGCCCCTCTTCCAGGCCAGCTCTTTGCTGTGGCCAGGGAGTGCAATGGAGGATGGCCCAAGTGCTTGGGCCCTGCACCCCACGGGAGACCGGGAGAGGCGCCTGGCTCCTGCCTTCGGATCAGCGCGGTGCACCAGCCGCAGCGCGCTACCGCAGCGGCCATTGGAGGGTGAATCAGCGGCAAAAGGAAGACCTTTCTCTCTCTGTCTCTCTCTCACTGTCCACTCTGCCTGTCAAAAAATAAAAAATAATAATAATAAAAAAAGAAAATGAAAAATTATAAAAATTGTTAATTATCAGATAAACAAGGCAAAACTCGACTTTACATTATTTTTTCAGAATTCTCTCCTCTTCTTCTTACTTTATATGGTTGAGTTAATATAAAAATAGAATTCTGCAAAAGAAGAAATACCATCCTTTGGAAAGTATTACTTTAACAGACTTTTCAAAGGATAAAGAAACTTTTATTATGCTATACTTACAAGACACAAAATTTCAAAGAAAATACCTCTTTTCATATATCCCTCATTTTTTTCCTCTCTACCCAGTGGTCATTCCCCATCTCCCACTCTCTCTTTTGCTCTCACTCCTACCCTCCCTCATTTTTCTCATTGTACTTTGAGCTTGATTTCAAAATAAATTTATTTATTTATTTATTTGTTTGTTTGTTTATTTAATTTGACAGAGTTATAGACAGTGAGAGAGAGAGATGGAGAGAAAGGTCTTCCTTCCGTTGGTTCACTCCCCTAATGGCAGCAACTGCTGGCACTGCTCCGATCCAAAGCCAGGAGCCAGGTGCCTCCTCCTGGTCTCCCATACAGGTGCAGGGGCCTAAGCACTTGGGCCATCCTTCACTGCCCTCCTGGGCCACAGCAGAGAGCTGGACTGGAAGAGGAGCAGCTGGGACTAGAACCTGGCGCCCATATGGGATGCCAGCACTGCAGGCAGAGGATTAACAAAGTGAGCCACAGCGCCAGTCCATATTTAGAGTTTTCTAAAAAATTGAATAAATATTTGCCATAACCAACTATTTTTTCAAAAGTTTTTAGTGATTAACAACTCTTTATTAAGAGTGCTATAAGTGATGTTCAGGCAATAATAGCAGCTTCCTTGTTCAATTGCTTTAATCTTTAAAGACTTTTGTTCATTCACAAATCCAAATTATACTTCTTTGATTAGCATGTCTGACTTAAATATTCTAAATTCACTTGTATAACTAATTTGTCCCTAAGGACTCCTCAACCATAATATGCTTGGTATCCCATCGAATTCTCAGAAGTTTATTACTAAATAGATGTTTGAGAAACTCAGCAACTTCTGAAACTAAGTCTTACTAGGCGTTGCTTACACTAGTAAAGGTGTATTGAAACTTAGCACAATTCCATTCTCAAACAAAACATAATAGTCAACATAATATGACTAAGCTCTACACCACAAATTTGCAGAATTTGTCATGGAAAATCATGTATAAAATGATAGGAAATAAATCTAGAATTTTTGCCACTGAACCTCTTCAAATAACTTTCAAGTTAAGTCAATATGACTTTGAAGTCAATATGGCAGTAACCTTAATTTTTCTTCCTTCTCATTAAAAAAATTCAAGGGTTTAAAGCAATATTTTGTTTATTTGAAAGGCAGAGAAAAAAAGATAAATACAGACAAAGAGCTCTTCACTCTCCAAAAGACTACAACAGCCAGGTCTGGGCCAGGCTGAAAGCAGGAGACAGAAACTCCATCCTCCTCTTCCACATGAGTAGTAGGGGCCCAGGTACTTGGGCCATCTTCCATCACCTTCCCAGGTGCATTAGCAAGAAGCTGGATCAGTAGCGGAGCAACCAGGATTCAAACCAGCACTCTGATCTGGGATTCTGGCATCCTAAGTGGCAGTTCAATACACTGAGCCACAAGGCTGGCCTTCCAGTGGTTTTCAGATAACAACTTACCGTTATTATATTAAAAGTGGCAATGTTATCATATGTCCATTGCTATCTGAAAGCTATCCTTTTTAACTATATTCATATTAAATAAATATTTCATATTAGGATTAAGGGAATTCATATTACTGTCTCTATTATTCACCTGACATAAATAATTGCTAGAGGTTCTAAATAAGATATGTTAAAGCTCATATAAAAAATTAAACCCCCAAAACAAGAACTCTACCTCTGGCAATAGTATCATGAAGATGCCAGGTGATTCCCTAAAATAGAAAACAAGCATAAAGTTTAATGAATGTATTCAAAATGATTATATCAAGAATTGAAAATGACAAAAGCAATAGGCAACTTGGGAATGTTTATTCATGAAAAGCTTCTACTAAAATTTAAAGTGAATTCGTAGCCTTTCCACACTGAATTGTTCCCATGCTCTCCACATCAAGGATTGAACCCTAGAGCTTCTTTGGCCAGAAGCAATAGTTTGGTTCAAGGACCACAGCACAGAAATGATAAATTGAAGAACAGGAGTTCAGAAGTGAGTAAAAGAAAGCCTGAGATAAAACTCTACATGTACTGCTGGATAAATTCTAAACTATGTATCTATACAGTTACTCAAAAAGCCCAGTGAAAAATGAAGCCTTGGAGAAACTTGAAAATTTCCTGTATTTTTCAACTCATTCCTCAATCCACAGTTCAGTAGGCAGAGGGTAAAGGATTTACTGGATTTTCATGTCAGAGCATAGCCTTATGTCTAAATCATTGGCTGATTGTTCAACTATACAGGTACGTAGTAGACCCAAGGGATCACAAAGTTAAAAGGAAAAAAATGGAGACAGAGATATAAATGAATATACATCACAGAAGAGACAGATTTCTTATTTTGTGACCAGAATATTTAATTATCTACTAAAACAAACAATACAGCAACACTGAGAAAAGCAAAACAGTTAATTCTACAGTGAACTATCTAGTATTTGACTTTCACCAAAAATTACTAGATTTTTAAAGAATCCAGTAAATGTGACTTGCAATCAGAAAAAGGAGTCCTCAGATGCCTATCATCTGAAAAATCACAAAGTGACATTGTTTATAAACATAGATTAAAAAAATCCTTAGCAAAACATTACTAAACAATATCCAACAATATAAAGAAAGCATTGATGCACAATGATCAAGAGGGAGGCTTTATCTCAGGATTTAAAGTTTGTTTCAAATTTGTAAGTTTATCAGTATAATTATATTAAAAAATACTCACATATGAATCATTTTCTTCCTTGACATAAACTTCAGCTCATTTAATTTTTGACCATGTGTGTAATTTACATATGTTTCTTTTATAGGTATGGAACTAGATATTAAGAGGGATTCAATAACTGATCAAATGTCACCTATCATATAAAGGGGAATAAGGACTTCAGATCTACTTGATCCTAAATTGTTCTTTCCACTGTGAGCTCTGTTCCCCCCCCCCCCACTCCCTGAGAAACCACAGCAAGGGAAAAAATCTTATGGACAGATGATAGAAACTTGAGATTTCCTTTACTAAATTGCTTGTATTCCCTCCAATAACACCATTCCCAATAGCTTTTATCTTCTGAGAATACTTAATCCAAAACACAATGGTCCATGCTGCTGCACCCTTAATAACTATTTTATTTCTTTTGTATGGCACCAACTTCTCGTACTCCAGCCTCAGTAATAGCTTTGAAACCTATGAATATGAAATATTACATACACAAAATCTCCCTTATTCCACTTAGTTGAGAAAACCCTGTCACCCTATCTGAAGACCAAGGGAAAATGTCACTGCAAAGGGCTTGACGTCTACTTAGGAAGATGCTTTCTTTCCTCTACAAATAAAAACAGTGTGTTATCTCCAGTGAGTTAGTACACATGATTAAATCCTGTAACATGAAAAAAATAAAATGTCCTTCTATATATAAATATCAATATGAGCTTTTGCATTGTCTTCATAGGATCTTTCAAAGGACTTAAATAAAAATACCATGGAGCAAAAACACGACCCACATGCATCTGCATAGCTGTTGTATTATATAAATTTCTACTACTTATATATGCATACATATATTAGACTCGAGTTCTAAATATAGACTAACAGTGCTATGGTTTGTTTCATTTTTAACTTCTTTTTTTTTTATTTTTGACAGGCAGAGTGGACAGTGAGAGAGAGATACAGAGAGAAAGGTCTTCTTTTGCCATTGGTTCACCCTCCAAGGGCAGCCACGGCTGGCACACTGCAGCCTGCACACCACGCTGATCCGAAGGCAGGAGCCAGGTGCTTCTCCTGGTCTCCCATGGGGTGCAGGGCCCAAGGACTTTGGCCATCCTCCACTGCACTCCCTGGCCACAGCAGAGAGCTGGCCTGGAAGAGGGGCAACTGGAACAGAATCCGGTGCCCCGACCAGGACTAGAACCCGGTGTGCCGGTGCCGCAAGGCAGAGGATTAGCCTATTGAGCCACGGTGCTGGCCCATTTTTAACTTCTATTGCTGAATTTTCATGGTCCTGAGGTTCATGTAGACATTCTAGAAATTTCCTTCCCTTCTAGACAATAGCCTATACTTATATCTTAAAAAAAAAAAAAAAGGAGGATGCCTGTGTATAGATTTAACAGTGAGAAAGATAATCACATCGGAATGAGATGTAAAAGGAAAATGGTACAAGCAAAAAGTTCTCCAGGATGAGAGACATTGTCCAAAATGTGGTTGAAAATATAGCTAGAAGATTAAGAATTATCTGGATGGCTTGTTAAAATAATCAGTTCTCTATCTTCACCCACAGGTGGATTCTAAGAGGGACCTACATTTTAAACAAGTCTTCCTGATTATTTGGATACATCCAGTATAAGAATTTTGTTCTATACCATATCTTAGAGAAAAGTTCAGGAGTCTATAAAGGTTAGATATTTTCCTGGATGATATTAGAGGAATTATAATTGTTAGCAACCAAGAAGTGACTTGCTAAAATAGATGACCCTGTGAAGGGTACTTACTGGGAGATAAGAACTTCTAGGAATAAATTTTGGACAGTTTAGTACTACTTGGGCTATAAATTGACAAAGGAACCACAACCACTACATCTCCAACTAAGGCCTCTAGGGAAAATCTACCCTTACTGCCATAGATTTCCCTCAAATTATAAGAGTATACCCTGCAGGCTTCTTACTCTAAGAAAACCTCTTCCAAATCCAATATACTCACATGTATTTGTTTAAAAGCCCTTTTCTTGGGTTCAGTGTCATGGCATAGCAAGTAAAGCTACTGCTTGCATCATTGGCCTTCCATATGGGTGCTGGTTCATGTCTCCCAGGTGCTCCACGTCTCATCCAGTTCCCTGCTAATGACCTGGGAAAAGCAGTGGAAGATGGCCCAAGTGTTTGGGCCCCTGCACCTATGCAGGAAACTTCAATGAAGCTTCTGGTCCTTGGTTGCTGCTATCTGGGGACTGAACCACTAGATGGAAGATCTATTGTCTCCATCTCACTAACTCTGACTTTCAAAATAAATATAGATATATTAAAAAAAAACCTTAAGAATTACTTCTTATAATAAATCTTCTCTAATCAAAGTGTAATGGTTGATTCTTGTATCATTTAGAATGTCCTGAGGTTATAGAAATCCAAAGTCAACTAACTCAGACAATACAAGTAATTAACCAAAATAATAGGCAATGAATAAAAAGATATTCATCTAAAACCCTTGATTATGAGCTTTCTATGTCAAAACAGAGAAGCAGAGACAATTATTGAGTTAAATTTGATTATTTTCTTTGTGTTTATAATAAGTTCACAAAGATAGAGAATGTAATATTTACACCAGCCTCTATCATTTCTTCTTTTAGTCATAATAATCTCTGTGGCACTACTATTATCTCTCATCAATGATTCCCTCATTTTTTTCTAGCTTATGTTAGCACATGGTTTGAGATAACAAGCAAGCTCTCTGTAAACCACATGGCCTGAAACCTGTCATGAATGAAGAAAGCAAGATAGTACATGGGGTCAGATCAGCTCATCTCAAGAGTAAAATGGTTTCCCCTTCAGTTAATGGGCATATTGAGTCTAGCAATTATCAGCTCCTCAGAAGCCATATCATATCATCTCAGAAAGCCTCCATCTGGTCCAAACCATGCTGTCATATTTCATGTAAGCCATTCCTTTCTATTTTGCAAGTATTCCAATAAAGGTGTCAGACCCAGTTAGGGAAATCAAGTACAAGCCTATATCATGAATGCAAACATAAAATCAAATCAATGTTAGGTCTTCAATACATTAAACTCCTGTCAAGTCTAATTACTGCTCCCTCAAACATCTTTTCATTGGAGAAAACATTTGTGTTGCTGTAAAGGCAGCAGGGATCCTGCTGTAGACATTCACATTCCCAAGGACAAAGAGTTAAGGATTTTGTCAGTGTTATATGAAATGACACCACCTTCTTTGTAAGCAAGTTGTGGTTTTGTGTTATGTGTAAGAGGGAAGGTAGATCTGTGTGTATATGTGTGTACATGTATGTGTGTCTGTGTATTCTGAAGCTCTTAAACTTCTGGTCAGTTTGGGTAATTCACCTTGGTATGAATGATGTGTATTTTGTTTAAATGAATTTATTAATTAAGTATAGATTCTGTTACAGGTGATGTATAGATGCTGAAAGCTTATAGATCACAAAATCTAACTGATAAATATTTAGGAATTTTTTAAGTAGAAGATCCAACATGGCTGAATAAAGAAAAGCCAGGCTGATTTTGACCATGTGAAGACAATAGAAGAAAAGTGGAGGAAGCGCATTCCCAGGGGAATTTGCAGTGGAAATTCTGGAGAAAGAAGATAGATGGCATGGGTAAGCATGGACAGTACAAACACACAGCAGAGAGCAGGGACACCACTGGCAACATCTGCAGCTAGGAACTGGGAGAGATGCCATATTTTTGGTGTGAGCAGAGAGAAGTCTGCAGAAGCCCATGTCATTGGTGATATTGCCTGAGGGAGAACCTTACAGACCACACTGACTTTGAGTCCAGCCTGAAGCACTGGCAGTGGACAGGGTGCTCACCTAACACTCTGAAGGGAGAGATCATTTCTTTCTCCCCATTCCCCCACTAAGGCACTTTGTGACTAGCTGGGAGAAAGTGCCATCTTAATAACCTGCGCAGAGGATGTGTCGGCACACAGGCATGCTCAACTAGGGGGTTTTATTGGAGGGGTAAATCCATAGTTTGCATTGAATTTAAGGGTTGGCAGGGGAGAGGGATCCCAATTAGGATTGTGACTCTCTCCACCTCTTGCACTCTATCACAGATACCAAGACTCAAAATGACAAGATGGAGCGCCAACAGGCAGATGGTTCCGGGAATGCCTCTGCTCTCTCCATGAACAGGACAAAGATAGGGTCCCCTGAACCCTGTAACTGGAGGATCCTTGTATGCTGTAATTGTGAGAATTCTGTGCATGCTAGGGTATAGGGTGTAGCTGGGTCTCTGGGAAATCACTGTGTCTGTCTTCAGAGGCTCAGAGTTCCCTGAGTGAATGTGGTTGGTCATTGCAGTGAGTCCCATGCTCACACTGAGGATCACACAGGCCTTTTGTGAGGTTTGTGCACCCGCATGGGTGTATAACCACTGTGAGCTCACCCCAGGCACTGAGCACACTGGCAGAGGAAGTAAGGCAGTAATCACACCAGCTGATGTGATCATACCATTTCCTCTGTTCACAACAGAGGAGATCTACCATGTCCAACTTAGATATCACCCTGGACTCTTTACCCACCCTTGAGAACTGACAGAAGCTCCCTAGTCCCACCCAGCACCCACCTCTAGATATCCACTGAAGGACCTGACGCTCCACTGATCCACAAAGGCATATTTCAAAGATAAAAGCCATCAGAGGAGAAAAACAATATTACTCCCCAAAAGTAACAGAAAACATGTCAATATTAGAATATGAAGATGAAGAGATTAATGGAATGCCTGAAAAGGAATCCAAAAGCATGATCAGAAGATTACTCAAAAGCTAAGAAGTAAATACATGAGATAAAGAAATCTACACACAACGTTCATGGAAAATTTTGCTGGGAGATAGAGATATTAAAGAGAAGTCAAATGGAAATATTAGAAATGAAGAATTCAGGGCCGGTGCTGTGGTGCAACGGGTTGATGCCCTAGCCTGCAATTCCAGCATCCTATATGGGCGCTGGTTTGAGACCCGGCTGCTCCACTTCCCATCCTGCTCTCTGCCATGGCCTGGGAAAGCAGTAGAACATGGCCCAAGTCCTTGAGCCCCTGCACCCACATGGGAGACCTGGCAAAAGCTCCTGGCTCCTGGCTTCAGATCGGTGCAGTTCTAGCCATTGCAGTCAATTGGGGAGTGAACCATCAGATGGAAGACCTCTCTCTCTCTCTCTCTCTCTCTCTCTCTCTCTGTGTGTGTGTGTGTATGTGTAACTCTGACTTTCAAATAAATAAATCTTTAAAAAAAAAGAAAAGAAGAATTCAATAAATTCAATATGCAAAATAGAAAATAGATTTGGTGAGGCATAAGAAAGACTATCCAAAATAGAAGATAAATCCTTGGAAATATCTCAGTAAGACAAAAAAAAAAAGAGAGAAGAAGAAAAAATTAAGAAACCAGAAAATAGTGTTCAAGAGATATGGGGTACTATCAACTGAAAAATATACATGTGTTAGGAGCTTTGCACAATGTGGAAAGAGAGAATGGGTTAGATTGTTGATTCAGTGAAATAAGAGCAGAAAAAAATACCCTAATTTGGAAAAATATAGGGACATGCAAGTACAGGAAGCACATAGAACTTCTAATAAAAATGAACAGAAAAGATATTAACCATGACATATTACAGTCAAACTTTCAATAGTAAAACATAAAGAAAATTCTAGAATGTGCACAAAATAAATGTCAGATTATCATCATAGGATTCCCAATTAGCTGATTTCACATCACAAATCCTAGAGACTAGAAGAGAATGGACAGACATAGTCCAAGTCCTAAAAAAAAAAAAAAAAATTGTCAACCTAGAACATTATATCTTGCAAAACTCTGATTTAAAAATGAAGGTGAAATAAAGACCTTTCGAAATAAATAGAAATTGAAAGAATATGTCACCACTCATTTAGCCTTACAAATGGCACTTAAGGATATGTTCCACACAGAAGCATAGAAAGATAACCATCACTATGAATGAATGTGAAAGCAGAAAACATTCTATAGGAATATTTACGGGAAACTGTAAGGACCAAGTCATAATTTATCAATAATAATCTTGAATGCAAATGTCCTAAATTATAAAAAAAAAACAGACTAGTAGAACAGATTAAAAAAAAAAAACAAGACACATCTATTTATTGCCTACAAGCCACACACCTCACCAACAAAGATATACACAGACTGAAAGAGAAAGGATGGAAGAAGATATTCCATGCTAACAGAAACCAAAAATGAGCAAGTGTATCCATCCTAATATCAGGAAAATAAACTTTAATACAAAAGCTGTTAATTGTTAAAAGAGTCAAAGAAGAGCATTATGTAATGATTAAGGGATAAATTCAATAGGAAGATGTGACTATAATAAGTTTGTATGCACTCAATTCCAGGGTGCATGGCTATTGAAAACAAATGCTAACAGATCTAAATGGACACATAGACTCCAAAACAGTAATAATGGGGCTTCAGCATCCAACTTATATCAATAGACAAACCAGCTGGAAAGAAAATCAACAAACAAAAGAACTAATCAACATTATGTACCAAGGGACCTAGTTGATATCAACAGAAAATTTACTCCCACAGCAACAGAATATACATTCTTTTCATCAGTGAAGGAACTTTCTCTAGGATAGACCATATGCTAGGCAATAAAGGAAGTATAAGCAAATTCAAAAAACTTGGAATCACATCACATATGTTTTCTGACCACAATGGAAGTAAGCTGGAAATTAATTTAATAAACTCTAGAAAATATGCAAACACATGCAAACTGAACAACATGCTCCTGAATGAACAGTGTGTGATAGAAGAAATCAAAAGAGAAATCAAAAATTTCTAGAAACAAATGAAGATGACCACATAACATATAAAAACTTATGAAAGACAGGAAAAGCAGTGTTAAGAAGAAGGTATATAGCAATTAGTGTCTATATCAAGCTAATAAAAACAGCACATCAGCAAGATCATTCATCCAGACCAGGAGAGATTTATCCCTAGTTCAGGGATGAGTCAACAAAGGCAAATCAAGAAACATGATATATCACATTGACAAATTGAAGAATAAAAACCATATGATTATCTCAATGGATGCAGAAAAAGCATTTGATAATATACAACATCCTTTCATGACAAAAACTTTAAGCAAATTGGGTGAAGACACAACATACCTCAACAAAATCAAGGCAATATAGGACAAATCTATAGCCAGCATATTAAATAGGGTGAGGAAGTCAAATTGTCCCTGTTTGAAGATGACATGATCATATATGTATGGGAACCAGAAGATTCTACTAAGAGACTATTGAAATTCATAAGAGAGCTTAGTAAAGTTGCAAGATATAAAATCAACACACAAAAATCAATAACCTTTGTATACTCAAACCTTGCCATGGCTTAGAAAGAACCCGAAAGATCAATGCCATTCATTACAGCTACAAAAAGTTTAGATACCTTGTGATAACTTTAACCATGATGTGAAAATCTGTACAACGAAATTTACAAAGCACTAAAGAAATAAATAGAAGAAACAAAAAAATGAAAGAATCTTACATGTTCATGGTTTGGAAGAATTAATATCATCAAAATGTCCTTATTACCCAAAGCAATTTATAGATTTCATGCAATTCCAATCAAAATACCAATGACATTCTCAGAACTAGAAAAAATGATGCTAAAATTCATATAGAAACTCAAGAGACCCAGAATAGCTAAAGCAATCTTAAACAATGAAGACAAACTCAGAAATATCACAATACCAGATTTAAAGACATATGACAGGGCAGTTATAATCAAAGCAGCCTAATACTGGCACAAAAATAGATATGTAGACCAATGGAACAAAATAGAACCCCTAGATATTAATCCATGCATCTACATCAATTTTTCACAAAGGAGCTAAAATCACTCCCTGCAGAAAGGACAGTCTTTTCAACAAATGGTACTGGAAAAATTTTATCTCTGTATGCAATATAAAAACAAGACACTGATCTTATACCTCATATAAAAATCAATTCAAAATTGACCAACAATCTAAATCTATGACCTGATACCATCAAATTACTAGAGGAGAACATTGGGAAAACTGTGTAAGAAACTGCCACAGCAAAGACTTCTTGTTAAAAACTCCAGAAGCACAGGCAATCAAAGCTACAATTGACAATGGGATTACATCAAATTGAGAAGCTTCTGCACTACAAAGGAAACACAGCAAAGTGAAGAGGCAACTGACAGAATGGGAGAAAATATTTGCAAACTATGCAACTGGTAAAGGATTAATATACCAAATCTGTAAAGAGCTCAAGAAACTCAACAGCAACAAAACAAACAATCCAGTTAAGAAATGGGCAAAGGACATAAATAGGCATTTTTCAAAGGATGAAATACAAAAGGCCAATGGACACATGAAAAATGCTCAGGATCACTAGCCATCAGGCAAATGCAAATAAAAAACACAATGCGGTTTTACCTCACCCCGATTAGGGTGGCTATCATCTAAAAATCAAAAACAAATAAGTAAATAAATAAATATTGATGAGGATTGAGTTCCTGGCCCTTGACTTCAGCTTGGCCCATCCTAGGCTAATGTGGGCATCTGGGGAGAAAACCAGTAGATGAAAGATATTCTCTCTCCCTCTCCCTCTTTTTCCCCACATGTCCCTCTCTCTATCTCCCCCTCCCTCTCCTTCCCCTCCACCTCTCCCTCTCCCCCTCCATGCCATTTTTCCTTACAAATAAATACAATTGAATAAATAAGATTATTTACAATAGTGTCAACTAACGGTCCATATAATAATGTAGTATAAATGAACAAGTGGTCAGGTTAATCTTCCTCTATGCTATCAATTCAAAGATACATACTGGTAGAAGCTTTGCCATATTCAACATGTCTTCCATAGATTCCATTTAAATTATCTATATTCTAGTTAATAATTATGAGAATAAGCAAAGAGCAGTACACGTGGGAATTTTAAAAAACAGGTCTGCAGAGTAGGCATGTGGCCTAATGATTAAGCTACCTGTATCCCACATCAGAATGTCTGAGTTAATTCCTGGCTTTGGCTACTGAACCCAGATTCACATCAGTGCAGACCTTGGAAGGCAGCAGATGATAGTTTAAGTGGCTGAATCTACGCCATCCATGTGGGAAATCTGGATTGAGTTCCCAGCTCCTGAGTCCAGCTCCAGCCCAGCCCCAATCCCATTACTGGCATTGGAAGTATGTATTGAAACACTCTATCTGCCTGCCTTGCAAAATAAATAAATAAACAAAAAAAAAACCACCCCTGCTGATGATGTATATACTTTTCTACCACGTGGCATGGTCTAGAACTGTCACATGGCCACGTGATGAATACTTAACAGCTAATCTGACTTAACTGTATTAATTGTACTTAGCTCCTCTAAACTTTCATATTTGTAAAGCTTACTTAGCTTAATATCAACTTTTGGGGGCTAATTTACTGCACTTTATGCAATAAACCCTTAGGCATTTTTTTTTAGACTTTGTCACTCTATTTGGCTCTACTTCAATTCTTAATCTAGACACTCCTAATCTCACTTTCTCACAGTCACAGGAGACTTTTAGAAAAGATATTTTAGTACCTATTTTTAAGACAACTAGTTGTACTTAAAACTCGGTTAATATTGCTTTTAGTAATCCATACTACTATTTGCCACTCCACTAAATTTGAATTTTAAACGATCACAAATAAGGTTTCAATCTCTAGATAGTTATGAGCTATCATTCAATGAATCATGACCCAGATATGTATCCTCTCACATGTGATTCACTGACATTTCACAACAAAGATGGTAGCCATAGCTCAATTCTCCCCCAGCTTATACTATCCAAGAAACTGTGCAACAGTCCTTTGACCTCCATACTGACTATTAGATGGCATTAAACAGTGTCCCATGAGTTAATTGAATGAGCTCAAGAGAAGAACAGAATGGCTTCTTATTACAGTAGGCAGGGCATCCAGATGATGCCATACCTAGGAAATGTATATCTACAGCTATTTTAAAGACTGGAACACAGAGAATGCTGTTTTAAAAAAATTGTAGTCTGGCCGGTGCCGCAGTTCACTAGGCTAATCCTCCGCCTTGCGGCGCCGGCACACCGGGTGCTAGTCCCGGTCGGGGCGCCGGATTCTGTCGCAGTTGCCCCTCTTCCAGGCCAGCTCTCTGCTGTGGCCAGGGAGTGCAGTGGAGGATGGCCCAAGTGCTTGGGCCCTGCACCCCATGGGAGACCAGGAGAAGCACCTGACTCCTGGCTTTGGATCAGCGCGGTGCGCCGGCCGCAGCGCGCCTACCGCGGCGGCCATTGGAGGGTGAACCAACGGCAAAAGGAAGACCTTTCTCTCTCTCTCTCTCACTATCCACTCTGCCTGTCAAAAAAAAAAAAATTGTAGTCATATATTTTTGAGGATCACCCGTTTGCCTGTAAAGTATTAATATATGTATCACATATTATCCAGATACACTAAAATGAAAACCAGACTGATAGTAATCTGGTAAAATACTCTGACCTGACCATGATTTTGAATCTACTATATATCTCTGCAAGAAACATAGCAATAGTAATGTTGCATTACTAAAAAGCTGCATGTCTCAGGCCTTTCACAAATTCACAAATATTAACTTCCTTCAAGCCTAGTTACACAAAACAGATTAATTTAAAATGTTTCTCTACAAAATGTCTGATGTCAGACTAACACAGTTTTATGAGATTCATCAGTAAATTTCACCATTAAGCATGTCACTCACTATTTCTAAAGATTAGTTCCACCTTCAGGTGGCTGCTCTGATTGTCAAAACCAGAGTGCTAAAACAAAAATCCCATAATCTAATCATCTTAAAGGAAGATGAAGATAAAGGTTAAAGGTCAAGGAGTAATTATCAGGGAGTCAGAGTTGTAATCTAGTGCTCTTTCCAATTTGAGCCTTTATTTGACAAGTCATACACTTGTATGCAATTATCGGAGTATGTATCAGTTTACTATAAAGTGTGCATTACTCTGTACACTAAGGTAATTCGAGCCAGAAGGATGGTTTGGCAGAAAAGAATCAATATTTGAATAATTATCAAAAAACTGGGACCTGCATTGTGGTGCAGTGGGCTGAGCCACTGCTTGGGATACCAGTATGCCATATCCAAGCACCAGTTCAAGTTCCAGCTACTCTGCTCCCAATCCAGGCCCACGCTAATGTGCCTAGGAAAACAGTGGAAGATGGCCCAGGTACATGGGCCCCTGCAATCCACATGAGAACTCCAGATGGAGTTCTCGGCTCCTGGTTTAAGCCTGGATCAGCACTGTGGACTTCTGGGGAGTAAACTAGCGTACAGAAGATCTCTTTCTGTGTGTTTCCCTCTCTCTGCCACTCTGTCTGTCAAATAAATACATAAATGTTCTACATAAGCCATAAGGGCAGCTCTTTTAGCCTGCAAATACTTTTGTAATCATATTTTTAAATCTCCAAAAAAAGAGAAAATAGAATACTGTCCTTATTCTCATTTTCTTTTCCTTTTAGGGGAACAAGAGAAAAAAAGGTACACAAAAGGCTTATTTTTCTGAGCCCTAGTTTCCCTTTTGAATTCAACAGGATTAAAGTGGCATTGTTTACCAAAAGTTTCCCTGAGGCTAAACACTGGCATTGCTTCCAAATCTGGCCTTGTAGAGCTGCAAGAATTAGCACAAACAACATCCATATGCATTAACTGTCCGGAGAATGAGAACATGGAGGACTTTAAGGCAATCTCACCACAGAAGCCAGAAAATGGAAAGAAAGGGAGAAAAATGAGTGTGGGATCCAAAAGGTTCTCTTTAATGTGTATCAAGCAGTTTTGTATAATGCAAGTAACTACAGGAATTTGCTATTTAGCAATGATAGGTCATATATAAACTCTATTTCTGGTGATCCCCTATTGGGTTGGCAGCATGTGCCTGGTCCCAGTCATCTGCCAACATGTGAGGGATGCTAACAAATTTCCCTGTAATGAGCTCACTGGACTGGAGCACTAGTTAAAGGATAAGGTCAAAGATTTGTGTTTGTTTAGTTCCCTCTCACATGTCCATGTCTTCCTCAAATGTTAAGAATATATAATTCTCTTGCTTGCTATGGTTTCATGCTAAATTAGCCAACCTGTCAAACACATCAAGGTAAAAAGGTCATAGCAACCACAGAAATACAAAATAGAGTAACATACAGAAAACTCTATCATTTACATCCATTAACACAAGGCCCCATTGCTCAGTCTTTAAGGAAGTGAGGATGGGCCTTATGTGGGGAAATTATGCTCTGAAAAAGTGAACATCATATTAAAAATAAAATATTCCCCAAAGGCATAACTCTGATGTTCCGCCTACAAGCACATCATGCCCTTAAGCACATCATTATTCTTCAGCAGTAAATAATGTGAGATGAGCTCGTGGACATTTCCAAAGTGGTAACATTTTGTTGAACTAAAAGATAGCTCAGCCAGATGAAAAAGGAAGAAACAGAATGGTAAAAATCCGAATGAATACAACACGTCTGGCTAAAATCAGTTGAGTCTTCATGGAACACTCTTTTATTCCCATGCTAAATTATTAAAATCCTAGCTCAGATAACTTCTACTAACAATCCCCCCCCCACATCTGCTAATATTAAAAAAAAAAAAAACCTTCTACAAAAGATCAGCACAGAATATCTTTCCCACAATACTATTTCTTGCTGTTCTCATATTATGTATGGTTGCTTGTATAATACAGTCTCAGGAGACACAGAAGAAAACTCAAGTAAAACTCAAAAATGTATTCACATAGATGTGGGAGGTGTTAACGAATTCATCAAGTGATATTAATAACCAAGAGATTAGTAGCAGTGACATTGTCACTAGCACCCTAAGGCATGAAATAGGGTGACAAAGGATACTGCTGTACCACTGAGAGATGGAGCAATGGAGAAGGGGCTATGTCACAAGACCAGTCATCCCCAGAAAAACACAGCCTGGAACAAAAGGAAAAAATAAAAGTCCTACTCCTCTCTCCTCCCACCTTTCAATCACCTACTGGTGACCCTCCCCTTTGGCTTAAACCCTACTAGAAATAAAAAGGCAAAGTGATACAGAGCCTATGACCAGCATCCAGTTGTATAAGGCAGACTGAGGCAGGGAGTGGAGGGGTTTGAGAAAGAAAAATTGAATTATCATCTGGTATACCACTACTGAAGCCAGTGACTGGCTTCTTATCTTACTACGTTCAGTATATAGTAGAATAAAGTGCACAGGAGCATATAGTGCATAATATTTTTCAACAACTATTTATTAAACAAATAAACAATTGAGCTTGACAGGATAAAGATTTTGATTTCAATACCAATTTTCTTCTGCTGCACTCACTATGACCTGTGGTAATTTGTTCAACCTCTGCACTATTTCTATTTCTTTCTGAAAAGGGGAACCATTTATGAGATCTTGGGTTTTTGTTTGATCTCATCCCACAGCTTAGCCTAAAATGATGCACTTTACCTTCAAGGAAACATTGCTAATTTTTAGTGTTGAAGTATCCAATAGCTGTTACAGGCAAAGTAAGGCTATCTTCATCTGGTTCTCAACATTCTGTAGCGATACCTGAGATAGAATAGCATTGACTCATTGCCCACTGAACACTATTCTCTAGATAGCAGATAACATTGTTTATAAAATGCCAATGGAATTGTTGACTTATAATCATGTGAAAGAAATATACATGCAGTAGAAAGCAGACGTGAAATCTAGAATGTCAACTTTTCCTGGGCTAGCTATATGCTATATCTTCCTCTCACACATGCTGGGCATTTCCCAGTCCGCTGAGTGACTGTAAGGATAAACAACAAACACTCTTCAATGTTCTGTGCTGTTGTGCCCTAGTGTTCCAGAGGTCAGGTGTACTAAATGTATTTTCTCAGCTCACAATGAGTTTACTGTGATATAAACCCACTGTGATTCAAGGAGCATCTGCATAACAGAGAATCAGCCATCATTTCTCTCATCCAAATACATCAAGCTCCATTGTATTGTAAAGTTACTCTAACTACATGATCCATGAGGTGCACTAAAACACCTTCCCATCTATTTCCTCCTTGTATACAGCATCATGATTCTTATCATGGACCAACTGGATTTTTTTTGGAAGTTTGTAAACCAGTTCGCCACACACACATATGTATTTTAATTGTTACTTTTTTAAGAGCAGAAAAAGACCTTCTACCAGATAGTTCATTCCCCAAATGTCTGCAATGCCCAGAGCTGAGCAAAGGTCAAAGCTGGGAGTTGGGAACGCAATCCAGGTCTCTCACGTGGTAGTAAGAAATCAATCATGTGAGCCACCACTGCTGCCTCACTGCTTGCATTAGCAGCGAGCTGGAGTTGAGCGGTAAAGGTGTGCCTTAAAATCAGGTAATCTGATATAGGATGCAGGCACCTTAACTGGCATGCTAACCTCTAGGCCAAATACCTGCCCCACAAACATTCTGTATGTGACAGGAGAGGATAGGATAGGACAGGACAGTACTGAACAGGACAGGACAGAGTAGGGGAGGTCGAGGTCATCATTACTTATATGTGTGCTTGGTTGTGTACATGTGTGTTCTACCATGCCAAATATATTTCTTACTCTACATTATGGTAAAAGAAAGAAAGACCCTATACTACATGGTTATTCTTTTTAATGATTGCTCCTGCCATCCTTAAGTCTCAATAATACATTCTATCTTTATCTCTTTTCTTTCTTAGTATATCCACATTGATACACAGCTCTTTTGATTAATTACTTTCAAAAGAAGCTTTTCCTTACAATGAAAACAAATCATCTTCTTTTAAAAGAATTATTTTATTTATTTGAAAGACAGAGTTACAGAGAGAGGTAGAGCCAGAGAGAGAGAGAGGTCTTCCATTCCACTGGTTCATTCCCCAAATGACCGCAATGGCCAGAGCTGAGCTGATCCAAAGCCAGGAGTCAGGAGTCTCCTCTGGGTCTCCCACATGGGTGCTGGGGGCCCAAGGACTTGGGCCATCTTCTACTGCTTTCCCAGGCCAAAACAGAGAGCTGGATCAGAAGAGGAGCAACCGAGACTTGAACTGGCATCCATATGGGGTGCTGGTGCTGCAGGCTGGGGCTTTAATCTGTTGCAACACAGTGCCAGCCCCACAAATCATCTTCTAACAAATAAAATGTCTCCATACTGTACTACCATCATTATTGTATTGACATAGATGCCCCTTAATGTACGTGGAAGGAGATTTTTAAGTCTTCAGTTTTGTTGCCTGCGTTGTGGCACTTACGAAGCTGTTATCCCATATGAGAGCATATGACAGCAATGCTTGGAGATCAAGTTGCTCCACTTCCTATTTCATGCTAATGTTCCTGTTAGGGCAGAGAAGGATGGTCCAAGCACCTGGACTCCTGTGAGAGACCCAAATTGAGTTCCAGATTCTGGGCTTCAAACTAGATGAGCCCTGGCTGTTTTGATCATTTGGGGAGTAAACCAGCATACAGAAGATCTCTTAAAAAAAAAAAAAAAAAAAAAGATCTCTTTTTGTCTCTCCCTGTCATTCTGTAACACTTCCCTTCAAATAAATAGATAAAATATTTTTTTAAAAAAAATGACTATGACAAGCTTTATTCCCTACTTCATTTCTATTATTTTCTCTCTACTCCCTCAAGGACACTAGCAGAAGAAAAGATGAACAGGAAAAGAAATGACCCCTCATAGACTAGAGCAGAGCTCTTTGTCATAAAGAGGAAGCTCACATTCCTGCCCAAAGTTCATTTTTTCTACTCAAAAAGTATCATGATCTCAAGATCATGGTTTGTAGATGCTAATCCTATACAGATCTGGATATAGCAATACTTATTCTTAGTAGACATAAAAGTGGTAGAAGTTATATTTGTGTTTCTGGGGGCCCAAGATAAATAGAAAAGTTACTGAGTTATCTAAATTGAAATGAGTATTACAGCACCTCAGATATAAATAATAGAAATTGTTCAGTCCACGTCTAGACTAGAGGAGGATGTACTCTCAAATAGTATCAACAATTGATAGACAGTACACTTGAATTTGATTACATTTCTGTACTGATATCTGGGAACAGATTAATTCTAAGCCATTACCTTTAGTTTAAGGCATATGCATAGATTGGATAATTATCTTGCAAAAGTCACCTGCCTATCATAATTGTTACATTTCTTTAAGCCAATGATCCCTGGGTTCATAAGTATGAGAGCAATGGGAACGCACATCTCCGATCTCCAGCTGCAAGGTATATAACCGACTCATGGACCCCGCAGGTGTATAACTGACTTATAGGCCTTCTGATATCAATTAAAATGTTATGGAGTCCCTACACCCGACAGATTTTTCCCAGTCAGGCACTAGCCATAGCAGAGACACCAAGGCTTGTCTGCTCCTGGGAGATAGAGGATTTCTCTGATGAGCAACTTAGGCTTCAGGATTCCCCAGCAGCCTTGATGGAATTTCTTTAGATTAATGGTTCCACACAACTTCCCTTTATCCACTGTGTCCATCCCCTTAAAGAGACCTGCGCTGTTTCCTTCCCCCAGTTCCTTTCCTGTTGCTGTTCTTAGACCTCACCCCTAATCCGTCTCTTGTGTTTTAGCCTCTGCTTCTGGAGGAGCCAGGTTACCCAGCAGAACAGAACTAATTTGTGTGCAGGAACATGGGTGCTTTCCATGGTCAGATGATTCGTATGTTTCACCTCTTTCGAAATGGATCTGTGACCAAAAATCTTAAAAAAAAAAAAAAAAAAGATTCCTTCTTCAGGTCCTGCTCAAATCATTGCTAATCCTAAACCTCAAAGTCATAGAAGATGAATAAAGAATAGTGTGGGATGTACTTCAGCGCTCCCTCGATGTCATTTTGATATTCCAGTTACCTATTCTTATTGACCACATAAAATTATGTTAAATCATATTATTTGTGCTCTTGATATCTGTTCCTGTTCTATTAACATATGACTCCCAAGTCCTTTCATGAGATGCCTTAGCCAATTCATTTATATCTTATATTCCTCTTCTTTTCCAAATTAATTGCTTACAACACATGTCACCTGCTATTTCTGGTATTTATACTCAATATTCTGAATTTATCAAAAGTGGCATTTAGAAAACATTTGCTTTTACTTAAAAAAATGAAAATTATTTTTCAAAACTCATTTGTTCTTTGAAGATCACTGAAAAGGGATTCTTTAGTTTTCTTCTGGAAAAATCAATAATATTTGAAGACAATTTTTTTAAAGTAAAGAAAGCACAAAAGTCTCCAATACTTTAAGCTGTATAACTGGAGGCATACATTTTTTTGTTTTTTAGTAATACTAGAATCCTACAGGAGTGGAATATACAAAATAGAGAATAATATTCAATTATATGGAATCTTTTATTTCATGTCTAATTCTAACAATCACCAATGACGAGGCAGAGCTGGTTTCAAATTATTACTCTTTCAGCCAGCGCCATGGCTCACTTGGCTAATCCTACGCCTGTGGTGCCGGCACCCTGGGTTCTAGTCCCAGTTGGGGCGCCGGATTCTGTCCCAGTTGCTCCTTTTCCAGTCCAGCTCTCTGCTGTGGCCCGGGAAGGCAGTGGAGGATGGCCCAGGTGCTTGGGCCCTGCACCCACATGGGAGACCAGGAGGAAGCACCTGGCTCCTGGCTTTGGATCCTTTGGATCGGCACAGTGCGCCGGCCGTGGCAGCCATTTGGGGGGGGGGGGGGGGGGAGGGTGAACCAACAGAAAAGGAAGACCTTTCTCTCTGTCTCTCTCTCTCTCTCACTGTCTAACTATGCCTGTCCAAAAAAAAAAAAAAATTATTACTCTTTCTTCATTTCTTACTCCTGCAATAATGTTTGATGATTTATATTTTAGTGCATCTACCTAAGCACATAGTCTTCTAACTTCCCTTTTGAGCCAAACAGGTAACATATTCATCTTTTCCCATCTGCTCTATTTAAACACAGTCTGTTCCCTTGTGATTTCTTGTAAACCAAATCAATATTTGGCTCATTAAGATTCTATGATCAAAGTCCTAAGACTCCACGTTGATTTCTTTTATCTATAAACACACCCTCATCATCTTGATTCTCTAATTGCTAAAAGACCTTTACTACAACTCACCATTATACTTTCCAACTGGTTTGAGGCTCCCCATCTCCCAGATTTAATCACACTGCTGCCAATTGCATTAACCTGACAGATTCATTCCTTCTTTAAAACAAGTTCTGTCTCATTTGCAAGGGAGAGTGCATTTTAGAGGTTTAGTTTACAACTGTGCTCCTAGCCTGGAGATGAAGGTCTAGACTCCAGACAAATGTTCAAAAAGCTATTTCAGTCCCTTAGGTCAAGTGCGTGTTTAGATGCAGCTTCCTGGAGTTGGTCTTCCTCTGAAAGCAGTCTCTGCAAACCCTTAAATCTAAGATACACAATTTTCAAGAAAAAAATGATAATGGAACTAATCTTTCAGCTCAAAAAAGTAGCTTAAGCCATAAGAATTAAATTCTCATCTTGGTAGTTGTATAAGCTTCCTTATTTCTCTCAGCCATTCCCATATTGGAATTTGGAGGGGAGCAAACAATTTTTATAGAGCCATAGGCATTAGTTTATCTCTTTAAAGTCATATACAACACAGTAATGAGTTATCACCAGAGAAGGCCCAAAGAATGAAAGTAACAGTAGGCGAAGATGTGCTATGCTTCTTCCAGGCAACAGTGAACTCAGACGTGATGGCAAAGGCAAAGCCAGCTTTCACCTTTGCTCAAGGTAAAGGACTCCAACAGCAGAAAGAAGCCCATGACTGAGCTCCAGAAAGACCGGTGACTTCGGTTTATTTTCACATTATCAAGGAACACAAACGTTAGCAAGTTTAATTTGCTTGTTATGGAGTATAGCTAAAAGATTAAAAGGAATAAACATATGATGGATAACATCATTTTACACACTACAGTTGCTCACATAATTTTAGTCTCTTTATTTTTCCCCTCCCTTATTTCTACCTTCTCCAAAATAACTGGAGATATACACAGCTATTCATTATAAAGGGCAGAATACTTCCAATAAAGGAGAGTCGTGATAAAAAAAAAAAAAAAAAACTTTGAGTTTCTGCTATTGAAGTGAAAAATTTTTAAAAATTATAAATTCTTCTTGATCTTAAACATCAAGTTATGAACCATTAATTGCTTTGTTATTCTTTTTGTGCTACTCTGTATGAAGGACAAACAATATAGGTGAAACCATCCTGATTATAGTGCTTTCTGAGAATAAAAGTATTTGAGTGGGCATCAGTCCAAAGAACATCAAGGCAAAACACGAAACTGAGGGAAGTCGCAGAAGAGAGCAAGACAGCGCTGAAAGGATGTGGAGAAACTGAGAAGCCTAGTGTGAAATTCTGACTCAAGTGAACAAGAACAGAGGTCTGCATGCTTTGAACCAACTGTTTATTAACAGATAAGAAGGAGTATTTGTTGGGTCTATAAATGAAATAACAGAAAGCTGAATAAACTGATGTCAACAATGAGAAGAATTTATATTTGACACTAAATTTTAGCTTTAGCAAACAAATTTGAGGAGAGAGAAGACTGTATTAGTCTCTCTTTGGTAACAGGCATAAATCACTGGTTCAGTAACTGGTGGTTGAGTGAGTGTGCACACGTTGATAAAACATGGTAAAAGAAGTAATTGATCTGAGATTACAGCTTTCCCCAAGTAAGTTAATGGCTGCTAATGTGGGATAAGTAATGATTTTGAAACAATATAAGTCTATATTTGAAATGAATCTACTTTTTTATATTTCTAACCTTGGAAAATCTTTTTCAAAAACATCTCTAAAATATGAATGGAAAAATAACAGTATCATCACAGGATCAATTAGGTAATATATATATAAAGCCTTGATGTCTTACACCTATTAATTAACCAAACATTGGACATTTTTACATGCTATAAGTATATACATTTTAGCAACCTGAAAGCCTAACTCAGAAAATAAAAATACATAAAATCTAGTAAGAAAGTAGGGTGGGTTACCAAGGAAATTATCTGGAAATAAGCTAAAATAAGACAAATTGAAACATGTTTTTCAGTGGTAATGAAGAGTAAGGGGCAGAATTTGAACAGAATGAGTTTCCTTGTAATTTGACCCAACTCACTTTACATTATGTAGATGCCAACTGAAATGCCTTAATTAAATCATCCCAAACAGAGAGGCTGTGGGTTGACTTCCCTGTCTTCCAAACTGGTCTTCAGGGACTCATCTAACCAAATCAACCAAGTCAAAATCTACTTCTGCCTTTTCTCCTCCGGACGCACAGTGATATGGGGTCAACAGTACAGTCAGCAACAGATTGATCGAGGCCTTGGGGAAGTCACATGTCTCTGTGTTCAGAATCCCCAGCTAATTCTCAAGGTCAAGCATGTCTTGCTGCAGTGAGATATTTATTCCTGAGAACATGCTGCCTGTCCTGAAACTTTCTTGAAGATCTGGAAGGACCATTTCCCTAAAGGACATTTTTGCTAGGGAGACCTCATGGTCTCCTGTGTAGTCTTATCAAGAAAAAAAAAAAAAAAACTCATCTGAAAACATGCTTAATTTACCTTATTACTGAAAGAAAATTGCTGCAGTAAAATTTCTGTAGGAGAGACATGCTTTCAGATACCTTCCAGTATATAAAATTGAAAAACTGTTATATGGTTTTCTGAAGATGGGAAGAGGAATTTTAATTAGAAATTGCACATTTTAAAATGCAAAATTCTCTTCTCCTTTGAGATGTGTCCTTTGACAAAACTGTGCTTCCAGGGCAGCTCTGTGACACAGTGGGTTAACGCCCTGGCCTGAGGCACCGGCATCCCATGTGGGCGCCAGTTCAAGACCGGCTGCTCCATTTCCTGCCCAGCTCTCTGCTATGGCCCAGGAAAGCAGTAGAAGATGGCCCAACTCTGTGGGCCCCTGCACCCATGTGGGAGACCGGGAAGAGGCTCCTGGCTCCCAGCTTCGAATCGGCACAGCTCTGGCCATTGCAGCCATCTTGGGAGTGAGCCATCGGATGGAAGAACTCTCTCTCTGCCTCTCCCTCTCTGCCTCTCCTCTCTCTGTGTAACTCTTTCAAATAAATAAATAAATCTTAAAAAAAAAAAAAAAACTGTGCTTCAACAATAACACTTTCCATTAGGTTTCTATAAACATTATTATTACTATATGTGTGTGTGTGTGTTCAAAAAGAAATGAGCCACATATGTTGTTTTTAATTATATTTTATTTCACTTTGGCTCCTCTATAATAAAAACTCAACTGTTTGCATACAGGTGCATTAATTCTTCAGAGTTCATACAACAAATATTAAGCACTTACTCTGTGCAGGAAGCACCTCTAACTCTCTAGAAGACAGCATGATGTAGGAGTGGAAAATGAGTACTTTAAAGACCTGTGACCTTAGATTTGAACTCAGCTTCTGCAATTACAGTCTTTTAATATTTGGTGATTTTACTTGAGCTCCCTAAGCCTCATTCTTCTCATATGTGTAACAACTGAGGGTGCCTTATTGAAAGACTCTCATTGAGAGTCTAATAAAATAATATACAGAGCCTAGACATTCCCCAGTATACAACTTGTTCTCAATAAATGTGGGTCCTCCCTAAGCCCTAGCTGTCAAGTGCTGGAAAGCTTCATGGTAAATGTGTTATAATCTCAGGGGCAGGGATAGCTATTACATTTATAACTCAAATGTGTGCTCCAACATTAATCTTTCCAAAGGCATCCCTGAACTATACAGCCTTGTCAGTTATGCCAAGAAGCACTCAAAGAGTCCCAGTATTTGCTGAGCTGTATTACACCTCATTTGGGATACATCCTAAAGACATATAAAGAATGTTGGCACTAGCAAGTCTAAATACATTCTTCAATTTATCATCAGTTTGTCTTTAGCATTATCTTCAATGTAAAGCACTTTATAAACAAACAGTTCATTCACATACCCCTTGGTGAATGATTTTTGATTATGATTTTTTTGCATTTAAGTGAAACACTTCATCAAACACTGGAGTCTATCCTTTCAATAACCGGGATGATTTCCATCAAATTCTTCCAAGACTATCCTTTCAATTTAAAGGGTGAAAACATCTGCTCGCAGGAAAGCTTTTAATGACCTCCTTAACCCCTCTCATTTCCACTATGATTAATAACATTGTAATTCGCTTCCTTCTGGGCCTAGTATCAATAGTTAGCTCTGTACTCTCACTCCTGTCATGACTGCCTTCCCCAATTTGAACATTTTTTTAACACCTTACTCTTGTTTCTCAGGACCCTTCCTCCTTGTGAAAGGAGCATCCATTTTGCATTCAGAAATTTCAAGAGAACTGTGCTATTTTTAACACCATTCTGCACATTCATTTGATTATATTATAGTAAGTAAATACTCAGGAAATATTGTTGGCTGGTATTTTACTAGCTTAAGGATGAATATTAATGTAACACATGTTCCCTTATACATCTGTGTAAATATAGCTCTTATTCCTCCAGATCATCTTGAACATGTATTAAGTGGGGAAAAAACACTACATTTGTGTTTCCATATCTAGAAAATACTACACAAATAAGTCATGGATATTCTGTTTCTGTCCCATTTGCACCTATCTGGCTCCATTTTCACTCCTGGTTTTACCCTTTTCTAATGCTGGAAATGCCTTCGACAACTCTTTTAATAATTTTCTCAAATCTAACTACTGTCCTTATCTCTGGGAAAATCAGCTTAGACTTTTTGGATTTTGCTGAGATGTGTGAAATGACAGCATCTTCCATAGCACTGATGAAAAGCATCCCATTTCAGAAGGATGTTCTTCTTCAGAAGGGCAGTGATAACAGCTAACATGGGCATTAAAACAATGCAGACATGGATTGCTAGCGAGCAGCAAAGCAGCTGGGTGTGAAATACAGACCCAAGTCAGACTCTGACAATCAATCCCAGACCCCACTTTACAGCTGCATAACCCTGAGGAACTACTTGTAATCTCCAGGCTTCTTTCTCCTCTGTCATTTACAGATATCAACACCATCTACCTCACAAGGATTGTTGGAAAAATAAAACATCATATTTCATTGATATTTCAATTTGAAACACATGGACTTAAAATATTAGATAATTACTAATGCAGAAAAATACTTGGGTTTAACTTTGCCTGGATTATAACAGAAATCAGAACTCCCAAGGAACAAAACCCACAGTGAAAATCCCCTGAGAAATGGGTACATAAAAACCAAAAGACACAAGTGCTTTCTTAACATGTCTCACTAATGAAAAACATTCCCTCTCTATTTCAAGAAAAGCACTACATCCCTGAAGATTCAAGAAAAAGAAATAAGCAGAAACAAAATAGCACCACTCTCCAGGACTGATCCCTAAGAGGGCTTCTTCTGATGCAACCATCAAGCTGCAATCAAAAGGTTAAATGAGCAGTATTGTTGGAAGGAATGAGAACCCACTAAAGGGAACTCCCGCTATGGGCCCTTGAAAATTCATCTCTCAGAAAATGAAGTAAAAAAAAAGTGCCAAGTCTTTTTAATTGATGAATAATTTATGGAGGATCAGCAGGAACATGTATTCAGGCAGCTGATTAAATGCAAAGTATTTTGATAACAGAGAGTTACCATGGCAGGCCTCAGAGGGGAAGGAAAGCAGCCCCTGCCATCAATGCCAGTCCATATATTGATGGATCTTGTCCAGTCTCTTCCAGCTGCCTATTTTTCCCACTCCACTCCCTGTGATCACTGGCAGAAAAAGTTAGCTAGTCTGTGAGTTTCTTTCCCCTGTCAAAATGATAGAGGTTAAATGTGGATAAGAAAGGCAATTAAAATAGATCTGTCACAAGGATGCTATCCCAGGGTGCCATCCTGACTTCCTTCTCCAGCGTGAACTGCTACCGAAGGATGGTAATTGAAATTTGTCAGTGTTGACAGCTGATGACTAATATGGAGATTTTCATTACCAATCCCCCCTGGAATAGGAAGGAGATGAATGCATATTAAACTCCAGATGGAGGCAAATACGGGACAGGGAAACGCAGACATTACCAAAGTTAGCAGTGTAATGACTATTTGGGAGAACTTAAAGACCTCTGAAATTAACTTTTATGAAACCAGAAATTGCACGCTCTTTATTCATCCCCCATCTGTGTAACTTCCTCATTTTCAACATTGCCATTACCCTCATGGCCCACATGTGTTAATATCACATGAAAGCTCAACCAGCTATCCTTTGGCAGAGTGAGTCTGAAAAAAACAAATTCCACTGCATCTTCAGGTTTGAAAATGTTGCCACTTTTCAATAAATACATTCAAGAGTCATTTCTGCCATTTCATCTGCTTTATTTTATATTCTGCTGGCAGTTTGCTTATTTATCAGAATCATTACAATTTGATTAATTATAATATCCAATTATAATTCTACTTAAAGAATCAGAGAAGTTACCTTTAGTTCATATTTTTGCTGAATATACACTCAGCATTCAGTATGCATTGGTCAAGAATACATTCTTGCATAAATGGACTGCTGGTGTATGGGACGGAAAGTATGGGAGCTCCAAAGGTGTGGCACAAGGTCCCACTTAAATATTACCACATAGAAAACTACTACAAACTCAGTGGTTCTATGACTACTCATTCTAACACAAATATCTGTGGGTCAGGAGTTTTGGTGGGGCTTAGCTGGATAAATCTTCATTCTCACATGACACTAATAGAGTTCCCTCAAGAGTACTCATCAAAAAGAAGGATTGGTTTTGAGAATCTAACGTGGACTCACTCACACTTCTGTGGTATTAACTATATATATATATATATATATATATATATATATATAGACAGGCAGAGTGGACAGTGAGAGAGAGACAGAGAGAAAGGTCTTCCTTTTTGCCGTTGGTTCACCCTCCAATGGCCGCTGCGGTAGGCGCGCTGCGGCCGGCGCACCACGCTGATCCGATGGCAGGAGCCAGGTGCTTCTCCTGGTCTCCCATGCAGGTGCAGGGCCCAAGGACTTGGGCCATCCTCCACTGCACTCCCAGGCCACAGCAGAGAGCTGGCCTGGAAGAGGGGCAACTGGGACAGGATCGGTGCCCCGACCAGGACTAGAACCCGTGTGCCAGCGCCGCAAGGCGGAGGATTAGCCTATTGAGCCACGGTGCCGGCCAACTATATTTTTTATTTCCCATATTCTTGATGTTCTCATATCTGGGGCTTTGCTAACCCAGGAACACCGTCCCTCCTAAGGTGAGCTAATTCCTAGAGATACAAAATCACCCCTCTGTGAGTACCTTTCATGTGCAAACCAACCAATCCAAAGTCAAAGTTCTTTGGGGCAACGCTGTGGTACAACAAGTCAAGCTGCCATCTGCAGCACCAGCATCCCCATATGGCTGCTGGTTCAAGTCACCGCTGCTCTACATCAGATCCAGCTCCCTGTTAACGTGCCTGGGAAAGAGTGGAAGATGACCCAAGTCCCTGGGCTCCTGCAACCCACGTGGGAGACACAGAAGAAGCTCTTGGCTCCTGGTTTCAGCCTGGTCCAGCCCCAGTCATTGTGGCCATTTAGGGAGTAAAACAGCAGGTGAGGATTTCTCCCTCTCTGCCTCTCCTTCTCTCTCTGTAACTCTGACTTTCAAATAAATAAATAAATCTTTAAAAACAAAAGTCAACACTCTCAACACTTCCCTTTACCCAACTCTTACATTCTAGGCCAGTATTCTCCTGTTCCGATCACCCATGGCCACGTTCCAGACAATGTATCAACTCTTACACCTCATAGCCTGATGAAATCATTCCAATTAGCCAATCCTAACCCTGTTTGCCCTACTTTACCCATTTCTTCTCATAGAAATCAAAATACAGACCATCATTTATGAATTATCCTCTCTCCTCTGCCTCTTGACCAACTCCAGTGCTTCCATGTATGTCTCTGCACAGCATGGCAATGCACCCTCCTCTCAGTAACTCTCAGTAATAAACTATCCTTGCAATGGCAGTTGCTTCATAATTTAGGAGCCTCACTAAGCCTGAATAACAATAAAATCTACATTGATATTTTAAATGACTGGGGCCATGGAAGGGACAGCTGGCAGGCTTTGTTTGGCTGGGACTATCATGTAGGGTACCCACACAATTTAGGATGGTCACACTTATTACATGACAAATCAAGGGTCCCAGAAAGTGAGTTCTAAGAGATCCGGTCAGAAGCTGCAAGGTGCCTTATAACCTTGCATTAGAATGTTCAGAATGTCACTTTCTCTGAACTAATAAGTCTCAAGGGAGCCTGGATCCAAGGAAGGTGAATTAGAATCCATCAGCCAATGAGTAGTAAAGAATTTTCAACCATTTTTAATTTATTAGAAGCAAATTCATTTTTATCAGCCCTTTACAGAATCCAAATCAATGATCAACACCAGTGGTAGTTCTGAAGGAATTGTAAAGGAAATTGTTTCCTAATTTTGTAATCTCCAGGGGGTTAGGATTTCTGCATGGCACCAGGCCCAGTCATGTCTGATTAGTATACTCTGCAGTGCAGAAAACAAAGAAAATTAAAATAAAACTAAACAAGCATTGATCTTCATTTTAGGGGGTATGTTCTATCACATGCTGAAGGGGACAGTCACACATACATGACACTGTGATAATTATATAGATTAGGAGATAGAAACAATCTCAAGATATATGCAAATACCCCTAACAAGGCATTCGTTTGGGGTGTGTATTCCATCTATTTCTAAACCACATGTTTTCTTTTCTTTTTTTTTTTTTTTTTTTTTTGACAGGCAGAGTGGATAGTGAGGGAGAAACAGAGAAAGGAAAACCACATGTTTTCTAAACGTATATTTGCATTGGGTTATAATGCATATAATTTGCTCTTATTGACCAAAATTACTGTGAATGTGAAAATGATGAAGCTTAAATGTGAGTAACTCAGCTGATCAATCATTAGCATACTAATTGCCTTCTTTTAACCAGGAAGGCTTTCCCTAGAGAACAGCTGGCTAAGAGCTAAGTCTCAGGCCAAGACAATTTTAGTGTTTAGGGGTTAATTCAAGCTCTCATGGAAATGTTGTCACTGCCAAAGCACAGAAGGAGAAGGCAAAACAAGGTATGTTTCATTCCCTTTAGCCTCAACTGTGACAAAAGAAATTTACATATGCAATGAAACATTTTTCAAAAATGTATTGCCTACTTATTTTCCATCAACGTGTGGCAAAACATGAATGTATCCTGAATCCTGTTACATAAAGAGTAATATACAAGCAACTTTCTTACATTTCACTATAAAAGAGCAATCATCCTGGTAGACTACATTCAAGAGGCTATTACTTTCCTATCACTAGACAATTATACTACTTTACATAATCAGTATTCAGGGATGGTATTTTGCTAATAGGCAAAATCCTACAATGACAATTTAAATGGTTAGAAACATGCACGAGATAATTTGGAGTCACAGCTCTGCCAACAGCTAAACAAGTACAGGGGGAATGTCGGCTCTCAAAACGTCAAGAGTGCTGTTGGGGAAATAGCTTGTCCTGTTCCATCAAGGAAACTTGATTCACATCAAGTCAGGAGCTCACTCAAGTCAGCTAACACCATTTCAGGCTGTTACCGGGGAGAATGTGTCTTCATTGGATAACTTCATTGCTCACTAAGAGTGGGAGCATAGAACATCAGATAGATTTTAGACATTAAAGGTGCAAGATTAGACTACAAAAATGCAACTGGCACTGGGGGCCAACATTGTGGAGTAATGGGTAAAGCTGCCAACTGCAATGCTGGCCTCCTATATGAATGCCAGTTTGTGTCCTGGTTACCCCACTTCCAATCCAACTCCCTGCTAATGGCCTGGGAAAGGTAGTGGAAGATAGCTCAAGCATTTGGTCCCTGACTCCATGTTTGAGATCTGGAAGAAGCTCCTGGCTCCTGGCTTTGGCTTGGCCAGCCCTGGCTATTGCATCCATTTAGGGAGTAGACTGACATATACAAGATCTCTCCCTCCCTCCCTCCCTCTCACTCTCTGCTCCTTCTTCTCTCTCTCTCTCCCTATTTAACTCTGACTTTCAAATAAATAAAACTTTTAAAAATCTAAATAAATAAAAGACTGGCATTGAGGCTAGATTCTGCTGCTCATTAGCTGTGAGCTTGGGTGATACCTGTTTGGAGCTCGGATCCTGGACAAGCAGATGCAGAGTCTGACAGGTCAGAGAACAACTCAGAGCCATGTGTTCAGTTAGACCCTGTTTACTCACAGAAACAGTGAGAAATACACAGCAACTAGGCACTATCCCACATGGCAGTGAGGCCAAAAGAAGTGTCTGCCTTCACATTTGTGGCAGTAATCAGACACACACAGAGACATCTACACACACCCACTAGAAGCAAACATCTGCCAGCATCCAATCCACAAACAACTGCATCTAGTTATGCCCCTTGCTGCTTCCATGAGCTTATAGATGAGGCGGCCCAGCCAAGCAGTTGCATAGCAGTTATCATGACATCAGTTGCCTTAGAGGCATGAGGATGGGGGCATAAAAGTGTGGGTACTTAATAAACAGTTTTCGTGCATTTACTTAGCAGATAAGTAACTTGACCTCACTTAAATTGATTCTTCATTTGTTTTAAAAGTAAAACTCAGCTTCTAGAGTTGTAAAGATTTGTATGTAATTGGCAAGTAGTAAGTACTCACTAAAAATTATATTTGCTGTTTAAATAAGGAATTAACATTATTTTGGAGATGATGCATCCCAGAGGAATGGGTTTGAAGGGTCAATGAATCTTTAGCAAATGTGACAAATACTTGGAAGAAATTGCATACTTTTAAAATGGACCTATAACAACAATAAGAAAAAGAGTAAGAATTGCTACCTTATGTATTTTTCAGTAGAGAAGAGGGATGTTTATGAATTTCAACATGTATTCTTAAAGTTTCTCTAAGTGCCAGGCACTGTTTTAATTCCTGAGAATACAACAATGAGTCTAAGTGCCTCCCTGAGAGAGGTGGGCATGGAGGGAGGGATAATGGACATCAGTGACTAATTCATAAATAAATGTGAAATGTGGCACATTTTATTAAAATTAAGAGCAGGTGCTGCCTCGCATACAGTGGGGAGAAGTCAATCCACGTTATTTTTCAGACAATTGTTCTCAGGCTGACTAGTTCAGGGGATTTGGCCCCTGGTTCTGGAAGAGGGATCAGTCTCCTCACATTGGACTGGGAATAGATTAAGATCTGAGGCTATAGCCTTGGGTCACCTGGCTGTGTGCGTGGAGTGCATCCGGTCCTTCTGCTAAGGTGTCCTCCCAGTGCCCACTTCCTTCCAAGCAACTCAGTGCCTTACTGATTTGACTGAGGTCCAGATGCACCACACATCTGGACTTTCTCTGTGTCTATAAAAAATTATTACAAAAATCCAACATAATGAAACACAACCTGATTTTTTTCTTTCTAACAGCCCCTTCCATCAAATCAAGTCCTCGCTTCCTTCGAGTCATTTCCTAAATAAAATTTTGTTTCTATACAGTATTTTCTGTATTTATATTTTTTCAGTGACCATAAATATACCTGTATACAAACAAATTTACATAAATGCATTAACAGCCTATAGCATATTTAGTCTCACATTTTGTTTTGCTTTCCTTCACTTTGTCTCTCCTGCCCAACCATATCACTGCCCCATTACACATATTATTAATGATTCAGTATTATGAATGTATCCATATGAAACTATTATCATCCATGCTTAGAGTCATATATGTAATATGTATGTAATATATATATATGTTGATATAGCCATTTATACTATTTTCAACGTGATTATATACAAATATGATATATCACAGGGACAGAGAAATACTGCTTACAGAAATGGAAGCAAACTTTTCCTTATCTTTCTCTTCTTACTTAACAATATATCATGGATATTCCATTTAATTATTAATGCTTTTACCTAGCATTCCATGATATGGACATCTTTGATGACTGCAGTCATTTTCCCAATGTGAGGTGCTCACTTTTTCTAGGATACTATTCCATAAACAACATCGCAATAAGTACGCTGTCCCTATAATCTTGTGTATTAGCTATTCCCAAGAGGATATCTACTCAGTTAAAAGTCATAATATGTCTTTTTAAGCTTAATAATCAAAGGCAGGTTTTTTTCAAAATAAAAAGCAACCATATTTGGGGAAATATATGTGTATATATATTTCATTATGTATAATTATATATATAATAGATGGGGAATATGCTTTTCTGTCTCTCTGATAATATCTGCCTTTCATATAAGAGAAATAGTTTTTATTTTTAAGAAAGAAATGGGATGTGAGCTTTCCAAGTGGTATCCTAATCACAGTGCTAAGTACCTGCCCTTTCTACCTTCTATCTTAAAGAGAAAGATAAATCCTCCCATCTATTCTTATCAGGGACATAGTAAAAAACCAGTTAACATTTATTTATTAAATATCTCATATGTTTAATGCTAATGTGTGTGATATGTTTTGAAGTAGCACCTTGACAGTAGGGACTCCATTTTGGAGCACTTGAGACTCCATTCTGGGAAAGCACCCCCCCCCCCGCCCCCACTGTGAGACTCTGGTCTGAAACTATGACCTAAAACAGTAGAACAATAGCAGTCCACTACATCACACTTGGCAGAGCATAGACACCCCCTAGCATAACTGTTCAAGCTTGAAAGTAGAAAGGTTGCACCTGGGTTAATGATAAAAATGTAATTTGTCTATGTCCTACATATAATTAAAACCAATACCTGGATTAATGTCAGGATTATAAGATTGTAACTGGTATTGTCAAGATTATAATTGATACTAGTTTCACATAGGTTTTAGGTCAGCTTGACCCCGGTAACCATGTATTCCCCCCTGTTCCTAGCAACCATGAATTCCCCTCCCGATTTTGTGGGTTTTGCCTTTATAAACCCTGTTGCTTTAGGCTTCAGGGTCGAGAGTTCTTTAGGGCATGAGTCCACTTTCCACTGCCGGCAAATAAAGGACCATCAAATTTTATCAATGTGTGGAGCTCCTTTGTTCATACTCGCTCAGGTACAACAGTTTTATATGTAATGCATGCCTATCCAGTCTTTTATGATGCCCAGCTTCTAGCCGACATCTCCATCTGGCAAGAAGCAACCTCTGATCAGCCGTGAGAGGCATTGCTAGTAAGTCACTGGAGAGTTCTCATTAGCTGGTATTCAGCTTCAGAATCCATCAATGGGACACTCCAGCAATCACTTTTCCATAGCTGGCACCTGTTAGGAAGTCTCTTGGCTACTGTGGGTAGACACCCTTTCTGACTTTCCTGTGCATTTGAAATGTGATGATATTTCCTGAGATAAATGCTATGGGCACTAGATTCTTATCTCATGCTAAATCCACAGGGAACCTCTGTTTTTAATCATGTTTTTATTGGAAAAACAAACTTGTGTGGTACCTCATTCACAGGGTTACATTTTTTGATTAACTTTTTCAGATCATAACAGTCAGAAATCAAAGGAAGGAAGAAGCCACATTCTATTTTCCCTTTGGTATGTATGTTTTTCTCTTCTCCTACTTTCTAGCACTTTCTCTCTTTCTTCCTTTCTGAACAAAATAATAAATTTTCATTGTTTAAAAATAATATGTAGCATTTAAAATTTTCTGCATAACACTGAGATGTTCTAAGAAAAAGCAAAATGTTTTTTGAAGTACTTGATAGTCATGAATTAATGATGTTGTTTATACCATCACCACAGGAAATCCAATAGATCCTGGGTGAAAGACAAAACTCTCCTACAGGAAGTCAGATGACTGACATCCCAGAGAGTACAGAAAATTAAAAACCTTGGAGGAATAATTGGCAATCTCTTTTAAAACCTAAGTGTTGATTCTCTTGCTAATAAATCACAAGAAAGTCCAAAGACTGAAATATTGGAGACAAAACAAAAGCCAAAATGACTTCTGGAAATTCGCCTAATAGTGGAGATGTACCTTAGACCAGTCCTCCCTTACACTGCGACTGGTGCTTTGTAGTCTAACAGTCCTGGACTCAAACTCTGCCTGTGTGTGTGATTAACTGCTAACTTTAAACAGGTTACTTTGCCCCTCCTACCCCCTTGTCCTCCTTCTGAGTAGGAGGGGAAATGGTACATTGTCCATGTGAAGCACCCAGCACTGTGCCTGGTGACCTAGCGAGAGCTCATCAGATGTTAGCTTCGCTCCTCCACAGTGGTGTCTTGCCATGAGCCAGAGAAGATCAAGGAGACTGTTTCTGGAATGCAAACATTAGAATTCTTTTACTGGATAACAATTTGCTAAGAGAGATGACTGGGAGGTGCCAATTTTAATATTTGTAGCTGATTTCTATGCACTTCGGTCAGTTTAATAGCCAAAAGCAAAGTTATGGGTTGATTTTCGATGATTCAAATTAACTCAGTTGGAAAAGTGAATTTAGAAGCTTCCATTTCTCACCACTGAATTGTTAGGGTTGATGCTTTCACAGTGAACATTCAACTGCAGCTAAGTTGCTTCCCTTCTCTGGGTACCCACTGTGGGGGACACACATTGTTCACATCGTTGAGAGCACTTGCTCGTAGTTTGGTCCCCAGCAGCAGTAGTCCTTCATGTTACTTAATGGTAAGCTTTCAGACTATCTTCCTTACAATGGATATCCAGACAGGGGAAACAAAACACCCCCTGTTCCTACCACTTAAGCCAAGTTACTTCAATCTCATCTGATGTACACTGTCAGTTTCTATGTAAGGCGATTTGAAAAGGATTTTATAAATTTTAACAAAAGGTAAAGCAGGGCTTCAAATGAGCAAATCCTGTGACCCTGCCAATCTCTCTGATCTCATTCCAGGCCTTTATCTTCTTAACTCATTTTTTAAATATTTTATTTTTAGTTATTTGAGAGGTAGAGTTACAGACAGAGAGACAGAAAGCCTTCCATCTGTGTGTTCACTTCCCAGATGGCAGCAACGACTGGAGCTGGCTGAATCAAAGCCAGGAGCTTCTTCTGAATCTCCCACATGAGTGCATGGGCCCAAGAACTTGGGCTGTCTTCTACTGCTTTCCCAGGCCACTAGCAGGGAGCTGGATGGGAAGACGAGCAGCTGGGGCCAGTGCCAGAGGCGGAGGCTTAGTTTACTACGCCACAGCTCACCGCTCCCCCCCCCCCCCAATTCACTTTCCTACAGTTGCATGGACATGCTTTCCTTGTCTCAAATTTACCAAGCTCTTCCCCACCTCAGGGACTTTGCACATACAATTTCCTCTGCTTGCAAAATTCTTCCCCAGTACTTATCAACTGACCAACAAAAACTGATTTTTTAGGAGAGGGAGCAGTTCTGTATCACTCTTGGAATCACTTCGAAGAACACAGCCTCAGCTGTGTTCCCTCAGTTCCTCTAATAATTTTTATAAGAACCTGATGTCCTGTGTTAAACTCCCTTCATATCTACAGTAGGGCTAGCTTGGGGTAACAGTTAAGATTCCACCTGGGACACCTGCACCCCATATTAAACAGCCTGGTTTAAATTCTTGGCTCTACTCCCAGTTCTGGCTCATGTTGGCTCTGCTTGAGTCTCTGT
Organism: Lepus europaeus; assembly: GCF_033115175.1. Taxonomy (NCBI): domain Eukaryota; kingdom Metazoa; phylum Chordata; class Mammalia; order Lagomorpha; family Leporidae; genus Lepus; species Lepus europaeus. Next base: position 19,542,884 of record NC_084848.1, read on the forward strand.
CACTCATATGAAAGAGTCAGACTAAGTTCTCAGCCCCCTGCTTGGGCTTGGAACAACCTCAACTCTTGTGTGCTTTGGGAAGTGAACTAGTAGATGAGAGTTTGTTTTTTTTGGGGGGTTTTTTTTTTTTTTTTTGACAGATAGAGTTAGACAGTGAGGGAGAGAGACAAAGATCTTCCTTCCATTGGTTCACCCCCCAAATGGCCGCTACTGCAGGCATGCTGCGCCAATCCGAAGCCAGGAGCCAGGTGCATCCTCCTGGTCTCCCATGCGGGTGCAGGACTCAAGCACTTGGGCCATCCTCCACGGCCTTCCCGGGCCACAGCAGAGAGCTGGACTGGAAGAGGAGCAACCAGTACTAGAACCCTGTGCCCATATGGGATGCCAGTGCTGCAGGCAGAGGATTAACCAAGTGAGCCACGGCACCAGCCCCGAGAGATTTCTTCCTCTCTGCATTTCACACAAATAACTAAAAAATAATAAAATTTATAAAAACCTACAGTGGATCCTGTTTCCTGCATTGAATCCTGAACAATAAATACAGCAAGGAATCAACTGACCACAAATTTGCTTCCCAGTCTATTTGTCTTTGAAATCACCTTTTTTACTCTATCATGATATATATTATTTTTCTTCTTAATAAAAGCAAATTACATCGTCTCTTTATTTTCATGACAATGTATGGAAAAATCTATTTGAAAGATGGGTTACAATATGGAAGTCTGTAACAAAGAGTCTGTCCCCACTCTTCACATTCATGGCTGACAGTTTAATTCTCCCCTCTCCCTTCCCCTTCTGCTGCATATCGGGTCAAAGTGTTAATAAAGCCTCGGTCTCCCTCTTTTGCATCTGTTAGGATACTGAAACCACTCGCAGGAGCCCTCACCCTGGCTCTACCCAGAAAATCATCATAGAAACCCCAGGCCAGCTTCCTTTGTTCTCCAAAGGCATTTTAGACAGATAGGGGCCCTGACATCCTCTCCCCAGAAATCCTCACTCTATGAGTAATGAGCCTTCGCATATTCTCTTGCTGTGCAGGTGGCATCATCCTAACAAACTGCTTTTGTAGAGTACAACACTCTTCATAGACAGATGATGTCATAGTCCTAGAAACAACAAAAGAAGGAAACCAAAGAAAAGGTACGTGAGTACCTGATCTCAGTGGAGATAAACCTGACTCACAGATAAATTTTCTTCAGACTAAGCAGTTTTATTTGAAAAACGTATTCTTAGGAATATATGTGAAACATGTAAGCATTAAAATCTTCTATATGAAATCTGGTTCTAGCTTCAACCAAAATGCAATTATTTCCCACATTCAAACATTTTCAAAAATAGCCATTGTGTTAAAGAGCAGCTTTCATGCACAACGAATGTGAGGCTGTTAAATATTTTAACTACTGAGTGACTAAGAATTTAATATTTCAGAATTAAAACTCATCGATTATTGAACTTCTGCAATCTGGTCATTATAAATAATTAATGTTAATTTCATGGAATCTTTTTTTATTTTTGAAACTAAGAGTTGCACAGAGACAGAGAGATCTTCTATCCTCTGATTCAATCCCCAGAGGGACACATGGCCCAATGCTGGGCCAAACCAAAGCCAGGAACCAGGAGCCAGGAGCCAAGAGCCAGGAGCTCCCTTCTGGTGTTCCACATGGTGGCAGGGGCCCAAGCTGCCCTTTCCAGGCCAATAGCAAGGAGCTAGATCAGAAGTGGAGCAGCCAGGACACAGACTGGCACCCAAATGGGATACCAGTGTTGCAAGCAGTGGCTTTACCAGCTATGCCACAATATCAGCCCAAGAAGTTGATAAATTAAATAACCTACGCAGGTTATCAGTGTTACAGATAACACAGCATTTAAGGGTAGCTTTGAAAGAAGATACTTCCTCTCCATTCAAGCTATTTATCTTTTAACAAAATGAAAATTTTAAAACAATCACAAAACTTTAGACTCAGACCATTTGAAATCTTAATCTATAATGCCTTAATTACAAAAAAGGAAATGAATCATAGAAGTTATGAATTCAACAGCCTAAGTGAAAACACCAGTGTTGTGGGGGCACTGGATCTTCTAACCATCAAGCGAGTGCTCTTGCCCCTTAAATATTTCACTAGGAATTCTGATGGGAAGCCAACAGTGCTGGAAAACGTACACTCATGAGTTTGTTAACGGGTTCACTGCTAGTCTAGGTGTCTCCATTGTTTCAGGGAAAAAGATACTCTCTCTGGGACTTTTGTAACTTTATTATTTATTCTAAAACCAAATTTATTTATTTATTTATTTTTTGTTGGGTTTAATCATCTTTTTCTGAATGATGTCTTCCAGCTTTAAGGAAATTCATTAGTTTTTGTACTTCTAAAATAGAAGAAATTGGAAATCTGACCTCACTAGATCATTGAAAAGATTAAATAATATATATATATATATACATATGCACAGCATTTAGAATAAATCCTTATGTTTCATAGAAGAAAAATAAGCATTTGCCACTATTATTAGCAGAAACTGAAAAGAAGTCTTCCAACTCTTCTTTTCTCTCTACTCTGCCCATTGTTGGGAGATTCTGAGAGTATTGCCATATTGTCACACCACTCTGGCTTTTCCATTTATAAGCTGTTAAAAACAATACTTAAAGATGATTTTCAGGCTTGATGTATGTTTGGTAATTGTTAGTCATTGAGTCAGATTAGGTTTTGTTTCCCTAAAATTCACTCAAGTTGTTTACATTCTGATGTCTTGTTGTCAATAGTTGGTTAAGGGTAAAGACCTATTCTGATAGCATCTGGAAGGTGGGGCCGGTGGGAGGTCTTGGGTCAATGGGGGCTTGCTCTTGGAGGGTGGTTTTTATAACAGGTTTATATTCAATTCCCACCTGGGTTCACTCACTCCTTCCTGTCCCACTAAATGATCATCCTCTGCATCTATCATGAACAGCCTTGACCAGATGTTATACAATGGGGTTGCTTGACCCTGTGACCCCAGGTTCTAAGCGGAAATAAACATTTTCTCTCCCAAAGAAACTCCTCTAATTAGTTTAAAGTAACCAAAATCAGACTAATACAATTTGCAACTCTTTGTTGCTGAGTAATGCGAATTATATATTAGGAAAGATTAAGGAAAAACCCTCACATAGAACAATGTTAAAATATGTTTTAAAGATTATAGTGGTTTTATTTAAGCATAGCTTTAAAGAATAGAGCGCTGAGACCTTAATACTTTAGTTGCAATTTAATAAACATATGTTATAAATGACTATTCCAGAGGGAAATAGAAGATGAGAGGAAGTTCAAGGTCAGCATTTATCCCAAAGGGTGTTAAGTCATGCTGTAAATTACATCAACACAGAAGCATTTCAATATTTACCTGTGCTATTAGTGAGAAATATAAGGATAAGTTTATCACAGCTTTAAACTTTTAAACACTGTCAATTTTTTTAAAATTAAAGTTAATTTAATAGGAGGATAAAGTTGAAAACCTTTTAAAAATCTTTGTTACTGACCTTTATCATGCAAATTATAAAGTAAGATTTGCATATAGTGTTTTATGCATGTCTGAAAACAAATCAAATCTTTTTTTATCCTGCTGAGTCTTCTGTTTTTCCTGATTGGAGTAAGGCCTAAGCCTTACCTTTTATTGTTTCATAGTATGCATTTTAATTATGCATTAATTATTTTTATGAGAAAAGCTAGGCTATATAGGACTTGCTGCAAATCTTAGAGTCCTTAGGGAGAAATGCATCTGAGAGGAATATTGATCTTTGACCTCCCTTGTATAAAGAGAAGCACAGGAGGTCTGGGCCAGTATAGGGGTGGGGTCTTTACATGGAAAGCTTACTGGGGTAAGTCTCATTGTTCTATTTGGAAAAAAGTTGGGACATCTAACAGTCAGAGGTGGTCTTGAAACAAGTTCTTAGACACTGGGAGTGTAACTAATTTCTTTCTCTCTCTCCTCCCTTCTCCTCTGTGCAGGCTCACTCTTCACTCAGATCTCCCCTTCTCACTCCCCAGCATCAATTTTAGTTTAATACAGTGTTGTCTGTGCCTTTAAATTGAGCCTTGGCTCCGTGCTGTGAAAGGCAACATGCAGGACAGCAATGTAAGGCACTGACTATAGAGCTAAACATTCTGGGTTTAGCTCTGCCGTTTGCCAGATGTGGATCTTGGTAATTCATTTAACTTCTCGGGGCCTCAGTTTCTATATATGTAAAATGGTGATTAAAAAAAATAACACTTTCCTTGTGAGAATGTTGTGAAGACCTTGAGTTAATGTACTGAAAACATTGTAGACACTTGCTAACACATAGTAATTGCTATGTAATATTTATTTTTTTACTATTCTCATGCACCTAAGCCTGAATTGCTTCAGAGTAACCCTAAGATTCAGACAGTAGGTGGACATCGGGCATAGTGGTTAAGACAGGAGTCACAATTCCATTCCCCACTCTTGCTTTCTGCTAAGGCAGAACTCAGGTTGTGGTAGATAATGGTTCAAACATTTGGGTTCCCGCCACCCATGTTGGAGACACAGGCTGAGAGCTCAGTCCCAACTTTGGCCTGGTGCAGAACTGGATGTTACAGGGATTTGGTAAGTAAACACCAGATAGGAGATTTCTCTCCCACCTCCCTCCCTCCCTCCCTCTCTCTCTCCCTCTTTATCTCTCTCTCTCTGCCTTTCAAATAAATAAAGTTTCAAAATGAAAAGAAGTAGGAGGAATATCTAATACATGGGGCATGAACTTTTTAACAACAGTTGCTCCCAGGACCTCAGTGATCAAGAATAATTTCCTGCCTTGGACAGAGGACAGAAATGACTCTCTTTAGAACAGGGAACAAATGTGGAAGGGGCCATAAGGCAGCTAGAGAATCAGGAGGCTGGTCCTTCCACAGGTTTTAAATTCATGGGACATTGTCAGGGAGCTCAGGACTTATAAGTTAGATGGGTGATTACTTGCTATAACAACAGCATAATAAACCACCCCAAAAGTCTGGATCTTAATCCTCAAATATGTTTCATTACATAGCAAAAGGAACTCTGCAGATGTAGTTAGAAATCTTGAGATAAGGACATTTTCCTGGGTTAACTAGGGGTATTTCAAAATGTATTCACAAGGTCCTTTGAAGGGAACCAGTGAGGCAGCAAGATTTGAAGATGCTTTGCTGCTGCCTTTGAAGATGGAGGAGGGAGGCCACAAGCCAAGGAATGTGGACAGCCTCTAGAAACTGTCAATTTGCTGGATTGTTGACCCATCAAGCAACGCATTGGACTTTTAAGCTCCTGAACTAATATAATCAATTTGTATTGTTTCAAGCCAGTAATTGACTATAGCAGCAATAGGAATTAATACACTCATCCATTTGTTAGTATGCCTTGTGATCTTTTGTTGTTGTTGCAAAGCTTCATCATTGTATGTGGCTACTCTGAAGAGGCTAAGGAACCAAGATTCTAGGCTTGGGGTAGATCTGAAATCAACTTTTTCCTAACCTGTGTTCTACATATCTCCTGTTACCTCACTGTCCTAACACTTCAAGAAAAAATTCGACATCATTTACAAGATTTGCTTGAAACTTACTTATAATGTTATCTGTTGGGTAGATAAATTCTTTTAAGTGGCAATAATTAACATTTTTAAAGCTTCCTATGCAACAAGCACTATTCTTTCTTCACAACACAAATTATCATTTGTTCCTTTTAATTACAATCACACTTTTTTTTAAGACTCACTTTATTTGAAAGAGTTACAGAGAGAGGTAGAGACAGAGAGAGAGGCCTTCCACCTGCTGGTTCACTCCCCAGATGGCCACAAAGGCCAGAGCTGCACCAATCTGAAGCCAGAAGCTAGGAGCTTCTTCCAGGTCTCCCATGTGGGTGCAGGGGCCTAAGGACTTGGGCCATCTTCTACTGCTATCCCAGGCCATAGCAGAGAGCTGAATTGGAAGAAGAGCAGCCAGGACTAGAACCAGCACACAAATGGGATGCCAGCGCTTTAGGCCAGGGCTTTAACCCACTACTCCACAGCACCGGTCCCTACAATTCCACTTTTTAATATCCTTATGCTCCTAGGCAGGTAAACTTTTAAGTCATTTTTTAAAAATAACATTTAAAATCTCTGCCTCTTGCTAACAGAAGAGATATATTGAAATCAAGGGAGCTCTCTTGACTCCATAGTCATGTAAAGCCAAGGCTACTCCAGTAGATCAATTGTCTTTATGTAGTACCAGGAGTCTCTGATGGAAGATTCAGACCATTTTGTGGGGTATCTAAAATGTCAACTTTTTGCCGTATCTGTGTTAATCAAGGGTCAAGAGTTTGGAGAACAAAATTAATCTGTTAGCTCATATCTCATCCCATTATAGCAAGATATTTGGTACCGAGCTTGCACTTTCATTGTTCTACTTCCCTTTGTTCATATTGCTCTCTCCTTGCCCAATCCCTTGATCTGTGAGCTATGCAGCAGAGCAGTGATCAATGACCACAACCTTCTGCTCCAGTGAAGCATCCCCTAACTCATGCTTCATCAAGAGTTGAAACGTGTGGTTCTGTCAAGTACGAAGAACACAGAGTAAAGGTATAAATAACAGGAGAGACAACATTAACCCTGGAAAATGCAGAGACCTCCATATCTGAAGAGGAAATCCAACATATCTGCCTTATAACATTGAGAACGTTAGGACAATGTGATGATTTTATGCAGTTCAATCCAACAACCATTAATTGAGACCTTACTCTGGGCAAAGAATAATGATAATTAAATCACACATAGTATTAAGGAGACTGTGACATTGTGTTGATAATAGATACTAAAGAATTAACCAAACTAGAAGGGGAAAACCTTAAAAAAATTGCCATGGGGATATGAGTAATACTAATTACAGTAATTTATGGGAACTGCTTATCAGTAATTCCTAATTATTATGCAGCACAACATGATTATGCACGTTATTAAATGTGCATATGAGGGACTTTGGTGTATGTTGCATTAGATTAGATTAAAACAATGAAATATAAACATGCATGCTCAGTCTTCATAATGGGTTACTCATAGAATAATTTGTCATCTGCTCACACTTTTTAAAAAATTATTGAAGAATGTTTAGCCCATGAATATGACAGTCTGGAGCTTTTCTACCAAGGCAACTATAAATTGATTAATGTACTTGATTTTTCTAAAAAAGTCCTTTATCATTGCCATCAAGAATTGTGTGTATTTTTCTCTCAGTTTTTTTTTATAAATAAGAAAATTTGTAAAATTTCCATATTCTATTATTCTATTCTAGAATAAATGCAACTCTCAGAGGCATATTATCTTGACAGTCAACAGATGGGATGAGATGGACAGAATGAATCAGAACAGCTCCATGCAGAAAACCAATTGAGCCAGCCAATTGTAAATTAGTTGTCAATCAGTTATCAAGATGACCATGTCCAATTACTTAGAGATCATTTAAAACAACAGAATAGGATGGTGTCAGTGTTTATGTGGCTAAACCATGCACAAGGTAGCATTTATTTTCCACTCCAAAAATACATTAGGAACTTCTCTTACAAAAGGATTTCAAAATAAAGAACAGCCCCAATTCTACAAGACCAAATGCTGATTCAGTTCACTCATTATTTCAACCAAAAATATTAAACATCCATCATGTGTCAAGCACTATGCTACACACTGAAAATGCAGGAATTCATACCTTGTACTAGGAGTTTCTGTGAGGTCTTCAGAGATGTGATAACAAACTCACTATACTCCTTTCATGCACATGACCCTTGTAGGATAAAGAAGAAATCAATGTGAATATTTAACTTTTGAAGGCTATAAAAGAAATTGAGTCTGGACAGATTAAAACCCATGCAGGGTAGGAATTTGATGCAGTGATTAAAGATACTACTTAGGACACCCACGTCTCATGTCAGAGTGCCCCGGTTCAAGTCCCAGTTCCTCTTTCAATCCCATATTACACTAAGGCACACCTTGTGAAGTGACAGGTGCTGATGGGTCAAGTAGTTGGAATGCTACCATTCATGTGAGAGTCCCAGATTAAGTTCTAAGCTTCTGGCTTTAGCCTGTTTGGGGCATTTAGGAAGTAAACCACAAAATGGAAGATCTCTCCTTATCTGTATCTCTCTTTCAAATAAATAATAATAAAATAAACATTTAAAAAGGTATATATCTGCTCCATATTCCCACACTATGTCTATGACTTCATCTCCATGACGAAATTCTGGGAGCTGAGGTGCACCAGCCGATGCTACTGCCAGCTCTCTTTTCTATTGCATGAATCCAACAGCATTAGCAGCAACACATAAAGTCCCTGAAACGTAAGTTATGGAGACATAAAAGAATGTAACTTTTGTCTGAATCTTGGGAGCCAGATTAGAAAACTGTAACTCTTCCTACCTTTTCTCTCCCTCTGCATTATCAAATCCATCTCTAATAGATAGGCAATTCTAGCCATCAACCCCTGCTTCAATCAATGTGCTAATGAAAATGAGCCCCTGTATGTCTAATATTCATCCCATTGTTATTTCTCATTGGGATCCAATTATTAGAAACTCTAGTCCTATCCTCCTTCCCATTACCAGGACTTTCCTTCATCTGGGGCTGCCATTTTGACTTTTGGGACCTAAGTGTCAGCCTCCCTTTCAAATACTGCTCCAACCTGATCATAAATGAAAACTGATTTTCACATGTTGGGAAGGGGGGGGGGGCTGCTTCTTGCAACCCATTTCCAGGAAAGCCATTTATGTCACTCAGACACCCAAGGTACCAAAATATGTCAGTTTAATTCTCATCACTACTGCTGCTGCTAGAAATGGACCAAGGATGACCACAGTGTCCTCAGGGGTATGAGAAGACATATATATCTCCTCGTGTGTATGTGTATGCCAGATTGTGTATATTTATTACTTCTATCATTTTTATGAGAATCTGTGGGGTGTGGTGGTGCGTTCTGCAACATTTGGCTGACCACTGATCCATTTCTGAATGTCTTTTCTCATTTGAAGTCAATACCTTCAATCTCTATGGATTCACTAGGTTTGACCATGCAGTTCATGCCATGTACAAAGGTACCCCCTTCCGTAGGAGCCAAAACTCAAGCTAAAGTACTATAATCAAGAGTCTGAACTCTAGTCCAAGGCAGTATTAAGATTCTGAATCATTGGCCGGCGCCGTGGCTCAGTAAGCTAATCCTCTGCCTTGTGGCGCCGGCACACGGGTTCTAGTCCCGGTCGGGGCACCGATCCTGTCCCAGTTGCCCCTCTTCCAGGCCAGCTCTCTGCTGTGGCCAGGGGGTGCAGTGGAGGATGGCCCAAGTTCTTGGGCCCTGCACCCCATGGGAGACCAGGAGAAGCACCTGGCTCCTGCCATCGGAACAGCACGGTGCGCCGGCCGCAGTGCACCTACCGCGGTGGCCATTGGAGGGTGAACCAACGGCAAAAAGGAAGACCTTTCTCTCTGTCTCCCTCTACTGTCCACTCTGCCTGTCAAAAATTAAAAAAAAAAAAAAAAAGATTCTGAATCACACGAAGGCAATGAGTGGTTAGTTGTCAACTTGCTGTTAAGCCACATTCTATTTATTCTTGCTATCATTTTCTGAACTCCTCTAACTTACCCAATCATCGTTTCTCTTCCATCACTTCCTCTATGACTACTGGTGGTAATTTCATATTTGTGTCAATGATCACAAAAATGCCAGCCTCACAGATTCTTAATTTCCAGAATTCTATCAACCTTATGTTCATTTCATTAAATTGGTCATATCTTCTAGCTAGTAATTATTTGACATTTCTCAATCTCTAAGACATGAAATATGGCCAGGCCTTTTATCTTTTCACTTCCTCAACTCACTCATTGAGTTGTTTGTATTCTTCCTCTTTATCACTAGATAAAGCCTTCCCTAACCTCTAAAATGCATGTGATTCCTTTCCAAATTATCTTGCTTTCAGTCAGCCACTTCATTCATTGTTGACACTCAATGGATGCTCATATTTTTTATTTTTTGTTGCACCAAATTTTCAAACCCTAAATAGACTACACTGGCCACATGTGTATTCTACACAGCATTCATGTGCCCAGAAAGTCAAGTGTTAGTGGGGAGAGTTTCACAGTCAGTCCTGTTGAGTCTACTTTGTTACAGTCTCCAATAGACTTTTGGTTTTCCTTCTTAGCAACTTGTTTTCACTGTATTTTAGCAAGACTGCACATTTAAAACTTGTATCTCTACTTCCCTCAATCACAGAAAGGGATAATATTGTGTTTAAGTGTAATATAATATTAGTACATTATAAAGTAATATAAATTACCTAAGCTAATGACTTGCCCATCTTGGGGTATTGATAAATATTTGTTCTTTTATGCTGATGCAGGAGTGAACCCCAGAAAAGTATAAAATGCTTTCCAACTGGTAGATGCTTCCAATAAAAAGAATACTGATTCACCAAGCATCATTGAAAGATACAGAATATCGTGGTAATAATTACCAAGTAGGCAGGCAAGTAGGCAAGTATACTGAGACTTCAGAAGAGTTTTGAGTATCTACAAGAGTATTAAAGATTGCTAAAATGGCAAGGATGTAACTTGTTCATTCTCTGTATTCGCTGTGCATGTCTATATCCTTTCCCCTTAAACAAGGATTCATAAACATTGCACTTATTGGAAGCTTTTTATCAATCATCACTACACTGTCATAGCAAATCTGCATCTGCTATCTTCTCCCATCCCTACCTTAAAATAACTCTCCACTTCAATCTATGTTTTTCCTTCTCCCAACTTCGACAGAAATAAAAATAATACCTTTGTCATTAACACTAAAACTTTTGGGATCAGTGCTGTGGCATACACAGTTAAGCCACAGCCTGCAGTGCCAGCATCCTATATGGTCCCCAGTTCAAGCCCTGGCTGCTCCACTTCCAATCCAGCTCCCTGCTAATGTGCCTGGGAAAGCACTGGAAGATAGCCCAAGTCCTTGAGGCACCTGCCACCCAAGTGGGAGACCAAAAAGAAGCTCCTGTCTCCTGGCTTAGGCCTTGCTCTGTACTAGCCATTGTAGCCATTTGGGGAGTGAACCAGCAGATCTTCCTTTCTCTCTCTCTCCCTCCCTCCCATCCTCCCTTTCCCCCCATCCTCTTCTCTGTCTCTGTCCTTCAAACAAATAAACAAATCTTTTTTTAAAAAAAAAAGACTAATACTTTTATTTATTTTCATCCCAATGCCCTTCCCAGACACTACTATCTGCAATCTTTTCTTCCCCTCCCTTTGATCCTTTCTGTGAGTCCATAGGGTTTATTTTAACCACTGTTTGATGTTTTAAATGTTCTGTGCTTCATGTAATTCCAAACAGTGATTTCCAGTGGCTTCCTCCTCTGTGAAGACATGTTTTATCCACAAGTTGACAGAAATAACTTCATCTCTTAAAATAATCATAACACTCCCCTCTCACATTTTTATGTGGCTTTTAAATCACAGATAACTACACAAAAGATACAATAGAAAACCTCTGCAATAGATGAGGTTCTTTTAAAAATAGATCGTTGGTGATTGATCTCAATAATTGCAAATAGCAAGCATTCAATCTAATTATTGTCAGGACCAACTTCCAATTATATCTCACTGAAAATGCAAACGGATGGTAATTTTGTTGTGGACTTTAGGTCCCTGGCATTTATTTCAGGTTCTTCCTTCCACACATGAAAGAATTCAAATTAGAAGCATAAAGATGTGCAAGGAATTGGATTTAATCAAAGCAAAGGAAACACAATGTCCAGTTTGGGGAAAAAAAGGAAATGAGCAAACAGCCAAAACACAAAAGGATCTCAGACAAAGGAAAAAGAAAAAAACTCAAGAAAGGAAAATACCTCAACAAAGAAAAAACTCCCTGTGCAAAGTTCAGGCTTTCTCTTTTTACTATTGAGAGTCATACTGGGTGATGCCTGGGATGTGACTTAATTGAAGATTAAAAGGCGGGATTTAAGGTGGGGTTTGAGTGCCCTTTTCTGGAATTATCAGAAGCCTCAGAGTGTCAGGTACACAATGGAAGTGGGAGTGTCGCCTGTGTCATTATAATGACATGATGATGACCCTAAAGCCATATTGGATATTTCTATCTAGTGCTTATTCTATTTTTGCAACATGGAAGAACCGTGGTTTTGACTACAAAGGAAAGAGTGCAGGGGCTTGGTGCTGCACCAAAGGCAGTTTCCGCCTTTGCACAGGAAGGAAGTCTTAGATGAGAGCACAGAAAGGGGGTTTTCCTGCAAGTATGCAGGGGCTGACTGGAGTCGTCCTATGGCAAGGAGGCAGATCACACGGAGGCCATCAGATCCCAGATTCCCTGGAGCTGTCAGTCAGAGGCTCACAATGGCATACGTGTTGGCTGAGGTGTCCAACAATGGTGCAGCTGGGACTGTCAGAACTCAGCTCCTTCCTGCCATTAACACTACCTACTTTCTCACATCCATTTGGGTTAGATAATGAGAGCTTCTCCAAATGTTTCCCATCTTTCCCTACGAATTGATTCACTGTTTTGAGTTCTGAGGTAAAAAGATAAATTTAAAAAAAATTTAAAAGAAAAACCATGACACTTACTTCTATTTCCTTATTTTAAATATAAACAGGTTGAAAGGTAAATTGTCAAATAAGAAGCCACACTGGGGCAGCTTTGAAAAAATGCTTAATTTATCACCCGATTATTGAATAGAATCAAATTTGGATAAAGGATATTTTCCAAGGCTATGATATATGTCATTTAACAATTATATCTGGGACTTTCAAATTTAGAACTATACTAGATAAATCCAATTAACCACAATAGACATAACTACCCTCAAACAGTTAAATGACAGTAAAATTTCAAATCTACACATGGAGACACATTATGAAATTTGTATATCTCCCAGACACCAAATGAAATTAAAGAATGATCTCAATCCTTTGTAACTGACTGCTTTTCTGTATCTACTCTTCAGGCTTAAAAGCTAAAAGTTCATGTTTTCTTAATATTTTCTCAACTTTTAATATATATCTAGGGGAAAGCAAAGCTGATAAGAATCAAATATATATTTTCTTATTTTTATTTTTTCTAAGGAAACAAACATGACAGAGTTTAATAGCTTAGTGAATAAGGGAAATAAATGCCAGCCCAGAAAATATTGGATCCTCAGTAATATCTGTGATAAGCTCTCATGCCTGTGATTCTCACAGGCCAGTGAAGAATTTTTTAGAGTTTACTGACTAGCAAGGGGATCTAAATGATAATGATGTGCTACCAGTCGCTTTGAGATATAAAAGTGTAAGAAAAACACAAATGACCTGAACTAGGTCAACTGAAATTTTATAAGAAAAAATTTGAAATAAATTGAGTAAAAGCTGTATATAGAAATTAGAGTGCTAAAACAAAACCATTCATTCTGCTCAGACTGTTACTCATTTTCAATCTGAGAACCAAGGTCATTGTGGGTCCATTTATTCTTATGCTTGTAATTTCGGAGTTTATTCCAAAAATGAGAACATTTTCCAAGTCAAATAATGTTTGAATGTAAATATGAAGAATCCTTCAAAAAGTTCATGGAAAAGTCACATTATGAAAAATCATAGCATAGATCTTGAATTTTTTTGCACCACAATAAACTGTAATTCCATTTTCCATGAATTTTTTGAAGTACTCTCATATCTGTACATCCCGAGCCACTAGAGCCCAGCTAAAATCTTAAAATAGATTAAAAGCAAAGTGTAAGTGTTGGAATCTGGAAGCAATTGTGGGTTTGTTACACATTTGAGCTCCCGGGGCCAGCACTGTGGCATAGCTGGTAAAACCACTGCCTGTTGTGCCAGCATCCCACATGGGTGCCAGTGCAAGTCCCAGCTGCTCCTCTTCCAATCCAGCTCTCTGCTATGGCCTGGGAAAGCAATAGAACATGAGCCAAGTCCTTGGATCCCTGCACCCGCATGGGTGACCTAGAAGAAGCTCCTGGCTCCTGGCTTCCAGATTGGCACATCTCTGGCCATTGCAGCCAATTGGAGAGTTAACCAACAGATGGAAGACCCCACCAACTTCTGCTTCTCTCTGCCTCTCCTTCTCTATGTAACTCTTTCAATAAATAAATAATTTCAATAAAAATAAATAATTCTTTAAAAAAAAAAAAAAAAGCAAATTTGAACTCCCATTGCCAAACACTGCACCAGTTCCTGTAACAGGAGCATGCAATGATGGCTTCCTGTTGTGGCAGAGGATGTATAAAGCCCGTGGATGACAACATAAGGAAGAATCCGAACATAACCCTATCTGCTACCTGCAGCAGAGCATCAGGAAAGCACAGGAAGAGCTCCGAATCAGCAGCTCCTCCAAACAGAAAATTCTACATGGATGAAATCGACTTAAAGATGCAGTGTATGGCCCAAATCCCGTGCCTCTTCCAAGAGAATATTGACCCATGAAAGCTTAAAGGTTAATAAATGAAAACAAGTGAACAGAACTAAATATTCACGATGGACCAGCACCTTCTCCACTCCTCACATTTCCTCACAAGCAGTGCTCACTCTTACCACCGCTCTCCTTGCCTTTGTTGGCTCTGCCTCCTCCCCAGGTGAAGTGACTTAATTGATCAGGGGGTTGATGAAATGGGCCTGCTCAAGTCCATGTTCTCTTTCTGTACTGAGAATGAACTAACTATAGAAAGCACGTTTCCCTCTCCTTCAAATAGATAACAAACTGTATTTTATTATAAAACAATAAACCTATACATATTTTCTTATTTTTATTTTTTCTAAGGAAACAAAAATGACAGAGTTTAATAGCTTAGTGAATAAGGGAAATAAATGCCAGCCCAGAAAATATTGGATCCTCAGTATTATCTGTGATAAGCTCTCATGCCTGTGATTCTCACAGGCCAGTAAGAATTTTTTAAGAAAATAGTATCTTAGAGGATAAAATTAGGTATATGGCATATGCTCATGTTGAAAAAACCACATATAGCTCTGCAGTCGTGATTTGTGCACTTTCCTTTTATGTATGTTTTATTTCAAATAAAAGCTCAAAGTATAAAATATTGTTCTGTCTCAAAGTATAAATCAGAATCCAAAATTTAAGATGTGACATCAAAAAATGTGGTATTGGCTATAATTAGAGGTAAATCCACAACTGAAATTCTTAAATGTTTAGAGAAGAATAAACTGAGAACTTAATCAAAGAGGCTATAAGAACAATACTAAATAAAAGTCTAGCTAAAAAGGAAAGAAAGGATTAATAAATCCTTACATAGAAATAAATGAATTAGGAAACTTTATGCAGCACAACCAATGTATTTGGTTGGTAAAAGTTGGTTCCTTGAAAAAAGCCAATAACCAGAAAAATCACAACTGATCTTACTATTAGATAGATAGATAGATAGATAGGAGAGAGAGAGGGAGAAAAAAAGAAACAGCAAAAAAAAAAAATAGCTACCATGAAGGATTTTAAAAGGTAAGGAGACTTCTAAATCACACATAAAATAGATATATCTTTACTGGGGAATTATTTTCCTAATCACTGTTACAGAATGGCAGCAATATGGAAGCAATCAAAATTTCCAGTAGAAAGTAATTCACCACATAAAGTAAATATTCTTATTTAAAAGGATATGATACAGCTATTGACCAGATATATGTAGATGTCATCTTATTTCTCTACAGGCCTTTTATAAGAGTGTTAACCTATCTCTATGTGGTGGTATTAACTGGGAAATGCTACTCCTTGATGGGATGGCTGAGATGAAATAACAGGTGCTCGTCTTTCACTTTCAACAGGTTCATTTAAACACTTGTAGATGTCAGACACAGTACCAGGTGCTAGTAAGTTAAAGACAAAACAAAAAACCCAGCTTTCATTTTTATTTTCTACTTGGTTAAAAATACATTAACAAAATTACCACATAAACTAGCTGCACCACATGTAAAGGATATTTGCCGTGTACTATGGGGCACACAACAAGTTACAGTTGTTGTGTATATATCTTATATACTAGGATATAGCAGATGCTCCATCCAAGTAAGCCTTGGCTTTTCTTCCTTTCCCTATGACTCCAGCCCACTCCTCTTCCCAGGAAACAACTTGTGCTCCAAGGAATCCAGAAACAAATCATATTACAGTTTTCTAAATCACAGAAAATAACGAAGCCAGGTGTTTAGTCCCTTTGGGTGCTCCTATACCAGAATACCTGAGACCTGGTAATGTATATTAAACAGAAACTTATTTCTTACTCTAGATGCTGAGAAGTCCAAGATCAAGGAGCTGGTGGGTTGGCTGTCTGGTGAGAGTCCAGTCACTACTTACAACTCAGTGCCTGAGAGCTACCTTCTCCGGAGGGAACACTATGCCCTCTCAAGGAAGAAGGGCCAAGAGGCAAAGGAACCCAATGACCTCCTGCTGCCTTTTAATAAGAGCACCTAATTCTGCTTTTGAGGGAGGAGCCTCATGGCCTCATCACCTCTTAAAGGCCCCTTCCTGTTAATGTCATCACATTGACAACACCAAGTAGGCATGGAAGAGTCACATGCAAACCATGTCTTCAGGGATTTTTCACTGCTATAACAGGACACCTGGGACTGAGTAATTATAAAGAAAACAAGTTTATCTTGGTTTGCAGTTCTGGTGGCTGGGGAGTTCAAAATCAGCCACCACCATCTGCCCGGCTTCTGGTAAGGGTGGACCACGTGCTGCTGCATGAATGATGGAAATGCAGATGGGCACGTGGGCACATGCAAAGAGAAGGGGGGACAAACCTCTGATCACACAATTTATTATATAATATATATATATATTTCATGTTATGAATGACATGTCCAAGACACTCATTCATGGTGGCTATGACTCTTATCCTCTGAAAATTTTAATTTCTGTCCAGTAATTGCTTAAAATACAGGAACTGATATATTTTAATCCAAGTCAAAATTAAAGATGCTATAAACTTGTACTCCCGATTGGCCTTCATCTTTTGTTATCAGTATCACAGTCAAGTTATTAAAACATTTTATCCTCCTCAACCATAAAATGAATGTCCCCAACAAGATAATCTTTGGATCCCTTCCTTCTGCAAAATTAAATGTAAAAGAAATTCACAATTCTGTCAGCATCAGGCATCCTTAACTGTACCTCATAAATAATAATAATAGTGTTTCACAGAGTGTATGGCACAGAGTAAGGATTGTTTGCAAAATGCAATTGAAACAGATCGCATTTTATGCCTTGCCATTTACCCAAGTAGTAAATAGCAAATAGGCGTTTGTGCCTACGTAGATTTGCTGATCTGTCAGACACTGGAAATAAGGCTGGTGCATTAGCCCTTTATAAACCAGGGCACGCATTCATTCTCACGGAGAGGCATTACACTTTTATTGAAAACGACAAACCACTGCAGCTGGGGTGAGCCACGGGGTGTGGAGCAGGGCTCATTTCATTACCATTTAACATATGCATGCATGTTTTTAGAGTGAATGAGCGGGTTTTCTCAGCCTCCTTCAGCCATGTGTTGGAGGCAGCATTGCCATTTATTTCAATTATTTTAAAGACTACCATTTTCTCATCATATTTTATCTATCTGTCAGGCTCTACCTCAACTTAATTCAGCAGCTCTAATTCTGTGACTCCCTTCCTCCTGATTCTCTACCTCACTGTCTCCAACATGAGCTGATTCTATGGCTCCCTGAGCAAACTTTCTAGGCCCTCAGCCGGCTATTGCTTCACAGTCAATAGCTGCTAATGCTCAAGACAATGTCCTTCACTCTTGGAAATAGAAAACGAGCAGTAATACAGCCATGATTTTAACCGTGAAATCGCTAAACACTTTAAATAATAAGTCTGATTTGGTACGGAGCTCTCATAATTTATGGGCACTTGTTCAGATGACTGAACTGTTTGCTGTCACTTTAATCTGTACCTTTGAAACATTGCTTATAATTTAAAGGACAAGACTAGTTAATTTTGTCCAATAAATCACCTGAACAAGGTAGAACATAATGCACTGTTCAACTAAATTTGCATATACTCCATATAGAATGGAGCATGTAATTTGTAGGTTAATGGAGAACTGATACAGGATTCTGATTGGTAGTTTGTATCTGAGTGAAAGTGACAAGGCACTTTTTCTTCATACATGTACATACTTACAGAATGGTATAAGTGTGAAATTCCACCAGCATCACATTTACACATTGGTGGTAACTTTACGATCTTGTGTCATTTCATGAGAACACATTGCTTAATTTGATGTCTCGTCATGAAATGAGAAGTGTATATTAAAAAAGAAAAGATGATGGGGCCAGAGTTGTGGCACAGCAGGTTAACGCCCTGGCCTGAAGTGCTGGCATCCTATACGGGCGCTGGTTCGAGTCCTGGCTGCTCCTTTTCCAATCCAGCTCTCAGCTACAGCCTGGGATAGCAGTAGAAGATGACCCTAGTCCTTGGGCCCCTGCATCCACGTGGGAGACTCGAAAGAAGCTCCTGGCTCCTGGCTTCGGATCGGCACAGCTCCAGCCTTTGCAGCCAGTTGGGGAGTGAACAATCTGGTGGAAGACACCTCTCTCTCTCTCTCTCTCTGCCTCTCCTCTGTGTAACTCTGACTTTCAAATAAATAAATAAAATATTTTTTTAAAAAAAGGGAAGGTATGCCATTTAACAAGGAATAAATCAAAAACTAACACTGTAAACAGAGTAGATAATCCCGTGAGCCCAATTTGAGATTATTCAAACTAACATCTAAATATAATCCATTGCAATTCAACACGTGAAAGGGCTGGGCTTATCCAGCCTTATTAATACATCAGAGAAATATGGTGAATATAAAATTCAGAGCAAAAGTTAAATTCAAGCATGGTGGCAGGCATTTGGCTTAGCAATTAAGACATCTCTTTGGACACTTGCATCAGATATCAGAGTGCCTGGGTTATAGTCCCAGCTCTGCCCCTGATTCTGATTCCAGTTTCCTGCTAATGTGCTTCCTGGAAGGCAGGGTGACTGCTCGAGTACTCAGGCACCTGCTACCCATGTGGAAGACCCAAATTGAATACTGATTCCTGACTGCAGTCTGGCCTAGTACCAGATGTTGGGTTTGTTTGGGGAGTGAGCCAATGAAATGATCATTTATTCTCTTTCTCTCTCTCTCTCCCTTCTCTCTTCTCTCCTTTTCAAATAAATAAGTCCTGTGAATAATAAACAAATCTCAAGCACAGTTTTTATAAACAAATAGATAAAGTATCCTCTTCTTTACTTAAAATCCAGTTAATCATTCTAGTCCTAAGGGCCATCATATCCTTCTTTTAATTACAAGTCAAGAACAAAGTTATTTTTCCATTGTGTTTTTGCAAAGAATAGGAAGTATTTATCTGGAATAGTGTCAACATTGATGCTCACATAGAGAAACTCTGACAGATTGAAATACAAAGCACTTGTCAAACAACTTGACAACTGAATGTGTAAAAGTGAAAATGGGCTGGCATTTTGTGGGACACTCATATTCCATACCAAAGTTCTTGAGTTCATGTCCTAACTCCAGCTCCAGCTTCCTATTGATGTTCATCCTAGTAGGCAGCAACTAATGATTCAAATAATTGGGACCCTGCCATCCATACAGGATACTAGATTGGCTTTGGCCTAGCCCAGCTCTGTGGGCATTTGGGGGAATGAACCACTGGATGGGAAATCTCTCTCCCTCTCTCAAAAAAAGTAAATAAATAATAAAGCATAGTATTTTTTTAGAAAGCAAAATGAAAAACCAATAAGCTTACATATACAAGGTGAAGGTTTAATTTTTAGAAAACTATTGGAATTTTCAAAGACTTATTAAGATTGTTACTATTGTTTTCCTTTAGGTTATCCAACATCTAGAATTATTTAAATGTCAACAGCATGGATTTCCATTTGATATAGACAACACAAAATAATTTGAAGTCTTTCATCATAAATAAAGTGTCAATGGTTAAATCAACAACAGGAGTCACTGTGCTCTTGCTCCCCATGTAGGATCTCTGTCCTTAATGAGTTGTACTATGAGAATTAACTATAAAACTAGTCTTCGAACAGTACTTTATACTTTGTGTGTCTGTGTGGGTACAAAGTGTTGAAATCTTTACTTAGTATAGAGTTGATCTTCTGTATATAAAGATCATTAAAAATGAATCCAATGGGATGGGAGAGGGAGTAGGATGTAGGAGGGGAGTGGTGGTGGGAGGGTGGGCATGGGGGGAAAAACCATTATAATCCAAAATCTGTACCTACGAAATTTATATTTATTAAATAAAAGCTTTCTAAAAATAATAAAAAATAAGTAAATTTTTTTAAAAATAATAATTTTAAGCCTTTTAGAGAGATAATAGCTTTGCTTAATTGTCATGATACTGAGTCCAAAGAAATTGGTTCTAATATTGGGAAGAAGATATAATTGAAAAAATTATAAAGGAATGAGCAAGAATAGAAGTTGGAATTCTGGGGTTGACTTTTTTCATAATTTATTGGTATAATGTAAAATCAGACATCTATGAATGTAAATCATCGCTAGAGAACTCCCTCTGGGAGCTCCAATCTTGCCCATGGCTAAATAGAGCTATGAGTGTTCCTTTGCACTTAAATCCCCAAAATGACATTTAATGCAAATTTCTGTAATCTTAATCAGGTAAAATAAGTTCAAAAAGCCTCTGTTTCCTCATCCTTAACCTGAGAATGATAAAATATATATCGTTGGAAAATAATTTCCCAATGACTCTTCACACTTCTGCATAGCTTGTGACTCAAGGCCTGACAACATTTTCTTCCACATTAACTTCTCAAGAATGCTTGCAAAGCAGACAAGCTTGGAAGAAGTATACTGTGCCAGAGTAGAAGCATTACCTTTTGCTGTCCAGAGTAATGTGATAATATTTCCTTTAGCGACAGAGATTTGTCAGCCTTGTTTATAGAACCTTTATAAGCTCAGAGCTTCCTAAGCTTGGGATTCTTTTCCTGTAGTGCAACCCAGAAGTCACCAAACACTTCTATTCCCTCTAGAATTCTGGACATAGGAAACTGGTACAAATGCTGGTACTCTGGTTTCTGTTATTTCTGTAATAACTATATTCTGCTTGTACTTATTAAACTGTGTTGTGCTAACTTGTTAGTAATTAGTTTTTGATACATATTTCATACAGCCATGGGGATCAAATTATACAATGAGTTTATAACACTTAGCTCTGAACTTGACAAAAAAAATGAAAAATTTTAGTGATGACAATATTAATTGTTACTTAAACCACAGCTTAATAACATCTATCAATTTGTCATTAAGCCTCACCTTTCAAAAACTGTATTCAATTATAGATTTCAAGAATTTCATGAAGTTTAGCATTTTATTTTCTTTCATAATTGAATTAAATGTAATGAACATTCAAATGAATTAAGAGTTTCATTTCTCATATGCTTAATATTCTATTTTAGCACTTTTAATTTTCTACTCATTCCAAGAGGAAAGATATTATGACATTAAACAGTTCAATAATTGTACAAACACTGCAATACAAAGAGATTAATACTGCCAAAATTGAAGGGTTGGCAGATAACCCAAGCCTCAGGCAATATCAAATATTTGCTAACTGAAGGACGAAAGCAGATTCAGTATGAGGTGACTGACCATTTGAGAGGAGACTTCTTATTTTACTGTCAGCAACCACCTGTGTATATTCTATAAATAAAATGTTTGAATTTTCATGCATGTATTCATTTCTTTTACATCTATAACGTGTGTCTCCCATAAGCTTCTCTACACTGTGATGAAACCACCATGCAGATAAGTGAAACAAACTAGTCAAGGTAGCATTAGCATACAAAACAAATTAATGAGTAAACAATATGTAAAACATGATTTATTAACAATCCCAATGGTTTATGTTTTGGGTTGGTACTATGTGAGGGACCTTCAAAAAGTTCATGGAAATATTAGAATTAAAAGTTAAATTTATATTAATGCAAAAATATTTTGAAATCCAAGCATATAAGGGGGTCTTCAAATAGTTCGTGGAAAAGTATGTTATGAAAAAAATATGCATGTATTTTCAGGGAGTGAGTGAGTAGATAGGAGCTCTCTACCAGTATTTCTATGTCTGTGTCTCTGCCTTTCAAACAAAAAAAATTACAAAAGAAAGAGCTAAAACATTATCTTCCACAAAACCCTTTTTGTTACTATAAACAACACTGAGAGTGTTAGAAAAAAAAGCTGGAAATGGATACACTGAGTTAAAAAAAAATAAAAATAAAACACTTTGATAATGTAAGTGCATGAAAACCATTTAAACATTCTTAAAGAAAAATTAATATACAACCTAACCATTAAAAAAGCACAAAGAACTGTTATAGAATACTTTTTAAATAATTTAAAATGTTTCCCAAGTTTAATACTATTCAAATATAGCACAGCCAACAGAAAAGGAAATGACTACGATTAAAAAGATATTTGGGGGTTTGCACTGTGGTGTTGCAGGTAAAGTTGTCGCCTACAGTGCCAGAATCTCATATGGATGCTGGTTCCAGTTCCAGCTGCTCCACTAGATCCAGGTCCCTGCTAATGCACCTAGGAAAGCAGAAGATGGCTCAAGTGCTTGGACCCCTGCATGTACATGGGAGACCTGGACAAAGCTCTTGTCTCCTGGCTTCAGTCTGGCCCAGCCCTGGCCACTGGGGGTATTAATTCTCTCTCATTCTCTCTCTCTCTCTCTCTCTCTCTCTCTCTCTCTCTCTCTTCCCCCTCCCCGCTCCTCTGTCCCTCCTTCTGCCTCACCTTCTCTGTAACTCTGCCTCTCAAATGAATAAATATTTTTAATAAAAAGATATTTGGTTATACTCCAAGATCCCATGAGGACTGGCAGGCCATTCCATGGAGGTAGTACACCAAGAAGCAGTGTTCTTAGGAAGCAAAGAATGCTGAGGAAAATGTGAGTGAAAGCCTTTATTATTGTGTTTGTGGGAAGGAATGGGTGGGTCAGGGTAAGCAGGGTAAGGCTAGTTTGAATAATTTCAGTAGGTTCTGGGCACAGGGACTTTCCTGGTTTTCTAGTAACTGGCCCCGCTCTGATTAAGGCCAGAAAATAGTGGCCTGTGTCTGGGGATCAATAGAGGAGGTGGTAGGAATATGTTCTTTAGATTGAGTGAAAGACATTCTTACAAGTGAGTCCTTACTATCCCTGGGAACTGACTAGTTCTGGGAGGGGCCGTCTTTCAGGGATCAGTAAGACCACAGTATTTGAGAAGCACATGGTTAATACAGCCTACATCACAGTGAAGATATGAGAATTTATGAATCATTGTTTGTGAACTGGTTATGAAGTTTTTTGTGAAAATTACATTGCAATCTGATGTTAGCTTTTTATCAGTCTATGTCACAGAAACAAAAGTAGGAGCTGTCTCTTAGACAAATACATAGATAGATGATAAGTAGAAATATCATTCTTGCTGTCTATGTATATATGGAGGACAGAGAAATAAAAAGAGATTAACAGAATTGTACAAAGCATTGTGGTTGATACTGTGATGGCTAATTAGGCAAGTCCAAGTCCTAAGACCTTGTGTAGGATTGTGTCAGGCAGACAATAGGATGCTGAGCTGGAAAATCACCAGCAATCCACAAACAATTTATTTTGCTTCAGAGAAACTTTAGTTCCCTTCATAAAGCTTTTCAATGGATTGTATCAGGTGCATCTAGATTTTCCAGAATAATCTTTATCTATAGCCAATTGCTTAAGAATCTTAATCATGTCTATAAAATATCTTCAAGGAAACGCTTTTATTGCTTTGGTTGAATAACTGGGAATTACAGCCCAGTCAGATAAACCATAAAACTTACCATCATGGGCAAAATCACTGGGAAGAAAATATTTTGGTCTATTTCTTTTGTGCAGTCAACCAAACAAATGATGGAGTAGGAAGTGGACATTAATTGAAGATAAAATTAAATTGATTAAAGTAATTTTCTATAACAAAGAGTATGTAGAGTATTTTACTGAATAATTGCTGAATCCAATTATATGATTTATGGGATACTATCAAATGACCAAACATACGAGTCTTAGATATTCCTGAAGGTGAGAAAGAGAGAATGTATTAGAAAGCCTTTTCAGTGAAACAATAACAGACAATTTTCCTAATTGGGAGAAGGAAAGGGACATCCAAATACAGGACACACATAGAACCAGAACATATCTTCAAACTGACACACTGAAGTTAAACTTTCAACTGTAAAACACAAGCAAAGATTTTAAAATGGGCATGGGAAAAATGCCAGGATACCTTCAGAGGATCTCCAAGTAGGCTCACATTGATTTCTCACCAGAAACTCTAGAGGCAAGGACAGAATGGAGACACATAGTCCAATTTAAAAAAAAAAATTAAAGAAAACTCTGTCACCCCAGAATAATGTATCCCATGAAGCTCTTATTTATAAAGGAATAAAATAAGAAGAATAAAACAAGACCCCGATCTCACATATTATACAAAAATCAACTCAAAATGGATCAAGTATCTAAATCTATGACCAGAAACCGTCAAAATTGTTTGGGGAAAATATTGGGGAAACTCTGCATGAGATTGGCATAGGCTTAGAGTTCTTGGAAAAGACTCAAGAAGCACAGGCAATCAAAGCCAAAATTGACAAATAGGATTATATCAAGCTGAGAAGCTTCTGTACTGCAAAAGAAACACTAAGGAAAGTGAAGAGGCAACTGACAGAATGGGAGAAAAGGGTAAAGTATCAATATCCAGAATCTATAAAGAACTCAAGAAACTCAACCACAACAAAACAAACAATCCAGTTAAGAAATGGGCAAAGGACATGAACAGGTATTTTTCAGAAGAGGAAATCCAAATGGCCAACAGACACAGAGGAATGCTCAGGATCTCTAGCCATCAGGGAAACACAAATCAAAACCACAATGAGGTTTTACCTCACCCCAGTCAGAATAGCTCTCATACAGAAATCAATAAACCATAAATGCTGGTAAGGATGTGGGCAGAAAGGTACCCTAATCCACTGTTTATGGGAACAGGAGTTCGTACAGCCACTGCAGAAGATAGTAAAGAGATGATTCAGAAATCTGAAACTGGATCTGTTATATGGCCCAGCAATCAAACTTCTGGGAATATACTCAAAGAAATGAAATCAGTATATGAAAGAGTTATATATACCCCCATGTTTATTACAGTTCAATTCACAATTGCTAAAGTTTGGAATCAACCCATATGTCCATCAACTGATAACTGGATAAAAATTTATAAACATAAATAAATATATATTTATTTTATTTGTATATAAATATATAATATATAAATAGAAATAAATCATATATTAGTTAGTATGGAATACTACTCATCTGTATAAAAAAGGAAACCTGTCTTTCGCAAACAAATGGGTGCATCTGGAAAACATTATACTTAGTGAAATAAGGCAGTCCCATAAAGACAAATAACATATGTTTTCCCTTATCTGTGGAAATTATAGAGTGCAAAAAAATGTAATGTGTATGAGAAAAATTGACATTTTGGGATTTGTTGATTATTTACAGCCCTTGTCTCTACCATTGTGGAAAAGTGTTATTTTCTGCTATCTGCTGAATTCTTTACCTAGTGTAGGGTTAATCTTATGAGTATGCAATAAACAATGTAGATCATTGTAAAAATTAAAAAAAAAAGAAGGGAAGGTGGCATAAGTGTGAGGGGGGGTAGAGTGGTAAGTATAACTATGCTCCTAAATCTGTATATATGACATGAAATTTGTTCAGCTTAAAAACTAAATAAATTTAAAAGACCACAATATGTTGACAAAAAATGCAGTGAAAAATCCATCAATTATGAGGTTAAAAGTCACCAATAAGATACATATGTCACTTTTCTTCAAGTAAATAATCAATAACTTCTGAATTAATAAATTAAAATTTGTAAGAATAAATTTTATAGTTTTTTATGAAACCTGCAACACTTTAACTCTTAAACCAGAAAATACACCAGAGAAAGAAAACTATAGATCAATATCTCTGATGACCACAGATGCAAAAATCCTCAACAAAATATTAGCTAAACAAACCCAACAGAAATCAGAAAAAGTCATTTACCTGGACCACGTGGGATTTATTCCTCGTATGCTGGGATGGTTCGACATTTACAAATCAGTAAATGTGATCCATCACATTAAGAAATATACTTCCCATCAATTTTGCTACTCACACAAAGGGAAAATTTAGAACTCTTTACTCAAAGTAATAAAATTCTCCACCACACTCAGGCATCCAACAGTTCCTCACTGAAGTAGGAAATTAAGTTGCTATTACCCTCCTTTTCGCTATCTCAGTTTTCAAAATAAGACAAAGGTATTGACAAAAAGTAGCGAGAATAATTAGAATACACAATAAGATAGTGAAGATGATACTTTTTAAATTTCAAATGGAAATGATCAAATGTTATATTTTATTTCAAAAAATGCATGTATATTTTCTAGATTATAAAAATCATCCAATAGTAGAATTACATTTAGACATACTTGTGTAGTTATTTAAAATTATAATTCAAAAGGCAATAAGAGTTGAAGACCCACAAGGGACACATATGTGCAAGAAGAAAATCCAGACCATTAAGAGTAAAGAAGATTCATCAGTTCCGTAAGTGTACATAAATTCATTTTTAATGCTCTAAAACAAAAGACTTCTGTTGTATAGTACTGTTCATCTGCTTTACCAGCATTATCTAATTAATAAGAATAGGCAAATCCAGTTGTTTCCTTCAGACACTTGATGACATTTCTAAAATTTGGTGTCTGATTAAATTCAGAATGTACTGGTTTCTTCCTAATCAAAAACTTTGCAATAATTATTTAAACAGTCTAAAATTTATGGAGCATATCATCTGAAAAAAATTTAATTCACATGAAATTTTCTGTGTATTAGATTTACTTCCTAAGACTACTCAGACCTTACCCCTTGCTAAATTCTCATAATTTCTTTTAGCTTGATAATTATAAACCTAAACTTTATTCTCATTAATTTTATTTTTTCTTATAAAGAGGGAAAAATTTCACTTATTTAATAAACTGTTCTCAGAGCATAATGATAGTTCTCACCCTATCTTCCCTTTTTCTCCCCCTCTCACCTTTTTTTCTTACTTTTCTTTTAATTTTTATAATGAGAAACTTTAGTTTTCTATATAATCACAAGCTCAACCCACCACTAAATATAGAATTCAACAAGTGGTGAGTAGAAAAAACACTGTTCCTCAGGAGTATAGACAAGGGCTATAAACAATAATCAAATCATATGATTTTTATTCTTCAGTTTGTTACTGTAATGCATCACATTTACTGATTAGCATATGTCGAACTATCCCTGCATACCAGGGATAAATCCCATTTGGTCCAGATGAATGATCTCTCTGATGTATTGTTGGATTTGATTAGGTAGTATTTTGTTGAGGATATTTGCATTATGTTCATCTTGGATATAGATCTATAGTTCTCTTCCTTTATTGTATCTCTTTCTGATTTTTTTATTAAGATGATGCTGGCTTCATAGAAGGAGTCTGGGAGGATTCCTTCCCTTTCAGTTGTTTTCAATAGTGTAAGAAGAATTAGAATTAATTCTTCTTTAAATGCCTCATGGAATTCATCAGTGATGCCATGCAGTCCTTGCCTTTTCTTTGTTGAGAGGTTCTTTATTACTGATTCAATATTCATTTTGGTTAGTGGTCTATTTAGGTTTTCTATGTCTTCATGACTTAATTTGGTAGATTAAATGTGTCCAGGTATCAATCCATTTCTTCTAGGTTTTCCAATTTGTTAGCATATATAGCTGTTTGTTGTCATTTCTGATGATCCCTTCTATTTCTGTGGTATCCACTGTAACATTTCCTTTTTCATTTTTTATTTTATTAATTTGACTCTTCCCCTTTTTTTATTCTTTTTTTATTCAATTTGGTGGGGCCAATGTTGTAAATCAAAAGGACAAACCAAACCAAAATTAATAGGAGGAAAGAAATGATAAAAATTAGAGAAGAAATTAAATTGAAATCAAAAAGAAAGATACAAAATATTAGTAAAATGAAGAGCTGGGTTTTTTAAAACAAATAAACTTTTCAACTGACCCATCTTAAAAGAAAGATACAGAAGTTAAATATGGAAGTTAAGTAAAGACATGAATTTATAGGAATTTAGAAAATATAATCAAACTTCTTTTATATTTCAGTTGGAAAATAGCCCATAGATATAACATATCCTGATTAATAATCTTGTCCAAATATTAAATAAGTCATATCCCTGAGGGAAAATCATTTGCTTTTATTATTTTCCCCTCTTTTTTTTTTTTTTTTTTTTTTTTGAGGAAGGAGAAGAATACTTTTGTTTCTCCAAGTTCATTTTTTGTTTGGAATTTTATTCAATTTCTCTCTAAGCTCTTGTTTTGCCATCAACAATCTGATATAATAAGTCAATTCAAAGCATAAAATGTCTGTCTTGATGCTGGCATTGTGGCTTGGTGGATTAAGCTACCACTTAGGATGCTATCATCCAATATTAGCAATGGTGTGTGTCCCAGCTGCTCCACTTCTAAACCATCTCCCTGCTAATGTGCCTGGGAAAGTAGAGGATGACCCAACTACTTGGGCCCCTGCACCCATATGGAAGACCTGAATTAGACTCATGGCTTCAGCATGGCCTAGCACTGGATGTTGTGGCCATCTGGGGAGTGAACCAGAAGATGGGAGACCTATCTTTTTCTCTGTCACTCCCTCTCACTCCATAATTCTGCCTTTCACATAAGTAAATAAATAAATACTTTTAAAAAACAAAATGTCTGTCTCAGATAAATAGAAAAACTGCCTAGGAGAATAATAAGAAATACAGTTCAAAGTCCAACTATACTTATTCATTGTTTTAAATTACAAACTTAGAAAAAAGCAAAGAACTTGTAAGTGGAAAGGAAAACTTGGAGCTTTCTCATTTTTTACTAATGAAACTCTTGTCTTTGTCTCAAAATTCTTGGGTAGTAGCTATGGTATGTATACATAAAGGCCAAAAACATTAAAGGTAGAAAATGAAACAGAAACCTGTAATGATCAAGAAAAGGAGACTAGAAAAATAATCAAGATTAAAAATAAAGTAAGTAATCATTATAAATGAGATCTTTGATATTCAAAACAAAGAAGAAAAACATTTTTACAGATCAAGGAGCTTGCAAAAGCCTTATTTTTTCCTGAGAAAAGTTTATCAATGACTTGGTAGGGGTGATCCATTCTCTCTGCAAGCTTTCATTAGCAGAGAGATGAAAAAAGGAATCCAGAAAAATTCTGTTATTTGTTCCACAGAAATAACATTCCTTCTGGCCTCATCTGTATTTTAGCTACTAGAAGTATTAGATAATATTAAGCATACTTATCTGTCTTAATTAAGAAAGAATTAAAGCCAATACATTAGAGGAACTTCTCCAAGGAGTACCCAACCCTCAATCATCCTCACTCCCAGAGCCTGATAGTACTTGTTTGATTCAGGAAAATTCCATATCAGTGCACAACTAGTTTGAGCAAAGATTTCTAACTTAACTCCAATATCAGTTGCCTAACTACTAACAGGAATTATTTACACTGTTGTCTTATTGTGGCTCGTACACTCTCTCCTCCCCCGGGTCCCCCCACTGCATTTCAAAAACTCAGTGCAGTTTGTCCTTATTGAAAGACCTGTCCTTGGTTCTGAAACAAAAATGTAAAATAAATAAATTGTGTTTTCCCTCGCTGTTTTTGCCACATAAAATTGGCTTTTGAGTCTACCAAATATTATCTATGGTATCCTATCCTAGATAATCTGTTTTGCATCTAGAAATCTTTTTTCATCTCATGTGTCAATTGAATAATAATGGCAGGCTTGCAAATGATAGAAGAGAGAACAGAAATGGTGAATCTGCCACACTGCCTCACTCAAAATGAAAACTCCTAAAAATTGTAGTTATTACAACTGTTATCAGTAGTCTGTTGCTTCCCTAAGTCTATGTTTCTGTTTTATAATAGATGTTAATGTACTCAGAAATATAGTCAATAAAAATATGACATCAATATAACCAAAATAAATATCTCATACAATATATTTAGATAAACACAAACAGAAGGAAATTTGATTCAAAATGGCCATACAGGGAATGAAGAATAAGACTGAATGTGAAAGGGAGAGTGGTTCAGTAATTTGTACGACCAAGTGGGCAAATAGGAAACAAAACATGAAGACTTGGATCAGGGAACAAGGAATATATAATTGAAATTTGAGGGGAAAATGTCCTGAATGGAATGAGAAGTTATACTGATACATCAAAAAGGTAGAGATGCCTGCATTGCGCTGCAATGGGGTAAACCACTGCTCGTAACATTGGCATCTTTTATCAGAGTGCCAGTTCAAGTCCCATCTGCACTACTTCTGATCCAACTTCTTACTAATGTGCCTTGAAAAGCAGTGGAAGATGACCCAAGTAGTTGGGCCTCTGCCACCCATTTGGGAGATCACACTGGAGTTCCTGGCTCTAGGCCCAGACCTGGCTGTTGCAGCCATTTGGGGAAGGAACGAGAGGATGGAAGACACATCTCACTCTCTTGTGTACATACTCTTTAAAAAATAAATAAGTCAATATTTTTAAAAGTAAAATTTTAATGATTTTAAAGGTAAACAGTTGTGGATAGCTTGAAGGCCATGATATTGAGCAAGGACTTGATATGAGTAGTCATCTGAGATTTTTTTCAACATGGGGCCTTTGGGATTGACAGTTTAGAAAGCTACTTCTAAATGTCATGTGTAGAATGAAATAAAAGTGAGAGGGAACAAAGACAAGGGAGTGGTGTGAGTTGAGTATATTTGAAAGTAGATGGAAGCTATGGGAATAAAACAGAGCAGATACATAAGATATTTCAAAGGATGGATCAGTAGAAATTAATGGACTGAATATCTGAAGATTTGAATTCATTTCCATTGAGGCTTCTTCTTTTATATTTCTATTCACATAAAGGCTTCTTCTGACCCTTGCTTGATCTGTGTTTTTTTTAGAGAAGAGAGAGAATAATAAACAACCTCATCATTTATGTTATAAGTCTATATCCACATCCTTGGCTCTCAAAATATAAAGGCCAGGTTTATAAATCAAGTGAGAAAGAAAACATACTAGAGTTTGGGCATAAGGGTTTTTTAAACTGTATTGAATCAGTGACACGATATAGTGGCTCTGTTATAGTCAGTTATAAAAACAGAAGAATTTAAAGCAAGATTAGTTTGTTGTTCCACCACTGTACCTAGCACAACAAACACAGTTGCCTTCTAAGATATAAAACAACTGACGAATTTCATATAATTCTTCCCAGAAACGGTTTTGAAATATATGAGCTAATACACAGTACCTGTGAATTCATTTAGATTCTTTAGTTTCAGTTTGTAATTTTCATTTGTAAAAATCCAAGCATTTTGTTAGCAGCAAAAGTATATCTCTATGCACAATCTCACCTGATGTTCTGGTTAAATCAGTAGGCGGTGGAGGTGGGAGTTCCTAAGAGTCCTGGCCACACTGCTGTCACCTCAAAACTGCAGGAAAACACAGTTTGAAATGTCAATAGCTCCACAGGACACAGTTTGAAAAAACCACTGCCTCAGCAAACAAAGTGTGGCTGTTCAACCAATATTTGTGACAGATTTGGGGATGAGATTCTAAAATGCAATTGATCTTCCTGCTAAATGAACTCTAGGTTGAAAACATAACCTTGGGCTCATAGTACACATCCAAGGTCACTAGGCTAATGTACCAAAAGATGAGGTGCGATTTTTTTTTTAAAGTATTCATCCTGACATTTTAACTGATTTAGGAGCAATCAGTTAAAATAACTTTTAGCCTAAGTTTGCTTAGAGTGGATAGATAGAAAAATGGATGGATAAATAATAAATAGATACATAGATAGATAAATGGATACATAGATAGATACATAGATAGGTAGGTAGATAGATAGATAGATTATATCCCATCCTATAAACCATGTACGTTTCCATAAGGGGTTAATTTATTCATTTACATGATGGTTGACTGGAAAATATGTCTTCCATATTCAAAACTAGGAAAGAAAAGATGGTTAGAAAGGCAAATGAGGAAAATGTAGGAAAATAAAAAAAGTTATATTTTATAGAGACTTACAATTTAAATGGTGATTTTCAATGCCTGGTTGTCTTAGTCAGTTTGGACTGCTGTAATAAATTACCATAGGCTGAGTGACTTAAACAGCCAACATTTATTTTTCACAGTTCTAAAAGCCAGAATTCTAGGATAAAGGTGTCAGCATGGTTGGTTCCTGGTGAGGGTCCTCTGCATTTTCAGACTGCTGACTTCTTATGGTGTCTTTTATTTTCTCCACGTGGTGTAGAAAAAGAGCAAGAAAGCTTTCTGGGATCTTTTTCTGGAGTACTAATCCCATTCATGAGGGTTCTACCCCCATGATCTAATTACCTCCTAAAAATCCCCACCTCCTAATAACACCACACTGATGTTAGGATTTCAACATATAAATTTGGGAGGACACAAACATTCAGTTTGTACAATAATAATCTTACTAAAATTTTTCAGCAGATTCAGGAACATTATTATTTCCCCATATGTAGACAAAGAAGATGGAAACTAAAATTATAGAAATGAAATAACATTTGCCCAAGATCACACAAATAGAAAATGACAAAGCCATGACTCATTTGGAATTTTGAGTTCTAAAGAAGAGAAAATGAAAGAACAAAAAGGAGACAGGAGACAAACTTTTTTTCATGAAAGAAAAAAATAAGAAATGGAAAGTCAATATAAATAACTTCTGCTCTGTAAAACAACAAGCAAAGAAACACATTGTTGAGAGAGCAGAAAGACAAGCCAGAGACTACAGGAAAATATTTGTAAAACACAATTTTTTTTTTTTTTTTTTGTGGGAGGTAAAATAGCAAGGTTTATTAAGAAGGAACATCTGTAAGGACGGATGGGCACCTCTCCAGACAGGACCTGAGAGAGAGTGCCCAGTCCCTCAGACTGGGGGAGGGGGGGGCTGCATGGGTGAGTGGAGAGTACACCTGGCCAGGCCAGGCCAGGCCAGGCGGGCAACTCAGCAAAGATGCAGAGAGCTGAGCGCGCAGTCCAGTTGAGGCTGGGGGTTTTAAGGAGATGGGTCTTGCTTCCCCACCTCTGCTCCTCTTGGAACAAAGGGCTTTTTGGATGTAAATAGAAAAACTTCTCTTGAAGGTCTGAAACAAAGGACTTTATGGATGCAAATGTTATCAGACCTGAGGAAGAGAGCAGGGTGTTTGAGATGCAGATACTGGGCTGCACCTGGGAGATTGTGGAAGATTTATCAGGCAGGAAGCAGGAGGGGTGAGGGCCTCCACCTGGCAGGTTATCAGGTAAAAGGGGGCAGGGCAGGCAGGATGTGAAATCTGGGCTTCCCCTGAAACATTGTTAGGATGACTTTGAGATGCAGATGCATATAGATGTCTTCTCTTTAGGCCTGTCACACACACATAAGCTCATAACTGACTTCCTACCTTGGAGCCTGTGTTGTGGCGTAGTGGGTTAAAGTCCAGGCCAGCAGCATTGGCATCCCATGTGGGTGATTTGAGTCCTGGCTGCTCCAGTTCTGATCCAGCTCCTGGGAAAGCAGTGGAGGATAGCCCAAGATCCTGGGTCCCTGAATTCATTTTGGAGACCCAGAAGAAGCTCCTGGCTCTAGGCTTCAGATTGGCTCAGCTCCAACTGTAGTGACCATTTGGGGAGTGAACCGGTGAATGGAAGACCTCTCTCTGTCTCTACCTCTCTCTGTAAATATCTTTCAAATAAGTAAAAATAAATATTTACTAAAAAAAGGAAATACTCAATATATTCAAAGAACCATTAAAACTCAAACATTAGAAAATAAGTAAAAATTTAAAAATAAGCAAAAAACTCAACAGATATCTCACTAAAGAAGATACACAGATGGCAAATAACTACTATAAATTATCCACAACATCATGTTGTTAGGGAATTGCAAATCAAAACAATGAGATGCTACTAGACACCTATTGGAACTGTTATGGTCCTACCACTAACAATACAAAATGCTGGAGAGGATGCATCACAAAGAGAACTTGCATTGATTCCTAAAAGGAGCAGAAAATGGTATAGTCCTTTTGCAAGACAGTTTGTCAGGTTCTTGAAAAGTTAATCATAAGCTCAGCAATCGTACTTCTTGGTATTTACCCAAACTAAGCTGAAAATTTCTATCTGCACAAAATCTTGCACGTAGATGTTTATAAAATCTTTATTCAAAATCATCAAAACTTAACTACAACTTAGAATACTTCAGTAGGCCAAGTGGAAGAAGCTAGGCTAAAAGCACTATATCCTATATGATTTCAATTACATGACATTCTAGAAAAGGCAAAATAATAAATACTATTAAAAAAAAAAGATCAGTGGTTTCTAAGGGTTCTGAGGGCAAGACAATGAGGATTGAACAGATGGAGAACAGGAGAGTTTTTAAGACAGTGAAATTATCTTGTATTGGGGCAGGCGCTGTGGCTCACTTGGTTAATCCTCACCTGCGGTGCTGGCACCCTATATGGGTGCCGGGTTCTAGTCCCGGTTGCTCCTCTTTCAGTCCAACTCTCTGCTGTGGCCCGGGAGGGCAGTGGAGGATGGCCCAAGTGCTTGGGCCCTGCACCCGTATGGGAGACCGGGAAGAGGCACCTGGCTCCTGGCTTCGGATTGGCGCAGTGCTGGCTGTAGCAGCCATTTGGAGAGTGAACCAAAGGAGGGAAGATTTTTCTATCTCTCTCTCTGTCTGTAACTCTATCTGTCAAATAAAAAAAGAAAGAAAGAGATTATCTTGTATGATATAATAGTGATAGATACACTTGTCAAAACCCATGGAACTATTTGACAAAAGTATGAGCTCTAATATAAACTATGAGTTTTAATCAATACAAAGAAAAAAAGAAAAGAAAAAGAAGAATGAAAAGGAAGGAAGGAAGGAAGGAAGGAAGGAAGGAAGGAAGGAAGGAAGGAAGGAAACAGGAACAAAGTCAAGAATGGCCGTATATATTTCTTGTCATTAACTCAGTAACTGTCATTAAATTTGTTCAATTAACTATTATTATGGGATAGTAGTAGTGCGATACCCCATATAGATGCCATTTTGAATCCTGACTGCTCCACTTCTGATCCAGCTCTCTGCTATGGCCTAGGAAAGCAGCAGAAGCTGGTCCAAATCGTTGGGCCCCTGTATTGTCATTAGAGACCAAGAAGAAGCTCCAGGCTCCCAACTTTGGAATGGCCCCCAGCTCCAGCTGTTGTGGCTATTTGGGGAGTAAAGCAGCAGATGGAAGACCTCTCTCTCTCTCTCTCTCTCTCTCTCTCTCTCTCTCTCTCTGCCTCTGCCTTTCTGTAACTCTGCCTTTCAAATAAATAAATAGCTCTTTGAAAAAAATTCTTCATATCATGTTTTCTGTAGACTAACCTCTGAATCAAGCCTTGTCTCAATAAATCAGATAATGAGGCAGATTATTATTCTTTGTTGTATGTATTTAAACTTCCACTTAATTGACTTCTACGTTTCAGAAATAATGGTTTATCTACTGGATTCCTTTAAAAGAAACATAATACACAGACATAAGAGGAACACACACACACATACACACATGACAAGAAAACAAGTCTGTCAGTTTTTACTATAAAGTCCTGATTAAATAGTTTTAAAATATTTATTTTATTTATTTAAAAGGGAGAGTTACAGAGAGAGGGAGAAACAGAGAGATAGAGGTCTTCCATCCACTGCTCCACTCCCCAAATGGCCACAATGGCTGGAGCTGCGTTGATCCAAAGCCAGGAGCCAGGAGCTTATTCCAGGATTTCCACATTGGGGCAGGAGCCCAAGGACTTGGGCCATCTTCTACTGCTTTCTCAGGCCATAGCAGAGAGCTGGATTGGAAGTAGAGCAGACAGGACTCAAACTGGTGGCCATATGGGATGCTGGCACTGCAGGCTGGGGCTTTAACCCACTGCACCACAGAGCCAGCCCCAGCCCTGATTAAATTTTATAGCAAAGTCTCTGAAGAATTCGACCTAAGAAAAAGCAAAAATTTGGAATCTCTAAGGTTTCAAAATATAAAAATGGAACAGGTGACAAGTCACTAACCATGACATGATTAACACAAGCATGCTTAAAAAAC
Organism: Lepus europaeus; assembly: GCF_033115175.1. NCBI lineage: Eukaryota > Metazoa > Chordata > Mammalia > Lagomorpha > Leporidae > Lepus > Lepus europaeus. Next base: position 19,579,106 of record NC_084848.1, read on the forward strand.
AATAAACTGAAAACCCAAGCAAGGAAATACTGCATCCTGGGGAGCTCTCAAGTAGGCAACTAGCCCTTGAACTTAATTTTCAGTTTAATGGACCTACAAATAATTGAGTAAACAATAAATGATGTAGGAGTACCAGGGATGAGGGGAATTAAGAGAGAGGCACGATTTTGCATAACCCATCTAGAGAATGAAGGAGGGGAAGAGGGAGTTAAGAATGAAGGTGGAAGGATTAATATTCAGTGTTATTTTTATTGCAAACATCGACAGGAAGATAATGAATTCTGGGCCTGCTTCCTGAGATGCAGGTTACCTCCATCCAGGCAAAGGAGGCATGAATAATTAATAATACACTTCAAAGTTCACAACCCCCATCTCCTCCCAAAGGTAGTCATCAAGAGAGGCAACAGCCAGCTAATGGGCGGATTGCTTAGTACATCTCATGCAAATTGAAGCCTCTCTGCCTCAAGGTTTTCTCTTTTGCCAGCTCTGGAAGCAGCTGGTTCCCTGAACTCCAGGAGAGAACATTTAGCCCCTTTCAACCACAAAACAGACACCAGTCTTAGCTTCTTTAAAGGTTCAAAACACCGTAGGGGTCTAGCCATCAATCAGTGATTGTAATTTTTATTCAGCCACACTGTAGCTGGAGTTATTGTTGCTTGGAGAACCAAGTCTGCTAGCAAAAGCACAGAGCTCAATATGCACAGGGATCTAATTTATCTGTTCACCCAAATCCAAGCCAGACATCTTTTAGGGACAGGCATTTGAAAAGCTATCTTTCCTGCCAGATGACCAAATCAGCGCCCGGCAAGATTCTGATGTATTTTATTTCCAAAATTCTTTTGCCAAACTCATTATAACAGTTTCAAACTTAGACAACATAGAGGTTGTTTCAGGAAATTTGCTTAAAATGGAGATTTCTGAAATTCACCCCTAAAAGATCTGATTAAGGAGGCCTTAGGTGGAATCAAAGATTTTATATTGTTACTCCAAATAGCTCAAATGTTGGTGATGCAGATTTTGAGAAACACTGAGGAACACACAACTGACATTTACACATGTAGCATCCATGGATAATATGTTCTCAGTTTTTCTACTTTTTCAATCACAATTTTGAGTATTCTATGTAATGCATCTAAGGCTGAAACCCACGCACAATCAAACAGTTGTTTTTGCAGAAGCAAGCCAATAAACTCACAGATTGGCATATCTCAAGGTGGCTTTGGTATTGTCTGCTCCTCCTTTATGAAGGACCTACAAACAATGGCTTACAAAAATGAAAAGAAAGAAAAATTATCTTCTCTGGCTAATAGTGTTCTATTATCAAGTGAAAAGAGAAGCTTCAGGGTAAGTTGCAAAGTTAGAGCTATAGAAGATCTTGGTGGAAGAATAATCCAAAGCAATACAGATGAACTATGGATCCATCTCCACCAAATTCTCAACTGTTTGTCAATGGTAATCTAAAAATTAAAGGAATTCACACACACACAGACACACACACACAGACACACACACACAACACAAACATACACATTTATATTCAGCCATTAAAAAAACAGTAACAATGAATGTGTCAACTTGGAAAGTTTATTCTTTGCAAAATAAAATGATTGAATTAATTCCCTTGGGCACAGTACATATGAATTCATTTGCCAAAAACCTCACAGAATTCAGCATCATTATTTAGCTAGAACACACTTTATGGGATAAGTGAATGGCTGTTTATATATTTGGTTAATTATGCAACCAAAAGTAAACCATTGGCACACTAAAGAGGTAACATGAAAAATTTAATAAATACACTATTTTAAATGTGAAGAAAATCTGTAAGAAAATCACAAGAAGCAGTGAGGTACTGAAGGTGATAACAGCACTTGAGCTGTTATGCTTAGGACTACAGGGGCCCTGGGACAAAGGAGAAAGGCCCACCGAGCTGTGACCTCTTGTGCAGGGAGGCAACCAGCCGGTAGCAGCTCTGCAGAAAGGACATCATGGCAGTAAAATCTCTACCCTATTGTCGTCCTTCCTGCCCACTTGTGCTTCACATTATTCCAATTAAATAAGCAGCCCGATGTCAAGAAAGTCCTGGATGAACTAACTACTGAAGGAGCAAGCATTCCATCAAGCCATAAAGGCACATTTCAAAGAAAAAAGCCTTCAGAGGAGATATCAACAGATGCTTACCCAGATGCATTAAAACAAACACAGACATACAGGAAACATGGGCAAAGAAGACAATAGGACATCTTGATGAAGTCTGTAAAAACCAACAGAGGCACAAAGTACATGAAGCAGCATGAAGAATGATTCTAGATAGGTAAACACACACAATTTCAGCGGAATCCCCACTATTTCTCTGGTAGAAATCAATAGCAGCCCAACATGAGGTTTCTGCAAATTCCCACTGTCTTATATTGGTAAGTCACCCCTTGAACTTCCTATTTTATTTCCATTTAACTCTGATACTCATGTTGTCTTGTGAGTATTATTTTATCTTTGTTTCATGTCACCTTAGACAGCTTTCCATTGACTTCTATCACATATTTGAGCTCTGTTGGTTTAGAGGAGCCTTTCCCAAATGTTTGAGAGACAGGAAGATTTGAACCACAACATCGCAAGAACCTAACTCTGTACATGAAATATATGAAATTTGTATAACTTACATAAATTTTTTAAAAAAGAAAAAAACATAAGAAATGTTTCATATCTGTGCCCTACAATGACTCAATTATTCCCAACAGCTTCATACCCTGTTTCTTGCCTTGTTTTTAGGCCCTTATCCTTCTTACCATCAATTCCTAAATAAAGATCCAGCTATAAAAGAAATTCTATAGAGTAAGCATTTAGTCCAGCAGATAAGAGGCCTGCGTTCCACATCAGAGTCCATGGGTTCGATACCTGGTTCTGAGTCCTGATTCCAGCTCCTTGCTGTTGAGGAGCCTGAGAGGCAGTGGTGAGGACTCAAATGATAGGGTTACTGTCACCCACGTGGGAGATGTGATTGCATTCCCCACTCCTGTCCAAATCCAAGCATATGGGGAGTGAACCAGCAGATAGAAGCACTCTCGAGCAGATAGAAGTGTTCCTGTTCTCTCTCCTTCTCATTCTCATTAATAATAAATGTTATTTATTAACATTAATAAAATTGTTAAAGTAACTTATTAAACCTTAGAATTTGCATAATCCTCAAGCCCTCCTTTTTACAGAACCCTGTACATCTCATTTGTTTGTTTCCTTCTCTTTGCCATGCTATTCTATAATTTCTTTAATTACCATATATGTGTCCCACTAAACTCCGGATATTTAATGAGAGCTGAGTCATAATCATATCCATATCTCCAGGGCCTACCCTCATATACTAATACAATAACTACTCAGTTAAATTATTTGAATAAAAGTCAGAGCCTTTAGAATCTGGCATCTCCCCCTTCCGCACACACACAGCAAATGTCTTCTTGTGTGCAGGCAGAAAAACAGTGGATCTGAGAAGAGAAATAACACACCTCAAGTTCACAGAACAAGAATCCGGGTATCCTTTTTTTTTTTTTTTTTTTTTTTTTTTTTTTTTTTTTTTGACAGGCAGAGTGGACAGAGAGAAAGGTCTTCCTTTTGCCGTTGGTTCACCCTCCAATGGCCGCCGCGGTAGCGCGCTGCGGCTGGCGCACCACGCTTGATCCGATGGCAGGAGCCAGGTGCTTCTCCTGGTCTCCCATGGGGTGCAGGGCCCAAGCACTTGGGCCATCCTCCACTGCACTCCCTGGCCACAGCAGAGAGCTGGCCTGGAAGAGGGGCAACCGGGACAGGATCGGTGCCCCGACCGGGACTAGAACCTGGTGTGCCGGCGCCGCAAGGCGGAGGATTAGCCTAGTGAGCCACGGCGCCGGCCAGAATCTGGGTATCCTATCTCGGCAGGTTAGTAGTCTCCACAATTCTGTGCAACTTTATCTGTTTTCATAAAATATGTTCAATGAATTCTTTTAGCCTAGTTATGCTATCAAACATCACTACTGTTTTTCTCAACAAGTTCAATTTAAAGGAGCAAGTTGTAGAGAGAAATTTAATGCTGATAAAAAAGAAAATATTCCCTGCATGTTCTTCTATCAACATGTGGAAATCTTCCGCTTTTGCAATATTGATTAACATTAGAACCTGGAATAGAATACATCTTTGTAATTGATACTAACTCAAAAAAAGGAATGGAATTAACATTCGGTGATAGGGATTTTGACCTCAAACAATTCTTTCACATCCAATGCACAGCCATTTCTTGCTACCCTACACCTTTTTTCTGTTTAAGGCAGCAAAGGAGCAGTTCTGGCAAAAGGAATAGTTTGTTTCCCAGTGAAAAGCCACAAAGTAAACTCTTAAAATGCTCAAGACATCTCATTCAAATCTATTAACTTTTGTTGTTTGAGTTTCTTTTTTTTCTTTTGTGCCATTATAGACTGGTGCTTATGATTTCATTATCACCGATCATTCTTTCAGAGCTCATTAATTACTTTCACAGTCAAAAGCAGCTGGGTATGTTTACTCAAGCATTCACACTAACACAGTGAAAACACTGGACCATATTTAGTGTCACCAGGTTGGTCTGACTCCCAGGGACTCCCTAGTTGCTACCAACTGTGGAGAGACATGTCTACCCTCCGTACTACCCTGCCCATCCACACTATAATCTGCAAACTCCGTCTCTGCCCATATTGGGCAATGGTATTAGTTTTCTTGTCATATCCGACCTCCTCATGGTAAAGGATGCCTTCAAAATTTGGTCTAAAAACAAGAAGACTGATCCAGGGGACATTTTTGAAGTGGATGAGTCTCTGAGCAGGGGTTAAAGAGATTTGTCTCCAATTTGTCAGTCTTGTGTCAGGGAATCATAGCTTTCTCTTCTTGTTGGGTGCAGGCACCTTTTTCCTATTTAGTGTTAAATTTTTGCCTCAGGTTTTGGAATACTTAGGAGGCACAACTCAAAGCTGCCTTGTTAAGACAACAAATTCAGACCTTCTCTTATCAGACCTAAATAAGCCATGTGGCCCCAAAGTAACAATTCATACAAGAAAAGAGAATCAGGAAGAGTTAGGAAAGTCCATGTTCATTCAAGAGAATCCACATAACCCATTTCATATTACGACATTCCTGTGTGCCTTGTATTTCTAGAGGCACAGGTTACAATTTGGGGTAGTGAATTTTTTTATTAAATCAATTATTGTCCTTTATTTATTAGCTTATTAATAAATTGATTTATTAATTTTTTTATTTTATTCTTTGACAGGCAGAGTTAGACAGTGAGAGAGAGAGACAGAGAGAAAGGTCTTCCTTCCGTTGGTTCACCCCCCAAATGGATGCTACGGTCGGCACACTGTGCTGATCCGAAGCCAGGAGCCAGGTGCTTCTTCCTGGTCTCCCATGCAGGTGCAGGGCCCAAACACTTGGGCCATCCTCCACTGCCTTCCCGGCCCCAGCAGAGAGCTGGACTGGAAGAGGAGCAACTGAGACAGAATCCAGCACCCCAACTGGGACTAGAACCTGGAGTGTCAGTGCTGCAGGTGGAGGATTAGCCTAGTGAGCCATGGTGCTGGTCAATTTATTAATTTGAAAGTCAGAGTTACAGAGAAAGAGTGAGTGAGAGACAGAGAGACAGAGAGATCCTCTATCTACTCGTTCACTCCCCAAATGGCCACAATGGCCAGGGCTGGGACAGACCCAAATAAGAAGCCAGGATCTTCTTCCATGTCTCCCACATGGGTGGCAGGGGCCCAGTGACTTGGGCCATCTCCCATTGTTTTCCTATATACCATTCATTAGTGATTGGATTTTTACATGTAATAATGAAGAGTCATCCCCACAACCTCTTGAGAACAATTTTATTATGATGATGATTTTATTGTTGCAAAACCCTGGCTCAGTAACTTGTCTAAGGTCACACAACTTACAAATACTGAGACTAGGACATGGAGGGCAAAAGGATCATATAGATTATTTGGGAGAATGAAAGGGAGATTATCAAAAATATTTATATAGGAACTTGAATTGTCACTTTAGTTAAATGAATAAGACAATCATATTGTTTGGAATCAGAAACAAACTAAACTTGTACACATCTCTATGTAAGTTATCCTGTTGGTGCTAACCCAAATTTGAGCTATATTTTGAAAGTTTCCTTATTTATGGCTGTCATGAGTAAAACAAATACCCACAATTCTTCATATACTACCAAACTACTGCCCTGAAGTAGGAAGGGAAAGTACCTGGAGTGCAAGCCACACCTATCTCCAGGAACACCTGGTGTTACATAGTAGCTTGGATTATCCCTACTCTTTGTGCCATGGTGACACTTATTGTAACATGAATGAACTACTTCTAGGCATTATAGACAACTTTAATAACTTACCTTAGTGCTAGTCTATGAGTCTATATTCTAGATACTTCAGTATAACCCTCTCATCCATTCCTGACTTCCTTGCCCAACTCTCTTTATACTCTACAGCAAATTGAACCAAATATTTCCCTAGTGAAAGGAAACTCTTATCTAGAGTTCAAATGAATTAACTTGGTGTGTCATCTAATAGATTGAAACTCTGTTTGCTCATCTATTAAAACAAATTATGATAAATTATAAATGTGATATAATAATCATATCTGTCCAACTGACATTGCCTTGTTTCCAAAGGGTTGATTCAAAGGCCATTTGAAAATATTCCCTATAGTTTAGATAAAAATATTCACATGAAGGTATATTTCCATAAACTATTTTCCAGATATTCTAGGAGAGGGGTCAGTGCTATGGTGTAGCAGATACAGCCACTGTCTGAAGCACTGGCATCCCATATGGGTGCTGGTTCGAGTACCAACTGCTCTGCCTCTGATCCAGCTCTCCACTAATGGGCCTGGGAAAGCAGCAGAAGATAGCCCAACTGCTTGGGTCCCTGTACCCATGTGAGAGACCTGGAAGAACTCTTGATTCCTGGCTTTCAGTCTGGCCCAGCCCCTGCCATTGTGGAGTTAACCACATGGAAGACCTCTCTCTGTGTCTTTCTCTCTCTCATTCTCTCACCCTCTCATTCCCACTCCCTCTCCCTCTCTGTAGCTCTGCTTTTCAAATAAATACAATAAATCTTTAAAAAAAAATTCTAGGAGATTGGGTGACAAAACACTCCTGCTTTTCCCATTATCATTGACCCCTATTTCCTGTAGCTAAGCAACAGCAGACGTGACTTAGCTCACTCGTGATATAAACACTTGGAATAATATCTGAAGTTTGCCATGACATTAAAATGTTTACCCCTAACACTTAAATTTAAAAAAGAATGAAAGAAAGAAAAGTGCTCATTTATTTTTAGTGTCAGTGTATAGCGCAGCTAAATTCACTACCTCCATTAAGAATGTATGGTGAGAGCAGGTAAAAGAATACGATAGGTACTGGAGAAGAGACTATTTAAAGCTGGTAAATGCTTGATGCATCCTGGAAGTGGATGATGGCTCAAGTGCATGAGCCCCTGCCACTCATATAGGAAACCCAGATGGAGTTGCAGGCTCTTTGTTTGGCCTGGCGTAACCCTGGCTGTTGTTGGTAGCTGGGAGTGAGCCAGCAGATGGATGATATCTCGCTCTCTCACTCTCTTTCTCTATCTGTCTCTGTTACTCTGCCTTTCAAGTTGATGAAAATAAACATTTAAAGCGGGTCAATTCTAAAAATGAAAAAATGTTGATGTATTTTTAAATAAAAAGATTTTTTGTCTCATCCTATGTATCAGTGTCAATATGCTGGTCCTATACATTACTGAGTTTATCAATGCTATTATCAATTAATGCAGTTAGTAGTCTTGTTACTAACAAATTTCTAATTATCAATCACCTACTAGCATGGTTTTATTTGTTGACCTGATGTTAGAGTTGAAGAAATTTATGCTGATCCAGTTTTAAATTCAGCTTTGCTTTGCTCTGAAATTACAGCTCATTTCCTTCTGCATAATGTAAATGACAATTTGTGAGAATGTTTTGTTATGAAATCAATAGTATTTGGTTAATTATAAATTTTACATTAGCTACAAGCTTGAGGAAGAATATTTTTATTCTCCATGGTTCAATTTTTGTGGGAATATATTCAGAAATTAGAATACATATAAGTGGGGAAAATTGTTATTGTACAGTGATCAGATTTACAAACTTTTGAGTTAAATGAAATATATTTATCATTGAATTTTCTTTTCGAACAACATATCAACACACAAAATGGAGAAATTGTCTTTTAAAGATGTGTTTCTACTGAGAATTTTATAGGTCTCTGGAATAATGAAATCTTGCCTCTGTTTGAAAGCATCTCTGAAGCTAGATCAGAGTAAGTGGAAGAAAAATAGATTTCTTTCATGAACAATATATGTTTCATCAAAAGAACAAAGAAACAGAGCTCTAAATGCTGGATTTTCTACTTCCCTGAGATGTATAAGACTGTCAGAAGATAACAGCTTCTGAGACTTGCATTCTCAATTTTAACCCTCTGTCATGTCCCTAGCACACTTCAGATATTTGGGCAACATAGGCACAAGAAATTACATGTATTGATTTATCTCTATATGGAACAGAACTAAGCCCTTTTATGTATTACCTCATTACTTGTGATACAAAATTTATTATTAGTTCATGGGAAAACACTGAAGCATATCTTTCCACCATAACTTGAAATATTATTGCCCATGTATTGCTATATAAACACCCAAAGAGGAAAGAATTACTACTTTTAAGAAACCAAAGGGGTCCTTTACCAGCAAGACTCAATTCTATTTAGAACAAAAGCTTCCACACATCCCACAAGGAAGACTCACAGAAGCTCATTTGGCAGTAACCACGGATTAGGGAGACGGATTCTTACAAAATATAAAATAGAAAGTGCAGCTATCCTGGTCCCATTGGCAAAGCCTTCCCTAGAAGCAAGATGGGCTAAAGGATTCCAGGCAAAGGAATTCAAGTGCCCCAGCCCCAAAATCATCTCAGGACACCTTCCCCTGTTACCATGCAGCAAGTCATCACTGAATCTAACTGCCCTTGTCCAGATTCATTGTCCTACAAACAGGCTTCAGTAACGCCTGTCTTTCCATGTGGATACGCAAAATTTTATTTTTATGTATGCGTCAGAACTTTATTTTTAAATTATACATCAATATATTGATATCCTGATTATGTCTGCCTATAGGGAGAAAATGGACCAGTCAGTTTGACGTGCTTTCTGTTTGACAGAAAGTCTGTATCTCCTACGGGAGCTGATGAATCACTTTGAGATGTTAAGCAGTCATCCTACAGCTTGGTTCCTGTGAGTGCACCCCTAAGATCAAGAACTGCATTCTCAGTCTGCATCCTGAAGATGAAGCTCTAGACCTTGATATGCTCACTGAGAGCTTTCTATGGCTGCTATGACCCATTACCAGAAACCTGGTAGCTTAAAACCACAAACGCTTATTCTCTGATCACATCTACCAGATCTCCTTTGTCAAGCAGGATGACAGTCACAGGTTCCAGGTGTTAGGTCCTGGATCTCTTTAGGATACATTATTTAGCCTCCCACACTAACTTGGAGGCCACTCAGAACAAAACCTGCTGGACTTTTCAAGGAGTGAGTGCATATGCCTTTCTTTGTTAGGTTGATCCTTGAAATTCCATATGCAAAAAATGTCAAAGTTCCAACAGAAAACAGCATTCAACTCAAATGGTTCAATGAACCTGTGAAGAAGGGCATTAAGAGAACAATGGATGTGAGGCTCTAAGGTTTTACCTGATTTCTGGTGCTGATGGGTAAGGAAATTTAACATCATGGGAGTCTGATAGAACTGGAACCTGGGAGGAGTGTCTGTCCCACATGAGCTCTACCATCGCAGGACCAGCTACTGCCAGACAGATTGCCAAAGCAGGAGCAGAATGAGGAAGAAATACTGGATTCTTTTTCCACTTAATGGTGCTGCTGTTCAGTGCCAGCAACCTGAAGTCAGCCGGCAGGGTAGCCCAGGAGATGCAATAACAGAAACAGTCCCTCCAGCCCATAGAAGGGCAGAGAAAGGTAGAAAATACATGCAGACTAGAGAGATGGGATGGAAAATGGCTAGCACATGTTATCAGCTAAAAAAGAAAAAAATAATGACAGAAGAGAATGTGGGGTAGGGGTTAAGGGTTAAGATACTGCTTGAAACACCCATATCACATATCAGAGTGCTAGGTTCAAATCCCATCTCCAGCTCCTGACTCCAGCTTAATCTGAAATTCACCCTGGGAGGAGGCAGGTAATTAATGAAGTATAATTGGGTCCCTGCTACCCATATGGGAGACTTGGATTAAGTCCCCAACTCCTAGCTTCAGCCTGGCACAGGCCAGTCATTTTGAGAATATGGGGAGAGAGCCAGTGGAGGGGAGATAGATCGATCTCTCTCCCTCTCTCCCTCCCTCCCTCTCCCTTTCAAATACTTTTAACTGAATTTTTACAAAGTGAGGGATTCACCCAAAGGAACATAATACATAGTTGACCTAAAATTTGAACCCATATCTATCTAAGTTGAAAATCATCTTTATTTCTGTCATCGCTTTCTACTTTATAGCGTTTAGAGTCAAATTTGCTTTGTCTTATACACCTGCCATGGAACTGCTTAACAGTAATCATGAAGTACAGAATCATTCTTGATTCCTATAACCATTCAATAGACAAAATTTTGTTATCTCCTCATTTATAAACTTGAATTGGTTTGTCTCCCTCCCACTGGGTCTCTCCATCAGCATTACTTCTCTGGCTTGAAGAAAAATAGCTTGATTGTGTTAAATTATTCATTTCCTAGCAATCTCTGATTTGAGAATAATTAAATTTTCTATTTTTCCCCCCGATGCAATATTCATAATAGCTTACACTTCTTCTGGTGTGGGTCTCAGTTTCTGAAGATGCTCTCAGCTGCTCTTCAGTGTCCACATAGAAATATTGATTTATATGCAGAACTTACAAATAGATCCATTATATTCTTGATCCTAGCCTGCTTTCCAGATTTTACATTTCTCTGGGGAGAAAAAAATATTTTTACCAGCAACTCTTCCTCATTTTTTTCAAAGCAGAGTGAATGCACTCAGCATGACCTCCTTCAGAACACCACCTGCTGTCTTCTTGTCTAAACTGAGTCCATTTCTTATCCACTCACAGAATCACTTGCCCCTACCCTTCTCCCAGCATCCTTGGCTCCTCACTCCTGTCATATATCTCCTCTCATCACCACGCTAGAATCTGCATTGAGAGGCACTGTTTCTGCTGCTTGGGAAAACAAAGCCTTGCTCCCAATCCCATGCATTGTTAACAAACACCTTTCCCCTTGCCCTTGTCCTGACATCCATTGCCTTGCAGGCAAAAACTCTCCCAGAAGCAGGGGAGAGAAGGAATCAATAGCATTCTCTAAAGAGAAGATGCCACTGGCAAGGAGGCAGCACTCAACCACCACTGCAGAGAACCGCAGGCCTCTGATTAGGACACCCGTGCAAGCCTGATTGATCTAGCTGCCTGCACCGCATGCAAACCAGCTATCTCCCCTCCCTCACTCTGCGGCTTCGTTCTCCTCGCAGAACAGAGAGCATTTAAAGAGAAAAGTGGTGCTCAAGTCTGCAGAGAGCTTATAAGGAATTACTGGTGCTGATTGTTCTCTCGAAATTCAGATTCTACTGTCGATTAAGAGAAATCTCACAGAAAGCACGATTACAAATGAAAATCCGCACTAGGTCATACCAAGCAAGGTCCTTAGATTCATCTCCATTAAAGGGAGCTAGTCTGTTTCTTCAGCTTCATTCAGTCCAGTCTCTAGTAATCCTGGTGTCTCTCCCAATACAAACGATCTGTCAAATGGGCTTCACAGCAATTGACATATAGCCAAACCCTAAAACATGAAGTTAGAGTGTAGGTCTGATGGATTTTCTCAGGACCTCCTTAAAATAGGATATGTTCAGATTAATTTCATTTTTTAGATTCCAGGTGTATATTAAATACATACATATACATTGTATAACATCTATTAATATATGCAAAAAATGTACATATATAATAAATGCCAAAGCAAGGTTTCAAAAAGTGTGTGAGTTGCAAGGGGTCATGTGAATAGACTATATGCCTTTACTATATTTGTATATTATAGATCTACATATGTATAGTCTACACCTAAACTATGCATATATGCCATATTATATGCTGTATTTTATACTAGTCTATACTATAAGAGAGTGATAGTATACTTACCATAAGACAGACATTAGATTAGTCAATGAGAGAGGAAGCTATAATAATTGGCATTTAGATCTGCCCTAAAGCATTTTAAATATCATTAAACTCGGGGCCGGCGTTGTGGTGTAGCAGGTAGGGCCGCCATCTACAGTGCCAGCATCCCATATGGGCAGCAGTTCAAGTCCTGGCTGCTCCATCTCTCTGCTGTGGCCTGGGAAAGCAGTGGAAGATGGCCCAAGTCCTTGGACTCCTGCACCCACATAGGAGACCCAGAGGAAGCTCCTGGCCTCTGGCTTCGGATTGGCGCAGTTCCGGCTGTTACGGCCAATTGGGGAGTGAACCAGCGGATGGAAGACCTCTCTGTCTCTCTCTCTCGCTCGCTCTGCCTCTCCTTCTCTCTCTGTGTACCTCTGACTTTCAAATAAATAAATAAATAAATCTTTAAAAAAATATTTAAAGATTTTAAATTAAAAATATATACATATATCATTAAACTCCACTAAAATTGTACAATGTGGGTATCACCAGCCCCATTTTTAGAAGACATAAAAACATAGAGAAGTCAAATCACTTTTCCAAGTTTGCTCCACTAGTGAATAGCAGAGTTCAAATTAGCACTATGTGATTTGTTCATTGACAGGGAGACAAGAAAGGATGACTGGGGTCCCTGCCATCTAGTAATTTATAATTATATTATAGAAATAAGATATAACACAAATAAAAGTTTGGGTGATAAAATAGGAAATGTCCTGTTAATAAAAATGACTAATTCCAAAAACAACAGCATAAACAATAACTACTTAGAGTTCTTCAGAGCTTCCTTTCTTCCCATTACCCCCAGCCACACTAGCTGAAAGCATCTCCAATTTCTCTTTTTCCTAGGTGTTTATACCTACCACAAACCTCCATGCAATTATTCTTCCCCATGATCTTGTCATTTACTCAAGTGTATTATATACTTGGCCTCTGACAGTTCCTAAGAACTCAATACTTCCAACCTGCCACAAGCCATATTTTCTTTCATTTGCTGAACTCTCTCCAAAAGTCTTATATCTTTCTGGAACCATGCCTCTTCACCAAGCAGCAGAAACAAACCAGTCCAAAAGACACTAGGAATGGTCTAAAGCAAAGTTCTGCTTCTCCCTTTTATCCATAATGGAAGGGGTATTGACTCACAAAGGTTTCTCAGAGACAGCAGAACTTAGGTTGCTCTGTTTGCCAGAGATGACACAGGCATGAGAGGAGGTAAACAGTATTAGAGAGGGGAAAATTAAGTCATTAAAACTTCTCAATAATCTGTATGAATGATTGGAAAACTCTCATTTACATCATATTTAGTTTAATGTTTCCTTCCAGAAGAATGTCTAATTCCTACACAAGTTGGCTCGCAACACAGGTAACAGAGTAGGATGGAAACTTCTTCAGTCCTACCTACCTTACAAAAAAGGGGAAAAAATGTTATCCTATAATTTTTAAATTATTTTGGTCTTTAATATGTGTCTACTACTAAAATAGTTGTCTGCAACCTGCCTCATTTCAATAGAGGTTTGCTGCATTTTGTAGTATATACTAATGAATCCTACATTGTGGATATATAAAAACTATTGTTGGCCAGCACCACAGCTCAATAGGCTAATCCTCTGCCTTGCAGCGCCAGCACACCGGGTTCTAGTCCCGGTCGGGGCACCGGATTCTGTCCCGGTTGCCCCTCTTCCAGGCCAGCTTTCTGCTGTGGCCCAGGAAGGCAGTGGAGGATGGCCTAAGTCCTTGGGCCCTGCACCCCATGGGAGAAGCACCTGGCTCCTGCCTTCGGATCAGCACAGTGCGCCGGCCGTGGCAGCCATTGGAGGGTGAACCAACGGCAAAAGGAAGACCTTTCTCTCTGTCTCTCTCTCACTGTCCACTCTGCCTCTCAAAAAAACAAAACAAAACAAAACAAAAACAACAACAACAACAACAAAAAAAACTATTGTTGAGCATTAAATCCAGACCTGAGTTTCCCAGTAGTAGTAGTAATAGTAGTGAGAAGACAAAGGTTTGCATTGTCGTTATTTGATAAAAGATCTAATATCTTCACAAACAACTGAATGTTTGTAGTTTTACAAAGGACTAAGTGAAAAGCTCTCTACAGACATTTTCTAATTTAATCATAATAGTAGAAAGCGGCTGGTGCCGTGGCTCAATAAGCTAATCCTCCGCCTTGCGGCGCCAGCATACCGGGTTCTAGTCCCGGTCGGGGCACCGGATTCTGTCCCGGTTGCCCCTCTTCCAGGCCAGCTCTCTGCCGGGAGTGCAGTGGAGGATGGTCCAAGTGCTTGGGCCCTGCACCCCATGGGAGACCAGGAGAAGCACCTGGCTCCTGCCTTCAATCAGCGCGGTGCGCCGGCCGCAGCAGCCATTGGAGGGTGAACCAATGGCAAAGGAAGACCTTTCTCCCTGTCTCTCTCACTGTCCACTCTGCCTGTCAAAAAAAAATAGTAGAAGGCATTAACTAATTGAATAATACACTATACCATACTAGGCATTATATATTATATATGTATTATATATAACATATATATTGGATGTTGCAATTATTATATCCCCATTTTACAGATGAGTAAATAAGACACGGGTGAATTTTCCAAGTACACATATTCACTGTGATAGACCTGAAACTTAAGCCTAAGTCTGTCTACAGCATTCAAACTCTTAACCATGATACTAATTTCAATTTAATCCTCCATAGAAGTATATTAGAAAAAGAATGAAACAATTGAACCAGGGTAACTGGGACAAAAACTACTAGATTCAGGATTCAAATAAAACAACTCCTCCCAAGACCTGACCTGTTCTGCTCCTTACCACTGTGATGCAAAAAGGGTGATATTTCATGAATTTTTATACAAAAGATATTCAAATTTTAGGGCATTTTCTATGCAAATATCCTGATATTGACTCCTGATGAACACTGAAGGTATCATATTAAAACATAACTCACAGGCCTGGCGTTGTGGTGTAGTGGGTAAAGTCCTGGCCTGAAGTGCCAGCATCCCATAAGGGCACCGGTTCGGATTCCGGCTGCTCCACTTTCAATCCAGCTCTCTGCTGTGGCCTGGGAAAGCAATGGAAAATGACCCAAGTCCTTGAGCCCCTGCACCCACGTGAGAGACCCAGAGGAAGCTCCTGGCTCCTGGCTTTGGATCGGTGCAGCTCCAGCCATTGCAGGCATCTGGGGAGTGAACCAGCAGATGGAAGATCTCTCTCTCTCTCTCTCTCTGTCTCTAGCTCTCTTTGTAACTCTGTCTTTCAAATAAATAAAATAAATCTTTAAAAAAAACATAACTCACTTGAGATATGTCAATAGAAGATTATGCTAATGACAGGAATGATAGTTTCTGGTCAAATAATTTTATTCCAAGAATTTATTTAGTGCTAGAGAAATAGTTGGAAATAAAATCCTTTACATATTTTTGGCAACATTTTCATCTCTTGTGTTTAATAGAAGCTGGATGTCAGCTCTAGAAAGAAGATTCTCATGTTCTGACTCTCCAAGAACATAACGGAAATATTTACAATCCATTGGGAAAATTGAAGATTTTGACCTTAAGTCCCAATAGGCTATCAGCATGTCTAGTTGAGTCTACATGATCAGACTAATTAAACCAATTAGGTACTCTGAGCAAAAATACTTTCTACTCACCCAAAATCCATGTGCTTTCCCCATATTTCTAAGCTTCTCACAGTTAATTGAGGCTCCTGATAAGCTCTGGCCAGTGAGTGAAGAGAGGTGCATCACCTCCATTGGGAGAATAGAGTCCAGATGTGTTCTCTTCTTCTCTGCTGCTAACTATGGAAGCTCACATTCTTGTGATAAAACTATAGGTAGTCACAGCTTCTAATTAGCCTGGGATTTTGAGCAGCTATGTGAAAAAAAATCCCTTACCAACTGTGCTAAACATACAGAACAAGACAGAAACTAACCTTTGCTGGTGGTGGTATGTTAGGTCAATGATACTTCAAAGTTAATTTGTTAATTTGTTTTTTGCAGCAAAGCCAATTTGATTCATAGGTAGGGACCAAATCTAAAAATGTGAAATCATCCTACAATTTCCTAGAAATGTACTTTTTTAATTGAGTTGAAAGAAATATTTAATTTTGTATTCATCTTACTTCATTTCTATATATGATACTACTTTCATAAAATGTTTTTTTTCTCAAAATGAATGTATGTTCTGAATTTTAAACTCTGAACTACTATTCATTCCTTTCTTTTTAATCCCCACACCCATGTTATATTCTATGTGTCTAAGGCCTGCATCTACAATAAATTTTTCTCTGAAATCAAGTAGCTGGACTTTCCCCTACCCCAAATCTAATCACTTGTTTTTCCTGACATTTTAATTGTGTCAAAAATCTCAGTTCCAATCTATACTTGTCATAACATTAACTAACTCTACAGGCATGCCTTTGGAGTAGGCACAGTTAAAATATTAAATAACAGCCTGTATAATTATACCCTTGGGAACTGTCCCATATCTCAACCACCAGGTGGAAATTTCATCACATTATATGTACCATTAGGTAAGCAATGGCCTAAATGATGTGAAAAGATTATTTTTTACTGGCAAGTGTATGCTTCAAAGAAAGGCTGAGGGATACCAGAAACAAAGCTGAAAACCGTGGCTACAAAGAGGTGGAAGCCTTCATCCCCCAGAAGGCAGGCAGTCAGTTCTCGCGTTGTGCCTGTGGTTGTGCCAGTGAGTACTACCTGTACCACAAAGGAATAACTGAGTCATCTGCTGAGATCACCAAAGGAGAAGAGCAATTTTAGGATACCTGAAGATAGTATCTTTTTCTCTGATGTTAGAAGTCATATTATTTCTTGGGAAACTACAGTTCCTCAGCTGAACATTTCCAATTAACTAAGACTTTCAGATTTTATTCTACATTTTCACTGTTTTATACTCTAAATGAATATCCATGCAGAGATTATCAATTTAGTGTACCAGAATCACCTGGAGATCTGGGTCCCGTCCCCAGAGTTTCTAATTCCTGTACAGAGACTGCTGATTTACATTCCCAATGGGCCTCCAGGTGATGCTGATGATGCTTCCTAAAGGAATACACTTTGGGGGCCAGCGCTGTGACTTAGCAGGTAAAGCCAGCACCTGCAGTGCCGGCATCCCATATGGACACCGTTTCGAGACCCGCTCCACTTCTGTTCCATCTCTTTGCTATGCCCTTGGAAAGCGGTAGAAGGTGATCCAAGTCCTTGGGCGCCTGCACCTGTGTGGGAGATCCAGAAGAAGCTCCTGGCTCCTGGCTTGGGATCACCCCAGCTCCAGCCATTGCTGCCATTTGGGGAATGAACCAGCACATGGAAGATTCTCTCTCTCTGCTTCTGCCTCTGCCTCTCTGTAATGCTGCCTTTCAAATAAATAAATAAATCTTTTAAAAAAATAAAAGGAATACACTTTGACAACCACTGAATTACTATATGCCAGCTCCTAGAATAATAACCTTGAGCTACATCAATGAAGAAAATACAGTTACTTCTTAACATAATCACTTGCAAATTGTAAAAACCAAATTTGTAAGACTTAAACTTTTTGAACTTCACTTTTCTTATTTATAAATGAGGATAATATCATCTCCTATAGATTTTTAATAAAGTTACCAAAAATATAGTACATGCAAAGATTTTTTTAGTATTTTTAAAATATAAAGCATTCTATATGATAGCTCACAAGGATTTGAGCATCCCAGAGAGGCATAGGCAGATAAACAGATAACTTCTACACATAGTGTGAGGAGGGTTAGTGTCTACTCCAAACCCAAACTTAGCTAAAGGGATGCTTTAACTAGGATGTCTTTCCCATAGCTTCTCCTCCACTTTCCAGCAAGGAAAGATAAAAGAATTAGTATTTATTAGTATTAGCAGTTGCAATATTCAGGGTTCTCTAAGGTATGAATGATAAAAACTCACCTTTAACAAGCTTAGGCAAACAAGAAACAAAACCTTTTAATTGGCTTAAGGAACTGAGAAGTGCAGGTAGAAATGATTTAAAGTTCAGCTAGGTCACTTGACACACCCTGCATGTGTGTGTGTGTGTGTATAGATATAGATGATGTAGATATAGATATAGATAGATATAGATATAGATATAGATATAGATATAGATATAGATATAGATAATCTTCCTCTCAGAAACTTTCCTTCTCTTTTTTCCATTGTCTCATCACTTGGCCCTACTTTTTCTTGATTTTTATATTGGCTCTCTTTATAAGATGAACTTGATGACCATGGATGGCCCCTACTTGGGTCATATACTCAGTCTATAATAGGCTGAATGGTTTTCCCCCAAAAGTATGTTCACCTAGAACCTGTAAGTATGACTTAATTTGAAAAAAGTTCTTTGTATACCTAATTAAGTGAGGAATATCTAGATGAGATCATTTGGGGTTACGCAGGTAGGACCCAACTCCAATGTCATATCTCCTTAAGAGATACAGAAAAGATGATGACACTAAGAGAATGATGTGAGATTAAGGCAGAGATTGAAATAATACTTCTGCAAGCCAAGGAGACTGCATATCCACCAAAGATTAAGAAAGATTGTCCTTCAGAGGAAGGACCTGCCCCTACTTGATTTTGTACTCCGGTTTCCAGAACTGTGAGAAAACTAAGGTATGTAGTATGAAGCCATTTAATTTCTGATGATTGATTATGGCAACCTTATGAAACTAATATACCATCCTCTGAAACAATCTCTAAAGATCTCTGGTCAGCCAAATATGAGTTGTTTGTCCAACCCCGCATGCAGAAGATAAAGCAAAAAATAAATATTGATGGTTCCATCAGAATAAGGCCAAAGAAAAATAATAATAGTTATTAAAATCACTAACATTTATAGAATGCTTGTTATTTTCCAAGTACCGCTATAAGTGCTTTATATTTGTTAGATCATTACATCCCACACCATCACAGGAAATATACACTATTATTACTGCCGTTGTGCTTAAAGAAACTGAGCCTCAGGAAGACTAATTGACTTGTTTAACACTTACAAGGAAATATTTCATTTGATTTGTATTTTCAGCCATATTTTAGGAGGAACAGTATATGTCTAATGCTGCCAAGACAATAGGATAGGGCTGATAGTTGTAAGAGGCATTTCTAAAACACCTGCTGGGAGGGAAATAATTGAAGGCAGACATTGCACCCTTGTTCTCTTCCTTAACTGCAATTGCATTAGCTAGCTGGAGAACAATTATGCAGGGCCTTGTCTTTTCTATGTTCCAAAATGTCACATTAAAGAGTAGCCATCCATCAGTGAGACTTACGGTATTTAATTAGTCACTCTGTTGCATTCATAGGAAAGTCCTAATGGAATTCACTAACTTGGGGACCAGGATATGTTGAATTTCAAAAATGATTAGGAATGTCTGAGCCAATAATCCAAGAACTAACCTAAGTGATAGTGTTTCACTCACATCTTCTGCTCCCCATCTAAACTTAGAAACTATGTGACAAACTTTTGCTTGCTAGAAAAGAAGTGAAGAATGCCTAATTCAACAAATCTCCAACCATGATAAAACTGATAGCTGCCACTAAAATGCCTAGGTCTAAAATGATTAAGAAAGAACATGGACCTAAAAGACACTGGTCATTGTATGATGTCAGACTATGACTATACATGCTGGTTAATTTCCAATGACCTCCTACCCCCACCTCATGCCATTCTCTTCTCTGACCTGCCTTAAGGCCAAGGATCCTGGCTTCAATATCTCCCTTGAATGGAGGTATTTAGTTGGGTCCCTTCAAGGAATGAAAAGAGGTTGGTTATCTTTCCCCTCTTCCAATATGTCATTGCTTGCAAGTAGCAAAGCCTGTAAGCCTCCACTCCTGGAGTCCCCATCAAGCTCCACATTTTCTCTAATTTGAGTTCTCACTGGGAGCTAACAACGCTATTTCTGCCCTTAGTCCCTCCAAACCTAAGGGGTTATAATGGATTTTAAGGTTGCTAGAGGGTGCATCATCATTCCTTTCTGATTCCCTTTACCTTGCCCATATCTCTAATACATAGGTCATCAGTAAACTTGTTGCAACTGAACTTTCTGGAAAGAACTGTTTTCTACAAAAAACAAAAGTCCCTAAATAACCAACATAATCTTGAACATAAAATCAAAACTACAGGTATCACAACACCAGATTTTAATACATACTAGGCCAGCGCCATAGCTCACTAGGCTAATCCTCAGCCTGCGGCGCCAGCACCCCAGGTTCTAGTCCCGGTTGGGGTGCCGGATTCTGTCCCATTTGCTCCTCTTCCAGTCCAGCTCTTTGCTGTGGCCCGGGAAGGCAATGGAGGATGGCCCAAGTCCTTGGGCCCTGCACCTGCATGGGAGACCAGGAGGAAGCACCTGGCCTCTGGTTTCGGATCGGCGCAGCGTGCTAGCCATAGCGTCCGTTTGGGGGGTGAACCAAAGGAAGGAAGACCTTTCTCTGTCTCTCTCTCACTGTCTAACTCTGCCTGTCAAAAAAAAGGGCATACTAAATGGGCATTTTAATAAAAACAACATGATACTGGCATTAAAAATAGATGCATAAACCAACAGAACATAACAGAAATTGTAAAACAAATCTATGCATTTATTTTCTTTAACAAAAGGAACTAAAACTACTGCTCAAGAAAGGACAGTCTTTTTAATAAGTGGAGTTGGGAGAACTAGATATTTGCTAAAAAATTTAAAACAAGACCTCTGCCATATGATCTCTAGCCAATACAAAAATTAACTCACTTTGAAGCAAAGATCTAAATGTAAGATGTGAAACTATGAAATTACTACAGGAAAATATAGGGGTAACATTCCAAAACATGTCACAGGCAATTATTTTTTATAAGACCTCAAAAGTACAGGAAAGAAAAGCAAATAGACAAGTTGGATTATTTCAAACCAAGAAACCTCTACACAGTAAAGGAAACAAGCATCAGAGTAAAGAGTCAACCAACAGAATGAGAGAAAATATTCATGAAGTACACATCTGATAAAGTATTAATATCTAAGCCGGCGCTGTGGCTCAATAGGCTAATCCTCCGCCTTGCGGCGCCGGCACACCGGGTTCTAGTCCCGGTCGGGGCACCGATCCTGTCCCGGTTGCCCCTCTTCCAGGCCAGCTCTCTGCTGTGGCCAGGGAGTGCAGTGGAGGATGGCCCAAGTGTTTGGGCTCTGCACCCCATGGGAGACCAGGAGAAGCACCTGGCTCCTGCCATCGGAACAGCGCGGTGCGCCGGCCGCAGCGCGCTACCGCGGCGGCCATTAGAGGGTGAACCAACGGCAAAGGAAGACCTTTCTCTCTGTCTCTCTCTCTCACTGTCCACTCTGCCTGTCAAAAATAATAATAAAAAAAAAAAAGAAAATATCAAACATTAAAAGATGAAAATGCATTTAAAAAAAAAAGTATTAATATCTAGAATATATAAGCAGCTTAAGAAATTCAGCAACAATAAAACAAACAATCCCATTAAGAAATGGGAAAAAGGAGCCTGTGTAGTACTGAAGTATGCTAAGCCACTGCCTGCAGCCCCAGCATCCAATATAGGCACCAGTTAAGTCCCGGCTGCACCTCTTCAGACTCACCTCTCTGCTTATGGTCTGGGAAAGCAGTGGAAGATGGCCCATGTGCTGGGGTCTCTGCACCCACCTGAGAGACCCACAAGAAGCTCCTGGCTCCTGGCTCCTGATTCCTGGCTTTGCATATGCTCAGCTCCGGCCCTTGTAGCCATTTGAGGAGTGAACCAGCAGGTGGAAGACCTTTCTCTTTTTCATTCTCTCTGTCTGTAACTCTACCTTTCAAATAAATAAAATATTTTAAGAAATGGGCAAATGTTCGAAATAAGCATTCTTCTAAAGAAATGCAAATGGCCAAAAAAACCAAAAAAATGTTTGGTATCATTAACCATCAAAAATGCAAATAATAACCACAATGTCTACTATCCAAATGTCTACTATCAAAAAGTATCCAATGCTGGTGACGTTGGGCAGAAAAGGGAACCCTAATACACTGTTAGTGGGAATAAAAAATAATTAAGCATTATGGATTTTTTTTCCTTAAAAAATGAAAACTAGATGTAATAATATCACCCAGCTATCTCACATCTGGGAATATATCCAAAGGAAATGAAGTCAGCATACTAAAAAGATATACATATATATACATGTATATGTATATATGCATACATATAAATGTGTGGATGCCATATTACTTGGTATGTGGATATTTTTAAATACTGTTTTCACTGAATTATGAGTTACATAATAATATACCCATCTTTCCTCATTTCATGACCTTTGTCATGAATACTACATTATGTGAAACTGATATATCCATTCCTGCTTTCAAAATACAGTATTTATGGCTGGCGCCATGGCTCACTAGGCTAATCCTCTGCCTGCGGCGCCAGCACCCCAGGTTCTAGTCCCAGTCGGGGCGCCAGATTCTGTCCCGGTTGCTCCTCTTCCAGTCCAGCTCTCTGCTGTCGCCCGGGAAGGCAGTGGAGGATGGCCCAAGTGCTTGGGCCCTGCACCTGCTTGGGAGACCAGGAAGAAGCACCTGGCTCCTGGCTTCGGATCAGCACAGCGCACCAGCCGTAGTGGCCATTTGGGGGGTGAACCAACGGAAGGAAGACCTTTCTCTCTCTCTCCCTGTCTAACTCTACCTCTCCAAAAAAAAAAAAAATACAGTATTTAGGTTCATATATATATATATATATATATATATATATATATATATATAATGTTTACCTGTGAAGTGAAAATGGCAGAATGTTAAAAATTGCTAAATTTCTGTATACTTATTAATGTTTTATGACTTTTCTTATTATTATAAAATAAAAGAAAGGTAAAATGAAAATAAATAATTTTCCCACCACAATCTTGACTGATACAACTATTTGCTTATCAGCCATATAATCTTGATCACTTACCTCCCTTTAGTTTCTTTTTGATCACCTGAAAAGAAACAGGAAGTGACAATATTTATTTGGCATTATCATGTAGATAATATATCTTATATGACCCTTTAAACAATGTATGTTATGTTCCTGGCTTACATTATGCACTTGATGCAGTACAACAGGAGGTCTAAAATTTGTAAATTCTAATGTTATCACATGACTTACACTGTATTTAATATTCAAATTATCATTAGCCTGTGATGCTCATGATTATACAGGTCTCCTATTTCATCTCTCTATTTTCTAGAAATCTAGTCACAGTGCACTTATCTGCATTGTCAGTAGAAATGAAAATATTCAGGACTAGATTTAACTCAAATGTAATTTAGCAATCATCTACTCTACTCATGCTCTGTAGTCAGCACAATAATAAAAATGAAATAGTTTCCTATCTACAGAGTGCCCTGAGCTAGTGGGAGTAAACTACTTTTCTTTTGATGCAAAATTTGGATTAAACATACTAAGTATACTAACCCTAAGTGTATATCTGCTGTTTTAACAAGTGCACATACCCATGTAACCCAAAGCTCTATCTAGATATGAACCTGCCACCTTTCTCCTGTCCATTCCCAGACTCTCCCTGCCCCAACCCTCTACTGATCTGATTTTGTTAATCATAGGTTATTTTTATTCTGCTGTACAGAAAAGGTCATTATTCCTCTTTATCTGTGAATTTCAGCAGTTTGATTATGCAATACTTTTGTTACTGTTACTTTTTATTGTTTCACAAGTTCATTTTTTAAAACTTTTTTCTGCCATCAGATTATTCCTTTTTAAAATTTTTATTAATATAAAGAGAAAAGATTTCATGTATTTCATATGTACAATTCTAAGACAATAATCATATTTCCTTTTTTCCTTCCCTCAATACCTCTCCTTCCTTTCTTTAATTTATAAAAATATAATTTCAATCCACTCAATAATCACAGGCTTTTATTACCCATCTTTAAATTCACTGGTCACTTGCCTTATCATACCAATTCTGATAATAAGCCAATCCAGGGAATTCTAATTTTAGTTATTCTACTTCAGTTCTAGAATTTCCATTTGTTTATATTTCTCTGCTGAGATTTCCCATGTTTCCAAATATTTTAGCTTACTGTCTTTGACTTCATTGAACATAATTAAGATAACACCTTTAAAAACTGACATCTGCTAATTCCAACATCTGGATCATCTTACAGTTGATGTTACTCAAATGAATTCTTATGTGACTGTTTCGCCACATAATGAATAATTCTGTGTTTTAACCCAGACATTGTAAGTACCACATCATAGAGACTCTAAATTTTATCATGTTTCTAAAGGAATATTGATTTTTTTGTTTTGATGATCAACTAACTTGGTTTCATCCGATATGTAAACTCTGACTTTTGAGTAGTAGATCAGTTTCAGTTCAGTCTTTTAAAACTAGCTATGAAGTTTTTAGTCTTCCATGAATTTGCATGGATTGAGTGTGACCCTAAGACTTTACACATAATTTGAGACTTCACTTAACTATTTCTTTCCATCTTTGGTGTGCTCCTTTCTTGTTTATATCTAGATTTTCTAAAATTTGTTCTCTATTGATTAGACCAAGAAGACTTCAGATTTTATTATGTGAGTTTTAACCACCATATACCATGCTGACTTTGGCCTAATCTGAGGAAAAAGCTTTGGTACAAGAAACTCATCCAGATACGATATCTTCTTATAAATTATGACC
Organism: Lepus europaeus; assembly: GCF_033115175.1. Lineage (NCBI taxonomy): Eukaryota > Metazoa > Chordata > Mammalia > Lagomorpha > Leporidae > Lepus > Lepus europaeus. The sequence continues at coordinate 19,604,037 of NC_084848.1, forward strand.
TCTGCTCCAAAATCTCTTTTTTTATACTCTGTATTATCTTCAAGTCATTACTTTCTTGTATCTTATCTACAATTTGTTAACTGTATGAGGATTTTCTGAAAATAAATTCAAGAAATAAGATGCAAACATAAAATTTACATATACAATTGATGTATGTTTTGTGATAAGAGAAGTATAAGAACTGAACAGTGCTACTGGAATATGTAAGAAGTTAGTATACCTAATATACATTAATGGATCAGAAAGTCTGCTGTAAGGAACATGATGTTAGAATTGGCAAGATGCAAAGAAGTTAGCTAAGCCAAGGAAATCTTGGAGCTAGAAAAAATATTTCAGATTTCAAAAATAGCAATGAAAAGGATTTGATGATCCTTTTGGTGTGGAGACTGCACTAAATCTGTATAGCAGAAGACTCATCATTCATTGTAATTTGAAGTTTGAGACTTTGTGTATAAACTTCGCTACCTTAGGGTTTTAAGACACTAAGTTCCATGAAGTTTTCAAACCTTTTCTATTTTAGGAAAAAAATATCAAACTACGGTGGCCTTATATATAGCTTATTCTCAGAGAAATGCTAATGTAAATATAAAGGCTGATAAGAAAATTGGGCTGGCTGTCTTACACATTATTAAAAATAGACATGTGATATTATCAGTTGCCACTTAAACACTTTAAAAATAAAAGATTATAAAGATTAAAGGTGGGTACAGTGTTGTGGTGTAGTGGGTAAAGCCACCACTGCCTGCAGAGCCGGTATCTCATATGGGTGCCAGTTGCAGTCCCAGCTGCTCCACTTCTGATCCAGCTCTCTGCTTTAGCCTGGGAAAGCAGTGGCAGATGGCCCAAGTTCTTGGGCCCTTGAGCCACTGGGAGACCTGGAAGAAGCTCCTGGCTCCTGGCTTCAGATCAACACAGCTCCAGCCATTGTGGCCATCTGAGAAGGGAAGACCTCTCTCTCTCTCTCTCTCTCTCTCTCTCACTCACTCCCCTTCCTCCCTCTCTACCTCTCTGTCTCTCTCTCTCTCTCTGCCTCTGCCTCTCTGTAACTCTGACTTTCAAATAAATAAATAAATCTTTACAAAAATTAAAGGAGTTTATCATCAATTTATTTGTGGTACTATAATTCAATTAAAATATGTAACAATGTTGAATTTAATATTACTAAGGTTGTTGATAGGATATAGTTTACTCAGAATTGGTGCAATAAGCAGAGTTGACATTTTCTGACTAGATATCTGTTGGGCAGGGCATTGCCTAAAATCTCCATTACAATATGGCGCCTGGGGGATGTTCCAGGGGCGTGTCTGAGGCTGCTGAGGTTAAGCTACGTAAAATCAGACCACTGGCAGGGATAGGTCTGCTTTGGTTCCGGACAGGTGGACAGTGCGTGATCCCTATACTTTGCTTAAGGTGCCCCTGTGTGTGCTCCACCCGTGCCTGCAAGACCTTTTCACTGACTGGCTCCCCTAATGCGCATGTCTTTCATAAGCTTTATAAGCCTGCACACTTATTCAATAAAGGGGTTCCTGCTTCGACAGAACTCACGGGTGCTTGTGGTGTGTTCATCACCTGTCGACCTTACCTCTCCTGTTTGCCTTGTTGGGGAGTGTCTGTAGTGGCCCCTGCTGGTCAGGGGCCAGCCTAGGGCTTGAGACCCCAACAGACATCCAAAGAGGCTCATACTCCAGTTCTGTTTTGTTAAGACTACCAATGGTGCAAAGCCATAGTGAACACCTATTGCCTTATGACCTACTTATGCCTTGGTACTTTCAACTTTTCTTTTCTCTGTATGTCTTTCTAATAACATATTTTTCACATATTGAAACTGTGTATAGGTGTACACGCTTATTAAATATATGTCAATACTCTCTTTTCCTTCTACAAATGTGGAGCATCTGAGAAATTAATCAATGGAAACTTTTTTACAATATGTACCAAAGAATTTACTAACAATTTTTTTTGGAAAATATTAAAAGCCATCAACTATTTGAAGGCTCAAAAGAGAACAGGAATCTTGACTATGACCCAAAGGAAAGTGAGGAGCATAAATTATTATTGTGTTGTTTAGAAGTATACTTAAATAAGAGATGTTACATGTGAGTACCTCTAGACTCAAGAGATATAAACCCACTTTTATTTTGTGTGGCCTGAGAAAATACAGGTGAGGCCAACTTTTAACTCACAAGGATTCAAAAGGTTGTGCCTTCAACACACTAGAATATTTCTTGAGTCTGTTAACTATGCATTTCCCTAGTGTATCAACCCATGTGCAAAACAGATCAATAAAATCAACTGCTCAGCACTGGGTCCTAGTTTCTGTGGCCTTAGTGGACACTTTGGGAAGAGTCTGCAGCACTTCTTATCTCCTTTCTGGTCCAGAGCTCTGATTGCTTCTATTTCCTTACTGGTTTCATTGTTCCCTACCGATGTTAAATCTTACCTAATATAGCACCCTGTTTGTCTGGGGTCTTGACCTACTCCTAGAATTATAAAAAAAAAATTATACAAAAATTAGAATAATCCAAAGTTCAAAGATAACTTTCAAAAATATGATATCAATTTCCTGAAATATTAGATTGACACCAGAAATGCTAACTGGAGAATTTGTAAACAGTAAGTACAAAGAAATTAAACTATTTTTTGTTTTATGTATTACTTTTAATATCTTAATATCAGAGCAATAATTTACACTGCGATAAATACTTTTCTATCAATTACCCTGTATGTTTCTTAGAGAATATGGGGACAATTCAACAGGTACTATTTAGAAAGACAATATAATAGAATTGACCTAGAATGCCTGGGTTGAAAACATAATTTGGGGGTCAGTGCTGTGGCGTACTAGCTTGATCATCTACCTGTGGTGCCAGCATCCCACACGGGCACTGGTTCAAGTCCTGGCTATGCCACTTATGATCCAGCTCCCTGCTGATGGCCTGGGGAGGGGGTTGAGGGCAACAGAGAATGGCAAAGTGCTCAGGCCCCTCCACCCACACGGGAGACTCAGAAAAGGCTCCTGGCTCCTGGCTTCAGATTGACCCAGCTCTAGTGGTTGCAGCCATTTAGGGAGTGAACCAGCAGATGGAAGACCTCTCTCTCTGTATCTCCCTCTCTGTCTGTAATTCTGCCTCTCAAGTAAATAAATAAATCTTTGAGAGAGAGAGAGAGACAGAGAGAGAGAGAGAGAGTGATTTTTCTACTTCCTATCTCTACCACCTTAACCAAGTCATTTAATTTCCTTAGAAATCAGTTTCTTGGGGTTGGCAATGGCACAGCAGGTTAACACCCTGGTCTGAAGCACCGGCATCCCATATGGGTGCCAGTTCTAGTCCCAGCTGCTCCACTTCGAATCCAGCTCTCTGCTATGGCCTGGGAAAGCAGTAGAAGATGGTCCAAGTCCTTGGGCCCCTGCACCTGCATGGGAGACCCGGAAGAAGCTCCTGGCTCCTGGCTTTGGATTGGCACTTATAAAAATAACCTGCCTACATTATTTTATTAGAAAATGATATAACTGGAACTTATATCCACCTCCTTTGCCCTATACATGTGATGAACAAGAGATCTTAGAATCAATCAATAGAATTGTGCAAGCATTTTATAGTGTATACAAGTACTCTGTACTTTTTTTTGAAATGTTAATGGCTTGCCTGAAAAGCAGCTTTTAAAACAAAATTACAGTCTTTCAGAAAATGACTCTTTAAAAATAGACTGCCTAATATGGAACTCTTCAATATACCCCTGAAAAAATATTTAAATGTCAGAATTTCTGGAGCACCTAGGTAATCCAGTTGTTTATCGGTGCTTCTTAACATGAATTTTTATTATAGGCATTTGCAAACATTTTTCGTTTCAACTCCCAACCCACGTACTATGAATGGAAATAAAACAGTCAATGGATGAATGAGCAGGCATCAATTAAACAAATGTTCTAGGCTCACCCTCACATAAATCACTGTAAGTTATTAGCATGGAAATACCAATGAAACAGAAATACTAGCAGTGATCTAAATACCAACCCATTGCGGACAGGAAATCTGCATTCTTTCTAGGGTGAGAACGTGCAGCCACCAAACAGACTGTGGCACTAAGTTCATCAACAGAACCACACGAAATTCTCACATTTTCCTTAGAGGTAGCTAACTTTCTGTGATTTGCTTGATTCTGTTTTTGCCTTTACTCAACTCCTACACTTTTTTCAACATTCGGAGATATTTATGAACTATGTTTGATAAACGAAAGAGTTTGTATAGAGAGTTGAGTTGCCTTAACTTTGTTGCTCTGTGGCTGTTAGTTGCCATTACTACTGAGCAAGAAAAAGCCAGAAGACGCCCAAAACAACCCGAGGCTCCAGACATGCATCTCCCTCAACCCCATTGTGCGACAGCAACCTTAATTACTCATTGAGCTATCACTGAATATCCCATTAACTCAGTAGCTGTTTGGTTGCTTGCTAGTCTAAAAGCATGACAAGCATGAAGACACCAAGTGCTAAGCCCAGCTTCAATTTCACTAAATTATTTACTGACTCCTAATGGAAGTATTTCTTTCCAGGAATTGAGAACTCTACTGGAGCAGAGTCTTAAGTTATTAGATAGGATGGACCTTGAAGTTACAGTGAAATGACCGATTCTACTTCCATCCTTTGCTTCCTGAATCCATGTATTCCAAATTTGGGGACACAGTGCTGTGTTTTGGTCATTATTTTATACCACATTATGCATTTTGTAGATCAGCACCCCTAAAAGTACACAGTGTTATCTTGATCTTGTACTATAACCAAGTCTTTAACAGGCCAGTCATCATCATACTATTAGATCAATTCTGGGTGATGGGATTAACAAGAGCTCCATCATTCTTTGCCATCCAACAGGTTCCTGGATGTAAAGCAACGTTGTCATTAGGCCCAGCATCCTGTGTACCTTCTGAAGACAGCACCAGCTCAGCAATGGGGCTAAGATTTGCCATCTCCAAGAAACAGAAAAAGTGTTCATTGTCTACTCACCTTTTGGACCTTAACTCTCCCTGCTTCTAGATTGGCTTCTGAACTGTACACATCCTTGTACAAGGCCTTCAAACCTCTGCATTCACAGGAAGGCTCAAACGCACAACACGAGAAATTTGCAGCATGCTTACGAATGGAAGCAGTGTCAGATTAGATCTGAGTGTGTCAGTGGGAGCCCACAAATTGCTGGCTGCTTTAACAGCAGCTGGAATAAGACAGGAGGAAGTGAATATGATCTTAGACACCTTAACCTCCTTTCTGAGCAGGGTCTTCACTTTATCACACAGTGATAATGTTTGTGAATGCAGTTGTCTAAGACCAACAGCAAACAAGCACATTGCACTTTCTGCTTGCAAGACATTCATCTAAAGGTTTCACAAAATTTATTTAATTTTCACCACCAACTAATGAAAGAAGACAATCATGCAGATGAGGAAACCGAGGCACAGAGTGGTTAAACAACTTAAAGGACAGTGCTGGTAAGTAAAAGAGATGGGACTTGAACTTCTTAAAAGGTAAACGACTCTACTACAATTGCAAAATAAGAAAAGTGTTAAATGTGCAGGCAACTAGATGCCAGGATGAATTTGGAGATGGGGATTATCTCAGGGGAGGGGAGAAATTAGGTCATATGACTGGATCATCTGGAAATGACCCTAGCACGTGGCTTGTATTACTGGGCTGGACCTTCCAAAGCACCAGGTAAGTGGCTCTCAAAAAAAGCTTAAAGGAGAAAAAAACTTCAGCTTACAGGTGGGCATAAGTTCTTAAATATTTTGTTTGGTAGATACCTTTGCCACTTTCATCACAGAAACATCATTTTAATGTGTGAAATACAACTGACTACAAAGGAAACGTAAGTTAAAAGTTTTAAAAAGAAACAAATTTGTAATATAGTACATGTGTCTTTTAGACCATGTACTATACAAAATGATCTTACTGGAGTAACAAAAATTCAAAAATACTTTCATCAAGTATAATTGAAATTCAAAAATGCACACATTTAATGTATGTATGATAGTAAGTACTATAAGTACTTACTTATAGTACCATCAACACAACCAGAGTATCATCATATCTGTCATCTCCAAAACTTTCCTGTGTTCTTTTATGTGTGTGTCTGTATTTTTATAAGAACACTCAACATGAGCTCTATCATCTTAGCATATTTTAAATTGTACATATAGCAGCATTAATATAAGTCCTTTTGTATAACAGATCTCTAGAACTTATTCATCTTGTATAACAGAAACTTTACGCCATTAAAAAACAATTTCTCCTTTTTCCCATACCCAAGCCCCTGGCAACCACTGTTCTATTCTTCATTTTCATTAATTTGACTATTTAGATACCTCATTATTGGAATTATGCAGTATTTGTGTTTCTGTGACTGGTTCATATCACCTAAAATAATGTCCTCTAGGTTCATCCATGTAATTGCAAATTGCAGGATTTCCTTCATTTGTAAGCCTGAATAATATTCTACTGCATATATACCATGTTTTCTTTATCCAAGTTACAATTTTTCCTGGGATAATTTATTGATTCTTGAATTCTTTGACACACATTCTGAAGACTAATGAAACTTCTTCAGATAGAACGACGCAAATATCCAATGGAGGGACAATGGGAAGGGGTTCTATTTCTTAAAATTGATCCCAAACGCCCCATGGTGCTTCACTAACATACAGAATACCCAATGTGATATACCAAGGAAAACAAAGACTGATTCCTCCACTTACGTGATTCCAGTTGTGTGCGTATATGCTCGTGTGTGTGTGTGTGTGTGCGTGCCTGAGGAACAAGTTAAACAGATATTGAAATGGATTAGATGAATTACAGTAAGTGCCAAGACCAGCATTATTGTGTTAAGTGTTATGTGGGATTTGGACATACAGCAATTTCTTATAATAAATCATGCTACTTAAGAGCATCTGCTTGTTGCAATATGTAACATTATATAAATAATGCAAGTATTCGAGCACTTCTAAATTAGTTTAGCAGGAAAGTTGGTAAGGGTTTTCTCAAAAGAATTTTCATTTCTTTTATGCCTTTCATTTTTCCTGCAACCTACAGAATAGGAGAAGTTAAAAAAAAAAAAAAAAAAGGAGAAGCTAGGGGCCAGCACTGGCATAGTAAGCTAAACCTCAGCCTATGGCGCCAGCATCCCATATGGGCATTGGTTAGAGTCCTGGCTGCTCCTCTTCCTATGCAGCTCCCTGCTAATGGCCTTGGAAAGCAGTGGAAGATGGCCCAAGTGCTTTGGCCCCTGCACCCACATGGGAGACCTGGAAGAAGCTCCTGACTCCTGGATTCCAATCAGTCCATCTTCAGCCGTTGCGGCCATTTAAGGAGTGAACCAGCAGATGGAAGACCTTTCTTTCTGTCTCCCCCTCTCTATCTGTAACTGCCTCCCAAATAAATAAATGCAACTTTAAAAAAGCTAGCAACATTAAAATGTATTTCTTTCAAAGACCAGATAAGTGCAGAAATGGAAAAAAGTATTCCAATAATGAGATACTAATGTTAACCTCTATACATTTGAATTCCAAAACATATTCACCCATAAAAACATAAGCAGGATTAAAATATGAATATAAAATGCTTTTGTATTTACTGTCATTTGAGGGATACCTAGTCCTACTTTTTCCATGTGAGTAACAGAGAGGTGCTGACATAGAATAGCGTGGGAATCAGAAATCCTAGTACTGAATCTAAGCAGTTCACCTAAACAGCCAGTAAATCTATGGAGGTTTCACAAAGTACTGATTTTATATTTGGTATTTGAAGACTTAATGTCAGTAGAAGTTAATAATGATTATAATAACTAGAAAGTAATAGATTAATTATCATTGTAATGACTGGTATAAAATGAAGTTATAAACCAACTTTAATAAATCAAAGATAAATGAGCAAAGTCTAAGGGGTTTTGTGAAGTTGTGTTTTTTGTTAATATGCCAGAGGCTGCATTTTACCCTTGTTCACAGCACTATTCTCCAAGGTCATCTGTAGACAAAGGAGCTTGCAGGAAATTTCCTTGATATACAACCTTCTAAGGACTGGGATAAATTCCTCCTAACAAGACCCTGCGTTAAAGAGCACCGAATGAAAAATACCAGGCCTTTCCAACAAGATCCGAAGCTAGAAAGCTAAGTGGTTCACAGGTATCCAGAATTACCAGCATCATCCAATGCCTTTCACTTATCGAAAGTGCATGAGTGCATGGCAAGTGTTAAAGACTCTCGCGTTGAACACAAGGACATCATCGCAGGCTCCTTGGAACTCCAGCGCTGGCAAAGTACTCACCGTAAAGTGTGATGTGCATGCTGCTGAGGAAACACTGGGCAGCTGTGACAGCGCCAAGCAAAGACATTCAGCCTATCGTAGGATGTCAAAAAGATGCAAAGGACGTGTGAGAACTGGGAGCACATGGGGGAAAGGGTGGATGCGGAAGGAGAGTTCCAGAGAGACGAAGTCTTCTGCTTGTGAGGAAGTGTAAGAAATTGGAGGTGTGGTGCCTTTAAAAAACTGAAAGACAGCTGGAGCAACTGGACAGTAGATTGAGGGAGGGGTAAGAGAAGAAGGTGCCGTTAGAAATGTACACAGGGGCCACACCATGGATTCCCTTTTGAGTCAGTGTTATGAGTTGAAATATGTTCCCCAATAAACATGGTGAAATTCTAATAACCAATAAGTATGAATATGACCTTACTTGGAAATAGGGCCTTCCACATACAGCTCATTGAAAATGAGGTCCAATGTGATTGAGTTCTTGAGAAGAGAATGTCATTTGAAGACACAGACACACACATGTCAGCATGTGCAGATGGAGGCACAGGGACTGTAGTCAGCTTATCTTCCACCAAGAACATCTGGGGCTATCAGAGCTGGAAGGAGTAAGCAAGGATTCTCCCTGTGGGCCTCAGAGGAAGCCTGGCCCCGCTGACACCTTGACTCGAGACTTCCAGACTGCAGAACTGTGGCCGCATTTATTTTGTTTTAAACCATCCACATTTGTGGCAATTTTATTATTGCAGCCCTGGGAAACTAGTTCCTGAGGAGTTTTGACTCAGGCCAGAGAAATGTCACTGGTGAGATGTGATTAGGAAACTGGTGTTATCAGATTTTCGGTTAAACCGGATGATTCTGATTACACTGGAAAATACAGACAGGCCAGGGAACAAAATTAGGTCAAGAGAATCTACAGGCTATAGCCCTAAGACTGGAAGTTGTATAGCCAAGAATCAGACCTAGTTACATCGCATTAGAGTTGTTCCAGCAAAAACACTATGGCTTCCTCTGCTTGGCAGCAATACTGCAGCTCAAATAAAGACACTGCACACTGGAAGCCAAATGTTCTCCGACTTCCTGTCTTGAAGAACTAAACCTGTCTGCCATGGTACTAACCTGAAGATTAATTCTAGGCCTGCTCTTTTCTCATTCTGTTCCTGTGGGAGATGGGGCAGGGGGAAGGGGGAATGTCTCCTGTACTGTAACAGCAACGAAATAGGTTGTAAAAACAAATTCTAGCTTCCACCTTGGCATGACAGTATTCATAATGAAAGGATTTCCTGAGGCTGGTGTTGTGGTCTAGTGGGTTGAAACACAGCCTGGGATGCCAGAATCCCATATAGGCACTGGTTCAAATGCTGGTTGTTCCATTTCCTATCCACTTCCTGGCTGGAGCAACCAGAAAGTGGCAGAAGATGGCCCAAGTGCTGGAACCCTTGCAACCTATGGAGGAGACTTAGATGGAATTCCTGGCTCCTGGCTTCAGTCTGGCCCTGTCATTGCTGTTGTGAACATTCATGGAGTAAACCAACAGATCAAAGGTTCCCTCTTTTCTTTAATTCTGCCTTTCAAATAAATAAATAAACATTTAAAAATAATTTCTTAAACTCAGGTAGGAAATCAAAAGACATTTGGTAGCCACACAGACTGAATTCCCATAATGTTTAGAAATGCAATCATCAAACCACAAACCCTTTAACTAAAATCCTTCTCAGCTTAAACCAGTTAGAAAGCACTCTATTATTTCTACTAAAGAATCCTGACTTCTACATCAAATGTGAAAACTGAAAGATCAGGGTCACAGGAAAAAGTGATTAGACAATAAGTTATTATAACAGATCATCTCCATAAACAAATGGAATTTGAAGTTCCAGGGAAGTGGAATATCCTGAAAGTATTTTCATGAAGAAACAATTAAACATTATCTAGTTAGTTTTCTTATCCACGTTGGTCCTTAATGATAAGTTTATCACAAAAGCATGCAAGAAACGTGTAGTATTTTGTGTGTCGCTTTGTGTGCATGAATTAGTAGTAATGAATTGTGTGATCTAAAGTGTAAGGATAAAACACAAATATCTCACTACATGTCATCAGATTCTTCATGGGAAAGGACCTGTTGTTGCGTCACTTGAAAGTTGAAGGTGAGGACTTGTGAATAATAGGTAATAGAAATAAAATATTGCTGAAGTGATCTGCATTTGGAATGAGCAGGAGTTAGGAGTAGAGCAATTAAAGGGCAGAATACAAGGGGACTGCTCGGAGAAGGGAGGGCAAAGCTAAGGGCAGGTAAATAATGGAGAGGACAGGAAACTGCAGAGGCTTGAGCTCAAATTGGTAGATGTGGGTGTGAAATATTTTTTAATGTTTGATATTCTATTCTTAACTTGCTTATATGGCTACACCCCAGCTTCATTGGTGAACCCTGAACCCTATTCTAGCAAAGTCTAACACACACATGAAACCCTTGGGTGATTTTTGCTTTTGTGATGATCAAGAAAAGGAGTTGAATATTTTACCAGAACCAATATGGCAGAGAACACAGACAACATGTGTGCAGTAACCAGTATAAATAACGGTTTCTCATGGATGGGTAAGGGACAGAGGCCCTGCATGACCTGGTCGTTGTCTGTTCACATGGAGTTTTGCTCTTCATCCTTCACTAGCCACTGGTGCTCTGGCCTGCTGTCTGCCTTTGAAATGCTCTGAACGATTACCTACCCCAGGACCTCTATACACTGCCATCGCCATCCAGGAGCTTCTTCTCCTCTATTCCCTTAGTGGACACTCGTCTTTGGATTTTTTTACTTAAATATGTCTTCCTCAGGAAAACCTTTAGAAAAGTTTCTCCGCATATATTATTGCAGAGTCACGCACATTTTCCTGTCTTAATTTGCAGTGTCATATTTAAAGTTTGAAGACAATATAACTACACAACAAAGAAAAGTTCTCTCTCCTTTGCTATTGATTCCACCTCGCTTAAGGACACACAACCTTGAGATGGCGCTATGGCGCAGTAGGTTAAAGCCCTGGCCTGCAGCGCAGGCATCTCCTGTGGGTGCCAGTTCTAGCCCTGGCTATTCCTCTTCCAATCCAGCTCTCTGCTGTGGCCTGAGAAAGCAGTAGAGGATGGCCCAAGTCCTTGGGCCCCTGCACCCGCATGGGAGACCCAGAAGAAGCTCCTGGCTCCTGGGTTCAGAGAAGCGCAGCTCCGGCCATTGCAGCCATCTGGGGAGTGAACCAGCAGATGGAAGACCTCTCTTTCTGTCTCTCCTCTCTCTGTAACTCTGTCTTTCAAATAAATAAAATAAACCTTAAAAAAAAAAGACACACAAGCCAGCTGGCACACACCTGTAACTCAATATGCCTCATTCTTTAATTCTCTCCCTGTCTCCCCAACCTCTAGCCAGCTTTAAGGCTCAACAACTGGGGTAAGCAAACTGCAGTGATGAAAGGACTTGTGCATTGAAAGGTTGTTCTTATTCAGACAAAAAATGTATCTATAATTGGCCCATCTAACTCACAACAGTGTTTCCACAAAATTATTTGAAAATGGCACTTTGCAAGCATAAATCCTGAATCTTATAAATGGGCCCAGCACTTCTTTAGAATTCAGAGTAGTCTATTATTTGGTGATATATAACGTTAGCAGTGCAGAGGAGAAAAGGGCACACTCACCCTAACAGGTACATCAATTAAAAAAACTGCACTATTCAACATAAATTTTCACAAGACAGTGTTAATGGCACAGTGGGTTAATCAGTAGCTTGCAGTGCCAGCCACCTACATTGGAGCACCAGGTTTCAATTCCTGACTCTGACTTTAGCTCCAGTCAGTTCTCGACTGCAGCTTCCTGCCAGTGTGCACCGTCGGAGGCTGTGGTGATGGCTGCCATAACTGAGCCCCTTCTACCCAAATGGGAGTCCTGGATTGAGTCCCCAGTCACCCATCCCTGGCCATCGCAGGCATCTGGCAGGAGGGAGAGAGGGCAGGGAAGCAGTGAATGGGAGCTCTCTCTGTCTGCCTCTCTGTGTGTACCTCAAATAAATAAAAGAAATAAAAATTTTATAAAAATTCATAAATTTTCAGATTTGGAAAGTGCCATCCCATAATATTTATATCTTTGTATCTTAAAGATGGAGATTTATGGCCAATTAGTATTTTTCTACTGACAATTATTTCACATACACAAAAAATACTCTCATAATGGCATATATATGTTGTTCCATAAAATATAAAAAGATGAATAGCCGTTCTATTTTGCTGTGTGCTGTTTTGTAATTGGAAAATAGTAAACATTAGTACCATACAAATATTATTCTCCAGTAACGTAAGAACACAAAACTTTCTGAGACCCATTTGGCGTTCTTCCAATGTGTCTACAGAAGTTTCTTTTCTCTAAGACAGAAAATGGTGAAAAGAGATTTTGTTACGGTGGGGCTCTATCATAAGGCAAAGCTCAACTGAAAACAACAGAAGGTTTTTCTAACTGCTCACTCTTCCAATCAGTCTTATAAAAGGCACATTCCTCCCCAGCCTGTCCATGGACAGATTCCAAGCATAAGGCATAGAGAAGGGGCATGGGGGAAAACATATTCCAGATTACTCACTTAGAGGTTCAGGCAACTATCACACATGTTGACCATACACTGAGAAAAAGATAAAAGAACATCTCTTCTTTGAAGATTATACATCATATTCACTGATGTTGTACACCATGAAAAGGATTTTTTTTTAAAGAAACTATGCAGCATCATCTACCATTGCATAAAACCACTGCACAAACACTCCACCTCCTCCTCACCCCCAGCACAACTGATTTTATGTAGGAAGGAGGAAAGAAAGCCTCAAAGTGTCTCCAGCCCCTCCTATCCCATCACCATTCCCCACACTGACCTTTCAATATGCAGGGATACCCCATTAACATGCTGTATTTCAGACTTACAGATCTGCGTTCTCTCTAAAGTATTTAGCAGTGAAACTTTTACTGAGAGAAGGGATGGTGTCAGTAGCTCAGCTCATTGTTAGAGGTGCCCAGACCACTATTGTCTGCTGCAAACTGTTATTACACAGCTCTGTTTCCGAGTTTTGGGCTGACAAACAATGCTTGCTTGACTAGACAGAATTAGCCCTGTGTCTAATGAGATACAAATGCTGGAAGAATTAAGTAGTCCCATGAAAAGATTCTGTTCTGCATGGAAGGCTCCAAATACAGAGGAAGGGCAGGGAGGTGAGGGTACTGGTTGCTTGATTTGATCAGTGTATGCATGTGTTGAAATATTACATTGTTCCCCATAAAGGTGTATCACTATTGTATATTAAACAAGAATTTTAAAAACTAAATATAAATACAAAGAAAAAAATTTAATTAGGAGTTAACAAATTTTTGTTGACATAGAACTGTGTGGTCAAATGATTTTTAGCTTCTATTTTAATTGACAAATGATAACTAAATATTTATGGGGTAATATAAATACATACATTCATGCAAACACTGTGAAATGATCCAATCAGGTTAATTCTCATATTCATTTTAATTATTTTCATTGTGGTAAAAGATATAGCATATAAAGTGTGCCATTTGAACCATTTTAAAATATATAGTTTAGTGACATAAATAATATTCGCAATGCTGTTCAACTGTTACTACCATTTATTTTCAAAACACTTCCATCACTTAAAATATTTTTTATCCATTGAGAAATAACTCCCAATTTGCTCTCCTCTTCCAGCCCCTGAAAAATTGTAACTGCTTTCTGTATCTAGGAATTTGTAAATTCTAGAAATTTTATATAAGTGGGATCACATAACTTTTTGTCTTTTTCACTTAGCAAGTCTTCATGGTTCATCTATATTATAGCATATGTCAGAATTTCATTCCTTATGTCCAAATAGTATTCTGTTGAAGACATGACATTTTGTTCACCATTTTCTCTATTTTTAGACATTTAGCTGTTTCCACCCTTCAGCTATTGTGTGTAATACTATGATGAACTTTGCTGTGCTAGCACATATGTGAGCGATTGCTTTCAATTCTTTGGGGTATGTAGGTAGAAGTGGAATTGATAGGTCATATGATAATTCTATGTTTAACTTTTGATATAATGGTTCAACCATTTCCCATAGTAAATGCACCTTTTTTATATTTTGTTTGTTTATTTGTTTTCCCCTGGATCTGAATGTGTAAAACTCATAAAGGCACAGCAACCAGCAACTGTAGTGGAAACCTCTTGAGCTAGCCTCTGAGGAAACACCTGGATTGCTTTGGCTTTTCCAAACACCTTTGAAAAGCCCTCCAAACCCTTTGTCAACAGATGATGAAAAGAGACCACAGAATCTAAACAAATTCCCCGCAAACCAAGCAACCAGTGAATGTTCAGTGTGGGTCTCAGATCCAGATTGCCAAACACAGGTTAGATTACATTCCCTGCTGGTTGCATCTGGCTAACTAGGACATATTTTCCTTTAATATTTTACTGCTTTACCTTTCCAAACAGAAGTAGCTGAAGATGTTAAAATGAATATTCAATTACTAAAATCTCCCCTAGATATGCCATAGGGTGAAGATAAATGAATCTGATCAAGAGGTCTTACTCAGTCATCTACATTCATGGCTTGTATTTACACAAACTTAATCAGATGCAAACAGCAATCCTCTTTCTCCCGTATAATTTCAGGAAAAGTAACAACAGTATTGGCAAACTGAAAGTACGCACAATACTACTAAAGGAGATGACAGGGTAGTTTTTCACTCACAAATCAGAGCCAGTCTTCTTTTCCAAATCCTCACTCACATTACTTAATATGTTTTAAGTTACAAAGCAGAGTACCATGGTCTCTTCAGGTTGGGATCATGGGAACTGAGACAAAAAAGGTGGCCCAATATTGATACACAAGCTCCTAAACTGAAGGACAATATATTGGGTTATTTGACCCATTGCATCTTTATAATATCTAAGGAAGTGGAAATAAGAAATTCTGATCTTTGGAGTTATGTGGTAATCCAAGTTTCTTCCAGCTAATGACTCTCCCATTTCATTTTCTATAGGATCTCCACATTTGTTCAACTTTTGAGAGAAAAAGAGTGCATAGAGGATGTTAAGAGCTGCCATGGAAAACTACCACAAACTTTGGTGGTTGAAAATTATGGGAATATAAATATATTTTCTCATAGTTTTGGAGACTGGAAGTTAAATGAAAGTCTTGGCAGGGCCATACTCCTACATATATCTAGGGAAGGACACCTCCTAGAACCCCCAAGTTTTAGGCCCCCAGGCATTACTTGTCTTACAGCTATAGCATTCCTCTTCTTTTTTTTTTTAATTGCTATGGAATTCTTCTTTATTCTATCTATGATCAATTCTCATGTTACTGTGATATTAATACAATCAGAATAGATTCAGTTAACTCACAGATACAATTCTAATAATATAATGATACTTTTCTTTCCCTTTCTATTTCCTTTTTTCTTCTTTCCTTCTTCCCTTCCTTCATTTCTATATTAGTTTTTAAGATAACACATTTTTTCTATTTTTTTATTTATATATGGTGAACAAATTTCATATATACAGATTTAGGAGCATTGTGATACTTCCCACCCAACCCTCCCTACCACCCACACTTCCACCCTCCCACCATCCCACTGTCTCACCCTCCCTCTTCCTTCCTTTCTTATTCTTTTCACTTTAACAATGACATATTTTCAGTTTATATTATAATATTTTAATTTACATTATAATCCAAGGCTTAGTGCTCCACTCTTAAAAGGATGCCGGTCACACTGGATGAGGAGCCCAGTCTATATAATTCAACCCATTGTACTGGAGAATGTTCTGTGAGTCAGGACTGGAAGAAATATATTTTTCTTCACCTCATTTTCACTGGCTAAAATTCATTTATATAACCTCACCCACATGAATAGGGAGAATGAGGCTGCAATGTAACAGTATTTAATAATAACAAAATATTGTACCACAAACTGAACAATACAGTTAATCAATTCTTAGTCTGACACAGGTGAGATATATTAAAAATATTAGTTCATATTAAATTGTATCAAATGTATACTTATTAAAAAACTGAACTATATTTTCTTCCATGAAATACAAAATGCTCTATAGTCTTAGTTAAAAATGCTTAAAATCAGAGGTAAGGAAGAATATAAGGCTAGAAAGGGAACATAATTTCCATTCTCATTGACTTCTTTGACTATTCAACATGGGTTGGAGAAATAAGATTCATGAGGATTTTTGGTTATTGTTACTTTAACTTTCAAACATTTAATTCAATATTTTGTTATGCATTCAATAAATGAGGACATTTCTGAATTTATAGACTTACCTAAATAAAATTGACTTTGAAGGTTTTATTTTTCATGTGTGTTTTATTTTTCATTTTTTCATATGAAAATTTGGTCTATCTTAGACTTCCTGTAGTCAACTCTGACTTGAAACCCTATACAAATGTTAAGCCAGCTAACTGTTAATGTTGCTTTTCTTCCTAATAGTCCACACAAAGAGAAACAAATTTTGATGGTGTGAAAGAATATATCTAGTCCTAGGAGGTGAATTATACATGGTTTAAGTCACCATGGAAAAACTGTTGACATGTAGCCAGCAATTGGTCTAGTTACATCATATGATCCAGTTCAGGGTAACAGTCCCCAAGAGGATTCTCAAGAAAGAATCATGAAGAGAAAGATAATTTTTTTCCACTTCTGCTTCTCATTTAGAATGCTATCACAGAAAGACCTGATGCTTGGGGCCATAGCAACCTTGTTTCAACTAAGAAAGGAATCATCATCAATATACTAATGGTATGAAGGGAAAACTGAATAGTAATATAGTTGAGTCACCAAAACAACCCTGGGACTGCATACCTCCAAACTCCTCAAGTAAAAATATTATAATAACTAACCATATGGCTTGAGCTTGTTTTAATCAAGTGATCTGTTACTTGTAGTCCAATGCATTCTGGTTAATATATTATGCGTATGCCTAGGCTATCTGCACATATATTCCATAGTTGCTGTCAGCTAAATTCCAAAAGTATTCAATCTCCATGCTTACTTCCTCCCTCTAAATATTCATTCCTCATAAGAGAAACACATAACATCTGACTCAACCACACCATAGACTTACATTGGAAGCTTGCTAGTTCGTGGGAACTCATATATAGATCATATATATGATCATTCCTCTCATCTCCAAGTCTGTGCTTCTCTATCAGATAAAATGTGGGCTCAGAAACTTTCATAGCAGATACCTGTGTCCATCCTAAGGGGGAGATGGCCCTGCATTGAACTTAGGTTACTGAAGTCCTTATGTGCTACTTTATACTTCCCAGAGCTTTCCACTGAGTATGTATCTTACTACCTCAATTCACAAAGACTACTCTTAAGACAGTGATGGTCTCCAACCTTAGGCTCCATCATTGTATGTACTTGTTCCTGCGGTTCACCTGTTGCCCTGTTCACCAGTGAGTCCCATTATTGCTTTCTGCTAGAGCCATATGAAAACTTGCACCATCATCTATGGAGACTTTGTCATTAGTCCTTGCGTCTCCAGCTCTTACCTCTGCATCCTGCATCTATTCATCTCCCTGCAGGTCAATGTTGCTGCCATGGCACCTGGATGCCTCCTTCCCAACATGACATCAGCTGGAGGCAGCAATGAGTAGTAGTACAAATAGCTCACGGATACGAATCAGTCCATCTAAGATGCAGTCATGGTTCCCCACAACGCTGACTGTGTGACCCTGGTCAAATCACTTAACCTTGCTGGGTCTCACTTTCACATCATAAAATGAAGGGGTTGAACCAAGTGAACTCTCAGATCTATCCCTGCTCCGTCACTTAGAAATAAAGAGCAAAGCTTTAAACTATTTTGTCCACAGCCATTTATTTTCACAGTGTGAGCCTTTAAAAGTTTGTCTTTTGCTTGAAGTTTCTTCCACTTTTCCTGATTTTCTTTTCCTCCTCAATCACAATGATTCTCTTTCCAAAAACCATTCTCTATTTCTATGATAATATCCCAAAATGTTGTGCTCTATGAAATACAGTCTTCTTATCAAAGCAAAATGTAACTCTCTCCTCCCTAGCAGGATTCTCATTCTCATTCTGTCCCTCCCTCTCTTTCTCTCTCTCTCTCTCTCTCTCTCTCTTTTTCCTTCTCTTTCTCTCTCTCCCCACTTCCCTCACCTTCCCTGCATCCCTCTTCCTCTCCTTTTCTCTCTTTCTCTCAATAAACATGAAAAATGTGATTATTAGTCAACTATGATCCATCCAATTATGCCATCAATATAATAGCGATTCAAGAGAAAAACAAATAAAAGTAACTCCAAGGATATAAACGAATAGAAATGTTGTAAGAGATTCATTGCCTCTGAGAAGGTTTTACTTGTTGCTCCAGCCCACTGTCAGCCTCCAAGTTTTCGCACTCTTACTACACTCTAATTCGTATCAAGCAATCTAGGATTTGTCTTTTCCCTCTAGCTTTTTCATAGACATCATAAAGAAACACATGTAACTGCTTCAAAATTTTTGTGGAATGAAGCAGAAAATGGATAATTAAAGTTACCTGGCCAATGAGATACTGACCTTATTGTTCATAATATTATATATATATATATATATATATATATATTAAATACTCTAGATATGAGTTTTTTGTAAAGGTACTGGGTGGGAAGTGGTAGGTAGACAAGGGGAGGTAGCACTAGCATCATTCTAAGACTTTCCATTGTTAATGAGTCAGCTCTGGGACTCAACCTGAAAAGGCCATTCCTGTCGCTGCCTATGAGAGACACCCACAAAACTCCCTCTTGAGATTTTATGTGGCAGAGAGGAAGCAGCTGTTCAACACAACTTACATCGAGTACTCAGTCAATTCCTGCAATCTCAGTTTCTGAAGATAGTCTGATAAGAGGAAGAAAGAATTGTAGATTTTAATACCACTGCTTCATACTAAGTCCTATTTTCTCTAACAATTAAACTTTGACCAACAACAAATTGATGGACAAACATGTATTCAACCCTTTACCTATATAAGGCAATGCATTAGGAACTGTGATGAAGACAACATGCAGAGTATCATGTTTCTTGACCTTATAAAGTAGTTTAAGATGACAGATATGCTTAGAAATAGACACATGGTTATATAATTTAGTCTTGCCAAGGGCTAAACAAGGGATGTAGCTAGTAATATTTCTTCATTTGTTGAGTTAATTTATTTATTCACATCTGCAGCCTCATTCTGCCATCTACCTGAGATAGGACTCTTACCCAGGTCACTTCTATTCCCTCACAAGGATGATAGAAGGTAGACTAAGAAAAGATATGATGAAATAATACAGTCTGAATTAGCATTAAAAATATAGCAGGTGGCATTTGGCATAGTAGTTAAAATGCAGCTTGGGAGGCTTACATCCCAGAGCTGAGTGCCTGAGTTTGAGTCCCAGCTGTGCTTCTGATTTCACACTCCTTTTAATGACCACCCTGAGAGGAGGCCATGGCTCAAGTATTTGGATGCATCCCTGTGGGGGACCTGGACTAAGTCGCTCACTCCTGGCTTCAAATATGGCACTGCCCCAGCTGTTGTAGGCATTTGGGAAGTGAGCTAGTAGACAGGGTCTCTCTCTCTCTCTCTCTCTCTCTCTTTCTCTCATTAAACTAAATAAAATAAATAATTTTCAATGCATAGGAGTTAAGCTAGAGAAGGAGTAACACTATTGAAAGTAGAGTGGACTTGTAGACTGGTGTCTTCTTGCAGATCACCCATGCTTGGACAAGACTGCAGAATATCGCTCCTGCTTCCTTCTCCCCAGGTATTACATGTATCACTAATGCCATCTTCAGCTTTACTAAGGAAATAATTAAGTGAAACCTAATGACCAGGAGACTAAGTCTGCCTTGTGATGAGGCCGAAGACTAAAATATTGTCAGTTCCAGCTCTTCTCAAAGCTTTCCGCCTCACAAAGTATAAAATTCTAAGCCCTACAAGACTTCACCAAAGTCTGGGCCATGTCCCCCAGTCTGTCTCATCTCTGGCCATGCTGCCCTGGCACTGATAGGTCTGGCCATGCTGCCCTTCCTCTTGTTACTGAGATACACCACACTTAATCCCACTCTGGTTACTGTGCTTGCTGCCCGTGCTCCTGGGGACGCCTTTCTTTTTAATGCAAACTTGCAGCTCTTGCTTAACATATAACCTCAAAGTGACTGGCTGATGTGATATGACTTAACCAGAAAGCGAGTTACGACACAGTAACATTTTATACTCTGTTATCTATCTTCCATGTTATTTTTTAGGAAGTCACGCCTCCTGAATCAATATAATCCAGGCTGTTTATCACCATCTTCCCTACACACATTGGGAGGTATTGGAAAAGGATTTCATAGATTGAGAAGTCCTCCCGTTAGTCAATGTCATCTATGATTAGCAGGTAACAATTACCAGCACATTTAAAAAAGCACTTGAAGGGGAAAAAGAAAAAAAAAAAAAAAAACACTGTTCCTTTATTCAAATCATAATCAAATCTCAAAATGTCAATGTTGCTCATCTAGATTACATTTTTGTACTCTGTTAGTTACCACAGATCAGGTAAAGCTATGATATCTATCCTTTGGGGACTGCCTTATTTCAGTGGGTATAATGGTTGTCTCTACTATTGCAGAACAGTGTTTTTTTCTTCTGCTATTTGCTGAATTCTTCACTTGGCAGAGGGTTAAGCTTATGATTATGGACTACATTGAAAGTATATCATTGTCAAATTGTAAGAGAAAGAGAAGGGAGTAAGGTGGGAGGGTGAGGGCATGGAAGGGTGGGAGGCTAAGGTGAGAAGTGTCACAAAGCTCCTAAATCTGTAGATATGAAATACATGAGATTTGTTCATCTTGTATGTCAGCACACCAGATCCCATGTTGGAGTATCTGGATCAAATCCCAGGAAATCTGTGCTTACAATTTAGCTTTCTGTTAATGTACCTAAGAGGCAACACATTATGACCCATGTTTTTTTTTTGTTGTTTTTTTGTTTTGTTTTTTGTTTTTTTTTTTTTTTTTGACATGAAGAGTGGATAGTGAGAGAGAGAGACAGAGAGAAAGGTCCTCCTTCTTGCCGTTGGTTCACCCTCCAATGGCCGCCACGGCCGGCGCATCTCACTGATCCGAAGCCAGGAGCCAGGTGCTTCTCCTGGTCTCCCATCGGGTGCAGGGCCCAAGGACTTAGGCCATCCTCCACTGCCTTCCTGGGCCACAGCAGAAAGCTGGCCTGGAAGAGGGGCAACCTGGACAGAATCCGGCTCCCCAACTGGGACCAGAACCCGGTGTGCCGGCACCACAAGGCGGAGGATTAGCCTGTTAAGCCACGGCGCCGGCCATGACCCATGTATTTTTGAGTTCCTGTTATCCATATGGGTAACTGAGATGGAGTTTCTGGCTTCTGGCTTTGGCCTGGCCCAGGTGCAGTTACTGGCATTTTCAGAGTGAACCAGAGGATGGAAAATCATTCTCCCTCTTTCTCTCTCTCTCTCTCTCTCCCTCTCTCTCTTTCTCTCCTCATTCTGTCCTTCTCTCTGTGTCACTGTGTCTTTCAAGTACATAAATAAATAGGTCTTCAAGAATGTAATAGATAGTGTAGAATGGCCATGAGATTGCCATCATGGTTGGCTTCAAGACTTTGAAAGTATCTGCTGTTTATTTATATAGGGCTTATATTTTTGCTAAACACTATGCATTAAAGCAAATATTTTGATATAATTTTAAAGATATTTATATAATTAGTTTACAAGCCTGGGCTTTAGTGTACAATCTCTTGAAAAACATAAATGAATGGAGAGGTTCTGGAAACCACACCTTAATAAGATAATAAGATTCAAGCCCTCAGTAAAAATATGGTGGACAATCCATTAGACAGTGCCTGTTCAAGGTGTGAATAACTCAAGAACAACAGATAATCTCTTTGACATAAGTCTTCTGCTTTTAACCAACAGTTGATAGTCAATAGAAAGAATGGCATGACATGTCTAATTTCTTTTTCTTCCAGAAGAGGAGGGAAGAAGGAGAGGAGATGCATAAAACTTTTTAATTGTTTAGGGCTGACAAAGTTTTCTAAGACACTCAGTTTTAGTGTAGTTCCCTAGGATGAGAATTCTTATTTTAAAGTAGAGAGGAAAACCTGAGGAACACAAAAATGGGAATTGGGTCCAAGAACATACTATACAATTCATGATGTTGTCCCATATCAATATGTATTTTGGACCTGAAAATTTGGGTGCAGAAACTCAAAAGCATTCCTTCTGCTCCTAACTGCAAGAACCTTGCTTTAACTAAAGTCAACCCTAGGTTTTGGGGCTAAAATGAGGGGAAATGGATAGAATTTTGCTTCTCCTCCTCTTCTCATTCCTAGTCTGACTCTGACTGCAGTTCAAAAATTTCACTCCTGCAATGGCAAGACTGTATTCCCCCAGCAGAAACGTAACAAGACAAGTCCAGGTACCTCAACTAGGGGAGAACATTTTCCTACTCCATCAGTGTGGGGATTGGCCATGTGACTTTGGCTTCTCTCTACCATTTAAACCACAAAGCAAAAAAAAAGAAAAAAAAAATGAGGCCACAGGGATATCATTTCATACACACCCCAGAAGGAAATTGGTGTCTTTCTATGACCAATCCTCAGATGAGTTAAGCCTGGACCAGCATATGTGTTAAATCTATAACTGCGGCTCTCTTCCCAGAAAGCAGCAGGTCGCAACACAAAGGCTACCAACACTACCACAGTTATCCAAAGTACTGACTTTCATCTCTAAATCCAGAATTGAATGTGTTCAATAAGGCTGCATTATCTTTTCTTGAGAATTCTCTTTAGTTCTTTGAGAACACTAACATCAGAAGGAAAGGCTGTGAGTGTTAGGTTGTAGTGTTAAGTAGAAAAAGTAATACCAGCTTTCAGTGATGGAAGAAGCCATAAAAATTATAAGAAAAGGAAAACTTATCTCCAGCGCTCCTAGCAGCTCTGTTTTGCATATTTTTCTCTCCTCTTTTTACTCTATTTCTTTACCTTTAGGTTCCCTGGAATTTGTATGCCTCTTAAACACACCTCCAATACACCCATATAGAAAAGGTTTCAGATCTGTTTATTACAACTTGAAATCAAATTAAAAAAATTTTTTCAAATAGTTGCAATATGAAGCTCACTTTCCAATTATAAATCAAAAAACTTTGTTGGCTCTTTTGTCATCCTGTTCTTGCAGACAAAATATAAAGCATGAAACAGCATATGTCAGATACCAAGTGAAGCAGAATGTCAGGTAACAATCCTTCTTCTTAATAAGAAGATAAAAAGTTTTGATATTACTGTCATTTTTAGGAAAGATAAATATTTATTTAATAGTAATATAAATCAAATGGTAAAATATATAACAAATTAACATTCTAATTGACTTGATATATTTAATCATGTAATATATAAAACACAAGAGAAGTTTTTTTTCTACCTCACATTCCTTGCAATATTGTTTTTTTTTATTTTTTATTATTTTTTTTATTTTTTGACAGGCAGAGTGGACAGTGAGAGAGAGACAGAGAGAAAGGTCTTCCTTTGCCGTTGGTTCACCCTCCAATGGCCGCTGCGGTAGGCGCGCTGCGGCCGGCGCACCGCGCTGATCCGATGGCAGGAGCCAGGTGCTTCTCCTGGTCTCCCATGGGGTGCAGGGCCCAAGCACTTGGGCAATCCTCCACTGCACTCCCTGGCCACAGCAGAGAGCTGGCCTGGAAGAGAGGCAACCGGGACAGGATCGGTGCCCCGACCGGGACTAGTACCCGGTGTGCCGGCGCCGCAAGGCAGAGGATTAGCCTAGTGAGCCGCAATATTGTTATCTAAATTCTTCACATATCACTTAACACAGTGTCCTGGTAGGCATCCTCTTCTTGCCCACTGAGTGGGTTCAGGTGAGATCTTTCAAAACATTTGTGATGGCTGGTGCCACGGCTCAATAGGCTAACCCTCCGCCTGCGGCGCCGGCACACCGTGTTTTAGCACCGGTCAGGGCGCCGGATTTTGTCCTGATTGCTCCTCTTCCAGGCCAGCTCTCTGCTGTGGCCCAGGAGTGCAGTGGGCCCTGCACCTGCATGGGAGACCAGGAGAAGCACCTGGCTCCTGCCTTCGGATCAGCGCGGTGCGCCAGCCGTGGCGGCCATTGGAGGGTGAACCAACAGCAAAGGAAAATCTGTCTCTCTCTCTCACTGTCCACTCTGCCTGTCAAAAAAAAAAAAAATTGTGATGCTCTCCATTCTTTTCCACTGGTTAAAAATACCCATGCATATAAATGAGGACATATTATTTTCTCATTCTTTTCAGGGACAACACACTCATATTGCAAATAAACAAAGTGCTAAATGTTTCTAATTTTTTTTCCAGCGGTATCTATACTTGTTATTCTACTCTGCTAATTGCAAGGTTATAACCAAGAATAATACTAAATCTGAGGTCAATTTCTTTTCTCTACTTCCACAAATTTTATCAAGTGACTATAAATGCCCAGAACTTCTTTGGACTGAAGTCCATTTCATCCTGCTGTGTTAGCCCAATGTTAATTTGTTTTACTTTTTTTTTTTTTAAAGAAGAAAAGTAAATGAACATGTGTAATACAAGAAACTTTGTAAAGACTTCAAAATTAGGCCATCAGTGCTTTGTGAAGAACAATTGTGTGAGAGGGACAACTCCAAACCCTAAAGAAAACCATTGTTAATACCCATATGCATTTCCTCCCTACAATAAGTCAGAGTTGATGTATTAATTTCAGATTATAAGCAATTCTGTATCTTGCCTTTTTCTTACCTATCTAAGCATTTCTCCACATCATTAAGTATTCACATTAAATATAATTTTAATGACTTCACAATATTCCACTCTATAGATACAACGTAATTACTGAACATGTCCCTTCTTGATAGATGTTTAGATTATTTTCAAGGCCTTCTTACTATGAGCAGTGCTTCAAAGAATAATATCATGCATAAATCTATGTCTGTATTGCTGATTATTTCATTAGATTCCTGGAAGAAGAATTACAAGGTAAAACAACATGTGTAATTTTGAGGCTTTTGCAACAGATTAATACATTACTTTCATGACAATTATACCAATTTACCTCTCTTAGCAATGCCAAAAGGGTCTAACTGCTGTATCTTTGCCAGTATTAAGTCTTTTGCATTTTATCTTTCTGATTTGATAGTTAAAAGTATTATGTTTGCTTTATTTTTAAATTATAAATAAAGATAAATATTTACATACATTTGCTAGCCACTTAAAATTTCTTCTGTGATCTGTTTCATGTTCTTTCCCACTTGTTTACTGAGTATCTACTGCTTCCTTTTTCTATGTGAACTTTGTGTACGTTCATATTAACATTTTCTTAATCACATGTTGATATCAATTTTCTTATTCTTTTTATAATGTTTTTCATCATTCAACAATCAGAAAGTTTTAATTTTTAATTTTTTTTTTTGACAGGCAGAGTGGACAGTGAGAGAGAGAGACAGAGAGAAAGGTCTTCCTTTTGCCGTTGGTTCACCCCCCAATGGCCGCTGCGGTAGCGCGCTGCGGCCGGCGCACCGTGCTGATCCGATGGCAGGAGCCAGGGGCTTATCCTGGTCTCCCATGGGGTGCAGGACCCAAGCACTTGGGCCATCCTCCACTGCACTCCCTGGCCACAGCAGAAAGCTGTCCTGGAAGAGGGGCAACCGGGACAGAATCCGGTGCCCCGACCGGGACTAGAACCCGGTGTGCCGGCGCCACAAGGCGGAGGATTAGCCTAGTGAGCCGCGGCGCCGGCCCCAATCAGAAAGTTTTAGATTTTAATAGAGTTAGTTTTCTTTGCTAACGTTATATTCTCCCCTGATGTTTAAAATCATCATTTGCCATGTAAATTCAGATAAATATGCACCTATATTTCATGTGCTAGCGTGATTTTTTTTCACAGGTAAATATTTAAACCATCCATGTAAGACAATTTAGGAGGACCCCCATCATCATCTCCAGATGAGAACCTAGTTCTGCCTACAAGTTTGGTTGTAACCTAGCAGGACACTTAGCTGAGCCCTGCTCAGAATCCTGACCTACAGAAATGGTGAGACAGAAAAAAGTTGTTCTGGGGCCAGCGCTGTGGCTCACTTGGCTAATCCTTTGCCCGCGGTGCCGGCAGCCAATATGGGCACCGGGTTGTAGTCCCGGTTGCTCCTCTTCCAATCCGGCTCTCTGCTGTGGCCCGGGAAGGCAGTGGAGGATGGCCCAAGTGCTTGGGCCCCTGCACCCGCCTGGGAGATGAGGAGGAAGTACCTGGCTCCTAGCTTCAGATCGGCGCAGCGCCAGCCATAGCAGCCATTTGGGGGGTGAACCAAATTGAAGGAAGAACTCTCTCTCTCTCTCTCTCTTTCTCTCTCTCTCTCTCTCTCTCTCTCTCACTGTCTAACTCTGTCAAATAAATAAATGAATAAAAGAAAAAGCTTGTTGTTTATACCCCTGAGTTTTTTGTAATTCGTTACACAGCAAAAAAAAGCATATTTTTATTTTGGCAGTTATGTAAGAACTGAGGAGTTATATAAGAAAATCTAAAAGTATGGAAGTGTCTTTAGAGCCCAGCATTGGCAGAGGTTTAAAGAATTCTGAGGAGCTTAACAGAAAAGTGAAACGGCACTGAATAGACTTACTACAAGTTGGACTTGGGGGATGGTGCAAGTGAGGGCACAGAGGAATCAATTAACAGGAGACTGAAAACTGAAGGAACTGAGTCCTTTTTAAGTCGCGGCAGAGAGCTAGTCAAAATTGTTCCTGGAAGGCAGAACTTTTAACTGATAAACCTGGATAGACAGCTAAGGATATTTCTCAACAAGGTGTTGAAAATGCCACTTGGTTTCTTCTTGATGATTATAATAAGAAGTAAGAAGAAAGAGACATATTAAGAGAAGAACTAATAAAAGAGTCATAACTTGATGACCTTGAAAGTTCTCAACTTTCCCAGATGGCAAAAGTTGACAAAACTAAGGATTGGCATGGCAGCCAATCCTTGCTAGCCAGTTCTGTAGACCTTTGAGATGTTGCCATGTTCTCACCATGACTCAATTAGGCCTGCACCAGAGCCTCTCAGGAGTCCTGGGTCCTCAAAGCCTCTTTCATGCCAGTTTGGTATGCAGGCAGCTTTGCAGCACAGGAGAGCAGCACCTCTGGGTAGACTGTATCTGTGAAGCTTTGCCAATGTTCAACACCTGGACAATGTTCCTCATTAACATCTTTCTGTCAACAGAGTTGTCACATCATTTCACTATGGTTGTGGGGACACAGATCTTAATTCTAAATGAAAAACCACTTGGTTGCTAGCCACTCAACGGCTTTGAGACAACCAGGAGTGCCCGCCCAAGCGTAGTCTGTAGGCTTGATGTCCCCTGCCCATTGTGATGCACCACCAGCAATTCAGCTATGATGATGCCATTGGGGACCCTGCAACCATAAAACCTCCTGCATCAGACATGAGCAGAATCCCCTAAAAGTCAATAATCCCCGAGAACACATATTAGGACTTCACCAACGTGGAAGGAGAAGTCAGTGCATCTTCCCCTGCCTAACCCTGTGTTGAGTGACAGTACGACAAGGTCATAGTGGTGAAGGATAAAGCCACGACATCAACATGAACTCTTTGATCACAGAACAAATCTTAAAAAACATCCAGTATTTTTAGCAACAAGCAGGACTGAGAGATACCAGCTACATACTCCACAGTGGCCTTAACCACAAGGGAAAAACGTCCTTAGAGTGGTAGAGACATTTCACAAACTAAAGAAGAGAAGCAGCCTGCATCAGCCAGGCCATCCCAGGCAGCAGCCTCCACCCCCCACTAAGAAGAGGCCCCAGATGCTGGCTCAGTTTGGGTTCTGGTATCGATCTACTTGGCTCAGATTCTATGGTACGGATTCTAGGTATGGATCCTAGACATGCAAACAAGGACAGAAACTCAACAGATAAATGGAACCTGGTTAGACCAAGGCCCTTCCAGAAGTCTGATTCTGGGGCTTTGCCATCTGGCCCAAAATTTTCCCAAAAACCTCTCAAATGGAACAGGTCCATGTCCAGGCCACCTAATGGATAAAGATCCTATAATTTTCAAGTTTCTCAGATGTACATCTCAGTGATAGAAGAGAAAAAAACCACCATCGTAGACCTATAACCTCAAGCTCTGGGACTTGAATGTGCTAATACTCACTGGCTCCTTGAGCTCCTTCTATTCCAGTGATCCTGAACAAGGGTTTTCTTGTACTCATTTTCCTTTTATCTTGGCTCTGGCATAGAAAATATGTATTAAAAAAAAAAAACTCTTAAACTGAGGGCCTAGCATTGTGACGTGGATTAAGCCACCATCTGCAACACTGGCATCCCATTTCAGAGCACTGGTTCAAATCATGGCTGCTCCACTTCTGATCTAGCTCCTTTTTAATGTGCCTGGAAAAGCAGCAGAAGATGGCCCAATGTTTGGGCTCCTGCCACTACATGGGAAACCAGAACAGAATCCCTGGCTCCAGACTCTAGTTTGGCCAAGTGCCTATCACTGCAGCCATTTCAAATAAATAAAATAATTCTTAAAACCCAAATCTCTTAAACTGAGGCTAAACCTAGAGACATAATTGGTTTTTGAGAAACAATAGTGCAAACTTTGTCCTAATTATGTGGAATAAACATTTTATATTGTGTTAAAGTAAGACTAAATAATCTCAGCAGTGGTAGTGTGTGAGGGAACTCTCTACCTATTTTTGTAACATTCAAGTAAGACAGGAACTTCAATCACTGATACGAGGTACACCATGTTGTACTAATCCAAAACCCAGGCTTGATTTTTTTTTTTTTTTTACTACTACCAATGCCAGCATGGACAAATCTTAGCCTGGAGGTTCTCAGTGTCTAGTTTAGACAACATTGGCCCTCTTGACTGTGCTGCCAGCTGTGCCAGCCTTCTCAGTTAGGGGGACCCAAGATCTGTTAGAGATCTGAGCATGGTAAAAAACTAGACTCTGTAAGGATCTCTCATTCTATACTAATACAGGACTCTCCTCTTTTTTTGATGGGCTTAATGGATCACTTTTCCTTGAGCCAGTTCTTCATATGGCATTTCTTGGACCAGCAGTGTTGGAAGGAAGCTTCTGTTTGATTTGTCACAAACCAAATGTTGGTCTTATATATCCTTATTGCACTTAAATTTAGATTAATTTAGATGCGATTTGGTTGAAATTTCTGTAAGAGAGAAAGTTGTCTACTGATGGATATAGACAAATGGATGTCGAACTTTTTAAGGTAAGGAAGATGGTAAGTTACTACAGTGGTAGCCCTCAAATTCACATGAAACTAGTGCCACCTTATGTCCATTTCATTATCCATGTCAGGGTCTGAAACTTTCTTGAAGAAGAGGTGGAAGAGCACTATTTCTGTACAAGGGGCAGGGATTTGGCCTCATGATTAAAAACTGCTTAGACTCCCACATCCCCTATCAGAGTGCCTGAGGTCAACATCCACCTCTGGCTCCTGACTCCAACTTTCTGCTAATTTGCACCCCGAGAGGCAGTGATGATAGCTCAAGTACGTAGGTCCCTTGTACCCAAGCGAGAGACCCAGATGGAGTTCCTGGCTCCTGACTTCAGCTTGTCCCAAACTCAGCTACCGCAGAACTGGGGAGTGAACCAGTGGATAAGACATTTCTTTTTTTTTTTTTTTTTTTTTTTTTTTTTTTGACAGGCAGAGTGAACAGTGAGAGAGAGACAGAGAGAAAGGTCTTCCTTTTGCCGTTGGTTCACCCTCCAATGGCCGCCGCAGTAGCGCGCTGCGGCCGGCGCACCGCGCTGTTCCGATGGCAGGAGCCAGGTGCTTCTCCTGGTCTCCCATGGGGTGCAGGGCCCAAGCACTTGGGCCATCCTCCACTGCACTCCCTGGCCACAGCAGAGAGCTGGCCTGGAAGAGGGGCAACCGGGACAGGATCGGTGCCCCGACCGGGACTAGAACCCGGTGTGCCGGCGCCGCAAGGCGGAGGATTAGCCTATTGAGCCACGGCGCCTCCAACCCCTACTTTCTTCTCTCTGTCTCTCAGATAAATAAAAATATATAAATATCTTAACTGAAAACAATTTTTGTTAAAAAGCATTTTTCTTTTCCCTTTTTTAAGTGAAAATCAGCCTCGTATCTTCATACAACACAAACCTTACTGAAGGAAAGAGAAACTACCTTTTTATTTCTCCTCACTATGTATATGTTCAGTCATTGTTTTGCATACCATCTCAAATAACTGCTGTGTTTTGTTGTGGTAATAACGTTGTTTATGTAAGGGGATGACCTTTCCTTTGAGAATCCCTGGAGTCTAAAATTATCAGAATGATTAATTTGTCTTATCTTCACAATTAATATTCTCACTACTTTCTCAAAAGAGAGAGAGTGAAATGGAGAGATAAAGGCACAACCACCTAGAAAAAAATATGAGAGTGACTGTACAATCTTTTACTACAATTTTTTTTAAAAATTTAACTAAAACTATTCAGTCACACAAAGGGTATTTTTAAGAGAATAAGAGTCTTTCTCAAAGATCCTCTCAATCACCATGCTTCCTAAGCCATCTCAATAGGAACCCCAACCCAGAACAGATGGCCTTGGAAAGATCTGTGTGTCTTGCTTTTGTCTAAAGAACTGAACATCATTAAAATCCACAGGAGAACCAAAAGGTTCTTGACAAGATTATTTCAGCAGGAACACTGTTCTCTCAGCCTGAAAGAGACAGAATACAAAATGAACAGATTCCATCAAACTTCTAAAATTCTACTTTGAGGAAGCAGGATAACAAAATTATTCAGCTGAAAACCCATGCCTCCTTTCATGAGAAAAGGATGATTCAGAGGTAGAAAAGCCTAGAGGTTGGCGTCCAGATCACAAAGAATTATTCACGGACCCTAAAGCCTAACCAATGAACCTTCAACATTTATCCATCAGGGGTTCAAAAATGTATGGACCAGTGATGCACACTTATGTTCTCTCTTTCTGATTTTTAAACCAAAATTTCAATATCCGTTATTCTGTGTCTGTGCCATCCACCTATGTTGGGTGTAAATAACTTGCCTCTGTGGCACTGCTGGTCCACAGACAGAAAGCAATTGTGTATCAGGCTCTATAATTCACAGATTGCACCAGAGTCTCGTTCACACTTGAAGTTGACTTAGACAATGAGATTTTGGTTTTCGCTCTAATTAAAGCCTTAATGACATGAGAGGAGAAATGTATTTTGCATGGTAGAGGAATGTAGCCATGGGAAGCCAGATGGTAGGTAGTAGTAGACAGATTTTAAGTTGACGCCATGATATCTACTGCCTCATATGATGGTCTACTCTAACTCCCAACTTTGAATGTGGTCAGAACCTATAACTTACTTTTAGCTGATAAGATATAACCAGATATGGAATGTCAACCCAATGATTATTACTCCGTCTCACCAGCACTCATTATAGTGAGTTTCTCCAGTGCATTGCTGAATTTGAAGAAGCTAGCTGCTATAAATCCTATGGTTGTGTGAAAATAAGTTGGCCAATAATTCATGGAAGCTGGGAGGCAAATCCTTCCTTAGTCAAACCCATAGATGAGAATCAAGCCCTGGCAGACAGCTTGATTACAACCTCGCAGAAAGTTCAGCCATGTGAGATGCAGAATCGTGACCCAGAGAAACTGACAGAACAAACATGTATGGTTTAAACCCACTAGACCTGTGTTAGTTTATTATGCAGCCCAGACAACAATATACTAGTCATAATGTGCTATGATACAAAATGTGGATATGAGTTGAGATGCAACAGATTAAGCTACTGCCTGTGACACTAACATCCCATATGAGCACTGGTTCGAGTCCTGGCTGCCCCACTTCCCATCTGGCTCCCTGATAATGCCTCTGGGAAGGCAGCAGAAGATGGCCCAAGTGTTGGACCCCTAACACCCATGTGGAAGTCCCACATGGAGCTCCAGGCTCCTGGCTTCAAACTGGCCCAGTCCCAGCCATTGCAGTCATTTGAGGAATGAACCAGTAGATGGAAGATCCCTCTCTCACTCACTCCGTAACTGACTTTGACATGAAATAGGTAATTTTTTAAAATTTATATACATAATGAAAGATCTGTTTTTAATTTTCTGAGGAATCTCCATTCTGTTTTCCACAATGGTTGCAAAAATCTGCATTCCCACCAACAGTGTATTTGGGTACCTTTCTCTCCACAACCTCTCCATCATTTGTTATAATTTTTTGATTTTTAGCTACTAACCATTCTAACTGGTGTGAGGTGGTAGGCCAGCCTACTCCTGGGAATATATCCAAAGGAAATTAAAACAGCATATGAAAAGAATAGTTGTAATCTCATGTTTACGGCAGCTCAATTTACCATAGCAAAGATTTGGGATCGGCCTAGATGCCCATCAATTGATGACTGGATAAAGAAAATATGGTATATAAACATGATGGAATATTAGTCAGCCATAAAAAGTGATGAAATGCTGATATTTGCAACAAAATGGATGCAACTGGAAATTTTAAGCTAATGAAATAAGCCAGACCAAGAAAGACATATACCTCTTGTTTTCTCTTATTTGTGGAGGCTAAAATATCAGGAGAGTATAACAAGTGTGTGGTTGCCATATCATTTGGTATTTAGTTATAAATATTGCTTCACTGAATCATACCATGTAAATGACAATATATTCTTCATTCCCACACTCTGATCATTGCTATTAATCCTTTATTCTGAGATATTAATATCTCTGTTTTCAAGAAAAATAGCATGGATATGTGAGCTCAGAGATTACACTGCATCTGTATGTTAACATGGACAGTTAGTGTTTACCAATATGTGTCTGTCTAAGTTCTCTTGTTTAAATTTTTTTTTTAAATGGGGCAATAGTAGGTCAGCAAAGGATGGGTTTGAGATGTTTGGGTGGGCTAAATGGGCATCTTGGCAACATGGCTTCTCCTTTGCCATGTTTAGTTGCCATGTTTAACTAACATCCTTGCAGTCTAAGATGATACTTTTAAAAAATAAAGTATGTCCTAAGTATGAATTGAGTCCTGCCACTCCATGAGAATCGGCAGAACCTATAGGATCTTATTTTGAACAGATATTCTCTATTGTAACTTTGCTCCTGTTTATTTGTAAATTTGCTTTTTGTTTCATGGAAAAGAAAGATGATGCTAGGTTTTAAATGCTTAAAGCATACAAGTTTTCCAAAATAAATAAATAAAATATATTTTAAAAGGATGAAAAACTAAATGTGTACACAAAAAAAGCTTTTTAAAAACTGTATAACAATAAAGTGATAATCCAAGATAGTTTTATTTTCAAATACTATCATGACCCCGGCAAGTTATTTCAGATATCACTGGAGATAAGAACGATAGTTTGAGAGCGTGAGATACATTCTGAGCTCTCAAAATCATGTTAAGCAGTTGTTTGAGTCTTTACTTAGGATTGTCACTAATGCCTGCAATCTCACAGCAGCAAACAATCAAAACTACTTCTGAAAATGTAGGAAGAGTCTTTTTGTAAGATGTCATTGAAATATAAATGAGACCTATTTAAATACTTAAACCTATTCAAGGCCATGTAATACAAAATTATAACACAAGAAATGTAAAATCCTCTGTGATTCTAAAGAAATACATGATCTCTATTACTTGAGCTGGCAAGGGAAGGCTTCATGTGGGACATGGAAATCCTCTCGGACTGTTAACTGTGTTATGTTGGGCACTTGTTTGTAAACAAAATGGGGAGTGAGGGTTGGAGATTCATTTGGAGTAAAGACAAACCATAAAGCATCAGAAATCAGTGAGGGGATAAAGTTTTATGAAATATGATGTTTCTGCAAAGCCACAAAGCATAAGGTAGGAGTAGACAGACTAGACCCAGATACTAGAGTATATTAAATGCTAATTTAAGAATTTTGAACTTTATCCTGAAGGCAAGTCAATTAAACATCATTGAAATCTGAGTACCATGGTAGGGAGAGTATAAAATCCTTATTAGTTTCTATACTTAGTCACAACCAGTTACCTACTTCTCAAGTCATTTAAAACTTGAAAATGAGAACGTGATGTAACAAGAAAGCTTTCTTCTTTTATTCTAGAAACTTGAAGAAATGATATTACTGTTCGTGTCAGTATGGCTAAAGGTAAAACATTCACCTTTATAGTCAGAAGCCCCAGTAAGTTTCTAAAACTAACGTTTGCTTTCTAATGCCCCTAGCTAAATCACTTAACCTTCTTAAGCTTTCATAATATTATCTATCAATGAGTGATAATGTAATACACCTCACTTCAAACGGTAGTTAGAAAAACCCTGATTTTTTTAAGAATTAATTTTATCACAATGATCATTCATTTTAACTTAGAAAATATAAAACTGGTTAAGTCACTTAAGTCGAAGAAATGTGTGCAAGTCAGCAAACATCTTCTACAGAAGCCAACAACGAGGAAACCATGGAAAGTTTGCACTCTGGCTCTCAAATGGGACTGACTCAGGAACCCAGTTGTAGTTTGACCTAACTGAGCCCAGAGTCCAGCCAAAGCCAAACTGAAAAGACACAAGCATATGAGTTAAAGATTAAGCAGATGCGAAGTAACAAGTGATTCAGCCACTGTCCCCTGTAGGAAAAAAAAAAAAATGAAATGCAGTGCTTCAAGGCAGCAAAACCATAGGGATCAGAGCAAACATAAATGCCAACAAAATACTTCACACTGCAACTGCATAAGGGAATACCATGAAATACCATCATACACAAGAAGAAAAGGCACTGATATTTACTACTATCTCATTAAAGAAACACTTGAGTAGCATCCACACAGGCACACATACACACACTGGGGGAAATGAAAGACAAAAATAATACACACTAAAATATTGAGGTCAAACATTTGTGAAAGTTATCACAGAATGATGAAATTCTGAGGCTGTTTCCTTTAGTCAATTTGTGTTTTATTTGTAATTCTTCTAAATTAGAAAAATATTCTACCTGTAACAAAGTTATAGTTTTTAATTGAATGATATAATGCATTTAAAACAGTATGCAAATGGTAAATTGTCATTCAGATGCATTATTAATCACCATTCTAATATTTTCCATCCAGCTGTTTCTGTGATTTCCATATAAATCATATCAGTGGGAGGTAGCTTACATGGCCTCTGGAATAATACAGAACCAGAGGTCAAATCCTAGCTGCCTATCTTGGTAACTGGATGACCATAAGCAAACTAATTAACCTTGATATATATTTTATACCTTTAAAATATCTAAGAGATATATATATATCTTAAATACCTATAGATATCTAAATATCTATATAATATATCTATATATTAAAATATCTAAGATGCAGATATCTTAGATATTTTAAGGTAAAATGGAGGTAATGTCACCTATATTGAAGGATTGCTCTGAATATTAAAATAACTGACAAAATTAAGGTGTTTACCGTAAGTGAAGGTAATGATTCAATACAGATAGTCACACTTATTATCACTGATCTATACATTAAATAAAGAGTTCCTATTTGAAGTCAGAGGAGAATAACTTGCCTCATGGAGTTCTCAGATCAATTAATAAAATGGTAAAAGATTGAGGAAGTTCTGTAGTATCCCTATGATGGACACAGTAAATGCAGCAAGATAATTATAGAGTGAATACTTTAAATAAGGGTAATGATAAACTGTATGTGTGTCCCTATGAGAACAAAAAAGAGGGGGGAGGGCGTACACCTATGAGCATGTGGGCATGTCACAATAGATGACACCTGTGCTCAGTCTTCAGCAAGCCTCACAGTGGGAGGAAAGAGCAGAGGCATAGAAATCATATTGTCATGGGATGGATGTTTGACAAAGCAGTTAAGATGCTGCTTGGAGAAAAAAAGAGAGAGAGAGATGCTGCTTGGGACACCCACATCCCATACTGAAGTAGCTGGGTTCAAAGTTCTGCTCCTGATTCTAATTAAGTCTTGCTAATTGTGCAGTGGAAGCTGCAGGTGATGGTTCAAGTACTTGAATCTCTGCTACCCACTTGGCAGACCTGGATTGAGTTCCTGGCTCAATCTCAGCTATTATAGGTATTTGAGGTACGGATCAGTGGATAGGAAATTCTCTCTCTCTCCCCAACCCTTGCTTCCTCAAATTAAAAATACAGTACTATCATATTAAGGAAACTGGAAGTAGTTGCATAGGGCCAGCAATGCTAAGGGCATATTATTAACCAAGCATCAGCATCTCCTTGCTTTACAGCAAGTACCTGTGAGATTCTATAATTAACTTGGAGGTTCAGATGTAATCAATTTGATTTGGTACACAGTGATCTACAAGGAAGTGCCATTTCACAATTAAATACATAAACTAAGCAGCAAAATCTTGGGATTAGAGGTTTTAGAGTAAACTTCACAATAAAAACTAAATAAACTAATCTGACCTTGGGAGCAAACCAAATGCAATTTTCCCTGCTGCTATTATCACTATGTAGTATTTCTATAATTACATTGTCAGACAATATTATTAATATTAATGATTTATGATACCCCTGACGTTCACTCTTTTGGCCACTGGAAGAATACTCCAAGTAAATATGAAAATGCTTAGAATCAATATTTATTTTGCCTTTAAAAAGAAACAAAACCCAACAAAATGTTTCTCCATCTTAGGAGGGCACTGGGATATTTCTATTAGCTCTTGTTTTTATAACAAAGGTTGAGTTTTGGACACAATAACATGAAGAGAATTATGTTGCAACAATACTTAGCAGACAGTTGAAATCTGGATTAAAGAAACCATATTGAATATTTTCTTATACTTGATGCTAAGCAGGTGAAGCTGTAAAGAAAACCAATTTTTTTAAAAAAAAAAAAGTACTTTCTTAGTCACCACTTTATTTGACAAGCCATTAGAATCCATAGAACATATGAATTACTATACAACTGAAGTGCATTCTTTGGTTCCCTATAAGCTTGAAAGAAATAGAATTGCAGAACTAAAGTAGGCAGGAAGGAATATGCTAACTGACATATACGACATTTGGAAAAAACGGGGAAATTTAGAGATGGGGAGAATGCTTACAAATCACCTAGCCTAAGGTTGGTGCTGTGGTACATCAGGGTAAGCTTCCACCTGCAGTGCTAGCTTCAAACCTGTTTGAGTCCCAGTTTCTTCACTTCCTATTCAGCTCCCTACTTATTCTCCTGGAAAGGTAGTGGAAGACTGTCCAAGTACGTGGGACTCTTCCACCCATGCAGGAGAACGGGATGGGATTCCTGACTCCCGGCTTCAGCTTGCCCCAGTGCCAGCCGATGGGACCATTCAGAGAGCAAATCAGCAGATAGATTTCTCTCACAATTTCTGTTTGTCACTCACTCTGCATAACTGTATCTTTCAAATAAAAAGGTAATTAACAAAAAGAAATCGAGTCCAAATCTTCTAACATGACACATGAACCTTGTGTGTACTTGTTCAACTCTTCAATCTCAGGTCTGTTACCTGTCCTGATGCCTTCTGTCATATCATCTTAGCATATGTGTTTCTTCATTCTGGAATGCCTTCCAATATTCACCTCCAACCTTTTCATTTTACGCCAAAACCTCCTTCTGATTTCTCATTTCAAAATTCTTGTTACATTGCCTGCCCCATTACAGTTTGTCCTGAACCTTCTATTTCTTCTTTCTAGCACTTGGCATAGTATCATATACACTTGTGTGTTTGAAAAGGATCTGTATTCCTCCTCTAGAAAATAAGCTTTATGTAGGTAGTCGCAAGTTCTACTTTGTTTAGCTTGCATCATCTAGTGCATGGCAATCATGATTTTTTTTTTCTTTTTCATTAAGGATTGCAACTTTTACACCCATGATGACAAAATAATTTTGGCTATTGTATAATCATATATGTTATTCTTTCCTCCAGAATATCTTACTTACTTTTCTCTGGCTACTTTCTCTCTTTCCTTCAAGATAATGCTAAATATCTTGTTTGGAAGTATTTCTTCATCCCTAGACTACACTGCCAGGAAGCCTTCTACTCTGAAATCCTGTATTAACATGCACAATTTTTTAAAAATCCACTAAAATTGTCAATTGAATTAAATTGACCCTTTTGTTTCCTGAAAAAAAAACACACATTAATACTTAAAACAAGCAGGGATTAAGATGGTGGATGAGGGAGGGAGGTTACTGCTTTAGTCTAGAAGATTGTTTTTAAAAAGTAACAAAACACTGTGTACTTACTCCTCATGTAGGATCTCTGTCCTTAATGTGTTGTTCAATGTGAAGTAATGCTATAACTAGTACTGAAACAGTATTTTACACTTTATGTTCTGTGTGGGTGCAAACTGATGAAATCTTTACTTAAGATATACTAAATCAATCTTCTGTATATAAAGATAATGGAAAATGAATCTTGATGTGAATGGAATGGGAGAGGGAGCAGGAGATGGGAGGGGTGCAGGTGGGAGGGAAGTTATGGGGGGGAAAGCCACTGTAATCCATGAACTGTACTTTAGAAATTTATATTTACTAAATAAAAGTTTAAAAAAATAAAAAAACAAAAAGTAACGAAAGTCTCAGGGAAGAGTTAGGAAGAAAATGCCAGAGGAAAATCTATGCAAATTATAGGGACACAGTGGACCTACATGGAGGTTATAGACACCCACAACTGAGAACCATAACAGCTGAGAGCCTCTGCACCAGCCTTGGAGAGTGAGATGAGAACACACTGCAGCAGCCCAAGCGATTGGTGATATAGCTGCAGGAAGAGCCTAGAGGGAATCTCTCTTGGAGCCTGGTGGGGGATAGTGTACCTGCCAAAAAAGAGGAGAAAAAAAAACAGGATGGACACATTTCTCTCTCCCCAATTTCTCTCTCCCCAATCACCCTGCAATGGAATCCAGTAACAAGCTGATAGAGAGCTTGTTCTGTGATAACTAATAAAGCACCTACAAGGAAATCTGTAGAAGTGAAGTTGATGCTTTGAGAAGCAATGACTTGAACAGCCCTTGTCTTGACTGTTGAGGAACAGTTTTTTTTTTTTTTCTTCATACTATTTATTAAACTCTTTCCTTAACACAGAGTTAATCATATGTGTATAAAGTCAATTGAAATTAGATCTCAGTAAAAAATAACAGAATAAGAGAGGGAGGGGGAAGTTTGTAACTGTAAAGCTGTATAGTTCTGCATACATTACTATGGACATACTTCTAAGGGTACAGTTTAAAAACTTGCCATGGGTTCCCAAATCCCATTAAGCTTCATGGTAAAAATGCCATCTTAAGTGTTAAAGTGATTATATTAAATGTTAAAGTGAACACATAGATAGGATTGAGTGTCAAAGTGATCATATAAATAGAATCAAGTATCTGGTAATAATAATAAATAAATTATAACGGCAAGAATGTTCCAACATCGGAAGCAGTCCATTCTGCAGACTCATAGAATGACAATCACCTTAAGTAGCACTCTGATCTCAGAATAAGCCCTTAAGGTATCCTGGTGTGCATGAAAAGCCCATGAGAGCATTTCAGGCATGGAAAGCCAAGACACTGTGGCAAAAAAATGTTCTACATGAAGGATCTCTGTGAGTGAGACACCAGTGGAACGAAGTGGCCATCAAAGGATATACATTTCTCTGAATGGAGGAAAGAATGTTCACTTTGCTTATGGCCATGTCTAAGTACTGACTGAATTTGTGGATTCAAAAGGCTTCCATAGCTTAGGCAGCTCAAGTCAAGAACCTCAGGTGGTCACTGACGTCATACATAAGAGTGTTAATTGTTAAATTAACAAGAGGAGTCACTGCACTAACTTCTCATGCAGGACTTCTGTCCTAAAGGAATTGTATTATGAGAGTTAACTGTAAAATCTGTTCTCAGTTCCTTGTGTGTGTGTGTGTGTGCGCGTGCACACGTGCAAATTGTTGGAAATCTCTACATAGTATTGAGTTGTTCTTCTGTGTAAGAAGGTTAATTTAAAATGAATCTCAATGAAGAATGGAACGGGTAATGGGAGTGGGAATAGGAGGAGTGGGAGTGTGGGTGGGAGGGTGGATATGGTAGGAAAAATCACTATATTCCCAAAGTTGTACTTATGAAATACATATTTGTCAAATAAAAGGTCTATTTGGAAAAAAGAAAAAGAAAAAGAAAAAAATACTTAAGACATTCTGATCACTCTTGGTCAGTTTGATAGTTTCTAAGCTGCAGTCTTTCAGCTCCTTCCTATAACTCAAAGTTTTGTTCATCAAGAACAATGTGCATTTGTCTCCATAACTTTTTACAGCAGGTGTACTTTTCATTCTAATTACATAATTTAATTAAGGTGCATGCAACTTATTAAATATAAATATACAAAGAATTGTGTCAATAAAAACTAAATATTTCAGAAAGAATAGGTATAAGAAGTTTCTGAAAATGAGCCAATCATTTCATATCATCATGATTAATGTAAAACACTGGGGAAAAAAAATCTAGAATTCCATATTCAACACTACTTCCCAAATGTCTAGGTTCTTTTCCTACACAAAAAAATCCAAACTGGAAATATTAAATGATATCATGAATATGTAAGAATGATGACAGAAAATTGTAATCAGCAGTCCTCAACAAAATAATATATTGAAATCAGCCCAAGTGTTTATCACTGCATATGTTGATAAACAAAATGTGGCCTGTACATATAATGGAACATTATTTAACCTTAAAAAGTAAAGAGAGGGGCTGGAGTTGTGGTGTTACAGGTTAAGCCTCTGCCTATGACATGGGCATCCCACGTGGACACCAGTTTGAGTCCTGGATGCTCCATTTCCAATCCAGCTCCCTGCTAATGGCTTGTGATAGCAGGAGAAGATGGCCCAAGTGCTTGGAACTCTACACCCATGTGGGAGACCCAGAAGAAGCTCCAGGCTCCTGGTTTCTGCTTGGCCCACCTTCAGCCATTGTAGCCATTTGGGAAGTGAACCAGCAGGTAGAAGGTTCCTCTTCCTCCCTCCCTCCCCCTCTCTCTCTCCCTCCCTCTCTCCCTTTCTCCCTCTCTCCCTTTTTCCTTCTCTCCCTCTCTCTCTCCCCCTCCCTCCCTCCTTCTCTTTCTCTTTCTCTCTTTCTCTGTGTATGTCTCTTTGTGTGTGTGTCTCCTCTTCTCTCTGTAACTCTGCCTTTCAAATAAATTTTTAAAATGTTTAAAAAAAAGGAAAGAGATTCAGACACATGCTGTGACCTTGAAGATATTATTACAAATGTAATAAGATAGCACAAAAGGACAAATAGTATATGATTCCACTAATATGTAATATCTAGAGTAGTCAAATTTATAGGAACAGAAAGTAGAATGGCAGTTGCCTGGTGTGAAGGGAGCAGAGAATCAGAAGTTACTGTTCAGTGAACATAAACTTTTAGTTTGGAAAAATGAAAATGTTCTGGAGGCAGAGCATGGTGTTGGTTGCACAACAGTGTGAATGTATTTGATGTCACTGATCTGCATGGGTCAGAATGGTTAAAATGGCAAATTTTATGCCATGTATATTTCACCACCAGTAAAAATAAAATAATAATATGCTTAAATTCATTTTAGTATTTCTCACTTAGACTCTTAATTAAGTGATTTTGTGTTCCCATCACAATAGATTGGTATGCTTTGCTTAGTGTCTTTCATCCCCAAGTAAATAGGCAACAAAATTTGTTGGGAACTGCTTCTTTCATTGTTATTTGCAAACCCTCTAGAATTTATCCTATTTCATGGACTACAGCAGTTGATCAATAGTCACTTGTTGAATAAAGGAAATCATTTGTTTTAATGCTTCAATACTAAGGGAACAGAAGTTTAGAAAATCTCAGATCACACAACTAGATAGTGACATTAATGGGACAAGATTTTAGACTCCACTGGCCAATATTGCATTAGTATTTTTCTGTATGCTTTCACTGCTAGAAACTGAAGACATACAGATGAAAAATAGCTAGTTCATGCTATTAATATTGCTTCATGCTTTAGCACAATTTGATTAAAAACTCATACATGGAATTATGTCTCAAGTTTCAGGTGCAAGGTTGGCAAGTGTGTTGCTTAGGGAATGACTGTAAACTCGGATACAGTCTTTGTGGGACTCGAAGTCCAGATGGCATTAAAGAAAGAGGACACATGAGCCCTGTCAGTTCAGATGGTAACTCACCATGTCACCTTAGATAGTCACTCATTACCTCCCTGAATTTCAGTTCTTCTGTAAAAAAAAAAAAAATTATCTGAATTAAATTTCACTGTATTGCATCCACAGGCTCTCCAGAAAGCTTAACAGTCTTTGGAAATCTGATTCAGATTCCCAAAGCCACAGACAGGAGCATTTTGAAAGAAGTAACAAAAATAAACCACCTCTAGTCTCCATGATCCCAGTGGAAAGAGCCCAAAGCAATAAGCCCTCTGGTCCAGTTACATCCAGCAGGATGTTTCCTGCTTAGGTCACTACCTGCTAATCACATGGCTAAGCTGTCACACAAGGTGATGAATGTGAAAAACAGCCTTCTGGGGAAAGCTCCAAAAATCCTCTCTTCCTTGCCAAAGAAATCAAAAGAAATGATTGGCTCATTTAACTCCTAAGGCTCTGGTGAGAAGGAATTGTTCCAAATTCAGGAAGCAAGTCTATTTTCATCTACGTATGTTCTCAAGAGAATGTTGCACATTGTGCAAAAGGCTTCCAAAATCTAGGGACACCATTATCGCTGAATCTTTTTCTTAATCTATCACTGCCATTCATGATTGGACACAAGTAAAACCCTTCCCCAATTGGGACAGGCGTTGCAGCTCAGCATGTTAAGCAGCCACCTGCAACACCAGCATCCCACATGGGCACCAGTTTGAGTTTCAGCTGTTCCACTTCTGATCTAGCTTCCTGCTAATGCAACTGGGAAAGCAGTAGAAAACAGCCCAAGATCTTGGGCCTCTGCACCTATGTGGGAGACCCAGATGAAGTTCATGGTTTCTGGCTTCAGCCTGACCCAGTTCCATCTTCTGTGGCCATTTGGGGAGTGAACCAGCAGATAGAAGATCTGTCTCTCTGCCTTTCAAATAAATTTTTTAAAAATCGTTTAAAAATAGTATTAACTAGTATATTTCCAAGGTTCCTCTCAGGATATCCAACATGTCACAAAAGTTGAATATAGATCAAGTCCATGACCATATGTACACAATTAACCAATGTCCTGGCTCACTCCTCCCTACTTATTTCTTCCCCATAGGATTACCTATTCGGGGCAAAGAATAGCATTATTGGGTTATTATTGGAGCTTTGAGCTCAGAATATTTATCAATGTGCTTTCCATTTACTTGAAGTCACTGCTTCCTATTCAGACTTGCCAAAATAGCTTATGATTTTATAAATGAGGTCTCTAGATTCACAATGTGTACAGTGTCCGTTAAAATATATTCAGCTCTTAAAGCTGCATTCTGAGGTCTGTTGACTTCTTGTGCTGTCATCCAATACAAATATTACTCTGGTGACTTCAGAAGGTTGTCTGCTTCTTGCCAAAGAGATTTTCTCCTACACTGTGTGGTCTGTGGTCTGCTCCTGTTTAAGTCAAGGGCATGGCTTGTATGCATTCTTTTGAGATTTGCTGGTCATTTTTCTGTAAGAAAGTAGCATCCAAGTGATACATTGAAAGTACATCTAATCTCACAGAGCCACATAGCAGACCTCAGCTGTAATGAGCAACAGAACATCATCCCAGGGGCTCATTTTTACCTTCTATGGTGAAGTCACCATATCTGTGTTACAAAAATCACCTATTCAATTTCAGGCCCTAATAATTGGGCAAAAAATCACTACTGACCATAAACCATTTATTTCTGCTAAACATAGGCAATATTCATCATATTCATCCACCTCTTTTCCTGCTCACACAGGTAACTCTGTATTCACCACATGCACAAGAGAAGGAAAATAATTTTGAATTTTACTTCACGAACAAGTGGATACAAAGATTGCTTATCAATTCTATGAAATAGAAATTGCAGTGAGCATTTTTTTCAGCATGGACATTTCTTCAATATGTGCTCATCTCAGCAAGCAGAAATATGAATTACACTTTGAAAGATTGAAGGGGACTCCAGAGAGCAAAATAGGTCATTGGCTCAATTTTGAATCTGAAAGAAACATATCATTGCATTGATGATACCATATCTTGTAAGAGATTTAGAAGACAGATTTCGAGTTGTGGACCAAGAACAACCAGGGGTCTGCAGCTGAGTCTCCTATAGTAACAGTGTGTTTTACTCTGGGAATCAAACTAATATTTTCCTGATAATCAGCTATACCAGTTACTCATCTAAAACAGGACTCCTTAAATTTTAATGTGTGAATGATTCATCTA
The DNA here is from genome assembly GCF_033115175.1 of Lepus europaeus. Lineage (NCBI taxonomy): Eukaryota > Metazoa > Chordata > Mammalia > Lagomorpha > Leporidae > Lepus > Lepus europaeus. Next base: position 19,648,749 of record NC_084848.1, read on the forward strand.
GGACTCCGGTTACACTTAAAACTCTGATTCTATAGATTTAGGGCAGAGTCTGAGATTGTGTCTTTCCAACCACCTCCCAAGTGATGCCAATGCTCTCCCGTGACCACATTTGGGAAGCAACATCTCAGACAGACCAATCATGCCTCCAATCCAGTGATGATTCTGCCTCCTTATTATAAAGTGACAAAAAGTAAAAAAGTATTTGGTGATCATAAAGTACCTTTTTGATGATCACTTCCTATTGTCCTTTGGTTCTAATTATCAGATAATTATTGGGAAGACAAATCATGGATCCCTTTGGCTATACAATCAAAATACATGATGAAAACATCAAGGATTGATATATATATAGAGAGAGAGAGACCAAGGATTGATATATATACTTAGAGTGACAGAACCTCAGAGCGGGAAGACCTTCCATGTTGATCTGATAAAAGCCCAGCTGTGCTAGATCAAGCTCCCAGAATGGAGACTTCACCAAAGACTCACCCTTGTTGACAGCTTAGCTGATATTGGGTACCAGTCCCCCTCAGACCTACAAAGAAGCACTTGGGATATTTTCATTTTTATTTATTTATTTTCACTTCATTTGAAAGGCAAAGAGGCAAAAATACAAAGAAATATTCCATTTGGCCAGTGCCACAGCTACTAGACTAATCCTCTGCCTGCGGCGCCAGCACCCCAGGGTTCTAGTCCCGGTTGGGGCGCCTGTTCTAGTCCCGGTTGCTCCTCTTCCAGTCCAGCTCTCTGCTGTGGCCTGGGAGTGCAGTGGAGGATGGTCCAAGTGCTTGGGCCCTGCACCTGCATGGGAGACCAGGAGGAAGCACCTGGCTCCTGGCTTCAGATCGGTGCAGCGCACTGGCTGTAGTGGCCATTTGGGGGGTGAACCAATGGAAGGAAGACCTTTCTCTCTCTCTCTCTCTCTCTAACTATGCTTGTCAAAAAATAAAGAAAGAAACATTCCATCTACTTGTTTACTGCCCAAACGCTCCCAAGAGCCAGAGCTAGGCCATACTTAAGTCAGGAGTGAATAACTCAATCCAGTCCTCCCGTGAGGGTGACAAGGATGGAAGCACCTGAGCCACCACATGCTGCCTAACAGGGTGAACACCAGCAGAAGCTTGTATCAAAGGGAGAGAAGCTGGGACGTAAACCAGGCCCTTCCATATGGGATGTGGGTGGCCCAAGCAGTGTCTTAACCACTGTGTCAAGTGCCTCCCTCAGGTTGACTCTGAGTTTCATTATAATTAATATTAAAAAGTGGGGCTGGAATTGTAGCATAGCTGGTAAAGCCATAGCCAGTGACATCAGAATCCCAAATGAGTGTGATGTGAGTCCAGGCTACTCCATTTCTCATCCAACTGCCTGCTAATATGCCTGGGAAAGCAGTAAAATGGCCCAAGTCCTCGGGTCCCTGCAGCCACGTGAGACACTGGGATGAAGCTCCTGGCTCCTGGATTCTGCCTGCCCCAGCCCTGGCCATTGTGGCCATTTAGGGAGTGAACCAGTGGATGGAAGATTTCTCTCTCACTCTATCTATCTGACTCTTACTTTCAAATAAAACATAAATCTAAAAAAAAGAAAGAAAAGAAAAAGTTGAGAAAGCAAAATAATAATTCAATTACTCCCTATTTTTTTCTTTTGGAAGATTTCTTTATTTACTTGAAAGGCAGAGTTGCATAAAAAGAGGGCAAGACATGGAGAGATGAGATCTTTGATCCCTGGTTCACTCCCTAAATGGCTGCAATAACCAGGGCTAGGCTGGGCCAAAGCCAGGATCCAGGAGCTTCTTCCAGGTCTCCCATGTGGGTGCCGGGGCCCAAGCACTTAGATGACCCTGAGCTGCTTTCTCAGGCACATTAGCAGAGAGCTGGATCGAAAGTGGAGCAGCTGGGACATGAACCCTATGGGATGCTGGCTTCACAGGTGGCAGCTTAACCCACTATACCACAATGCCAGTCTCTATTCCATCTTTATTCAATACAACTGTATCTTGTCACCATTCTTTGAGCTACGGTTTCAATAAACATACCTATCCCCATTTTAAACTGTGAGGAAATGGAGACAGTAACAGAAAAGCAAATGTCTTGCCTGAAGACACACATACATACACACACACACACAACCACATGGGTATAGCTACAGTGAGGCTTTTCTCAGGCAGTACTCTTTGCTGGCATTAAACAAGCTGTCTTCTAGTTTTGTATTTTATAGAAACAAAATGTGACAGATAAAGCAATGTGTCGTGTTTTTGTTCTCTGCTATTGTTCTTTCTGGGTTGGCCAGTGTGCAAGCATTGATATTCTTCTCATATAGTACTATATCGCGCGCTTTGTTTTTATCCAAACAATTAGTTGCAGCTCGGTAGATATCCTGCTACCAGCACATCACAGAAAATCCTGCTTCCTGCCTGCTGTAATGAAATCAGGCATCATGGGAAGCCGAGACACCAGGGAACAGAACATGCTGTAAAGTATAATTGCTTTCAAGAAGACAGACTTTCCCCAGTGAAACCATTTTGGATTAAATGCGTAGAATTTTTTTTTTCTTTTTTCATTTCCTGGCCATTCTTTAAAGGTATTTTGTATAATACTCTAGGTTTAGGTACAAGGTTTTCCCTGAATTTGGAGTATTAACATAGAAAATCAACTAAGGTCAAGAATTAATTTAAAATTTTTTTCCCCTTCATCCCAAGAATGCTTTCCAAAGACCATTCTTACTAATGCTTCAATGACAAATCATTATCTCTAGACCATCTCCACCAAGTTTTGACACCCACCCACCCACTAGCCCCCAAGTCCTGCTCAAACCTTCAACCACTCATTTGCTCCATGTGCTCCTGCTCCATTGGCCTTCTTGGAATGTGTCAACACAGTTCCTGCCACAGAATCGTGGCAATCAATGTTCATTCTGCCTTGGATGCTGCTCCACTTCATTCTTGTGTAACGGACTTATGCTACATCCCCGAGAGGCCTTCATCACACATTCAATCTAAGGTTGCTCTAGGCAACTCATGTTCACCGTGCTCTGCTTTTATTCTCTTCAACACATTTATCACTTACACATCTATGATGGCATTTGGTTTTCTTTCTTGCCAATAAAAATAGAAGCTTCATGGGGCCGGCACCGTGGCTCACTGGGTTAATCCTCCACCTGCAGCACTGGCATCCCATAGGGGCACCGGGTTCTAGTCCCGGTTGCTCCTCTTCCAGTCCAGCTCTCTGCTGTGGCCCAGGAGGGCAGTGGAGGATGGCCCAAGTGCTTGGGCCCTTGCACCCACTTGGGAGACCAGGAAGAAGCACCTGGCTCCTGGCTTCAGATCAGCACAGCGCCGGCCATGGCAGCCATTTAGGGAGTAAACCAACGGAAGGAAGACCTTTCTCTCTGTCTCTCTCACTCTCTGTAACTCAACCTGTCAAATAAATAAAAATTAAAAAAAAAATACAAGCTTCATGATATCAGGTAGCTCTTCAATTGTGCTTGAACATTACCCGTCATTTTTTAAAAATGAAATTAAAAGTTTATTTTGGTGCAAAAAAAAATTGAAATCCATGCTCAGTTTTTCCAAATACACATTTTCCATTAGCTTTTTGAAAGCTCCTCATGTGCACAGATTTTAAAATCCCTTTGCACCAAAATAAATTTCACGGTCGGCGCCGCGGCTCACTAGGCTAATCCTCCGCCTTGCGGCGCCGGCACACCGGGTTCTAGCCCTAGTCGGGGCACCGATCCTGTCCCGGTTGCCCCTCTTCCAGGCCAGCTCTCTGCTGTGGCCAGGGAGTGCAGTGGAGGATGGCCCAAGTGCTTGGGCCCTGCACCCCATGGGAGACCAGGAGAAGCACCTGGCTCCTGCCATCAGATCAGCGCGGTGCGCCGGCAGCAGCGCGCTGGCCGCGGCGGCCATTGGAGGGTGAACCAACGGCAAAAAGGAAGACCTTTCTCTCTCTCTCACTGTCCACTCTGCCTGTCAAAAAAATAAAATAAAAATTAAAAAATTAAATAAATAAATTTCACTTTTAATTCCATTTTTCACAAAGTTTTTAAAATACCATTGTATTTGTTGAATGATTGAATAAGTCAAATAAGTCATCATAAAATAAATATTTAAATTTAAAGAACTTAAAGTTGATCTAATCTAACCGCTTAATTTTCACAAGAATACAATGAACTTTGGAGAGGTAAAGTATCATTTTGGAGAAGAATCTCATAAGCCACAGCAAGGGAAAAATACACACTAAATTCTTTCAGCAAATATCTGTTAGGTGCCAGACACCACACTAGCTCACTAGGAACCAAATGATGAGAAAAACAGATGTTGCACTTAGACCATGGGAAGGAAGAAGTGGAAAGTGGGTTGCAATGGTTTAGGAGAACCATTCTTCTTCTCAAGCCACTATTCTAGTAAAAGCGTTGGGGTGGGTGCTTGGTCTGGTGGTTAAAGACACTGGTTAGGACTCTGTACCTCATACAGGAGGCCGAGGTTTAACTATCAACTTGGTTTCCTTCTAATGTGCACCTGGGAGTCAAGAACAGTGACGCAAGTAGTTTAGTTCTTACCTCCCTTTGGGAAACCTTGTTTTAGCTTGGAGCCACTGGCTTCAGGCCTGGTGCAGTTACAACTGTCACAAGCATTTGGATCACTCTCTGTCTCTCTGTGTCTGTCTGTCTGTCTCTCTCTCTCTCTCATTTCCCTCTCAAACACTTAAAAAAAATAGATTCTTAGAAGCAAAGGTGAGTACTTAACTAGCAAAAACAAGTTAAGATATAAAATGGAAGAATGAAGAAAATTCGTGCTTCCAATTATGAAACATGTATCAGAGTTTCACTGGTGTGTAACCCCAGAAAAATTCAAAGCTATGGAAACAAACTCTCAACACCATCTCTTGTTGAGGTCTCACTAGCACAGCTGAGTGGGTCCCTTCCCATGTAGGGGCTCTACAATCATGATTTCTCAAGAATGCCTAAGCACAAGATTTAAAAAAAAAAAATCAGCAAGACAAGCAGTGCAGACTAGGATTTTATCTTTTTCAAAGTGATTATTACAAAGTTCCTAGGGAAAAGAAGATAAACTGAACTGTATCAAAGAAAGTTTTATCATTAAGAAGGTGCGGCAAACCCTCAGTCAGCACTATTGAAGTAGCAAATTTCTAGGGACCCACGTAAAAAAAGTATTATGCAATAGATAATTAGACTCCAGTGAATGCAACTTAATCATAACATAATTAGTGGCAGGAAAATTTTAAAAAATCACACAAGCATTCAAATCTGCCAACTTAAACAAATCTTGCTCATTGGCACACACAATACAGTTTTGATGTTGGCCCCCATAGGGAAGCCATAACCACAGCCTCTTAATTATTATCAATGACCCAGGGGAATAAAATGGGTAAATTTGGCTTTAAAGCTACCAACAAATTTAGGGAAGAAAAGACTACCACTACGTTTCAGTTCCTCCAGTTTCAAGAGAATTTCTTTTCCTTATTGAAGAGTTGAAAAAGTCTCATCCACCCTATAAATCCAAGACTCATTGGCCTTGGTTTAGGGAGCCACTAATCCAAAACGAACAAAAATGAACCGTTTCTCCTCTCTGGCTATATCTGAATAGTACCATACTGACTACCAGCTTCAGGAAAAATAAGTCAATTATATGAGAAACTCAAGCTGGGTTTATTCCTACAGACATAAGAAATGAAAGTTGAGCAAATCTTTCAACTTTTCCACTAGTGTTATTAGGACACCTGTATAATTTCCATATAGTTCCTACCAATTTCAAAAGCCTAAATTATAACATCAGATTTCAACCTGGGATAGAATATTCAATCTTTATGTTTAGGTAAATCTTTTCTGAACATTGGTCACTCCATCATTTACTCCAGAGGACAGCAAAATTTCTGTAAAGGACCAGATAGAAAATATTTTAGATTTTACAGACTACATATAATCTCTAGCATATATTCTTTGTGTTTGTGTTTTTGCAACTATTTTAAAATATAAAACCACTCTCAGCCAAGGAACCATACAAAAACAGGCCAAACATTGTAGTTTGTTAATTCCTTTCTGATACCAACCATCAAAGTATGTTACATTAGTTTTGTATAGTTCAAAAAGAGTAGAAGCAATGACTTTATTTGTATTTGGAAGGCCTCTTGATTCCTTCAAGGAAACTTTACTTGGTTATTGTAGCAAGGAAAAAAATTGTTTTAAAGATTGAAAGAGTTACACAGAGAAAGAAGGAGAGGCAGAGAGAGAGGTCTTCATCCGCTGGTTCACTCCCCAGATGACAGCAATGGCCTAAGCTGCACCAATCCGAAGCCAGAAGCCAGGAGCTTCCTCCAGGTCTCCCATGCGGGTGCAGGGGCCCAAGTACTTGGGCCATCTTCTACTGCTTTCCCAGGCCATAGCACTGAGCTGGATGAGAAGTGGAGCAGCCGCGACTAGAACTGGCACCTATATGGGATGCCAGCATTGCAGGCGGTGGCTTTACCCACTATGTCACAGCACTGGCCCCGCAAGGAAAATTTTTTTAAATACATTACACTGACATCTTTTTTCTCCGCTTTCTTAGTTGAATTGGCACCGGCTGACCTAAGAAATGAACCAAAAAATTCCAAGTAGTAAGATAGATATATATATATATATATATACACACACACACAACTTTATTGTCACCCAACAAAAAATGGGAAGGGATTTTCTATTCACAGAGTTAGATTCCAAGTTAACAAATGTTCAACACAGAGTTCCGTAGGTTATCAATGATCCTGACATCCACCAAGTAGACAGTGAAAACAAACCAACATACTTAGCCATGTCAATGTGGAATTGACAGATAATATTCTTCCACATTTCACTGGTAAGAATGAGACACATGGACACACTTAACAAGCAAGGCAAAGTGGGAAATATTGGAATGGGGTTGAGCCTCTGTTTTCTAATGAACACTGCACTCTATAGGTGGTGAGCACAAATGTTATCCCATATGTGACTCCTAATTATTTCCAATTGCCCCAAGGATTTCTGCCCTTTAACAAATTATAACCAAGGAATGTATAATTGCTTCCAGGGCTAGACACACAAGCAAAGAATAAGGGACTCATTGTTTGATTGCGATTTCATCAAAGTAGACTTTCAGAAATCCATAAATAAACAATATTATTGAAAGCAAGACTTCAAATATAAGAGTTTCCTTTAAAAAAATCAGTAAGTTGGATTTTTACATAATAAAAGCAAAGCTTTAAGGACTGAACTTGGGGTAACAACAGATTAGGAAGGTAGCAGGATATCCTGGTTTTTGGCCTCAAGCAGGGGACATGCCAACCTAAGCTAAAATAAAAGTATGGACTAATGAAACAGACTAAGGAACACAGGAAGATAAAGGTGGTTCTCCCATTCTCAACACTTTGTAGCTTGCAACAGGTCCCATAGTCCCCACATGTCTCAAGGTAGGCTAACAAGCCAACTGAATGACGTCTACAGAGCTTGCTCACACATAGCAGAAGACAGATCATGTCAGAGGACAGGGAAGTGCAGTTCTACTTCCAATAGTGGCCAGTGGATATCTGAAAGCCATTGCACTGACCTAAGACACTACTTTTCTCCATGGCTATGGATCATAGCTTTTCCTAGAAACCAATGGCACAAAGAGAAGGAGAAGGAGCAGTGAAAGAACAAAGGGAATCAACAGAGCCTAATATATTATTTGTCTCCTTAAGAATGAGGATGTTTCCATCTAAAATAGTGGCTAAAATAATAATGCTTAAATGTGCCTGCAAATTCAACTAGTTTGGGCTGGATATACCAGAACAACATAAAATACGCTGTCTGTTACAGGCAGCTTGAGGGAACTTGAGAACAAAATGGAGTTGAGTTATAGAACACTAAAAAGCTATATGTCTGTGCCCTTGAGTGGTAATGTGTAAATTTATACCTGATGCACTATGTTTATTTTCCTTAAATTGTCTTATTCTCCCGCAAGCTGAAGGCAATATGTCAAAACACTTTTACCTACTGCACTAAGGAGTGCTTTAAATGAAATCCTAGGGTGTTATACATGGAAGACATCTTCATAGTAACATTAGATATGTGCAGTTTATATAAACACAAGCCTTAGGATCTGAAAACCTTTGTGCACATTGTGGTGGTGCCATGTGCCAGGCACAGGACCTTGGGTTGCCCCTTCACTAAACAGAAAGAACTTGCACTTGCCTCGCTTCATGTCAGTTTCATAAGGATGTATATGCAATACACTTACCACAGGACCAGCCACATGATAAATGTTCAACAACAGCTAGACCAGTGCAGCTCCCACATTTTTCATATAAGAAAATACTGAGTCACAAGTATCTTTCTGCTGTAAACATGGTTATTGTTCTTCAGAAAATAGGTTGGAGTCTTATATCATAATTGCCTGTTTCATTTTCATTATCAGAACCATCATTAGAAGCAGAAAATCCAGTTCATAACTGACAACTGACAGAGAGAAGGAATTATAGAATACGTGTTCCATGAATGTGTTTAAAGTTTGAGGCCAGGTTAGAGATAAAGCTATAACACTGAAATTATTATGGAAAGATTAAAAAAAAACCTTTAAGTTTTGTTTTCTGTTGATTGCATTATGTATGAACCAGCTGAGTCTTCATGGCCAAATTAGTCCTCAGCCCTTAGCAAGACTTGCAGTTTTAACAGAGTTAGCTATCAGACCAGCAGTGGTGCAGAGTGGTAATTGTAATAGTTAGGCATGTATACTGAGCACCCTTTACATGACAGTCCCCTGGCAAGCACTGCATCACACCACAGTTCATTCCATGTTTACATTAACTCTGTGAACAGTGTCCTGGTACCACTTGTATTTTACAATGAGACTTTCTGAGAAGTGGCCAACTTATAAATCCAGTTGCAAGTCAGGTACTCAAGTAAGGTTTCACTCAAAGCATATTTTTATTTCTTTGCTATTCATATCCTAGAAAATTTTCCCTGTATTTCCCAAGTACATAATATGATGCTAAAGTGCGTTTTCTTTTTGTTGTTGTTGTTGTTGTTGTTGTTAAGTTTTTTTCAAAAGCATTCTAGGGGCTGGTGTTTTGGTTTAATGGATAAAGCCACCACCAGCAACACAGGCATCTCATACGGGTGCTGGTTCAAGTCTCATGTGCTCCACTTCCCATCCAGCCCCCTGCCAATGGGCTGGTACAATCAGCAGTAGATGGTTCAAGTATTAGGAACCCTGCCACCCATGTGGGAGACCTGGATGAGGCTCCTGTTCCTGGATTTGGCTTAGCCCAGCCCTGATGGTGGCAGCCGTTTGGAGAGTGAATCAGCAGATGGACAGCCTCTCTCCCTCTCTCTCTCTCTCTCTGTGCCTCTGTCTCTCCCCTTCTCCCTATAACTCTGATTTTCAAATACATAAATATTTTTAAAAGCATTCTGTTTCCTATTCTTCAAGATCTCCTTTAATCTATTTTTGGTCATATTTACTGTCAGATGAACAAATATGAATTACAACCAACTCTAGGCAGAAAAAAAAAAAACCTTTGGTTTTCCACTCACCCTTGTCCATGGTTACCATCAAGTCCATTCTTGTCCACTAGCATGGCCACAGTCATACAGCCAAGAATTGGCTGTAAAAACTGGAATCCAAGCATTAGGTCTGCAGTCAAAGACTTCATGCTTAAGCACAGTTCCTTAGCCATGTTAGTAGTTAAGGCAGCAGCAGTCATAAAATAAACTCTTTTAATAATCATAACACAAATCTTTGTTAGCCTGTTCTAACTCCAGAGTCAGGCAACCTACAGAAATCACTTTCTCTGAATCTCTGTTTGTTCATCAGGAAAATGAGACACAAAACAAGTAGTCAGTTGAAAGTTGTGAAGATACAGGGTGGTAATGTTTGTGAAATACTACAGCGTAACAAGGATGATGTCATTTCCTGATGCAAGTTTTAATTCCCAAAAAAGTAACTAATTAAGATTACAGACTCTTAGGTGAGAATCTCTATGATATGGTTATTTACTTCGTTCTTGATGTGCTCTTATTTTCTTTTATTTTCAGAACCTAGACAATTTCCCACAGATCAACCATGGGTGCTGATGGTTCTCTTTCCATTCCTTCAGATACTCTATTTTTCATTTTCCCTTTCCTTCTTGTGGTACCAGCTTTCTTCTTTTTTTATATTAGTTCTCACTGACAAATGATGGATTTGGGGCAAAGATGAACCATAACCGCCTCTTTCTTATGAAAATAAGACCACTCTTCCTATGATCAATCAACTTATCTTCCTCTAGAACATTTCCATCTCAGCATCTTTCAAGTGTTTTCCATTGTTGGGAAAGAGATCTTGAATTCTAGGGTTGAGATTACACGGAAAGAAACTAATAGAATCACAAATCTTAGAAGTCTTAGACATCAACAGTCTCACTTTCTCAGCTCACAGTTAATTTTTAGCATATACTATACTAGAGGTTTCATTACATTAACATTGCATTATATGTAATCCTCACAACAATCTCATAAAATTCTTTTACTCTCATCTTAGAGAAAATTCAACATAGACTTAGAGACAATGTTTTCTTGTCAATTTACTAGGCAGTAGCAATGCTGCATCTAAACTTAAGGTCCCTCTCTTCCATGTCAGGGAAAAAATTTCCTCCAAATTTAGATCAATCATGGTACACCATCCATAAAATCAGGAACACAATGCCTGGAAAAATGAGCTGGCAACAGACTGAAAAATAAATGCTAATACAAAAATGCAAAACATCCTATACAACACCCTTCTAAAAAAATTCTAGTTAAAAGAAAAAAAAAATAGGAGTCGGTATTGTGGCTCAGTGGGTTAAACTTGAGATTTCCTGCCTTACATTTCAGAGTGCCTGGGGTTGAGGCTCAACTCCACTCCCAATTCCAGCTTCTTGGTAATGTTTACCCTGAGAGGCAACATATGACGACCCAAGTGCTTGGATTCCTACCACTTATGTGGGAGATCTGAATAGAGTTCCTGGCTTCATTCTGGTCCAACACCAGCTATTGCCAGCATTTGGATTTGGATAGTGAATCAGTAGATAGAAGATCTCTTGTCTTCTCTCTTTCTTTCTCTATCTCCCTCTGTCTCTCTCACTCTTGCTGGCTTTCTTTCCAATAAACGTGTAAAACTTCTGCCGTGTATCATTTACATTTCCAAAATGGGATTTTGTTGTTTTAATGGAAAAGATGAGTCAGAGAAAAGAAACAGAAATATAATTTATGAACAATCTATGTCACTGATCAGATTTGGTGATGAAAATCCATGAGGGACACTCTTAACAAAAATTATTTGCACTTCTCCTTGGTCGTCATCATTTTCCTCTTTTCCCCCCTACTATTAGTTTGATTTTGTCTTGACAGTCACCACAGTGCAGAAATGTAGCAACAAACACTATGAAAAGCATTTCCACATGATTATTTTCGAAAGTAATAAGACACGTGTGACCTGGAAAATCATCCCCTCCAACATGTCAGGTAAGGAGGTGGATGATTACATTTTTTAAAGCTGCCTTCAACTTCACTTAGTGCGGGAGCACAGAAGCAAAATTCCCATGGTCTAGGGTGGACTCATGCTGCCATCTACTGGTCTACTATAAAATTTCAGCATATGCTTCCGAACTTAATAATTGAAGAAGGGAGAAAGGAAATCTGGGGGATGGGAGAAGCATTCTTTTTTTTTTTTTTTTTTTTTAAATTTTTTTTTTTTTGACAGGCAGAGTGGACAGTGAGAGAGAGAGACAGAGAGAAAGGTCTTCCTTGGCCGTTGGTTCACCAATGGCCGCCGCGGTAGCGCGCTGCGGCCGGCGCACTGCGCGAAGCATTCTTTTTATTAGGTAAATAAAATCCCTATGGAAAAGGATTTCTATAACCAGCTGTGGAATTATATGCACCTTGCAACAGAGAATATTCCATAGCAATCCCAACCTACGGAATAGGAATTCTACCAATGAGGAAACACCATTCTCTTCATTTCTCCCATCATAATATATCTGAGTATGTCTATGTTCATATTCAATCTCTTAAAGCATAAATCCAAGGAGGAATAGTAAAATCATTTGGTTCCCAGGTGAACTTTTGTTGTTTGAACAAACTCCTAAGTGTTACTAGCTGCCTGGACTTCAGGCAAGTAATTCAGCCCCATTTAAAAAATCATTTTCCATACACAGAAAATGGGAAGAATTAACACTTTGCAGTGTCATTGTTTTTCTATTTATCCAATATACACTTATTAAGATGCTTGCATGAGGATTAACTGTGGAAATACGCGTGAAAATCCTTGCAAACATCTGATGCGTGTAAGCTGTCAATAAAGGCCAGCTGTTACTTCTTAACATCATCACTGCTTACTCCCCTTCATATTACAATGGCTAAGGATTCCAAATTCTTAAATCTGAAGGGTGAAAGCCATGGAAAATGACCTTACATGATCCTAAGCTCTCCTGAGCAATTAGAAATCCATTTGTTGTGCCTCAAGGAGGGCCATGACAAGAAAGAAAAAGGGCAGTGCCAAAGAGAAAGATAAGTAGCAAATCTGAACATGTCTGCATTGATTTCATCTAGATGAATAGAATATATCCAAATTCCAGTCCAGTTACCACAATAGTCTAAAAGATGGTGAAATGATTCTCTGAGACTTAGAAATCTGAAAGAATGAATATGAGTAGAGATTTTAAATTATTATATAATAATGAATATTTCATGTGGTCACCAGTATTTGTCTTATGAGCAGCAATCTTGCTTTGTGTTGCTACACAGATATGGGGAAAATGGAAGTTATGTTTTTGGAAGGGAGAAGGACACAGACACAGAAACAGGATCACCTCCAACCGAATTTCAACAGATGCTGTCAGTTCAGAGTGAATTTTTTTAAAGCACTTACTTTATAATAGTATTATAATCATCATTACCAAGACTGTTTGGAGAAACATGCCTGCCACACTCAAAAGCTTTCCTCCGAGAGGTCTATTATGTGTCTTTTAATCAGCTTGCAGAAACTGGTTGATAACAATTGTACAGGATGCCATCTTGAATACTCCCAGAATTTAATCCTGAAGTTTGTAAAAGGTCCCTATCTCGCAAGACTTTCACTTTAAATCAAAGACCACAGTATTGCCCAAAAATGCGCTAAGAGGTGGATGGAGAAACAATGCAACACAGAATGACAACTGGCAAAGAAACTTTTAACAAAGGGGCTTAAGGGATAGATTCTGAAACTAGGCTGCTGGAGTTCCAATCCCAACTCTGCCGTATAATAGATGTGTAACATTGGTCAAACTAAGAAACCTTTCTGTTCCTGTATTTTCTCTTCTGTAAAGGAGAGGGTAAAGATAGTGTGTAATTGATGGGATTGCATTGAGAATTACGTAAAAAGCTTTGCAAAGTGGCAGTATCGTAGCCAATGAGGTTTATCTGAGGCGTGATTATTGCTAATTGAGAATTACATAAGTTTAATATATACAAGTCACTTAGAAGTGTTAATAGGTAGTAAAGATCATTTGTCAGCTATTAGGAGAGAAGTGAAGAGCAAATGGAATAAAACAATCTACTTTTTTAAAAAGCTGATTCTTTATCAATTTTTAAGTTGGTGATTTTCAAAGATTTTTTTTTCTGTCTTTAAGAGAATTTTTTTTTTTTTTTTTTTTTTTGGCAGGCAGAGTGGACAGTGAGAGAGAGACAGAGAAAGGTCTTCCTTTGCCGTTGGTTCACCCTCCAATAGCTGCCACGGCTGGCGCGCTGCGGCCAGCGCACTGCGCTGATCGAAAGCCAGGAGCCAGTTGCTTCTCCTGGTCTCCCATGCAGTGCAGGGCCCAAGCACTTGGGCCATCCTCCACTGCCTTCCCAGGCCATAGCAGAGAGCTGGCCTGGAAGAGGGGCAACCGGGACAGAATCCGGCACCCTGACCGGGACTAGAACCCGGTGTGCCAGCACCGCAGGCAGAGGATTAGCCTATTGAGCCACGGTGCCAGCCGAGAATTCTTTCTTAAAACAGAAATCATGTGCAAGTCTCAATAGATAAGACAAAGAAGAGCTGAATTAGCTAAATCAGAGGTAGACACCAGGGCCACCGAGGTGTCCCCCGAGTGGCTTCTGTTTCTCTACAGAAAAATCAAGGGGATCTCCCAGAAAACTGTGAACACAGTCAGAAAATCATTGATTTTTACCATTTGTGTTTTCCTGGCACAAACTCTTCTGTAAATGGATTTGACCTCGAATGGAGCCAGAAACACCAACGGAGAAAAATTTGAACTCTTCTCATGTCCCAGCAGACATCCCACACTGTCAGAAATTGGTTCTTAGGCCACAGGTGATTAAAAAAAAAAAAAACTGAATACAAATTGTATTTGCAACAGAGGAAGCTGTAATGCCTGGTTCACCAACTCTAGTATCTGTTTAGTTATTTGCTATTCCCCTAATGAATCCTCAAGCCACCAGTCAGGGATGACGGGTCACATGGAAGGTACTGAATGTTGCAAAATGAAGCAAAGCAATCCAACTCAGGACACATGCTGCAGTAATGGAGACACATTCCAGTCTTGGAGTTCAATGGTCCTTAAACCAGAAAGTTCCAGCTGTGTGGATATAAGTTGGGTCTGATGGCTAACCAACAGTATATATTTTAGGATGACAGACTCAGTCCCTAACCTATTCTCCTTCCTCATGTTAACTAACGTAGTATTTTCAAGATTGAGAAAATGATGCTTCTGCTAACACTGAAGTTGTTGGTAAAGGTGGTAGTGCCCTCTAAAAACGGTAGCTGTAATTGAAGTCAGAAGAATAGACACTGCTCTATGATCATGTCTATCCAAAGAAGTATTTCTTCTAAATGAAGCTATTTTGGCATTTGACAAAGAACTATTTTATTTTCAGCACTCGGAAAGTAGTTCCTTTTGTGTAGCCCAGTAAAATAGAAAATGGTTTGGCATGTGTATTTTATTCCTTTTTGTAGTAATCAAAAATTATTTTTTCTTATAGTGTCTGTGGAAGATTGATCCCAATCTTATATTTTCACCTCTATCATTTTCCCAATACAGGAACTATCAAACATTTTAGAATACATTCCAAGCTGTATTTCTGTTTTCATTGGGGTAATCCTTGTTTTCTTACAATTCTGTGTGCTCTAATATACCACTTGATATTAGTGATGCTTCATTAAAAGTTTTGTAATCATTCTACCTCTTAAATATAAAATGTTGAAAAATCTTTTTCTAACTCATATTATTTTGATTAGAATACATTGAGATTTTTAGAACAAGAGACTCTCTGTCACCCACCAGAATGTCTGTAATAAGCAAATATTCAAAAACGTATTTTTCTAGTAACAACACATCAATCCAATAGTTTCCAATTTCCTGTCAATAAAAAGGAAAATTGCATACTAAAAAAAAAAAAAAACCTGGGAACTTCTCTCCAAAAAGGTGAGGTGAGACATAAGGATGAAAACTGAGTGGTTGCTTGGAAATATGTAGCTTTATAAAAAAGTATGGACCAGAAATGCAAAGGCTGAAATCCTTCACCATGTCCAGTATACAGAGATACAGATAAAGCCAGGGAGAGAAATAATTACTTTAATTCTTGTAGACTCATTCTTTGCTAGTATTTAAGCTGCTCAGCCACAATTATTAGTCTTTGGTGGACAGCAAGACCCCCATTAGCGAATGGAACTGCTAGCTAACTGCTTTTTTTTTTTTTTTTTTTTAGACAGGCAGAGTGGATAGTGAGGAAGAGAGACACAGAGAGAAAGGTCTTCCTTTTTGCCGCTGGTTCACCCCCCAATGGCCGCTGCGGCCGGCGCATCTCACCGATCCGAAGCCAGGAGCCAGGTGCTTCTCCTGGTCTCCCATGCGGGTGCAGGGCCCAAGGACTTGGGCCATCCTCCACTGCACTCCCGGGTCATAGCAGAGAGCTGGCCTGGAAGAGGGGCAACCAGGACAGAATGCGGCACCTCAAACCGGGACTAGAACCCGGTGTGCCAGCGCCGCAAGGCGGAGGATTAGCCTGTTAAGCCACGGCGCCGGCCGCTAACTGCTTTTTAACTATTCTTTCTGCCTAACTCAGACTCAAGTTCTTCCAGTAAGATCCACCCAAGTTGACTTTGACTTCATAGTCATACAAGACAGAAGAGATAAGAATATCCCTCTTTGCTCATGGAAGCAGATGTTGTAAGATGCCAAGTGTTCAGTTCAGAACTAGCAGTTCTGACAACTCTAGAATCTGGTGTTTGGATCAGGGACAGTGAGTTTGTTCAGAATCTCACTGTTAGGTTTGTTCAGCCAATTTATTCTAGTCTCTACTGTCTATTCTTCAGCTTTCCTAGTAATTCTGTAATCTATGCAATAAAAAAATAATATCCATTCTAATAGGTCAACTAGATTCAGCTTCATCCTGCTTGCAATGAGGAGTTATGAATTAATTTCTTAATTAATTTCTAGACTGCCTTGCTTGCAATGAAGAGTAACAAATTAATTCCCCCAAGACCTTTGTGCCACAGGGCTAGAACTTCCTTATATATTCGTCAGGCTTCTTTAAATTGATTAAGGTTACCCAGCCAACATGACCTGCTGCCTTAAGTCTTTAAACTTGGTCTTCCATTTTTAAAAACCAAGCAAGAGTCAGCACCCTATCATCTATACATTACTATGCTAAATCAAAATTGATCAATTAATTGAATAATTGAGCAAGGACAAAAAGGAGGAAAATAGTTCTCTGTTCTCTCTTTGCAATATCACTCTTGAAGATGCTTTTTTTTCTGTTAAGTGGGCAAAATTAGAAGGTAAATAGCTGCTTTAAAATAAGGTCAATTATATCCAAATCCTAGGTCCTGTCACATATCAAGCCTATAGATGTCAAAGGCCACATCTAACACACCTCCCTGTGTGGTCCAGCACTGGTATGGTAATAAATACGAGGAAAAGGGATTTTCATTCAGTGCACCTAGCAGCTGGCTGTGGCTCTCAGACTTCTTTAGGGTTTAACACGAAAAGATTCAAAAAGAAACTAAACTAGCAATTTACATATAGTACAGTGCATCATGGGAATCAAGGATACACATGGAAAGCCTTTATGTCTTTGATTTCCCCATCAACATTATGTTCCCTAGGGTTTTAAATCTGAGAACCAGAGGCCTGAAACTGAGAATGGATTCAGATGATGTCACCTGCAAGTATGGAGAAGAAAATTCCCAAATCAGCAGATAATCAACGACCATGGTGTCTTTCACAACAGAAAGAGGGGAAGCTCCAGTCTAAGGAGAATAATAAAACTAAAGTTAGAAAAGAATGATTTTAGTGATTTTTCCTTTCAGATGAAATAAAAAAAATCATCAAATTCTGAGTCAGGAATTGGTGAATCTGAGTTGATCTAGTAATAGGTGCACAAGTAATATTTGTTGAATAAAATTAAATTAGCTTTTCAAACTATTCAATAGTAATAATGTTATGGTGAGCGCTGTTATCTTTTTCATTTTCAGGTTTTTTTAATGATTTATTTATTTATTTTAAAGCCAAAGTTACAGAGAGAGAGAGAGAGAGAGAGAGAGAGATGCAGAGGCAGAGAAAGAGGTCTTCCATCCATTGGTTGGTTCATTCCTCAATTGGCCACAACTGCCAGGGTTAGCCAGGCAGAAGCCAGGACACAGGAGATTCATCCGGGTCTCCTAATTGGGTGCAGTGGCCCAAGAACTTGGGACATCAGCTGCTGCCTTCTCATGTGCATTAGCAGGGACCTGGATCAGAAGGGGAGCAACTGGGACTCAAACCAGTGCCATATGGGATGTAAACACTGCAGACTATGGCTCAACTCACTACACCAGTGTTGGCCCCTAAATGTAATCTTTAAAGTCCCTTAAATATAGGGACCAGTGTTGTAGCATAGCAGTACAGCCACCATCTACAACACTGGCATCCCATGTAGGTGCTGTTTCCTGTCCTGGCTGCTCCATTTCCAAGTACTTGTGACCCTGCCACCCATTTGGGAGACCCAGATGAAGCTCCTGACAGCCTGGCCAGTGCTGGCCACTGCAACCATCAAGGGAGTGAACCAGTGAATGGAATATCTCTCTCTCTTTTTTTGTGCCTCTCCCTCTCTGTGTAATTCTGACTTTCAAATTAATAAATAAACCTTAAAAATAAAATAAAATCCCTTAACTATAAAACTCTCCCTTTCAAACTGTATTAGCCAGCCTCTTCCTTCCCATGTCCCCTTCACATTTCTCCTTTCTCTTCCCATTCCCAGATATTTGATAACGTGTGATGTTGCAATCCACATGTAAATCCAAAAACCATAATGGTTCTCCTCCTCTGGCTTTGAAATAGGCTGCAATTTGTGCAGGGGAGGTTCTCCAACACTATATTAAAAATGGTTTATCTTAGCATTATTCTGCCTTTTCAAAAAAAAAAAAAAAAGAGTTTGCAAATCTCCTGTGCTGGGGCTTTCAAGTGTGGGATGGGGGTGGTGCCTTGGGGAGGGGACTATGGAGGCTGCACTGTATGAACTAACAGATCACAGCAAAGACCACAAACGCCACCTCCCGTGGTCAATACAACAATGACAAATGTTGTATTTCATTTTCCAAAGAATCATCTTTCAAGAAAGCAGCCAAATAAGTAAACATTGGATATCTCAGCATAAATAATACTTTATCTCCGCCTGTCACTGATTCTTGCTGCTGACAAATTGGTATAAATATTTGAGATGTTAAAAAAATCGAAGGCATTGTGCTGAAACCGGTGAATACATTTTTGAAGAAATGTAATGGGGATGCTCTTAACATGGAAAGATACCATCAGTACACAGATAAGAGTTTCCACGTCTATGATAATAAGCTTTCTTAGAGGAGGGGACAAGAAAAAATAGCTAAGTGTACAAGAGACAAAAGTCTTTACTCTCTCCAGACTTCTTCCACATTACTACTCATTGCACATCTCTTTAAGTTAAGCATCTCAAAAACAAATTTAATTTGGATTTACACTAGCCAGCCCTAAAAGGTATTGCATTAAATGTTTCTTAAGGAATAACATCCTTATTTCTTTTTAAATAATTCTTTTAATAAAATCTTTTGGTGTTTGGAAGTTGGTCTGCAGTAAAAATAAGCCCTTGAATAGTAAGAACAGAAATGAAGGCTATTATACAGAAGTGAGCGACAGGAACACAGGCTCTTTTGAGCTTCCTTGTTCTTTTGAAGTCAAGATATTAAATTCATGCTTTAGCTCCCTGAAGAAGCTGTCTTATTTGCTGAATTATGGTGATATTTTCTGAGAACTCTAGATTCTTCTGGGTTTCAGTCCTGCCTCTTGAATCAAGTAACCACTTCACTTCAGGCCTTATTTACAAATAGGGTGAAAAAGGCAAACTATAAACTTACATGAAAGGCTAAGCAAAATAAAGCATTTAAGAAGCACAATTCTAGGCACATTGTAAGCACTCAGTAAATATTAACTATTACCAGTATTATTATTATTATTCCTCTAAAACTTCTGC
Source organism: Lepus europaeus (assembly GCF_033115175.1). Classification (NCBI taxonomy): domain Eukaryota; kingdom Metazoa; phylum Chordata; class Mammalia; order Lagomorpha; family Leporidae; genus Lepus; species Lepus europaeus. The sequence continues at coordinate 19,668,243 of NC_084848.1, forward strand.
CTGACTGTCCCAGGATCTGGGGTTATTTTGCTGTGCCTTAAGATCCGAGTCATAGGAGATCCTAAATAAAGATCTCATGTAATCAGTATCTCCTGATATTGAATCTAAATTGTGTTTTTTCCACAATTTTCTTTTTATCATAAACAACATACCACCCACATAGTTTTTCCATTTACATTTTTCATAATCTTAGCTTATGTCACTGTTCAGATGGTCCTCTGTTTTTTAATTGCTGTCCATTAAAAAAAGAATCTGAAAAAGGTCAATTCTGTTATTCCATCACATGTGAAAGCCTGTACCAGAATAAAGTAAGAAAAGAACTGTTAGGTAGGAAGTCAGTTATGAGCTTATGTGTGTGTGACAGGCCTAAAGAGAAGACATCTATATGCATCTGCATATCAAAGTCATCCTAACAATGTTTCAGGGGAAGCCCAGATTTCGCATCCTGCCTGCCCTGCCCCCTTCTACCTGATAACCTGCCAGGTGGAGGCCCTCACCCCTCCTGCTTCCTGCCTGATAAATCTTCCACAATCTCCCAGGTGCAGCCCAGTATCTGCATCTCAAACACCCTGCTCCCTTCCTCAGGTCTGATAACATTTGCATCCATAAAGTCCTTTGTTTCAGACCTTCAAGAGAAGTTTTTCTATTTACATCCAAAAAGCCCTTTGTTCCAAGAGGAGCAGAGGTGGGGAAGCAAGACCCATCTCCTTAAAAACCCCCAGCCTCAACTGGACTGTGCGCTCAGCTCTCTGCATCTTTGCTGAGCCGCCCGCCTGGCCTGGCCGGGTGTACTCTCCACTCACCCATGCAGCCCCCCCCCCTCCCCCAGTCTGAGGGACTGGGCACTCTCTCTCAGGCCCTGTCTGGAGAGGTGCCCATCCGTCCTTACAGATGTTCCTTCTTAATAAACCTTGCTATTTTACCTCCCACTACTCTCTGTCTCACGCCTGAATTCTTTCTTGCGTGAAGACAAGAACCCTGCAATTTCTCCGGTAACAGAACCAGGCAAACACTGGCTTTGGCCCACAGTGAAACGTACCCATGCTCCTCCTCACACCCAGCTGCTTCCTCAGTCAGCGCTGTGTGAAGGGCAAGACTGCCAATTTCAAGTCATACTGGCCTTTGAACCCAATGGAGGCAAACCCAATCCACCTAGGACCCACCCATTCCAACCTCATGAACACTGAGGCCCACCAGTTTCTCTGCCAGATTTTGAAGCCAATTTGGGTTATAAGGCATGAGATGCTTTAAAACACACACACACACACACCCCTCAGAAATGCATATAGCTCATTCTCCCACAACCAAATGGGTTTCTGTCAGGTTCACTGAGAAGGGTCCAGCATGGAAACAAGGGCCAAACAGGGGCTAGCATTTGACAGAGCAGCTTACACCACTGCTTGGGGCACCTGCAATCTGTATCAGAGTGCCTGATTTGAGTCCCTGCTACTCCACTGACTCAGCTTCCTACGAGTGTGCACCATGGGAGGCTGCAGACGATGCCTCAAGTGCTTGGGTCCCTGACACCCATGTGGGAGACCCAGATAGATTTCCTGATCCTGGTCCTGGCCTTATAGCTTGCTTATGTTCTCTCTCTCTCTCTCTGTCTTTCAATAAAGTAAAAATAAATAACATTTTTAAAAGAACCAAGGCAAGGCAAAGGGAACATTTTGTCATGTCAGAAATTGAAGTTCATAATTATTCACAGAGAACAGACATAGCGTACAATTTCTACTATTTGTTTTTATTTTGGTTTGTTTTCAATTTTTCTCTACTCTGCTTCAATACAACTTATTTGAGAAAATAAAACCTGGATGCTGAAATTTACCAAGAAAATATATTTCATTTCAAATGAAAGTCAGTGAGATTGCTGGTTCTTTCATCAATTGTATAGATATCCCACTGGGTTAACAAGTTTAATGGATGACACAGGAATGTTTTAGCAAATAGATTATCCTAAAATATTACTGCTGTCTGGTGTACATTAGCATAACTTTCTCAAGCTGCAGAAGTAATGAAGAACTGGGATAGTCACTGATTCCATCTTCTCAAGATGGACTTGAAGACTCTATTCACAGTTAACTCTTTCCTCTTCTACTTTAGGCATTATAATTTAAAAGCTGTTATTTTCTTTAGGCAGTTGTGTAGTGAGCAGCATGTGGGGAGGCTACCCTCTCACACTCTTGAACTGGAAATCACCATAATTGTGATGAAATCAATCAGCATTAACATGATAGTCTGCTACATATAAATTATTGAAGGCTCAGTTCTGCCTGAAATTGAGAAATTTTAAGTGTCTCAGCTATTAGAATTTGAAATATTTTTATAAAACTTTCACTAAGCACGTTAGCATATTATCTAGTGCTAAACAATTGTATCCCATTTAATGGGCCCATAATGATCTAAACAGGATACTGTTATTTCCCCCTTTTTTTTCAGCCAAGGCATCAGAGTTTTAGGAGGTAAAATCCACTGTCAGGCAGCATGTCCCAAAACAAATAGGGAAAACTAACTAGGTCTAATTCCAATCCCCATCTAACTTATCACTGTCAGTTAAGAAAGTGTATCAATAAAAAACATCTTCTAATATTTCTGAGGTGCAAACAACAAGAATTAATGAGAAAGCAAAGGAAAAATGGAGATATGATTAAATAAAATCAGGCAAGGCTGAATATGTATATCCACTGTCCCTAACCCTTTCCCGGTGAAAAACAACCCTGCTGAGAACAGAATAAAGGGCTCTTTGTTCCCATATGCAGAAGACAAAGCCTCACGCAGCTGAGGCTGTGTGTTGTAGCTGCCATTCTCTTCCTGTTTCCCTGCTTGAGGGTCCAATTAAAATAGAAAAAGGCTGGAGTTTCTGTCTATCTGTTACCAATAGCTATATATTATTCACTTTGATTTCTCTAGGCAAAAAGACAGTTGGGCTTGTAGGAGGGAAGAGGCAAAGAGATCAGGGATGGCCATCTGCTCAGATCACAAAGGGCGGCCTGTCAATGGCAAGCTCAATAAAGCCATTCCTTCAGGTGAAGGCTGATCCACAGGAGGGGCTACAGGCCAGGGAACCCTGCGCAGAGTCGGTATAGTCAGAGCTCAACGAAGCACCTTTACAAATGTCCCCTTCTGTCGGCATCAGTGCCACAAGAGACCAGTGGTTTCTTCAACGCAAACATTCCTGCTACGAAAAGCAAAGAGTAATCCCACTGAACAACTAGACACTGAAGTATTAAATTGCTGCATGAACATACCAATGCATCAATATTTGTATCATTCATTTGATTGTAAATTGCTAATCAAGTGGAAAGTGGCATGAAAATACAGATTGCTTTTATATATTATACTGTGACATCTCAACAACTTGGAGAAGTTGACTATATGGATAGTTTTCTGATCACAATGTGGGACACCAGATTCTTTTTCCAAAATCTCAGGACTACAAGAGTACAGCCTGAATCGAAATGTGGATCTTCTCCTTTGTATTCCAGCAACTCTTCCACTGTACCACACTTCCAGCATGGGTTGTTTTTTTGGTGTTATACAGATGTCGCGAAATACAATTACACTTCACATAATTTATATCAGTAATATTCATCAATCTAATGGATACATTTTTCTGAGGTTGGTTTACAGACTAAATAACAACCTTGGGTCTTCAAAGTTTTTTTTTTTAATTGCCCATGCACATTTATAAATGAAAATATATTGTACTTGTAGTCACTTTTCTTCATGACATTTTTTCATACAACCAAGCCAAGAGTTTTTTCATCCTTGCCTGCCTTGACAAAATTAGTTCAATTCTCCAATATCTCAGATTCTGAAGAAATTCTAAAGAAAAAGAATGTCCCAAAATGGAAGAACATACTCAATTTCCTTGAAAGCCACTACATGATTTTCTTTACCTATGGCCCAGTGTCCTGAATGTGTGGGTTTTTGGACCTATGCTAATCTCATTGTATTAAAAACTGTCTAGAGTCTGCATGCTTTATTGAAACCAAGCCCCTCTTGTCTACCTTTTCTGTCCAGGTGAGAACTGACACTTTTGAAACTGGAATAACCCAAATGTCTGAGCCAGAATGTCCTTTCTTTCCAAATTATTCACATGTGTCCCAAACTGTTGGTGAGCTGGTGTTGAGTGGCTCTTGGATTTCCTGGTATAGTTAGTCACTACACTCCAAGCAATTGACTTATGGGTAATGTGGTGTGAAGCTTGCTTTTCCAACTGGAGCTCTCTTTTCGGTCCCAACTGTAGTCAGTGGTGATTGAATGTCATCACCTATAGATTGATTTTTGATCCTACAGTGCCACAAGGCATCCATCTCAGAATTGTTCCATCAATGTGCCCATCAGCATCTCAAAAACCACTACTAGCAGCATGTTTCATCAATCAATATATACAATATTTTCTTTAAAACTCTGAAGCAAATCCAAGTTCTCCCAAACCTGAAGCCAAGGCCAGATGCATGGAAAATATTAGTGATTTTCTTTCCTTATAGGGGACTCTGTTTCAAGCATTCTTTGCAAAGATTACAGTTTCAGGTAAATAATGCACATAGTAATTTGATCTGGTAGTGACCAAAAAGCAAAGTGAAAACAATGGAGTTGTGGCTGATTTTAATTTCCATTCATAGATTTATTCAAATGATTCTGGGGTATGAATTTGTGGGAACAAAAATAAAAATCAAATATTCATATGCACCCAACATTCATGAAACTCAGTCAAATACAATGAAAAGGGTAGGCTAGTGAGTCAACAGGGAAGCTGTAATACGAACTGAGTGTTCTAGCTTTGGAACAAGATTATTAACCACACTGTAAGTCTATATACCAGAATAGGATCTAAGCATGCAAAGGGGGATAGCTGGTATAAGGGAAAGTTTAGATACTGTGAAAGAAAGACTATCTAATGTTGGTACTTATTGACAAAGCAGGAATGAATGACTTTTCACCATGCTATCAAATATATGGCATTCTTAATAAAAAGGGATTGAGGTAATTCAGTTAGTCAGAAAAGTTGGTAAAAGAAGAGAGTCATAAAATTTTCTACAAACATAGACTAACCACTTGACTTTACCTTTAACACATAAATAGTCACTGAGCAATCTCGTTGAAGGTGAAGGCCATGTCTTTGAGCATTTCCCCAGTTAATGAAGTTTAAGCTCACCTGCTTTGTATAAAGTCACATGTCACATTGTCCAAAAGCTCTAACTCTAATTTTCCTAAAGATAAGAAAGAACTTAGGCACTTATGGAGCAATTTCAATGCAAAATCCTTCTGGGTATTTATTTTCCTCAAGTGTTTTTAAAAACTCTCAGAACACCTAATTGTACTTCATTTTTTGTTTTTTCAATTTGCCTTTATCAAGTCTTTAAAAGGCATTCAACCTAGTTTCATAAAGGCACACTTGTTCTCTAACATGATTTGTTGCCATATGTAACATTAAGTAATTATATAAATAGGATAATGGGAACAACTGATAACTTAGCTATGGGATAAAAAAAAAAAACTGATTCTTGGTAAGCATATAACTCAATTGGTGAGTGTAACTTTCAGAAATGTTCAGCATACTTAAAGACCAATCATAGGTCTGTATTTCTTAGATAATGCAACGAATGCTTTAATCCAAAATAAGTAAATAACTGTAGTGCCATATAACAACAAGTATTTACATTTCTTGCTTCCAAGTTTCTGAATCCTGTAGGATTCAGCTGAACTGGGTTCCAGCCTGCAGGTTAAGATAATATATGCTTTCTGTATCTCACTCTAAATTCCATACTGAAGGAAAAAGGCTACTTGGGGCTTTTTTTCCTTGTGAAGCTACAGGATAGAAAGACCAGAGTAAACTGTAAATGCATTTTGAGCCTCCTCTTATGTCGGATCCACTAGCACCCCATTAGCCAAAGTAAGTCACATGGCAAATCCAAAGTCATGGGAAAGAGAAATACATTTCACTGATCACGTAGCTATGACAAGAGTATAGATGCAGAATTCTGTAACAGAAGAATTGGAGTTAGTATCTCTCTACTACAATGTTTAAAGGAACCTATTAACTACAAGTCAAAAGAGATCAGATAATACCTAATTCCAAATAAAGTAATTATACAATGAACTCCACATATTTTTTATTTATTCACTAATACGTACAGTCAACAAAAATATATATTGTTTATATTATGTGCCAGGTACTCTGGAGACACAAAAAGAAGGAGTAAAGAAATTCCTGTGCCCTCGACTAACTGATGGATTATCTTTGCTGAGAAATGAAGAAGAATGGTTCAAACTAAAAATTGCAAAAAAGAAACATTTGGTTCTTTGACTTTGAATGCATTTATGAAAGTAATAAATCCACCTTCCTAAATATAACTTGACATAAACTAATAAGGAAATAAGCTAATGTACTTTTATTACACATTTGCAAATAATTACACAACACCTTCGATCCCCATCACTTCAGATGGTTACACTAGATATTAAGTATGAGAGAGCAAAGGAAGACAGTACATTCCTGAAAGTAGGATTGTTGTAAATACTGTTTAGAAAAAGATACTGGATAATACCAAATGAATAAACAGGTAACCATTTAACCAAAGAGAAAATTTGTCTAATTCACTTTGGCTGAGGAAATTCAAAATTCTACTTCTTGACAATTAATAAAAAGGCACAAAAGTGAAAATCTGATATTTCTTGGGTTCACAAATACACATGCCATTGACATCAGCTAGAGAAAATTCCTGAATGTTGCTTTTAGAAGAGAACGGAGGTTTCACTTGATCCAAAGTTTTCTTTTTAATAGTTGAGGAAATTGAAATCCTGAGAGATGATGTGACTTGCACAAGGTTACTGTGAGTCTCAAAGATGACAGGCCTGCGACCTAGACCAACTCTAATAGTTATTTTTTAAAAAGGAAGAAGAAAAATTACTCACTATCTTGTTTCCCTGGATGCCACACCTATTGCTTGCTTTTATTTGCCACCCTGAAAACTCCTTACAAATGTCACTCCAGAACTCTCTACTTTCATTTATAATCACCTGTGAATGATGAGCAAACCAGTTGACCCCTCTGCTTTCCATTCTGGTAAGGGATATGCCCTGTCTGACTTACAGGATCCTTTGGACAAACACTCTGGGCAATGGAGGGATTAATCTGGGATTTGGGAATAATTTTTATAGAAATGGAATTTGAAGTAGGTGACTCCGGGTAGATATTGCTGGAGCTATTTTGTTTTCCTATAATAGGAAGTTTTCATTGAGAAGCCAGTGTCTTGGGAAAAAGATACACATTTCCTGTTGCACACAAGCATCACTGGATTCTATCACTGATTTACTACAATCAGGCTACTAAAAGCTAAAAGTACTTGTAAAGAGAGTAAGAGATTTAAATTATGCCAAGGAATTGGGTGCCAGAGAGAAAGAAAGAGCAAAAATATGTATTTACATATAAATATGGGTACATACTTATCTTGGGCAAAATATTAGCCACAGATAAATTAAAAAGTTGCAACATAATACTTTAAGCCATCTACATTTTTCTGAAGACATTTAAATCTTTCACTGCTGTTACTCATTCTCAAAATGCTCATATTTTATTTATTTTATTATATTATCCATTTGGGGATTATTATGTGTGAAATGGACAAAATTATATAACTAGTAAAAGTATAAAGTGATGGCTTTTTCTGATAATGTAACTATTTTACTCATAGATCAGTATCTCTGACCTAACCTAAGAATTTATTAAAAAGAAAAAAAATTCACCTACAAGAACCTTCAATACACAGCATTGTAAAACTAGAAATGTTCTAATTGGTCTAAAAGCAATGACAATAAT